>NC_138977.1:157403292-159803292 GCF_964341445.2 Mesoplodon mirus
CATTGAATTTAAGTTATGTGCCCAAAGACAAATATTTGTTAAGTGGCAGAAGTGATATTCAAACCCAAATCTGAATGACTTCAGAAACTTTGCTCTTTTTTATTTTTTATTTTTTACAGTACGCGGGCCTCTCCCATTGCAGAGCACAGGATCCGGACGCGCAGGCTCAGCGGCCATGGCTCACGGGCCCAGCCGCTCCGCGGCATGTGGGATCTTCCCGGACCAGGGCAGGAACCCGTGTCCCCTGCATCAGCAGGCGGACTCTCAACCACTGCGCCACCAGGGAAGCCCAGAAACTTTCCTCTTAATTTCTGTGATGACTCCCGCAAATATTAACAGTGCCAAGACTGAGATACACTAAGTGTGTTAGGCATTCAGAGGAGGAAGAGTCCACTTCTAGATTAATGGTCCAAAAGCAGCAAAGACTTAATGAAAAGCAAAAAGACCACAGCAGCCAAAGGGTAAGGTAGATAGGAAGAGCTATCTAAAAGCAGAGCTGAACCAGTTGCCTCTAGTTCAAAGTAAAAACCTTTGTTAGAGATGTTAACATAGCAAAGGATGAAATCACTCATGAGAAGGGGGGCAAAAGTACTATATATTATCTTAAGAATTGTTCTGGGCTTCCCTGGTGGTGCAGTGGTTGAGAGTCCGCCTGCCGATGCAGGGGACACGGGTTCGTGCCCTGGTCTGGGAAGATCCCACATGCCGCGGAGCGGCTGGGCCCGTGGGCCATGGCTGCTGAGCCTGTGCGTCCGGAGCCTGTGCTCCGCAACGGGAGAGGCCACAACAGTGAGAGGCCTGCCTACCGCAAAAAAAAAAAAAAAAAAAAGAATTGTTCTGCTTACTTTTGGTTAGAAGCCCACTGTATTACCACCTCTGGACCATGAACTTACTATCTTGTGATTCTCAAAGTGTGTTCCATTGATCACTTATTTCCAGATCAATTAGCTTAAAAATACTTGTAGTCTTTGTAAAAATACAGATGTCTAGGTTGCACCTTTGAACCAGGTAGAACCCTGGAATCTGTCTTTTAGCAAGCTCCTCAGGTGATTCTTACACACATTAAAGTTGGAGAGGCTTTGCTAATCCATTCATTGTTTATTAGGGGTGAGATGAAAATGGTTCAAGCTAGGCTAAACAGCTGACACCAAAGAGTTACCCAGTAATATAATGTGCACCTGGGGCTAGGGGAAGAGGAAAGTGATAACAGGTAGGAAAAGTCATGCTAAGGTATGCATCTAAACATTATTTTCATAGGTGAAGTAAATATAAGATGACCATCAAGGGAACTAAAAGAAATGAGTTTTTTTAAAAAGCAGAAATAATACAGGGATGAAAGGAGGACATTTTCATTGCCTTGGGTGAGAGTATGTGCTAATTGATGGTGTCAGAACTCCTGGGGCATCCCTTGTTGATCCCTGTTCTTATGTCTTTACCTCTCCTTTGTCCTCTTCCTGAATGGAAGCACCACAGCTAAGACAGTGTCAGAACAACCCCCACTCAATATCCTGCAAAACGGAGGGGGAGAGAGAGAGAGAGGGAGAAAGGAACAGCATCGAGGGCAATTACCTCGATTCTCAGTGTGTTCTAGAAACAGCTCGGATAATGATAAAACAAAATCTCACAAAAACGTCAGCATTCGTGTTCCCCAGGAAAATGTATGTGGTCCAAGAAGAAAAATTACCTGTGATTCTCCTCTGGCCAGAATCTTTAGATGATTTGTCACTCTTTTTGATTTCTTGCTAATTGAATGAATATTTAGTTTAGACAATTTATCTTTAAGTGATTCATCCTCATCGTTCTTCTTGTATTTTAGAACTGAAACGGAAGAATGCAATAACATATCTGAACATGTGAGGCACAGGAAGTGTGTGTTCCATCCAAAGTATTCAAGATTGATATTTATATTTAAGATAACACTCTGTATGATTTTCGGACCTCTGGTACCGATGCAATATGCTCCAGCCCCTCTGCCCAGTCACAGCTTAGACGCCCACCCCACTGACCTTCAGAAACTGTCCTAGGACTTGAGCTCCTCAAAGCCCAGGGTTCATTTACCTCGCACATTAAAGAAATTCCTGATACTGGAAAAAACTCTCTCTTCTCAGACAATACACTTGTTATCAGGTCTCTAGAATGAAGCATCAAGACTTAACTAATGGAAAGACAACTGCAGCCAACATAAGAAGACCTCGGATCCATCCCAGGGTGGTATCTCCACTAGCTGAGAGATTTGGGGTAAGCTGAGTGACCTCTCTGAGGTGTACTTTTTTATCTTTAACATGATTTTCACCTCTCATATTGTTCAAAATGTTAAATATTCCTAACATTCTGTTTTGGTAATGGTGTGGAGACAGGAGCATTCTTATACGCTGTTGACATGGATTAAATCAATATAGTTTTTGTAGAGAACAATTTGGCAGAGTCTTATAGAAGTGAAAATATTTATAGTCTATGACCAGGAAGTCCGTGTAGGGAATCTGCTTTCCATAATGAGGCATACAAACTTTTGTTTGCTATAGCAGTTTTTTCTAAGAGCAGAATGTTGGAAACAATCTAAAAGTTTACTCATAGAGGTATTGTTTAATAAATTATGATACACTCATGAATGGGATACTATGGAACCATGAAAAAGAAGACCATATTAACCTGAAGAATGTTCATGATATAAAATTAAGTTTTTAAAAAGCCCCAGCAAACTGTAGTACCATTTGCAAAAGGAAGGAAAGAAGGAAAAAGAGAGAAGAAAAAAATAGAAAAAAGACATAGAAAGTCTGAAGAGAACTTAACTAAAATGTTAGCTATGTGAACTGGAATCATGGGAGTAGAAAAAATTTCCTCTTTAAAACTTTGAAATTTTAAGTTTAAGCAAACAGAAAAGTTAAAATAATATTACAGCTATTGTCCATCTCCCCGCTTTGTCAAATCTTAACATTTTGCCTTGTTTCCAATCTTTTTATTTTAAAAAAATCGCATAACAATTGAAACTTCGCTGAGCTCCATCTTTGATCCCTAAAGGGATCTGTGATCCAAAGTTTTGGGGTTTATTATATCTGTATCTATTTTCATGCCTTTACTTTGTAGGTATGTAGTCATACAGTGTATAATATTATTTTCAATCCTTATAAAAATGGAACCATATTGCATCCATTCTTCTGTCACTTGCTAATTTACTTTTTAAAAAACTCAACATTGTGTTTTTGAGATCTGTCTAATTGATACATGTACTTTAATTAATTTTATGTTTTCATGGTATCATAGTGTATAAAACACAGTTTATCCATTATCTGGATTAATATGCAAGCCACTATCCATTTCTTTGTTTGCTTGTTTCTTTTTTTTGTTTTCTTTTTTTTCTTTTGCTATTACGAACAATGCTAGTTACTAGTATACCTCTCCACAAGCATATGAGCCAGTTTCTCAAATATCTAGAAACTGATTTTCTGTATCTTGGGTATGTGTATCTTCAATTTAATAGGTATTTTCATATTGTTCTCCAAAGTGGTGTTTCTAATTTACATTCTCACCTGCAAACTGAGATTCAGCACTTACATTATCCACTAAAAATCTTATTGCCAATCCGGTAGGCTGGGAACACTTTGTCATTGTGATTTTAATTTGCATTTCCCTGATTATTAGTGAATCTTAGCATTTAAAAACTTACTGGTCTTTCTGTGAATTGCTCATTTTTATTATTAACCTTTTTTGTATTAGAATGTTTTTACTGATTTAATATCAATAATTATATATTCTAGATAGTAATCCTTTGTCTATGGGCTATCTTTTCATTTTGTTTATGGTATCTTTCACTCTACACCTTTCACTTTTCTTTATAGTTACAATTTATTAATACAAATATATATAATTTTTAAAATAAAAAATTAGAAAATACAAACAATAAAAATAAAGAAGTGGTTGGATCAATTAGCTCCACAGTTCTACCATTGTTTTTACTGTTGAATTGAGATTTAACGTTAGAAGTACGAAGCCAATCAAGAACTTATGGACACAAATCACCCTGAGAGAGGACCCATGGTCTATCCCAATGCACTACTACATCTGAGATGATAGGAGCCATCTAATTGTGCTTCCTGTTTTGAAACCTACGTTCTTCTTTAGAGGTGAACTTTACACCTAGGTAACAAATAGTTAACAATAATTTGTTAATTTGAGAAAGAAATATACTTTCTTCCTTCAGTGGAGCAATTAATTGCCAAAAAATACCCATTCTTTGTGTTCCAGAACCAAATAAGCCTGATGTGTTAGCTGGGCCATCTTACCTGTGTCTGCCCTTCTCACCACCCCTTTTCAGCTCTAGCTTTTCACTGCTCCCAGCTACCAGGCCATGCCTCCTTCCTACCATGCATAATGCCAAGAACAGGAGGATCATATGCTAGGGGTGTCTTCAGCCCACAGTATGTCATTGGGCATGCAGTGGTCAAAAGAGGTTGAGTATAGGGCTGTTCAATAAAAAGTTGTCAATCTTTTGCCTCATGATCTTCTCCTGAAGCTAGCTGGCAAGGCAAAACCATCCTCTCCTCCCTAGCCTCTAACTTTAAATATCAAATGATCATTATCACTGCAACTGCTGTAACTACTGAGACATTCTGATTCTCTGAAACATGAACAGAATATTCCAATGCTGGAAAACCCCCAACTGATCATATCTCCTCTTACCTAAATCCTTCCGTCTTTTAAGTTCATTGATGTTTACATTAATATCTTTCACTGCAGCAAAGGCATCCTCCAGTGCTCTAAAGTCTGGGTGAGAAGGAGGGGTGGAATTCCGGAGTTCACAGAGTAATAGGGGGTACTTCATCACTCTCTGAATTGGCTTGATCATCAAAGAGCCCATGTCCAGTAAGTTTGGTTTTCCTCTGCAATAAAGATAAATTAATATCTGTTTCACAAACATTTGTCTTATAATCTTCTTTTTATTTTTGTGATTTTAATTTTTTTTTATGATTACTCCTGAAACTGTTTTCCACCCTTTTCCCCTTCCATTTGGCTACGTTCAGTTTCTAAATGAAAGCATGGGCAATGGGTGGCAAAAAGAAGCAAGGCTGAAAGATCCTACTACTAAAAAAATTTAAAAGAAAATAAGTATATTTGTCCACTTTCAGGTGGACAAATATACTTATTTGTCTATTTAGGACTCAAAGCATGATTTCCAACCATGTTCCACTTACAGTTTTTTTAATAACAGGTTTTATAATAATAGTGGGAAACAATTCTAGAATGCATTTCCCATGACAATGAATAAAAATGCATTTTCCTGATGGTATTTTTGTGATTATTAAGTGAGGAGAATAAGTTCATCATTTAAAAATCTAAACATAGGGCTTCCCTGGTGGCGCAGTGGTTGAGAGTCTGCCTGCCGATGCAGGGGACACGGGTTCGTGCCCCGGTCAGGGAAGATCCCACATGCCACGGACCGGCTAGGCCTGTGAGCCATGGCCACTGAGCCTGCGTGTCCAGAGCCTGTGCTCTGCAGTGGGAGAGACCACATCAGTGAGAGGCCCGCGTACCACAAAAAAAAAAAAAAAAAAAAAAAAAATCATAATTTGTCCTCTTTCTTCTACCAAATTGAGAAGTTGAATTTATAGTGTTTCAGAGGTTGTATCACACTCCCCAAAAGAGATTTATAATAAAAGCAACATTCTCTAGATATTGTTAATATCATCACTATCACTAATCATTGGTAGTACACAATGACTTTCCATGACTTTCCATGTGGAATTCTTCTTAGCCCACAGATCTTCAAATGGCTACACAAAAGTGAGCACTCACCCCTGACTCTTCCCTTTGGAGCTTCTGAGATGAGACTAGAGCCATTCCAACTGGCCAAGTAGTTCACAGGAAATAAAAAAGCTACCAGCTTGGTCATGCCGTTGTCCAACCCACTGTATTCAATTCATTCAGCCAGAAAGCAGTGATGTCTAACAGCCTCTTTATGCAAGAGGCAAATAAAGAGATACTGTAAATGGAACATGGATGAAAATTGTGTTTTGAGTCCCTTCTGATACATGGATACACTCATTTGTTTTCCTTTGGGTTTTTATTTAGAAGAGAGAGAATATAGACACTGTTTTCAAATTCTGATGGGTGGATCTTTCATTCTTCAATTACTATGATTCAAGTACTATATGGGCAGACAACAGACCACATAATTGAAATGGTGAAACGGATCTAAAAAGCATTGAACAAAATTAGAAAAGTTGCATCATTAGAAAAGATCTGAAGGCACCCTAGAGAGCATGTTTGAACTCTTCATTTGATAAATGAGAAACTAAAGAACTTTGATTATCACATGTAAGTGCACACATGCAGACACACACACACACACACACACTCCAGTCACTCTGTCACATGTCCCCATTTTATTTTCATTATAGCACTTATCACTATCTGGAATCATCCTTTTTCTTTATTTACCAGTTTATGTTCAATTTCTCTGTCACCACTATATCTCCAGCATGACAAATAGTATTCCCTCAATGAATATTTGTAAACAGAAGTGACAGATTTCTCATATTTTCTGTAATGTGCTGTTATTTTACATTCCACACTTTAAAAAAAATTGCACAGTGGTCCTGAATTTTATTCATATGTTGAGAAAATGATTATACTGTAATAGAGACAAAGACTGAATCAAACCAAAAGGCAACATTTTTCAAAGGAAAATCAAAATAAATGATAAAGGTTTGTGAGGGAGTAAAGAGTTGCTTTTTTTTTAAGTTAAAAAATTTATTGAATAGTTGATTTACAGTGTTGTACTAATTTCTGCTGTACAGCAAAGTGATTCAGTTATACATATTCTTTTCCATTATGGTTTATCACAGGACATTGAATATAGTTCTCTGTGCTAAACAGTAGGACCTTGTTATTTACCCATCCTATATATAATAGTTTGCCTCTGCTAATCTCAAACTCCCAATCCTTCCCTTTCACCTACTCTCCTCCCCCTTGATAACCACAAGTCTGTTCTCTATGTCTGTGAGTCTGTTTCTCTTTCATAGATATGTTCATTTTGCCGTATTTTAGATTCCACATATAAGTGATATCATATGGTATTTGTCTTTGTCTTTCTGACTTCACTTAGTATGATAATCTCTAATTGTATCCATGTTGCTGCAAATGGCATTATTTCATTCTTTTTCATGGCTGAGTAATATTCCATTATATTCCATATATACCGTATATACCATATATATTCCATGTATACCATATCTTCTTTATTCGTATATTGATGGACATTTATGTTGTTTCCATGTCTTCACTATTGTAAATAGTGCGTCTATGAACATAGGGGTGCATGTATCTTTTCAAATTATAGTTTTGTCTGGATATATGCCCAGGATTGAGATTGCTGGATCACATAGTAGTTCTATTTTTAGCTTTTTGAGGAACGTCCATACTGTTTTCCATAGTGGCTGCACCACTTTACATCCTCAGCAACAGTGTAAGAGGGTTCCCTTTTCTCCACACCCTCTCCAGCATTTATTATTTGTAGACTTTTTAATGATGGTCATTCTGACTGGTGTGAGGTGGTACCTCACTGTAGTTTTGATTTGCATTTCTCTAATGATTAGTGATGTTGAGCATCTTTTCATATGTCTATTGGGCATTTGTATATCTTCTTTGGAGAAATGTCTATTTAGGTCTTTTGCCCATTTTTCGATTGTGTTGTTTGTTTGTTGTTTTTTCTTATTGAATTATATGAGCTGTTTGTATATTTTAGAAATTAATCCCTTGTCAGTTGCATCATTTGTAAATATTTTCTCCCAGTCCATAGGTTGTCTTTTTGTTTTGTTTATGATTTCCTTTGCTGTGCAAAAGCTTATAATTTTGATTAGGTCCCATTTGTTTATTTTTGCTTTTATTTCTATTGCATTGGGAGATTGACCTAAGAAAACATTGGTATTATTTATGTCAGACAACATTCTGCCTATGTTCTCTTATAGGAGTTCTATGGTGTCATGTCTTATATGTAAGTTTTTAAGCCATTTTGAGTTTATTTTTGTGTATGGCACGAGGGTGTGTTCTAACTTCATTGATTTACATGCAGCTGTCCAACTTTCCCAACACCACTTGCTGAAGAGACTCTCTTTTCTCCATTGTATATTCTTGCCTCCTTTGTCAAAAAAGAGTTGCTTTGATAGACTTTATCTTGTACTTCCTACCCATTTGCACCAAATATACTAAGGAAGGGGGAAGGGAAATAAGGAGACAGGGTGACAAAGAGGAAATGAGGGAGAGAGGGAGACAGAGATATTACTGGTTTTCCAAGAAGACTGGGTGAAGTGGTTGGGAAAAAATGTAAATCTATTATGAATACTGAAAAAATAATGATTAAAAACATATTTTCTCACCAATGGTATATCAGTAGCCAAACCTTTGAATATGACAGGGAACATCTTTCTATATCTTAAACATAAATTCTTCAACAATTTAGACACTTAAGTAGAAATATTTCCTTAAATAAGAACAAGTCAGGAATATGGAAGGTATTAATTTGATTAGAGGAAATCATTATCCTTATGAATAAGATCAGATTTCTTCTGAGTTTTCCTTTTTACTATCAGCAAATATCAGTTTATTTAGTCTTATAAAAATCACTGAAAATACCATCAAAATATAGATGTAATCACACAATTCAATCAAACAAAACTCAATTTTAATAAGATAGCTTATCCATGTGGCCTACTGTTATATACATATTTAAAAACTTTTAATTACAAAAAAATTCCCAGATATATTAAAGAATATACTTGTATCTTTGAGCTGCTCTCCTTTCTTGCTTATCAGGATCCGTCAAAAAACCAACCTAGAAAACATAGGCAGAACACTCTATGACATAAATCACAGCAAGATCGTTTTTGACCCACCTCATAGAGAAATGGAAATAAAAACAAAAATAAACAAATGAGACCTAATGAAACTTAAAGCTTTTGCACAGCAAAGGAAACCATAAACAAGATGTAAAAGACAACAAGAATGGGAGAAAATATTTGCAAATGAAGCAACTGACAAAGGATTAATCTCCAAAATATACAAGCAGCTCATGCAGCTCAATATCAAAAAAACAAACAACCCAATCCAAAAATGGCCAGAAGACCTAAATAGACATTTCTCCAAAGAAGATATACAGATTGCCAACAAACACATGAAAGGATACTCAACATCACTAATCATTAGAGAAATGCAAATCAAAACTACAATGAGGTATCAGTTCACACCGGTCAGAATGGTCATCATCAAAAAATCTACAAACAATAAATGCTAGAGAGGGTGTGGAGGAAAGGGAACCTTCTTGCACTGTTGGTGGGAATGTAAATTGATACAGCTACTATGGAGAACAATATGGAGTTTCCTTAAAAAACTAAAAATAGAACTACCATATGACCAAGCAATACCACTACTGTTCATATACCTTGAGAAAACCATAATTCAAAAAGAGTCAGGTACCACAATGTTCATTGCATCACCATTTACAATAGCCAGGACAGGGAAGCAACCTAAGTGTCCATCGACAGATGAATGGATAAAGAAGATGTGGCATGTATATACCATGAAATAGTACTCAGCCATAAAAAGAAATGAAATTGAGTTATTTGTAGTGAGGTGGATGGACCTAGAGTCTGTTATACAGAATGAAGTAAGTCTGAAAGAGAAAAACAAATACCGTATGCTAACACATATATATGGAATCTAAAAAAAAAAAAAAGTTCTGATGAACCTAGGGAAAAGACAGGAATAAAGACACAGACATAGAGAATGGACTTGAGGATATGGGGAGGGGGAAGGGTAAGCTGGGATGAAGTGAGAGAGTAGCACTGACATATATACATTACCAAATGTAAAATAGATAGCTAGTGGGAAGCACCTGCATGGTACAGGGAGATCAGCTCGGTGCTTTGCAACCACCTAGAGGGGTGGGGTAAGGAGTGTGGGAGGGAGATGCAAGAGGGAGGGGATATGGGGATATACATATGTATATAGCTGATTCACTTCGTCATACAGCAGAAACTATCACAACACTGTAAAGCAATTATACTCAAATAAAGATATTTAAAAAAAAAACACCCAACAACCTAGGCCCTTTAGTTCTGTCCAGATCTTATTATTACTTCTTTTTCTATCACTCTTTGGCATCAAAGTTCTATTCTCTCCCTTTTACGTTTCAAATGACAATAATAACAATAATAAATGATAACTTTCTCTTAAAAGCATTACAGATGCGAATATTAAAAAAGTTTTTCTCAAAAATGAGAAATCTCCCAGACACCTTTGTCTTCAGATAAGCATGGTGGACAGTTTCTCAAGTGATGAGCAATGATGTTCTGACATCTACATCACACAGACAAACAATATGGTAGAAAAGATAGAGGATGTGTTCCTAGATAATGACACTCCAGGCATTCAGTGCCACAACGCTCACCCCATCTAATCCCTTCCAGTAAGACTGAGTTCTGACAACTGTGCCAGGCAGATGAGTCTTATGTGTGATATAACCCAGTTCAGCCAAGTAACCAATTATCACATGCCTCTCCCGCAAAAAAGTAACCAATTGTATAACAATTCCCCATACATATTGTGCTGAAAACTAAGGTAGTTCTTAATTTGTAATTCTGTTTCATATTCCTCTATCTTATCATGAATACTTTGGCAAATATTTAGTACCGAAAGTAGCTACACTAATCTCACTACAAATTATTATTGGAACATTACAAAGTCAAGTAAACACGGCTGGCTTTGTTTTAGCAGGATCCAGTTTTGCTATAAAGAGCTTTGCATCAAGTACAAGAAAAGAGTTGCACAATGAAAAGTAAAATGATATTTAAACAATGTAAAAACTGTGATGAAAACAGAAAAAATCAGATATACCTCAACATTGGGGTATATCTATATTTCTTAATTTGAGGGAGAAAATGAAAGAAAACTAATCATGTAACTATTGATCACATTACTTTGAATTTCCTCTATTTTATGGCCGCAATATCTTAAATTTAATATTTAGTTTATAGAAGCCACAAACCATCTATACTGTTATTGAATTGTTTTTCAATTTACTCTCCTTTTAAAATATCACAAGACAACTTTAGAGGAAACTGCATATTGCTATGCAAATAATAAGGAAATAACACTTGTCATAATTTTAAAATTTCTTTGAAAACAAATACAGAACTACTAACAAATTTTAGAAGCTGTAAAGGAGATGAGCAAATGGTAATTGATATAGCAGACCAGAAAGAACCAATAATATGGAGAAGCAATTATTTAATCGCTCCTCCAAAGGTTCATTAACTAGAGTCCTTGAGACCTATGGAAGTGAAGGGAGATGGGCATGGGAATTAGAAGAAGAAGGACTAGTTAAAAACCTGGTTAAGAAACAGCATAATTCTTAAGGTGCTACACAAATGGCACTTTGAGATCATTTGGAGGACTAAGGAAGAGCTCTTGGAAATTAAAAGGATAACAGCAGAAATAAAAACTCAAAAGTGTTGGAGAAAATGTTCAGGAACTTTCCAGAGAGAAGAGCAAAAATACAAAAATGGAAGAAAGTATAAGAAAATTAGAAGACCAGTCTAGGCGTTCCAATATCAAAATAATAAGAGTCCCAGAAAGAGAGAACAGAACACATGGGGAGGAAATCATCTATGAAATAATTCAAGGAACATGAGTTAGCATGTTGAAAGAACTCACTGAGTACACAGCACAATGGATGAAACGGACTCACATTGGAATCCATAAAACTGCAAGTTATCGGGGACAAAGAGTAAAGCCTACAATCCTTCAGGGAAACATATAAACTAAACAGTTAAAAACAAACAATTAGGAATCATTTTCATTTCTTGTAGCAATACTGAAAGTTAGAAACAATGAAGAATTACCTTTATATTCTGAAGATGAATGATTTTCAAATTAGAATTCTATATGAAATCAAACTATATAAATCAAGTGTGAGGGTAAAATAAAGACATTTTTGATATAAAAGTTCTTAAAATTTTCCTTCCCATGCATTCTTTGATGAATAGGGGAAACTATTGCAGGATGTCCTCTACTAAAAACAGGAAAGAGGCAAAGAGAAAGTCTAGATGATGGGAGGGGAGTTCCTAAAAGACAGTAACGCCCAGTGTCAATCAGTCCAAACTCAAAAGGTCAGAAGGCTCTGGGAGAGGCTTTTATAGGGAGATGAAATTGATAGCATACAAAATTCACCTGGCTGTCTTCAAGATGACTGGCTGTGAGTTCAGCATTAATGGTTAGTACAAAGAAAATTAAGGGGGAATAAAAGGCAATAGTTAACTCCCAGAAAAACAAGTAATCCGTTTATTCCAAGGTTTAGTTCTGAAAAGAAATTTATTCACGTATAATAATTCAAGCACTGATTATTGTTCCAATTCAAATTACAATGTAACTACATAGGGAGAATGGTGAGATGGGATGTGTGTGTGTGTGTGTGTGTGTGTGTGTGTAGAGGAGATCGAGTAGGGAAGAGAGAAAGATTCTTGTCTTCCATAGGGGGAAGTCAATACATAATACCTAAAAAGGAAGAGCCAAATTTTTTTGGAGTCATGAAGATAAATACCAAAATAGTCAACTCAAATGTGTGAAATACAATGTTGTGTTAATTTCTGCTGTACAGCAAAGTGACTCAGTTATACACATATATACATTCTTTATTATATTCTTTTCCATTATGCTTTATCCCAGAATATTGAATATAGTTCCCTGTGCTATACAGTGGACTACTATTTTTCTTAAATCCTGTAGAACTATTTGGCTTTTTGAACCATGGGTAGATATAATTTTAACAAAAGAGAAAGTTTTTAAAGAAGGAAACATTCAAGAATATTCAAGAAAATTCTGAAAAGGAATAATACTGAGCTGAGATTAGTTATACCTGATATTAAAATATAAAGCTGCAAAAATGAAAGCAGTTTGGTATGGGTACATATATGGG
This sequence comes from Mesoplodon mirus, assembly GCF_964341445.2. NCBI lineage: Eukaryota > Metazoa > Chordata > Mammalia > Artiodactyla > Ziphiidae > Mesoplodon > Mesoplodon mirus. Next base: position 157,416,260 of record NC_138977.1, read on the forward strand.
CAAATGGAAATCAAACACAAAATAGAAAATAAAGAAATAAATACAAGTATGTATGGAAATTATATGGTAAATATGACATTCCTACTCAGTGGAAAAAAGGAACCATTCAATATCAGGTATTGTGATAATTAGCTTGTCAAATAAAAATGGATTCTTTACACCAAAATAATTTCTAGATAGATCAAAAATTTAAATGTTAAAAATGAAATTATACAAGATCTTGGTGAAAACATGGGATTACGGTTTAAAAACAAACTCGGGGTTTCTAAGTGAGATACAGAATCCAAAAGCTACAACAGAAAAAAGTGATAAATCTATTTTAAAATTTAGCTCTGTAAAACTGTATGGATAAAAATGAAAACAGAAGCAACTATACACTATATTAAAAGTCAAATGATAATCTGGAAAAGTTATTCACAGTGCATAAGATAGAAAAAAGGATAATACACTTGCTAATTAAAGAGCCATTATCAATCTTTTAGAAAAAGATAAACATCTCGGTAAAAGTGAACAATCAATAAAAAAGATAATTCATTAGAGGTGAAATACAAATGGTTAAACACAAGATTATTTTTAATGATAATGAAAACAATACAATGCTACTTTTGGCCTATTACATTGCCATAAGTTGTAAGGATGCAAACATTAGTTTTATCTAGTGCTAGCAAGTAGTAGATAAATGGACAACTCATATATGGTAGTGGGACTATAAATTAGTTCAACTTTTCTTAAATTATCTGGCAATAAGTATCGAAGGCCCTTTGATCTAGCAATTCCACTTTTAGAAATCCATCCAAAGAAAATAATTAAACTATTATTCAAAGATCATGTATAAGAATGAACACGTAAAGTCAATCTTTGCAAGACAGACACACTTCAAGTATCTGTAAGGGTTTGGTAAACTAAATTATGGTATATACATCAGATAGAATAGTATGCAGTCATAAAGCAATGTGGATTTATGTTTACTGACAGAGAGATGCTCATGATGTATTGATAAAGAGGTAGCAAGTTGACATACAGGAAATAGATAGCCGTCCTATTTTAGTCAACATGTGTCTGTGTAGAGAAAACAATTGCAGGGAAGTAAGGGACTCTTGTGATGTTAAAATAGTTCACTCTGGAATGTGACTACCAATTGTCTTCTGTGTCCTCATTTTGATTTTCTATGTTTTCAGTGTTTCTTGAATAATTTTAAAAATACAAAACTTAAGAAAAAAATAACATAACATTTTGAGATTGATTGAAACACTGAGATCCAAAGGTGGAAATGAAACCCTGAGATCCAAAGGTGGAAATAACTGGTCAGGCAGAGAAGCATATAGAGGAGTATAAATATTGAAGATAAAACAGTATATTTCTGGAGGTACATTTAGAATAGGTATATTTTTCTTGCTTTAGAACATGGGACTTGTATCCCACGCTTCGGGGGAGACCTTTTGGTGGAAGATTCTATGATTCTTGTCACTTTGATACTGTTTTGATGTTTTCATAAGATTATAATTCAAAGTAAACATTGTAGAAATTTTAAATGTCTTTGCCTTTCTCTGTACTTTTTAAAATGCAGATTGTGAAAAAAAGACAGTTTTCAGCTTCCATAAGTAAGACATTTTTTGGAAGCCATTTTAAAACCCACATCTCATAAATGCACTACTCTAGCTGCGACATTCTTGGCCTTAGCTACTAAGGGGTCCAACAATTACATAGCATTTGACATTGCCTTTTGCTCTTTTAGGTAGCAGCGTCTGTGCCTCCTGTCCTGAATGAGAGAAACAGGAAAGAAAATAACTCATGGTTAACGTGGTTTTGATGTTCATGCAGCCACACGCTATGACTCTTCTTCCTATTTTCGAGTTCTGGATGTATAGAATGGGTTAGAGGGGGGCATAAGCAGCCTGCTAACACCCACACAGCAGGACTGCTGCAGAAGCCAGTGCAATTTCTTAAGAAAGAATTTCAATACAAGGTGCTGTTTGTTTTAAGTATTCTGTATGTAGGAACCTGTGCATGCTAATGTATTAAAAGATTTGCTCACTTTCCTTCTCTGAATCTCTCTTTCTGTCTGTCTCTGTCTCTCAATCTTTGGTTATAAAGACCTAAGCTCTAGGAAAAGAAATCTAAGTATTGGGTTGGTCACAATGTTGGTTTGGGTTTCTCCATAGCATCGTTATGTGTAGCATACATCATATGTGTAGCATACATCGTATGTGTAGAATAGATGTGTAGCATATGAAGTTCTTCTCTCATCCCCCAGCTCTGTGAATCTCCAGTCCTAGGCACAATGCCAGAGCCACAGGCTTTATAATGAGACAGCAATCCCCCACCCCTCCAATACCATCAACTGTCATTGAAGAGAAGCCAGGAAAGCTCTGGTGTGTGAAAGGACCAAAAGGCCCTATTCTATTATGCTCCTCTTCAAATTCAAATGGTCTTGAACAAATCTAATCATATCTGTTTATACTATAGGATATTGTTTTCCTTTTGAAAGAAAAGGCTTATAAAGTGAGAGAACTGGGTGCTTGTTTGGTATGCCAAAAACTAACTTCTCAGCTTGGCTGGGGTATAAAACCTTAGTCTACAGGTCTCCTGTATGATGCCGGATTCTTCCACCTCACCCTGGAATTCTGTCTTTCCTCAAGGTTGCTCTGCACCAAAGCATGAATGGCAGATATTTACAGCTTAAATTAATATAATTTTTATTTTGTAAATTTTGTATTTCTTGTTGTAAAGTTTCAGGAGTTTAGAATGTACACACACACACACACACACACACACACACAAGCAGACTAGGAACTCAGGACTTTAGATAGTTCCTGACCATGCTAAGGCAAACACGTGCTTTTTTAAGTACTGGTAAATTTGACTTCATATTCAAATCAATATCATCTTTTCAATATTAGTCAGACTGGACATGCTGTTCTTCTATAAAAATGGACATCTTGCAAAGTATGTGTATGTGTGTGTTGCTTTTATAAGATAATTTCTATATTGTCCTAGTAATCAATTATTTCATCTTAATATTTCATTTTTATGCTATGTATGTGTGTATATGATTTTTTTCTCTGTAAATCAGAGTCCAAATCAGAAGAAACAGAATATTTTACTGTAATGTATAAGGAAGCTTTTCTTTTATACATTAATCTATGTAACCTTCAAAAACATTATGGTATTAATCTGAGACTTTTTAGACTAATGTTGTCCTTAGGAAGAAACATTTTTGGACACATTAAAATGATTCCTAAACATATGTGTGATAAGCAGTTCCCAAAGAGTTCCTGGCACCAACAAACTAGTGATTTAAGTAAATTATACCCCAAGATTCTTCTAAAAAGTTTAATAAGGTACACATAATTTAATATGTAAGATCATCTCAGGCAAATTGGAAATAAATGCACCAATAATATCTAGGGTAAATGTCTTTGCAATCTTGACTTATTGAAAGCAATGAACAACATTGTAAAAACTAAAAATTCTGATTTGCACAGAAATATTCATCATCTTTTCCCCATGATTTTAACATTTGATATCTATTATTTAAACAAAAGTACTTACTCTTGCATGTATATTTTCCTGTAAGAAAAGGGAAAAAAAAGTAAATTCATGTAAATATAGATATTTGAGGTAATAAGCAAACATTATATAAGTTTTAAAATTTTATTATGTAAAATAATGTAATAAGTCATTTTCATGAAGATTTTATAGAATTAGTTTTATAATATCCCTAAAACTTTATTTTAGTATGTATCCACCATATTTGTTTCACACTTTGTATAAGGTTTAAAAACTGTTGATTCAGATTATAGTTAGTAAATTTTAGTCATTTGAAAATGGATTTAAATGTTAATCTTTGTTTATATTATGAAATAAAAATCTATTAAACATAGTAATTAGGAGAAATTGAGATAAGATTACAAAGGAAAGTGTTACTGACTTGCAGAAAACTACTATCAAGTGCTTTATAATATCTCTGTTTATAGTGTTTTTTATATATATAGATAGCTAGATAGATTATAAACAATTCACCTATTCAATTAGATAATTCCCATAAAAACATTCACTCGGCATTACCAGCTTTTGTGGCTTCCATTTTGCTCAAGCAAAACTAAAGTCCTTCCAAGGCAACGCGATCTGCCTCTACTTCCACATCTTCTCTACCTCATTTCCCATAGTTCAGCTCCTCCCCCCATCTGTGGCAACTGCGTGCCTCCTTGTTCTTTTCAAAGCCTGCAGGCAGGCTCCTGCCTCGAGGTTCTTGCGCTTGCCTGACTGCCCTTCCTCCAGATATCTATATGGCTCCTTCCTTATCTCCTTCAGGTCTTTGTTCAAATGCCCCTGCCCAGTGACGCTTTGCCTGACCAACCTCTTAAACATTGTTACCTGCCTCCCACTGTACTCCTGATTCTCATTCCCTGCTTTATTTCTCCCCATAACGCTTTGTCACCTTCTAATATACTATATGCTTATTTGGTTTCTTGTCTATCTCTCCGCTCCCTGATGCCGAGGAGGGCAAGGATTTATCCTTGCTTTGTTCTCCGTTGTAGCCTCAGTACCTGAAAAACGGACTGGCACACAGTAGCACAAAACGTATTTGTCAAATTAATTAAGTTAACAATAAAAAAGTGGAAATCTTTCAAGTTAAATTTCAAGAATAAAGGAGGTAGGAACTTCTCTCTGAAAGCCTCATGTGGCTATAGAGAAATAAAGTAATAACCTGTATTAATAAACTGATCACCTTGACCTCTAGTTTCCAGTCTTCTGGAACACAATAAATGTTTTCAATACAAAAAAAAATGTCGTGATCCCATCACATCATAGTAGATGGTTTTTTCATATTCAATGATTGAGAAAAAATTCAATAACTACCTATGCTGAATTTCATAAATTTTCATGGGCTTAATTAAAAAAAATTAATCCCAGTACTTTATATATGTGGAAAACAATGGTATACATATATGTATAACAAGTATCCCTTCGCTCTCCAGACAGTGTATGAATGGATCCCTAGACATCTTGAAATAACTAGGTATTGCTGAATCCAAGACCTCCGAGTTGGGAATCCAACAGAGGATTATAAATTTTTAAAAATCAGCAGGTGCTACAATTTCAAACAATTATTAACTGTTGTTTGAAGAACTCTTCTATCTCAATGAAAGAAAGTACACCACCACTACCCTCCTGCCCAGTATTTCTTTCCATTCATTTTCTTTAAGCTCACGTTCTTTCCCCAATTTCTATCCCCTTCTATTAAGGAATTTCCTTTTCTTATTTTGCTCTGCAAGTCATAGATCAGAAAATTTGGGACAGAAGTTGAATAAAAATAAGAATGCAGTTTTCTATCAAAACAAACAAGTGAAAGATGCAATCACTTTGGAACCAAAACACATACTTTGAAGTTGAAAGAAAAGATTGTTGTTCTTCTAACTCCTAGAGAAGACATGGACATTTTTTTTCTCTTTCTATTCCATTTACTTCAACCAAATAAAACCTACATATTATAACATATACTAAACACTGTGTTTAATGTAAATATAACATTTTATGAAAAGGAACCTGAGGTTTTCCAACAGTGGAATAGTGGCATTATGTTATAACATCTCCTTTTTATTTGCTTATCATTTAAAAAAATCTCCCTTTTAGGCTAATACTTTCCAGAAGTTAACCCCAGCCAAGGACATTTCAGGAAGGACAAAGTTAAATTGGGTCCATTTACCCCTTTGGGGGGTAAAGTAACAATATATCCACCACCCCACCTTACACCCTCATGGGGTCATTATAATTTGATTCACAGTTAACAATAGTTTTTTCGTGACTATTCCGTTAAGGATTATCATCTTTGTTCAAACATGATGTCATGTAACAAAGAACTGAAAGAGTTTCCAAAAAGGGTGATTTTAATTTTTACTTGGAACACCCCACTAGAATAATATTAAGAAATATAAACTGTGGTGGACAAATTGAAATCTATTCCTTTGATGTCATGTTGCATGAGCTTTTAGCTTCCCTGAATGGAAAAGCTATAGCAGTAATATGAGCAGCCAAAGCACCCAGATGACTAGAAGTTAGAAGTTTTCCTCCTGAGGATGGTGGCCTCAGTTAGGAGGAAGAAAAACACAGATAAATTTATAACAGCTAGACATGAAGTTAGAAACGCATCTTCCAGTTACCTACCAAAAAACTTGGAAAAGCCTCTTCATTCTTTTCCTATTACAAATAAACAAATCTCTAGGGCCTCTGAAAGGCATCAGGGATTTGGTGGTATTTATAACTAGAAAAACAGATAAAGGAGGCTGCAGACAGCCTATTCTAATTATAGCTACACTTGCATTCACAGCTATTCTATTTTTCGCTTTCCTCATGCAGAGCAGAAACCTTAAATAACCCCAAAGAGGCCAAGTAACTAGGTATTTAGCAAATAATTTCCATAAGTTTAGAAACTGTATTAAATCAGTATTTCATGTAATCTTACAGGTCACTAATGTGACGCTGTAAATACTCCTTGTTGAATAAATAAAAAACTTGCAGACTTCCAATTTATAAGCTGTAGATGCAGATGTGGGATTGTGCTTCTGGATTGTTTTAGTCTTTTCTTTCTAAGGTTTCTAAACCCTGAAATTACTGCTTAGATTGTATCTATAGTCATGAAAACAGCCTGTGTGCTTCAGGGAAAGCAGTGAGTGGGTACCATGGGCATGATTTCTCCTTCTAAAGTAGGTCTTCACTGGAGTGTATGTCCATGATCAACCAGGGGTGCTTGTTAAAGTGCAGATTCGTAGAGTGGACCCCAGCAATCCTAATTTTTTTGGTCTAGAGCAGAGCATAGGCAGTTGCACATCCCTGGTGGGTCCAGTGCAGGGAAACTCACACACCAAGAAACACTGCCCAAACGCTTCAAAGGGATTCAAAATTATTTTCTGGATACCAATATTATTTGCTCTTTTGAAAGATAATGGGCTTCAAAGAATAGCCAAATGTTATGAGCTCAAGTCTCTTGGTTACAGAACCAGGAAATCTCTCTACTCTCCTTTTGGAAGTTAGTCTTGAACCTCACCGTGACAGCTTCTGCTGTGTTATTTAAATTAACTCTTGTATTATTATTAAGCTTTCCAGATGGTTTTGTTTATCTACCAACTAGAAGGTATGTTCCCAGGAGGCAAGAACTATGTTTATATATTTTTAAAAAAAAGATATTTTCAACATTATCTAGTATCTATAATAAATATTTATTAGGCCCTCAATAAACATTTTAATTCTGGATAAAATGCAACTTCTGTTGCTTTAAAATCTGCTTTAACTTCTGAGGCATGGAGCCACCTTCTTCATGGATACTGCTTCAAATCCAGTTGTTCCAATACCCCCCAGCATGGTAGAAAATGGAGGCCACACCTAATATTCATTAGAAATTGGCAACTGTGCTTGGGTTCTGTTATTTAGCCACAAGGAAAAGGCAGAGCCCCAGTAATAGCTTTGACTGATTACTTGGCAAGGGAAACCAAGCCCTTGGGGTGTTCCAGACTCTCTTTGGCCTATAAACCTGTTTGAAAACCTGTTTCTCAGAATTTAAAGCTTAACTCAATTGAGGTCAGTATCATAGTAATGTCAATAATTCTCCTGCTTTCAGTTATCAGGCAGACCAGTACAATTCATCATTAACTTTATTTTCATCGAAAGGCAACTTTGGGAAAAATAGCTCTAATTTAAACTATTTTATTTTGACTTTCTTTCCCTTAAGAAATAGTCCTGCCAATATTACTTCCTTTGGATTTTGTGTTTTCCTAAACCTTAGCACCTTCCAATGCCTGAAACGATTCCCTAATAGCAGAATGGGGCAGAATATACAATATTTGGGACATCACCAGGACAAGAACTTAAGGCTTTCAGGAAAAGATCAAATAAGCCTTTGGGTGTGAAAGGAATTTTCAGTAATTGGGATTTTATGAAGTTTCCAAATTACTTCTGCTTTAGCTGTTTTAGCGGGGTATGGTACTGAGCTACACTGCCTGATGGAATATTCTGGCATGGTTAATTTCTTTCTCTTAGGAGTCAACAGCTTAATGAATAATAAACTATTGTTCATCTCCCTCTGAACAGACAGCTCCACTTCTGGTCAGCTGTCAGAAGCACATGCCAAAATAAATTAACTACATCCTCTCCCTGTGTGGACCTCTAGCTCTGGGGCTGTGGTTAGAGTGATGATTCAAGGTTCTACTTGTTCACTTGCTATAAAATTTCTCTCTTTTATTTCTGGAAACTGAAGAAGGAAAATGGCTCAAGATAGACATTAATTAGATTAGATCTTGCCACTAGTTTAAGGTAGGAAAGATGTTCATTCACACCCTGGATAACACTATTATTTCTTCCTTGGAAAAAGCACCTGTAAATTTAGAAGATGTTGCTTCTAATATATGAATTTATTAAGATGGATACAGCTTCAAACTTTATAGTTTATCTAAATTGATTTGCTAACATTGAACTAAACAGCAATAATGGAGAAATAGTGCACTGGAACTACTCATCACATATTATCTTTAAGAATCACCTGATCATATTGAGCTGCTTGTGGGCACGGTTTAAGTATGATTTATTTTTGTATTTTCAAGACCCAGATCTATGCTTATTACAGCACAGGTGCTAAATAAGTGCTTGCGATTTAGTGACTTGAAATTGTCACTTTTCCGTAGCATGAAAATGGTTAAAGAACTGCAGTAACTTAATGGCCAGTAGAGGGCGATAAAGTTAATTTTAAGAAATTTGTAGAGTCCAGTTTAAACCCATCTTCAGTCCCAGCTCTAGCCTGGAAAGGCTTTTCTCCAGAGTAGTCTCATTTAGCCTCCTGATTTCACTTTAATTTAGTTGTACTACATTAGATCCCCCTTTCTGCCCCCCCCCGCAATAGAGTATATAAAAGGGGAGGATCAGACTGGTTGGTGTGTGTTGATTTACACACCATAGCTCTCTCTGCTTGGTTAATTCTTAGCTTAATCAAGACCATTTGACAATGGATAACCTTTAGAAGTGAAAAACCACAATAGAACCACTGGGTAAGATGTGGAGTAGGGAAGACATTTTGGCTTTAAGCTTCATTCGGTAGAAAACTGGAGATACAGTAAGATACTAATTCCATTTAAAAGAACCCAAACACATGTTCATATTTATGTGTATAAATAAGATCAGAAAAAAATGCAAACTATGTTTTTTAATTCATGGTTAGCAAGGAATTAATACATGGAATAGTAAGGGTTTTTATCTTATTCATGCTTTCTTATATATTTTTTCAGATTTTTTTTTTTTTTTTTTGGCCCGTACACACGGCTTGCGGGATCTCAGTTCTCTGACCACGGATTGAACCGGGGCCACAACACTGAAAGCCCAGAACCCTAACCAGCAGGCCACCAGGGAACTCCCTTTTTCAGATTTTTATAGTGAATAGATATTTCTCCCAGATTAAAAAAAATTACATTAGGTAGCACTTCCCACCAACAATTTAGAGATGAGGAAGGAAGGCGTGACTAACTTTCCTGAAACTAACTTTAACAGGGCCTGACTTGTCTTTGCCAGTCTCTCCTCCTTCCCCACAGTGAGTTTGGGGGATGGCAAGGGCCATTCAGAGGGTCATGGGACATCCCACTAATTTTATTATTCCACGTGCTCCCGTGACCACGGTGACACAGGCTGTTTCACATATTCCTTGACCTAGATGGGAGCAGGCAAGTAACAACAGCTTTAAGAGGGGCTTTTCTTCTACATTTCATTTTTTGATATTGCATTTTTCTATCTCTACAGAGCCCCATATCTTCCCCATGTTATTTTTAGTCATCCTTGAGGGGAAAAAAACCAAGTCAATCAGGGTTTCTGGCAAGTCAGCTTTTCATGAAGAGAACACAAAGTAGAGCTCCCAGCAAGCCTCATAAAACATAGGATTTATGGGATAACTTTCATCTACATCCAGTTAAAATGTTCCCTGCTAGGTGACTGAGAGTGCATGGAAATCATTTGAAAAGGCCTTACTTTAAGGACTGAATACAGAGGCTCAAATATTGCTTCAGTTCCTCTTCCTTTTCATAGGACTCCAGTACACTGTGTGCTTCATCGTGGTGATAGCAGTAGATTTTATAAACATCTTCCAGTGGCCCTTTAATTTGCAAGAATACTTCTCCTGATAAATGCAAAACAAAGGCAAGATGACATCAAGTCAGACCAAACTGGCACTTCACATATTTATTTTGTGACAACATTGATTAGTGTTAAAAAGTTGGATGGAAAAAAAAAAAGTTGGATGGGCCCCATTTTATACCTAGATTGTTGGGGGGGGGACAACAACCTAGTGGATGACGCTGAGGGACCTTCTTTCCTCCCTTTTCTTCCTTTTTTTCTTTCCACGCTCCTCCTTCCCTTCTCCCTTTTTCATTCCTTCCCTCCTGTCTTTTATGAAACAAAGGATAATGAGCTTAATGGAGGTGGGCAGGAAAACAAAGCTGGTTTTCTTAGATTATGCCCTTGGTTAGTGTGCAGGGTTCTGGAGCAAACAAAGATAAACAAAGAAAAACAAAGGGCATCGCTCACTACCTGGTTCTATGAGGGCTAAGTCATCACCCACTGCAATTGCCCACCCTGAGAGGAATTCAGGATGAAAAACAGGATGAGGCACTCGTCAATTTGGATAAACAGACCCTCAGATGGTTGGGTGTATATCTCAGGAAGCCTTTCAATCATCCCAGATTCTTACATCTTCCCATACAGAGAAAAGCACTAAAATCATTAACTTGGGATATCTGTTCTTTGTGACTAGGAGTAATCTTTCAGCAAGATGTGTGTTTGATTGTGTGTATTTCCTAGCCCAAAAATCATATATACTGGCTTCTCCTCCACCTCTTTGGAGTCGTTTCCTCAGAGCCACTGAGAGGTCATCTCCTTATAGCCCTCAGTAAGTCCCTGAATAAAATTTAAACTCACAACTCTTACACTGTGGGTTTTTCTTTGACACCAGTTAAAGGCTGTACTTTAGAATCAGTCTGTATGGGTTCAGATCAGGCTGTGCTACAGACCTGGACAGATTATGACTTGGACAAGTTAGTTTTTGCTCTCTGAACCTATTTTCTCATCTATAAAATGTGGACAGTAATAGATCCAGTTGCACAGGGTCATTATAAAATTAAAGAGGTAGGGTATGTAAAGTTCAGATTATAGTACACACATAGTAGATGCTCAAAATGGAGCAGTTATTGTCAATTTGTTAGAGGCATGAAGAGTGAAATTTCGGATTCTAGGTAAATTATTTTTTGCTATTTATTTTACTAACATTTCCTGAATTTGTCTGAAAGGCAAGCAGTGGATTTGAGGGAAATAAAATTTTTTCTTTTATGTGATAATAGAAAGAACTGGTCATTATTCCTGTTAAAAATCAACTGGATAATACTATGAACCAGTGTTATGACCGTTCATAAAGCAACCTGGGCTAATTATGTCCAGGTATTTAAGGAATCCTTTTTGATATATGATAAAATTGGGTCTATAACTGATGACTCAAGTACATATTGGAGAATAGTTTGATTTAATCACCACTTCATCACATAAAAATGCATCCACTATCCAACCCAGAACGTGTTAAGATAATTTGGGAGACACAGAAGAAATATGTGATAGATCTGCTCCCCAAAACATTGCCAGTTTGGGGTTGATAATGATCTGGGACTGAACTGATTGAAAGTGATAATGGACCTGCTAATCTGGGTCTATTATAGTAACAAGTCATTCTTCCTACAGATATAGAATTGTGCTTTATATTTTCAACAAGTTTTGCATATATTGAATGCTTAACTCCTTATACATATGAGGAGATAAGAGGTTATTTATCCGTATTAAATAAGGATGGACAAATCTGACTTTAAAACAAAGAAATGATTTTTCCAAAGTCCTGTCAGGAGATGGAGAGCCAGGATTAGAGGCCATATTCTCCTCATTGTTCCCTTAGATTTTAGCCCTCCCCACATCAGAGTTCTGCTGGACCCTGGACACAGTGATGCAGTTGCCTGGAACACTGGACTCAGAATCAGAAATCACTGTCATTTAGGATTTGTGAAGTAACTTCGGGAATGACTTTTAAAAAAATTCTTTGAGCCTCAAATCTCTCATTTGTAAAATGGAAGTAATAGTTACATTTGAGATGAATTTGAGAATTAAATGAAATGTGGACATTAAATCTCCTGGCACTGACAAGTTCCTCAATAAATGTCACTTGCTTTCTAATGCTTCTCTACTATCTCCAGAATTATAACACTAGTACTTTTATTTTTTCATTTTTTAAAATTTATTTTTAAAGATTTTTTTTAATGTAGACCATTTTTTAAGGTTTTATTGAATTTGTTACAATACTGCTTCTGTTTGGCTTTTCAACCACAAGGCACGTGGGATCCTAGCTCCCTGACAAGGGATTGAACCCACAACCCCCATGTTGGAAGGCGAAATCTTAACCAATGGACCGCCAGGGAAGCCCCATTAAATTTTTACTGGAGTATAGTTGATTTACAGTGTTGTGTTATTTTCAGGTGTACAACTAAGTGAATCAGTTATACATATATATATATATATATATATATATATATATATATATATATATATATATATATATATATATCTCCATTCTTTTTCAGATTCTTTTCCCATATAGGGTATTACAGAATATTGAGTATAGTTCCCTGTGCTATACAGTAGGTCCTTGTTAGTCATCTATTTTATATATAATAGTGTATATGTGTTAATCCCAATCTCCTAATTTATCACTTCCCCCACATTTCCCTTTGGTAACCATAAATTTCATTTCACGATCTGTGAGTCCATTTCTGTTTTATAAATAAGTTCATTAGTATCATTTTTTATTAGATTCCACATATAAGTGATATCATATGATATTTGTCTTTCTCTGTCTTGCTTAAAATTAAAAATTTTTAAAAATTAAAAAGTAAGTACAAATAAGTACTTACTTACTTATTTGTTTTCTCTGGATATATCCCCAGGATTGCTAGATCATATGGTAGTTCTATATTTAGTTTTTTAAGAAATCGTCATACTGTTCTCCATAGTGGCTGCACCAATTTACATTTCCACCAGTAGTGTAGGAGAGTCCCTTTTTCTCCACACCCTCTCCAGCATTTACTCTTTGTAGATTTTTTGATGATGGCCATTCTGACCAGTGTGAGGTGATACCTCATTGTAGTTTTTTTTTTTTTTAGTGGTACGCGGGCCTCTCACTGTTGTGGCCTCTCCCATTGTGGAGCACAGGCTCCGGATGCACAGGCTCAGCGGCCATGGCTCACAGGCCCAGCTGCTCCGTGGCATGTGGGATCTTCCTGGACCGGGGCATGAACCCATGTCCCCTGCATTGGCAGGCAGACTCTCAACCACTGTGCCACCAGGGAAGCCCTCATTGTAGTTTTGATTTGCATTTCTCTAATAATTAGTGAAGTTGAGCATCTTTCATATGCTTTTTGGCCATCTGTCTGTCTTCTTTGGAGAAATGTCTACTTACATCTTCTGCCCATTTTTTGATTGGGTTGTTTGTTTTTTTGCTATTGAACTGCCTGAGCTGTTTGTATATTTTGGAGATTAATCCCTTGTCAGTTGCTTCATTTGCAAATATTTTCTCCCATTCTGTGGGTTGTCTTTTTGTTTTGTTTATGGTTTCCTTTGCTGTGCAAAATCTTTTCAGTTAAAATTAGGTTCCATTTGTTTATTTTTATTTTTGTTTTTATTTTCATTAAAACACTAGTATTTTTAAAGTATTACATTATTTTCTAATTTCCATCCAGCCAATAAAAGATGTTTCTTTCCTTTCATTTATGGGATTTCTCTGTGATTAAAGTTAGACTGTGTGTGTGTGTGTGTGTGTGTTTTGCTTGGTTGGTTTTTGTTTTAGTGCTTTTTTGAACTTGTAAGGAAACACAGTGACTGTGAAAATTTTTGGAACTGAAGGGATAAGGGATTCTTGTTAGGTTCCTGGGATTTTACTGAATTGATCCTTCTGCCAGTGGAGGTCTTACGCATTCACTCTTCACGACAGTTAGCAACACAAATAGTGAGAAAGAGAGTAGTTACAAGAGGAGAAAATAAAATAGGACAGTGGCTAAATTTAGGGTTGGGCGTAAGAGGAGGTGAGCCTCCCACTCACAGAGGCAGGTAGTAAATGAGAGTGAAGGCTTTGGCTGGGCAAGGGAGTCAAGGCTCAGATGAGCTCAGCAGGAAGTCAGGAAGAGAGGATCTGAATATCCGCATCCCAACACGAGATGAAATTGTAAATATGTGTGTTCACTACAAAGCAGCTCAGAGTAGAGACAAAGGATGAAAGAGGTCTGGACAATCTCATAAATCCACAGTAGGATCAAGTCAGATAGTCAAAACACAAAGGACAAAGGCATTTATTTTGCATACAATGAAAATATTAATTGTAAATTCCCTTATATTTTCTTTAACAGAAGTGGTCTAGTTTGAAAGAATTTATAGCTCTCTCCTGAACAGCAGAGTTGAATTTTTTACTCTTTTCCAAGTAAAATTCTGTTGGGCCTCTAATAACAATGATTAAAGTTAAAAGATATTTAAGCACTCTAACTGAAAGTCATTTATTCACCCAGAGGCCAAGTATAATACTGGGGGGCAGAATATTTGATTCCCCTCCCAGCCCTACCAATGTATGCTGCTTCATAATAGTGCAGATGAATTGATATGTCTTGCAGCAAAAAAAAAAAAAAAAATTATTCTGTTTCCACGGTAACGTAACTCTTGGCTGCATTTCTTCAGTGGTGAAGGACAACTGTTCTGTCTACTGTATGTGGGTTTGAAAGAATGATTAGGATTGGAGAAGGGCCTGAGCCAAGACCAGCTCAGGTAATTTCCCTTCTGGCTGCCTGTCACAAAATCACCAGAATCCTCTGAAATAAATCTAACTATCGTGTGCTTCTTTTTCAAAATTCTACAACCCAAGACTTTCTGCATTGGCATCCCCCCAGAATAATTGCCATACAAAAGGAGGGGGAAAAAGTGCACCTTTTAAATGCCCTTAGTTCCCTCCTTTAAAAACAGCTTCCAGGGATATTGAACACATTTTATGTCCTGGCATCTAATGTAAACTGTCACTAATATAAACATATATATGTTCCTCTTCTTAGCCCACCTCTTCTTTACTTGCAGACCCTCATGTCCATCCCCAAGGTGGACCATACCAAATGATAGGCTTCTATATTATTCTGACCCAACTACAAGATGAACTTCCCCTACAGGTAATTAAGCCGGAGTGAAACCAACAATATCCAAGAGATCTCCCTGCAGTAGGCCTTGTTTAGGAAAATGGCATAAAAGGTAGTGAAGTAATTATAGTCTTTATTTTGTTCAGCCTTATTTGATAACCATTTAATGAGTGACTATTATGCACTGAGTACTTTGGTAAGTACTTCAGACACAAAGAATGAACACTTCCCTCAGGTGACTTATGGAGGCCAGTAAGGGAGAGAGAAGAGTAAATTCTCATTTCCCATGCTGTGTGAAGAGTATGACAGTAGCTATAAAACACAGAGGGTGATCCATTCTGCTCTTGAGAAACTTTGAGCTATTTCCATAAGTCTGCCCTTGAAATAGGAGTTATGAGTGAGTGCAAAAGCACAGAGATGCATGGAGGGAGCAGGTTCTGCTCAAAAACTGCAAGTGGTCTCAGATGGCTGGCTGCTTCTGAGGTCTCAGAAGAGGCTATATAGGTGAGTAGGGGCCAGATCATGAAAGACCTTGTGTATAATTAAGAAGCTGGAACTTTAGCCTGAAGCTGATGGAGAAGTGCTGATGGATTTTAGGCAGCAGATTAATATGATTAGATTGTATTTTAGAAAGTTTACTCTGGGGTTAATCATATGAATGATGGAATTTGGGGGAGGAGTTAGGGAGACTGGAAAAGAGAAACCAGTTGAAAGGCTTCTATAATAATGTAAGAAATAAATAATGAGGGCTAAAACAGAAGGTTACGGCAGTCAAGAGAGAGTACTCTAAAATCAACTGCCTGGTTTCAGATTTTGGTTTTACCATTTACTGTTGTGACATTTGGGAAAATTACCTGATTTCTCTTTTCCTTAATTTCTTCATCCAAAATATGGAATAATCATAATGGTAGGGTTGTTTGAAGATTAAATGAGTTAAAATATGTAATGTAGTTATATCAGAAGGTGGCATGTGCAAATTCTCATTAGTTGTTAGTTTTAACCACTAAAGCAAAAGCAGGGAGGATGGAGAAGAGAGAGAAAAAAATAAGGACATTGAACATGTGAAAGATGAAGAGGGTAACTCCAGGCATATCTCAGGAATTCAGTTTCAGTAAACATGTGGATAGACAATGAGGGCAAAATAGAGTGTTTTAGTGGGAAGACAATGAGTTTAATTTTATATGTACTGAGTTTGTCACCCATAGTATATTCAAGTGGAGGGCCCTTCATGAAATTGGATATATGAGTCTGGGATTCAGAAAAAAAAAAAAAAAGATCTGGAAGAGAGATGTAGGTATGTAAAACCTGAGTAGTAGAAACCATGAGTTTGATATGGTCATGCAAGAAAGTCCATGGAGTGAGAAGAGAAGAGGGCATGAGGACCAAATGCTGGGAATACTAACACTGAGGGGAGCCTAGAAGAAAAAGAGTCTGCAGAAAAGTTTGAGAAGTTACAGCCAGAGAGAAAGGAGAAAAACTAGGGTGGGTGTCAGCAAAGCCAAGGATAAAATAATGAGAGATACTGCAGAGAGAGTGAACAAGTTTGTGAGTGACAGAGCCTGTTATTGTCCCCCAGTATCAGTACTCCCCCTTTTCAATAACGATGAATTTGGGGCTGTCCCAAATAAAAACTACATTTCCCAGCCTCTCTTGTAATAGTAGTGGCCATGCAATTAAAGTCCACCAATGGGATATATGGAGAAGTGTCCTATGACGATATCCAGGAAATTTCTTTATGACGTAGCTAGCTCATCCTTTACCCCTTCTTCTCCATACTTTCCTTTGTTCTGCTACCTGGAACTTGAATACTACCTTGTTCATGAAGGTAAGGCTGAGTGGAGCTGTGAGCCAGAAGAAGCTTATATCCCAGAGGACTTTGTGGAGCAGAGTTGCCATTCAGGCCTAAAATACATGCCTTTATTTACTTATTTATTTTTTAAATGCAAAAGCTATTTATTGAAAACCACAACAATAGAACAGAATAATTTCTAGCTAAAGGAAAGGGAAAAAAGCAAACATTCCTGTTCTTAAGTATTAAATCATCATGAGTTATTTATGTTGCTTTTCTTGTTTTTTTTTAATTTTATTGAAGTATAGTTGATTTACAATGTTGTATTTAATTTCTGTTGTACAGCAAAGTGACTCAGTTATACATATATATTCTTTTTCATATTTTTTTCCATTATGGTTTATCACAGGATATTGAATATAGTTCCCTGTGCTATACAGTAGGACCTTGTTGTTTACCCATCCTGTATATAATAGTTTTCATTTGCTAATCCCAAAGCCTTTAGACTTTTACATAATAGAGAAATAAATATCTATATTATTTAAGGTAGTAAAGTTTTGTTTTGTTTCCTGTTTCTCCCAGCTGGACTTTATTCTAATCAATACAGTTTTTCTCTTCTCCTGTAAAAAATGACTATATATTTTGAGAGACACTAGTTGAAGGCCCTCCTCTTTACCATAAAATTTTATTTAAAAATTCTATGAAAATATTAAATGAGCTGTTGCATATGAAGAGTGTTACGAACTGAATGTTTGTTTCTCCCATAAAATTCATATGTTGAAGCCTTAACCCCAAATGTGATGGTACTTGGAGGTGGAGACTAGGGATGTAATGGACAACATGATAAATATAATTAACACTGTTGTATGTTATATATAAAAGTTGTTTAAAAAGTCCTGTCAGGAATAAAGACGCAGACATAGAGAACGGACTTGAGGACACGGGGAGGTAGAAGTGTAAGCTGGGATGAAGTGAGAGAGTGGCATGGACATATATACACTACCAAATGTAAAACAGATAGCTACTGCTAAGCAGCCGCATAGCACAGGGAGATCAACTCTGTGCTTTGTGACCACCTAGAGGGGTGGAATAGGGAGGATGGGAGGGAGCTGCAAGAGGGAGGAAATATGGGGTTATATGTATATGTATAGCTGATTCACTTTGTTATATAGCAGAAACTAACACATCATTGTAACGTAATTATACGCCAATAAAGATGTTAAAAAAAAAGTCCTGAGTTCTCATCACAAGGAAAAGTTTTTTTCTATTTCTTTAATTTTATATTTATATAAGATGATGGATGTTCTCTAAACCTATTGTGATACTTCACGATGTATGTAAATCAAATCAGTATGCAGTACACTTTAAACTTATATAGTGCTATATGCCAATTATGTCTCAATAAAACTGGAAGAAAATATTCTCAAGCATCAATTATGATCTAAGATATATCCCAAAGAAACTTCTGTAGTTCTAAGTAAAACTTGATTGTCAAGACAGAGCATTCAGAATACAGAGAAGGGGGTGCGATGACTCTGAGGACAGAGGGTAGGTATGACCCACTCCCGGGAAAGAGGGTCTGAGATCTGGGCAGTGAGCCTCTGGCTGTCACTTCCCTGAGTGAGTGAATATGCCATCCTCAAATGAAAGAGCTTTCCTGGCAGCTTTCACCCAGACTGACTAGGAGAGCTCCCCGTGGTCTGCCTCTCCTCCTTGGATGGGAGCCCAGCCTTCTTGGATGGGACTAAACAAGGCAGCAGCTCAGCCAGCCAAAATGCCAGATCATGTACATGTTTTCTTCCTTTCATTCTTAGCCTCCTTCTGTTCTCCAGGGGAGGGCAAAATGAGGAGGGATGTGAGAAGAAAGAGGTAGGAAGAGTAAATGCTGCTTACAGAAGCCACTATCCTTTGCCTTCAGTCTCATTTAGTTCCTGCCTCACTTGGGGATAACACTGGCTACTAAGGGATACTCAAGGGACCCTGGTTAGGGTTATGAAATTCAAACCAAACCCAGGTGCCAAGTGGAACATGCTGCCATGGGATTAAAACAAGCATATTCCTTGAGTATCAATTTTATGAAGATATTTGAAGAAAAATTATTTTCATGTGAAAAAATAGAATGGAAAATTTACGTGAATTCTTAAGACAAAACAAGACTCCAAATTATTTCATGCCTGTGGCTGGGGCTTTGGGTCAGAACTCCACGTTCCCTGAGGCTCATGATATTTCTCTTTTGGCTTCAGGAATCTTTCGGTAAAAATTTTTCAGACGCACTACAGTAAGATAAATTCAGAAAAATGTGTTCATTGGATTTGACATTTCTGAGGTCTCTGGTGACATGCTAACAGCAATTTCAGAGAAGTGGTTTTAGGAGGGAATGGTGTGAGACCAATAAGGGTAGCTCGACCATAAAAAAAAGCGAGAGAGAGAAAGGAAGGGAGCCAGAGTGAACTGTGGGGTCCTGTCCCATGACCACTGCTGTGTCTAGTGCCAGGGAGGAAAAAGTCATAATTGTGGTGGGGTGTCTCAAAGGAGAGGCTATTCTATCACTCAGGCACTACCCACCCAGCACATTGGGAGTAGCGGGTGGCCTGGCAGCTGGGCAGGACAAACTGGGGAGCATTAGTGGGTGGTAGAGATGGACAGTGTAGAATACGTAATAAGACCTGTATTAGGAAGAGCTAGAGTCCCCTTCTGTGTCCAGAATTAGTGATGCTATTTGGAGAAAATCAGGCTCTTACCTTTTTCGTCTGAACAATGAGGTGGTTGGACTGGGTGCTCTTTAAATACTAGTCAGGCGCCAACATTCAAGAATAAAGCTGTTTATCTTGATGATAACTCGTGGTCTTTTCAGGAACATTTTTGAGTTCCTGGATACTTTAACTTCAGGTGGGAATCTTTATAACAACCAGCACATTAAGAAAGCATTGGGGGCTTCCCAGGGGCTTCCCTGGTGGCACAGTGGTTGGGAACCCGCCTTCCAATGCAGGGGACATGGGTTCGAGCCCTGGTCTGGGAAGATCCCACATGCCGCAGAGTGGCTAGGCCCGTGCGCCACAACTACTGAGCCTGCGCTCTGGAGCCCACAAGCCACAACTACTGAGCCCGTGTGCCACAACTACTGACGCCCGTGCTCCGTAACAAGAGAAGCCACCACAATGAGAAACCCACACACCGCAAAGAAGAGTGGACCCTGCTCGCCGCAACTAGAGAAAGCCCGCGCACAGCAACCGACCCAATGCAACCAAAAATAAATAATAAATTAATTTAAAAAAAAGAAAGCATTGGTTCTCTGAGAGTTGAAAGTTAAAAGGTTTCCACTGGCTAGATTGGAAAAAGGTACAATAACTTTTCCCTCCTCAAGATTTACAATGCTGAGGACCCCGTTCTTAGACCAACTCATGACACCCCATTTATCGACCTTAGTAAGTATCTCTCTTAAGAATGCTTGCCTCTACCAGTTGCTCTACACTACCTACCAGCCTCTGGAAGTGACACGGGAAAAACCACAGGCAGACCTGGTAACAAGAACAAGGACAATTTCTGCGTTCCCTCGGCATGCCAGCCAGTGTCCTGGGTGCCTATCACTGTCTCTGTCATTAATTTCATTCATTCAGGAAGTACTTATTGAGGACACTGCTCTAGATGCTGGTGATACAACAGTAACAAAACAGACAAGAATACCCCCCTGCCATTGGAGCTTGTGTCTTAGAGGTGTACACCCTCTGTCTCACCCTTCTGCCATGGAGGGCTGGCCATCCCCACTGGAAAAATGAACAAATGAATCTGCCTTCTGTTGCCAGTTGCTTATCCATTCTTCCATCTTCCAAACTAATACAATTTGGACCAGCAATGCACTCAGTTAAAACTACTGACCTTTCTCCCAATATCTGGCAGTTAGAGGTGGTTGAATGTGTGTGTGTGTGTGTGTGAGAGAGAGAGTGAGAGAGAGAAATGGAATAATGTGTGTGTAAAATGATATCATGAGATATAGGTAGAAGTCACTGGGAAAGATTTCTATTCCCCCAAAATGAAAAAAGCCTCAGGAGGAGGTGGTTTTGCTCTCACTACCAGCAGGAAGCACGCTTGGCAGTGGACTAACCATCTTGAGGCCATGAAGCCAAACCCCACAAGTTAAGTACTAGGAAGGAAGAAGCTGGAAGGAGCCAGTAAGCAGCTGTCTCAGTCCTGGACTATTGAGTGATGGATTTCTTGTTATGTGAGAGAAAAAGTCTTCTTTTGGTTAAGTCCTTTTGGTGAAGTTCCTATTCCAGGCAGGCAAGGGCAATCCTCACGGATCCAAGTGACCTGCCCCAGCCACGGAGGTAGTGGTGACAGAGCCAGTGTTAGGGCACAGATCGGTCTCCCTCCAAAGGCCGAGTTCTTGCTGGGCTCTTGTGCACCCTGAAGTTCTGCATTCCTGCTAACGACTTCTCCTTCTGGCTTCCTAGCAATTGGGAAAATGTTCAGGGAGTCACAGGACTCTTACACTCACAAGATTTCTTTCTTTCTTTTTATTTCTGGTCTTTATGTGTATTCTGTGCAGTATCTGACTTTTCACAGCTCCATTCAAATCTGACTGCACAGCTCAACCACTGACCCCGAGGAGCCAGCTCCACATGCTAGAACTTAACTTTCTCCTCAGAGAACAGCACTATAGAACTTGTTACTAAGCCACCCTGGTTTTCTTTTTATCACAAGAAATAAGTCCTAGGAGTGCTGGGACCCAACTTGACCTCTCTCAGGAGACTGGAGGTCCAACCTTCAAATTGTATCCTGGTGACTTTCTTCTGCTGATTTTTCCTTTCCTGTGTGGATTTGTGTATACTTGACCTTGAACCCCTCACCCTTTTTTCTATCATGTTTTCTAAAGCTGACAGCTTTCCTGTTACTGCCAATATTTGGAATAAAATGCCCTGACCTTTCACTGCTGTGTCTGGGTCTCCCTCATGCTGGCCTCACACATTCCAGTGAGCAGGTGTGAAGCTCCCACCCTGCCCTCGCTGGTCAGGATGAAGGAGGCCAAGCCAATCTGTGTCCTGTGTAAAACACACACACACACACACACACACACACATGTGTACAATATAACAATACTAGAACAGTGATTCAGGTGAGCTACTTTGTGGCATCTCCCACATGGCATAATTGTCAGTGACTAATCTGTTTTCACAAAATCACCGCTAAAGGCACAGATTCCTGCTTCAGGGACATACAAGAGACACTGCTTTAGGAGAACAAAGGACTGCCACAAAACAACAGTGAATCACCCACTCCACCTTCAAGCAACAGAAAGCTCTAAATTGTCTTTGTCTCCAAGGATAAACTCACCCTGAGGAAAAAGCATGTGAGAAACTAATTTCTGTACCTTAAGCTTCTTTCTGTTCTGGTTCTTTTCACGGTGTGTGTGAGGTAAGCAGGTAAAGTAGACTTAAACATATTCATAACTCAGTCTTTTTTAAATACTTTGAGATGTAACATTGTTGCAGATGCATAGAGGAGGACACAAGCCCCATTTTAGTTCTCTATCACTATGTGACAAACCACCCTAGGGCTTCCCTGGTGGCGCGGTGGTTGAGAGTCCGCCTGCCAATGCAGGGGACACGGGTTCGTGCCCCGGTCCGGGAAGATCCCACATGCCGCGGAGCGGCTGGACCCGTGAGCCATGGCCGCTGAGCCTGCGCGTCCGGAGCCTGTGCTCCGCAACGGGAGAGGCCACAACAGTGAGAGGTCCGCGTACCGCAAAAAACAAAACAACAACAACAACAAAAAAAACCACCCTAAAATTTAGTGCCTTATAACAACAAGCATTTTGATTTTCTCTCATGATTCGGTGGGTTGGCTGGTATCACCTCAGTGGTTCTGCTCTGCCTTGATGTTTGCTGGGGCTGCAGTCATTCAGGGCTTAACTGGCTGAACGGTCTGAGATAGCTCATTGCCTAGTCTGGTACCTTGGAAGGGACAGCTAGAAGGCTAGCTCAGCTCGTAGGCTGGGACAGAGGGACCACTTTCTCACTAGGTGGTCTCAGGTCTAATCTCTTTCCACGTGATATTCCAGCAGAGTAGCTGGATTTCTTAAATGGCAGGCTCCCCAAATCAAAAAAGTAGAAATGTCCGGCTTTCTTAAGGCTTAGGCCCAGTCACTGGCACAGTGTTTCTTCCACTACATTGTATTATTTGGTGAGTGTCAGGGCCAGTCCAGGGTCATTATGGGACTAGGCTACATGGCAGCATGAATACCAGGAGGCAGGGTCCATTGAGGGCCGTCTACTGGAATTGCTGTTCACTTTGTCAAACGTGGAGATGATACTTGATATCTCAAATCACCCTCCATAAGAGAAAACATGTCACCATATTAGGTAGATGAATCATCAAGATGCACACATATTGGGAACACCTAGAAACCACACACGTCCGTGAACCTGATTTGTTTGAAAAACATGATCAGGACCTCTAAAAAAATTCACGTTATTCAATGATTACATACATAAGAAATCAACATTTGATAATGGATGGGTACCTTTAATATTATCAGGATAATAAGTTAGTAATACCATGTGTTGGATACTAAGGGTGGGCACTGGCTATCATTATTTATACATGATTTTATTTAATCTTCATAAATGCTCTGTGGGGTAGGTATTATTGCCTCAGATTTCAAGATGAGGAACTGAAGTTCAGTGAGGCTTTGTAACTTGCCTAAGATCACACATTTAACAACCGATGAGCCAGGATGTAAACTAAATCAACCTGAGACTGAAGCCTGTGTGTTCTTAAACTCCTCTACACTGTCATCTTACTTGTTTTGTCCTTTCTCACTATTCGATTGTTACAAAATGATCTTCAGTTTAAGTGGAAACAAGAGCCACTTCTCACACTCCCATCCCTAAAGACTTAGAACCCATTTCCTATCTAGGCAGCCTGCCTAAATCAAGATTTTAAAATCCAGTTTCTATCTTGGCGTGATAGTCTAGACAATTCCCCAGAGCTCTCAGACATATGCCTCTGTGCTTAAACTTGAGCCTCGACCAAACCCCAAGGATTTTATTGAGTAAAATTCTCCTCCTGGCTGATCTAGGTATCAGGAAAGTTTCCCCATTGGCACTAGAACTGTGAATCACAAACTCATTCGTGCCATATAAGGACAAAAAATGGAACACCTGTGTTTTTCATTTTATGGCAACATGATTTTGGCAATCTTACCCCAAATCAGTTTACCTTATGAAATGTAAGATGAAAGATTTAGTGATGGAAACTGCCAGTGAACTCCATTGATACGGCTACCCTGTATGGGTCATGGATATACCTCCTTGTCACTATGCTCCAGCCATGTTGAATTGCTCTCTTTTATAAGAGCTTCCCACACTCTCCTGTCTTGAGGCCTCCGTGCCATTTGTCATTTGAGAAGTCTTTTGCTCAAATCTCCACCTTTTTAAATCTTTCAAGTTCAAGTTCAAAAGTCACCTTCCAAATCAAGTTTTTCTTCATCATCTGAGTTGAAGTAATTAATCTCTTCTCTGTGAATCTGTATTAGTTAGCTATTGCTACAGAAAAAAAAAAATACCCCCCTCCAAAAAAACCTTAAAGGCTTAATACAACACTGTTTATTTGTTCCATTTGCTCACGATTCTCCAGGTTGATAATTTGAGTAGAGCACAGCTGGGATGGCTTGTCTCCATGTGGTGTTAAAGGGGTTTTATTGATACATTTGTAGTCTGTAGCATGAGGCCAGCTGGCTGAGGAGGGCCTTACTCACGTGTCTAAGGCCTTGACTGTGTTGTTTGGGATGACTGGGTAGTTTGAGCCTTCTCTCTCCCTGAGCAGAGAGTGGCTGTCACAAGGCTATTGTAGAACATCATTTTGCCACATTTTGTTGGTCAAAGCAAGTCATGAGGCTAGGCCAGATATAAAGGGTAGGGAAATTAAAATATGCCTCCAACTTTTTCAAATATGGCCTTACTGGCTTAATTTTTTCCATAAATTTTCTACAGTCTTCCTCAATATTGCAATTTATAATTAGAAACTTGAAATTGTGAGCATCTTCGATTGCGTTTTCTCTACAAGCCATAATAATTAAAATGTTTTAGATAAATTTTTGCTTATAAGAAAGTTGCAAAAATAGCAGCAATAGTTTCCAGATATCCCTCACTCGTCTTCCCCAGTGTTAACATCTTACATCACCATAGTACAATTGTCAGCAAAAGGAAATGGACTTGCTGTAATACTATTAACTAAACTGAACACCTTGCTTGGATTTTGACACTAATATTCTTTTACTATTCTAGAATCTACTCAGGCTCCCACTTGCATTTATCTGTTACTCCTCCTTAGTCTTCTGCAGTCGTTAAGAGTTCCTCAGTCTTACCTTGTCTTTAATGACCTTGGCATTTTTAGAACAGTGTTGGTCAGTTATTTTGTTGAGTGTCCCTCACTTGAGTTTGCTGTTGTCTAAGGTTTTCTCATGACTGGACACAAGTGCACATATTTTGCACAAAAGTACCACAGATATGATGTGTCCCCCTCAGTGCATTGTATCACAAGGTTCTTGATGTGAATGTGTGTTATTTCCTGATACTGCTGATCTTGATAACTCACTTGGTTAAGGTAGGCTTTGCCTGGTTTCTCACTGAAATGTTACCATCTTTCCCTTTGAAGTTAATACTTACTTAGGAGACACTTTGAAACTATGAAAATAAATTTCTCCTCAAACTTTCATCCACTAAATCTAGCATTGATCAGTGGATTTTTCTGTAACAATTATGACTATATTGTTTACCTAATGGTAATTTTCTATTTTCTTCTATATTTATTCATTGAAATTTACTGTAAGGAAGAGCTTTCCTTTCTCCTCATTTATTTATATCTGTATGGACTCTATTTTATTCTATGGGTTAAAATCCAATACTAGCATTATTTATTTGGCTGCTCAAATATATAAACCATAATACTTTTAATCGTGAAAATACTCTCCTCCTAGGACAGAGACACCTAATAAGCTCAGAGAAAATTCTACTGAATGGAAGATATTAAAATTCTGATTATATATCTCTCTATATTAAAATGTATAAATATTTGAGCTTAAATATTTTCAAAGCTATTGTCTTCTTGCCTTCATTTTGATTTTTCCTTTCTTTTACAAAATAAAGCTCATCAGGGCTTCCCTGGTGGCGCAGTAGTTGGGAGTCCGCCTGCCGATGCGGGGGACGCGGGTTCGTGTCCCGGTCTGGGGGGATCCTGCATGCCGCGGAGCGGCTGGGCCCGTGGGCCATGGCCGCTGGGCCTGCGCGTCCGGAGCCTGTGCTCCGCGGCAGGGGATGCCTCGGCAGTGAGAGGCCCGCATACGGCAAAAAAAAAAAAAACAAAAACAAAACTCATCAAATAAGTTGTTTCTATTTATAATTTTTTTTTTTTTTTTCGCGGTACGTGGGCCTCTCACTGTTGTGGCCTTTCCCATTGTGGAGCACAGGCTCCGGACGTGCAGGCCCAGCGGCCATGGCTCACGGGCCTAGCCGCTCCGCGGCACGTGGGATATTCCCGGATCGGGGCACGAACCCGTGTCCCCCACATCAGCAGGCGGACTCTCAACCACTGCACCACCAGGGAAGCCCTCTATTTATGATTTTGGAATATTTTTCCAAATATAGATATTGTAAAATCTGGTACAGGATATAACTTTATCCTATTAAACAGGAGCTCTGTCTAAAGCTTCTTTACATAAGTCAAGTCTTCCAAAATACAATTTAAAAATTTCAAAATTAAATCTTTTACACAATACGAACTCTCATTGTTTAATTATTTTTTAGCTAATTCCTTGTTTTCATAGGGATAAATTTCAGTGTCTTCCCATCTGCAGTTTTGTTTTCAATAACTGCAATTATAAAGACTAAAAAGCTGAAGTTACTTTTCTGTTTGTTGAATATCTTAACTAAAGACTTCTAGCTGATTCTGAGCAAAATACAATTTCTAAAAGCTGATTAGTGACCAACACCAAAAAAAGTGTGCATATCCTCTAAATATTATATACAGTTCACTCTAATTTTTGTATATGGAAAACTATGTGTGAATTTTGACTGCATTTGAATTAATAGAGTATCACGGCGTATTACATATGCACCACAATCAATCCCAAGCACATTTCTGCTCCATAGATTTCTTACTTTAGTAAAAGCATTCTTTCACTGTGATGCTCCACCAAAATATGTATTTATATTATAATTTGCATTCCTAAATTTAATTTTTAAAGTTATGGTAGCATTTACAATACAGTCAGAAAATTTACCTTTGATACCATAAACTTCCAAAAGCTTTTCTTTAATTCTGTGAATTGGATTAAACATTTTGAATCAGAATTGGAATTAATTGATTTTCTGTTTAATTCATCTGCTCACACTATTATAAAACTGTCATAATTTAACTGTTTGCAAAATCTTCTGCTAATGGTATCAAGTCATTAATAGCCATTGCTCACAGACCCAAGGAAACTTGGAATTAAAAATGAGAGAAGTTAAGTTAGGATAACTGTCATTTGACACAAATGAAGCCATGCTGCATGGAGTGATATGTACTTGGGCTTAAAGGTATAGGTCAGATTTCAACAAGTAGGTTCGGGTTGGGAAGAAGGTTCCAAGTGGAAGTAGCAGCATGAACAAAACCATGGACAGCAAATGCCAAATGCCAAGTACAATCGGTCCTCCATATCCACAGGTTTCTGATCCATGGATTCAATCAACCTCAGATAGAAAATATTCAGAAAAAAATCCAGTAAGTTCCAAAAAGCAAAACTTGAATTTTCAGGCACCAGCAACTATTTATATAGCATTTACATTGTGTTAGGTATTATAAGTAATCTATAGATGATTTAAAGTATATGGGAGGTTTGCATAGATTATATGCAAATACTGCACCATTTTATATAAGGGGCTTGAGTATCCGAGGATTTTGGTATCCAAGAAGGTCCTAGAACCAATCCCTGTGGATACAGAGGGACTACTGTATGTTTTAAAATAATGAGCATGGTTTTTTAAGAATAATGACTAACTTTGGATGTAGATGTTGCTACTTCTTCTGCAGATTTCTGTCTTCTGACTATCTTATGGGTCAATGACAGCATTAATGACCCCCTTGTGAATGGTATTTTCTGTGTTATATGTTGACCATCAACTTTCTTGAGAAATAAAAAATAAATACTTAATTTTTATTAAATGTGCATACATTAAACCCTTACTTTTGAAAGGGTTTATAGCAAAATAAGATAAGCATAACCAGACAATAAAAAGGTGATAGATTTATATCATACAATAAATAACCAAACTGCTGTGGCAACAGCATCCACATACTCTGTAGCAGGACAGTTCAGCCTCCACTTCCCACACATATTTCACTTGCACTTAATCTTTAATTCCCTACATGTCCCACTAAACCTATTGACTGTCAGCCTTGTGGCTTCCTGCCTCCCACTGGTCATGGCATGGGCCACCCAGCATGGGTCATGACATAACTAGCTGCTGTACTGTGGACAGAGGATTTGTAGCATCAAATACATCTCCCACCACCATCAAAACAGGAAGCAGCTAGCTGTTGCTAGTTGCTCATGCCCAAAGTCATCATTTTATCAGCCAGTACCCTGTATGCCATACTTCTAAGGAAGATGTAAGTACTGTTGAGACTAGAAAGGTCGGAAAAGGAGAAATGGGCTCTCTTTCAGAGGTTACCATGTGAGAACTCTGGCAAATGCACCTGCCTTTTACTCTCTGCTAAGAGAGGCCATGTCAGAAATTGAAGTACGATATAGAGGTCTTACCAAATCTCTTGTGATGCAACTATTAATAATGATCCTCCTCTAAAAAGGAGAAAATCCAGGACAAATGCTAAACTGGACTGAATGCTTGAATAGGCTAAAACCAGAATGTTCTAGGCAAATCAGGCTACGTGACTCCTTAAACCTGGAATTGCTTTTGACTCCAGCAAATACAACCAACCCCTACATTTTGTTTGTGCTTTTTCCCACATTTCTCTTGAGTCTGACCCTGTTTTCTATTCTCACTTTATCCACCTTAGCCTAGATGCTTGTTACCACATGGCTAAATTATCTATAATAATATATTTACTCATTTTCTCCTTCCACCCATTCTCTTCATACCTACCATAGTTTCCTTTCTCCAAAAACTTTTGTGTCTCATTACATCCTTGCTGAAAAATATTTTAATGGCTCCTCATTACCTGCAGAGTAATTTCCAAACTTGGATTCCAAGTATGGTCTCTCCCTATTCTATACTTACAGATTCATTTCTCATTCCTCCCTTACATGAGTCCTTCACTCCAGCTTGACTTGGTCACTCACCATTTCCTAAACGCTTGGCAATTCCTGTCCATGGTTTTGTTCATGCTGTTACTTCTACTTAGTCTTCCCAATCTGGACTTCACTTGCTGAAATCTGACCTATACTTTAAGCCCAAGTAACATCTTTAAGAATTCTTCTCTGATTCCCCATCTAGAAGTAGTCTCTTTATCCCCTGAAGTTCTGCAGTAGTGTAGAAAATACTCTGATCATGTATTAAACAAGTGTATTCAATTCAAGGGGCTATTTGCAAACTTTTGGAGGAAACGTGATCTCTTTCATCTTTTAATCCCTAGTAATGTCACACAACACCTTAATTATTGCACACACTGCTGCTTGATAACTATTCATTGAGTGAATAAATAAATGAATGGCCAATGAATCCACCCTAGAGTGATAATGAAGAGTCCTTCCTTTAGAAATTATTTTTGCAATTTTTTGGAAACTATATAAGTCAGCTTGGGCTATCATAACAAAATAACATAGATTGAGTGGCTTAAGCAACAGACCTTTATTTCTCACAATTCTGGAGACTGGGAACTCCAAGATCAAGGTGCCAGAAGATTCAGTTCCTGGTGAGGACTTCCTTCCTGGCTTGCAGACAGCTGCCTTCCTGAGTCCTTACATGGTGGAGAGGGAACTCTGGTATCTCTTTCTCTCCTTATACGGACACTAATTTCATCATGGATCAACCCCCTCATGACTTCATCTAAATATAAAGTACCTCCCTAAGGTCTCACCTCCTAATACCATCATGTCAGGTGTTAGAGCTTTAACATATGAATTTGAGGGGAACACAAACATTTAGTACATAATCACAAGAAATGACTGAATTTAAACCTGTCAGTGGGAGAAACTTTTTGAGTGGGCTGGCCTTTGGGCATGTAAAATACTACAAATAGCCAGGTTGTTTCACCTTTGTATAAGATCAGCTTTGCTTATTAAACTTTGGGTCTTCCTTAAGTATGAAACAAAATCAATTTCATGCCATTTTTATACTCTGATTCCCATTAACAAACAAAGACATAATGAGGGTGAATAAAGATATAAGGTGTAAATGTGTGTTTGTGTCTCTGTGTGCATCTCAAAGAAAGGATCCACATCAAACCGATAACAGTGGTTACTTAAGGGGATGTTAGTCACATTGGAGGGGTGAATTACACTGTGTACTCCAGAACTGTTTTAATATTTTGTAATGAGCATATATTGAGTATTATGTGTGAAATAGAAAAATGATTACAACACGTTTTAAAGAATTCTTAGCCTCCATGGCACTGTGTTTGTGATAGCTTGGTTGCGGCAGCTGCCTTCAAGTTCACAACACAGTATTCCCTTTGAAGCTCCCAAGAATCATCGCACATACTGCTGCTTAATAGCTATTCACTGGGTGAATAAATAAATAAATGGCCAATGAATGGAGAAAATGGAGAGAACAAAAATTTGACCCAACACTTTTCCAGTAATTTCTTTATATTTTTTTCAAAATCTTATCAGAGTGAGAAAATAATCTATGACTGTCTAGAAACATATTTGGAAAGCAAATAATACAGAGAAAAAAGGAAAAGCATGGAAAAAGTAGTTGTTAAGTGTTTGAATGATTGTATAAACTTCCCATGCAAAAAAATTACAATCCAAATATCAATGGATTCCTAATCATAAGACGAATAAGAGACATTGTGGCGGGCTTTCCTGGTGGCACAGTGGTTGAGAGTCCGCCTGCCGATGCAGGGGACACGGGTTCGTGTCCTGGTCCAGGAAGATCCCATATGTTGCGGAGCAGCTGGGCCCGTGAGCCATGGCCACTGAGCCTGTGCGTCCGGAGCCTGTGCTCCGCAACGGGAGAGGCCACAACAGTGAGAGGCCCGCATAGCGCAAAAACAAAAAAAAAAAGAGACGTGACTAAAATCAGTAAAGTTATTAAAGTATTTAAATGTTTAATTCTTTAAGAAACAAGTAAGTATTAGCCATGAAAGCAAATGAGAGAACATCTGGAAGGCAAAGAGGTTGAAAGATTGGAAATTAAAAAGCAAATGGTGTGCTTAGTGTACTGAGGGACTTCAGCAAATGGATATAAACTCATCCGAAAATAAATACAGAATTTGTATAATTACAATGAGCCTGAAGATGGGTTTAGCATTTATATATATCCTGGGAAGCTTGGTGAGTCAGAAACATAAAACCAAAGCAACAGGAGGCCATTAAAATATTATTTCCTGTCACATTGGAGAACTCGAGAAGAGAATAAACATACCGATTACTTGCATGGCCGGTTCCACATCTGTCGTGGCCTCTTCCAACAATGACAGCAGCTTGGCTGATATCTCATGAACCGATTCAATGTTGCTAAACAAGCTATCCATGTCCAGCTGATCAATCTGAAGAAACACAAACACTGAACACCAGCTGATGGAGAGAGATGCACAGTATTTAGGATGTTTTCTCCTGCTAAACCGTAAGCGTTTTATATGCTAGCCCATGCTGTTTCCATCAACCATTTCTGTAAACATTCTTATTTGGGATTTCCAGAGGAAATGTGCAGTTTTTCATGCAAGAAGTTGGATGGTGCATCTGTTGTTACCTCCTTCTTTTTCTTTATTTTGACTAAGTTTTTTTGTTTGTTTTTTTTTGTTTTTTGCGGTACGCGGGCCTCTCACTGTTGTGGCCTCTCCAGTTGCGGAGCACAGGCTCCAGACGCGCAGGCTCAGCAGCCATGGCTCACGGGTCCAGCCGCTCCGCGGCATGTGGGATCCTCCCGGACCGGGGCATGAACCCGTGTCCCCTGTATCAGCAGGCGGACTCCCAACCACTGTGCCACCAGGAAAGCCCTATTTTGACTAAGTTTTAATGAGCTGAGTGTACATCTGCATATTCCTGTAAAAACCACAGTGTGAAGAAGATTTGGGTTCCCTAATCGGTATTTCATTAACTGCCCTCTATGAGGGTATGTACTAGTGCATATGCATTTAGAATGCCTTACTGCTTATACAGCAGAAGTCAGAACTTACTCTATGTAAGTGACTATTTTCAAAGCTGTTTTAAAACCACAGAGGTTCTTAAAGTGATGACAAGTAGATTTGCTGAGTTTTTACCTGCTTTTTTTTTCTGAAAGAAATGTGAATGGAAATCTTCACCAAACGTATTCTACTAATTAAAGATACATCATATTTGATAACTTGATGCATACCCTCAAAAACCAGTGTAATCATTCCTAGATCTTATAGCTGGTGTTTATAATAACTTATTCATTCACCCATCCTTTCACTAAATAATTCCTGAAGTCCTTCTACATGCCAAGAATTGTAGTAGAGACCAAACTCTGTCACAGGCATTGGATGATTCGTAGAGGGTTGGCCAATGATCCTAAGCCATCCAAGAAGAGTATGATGAGCTATGTGCCCAGATTTTGCTGGATCTTACTCAGAATCTTTCTCCTGAGTTTAAGTCAGATCTCCTTTCATAATCAAACAGTGTCTAGTGGGTCATGAACAGCTTTGTCCAGGCTCCACTGGGTTGCCACAGGGAATAGGAGCAGGTGCCTTTTATTCATGACTTATTGTGCATGAGGTCCTAGGTGGGTAACCAAATCATCAATAATTGTCATGCAGAAGCTTCAGAGATGAAAAACAGAGTTACTGGTCCAAAACGAGGTTGGCAAAATTAGGGGTGAGAGAGAGACAGGGAGTTCAGCTAAAGATCAGAAAAAAGGAGCCAAGAAATTAAGGGAAGTTGGGCACAAGGTATATAGGACAAGAGACAGACCTGGAAGGAATCTGGAGATGAAGGCCAACAACTGCAGCTTCTTTTATTAGGCTCTCAGCTAGGTCTATTTAGGAGTGGGGGAGTGTCGTGGTCCGACTGAGGGTTGGAAAAGAATTTCCACACATAAGGCAAAATGTAAAGAAGATAGAATTTATTAGAGGGAAAGGTCGCTGCTGGAACAGCAGGCTGACTTCCTAGTAGTCTGGGAGAGTCCAGACCAAACGTGTGCTATTGGTCACTTTTTATAGCCAGAAAACAAAAGAATGGTCCGAGGTGAAATTTTCAACTGATTGGTCGAGGCACATATACCTTCCTTCTATAGGGTTGGAGTGGGACAGGACATATGCCTTTTCTTATTTGGGACAGGTCCCATTACCCAGGTGGGCGTCGCCCATGTGGGAGCAGGGATTTCATAGCCATCGCAACATGGTGAGGAGGGCGATTAGGAGTCCAGTAGGGGGTGTGACGCTGAAACTTTTTCAGGGAGAGTCGTCCTTTGTCCTTGAAACACCATTGACCTTGGAGCACCACAGGGCGGAGGCAGGCTGCTCATTATTTTTTTTATCCCGCCCTTTTTTGACATTGACCCTATTCTTGACGTTGTTCCCCATACTGGACATGGCTATTATTTTGATCGGGGTGTTCTGTTATTCAACATGGAAGCAATACGTCACATTGTACCTTATTTAAAATTTTGTGACTGTGTCAGCTGTTTCCTATGCAATATAGTCTGGCTGGATATATGTCCTTCAACCATCTTGGGAAATTCCTCACCTTCCTGTCATCAGTCTGGTTCTCAAGAAAACTCTGAGCCTCATTTGTAATCAAATGCTGTGTGATTGTATGTAGTGGGTTTATTTATAGGACTGCACAACTTTTTTGTTCAGTTTTTAAAATGTATTCTGAAATTATCTATATAGTCATACTTCATTAGTAATAATGAAACATTATTAGCTCTTAGGGTCTTTAACCCAGTATCTCACAGAATGTTTCTTTGTTAAGCACTCATTCTAACAGGACAGGGCACACATGGCTCTTCTGCCTAAAATCTACGGATTTTCAAGACTTCTAATTTCTGTGTTAGTAAGTATGTTTAGTATTATAGATACAAAATATCTAAAAGGCAGATAACAGTTATATGGCTCTTTTTGTTTATCATAATTTTAAATGGCTCAAACGCCACATATCTCTGAGCACCACTGATTTAACACATTATTTTCTTTACGTATTGGGTATTAATTAAATCACAAAGGCATAACTTTGCATAGTGCAAAATACGTTTTACAAAAGTTTTGTATGAGTCAAATTTTTCTAGATTGATTTATTTTAGATGTGCTAGTCTAATAATTTTTAAAATCATATTTTGAAATGAATCCTTCTAAAGTATAAAATTTCATCCCTAATTTACTTGCTTTGTAAGCAAGTAGTTCATATAGTATGCCCTATTATTATTTCATTTTGTTGTGGAATCTTCATTCTGAGGAACTTAAAGTGCTTCATATTTATTATATCATATACAATTCCATCTTCTCTGTAAAACATGAACCAGTTTGAAGATAGGGAAACTCATGCAGAGTGAAGAGAGGTACCATGCCCAGAAGTATGAAGTTCAAAACAGAGGTGGAGCTGGAAACTGACCGTTTAGTCCTATGTCATAGTCCATTACCAGCAATAACTAATAATAGAATACTTTGCCATCTTTGTTTGGACTTTTTAATTTGTTCCTGAGTTTTTCACTAGGTGGTCAGTTCTACAGTTTATTTCTCAAGGTCAGAATACTGTATATTTGTCTAATTTATATTTTAAATTCATTTAGCAAGGATCTAATTCTGTATTCTATCTATAATCTTAGCACAATGCAACAAATACTAAATAACAAAAACATAGGCTTTGATTTCTTTTCTTTCTGAAGGACAGAAAGGATTAAAACATCAGTTGGCCTGGTTTCAATCACCCGTATCACCACAGGCCCATGGGGATTCTGTGAATCATGAAATGAATTCACATTTAGTCACTGATATGCCAAGGAACAAATGTCTCATCCAAATAAGATTTTAAAACTGGTAGATGATTTTCTAACTATTGATGAAAATTCAAGGAAGCATTTACATACATTTATTAATTATTTACTAGAAATGGGCAATACTCAGCTTAGGTTGAGTTATATTTTAAATGAAAATAAATTCATTTCTTTGTAAAAAGATTTCTTTTAAGTATACATTATTCTAAGCAAAGTCAATATATAATAATTTGAAAGTACAAAACAGAAAAATTAAAGGTCAGTATTTTGGGTGACAATTTAATTCTTTGCTTCACAAAAGTATTCACAGGATATACTTCAAATAGCAAGTTTCCATTGCATTTAAATAATTGCTGATCTTACAGTTGTATGTATACAAAACTCCCAAGGCACAAATGTCTAAGTAAAAGAAAACACACCTATAAAATTTTATCAATTCAGAGACTGTACTCATTGGTATCGAATTACTCTGTTACCACCAGCACCTTATACTCACTCTTTTCAAAAGCTTTCATTGCATTTTCCTGTATTCACATCCCAGCCCAAGCTCTTCCCTTTGCTTACAAATGCTTTGCCCCCAAATAACTTAAAACATTCTACCCATCTGAAATGGAATATGGTAATGGTAGTATCTGTCCAGTAGTTTTGCCCATCTTTCTGTGCTTTCTGTTGCTTTTTTTGGGAGAAGACACAGCTCCCCAGCTCTACCTGATCTGGTGGAATTGTCACTCATGGTGCCTGACCCCTCCCTCCTCCCTCCAGTGGTGGGCATGTGACCTGCTGGCCACAGCAATTGGCCTAGGATGACAGGTGCCAAAACATAGCAAATGAGAAGCTTCACTGATTTTTTAAAATGGTTGTTGGGAAACAAAAGGGCCTTTTCATACAAAAATATGTAAATTTCTGTCTTCAGCAGTCATCTTTGTGGAGAGCTTGACTGTAATAAAGTCAACACAGAGAGGGAAGCTAAGTCTGACATTGTCATGTGAGCTCCTGGGTCTACCTTGCCTAAAGCAAGACATCCTTATTACAGAAGGTAATAAACAGCCTTTTCTTTTTTTTTAAACCATAATGTATTTTATTTTATTTTATTTTATAGATCTTTATTGAAGTATAACTGCTTCACAATACTGCGCTAGCCTCTGTCTCACAACAAAGTGAATCAGCCACATGTACACATAAATCCCCATATCCCCTCCCCCTTGAGCCTCCCTCTCATCTTCCCTATCCCACTCCTCTAGGTCCTCGCAAAGCACCGCGCTGATCTCCCTGTGATATGCAGCTGCTTACCACTAGCTATCTATTTTACATTTGGTAGTGTATATATGTCAATGCTACTCCCACTTCGCCCCAGCTTCCCCCTCCCCTCCGTGTCCTCAAGTTCATTCTCTATGTCTACGTCTTTATTCCTGCCCTGCCACTAGGTTCTTCAGTACCTTTTTTTTTTTTTTAGATTCTATATATATGTGTGAGCATACAGTATTCATTTTTCTCCTTCTGACTTACTTCACTCTGTATGACAGACTCTAGGTCCATCCACCTCACTACAAATAACTCCATTTAATTTCTTTTTACGGCTGAGTAATATTGCATTGTATATATGTGCCACATCTTCTTTATCCATTCATCTGTTGGTGAACACTTAGGTTGCTTCCATGACCTGGCTACTGTAAATAGTGCTGCAATGAACATTGTGGTGCATGTCTCTTTTTGGATTATGGTTTTCTCAGGGTATATGCCCAGTAGTGGGATTGCTGGGTCATATGCTGGTTTTATTTTTAGTTTTTTAAGGAACCTCTATACTGTTCTCCATAGTGCTTGTATCAATTTACATTCCCACCAACAGTGCAGGAGGGTTCCCTTTTCACCACACCCTTTCTAGCATTTATTGTTTCTAGATTTTTTGATAATGGCCATTCTGACCAGTGTGAGTTGATACCTCATTGTAGTTTTGATTTGCATTTCTCTAATAATTAGTGATGTTGAGCATCTCTTCATGTGCCTCTTGGCCCTCTGTAAGTCTTCTTTTTTTTTTTTAACAATTTTATTGGAGTATAACTGTTTTACAACGCTGTGTTAGTTTCTGCTTCATAACAAAGTGAATCAGCTCTACATATACATATATCCCCATATCTCCTCTCTCTTGCATCTCCCTCCACCCTCCATATCCCACTCCTCTAGGTGGTCATAAAGCACTGAGCTGATCTCACTGTGCTGTGTGGATGTTTCCCACTAGCTATCTATTTTACATTTGGTAGTGTATATATGTCCATGCTACTCTCTCACTTTGTCTCAACTTATCCTTCCCCCTCCCTGTGTCCTCAAGTCCATTCTGTACGTCTGCGTCTTTATTCCTGTCCTGCCCCTAGGTTCTACAGAACCATTGTTTTTTTTTAGATTCCATATATATGTGTTAGCATATGGTATTTGTTTTTCTCTCTCTGACTTACTTCACTCTATATGACTGTTGCTAGGTCCATCCACCTCACTACAAATAACTCAATTTCATTTCTTTATACGGCTAGGTAATATTCCATTGTATATATGTGCCACATCTTCTTTATCCATTCATCTGTGTATGGACACTTAGGTTGCTTCCATGTCCTGGCTATTGTAAATAGAACTGCAGTGAACATTGTGGAACATGACTCTCTTTGAATTATGGTTCTCTCAGTGTATATGTCCAGTAGTGGCATTGCTGGGTCGTATGGTAATTCTATTTGTAGATTTTTAAGGAACCTCCATACTGTTCTCCATATCGACTGTATCAATTTACATTCCCACTAAAAGGGTAGGAGGGTTCCCTTTTCTCCACACCCTCTCCAGCATTTATTGTATATAGATTTTTTGATGATAGCCATTCTGACTGGTGTGAGGTGATACCTCATTGTGGTTTTGATTTGCATTTCTCAAATGATTAGTGATGTTGAGCATCCTTTCATGTGTTTGTTGGCAATCTGTATATCTTCTTTGGAAAAATGTCTATTTAGGTCTTTTGGATTGGGTTGTTTGTTTTTTTCATATTGAGTTGCATGAGCTGCTTATAAATTTTTGAGATTAATCCTTTGTCAGTTGCTTCATTTGCAAATATTTTCTCCCCTTCTGAGGGTTGTCTTTTTGTCTGCTTTATGGTTTCCTTTGCTGTGCAAAAGCTTTGAAGTTTCATTAGGTCCCATTTGTTTATTTTTTATTTTATTTCCATTTCTCTAGGAGGTGGGTCAAAAAGGACCTTGCTTTTATTTATGTCATAGACTGTTCTGCCTATATTTTCCTCTAAGAGTTTTATAGTGTCTGGCCTTACATTTAGGTCTTTAATCCATTTTGAGCTTATTTTTGTGTATGGTGTTAGGAAGTGTTCTAATTTCATTCTTTTACATGTAGCTGCCCAGTTTTCCCAGCACCACTTATTGAAGAGGCTGTCTTTTCTCCAATGTATATTCTTGCCTCCTTTATCAAAAATAAGGTGACCATATGTGTGTGGGTTTATCTCTGGGATTCCTGTCCTGTTCCACTGATCTATGTTCCTGTTTTTGTGCCAGTACCATACTGTCTTGTTTACTGTAACTTTGTAGTATAGTCTGAAGTCAGGGAGCCGGATTCCTCCAGCTCTGTTTTTCTTTCTCAAGATGTCCTTGGCTATTCAGGGTCTTTTGTGCTTCCATACAAATTGTGAAATTTTTTGTTCTGGTTCTGTGAAGAATGCCATTGGTAATTTAATTGAGATTGCCTTGAATCTGTAGAGTGCTTTGGGTAAAATTCAAGCTACTTGGAATTTTACTTGTTACCTCTAACCAACAGGAGACTAATACACTTCTCTATTTCTAGCCAAAATCTCACTTCCTCTAAGAAAACTTTCTTGCTCCCTTGGTTGGAATTAACCTCTCCGTCTCCTATGTTTCCACGACTCTAGTTTTGATTACCCAATGCTTATATTGAAGCCCATTTTATACATATGAGTTATTTATTAATTTATCTGTCTTTATGTATAAACTGTGAGTCCCTCCAGGACATTGTCTTTGTGAGTTATTTGAATAGCCCCCTGTGTCTAATACAGTGCAAGGCTCACACCTAGCACTCAATAAAAGTTTGACAGTTTGAATAGAACTGAATCACTATAATTCAAATGATATATTTTGTCTGTGGGAGCCATCAATAAACATTTTTGTTTTTTACTAGGCTCTGAATAACAAGTATGAGGAGATCAAAAGTGGTTTAAAGAAAAAAATCAAAATCACCTAATTTTGTTGTTCAGAATATCACATTAAGTAGATATTTGATAATTTTCTGCTTAATTTTATCCACAAAAACAAACTGTTGTGCTCAGTTTGGCTGTTAGTATACCGAAGATTTGCTGACAAAGGCTCCACTTTCCCCTTCATTTACACTTGGGAAACCCCTGTTTACTGTGTTCTGCTTAATGAGCCTTGGGACACTCATCCTAAACCTAGTCACAGACGGGAATCACCAAACATTCTTAGGTATTGTGCAGACCCCAACCACAAACACCTTTAAAAGTGGACATTGAAAAGAAGTTGAGAAACAAACTGTTTAAAAGAAATAAGCTACTGGGCTTCCCTGGTGGCGCAGTGGTTGAGAGTCCACCTGCCGATGGAGGGGACACGGGTTTGTGCTCCGGTCCGGGAAGATCCCACATACTGCGGAGCGCCTGGGCCCATGAACCATGGCTGCTGAGCCTGTGCATCTGGAGCCTGTGCTCTGCAGCAGGAGAGGCCACAACAGTGAGAGGCCCGCATACCGCAAAAAAAAAAAAAGCTATTTTCATAAAAGTAGTTCATGTTTATTGTAGAAAATTAAAGATAGGTAGCTAAGTAAAAGAAAGAAAATACAATTGCGTATTATTCTACCACACAGAAATAACCATTGATATTGTGAGGTATGTCCTCCTTAATTGTTGTTCTCTGTGTGTGTGTGTACATCTGTACAACAGATTTATATACTTCAAATAATATTTTAAAATTTTCATTTTTTAACTTAGCATAACATGAACATCTTTTCATGTCATTAATTTTCCTCAGTTGCAACATTTTAAATGTCAATATTATGTGGAAATACTGTAGTCTAATTAACCAGTCATTCAATATTTGAAATCTAGATAAACTGCCATTTTCACTATTATAAGCAGCTCTCCTGGCTAAAACCTGTTCACACCTATGATTATTTACTTATGAAATTAGGAATAAGTGTAATTGTTGAGCTAAAGTTATTAATGTTTCTTAAGGCTTTTAACAAGTCTTGGTAAATTATAG
This sequence comes from Mesoplodon mirus, assembly GCF_964341445.2. NCBI lineage: Eukaryota > Metazoa > Chordata > Mammalia > Artiodactyla > Ziphiidae > Mesoplodon > Mesoplodon mirus. The sequence continues at coordinate 157,456,665 of NC_138977.1, forward strand.
CAGCAATTGCAAACATTTTCTTCGAATAACCAATGGATTAAAAACCCTCAGCTGGATATTACTGCCCTGACCTCAATTTGGAAATACATTTTTAAGCTTCTAATTTGATGATCAAAATCACAGAACTTTAATGCTCCAGACATATATACAACAACTGTAGAAGAAGGAAGAAAATAAATAGCATTGCTTTTGAGGACCATGGTGATTCCCACCAAGCAAACTCTTCTCTGGAAATTGTTTCTAGAAAATACTTCAGTATTTCTATTTGGTGTGGTTTGGCAGTAAGTCTAGACTCAATTTTGGACCCTCTATTAGAATTCACATAGAGGAAATCCACCTTGGACATCATCTGACTCATTCTAACAAAACCTGGGTCCCATCTATCCTTTCTATATGGCACTTCCATGCACAGCATTGTGGTGAGACCTGGATGTATTCACTAAATTAGTTTGCTCCATTATTAATGTTGAAACCTAAAAGAGCAACGATATTAAGATTTTAACTGTAACGAGTAAGGTGAGAGTGGAGGAAAGGTGAAAATGTATTAAACAAAACAAAACAAAACAACCCCGGGCTTCCCTGGTGGCGCAGTGGTTGAGAGTCTGCCTGCCGATGCAGGGGACATGGGTTCATGCCCCAGTCCGGGAAGATCCCACATGCCACGGAGTGGCTAGGCCTGTGAGCCATGGCTGCTGAGCCTGCGCGTACGGAGCCTGTGCTCCACAATGGGAGAGGCCACAACAATGAGAGGCCCACATACCGCAAACAAAACAAAACAAAACAAAAACAACCCTAAGAAGTGGGGACTCAATGGGGATGTTATGAGAGCGAAGAACCAGTTCTAGTTTTATTTTTTAGTGAGGCAACTGAGGAGAGGATGGCTTGTGAGACAGAAATTGCAGCAAGTGGGAAAAGAGGATGTTGGCAGAAGGCCCTGGCACCCACTGGGCTAGGATAATTATCTAATTACGATGGCATTCACTGAGACAGTTGGCTTGTAGATTACAAAGCTTTTCAGGGTAAACTAGCCATTATTTCATCAGTTTTCTCTAAACTACTGATTTGTCTGTGTGAAATTTCCTGCTGTGAAACTAGATTCTAAACTGGCTAATTGAGTCAAACTGCAAGTTGAATCAATATCACAGCTAGACAGAAAGTCTTTTAACCAATCGTGCAGCTAAATGCCCAAGTAGGGGGAACCGTCAAGATGGCAGAGGAGTAAGACGTGGAGATCACCTTCCTCCCCACAAATACATCAAAAATACATCTACCTGTGGGACAACTCCTACAGAACACCTACTGAATGCTGGCAGAAGACCTCAGACCTCTCAAAAGGCAGGAAACTCCCCACGTACCTGGGTAGGGCAAAAGAAAAAAGAAAAAACAGAGACAAAAGAACAGGGACAGGACCTGCACCAGTGGGAGGGACCTGTGAAGGAGGAAAAGTTTCCACACACTAGGAAGCCCTTTCACTGGCAGAGACGGGCAGTGGGCGGCAGGGGGGAAGCTTTGGAGCCACAGAGGAGAGCACAGCAACAGGAGTGTAGGGAGCAAAGCAGAGAGATTCCCGTACAGAGGATCGGTGCCGACCAGCACTCACCAGCCTAAGAGGCTTGTCTGCTCACCCGCCGGGGAGGGTGGGGGCTGGGAGCTGAGGCTCGGGCTTCAGAGGTCAGATCCCAGGAGGAGGACTGGGGTTGGTGGCATGAACACACCCTGAAGGAGGCTAGTGCACCACAGCTAGCTGGGATGGAGTCCGGGAAAAAGACTGGACCTGCCTAAGAGGTAAGAGATGATTGTTTCGGTGTGCGCAAAGAAAGGGGATTCCTTCCCCATCTGTCCAAAGAAGGCAGAGCACTGCCTACACGAGCCCTGAGCCACGGCTATCAGCTCAGACCCCAGAGACGGGCATGATACACTAACGCTGCTGCTGCAGCCACCAAGAATCCTGTGTGCAAGCACAGGTCACTATCCACACCTCCCCTTCCAGGAGCCTGTGCAGCCTGTCAGTGCCATGGTCCCGTGATCCAGGGACAAGTTCCCCGGGAAAATGCACGGTGCACCTCAGGCTGTTGCAATGTCACATCAGCCTCTGCTGCCACAGGATCGCCCCGCATTCCAATTAGAACTACATTACCCCTCCCTCCCCCCAGCATGAGTGATCCAGAGCCCCCTAATCAGCCACTGCTTTAACCCCATCCTGTCTGGATGGGAACAGATGCCTGAGGGTGACCTACACACAGAGGTGGGGTCATAACCAAAGATGAAACCCAAGAGCTGTGCGAACAAAGAAGAGAAAGGGAAATTTCTCCATGCACCCTCAGGAGCAGCGGATTCTATCTCCACAATCAACTTGATGTACCCTGCATCTGTGGAATACCTGGATAGACAACAAATCATCCCAAAATTGAAACGGTGGACTTTGGGAGCAACTGTAGACTTGGGGTTTTCTGTCTGAGACTAATTTCTTTCTGATTTTTATGTTTATCTTAGTATAGTTTTAAGTGCTGTTTATCATCGGTGGATTTGTTTATTGGTTTGGTTGCTCTCTTCTTATTTTTTATTATTATACTATAAAATTTTTTAAATTTATATTTATTTATTTTATTAATATTATTTTTTCTTTCTTTTTTCTTTCTTTTCTTCTGAGCCGTGTGGCTCACAGGGTCTTGGTGCTCTGGCCTGCTGTCAGGCCTGAGCCTCTGAGGTGGGAGAGCCGACTTCAGGACACTGGTCCACCAGAGAACTATGGCCCAACATAATATCAATCAGTAAGACCTCTCCCAGAGATCTCTGTCTCAACGCTAAGACCCAGATCCACCCACCAGCCAGCAACCTACAGTGCTGGACACCATATGCCAAACAACTAGCAGGACAGGAACACAACCCCACCCATTAGCAGAGAGGCTGCCTAAAATCATAATAATGTCACAGACACCCCAAAACACACCACCGGACTCAGTCTTGACCACCAGAAAGACAAGATCCAGGCTCATCCACCAGAACACAGGCATTAGTCCCCTCCATCAGGAAGCCTACACAACCCACTGAACCAACCTTACCCACGGGGGGCAGACACAGAAAACAACAGGAACTACAAACCTGCAGCCTGTGAAAAGGAGACCACAAACACAGTAAGTTAAGCAAAATGAGAAGAGAGAGAAACGCACAGCAGATGAAGGAGCAAGGTAAAACCACACCAGACAAAACAAATGAAGAGGAAATAGGCAGTCTACCTGAAAAAGAATTCAGAGTAATGATAGTAAAGATGATCCAAAATCTTGGAAATAGAATGGAGAAGATACAAGAAATGTTTAACAAGGACCTAGAAGAACTAAAGAGCAAACAAACAATAATGAACAACACAATAAATGAAACTAAAAATTCTCTAGAAGGAATCAATAGAAGAATAACTGAGGCAAAAGAACAGGTAAGTGACATGGAAGATAAAATAGTGGAAATAACTGTTGCAGAGCAGAATAAAGAAAAAAGAATGAAAAGAACTGAGGACAGCCTCAGAGACCTCTGGGACAACATTAAACACAGCAACATTCGAATTATAGGGGTCCCAGAAGAAGAAGAAAAAAAGAAAGGAACTGAGAAAATATTTGAAGAGATTATAGTTGAAAACTTGCCTAACATGGGAAATGAAATAGTCAATGAAGTCCAGGAAGCACAGAGAGTCCCATACAGGACAAATCCAAGGAGAAACATGCAAGACACATATTAATTAAACTATCAAAAATTAAATACAAGGAAAAAATATTAAAAGCAGCAAGGGAAAAGCAACAAATAACATGCAAGGGAATCCCCATAAGGTTAACAGCTGATTTTTCAACAGAAAATCTGCAGGCCAAAAGGAAGTGGCAGGACATATTTAAAGCGATGAAAGGGAAAACCTATAATCAGTATTATTCTACCCAGCAAGAATCTCATTCAGATTCGATGGAGAAATTGAAACCTTTACAGACAAGCAAAAGCTAACAGAAATCAGCACCACCAAACCAGCTTTGCAGCAAATGCTAAAGGAATTTCTCAAGGCAGGAAACACAAGAGAAGGAAAAGACCTACAAAAACAAACCCAAAACAATGAAGAAAATGGAAATAGGAACATATGTATCGATAATTACCTTACATGTACATGGATTAAATGTTCCAACCAAAGGACATAGACTGGCTGAATGGATACAAAAACAAGACTGGGGGCTTCCCAGTGGTGCAGTGGTTGAGAGTCTGCCTGCCGATGCAGGGGACACGGGTTCATGCCCCGGTCCGGGAAGATCCCATATGCCACGGAGCAGCTGGGCCCGTGAGCCATGGCTGCTGAGCCTGCGCGTCTGGAGCCTGTGCTCCGAAACAGAAGAGGCCACAACAGTGAGAGGCCCGTGTACCGCAAAATAAAAACAAAAAAAAACTAAGACCCGTATATATGCTGTCTACAAGAGAGCCACTTTGACCTAGGGACACACACAGACTGAAAGTGAGGGCATGGAAAAAGATATTCCATGCAAAAGGAAATCAAGAGAAAGCTGGAGTAGCAATTCTCATATCAGACAAAATAGATTTAAAATAAAGACTATTACAAGAGGCAAAGATGGACACTACATAATGATCAAGGGACCAATCCAGGAAGAAGATATAAGAATTGTAAATATTTATGCACCCAACATAGGAGCACATCAATACATAAGGCAAATGCTAACAGCCATGAAACGGGAAATCCACAGTAACACAATCATAGTAGGAGACTTTAACACCCCACTTTCACCAATGGACAGATCATCCAAAATGAAAATAAATAAGGAAACACAAGCTTTAAATGATATATTAAAGAAGATGGACTTAACTGATATTTATAGGACATTCCATCCAAAAACAACAGAATACACTTTCTTCTCAAGTGCTCATGGAACATTCTCCCAGATAGATGATGTCTTGGGTCACAAATCAAGCCCTGGTAAATTTAAGAAAATTAAAATTGTATCAAGTATGTTTTCTGGCCACAATTTTGTGAGACTATATATCAATTACAGGAAAAACTCTGTAAAAAATACAAACACATGGAGACTAAACAATACACTACTAAATAACTAAGAGGTCACTGAAGAAATCAAAGAGGAAATCAAAAAATATCTAGAAACAAATGACAATGAAAACACGATGACCCAAAACCTATGGGATGCAGCAAAAACACTTCTAAGAGGGAAGTTTATAGCAATACAGTCCTACATCACGAAACAAGAAAAATCTCAAATAAAAAATCTAACTCTACGCAATTAGAGAAGGAAGAACAAAAAACCCGAAGTTAGCAGAAGGAAAGAAATCAAAAAGGTCAATCAGAAATAAATGAGAAAGAAATGAAGAAAACAATAGCAAAGATCAATAAAACTAAAAGCTGGTCTATGAGAAGATAAACAAAATTGCTAAACCACTGGCCAGACTCATCAGGAAAGAAAGGGAGAAGACTCAAAACAATAGAATTAGAAATGAAAAAGGAGAAGTAACAACTGACACTGCAGAAATACAAAGGATCATGAGAGATTACTACAAGCAACTATATTCCAATAAAATGGACAACCTGGAAGAAATGGACAAATTCTTATACACGCACAATCCTCCGAGTCTGAACCAGGAAGAACCAGAAAATAAAAACAGACCAATTACAAGCACTGAAATTGAAACTATGATTAAAAATCTTCCAACAAACAAAAGCCCAGGACCAGATAGCTTCACATGCTAATTCTATCAAACATTTAGAGAAGAGCTAACACCCACCCTTCTCAAACTCTTCCAAAATATAGCAGAGGGATGAGCACTCCCAAACTCATTCTACGAGGCCACCATCACCCTGATACCAAAACCACACAAAGATGTCACAAAAAAAGAAAACTACAGGCCCGTAACACTGATGAAAAAAGATGCAAAAATCCTCAACAAAATACCAGCAAACAGAATCCAACAGCACATTAAATGGATCATACACCATGATCAAGTGGAGTTTATCCCAGGAATACAAGGATTTTTCACTATACACAAATCAATCAACGTGATGCACCATATTAACAAGGATAGGATAAAAACCTAAACCTATCCTGAAGGATAAAAACCACATGATAATCTCAATAGATGCAGAAAAATCTTTTGACAAAATTCAGTACGCGTTTATGATAAAAACTCTCCAGAAAATAGGCATAGAGGGAACTTACCTCAACATAATAAAGGCCATATATGACACACCCACAGCCAACATCATTCTCAATGGTGAAAAACTGAAACCATTTCCTGTAAAATCAGGAACAAGACAAGGTTGCCCCACTGTCACCACTGTTATTCAACACAGTTTTGGAAGTTTTAGCCACAGCAGTCAGAGAGGAAAAAGAAATAAAAGGAATCCAAATCGGAAAAGAAGAAGTAAAACTGTTACTGTTTGCAGATGACATGATACTATACATAGAGAATCCTAAAGATTCTACCAGCATACTACTAGAGCTAATCAATGTATTTGTTAAGGTAGCAGGATACAAAACTAATGCACAGAAATCTCTTGCATTCCTATACACTAATGATGAAAAAGCTGACAGAGAAATTAAGGAAACACTCCCATTTACCACTGCAACAAATAGAATAAAATATCTAGGAATAAACCTAACCAAGGACACAAAAGACCTGTATGCAGAAAATTATAAGACACTGATGAAAGAAATTAAAGGTGATCAAAACAGATGGAGAGATATACCATGTTCTTGGATTGGAAGAATCAACATTATGAAAATGATACTACCCAAAGCAATCTACAGATTCCATACAATCCCTATCAAACAACCAATGGCATTTTTCACAGAACTAGAACAAGAAATTTCACAGTATATATGGAAACACAAAAGACCCTGAATAGCCAAAGCAATCTTGAGAAAGAAAAATGGAGCTGGAGGAATCAGGCTCCCTGACTTCAGCCTATAGTACAAAGTTACAGCAATCAATACAGTATGGTACTGGCATAAAAACAGAAATATAGATCAATGGAAGAGGATAGAGAGCCCAGAGATAAACCCATGCACATATGGTCACCTTATCTTCGATAAAGGAGGCAAGAATATACATTGGAGAAAAGACAGCCTCTTCAATAAGTGGTGCTGGGAAAACTGGACAGCTACATGTAAAAGAATGAAATTAGAACACTCCCTCACACCATACACAAAAATAAGCTCAAAATGGATTAAAGACCTAAATGTAAGGCCAGACACTATAAAACTCTTAGAGGAAAAGACAGGCAGAACAGTCTATGACATAAATCACAGCGAGATCCTTTTTGACCCACCTCCTAGAGAAATGGAAATAAGAAAAAAAATAAACAAATGGCACCTAATAAACTTAAAAGCTTTCGCGCATCAAAGGAAACCATAAATAAGATGAAAAGACAACCCTCAGAATGGGAGAAAATATTTGCAAATGAAACAACTGACAAAGGATTAATCTCCAAAATTTACAAGCAGCTCAATAAGAAAAAAACAAACAACCCAATCCAAAAATGGGCAGAAGACCTAAATAGAAATTTCTCCAAAGAAGATATACAGATTGCCAACAAACACATGAAAAGATACTCAACATCACTAATTATTAGAGAAATGCAAATCAAAACTACAATGAGGTATCACCTCACACCAGTCAAAATGGCCATCATCAAAAAATCTATAAACAATAAATGCTGGAGAGGGTGTGGAGCAAAGGGAACCCCCTTGCACTCTTGGTGGGAATGTTAATTGATACAGCCACTATGGAGAATAGTATGGAGGTTCCTTTAAAAACTAAAAATAGAACTACCATATGACCCAGCAATCCCACTACTTGGCATATTCCCTGAGAAAACCATAATTCAAAAAGAGACATGTACCACAATATTTATTGCAGCACTGTTTACTATAGCCAGGACATGGAAGCAACCTAAATGTCCATTGACACATGAATGGATAAAGAAGATATGGCACATTTATACAATGGAAATTTACTCAGCCATAAAAAGAAATGAAATTGATTTATTTGTATTTAGGTGGATGGACCTAGAGTCTGTCATACAGAGTAAAGTAAGTTAGAAAGAGAGAATCAATTACTGTATGCTAACACATATATATGGAATCTCAAGACAAATGGTATGTGATGAATCTAGGAGCTGGACAGGAATAAAGATGCACACATAGAGAATCGACTTGAGGACATGGGGCGGGGGAAGGGTAAGCTGGGACGAAGTGAGAGAGTAGCATGGACATATATACACTACCAAATGTAAAATAGCTAGTGGGAAGCAGCTGCATAGCACAGGGAGATCTGCTCGATGTTTTGTGACCACCTAGAAGGGGTGGGATAGGGAAGGTGGGAGGGAGGCAAAAGAATGAGGGGATATGGGGATATATGTATATATATAGGTGATTCACTTTGTTATACAGCAGAAACTAACACAACATTGTAAAGTAATTATATTAACATTTTTTAGTAAAGATGTTAAAAAAAAAAAGGAAGGCAAGCTAACAACAAAAAACAATTCCCAAGTTACCTGATACCTGCCTGGAAACGTTCCAGGCCAGAAGACATTGATGTGGACAGGCCTGTATCAGTGCAGGGATGTCCATCCATTTGTAGAAAGTAAGGCTGGGACCCTGGGACAGACTTCTCAGCATGAGCAAGAGGAGGAACAGAGCCAAGAGAGGTGAGTGAAGGCCAGACCAGAGATTGTGGTCAAATCTGATAACTTCTGGAGCCCTCTGAAAAAGGAAGAGGATTGAGAAGTTCATCCCAAACTCTGTCTTGACTAATAGAAAAGGAAGGTGCTTATATTGATATCCTCGGATAAAAGGTAGAGAGTAGACCAAGAGTCCCTGCTTTGTTTCTCTTATCTGCCTTAACTCACGGACAGGCAGGAAAGAGTTCCTTGGTGGTGGTTGAGGGTGGTCTTCGGGCTCCCTGTCCTTTCCTACTTAGAATTTTATATGAAATGCTCAGAAGACAAATAGTACTGCTAAGAATAGCCCTTCTGAGTTGAAGAGTCAGTAGGTGTTGTGACCCTTTAGAAATTCTTTTAGAATAAACCCTGAGTTACATTGTGGAAACACAGGAAAAAATAATTTGGAAACGGTTTGAAACAACCAATGAGATTATAAGTAAAATATGTAAATTTTTTATGCACCCAAGTCACCCACAAAATTATATTTAAGGGCTCTGGCTGAGCACAACAAATGGGGTAAACATTTTTGTGTTTGATCACTTGAGTATTTATTGTGTGTGTGTATTACTCATGTGTGTTTATCCTTCCTCTCCCTGCATACTCAGACTCAGAGCTTATGAGGTATAAGAACAAACCAGACCAAACCAACCAACAAACCAAACAAAACTGTTATCCTTTTCAACAGAACATCTATTTCCTTCAGATATAATACCTTGAAAAAAATCAGTGATATTAGAAAGAACTGGCTCAACATTTACCAATTCTTTTTTTAATTAATTTATTTATTTATTTTATTTTTGGCTGCTTTGGGTCTTCATTACTGCTCATGGGCTTTCTCTAGTTACAGTGAGCGGGGGCTACTGTTTGTTGTGGTGTGCAGGCCTCTCATTATGGTGGTTTCTCTTGTTGTGGAGCCCAGGTTCTAGGCACACGGGCTTCAGTAATTGTAGCACGTGGGCTCAGTAGTTGCAGCTCATGGGCTCCAGAGTGCAGACTCAGCAGCTGTGGTGCACGGGCACAGCTGCACTGCAGCATGTGGGATCTTCCCGGACCAGGGCTCAAACCCACGTCCCCTGCATTGTCAGGTGGGCTCTCACCCACTGCGTCACCAGGGAAACCCTGGACTGAATTAAAAAAACATTTCTTTTCCCCATTTACTAGTTTGGAAAATGTGTATTCTCTTTCTTTTTTTTAGTAGTAGTTTTTTTTTAATTTTAATTTTTGAATTTTATTTTATATATTTGTTTACACAGCAGGTTCTTATTAGTCATCAATTTTATACACATCAGTGTGTACATGTCAATCCCAATCGCCCAATTCATCACACCACCATCCCCGCTCCCCCACAGCTTTCCCCCCCTTGGTGTCCATACGTTTGTTCTCTACATCTGTGTCTCAACTTCTGCCCTGCAAACCAGTTCATCTGTGCCATTTTTCTAGGTTCCACATACATGCGTTAATATATGATATTTGTTTTTCTTTTTCTGACTTACTTCACTCTGTATGACAGTCTCTAGATCCATCCACGTCTCAACAAATGACTCAATTTTGTTCCTTTTTATGTCTGAGTAATATTCCATTGTATATATGTACCACAACTTCTTTATCCATTCGTCTGTTGATGGGCATTTAGGTTGCTTCCATGACCTGGCTATTGTAAATAGTGCTGCAATGAACATTGGGATGCATGTGTATTTTTGAATCGTGGTTTTCTCTGGGTATATGCCCAGTAGTGGGACTGCTGGATCATATGGTAATTCTAGTTTTAGTTTTTTAAGGAACCTCCATACTGTTCTCCATAGTGGCTGTATCAGTTTACATTCCCACCAAAACTGCAAGAGGGTTCCCCTTTCTCCACACCCTCTCCAGCATTTGTGGTTTGTAGATTTTCTGATGATGCCCATTCTAACTGGTGTGAGGTGATACTTCATGGTAGTTTTGATTTGCATTTCTCTAATAATTAGTGATGTTGAGCAGCTTTTCATGTGCTTCTTGGCCATCTGTATGTCTTCTTTGGAGAAATTTCTATTTAGGTCTTCTGTACATCTTTGAATTGGGTTGTTCTTTTTTTTTTTTTTTTTTTTTTTTTTTTTTTTGCGGTACGCGGGCCTCTCACTGTTGTGGCCTCTCCTGTTGCGGAGCACAGGCTCCGGACACACAGGCCCAGCGGCCATGGCTCACAGACCCAGCCGCTCCACGACATGTGGGATCTTCCTGGACCGGGGCACGAACCCTTGTCCCCTGCATCTGCAGGCGGATTCTTAACCACTGCGCCACCAGGGAAGCCCGGGTTGTTCATTTTTTTCATATTGAGCTGCATGAGCTGTTTATATATTTTGGAGATTAATTCTTTGTTCATTAATTCATTTGTAAATATTTTCTACTATTCTGAGTGTTGTCTGTTCATCTTGTTTATGGTTTCCTTTGCTGTGTAAAAGTTTTTAAGTTTCATTAGGTCCCATTTGTTTATTTTTTGTTTTTATTTCCATTACTCTAGGAGGTGGATCAATAAAGATCTTGCTGTGATTTATGTCAAGGAGTGTTCTTCCTATGTTTTCCTCTAAGAGTTTTAAAGTGCCCGGTCTTAAATTTAAGTCTCGAATCCATTTTGAATTTATTTTTGTGTATGGTGTTAGGGATTTTTCTATTTTCATTCTTTTCCATGTAGCTGTCCAGTTTTCCCAGCACCACTTACGGAAGAGACTGTCTTTTCTCCATTGTATATCCTTGGCTCCTTTGTCATAGATTAGTTGACCATAGGTGCATGGATTTATCTCTGGGATTTCTATCTTGTTCCATTGATCTATGTTTCTGTTTCTGTGCCAGTACCATATTGTCTTATTAGTGTAGCTTTGTACTATAGTCTGAAACCAGGGAGTCTGATTCCTCCAGCTCTGCTTTTTTCCCTCAAGACTGCTTTGGCTATTCGGGATCTTTTGTGTCTCCATACAAATTTTAAGATTTTTTGTTCTAGTTCCGTAAAAACTGCCCCTGGTAATTTGATAGGGATTGCATTTAATCTGTAGATTGCCTTCGGTAGTATAGTCATTTTCACAATATTGATTCTTCCAATCCAAGAACATGGTATATCTCTCCATCTGCTGGTATCATCTTTAATTTCTTTCATCAGTGTCTTATAATTTTCTGCATACAGTTCTTTTGTCTCCCTAGGTAGGTTTATACCTAGGTATTTTATTCTTTTTGTTGCAGTGGTAAATGGGAGTGTTTCCTTAATTTCTCTTTCAGATTTTTCATCATTAGTGTATAGGAATGCAAGAGATTACTGTGCATTAATTTTGCATCCTGCAACTTTACCAAATTCATTGATTAGCTCTAGTAGTTTTCTGGTGGCATTTTTAGGATTCTCTGTTTATAGTATCATGTCATCTGCAAACAGTGACAGTTTTACTTCTTCTTTTCCAATTTGTATTCATTTTATTTCTTTTTCTTCCCTGATTGCCAAGGTTAGGACTTCCAAAACTATGTTGAATAATAGTGGTGAGAGTGGACATCCTTGTCTTGTTCCTGATCTTAGAGGAAATGCTTTCAGTTTTTCACCATTGAGAATGATGTTTGCTGTGGGTTTGTCCTATATGGCCTTTATTATGTTGAGGTAGGTTCCCTCTATGCTCATTTTCTGGAGAGTTTTTATCATAAATGGGTGTTGAATTTTGTCAAATGCTGTTTCTGCATCTACTGAGATGATCATATGGTTTTTATTCTTCAATTTGTTAATATGGTGTACCACATTGATTGATTTGCATATATTGAAGAATCCTTGCATTCCTGGGATGAATCCCACTTGATCATGTTGTATGATCCTTTTAATGTGTTGTTGGATTCTGTTTGCTAGTATTTTCTTGAGGATTGTTGCATCTATATTCATCCATGATATTGGTCTGTATTTTCTTTTTTTGTAGTATCTTTGTCTGGTTTTTGTATCAGGGTGATGGTGGCCTCACAGAATAAGTTTGGGAGTGTTCCTCTGCAATTTTCGGAAGAGTTTGAGAAGGTTGGGTGTTAGCTCTTCTCTAAATGTTTGATAGAATTCGCCTGTGAAGCCATCTGGTCCTGGACTTCTGTTTGTTGGAAGATTTTTAATCACAGTTTCAATTTCAGTGCTTGTGATTGGTCTGTTCATATTTTCTATTTCTTCCTGGTTCAGTCTTGGAAGGTTATACCTTTCTAAGAATTTGTTCATTTCTTCCAGTTTGTCCATTTTATTGGCATAGAGTTGCTTGTAGTAGTCTCTTAGGATGTGTTGTATTTCTGCAGTGTCTGTGGTAACTTCTCCTTTTTCATTTCTAATTTTATTGATTTGAGTCCTCTTCCTCTTTTTCTTGATGAGTCTGGCTAATGGTTTATCAATTTTGTTTATCTTCTCAAAGAGCCAGCTTTTAGTTTTATTGATCTTTGCTATTGTTTTCTTTGTGTCTATTTCATTTATTTGTGCTCTGATCTTTATAATTTCTTTCCTTCTACTAACTTTGAGTTTTGTTCATTCTTATTTCTCTAGTTCCTTTAGGTGTAAGTTTAGATTGCTTAATTGAGATTTTTCTTGTTTCTTGAGGTAAGCTGGTATAGCTATAAACTTCCCTCTTAGAACTGCTTTTGCTGCATCCCATAGGTATTGGATCATCGTGTTTTCATTGTCATTTGTTTCTAGGTGTTTTTTGATTTCCTCTTTGATTTCTTCAGTGATCTCTTGGTTATTTAGTAACATATTGTTTAGCCTCCATGTGTTTGTGTTTTTTACATTTTTTTCCCTGTAATTCATTTCTAATCTCATAGTGTTGTGATCAGAAAAGATGCTTGATATGATTTCAATTTTCTTAAATTTACTGAGGCTTGATTTGTGACCCTAGATATGATCTATCCTGGAAAATGTTCTGTGCACACTTGAGAAGAAAGTGTCATCTACTGTTTTTGGATGGAATGTCCTATAAATTTCAATTAAATCTATCTGGTCTATGGTGTCATTTAAAGCTTTTGTTTCCTTATTTATTTTCATTTTGGATGATCTCTCCACTGGTGTAAGTGAGGTGTTAACATCCCCCACTATTCTTGTGTTCCTGTCGATATTCTCTTTCATAGCTGTTAGCAGTTGCCTTATGTATTGAGGTGCTCCTATGTTGGGTGCATATATATTTATAATTGTTATATCTTCTTGTTGGATTGATTCCTTGATCATTATGTAGTGTCTTTCCTTTTCTCTTGTAACATTCTCTATTTTAAAGTCTATTTTATCAGATATGAGAATTGCTACTCCAGCTTTCTTTTGATTTCCATTTGCATGGAATATCTTTTTCCATCCCCTCACTCTCTGTCTGATGTGTCCCTAGGTCTGAAGTTTGTCTCTTGTAGGCAGCATATATATGGGTCTTGTTTTCGTATCCATTCAGCGAGCCTGTGTCTTTTGGTTGGAGCATTTAATCCATTCACGTTTAAGGTAATTATCGATATGTATGTTCCTATGACCATTTTCTTAATTGTTTTGTGTTTGTTTTTGTAGGTCCTTTACTTCTCTTGTATTTTCCACTTAGAGAAGTTCCTTTATAATTTGTTGTAGAACTCGTTTTGTGGTGCTGAGTTCTCCTAGCTTTTGCTTGTCTGTAAAGCTTTTGATTTCTCCATCGAATCTGAATGAGATCCTTGCTGGGTAGCGTAATCTTGCTTGTAGATTCTTCCCTTTCATCACTTTAAATATATCATGCCACTCCCTTCTGGCTTGTAGAGTTTCTGCTGAGAACTCAGCTGTTAACCTTATGGGAGTTCCCTTGTATATCATTTGTCATTTTTCCCTTGCTGCTTTCAATAATTTTCTATGTCTTTAATTTTTGCCAATTTGATTACTATGTGTCTCAGCGTGTTTCTCCTTGGGTTTTTCCTGTGTGGGACTCACTGCACTTTCTGGACTTAGGTGGCTATTTCCTTTCCCATGATAGGGAAATTTTCGACTATCATCTCTTCAGATATTTTCTCTGGCCCTTTCTCTGTCTCTCCTCCTTCTGGGACCCCTGTAATGCAAATGTTGTTGCATTTAATGTTGTCCCAGAGGTCTCTTAGGCTGTCTTCATTTCTTTTCATTCTTTTTTCTTTATTTTGTCCCACAGCAGTGAATTCCACCATTCTGTATTCCAGGTCACTTATCTGTTCTTCTGCCTCATTTATTTTGCTACTAATTCCTTTTACTGTAGCTTTCATTTCAGTTATTGTATTATTCATCTCTGTTTGTTTGTTCTTTAATTCTTCTAGGTCTTTGTTAAACATTTTTTGCATCTTCTCGATCTTTGCCTACATTCTTTTTCTGAGGTCCTGGATCATCTTCACTATCATTATTCTGAATTCTTTTTCTGGCAGTTTGCCTATGTCTACTTCATTTAGTTGTCTTTCTGGGGTTTTATTTTGTTTCTTCCTTCATCTGGTACATAGCCCTCTTCCTTTTCATTTGTCTATCTTTCTGTGAATGTGCTTTTTGTTCCACAGGGTGCAGGATTGTAGTTCTTCTTGCTTCTGCTGTCTGCCCTCTGGTGGATGAGGCTATCTAAGAGGCTTGTGTAAGTTTTTCAACATTTACCAATTGTTTTTCCACTTAATATCACAGTTGCAAAGTTCTAATTTTCAATAGCACAACCAAAGACTAGGAGCACCCCATCAAGCAGTGTCTAACAGGAATTTGTAGATGAATACCCCACACATGGGACAACCCTCAGGTGTGTTCTGTATAGCATCCTCCACCTCCCAGTGTGTTATGAGCCCCAGGTGGCCACAAAGGTAATCTGCTCACAAATATACCCTATCTTGTCTTCCTTTCCTTCTCTGTCCCATTTCCCCATTCCTTTATTGCTGCTCCAGGGGTCATCTCCCCAATAAATGACTTGCTGTAAAATCCTTCTATCTGGATCATTTTCTGAGGGGAAAAAGACAGTATAAGACAGAGTGAGGTGGCCAAGGAATATTTTCCTGAGTAAAGGCTTGAAGGAGGTGAAGGAGCAAGCCATGAAGTTACTTTGGGGAGGAACATTCAAGGCAAAAAAAAAAAAAAACCCAGCAAGAGTACAGGCTTGAAACAGTTGGTGCTTCTGGTTTGTTTAATGAACACTGAGAAGGCCAGAATGTGGAAAAGGGTGTGGTCAGAGAAAATGAGGGACCAGCTCATGTAGGACCACACAGGTCACATAAAAATGTTAGGTTTTGATCAGAGTGAGATGAGAAGCAATTTTGGTCGATTTTGAGTAGAAGAGGGACATTATCTGACTGAAATTTTAAAAAGAATCACTCTGGAGGCTTGGTTGTGGCAAGGGTGGAGAAGAGAGATGGGTCAGGAGGCAGGTATAATAATCTAGGCGGTTATTGATGGGTTTTTGAATCGGAATGGGAGTGAAGGAACAGGTGAGAAGTGGCCTGATTCTGGATAAATTTTGAAGGCAGAGCTAATAGAATTTGTTGATAGATTCGATAGAGGGTTTGAGAGGAAAAATCAAGAATGACCCCAGATTTTTTCCCAAGTAACTGTAAGAATGGAGCTGAAACCTAAGTGTCCATTGACAGATGAATGGATAAAGAAGATGTGGCACATATATACAATGGAATATTACTCAGTCATAAAAGGAAACGAAATTGAGTTATTTGTAGTGAGGTGGATGGACCTAGTGAAGGTAGGTGTAGGAAGTGAAAAAGAAAAAAACAAATACTGTATGCTAACACATATATATAGAATCTAAAAAAAAAAAAGGTCATGAAGAACCTAGGGGCAAGATGGGAATAAAGGCACAGACCTACTTGAGAATGGACTTGAGGACATGGGGAGTGGGAGGGGTAAGCTGGGACGAAGTGAGAGAGTGGCATGGACATATATACACTACCAAATGTGGAATGGATGGCTGGTGGGAAGAAGCCGCATAGCACAGGGAGATCAGCTCAGTGCTTTGTGACCACCTGGAGGGGTGGGATAGGGAGAGTGGTAGGGAGGGAGATGCCAGAGGGAGGAAATATGGGGATATATGTATATTTATAACTGATTCACTTTGTTATAAAGCAGAAAGTGTCACGCCATTGTAAAGCAATTATACTCCAATAAAGATGTTAAAAATAAAATGGAGCTGAGGTGAGAAAGACTGCAAGGGGAGCAAATTTTAAAGGGAAAAGTAGGAACTCTGTTTTAACATGTTAAATTTAAGAAGGCTTGTAGACAATTATGTAGAGGTTTGAGTGGGGAGCTGGATACAAACAAAGAGAGCCTTCAGGGAAAATGTCCAGGCTGGAGGTACAAATTTGCCAACCATTAGCATGTAGATAGGATTTAAAGGCATGAAACCAGATCAGATCTTCAACAGAGTGAAGGGAGACAAAGGAAAGAAGAGGCCCACAGACTGAGCCCTGAGCTATTTCAGTGTTTACAGGTTAGGATCAACCAGCAAAGGAGATGGAGGAGGAGCCATTGGAATACTAGGGGCCAAACTGGGTTTATGTGCAGTCCCAGGACACAGAAAGAGAAAGCTTTTCTGTCAAATGCTGGTAACAGGTCTGAGAAAGGAGAGCCTCCTTCTGCTAACGTCTAAAGCAGTTATTTGCTGCATAAGTAATTAACATAACTAATCACAAACTCCCTTCTGTCGTGATCATTTCTAGCAACACCTTGAAATGTATCTTTGATTGTTACTTGGCTTTTTATGTGTTTATGAGTCATTTTCTTGACCATATTATAAACTCTTTTAGGGCATGACCATGATATAAATTTCTATGATTTCCACTTAGAATTTAACAAAGGGCCTTGCATACAGTAGACACTTGACAAACATTTAATCTTTTAATTTGCATATTTAACTAAAATATTACATTCTCCATGAAATATTGACTACTTAATCTATCTGAAGTGATCTGTCCCTTCTGTGAACTCCAACTACATTTATTGTCTGCACTTATCAATTGTTGCTTTGCATTACAAGTTATCTTTTCATAGCTATGGGTCTTGTCACTGCTAACTAGGGATTTTTAGTCTTTTAATGGCAAAGGATGAGTCTCCCATGTCTTTGTGTCCTCCAAATGGCATAAGATTAATTATTAATTAACTCATGTAATCAACGACTTCTCTGTATCTAAAGAGCCCTAAATAAGTGCTTATTAATAAATATGTGTTTCCCCGTTATATGCTTCCTTTCTGACCTAGTATTTATTCTTTGGAGTCCAGGATTCATGGCCCTGTACTGAAATGCACAGCAATGTTCATCTATGCTTAGTTCATCTATGTATAAGTTTTCACCACATGTCTGGCATTTCATTAGAGAGGTTTATAGCACCATTATAATAATCACAGCTACTGAAATTCTGTTGCTTATTTTTACAGATAAAAGCAAATTAAAATAGTGGTTTGTGCATCTCAGTTCTGAGAAGTGAGATGATGAGCACGATCTTGTTACCCAGGCTAAAGGGATGACTTTCCTAGATATTAAAACAGATTTGTGTATCACATCTCTTTTTTTTCAATTTTGAGCTTTCCAACCCCTGCACTGAAATGGAAAATGCATTCATTTATCTCCTCACTTGGCCCAGCATTTTTTGACCTGGACTATAGATTATACAAATTAAAGAAAAATGGAGTCGTCCTGAAAAGGAGATTATGAGGTACTTACAAATGTAACAACATGGGGGAGAGTTTCCATTATAAAACTGTAATTCAAGGAGTTTTAAAAATCCCTTATTTTTTGAGCTGAGGTCTTCTGAACAAGCAAAGATAAGAGATTTTCTTACCTATAAAAAGAAGTTTCACATATTAGAATATTGATGTATCATTTCTATACCCAACTTAATCTGAATCCAATCTGACAGCAAACTGTCTTCCAAGATGACAAAGCAGAAAAGTCCCTCCCAGAGGAAATCAGAACATGAACAGAGATGACTCAATGTCAGTTACATCTTGTATATTAACACAGTGACAGTGATGACTCAATGTCAGTTACATCTTGTATATTAACACAGTGACATTGTGCTTGGCAGCACCATTTACTGATATGATTTTTATTTTTAAATTTAATGTTCCACAACTATAGACTTTTCCAACCTGCTTGGCAAACTTTTTAAAAAGTAAGGAAAACGTCATTGAGTTTGCCTTTTTTTTTTACTTTTCTAATGTAACATCAATTATTTGACCTTATAATGGAGGAACAATGGCTCAGACTATGTAATAAATGTAGAGATTCCACAAAGAAAGTGAAAATGAAGTATTTGGTCTTAAAAAACATGGAGTTCTAACCTGGCCATATAGATCATGGGATTCTTCATTGTGATGTGATGGTAGTAACCATGAAATTCAGTATTTTTTGAGGATTGAAGAATATATGTATCAATGTTTCAAGAAGGTTTCCAGCAAGAGTATAGTATTTTAAAGTCAGCACATTAGCTCAGAAAAGTCAGTACAAAGCAGAATCAGAAATTCAAGTGTATTTCTGAATCATTGCTCCCAGCATCTCAATTATAGTTAGCAGGAATTGCTTTGATTTTTTCCAGACTTTTATTTAATATAGCAACTAAAATAAAGTGCTGTGCTTTCTGACTTTCTGGGCAGCATTTGTTTTCATATTATTAGCCTGCCTTTTATCTCTGCACTCACTCTGTGAAGTCCTGTTACTGAGAAGTTTGACCACAGGAGCTGCTGGACTCTGCAAGGGAAAGGACTAGATTGAGAAGGAGGTGGAAGTGGAGAGAGGGACTTAGTCGGTTTTTTCCTCCATTTGTTTTCCAATCCAGAAAGATTTCTGGTATTCTAAGCATAGCACGAGAAAGAGCCAAGATACTTGGGAGATTATTATGTACTACAAAGTTTCTTCTAAACAACTTAATGTGTATCCTTATACTAAAAATGTAGTCTCTTCCTCCCTGAAATCACAATAAAAAGAGAATTAATTGGAAAGTTTGGCAGAATAAACAAGGTAGAGTCATAGGAAAGGTTTTCATTCTTGCATATAAAGTTTTACATGTATATTTAAAAGGATGATATAGTTAAGGAGAGAAAGGAAGAGAGAAAGAAAAAATAAGGGCATTATAATTTTAAATTAAACTTTTTATTTTGAAATAATTGTAAATTCACATGCAGTTGTAAAAAAAAATTAGAGGGATCCTGTGTTCCCTTTACAAGTTCCTCCAACTGCTGCAATATCTTGCAAGACTATGTGTGCATTGAATTTTGATATGATATTATAGAACATATTATGAATGGAGTATGGTGATTGCTTGCATAAATGAGACATGTCTGTGAGAAATCAACATCTTGATTCCACTTAGTTCACAGCAATTTCATGGAGGAGACAGGGTTGATTTTAAGAAAGTTATGCTTAGTGAACTAAGGTGGAATATATTTGAGGCATAGAATACAATCTGAAAATTTTGGAAGTTAACAGAGACAGAAAGAGTAGCTGGGTGAATCTATGAGACCAGAATTATCTTAATACCAAAACCAGGCAATGACATTACAAGAAAAGAAAACTATGGACCAGTATATCTAATGAATAGAGATGCAAAAATCATCAACAAAATATTAGCATATTAAATTTAAAAATGTATAAAAAGAATTATACACTATGACAGAGTGGGATTTATCCCAGGTATGCAGTGACAGGTCAACATTCAAAAAGCAATTAATGTAATCCATCACATCAGATTAAAAAAAGAAAACATCACATGATCATATGATAGATACAGAAAAAGCATTTGACAAAATCCAGTGCCGATTCATGATTTAAAAAAACTCTCGATAAACTAGGAATAGAGAGGTATTTCCTCAACTTGACAAAGAATAACTACAAAAAATCTACAGCTAACTAAACGGTGAGAAACCTGAAGCATATTTGCTAAGGTCAGGTACAAGGCAAGGATATTCCCTCTCATCACTCATTTTCAACATTGTACTGGAAGTTTTAGCTAATGCAATAAGACAAAGGAAATAAAAGGTATACAGATTAGGAAGGAAGACATAAAACTGTCTTTGCTCATAGATGACACTATTGTCTATGTAGAAAATACAAAACAATCAACAAAAAAACCTCCTGGAACTACTAAGTGATTATTGCAAGGTTGTAGGTTATAGGGTTAATAGACAAAAGTTAATTGCTTTCCATACCAGCAATGAACAAGTGGAATTTGAAATTACTAACACAACACCATTACATTAGCATCCCCCAAAATGAAATATTTAGATATAAATCTAACAAAATATGTACAAGACCTATCTAAGGAAAGCTTAAAACTCTAATGAGCAAAATCAAAGAAGAACTAAATAAGTGGAAAGATATTCCATGTTCATGGATAGCAAGACTCGATATTGTCAAGATGTCAGTTCCTCCCAACTTGATATATAGATTCAATGCAATCCTAATCAAAATCCCAGCAGTTCTTTTGTGGATATTGATTAACTGATTCTAAAGTTTCTATAGTGTATATGAAGAGACAAAAGACCCAGAATAGCCAACACAATATTGAAAGAGAAGAACAAAGTTGGAAAACTGATAATACCTGACTTCAAGCCTTACCATTAAGCTACAGTAATCAAGACAGTATGGTATTGGGAAAGGGACAGACAAATAGATTAATAGAAGAGCTCAGAAGTAGATCCACACAAGTATAGTTAACTTACCTTTAACAATGGAATAGAGGAAGTACAATGGAGCAAAGATAGTTTTCTCAACAAATGGTGCTGGGACAACTGGACCTCCATGTGTAAAAAAATGAATCTAGATACAGACTTTATACCCTTCACAAAATTAACTCAAAACGGATCACAGAACTAAATGTAAAATGCAAAACTATTAAGAAAAAAACCTAGAAGATAACATAGGAAAAAACCTAGATGACCTTGAGTATGGCAATGACTTTTTAGGTACATCAACAAAAGCGTGATCCATGAAAGAAATAATTGATAAGTTGGACTTCATTAAAATGAAAAACTTCTGCTCCATGCAAGACAATATCAAGAGAATGAGAAGACAAGCCACAGAATGGGAAAAATATTCTCAAAGACACATCTGGCAAAGGACTGTTAAATATACAAAGAACTCTTAAAACTCAATAATAGAAAAACAAAAGACACGATTAAAAAATAGGCCAAAGATATTAATGGACACCTCACCAGAGAAGATATACGGATGACAAATAAACATATGAAAAGATGCTCCACATCATATGTCACTAGGGAAATGCAAATTAAAGCAATGAGACACCATTACACACCTATTAGAATGGCCAAAATCCAGAACACTGACAACACCAAATGCTGGTGAGGATGTGATGCAACAGAAACTCTCATTCATTGCTGGCAGGAATGCAAAATACTACAGCCACTTTGGAAGACAATTTGGTGGTTTCTTACAAAGCTAAACATATCACCGTATGATCCAGCAATCATGCTTCTTGGTTTTCACCCAAGTGGAATGAAAACTTATGTCCACACAAAACCTGCACATTGTTGTTTGTAGCAGCTTTATTCATAATTGCGAAAGCTTGGGAGCAACCGTGATGCCCTTCAGTAGGTGAATGGATAAATAAACTGTGGTCCCTCCAGACAATGGAATACTGTTCAGCCCTAAAAGGAAATGAGCTATCAGGCCATAAAAAGGCAAGAAGGAACCATAAATGCACATTACTAAGTGAAAGAAGTCAATCTGAAAGGACTACATACTGTGTGATTCCAACTATATGACATTCTGGGAATAAGAGAGGATTTTTAGGCAGTAAAAATACTCTCCACAATACCATAATGATGTGTCATTATACATTTGTCAAAACCTATAGACAACACAAAAATGAACCATCATGTGAACTCTGGACTTTGGGTGATAACAATGTGTCAATGTAGGTTCATCAGTTGTAACGAAACTAACACTCTGGTGGGGGATGTTGATAATGAGGGAGGTTATACCTGCGTGAGGCCAAGGAATATATGGAACATCTCCCCTCAACTTTGCTGTGAACCCAAAAGTGCTCTAAGAAAATAAAGTCTTAAAAAAAAAAAGAGTAGCTGGGTACAGTAACAGAAAAAACAGGAGGGCAAAAATTGCATGGTTGCCTATTAAGCAAAAATGAATGACTATTATTTCTGACAACAGTAAAAGTCTTTTAGTGAAGGTGACAGCTAGAGAAGACAATTTTGACAGGAGTCCTTCTATGACACTTAAAGATTTATGACAATAGATATTTTCTCACCTATGATTTCCTCTATTTGTTATGCAGGCAAAGTTTTAGTAAATAGCTTTGAGAAACCTAATTTATCTACCTATCTATCTATAAATGAAAGCTGGGTATATTTTAATAACTACTAGATAAAATATTTCTGCCTTGGTTCTTTTATCTTGTATTTCAGTGAATTATCATGACTGTAATTCTGTTCTTTGTTCAGTGAGATTGGCAAAGTTTCATTTCACTTCATTATCTGAATTCCTCTTTTGGAGAAGTGGGTGTCTGAGAGCTGGGCTGGGGAGGGGATTAAGGAGGCGATTCAGACAGAACTAAGAGTAATCTCAGAGAGTGCATCCAAGGAACAAAACTAAAATTGTGTGACAAGCAGCCTGTCCAAAGGGTTTGCTGCACAGCCTCTGTGCTCTGTATAACTCCTGGGAGCAGCTTTCAAGTAGAAAGGCAGTCAGGCCCTGGATATTGAGGTAGAACCCAGATTTGAGAGGTCAAGACAGACACCAGGAACCTCAGATGAGAAGGCAGAAAATGGAAGCCTGAGAAATTCCCAGAACATGTGCTGAAGCTACAGTCCCCTTTATATAAGTCAGCTATGGACTCATTCTGATGAGGAGGGAGCCATTTAAAATACAGCAAACTCCTAAGGAAAATAAAAATCATTCACTAAACTAAAATGTAGTAAAGATAGCTTAAAATTCATAGGACATCAATTGGGCTATGGCCATCTTTCTGTTATATACAGATTTTCATGGCATTACAGTATTTGAACAGTATTTTTATTATCATTATGTACTTACACCCTCCTCCTCCCTGTCCCCCTTCAGAGATACTTTGATCTGCTCCGTGCTCTCTCCTCACACATAAGCTTCTCTATCAAGGTTGATATCATAGTTTAAGCTATAGCAACTTCACTCAAGTAGGGGACAGGAGCAGGAAACTGATTCCCTGGGCCCTGTGGTCCCTTCCCTTCCTTGCCCCTTTGAAAAAAAAAAAGAGGACAAGTTAAAGTTTTGTCCTCTCTAATTCCCTGTCTTTCATGTTCTCCTATTCCAGGCCTCCCCTCACCCACTTTGGATACTGAGGGAGAGGGTTTTTGTAGGATGTCAATACGGTGTACTATAGGTCACATATATCACACAGAACAATTGCCATCATGACACATATACTTGCATGATAATACTTGTGGGCACCATTTTCAATCAAGGGGCTCTGCATACAGAGAGAGCTTGATATTGTTCTCCTCAAATTTATGGTCCCTCAATAAAGAAAATAAAATATTTTCCATTTAAATTACTTTTTATTATTTATGGCTTAAAATAAAACACGTAAATATATTTTTCAGGGGGAAGAGGTTCCATAAGGGTATGATTACAGTTTCACAACATATTTGGGTATATCTGTATATACCTAGACAATAAACCAAAATATTTTCTTATTTCTTATTTGCTTATTTTCTTATTTGCTTATTTCTAAGTGGTAAATTTATAGGTGATTATTTTCTTCTATATATTTTTTCTAATGAAAATTACTTACAAAATTGCTGCCATAAATGGTGTCCAAATTTTAACAGAAAATTCCAATTGAGCTCTTGTCAGTACAAAATTATTTGTCCTTTTTTCAGAAAACACAAATGTCAAGTATAATTCACACAATTAGATCAAATATGAGTAAATCCAAAATAAATACATATAACTTTCTTATTACATAGATGGAAATTGACTAAATGTGTATTCAAATATATATACATAAATAGAATACCCTTGGAGGGGTAAAAATAAGCTGGTAATGGTGTTTGCCTCTAGAAAAGGAAACTGAATAGCTATAAGATGTTATCGTGTCCTTGAGATCTTTGGTATTTTTGTATTATGTGAATTTTACAAATAAAAAAATAATTAAACACTAAGAAAAGTAAAAACATGTATTTAAATTCCTCTAACTATTATTTTCAATCACTTTTTGGTCCTTTCCTTACACATAAAACCATTTTCCATGGTTAGGTTAATTTACTCTGGTTTTGACTTAATTTGACTTACTGCCAAAAATGTAGAGTCTCTTCTATAGCCCTATTTGGATAATAAATAATAGGACCAGTTTCCCACCAAATATCTCTACACTGAATGTTGTGGATAATTTTTGCCTTTTTTGCAAAATCTCTCACAATGCTGTCACTAAAGAAGATGTAACTGCTGGATTTGACCTTGCCTTCAGTTAGGTGAAGTTTTGTTTATAGAAAAGCCTTGAAATAAGATCAAGTTTTGTAACTACAATTATCACAAAACAGGTGTCAGTCAAGCGCTGGGTCCAGACATTCATTTGTACCCTGATTCATTCATGCAAGTTCACTCAGAACAGTGCTTTTCTCAGTTTTCAACTTCCTTCTTCCTGTATTCACTTTTATAAACTGACTTGTTTCTTCTGGGACTGTAAAGACATGGATCAATTGCATAGAAAGAAGACATGGAGGAAATACAATGCAGAAAAGACAGTCTTCTCAACAAGAGAAAAGACATCCATCAGATGACATCCCAAAGTCCCTTCCAGCTTAACCTGTACATGTAAAATATTTATTTATGTTGCCTCTGGTTTAGCTAAGCACGGTTTGCAGACCATTTCCATGGTAACATGAAAACTGTATGTGTTAATTTCTAAATTTTGACACTAACTGATGACAGGTGGCTTGTGTGCAAAGCCCATGGTACTGAAATGCTTAGGAGGGAAGGAGGACATGAAAAATTAATGAACAATGAAAAGGTGGTAAAGTTAATGGACTGGGGCATAAATTAACTATCTCAGCACGCATATAAATGTTTATAAGAATCATCTGAATTCCTGAGCATTTATTTACTTAACCAAAGCTTAAAAGCATTAAGAAATGGGGAAAAGGTTGATCAGACGTGAGACCTCAGAAACCTCCCACTGATTGCTATTACAACACTAGTGGAGAGGACATACAGATTACTGGACTGAAGTTAAATTCCACAAGGAGGAAGGCAGAGAGCACTGAAAGATAACTAAACAAAGGGAAGTGCCAGATGTGAAAAATCAAGAAGCTATAAGCAATCCCAATAGCATAACAAAGGAAATATGAGTTAGAGTTACGAGAACGGTAATTCAAAGTATTGAGAGCCAAAGTTAAACATGCCAAATAAATAAACGACATGTCACCATAACGGGAACATTTTATTTTACATGGTCTGAAACACCAATTCTTAGAATTGCTTCTAAGAGTTACATGGGAAGCAAAAAATAAGAAAGACAACAAAAGTGAAAATACAAAAATTAGAGAGCATACACAAGAGTATAGCTCAGCAACGGCATGTATATTGGTGACACCAGTTTAACGCACCAGTGTAGTAGATGGTGTAAAATTGAGAACATTTCCATTCTGAATAAACGTCTTATTCCATTTGATACGAAAATGGATTATGAATTCCAAGGAAGGTATTATATATGTAGTCTTTTTTATATTGATCATTAACTCATCACAGGGGCAGAATTTTGGTAAATTGTGCTTATTTTGAAACATATCTTAATCACCTTTGTTTTTATACATATTAAATACTTTGTATTCAACTTAAAAAGAGAAAGAAATAAAGATAGAGAATATAGATGATTCTTTTAGGATCAAGAGACAGTTTGTGTTTTTGTTTTTTAAGATAGCAGACAATGATGAGAAAGATCCAATAGGGAGAGTAAAATCAATTATGCAGGACAGAAAAAGGACACTGACAGGACTAAAATTCTGGAGTAAGCTTGAGGGGATAGAATCCTGCATTAGTAGAGAAGTTTTCTGGCCAGGTTATGTGGGTAGAGATGCAGGTAGGTTGGTAGACTTGGTGATGGAAGTGTGTGAACCTTCTTACTGTGTGTATTTTCTCAATGAAATGATGGAAAAGTGTGTTAACTGAGAGTTCAAAGAAAAGAGGGAGTGTTTGAGATGTGAGGAGTAAGAAAAAGATGTGAAAGAATACTTTCAGAGACATTACTGGGAGGCCCACTTGAAGGAAATGGTCATGAATTTTAAGAGATTGGTTAAGCTGAATTGATAAAGGTGGAAAGTAAGCAGAAAATGGAACTTCATGGAGGGCAGGTTTTTTCAGACAAGTAAATGGAAAGAGAGAGCAAAAAGGGAATTGAGTTCATCTGCAAGGAGTGATTTTTAAAATGAAGGACCCATGGGAACTAAACCAGGTGTGGGCTTGATGAACATGTGAAAAGGCAGTGATGAGCTCGGTAGGGTGGAAGTCCTGGCGGCATCAGGAAATTGTTGGCTCTAGCAGCGGGAGTGAGCTGAAAGAGAGGACATGGGGGTTAGAGAACGGTAAGCCTGTAATTCTTATTCTGAGGGTGTGAAGTTATTGGTAATGATGGTTGTAGGATGTGGCCCTGGAACGAGTGGCTGAGATGGAGTTGAGGAAAGATTGCTGGATATAAACCAGTCAAAGAACTGAGTGAGAGGCTGGGAGGCTGCATAGATCGTTTGCCTGAATGTTGAAATTACCAAAAATGGATGGCAAAATTAGGTAGAGAGAGAGAGAAGTTATGGAGACATGGAGACAGGTTTAAATTTTTTCAAAGATAAGAGTGACTGGTTAGAACTGTACCTTAAGGGAGGGTAGATAGTGGTAGAGTCTAATGCCACATGCATTTAAAATCAATATTTGAATAATTATGAATAATAATTTGAATAATAATAATTTGAATAATTATAGATATCTATTCTGGATATCTGCCAGAATAGAGGTTGCATCAATGCAGCTAGTTTATATTAAATGAAAAACACACCAAAATATTTTTATATATTTAGCAATGAAACTTGAGAGCAAATTTTTATCATGACCATGAATGTTATTCCTACTTTTACAGAATTACTAAGAAATTTCCAGATTCAGAAAGTTGCCTTCTAACTTGAGAACTGCGAGAGGATTAAATCAGAATACTAATGAAGTGTTTGAAACAGGACCCAACAAATAGTAAGTACCTAATAAAAAGTCATGAGGGAAGAAAACTAAAGATGACTCCCTATGAGGAAATATGCCAAGCCTGCTTTGCCACTTTTCTTTATACATTGTCCTAAACCAAACAAAGAAAAAAAAAACCCTTTTATATCAAAGGTCACCTTGATCTACACTGGTTTTCCCTGATTTGTAGACCAGATACTTTTTCTATTATTTCTGAGAAGAGTCTTGTGCTAAGAAATATAAACTTTGCTTCTGGATATTGTAAGTACTGGGGGAAAGATTTAATAATTGATGCTGGAACTATTGACTCATCATATTTTTATAATCATGTGGTACATGTTAAGATGCCAAACCCAGAATCCACAAAGTTGGATATATCCGACCACTTAAACATGGCAAAGACAAACAAATAAACCATAAAGAAGGTTTTGACTTTTTAACCTTAATCAAGGTTAGAAGGCAAAGGACAAACTGAGAAAATTAGCTTCAACATGTGGGGTTGAAAAAGAATATCCCTAATGTAAAAAGAGGTTTTATAAAACAATAAGAAAAAGACAAGTCATAATTTTTCTAAAGGGCAAAAGACATGGATATGAATAGGGATTAAATGAATAGAAATGGCTGATGAATATATAAGAAGATATTTGTCAGAAGAAATCGAAGGCACCTGGTCTTCATTGTTGTTTATAAAACCAATAATGCTCAGCTTTAAAGAGGCTGCAGAGAAGCACCCTCTCAAGCAATATTAATGGGAATGAAAATTAGAACAGTATCAAGTTTTTGGTTGTCAGCTGGCAATTTTTATCAAAATCCTAAATATGCATATCCTTTGACCCAGCAATTCCACTTCTAAGAATTTATTCTATGCAGATAAGGTGACAGTACCCAAAATATGTGTCTCAGCATCAGTAACAGTAGAAAACCATTGCAAAGTGTTAGTGGTCATGAAAAGATACACCCAACAGACTGCTAAATGAAACAAGTATGTTACAAAGTAGCATGTGTGGTTCTGATTACATTTATGTAAAAATATATATGTGTGTGTTGATATGTAAGTATCCAAACTGATGTCTGAAAGGATGTTCCCAACCATGTGAATAGTGATTATCTTTGAGTAGTGGAATTTCTGATCATTTTTACTTTGTTTATGTTTTTGTTTATGGTTTATGTTTTTTGTATATTGTTTGAATTGTATATGAGGACCACTTACTGGCCTAGTGACCATATATATATATACACACACAAACATCCTTGTACCTTTACTCTAATTGCCTGAAAGAAATTCCCTGAAAAGGCCTTGATTAAAAAGGAGGAGAATGATTAACATACAAACACCTCAAGTTTTGTCCGAGGCCAGTCCTATCAAAGAGAAATTTTTTATCTTACATTCAGGTTAATTTCTGTGTTGAATTTTACTTAGTTAATAGTCATAAGTTTAATTGAGCTCTCAATGTAGGGGAGAAAAAAAACCCCACATTTTTCTCTTCTGAAACCTTGACTTCTTTGGATCAAATTAAGCGCGTTGTTCCTAAACTGCTAAAAACTCCTTGCTCACATGTTGTTAGCAGTTCCACAGGAATCCAAGAAAGAACACATTGAAATTTCAAAATGGCAAAAACTGAGTTTCCTTTCCCCCATAGTTTAGAATACAGTTTCCTTGACTCTGGGTGTCCCTGTGTTGACAGAAGTCTGAGTCTGGGGATGCCTCTGCTAGTCCACACCCAGGGCCTCAGGGGAGGAGGCACATCACTCCACCATCGCTGTGGCAGAGGGTAGCCTGATGCACTTGAGTGCTGATTTCATGGTGCTGGTGATCCTATTTAGGATATGGGTGGCGGCAGGGGGGACCCTCAAAGTTGCATTTACCTGTTTGTTCCTCAAGGGTTGAACCACTTCTCGAATGCACAGGTCTAGATCATTGAGATAGTCCTTTTCCGTCTGTATCAGCTCCTTGATGATTTTCGAACGCTTTGCCATCATTCTCTGATGTTTCTTCTCCTGAGTTAGGGTCTCAGCCATGGAACACCCAGCCTGTGGGGTCATCTTTTCTGTTAAATGAAAACATGTACTTGTGAGGCATTCTGTTGAGATTTCTGGTTCCTTCATTACAAACAACGCCACTGCAGGATTATTGTTAGCAAGGGAAAAGGCTTAGAGTGTCTTCACGTGTGTTATTGGGAAGTGATGTGTGGAAGTTTCCCTTAAGGTTGGAATCCTATGAAACTATGAGAAGGAAGAGGTGTGAGAATGAATACTTCTAACAGGTCAGTTAAAAAATATTTGACATGTCTAGTCTTTAAAATATCCCATTGCTACTATATTAGGTTATAAACCTAGTCTTCAGCTAGAGATAAAATGCATAAAATCATAGTTCAGAATTCTTTTGGACACATTATGTCAAGGGAAGATTTTTAATTAGTAAGTGGAACACCTTCCAATTTTGTCTCTATTATTAAAAATAATTGCCCCTCATTCTCAGTGGGTGGTACACAAATCTCCATGAAATGGAAAACAATTGTACATGATTGAGATTTGTCTTTCAGTTCACAGAATCTCTGAGGAGTGAGGCAGTGGTAGGTTAAACAAATTTCAACTAAGGTTTTTCACAGCTCATCTTCAATGGGATGCATATCTTGTTATTTCAGAATTCTTGAGCTGCCAAACGGAAATTTTTAATTAAAAAAATCACAGTGCTGAGGAGATGTTGAGATAAATGGGAAGCCTCACATGTAGCCAAGGTTTTATATAAAGTAAAATGTAAGAAAGCTAAATATCTTCAAGGATGAGCTTCCCCACAGTGATGTAAAATTTTGGAAGCCACAGCTAGGTCACAGATGAAATCGGAGCAGTGACAGATAGTGGGGCAGTGTGTATGTGTGTGTGTAAATGGATTTGCTTCAAGCCTGATGCCATCACAAACTTAATTTTCATTGTAGTCTCTAGTTGCAGAAGTAATTTTATTTCCTTTAAAACTAATATGATTCTAGTAACTGATGTGTAAGACATCTCTAATGCTGACACTACTTCCTGAGAATGTAGAGCTTTACAAAAGGGCTTAGAAAGACTCTGTATGGGGGAAAAAGTGCACAGATCACACTTATGGAAATGGAAATAAAGAGAGGATGTTCTCTTGACTGACCCCAGAGCTAAGACAACTGGAGAACTACTATCATAGCAGAGTTAATGGTTCAATGTAAAGAGACTGCCCCTAGAATATGAAGAGACACTAAGAATAGTGAGCATTCCTCTGTCCCTGGCCCAGTCATTTCAGGAGTCCCGACAGAAGCTTCATAATCAAACCTCGGGAAGCATACTGTGGTGGTAATTAGTTTGGAAGGTGCACTAGATTGGCCTTTGGACAATTCTGACTTGCAGGTGAATATGCTTCTGGGTCATTTGCCTAGAAACTATTCTTCCTTCATCAGGAAAGAAGAAGGATTTGACCAATAGCACTTAACAGCACGTGGTTTTACAAGGTTTAGACCATTCAGTGCCAGAGAAATAATCTACATAAGTTATTGAAGAAGAAAATCATGTAAGGAGCCTTCATATCCTGATCTGTGTTATGAGAACTTGGGGGTTCTTCCTAATTTATGATACTTTTATTGGAAGGTGTAAAAAGCCTGTCTCTCAGCACCCTAAATTCGACAGGAAGAGTTACAATTAGGCGTCACTGTTATGAACTCTTCTGGATATAAAAGAGAAAGGCAGGTCACTGGCAAGGAGAGATGCAGTGAACAGGTTGTATTCACAAGTGGACCTTGTGACCTTTGGGAGCCTACCTTTGGCTGCTCCTTCTAAAAGGTTGGGGGCTGGAAGTCAGAGGGCAGAGGGGGGAGTGATGGGGCTTCTCTTCTCCTGGGATATATAAAATAGCTCACAGACAGAAACTTCACTAGTAGAGAGCTGGCAAACCAGTATGGATAGTATTCAATTATTATTTAATATTACCTCAAAAATAAAAGGGGCACTGCTGAAAAACTGTTCTAACCGATGTCTGCTTTTCCAAGTTCTAAACATTTCTTGCCTTACAAATAAGGGGGGCCTAGCAAGGAGAAGGGAGTCTTTCCTGATCTTTGGCCAAGAAATATTCCAAAAATACATTCTCAGGTTCTTTTTAGTTCTCAATTCCAGGACTCAATTACTACATCAATTTAACTTATTTTACAGATTTCTCCAGTTGCTGCAATTTAAATGTACAATATCAGATTTTATTAATTAAAAATTAGATTTTCCAATCCTGCTCAATATCTTGTTAGGAATCAAGTTAGGGGGTCACAGGGATGGAAATAAAGTGTCAGTCAAGATATTCAACTTCAGAAACTTCTCCCTTCAGGGATAAAAACCTTCTTAGAGAATTCAGAGTGGAACAATCTTGAGAGCTACCTTTGTTTGTTCTTTTGACTCAAATTTATTGTGGGAACAAAGACTTCCAGTCATTTTCCGATTGTTTCCGGAAAACAATCATTTTCCCATCCGGTCTTTAAACACGGGTTCTGTTTGCATTTCTTAAACCAACAAACTCTCCGCAATGCATTGTGGGCACAAGCTTTGTTTTTATAAGATCCTTCTCAACCTTTAAAACTTTTACATTTCAGTTATACTACGTTTTTACACGTAAAACTACTTGTAACACACGAATATGACCAATATAGATCACCCAAATCAGCAGTCAGCCATAATAATCTTTTATTTCTAGATAAAGCAACAGAGGAGCTAAGTATTTAGGAAAGAAGGAAACATAAATCTTTAGGAATGACTATTTTCCAGTAGTTAGCATAAACTAAAAGACTGTGTCAAAACTAAAGGGAAATGGAGGCTAAAAGGACATTTAGATAGTTTTAACCGAAATATGCTACTGTGAATGAAAACGGTACCACGTTAATGATCTCCCCTTGCCCAACCTCTTTCTTTTTTTTTTTTTTTTTTTTTTTTTTTGCGGTATGCGGGCCTCTCACTGTTGTGGCCTCCCCCGTTGCGGAGCACAGGCTCCGGATGCGCAGGCCCAGCGGCCATGGCTCACAGGCCCAGCCGCTCCGCGGCATATGGGATCCTCCCAGACCGGGGCACGAACCCGTATCCCCTGCATCGGCAGGCGGACTCTCAACCACTGCGCCACCAGGGAGGCCCCAACCTCTTTCTTTTACCCTCGAGCTTTATTTTTCCAGCAGTGATGATAAATTTTCACTATTCTAGCTACAGATTTCATGAGTAACATATGTGGAAATTCCTGGCCAAGAAAGTTTATGTAAAAGGAGTTTGCTGCAGTTTGGGGAAAGGATAACCAGACTTAAGATCACCTCTGTCACTGTTCACAGAGAGAACTTGGTGGATTAAAAAAAAAAAAAAAAGTACTTATTCTCACAGAGCCTCAGTTTCCTCTTCTGTAAACTAGGAATGAAAACCATCACAGGGTTATCATAAAGACTGGATGAAATGAGCAACAGTATGTGGAAGCTCCTTAAGGTCTTTAAAACCACATAAATGTTAGTTATTTCCACAGGCATGGGAATGACAGGGTTCTTTCTCTCAGCTCTTGAACTTTCCCGCCTCTTAGGGCAAACAGTTATCTCATTATTTTATAGTTATCAACTTGTCAAGAAAAATGCATGACTCCAAAGTGGGTGGACAGCTATGTTTAGATGGGAGAGGAAGAGAAGGAAAAATAGGGGCATCGCTCATGGAGGAAATTCAGAATAGAGCTGGTGATTGGGATCCTGGGTAGCTCTCCTGGGCTGGGAGTATGTGTGGGGAGAACCCTGGTCTTCTAGAGAGATGAAAAAGCACCCGAAGGTAAGGGCGTGGCTGGGGAGGACTGATGACAGTCTTCACTGAGAGCCCACGTTTTGCTTAGAGTTCATGTACACTCTTTCTGCTTTGCTGTTGTTGTTATTGCTGCTGCTGTTTTGGGGTGGGTTTTAAGGCGAGGTAACTGATTTAATTCTATCAAGTTATAAAATTATATATATTTTCAAGGTTAAGTGCCTAGACTTTGCACCACACTTCCTGGATTCAAACTCCACCTCTAACATTAGGTATGTGACCTTGAACAAGGTATTTAACTCTTTGTGCATCCATTGCCTCATCTGTAAATTAAGGGTAATATTAGTAAAATCTTATAAAGTGATTGTGAAGATAAAATGAGTTAATGTTTGTTAAACACAACAGTGCTTGGAAGAATAGTAGATACTGTGTAAATGTTTGCTATTATTATTAGATGCAATTCCTGTTTATTAGCTGTAATATAATTTTCACTGTATTTTTAGCTGCATTCCAGTTTAGTGTATAACCTTCCCAAAATATTTTCATGCGCGTATATATATATATACATATAGCAGTTAATTGTTTTTGTTTTTTTTTAACAACAAATACTCATATACACATTCCTCTACAACTTGCTTCTTGAACTTTAGCATTATATGGTGGTAATTTTGTTTGGTAAGCATGTATATATATACATATATCTTTATTCTTTACAATAGCAATATAGTTGTCAGCCACTGCTCTTTGCCTGTCCAATATCTATTCTCCCATTTGTCTTTTATAAATTGAACCCTGAATAGATAAAAATGCTTACTTCTTAGATTCTTTTTAAAACTACGTCTCATTTATGGCAAAAGAGAGATGTAAGCAAAAATCTCTGAGAGGGGTTTCAGGAGTCTGTAAAAAGGCGAACTTGGTTGGGATGCCCCTTCTTCTATCCTTCACCCCTTATGTTTCTTGCCTCTTTTATTGCCTGGAATGTGGATGTGAATCCTGGAGGTGTGGTAGCCATGCTGGAACCATGAAGTACTAGCCACAAAGATTAAGACCTATACACAATGGATGGCAGTGTATGGAAAGATGTAAAGGGCCTCCTTACTCCTAGACTTCTTGAATGAGACACATAAATTTCCATGTGTTAAGCCACATTTTTCTGTTGTTTTTAAGAAAGTTTATTAGTATATGACAGAGATTTTGATATCTAGAAATTTAAGTGCTACAAATAATGCAACCTGTAATGTGAAAGTGGTCTAGTGGGGGAGGAAGGATACCAGGAAGACATCTATAGTCTGGAGAGTTGGTGACCATTACCATCAGTGGCAAAATATTTGGTAAATCTATATTACCAAATACTAAGGCATATAATTAGAGGAAATGGTAGAAAAAAATAAAAATGTTGGCATGTTCTGATTCTTCCTTGCCACGTTCAGCAAAAGCATACAAATGAGATATGAACTCAGACCATGGCTAGGCAATCTATAAGGAGAGATAAAAGAAAACACCTAAAAAAGATATTCTGCTGGTGGCCTGTAATTTAAACAGGCTGAAAGCCCCAAAATTGGATTGAAAATGCCAACCACTTCCAACCTCAAAGGGAAGCCCAAGAGATAGCTTTAGCAGGAGATAAGACTGGTGCCTCAGGGCTTCCTCTTCCTTGAAGAGTTTTCTGTCATTCCAGAGAGGGAAAGCACACCAGCCTGGATAAATTTGAGTGGTGTCTGAAAGATTACCAGTGGCTATCAGGCTGAGGGCTTTCTATTAACATCAAATCCCACCTGCTTGAGCCTCAGCTGTGAGTCTGATTCATGGATATCTGCTAATGTCCTGTTGCATGTCTTCATGGAGAAACTTCTGGGCTTCAGAAAATATCTCTGGACATCAGTGGTCTTCATACCTGGACATTAGTGGTCCTGACTTCCCTTTCTACTATTAATATGTTTTCTCCTGGGTTCTATAATCTGGATTCTTGCTCACTGTCGTAGGCAGAAAATGGCCTCCCAAGGATGTCTACACCTTAATCCTTGCAACCTGTGAATATGTGACCTCACATGGCAAAGGAGACTTTGCTGATGTGATTAAGGTCACAGACTTTGGGATGGGGAGATTATTCTGATGGACCCAATCTAATCACATTAGCCCTTAAAAGCAGAAGAGAACACAAGGAGAGGTGAAGACTGGGAGGGACCTGACCCACCAGTGCTGGTTTTGAAGATGGAGGAAGAGGGGCTAAGAGCTAAGGAATGCGGGTGGCCCTTAGAAGCTGAGAACAGCCTTTGGTTGATGGCCAGCAAGGAAATAGGTACCAACAACCTGAAGAGTGAGGAAAGGCTTCCCCCCTCAAACCTCCAGAAAGGAGCACAGCTCTACTGACCCCTTGCCTTCAGCTGTGAGACTCTAAGCAGAGACTCGACCACTCTGAACTTCTGACCGACAGAAACTGAGATAATACATTTGTGTTAGTTTAAACAACTAAATTTGTGGTGATTTGTTACAGAGGCAATAGGAAACCAATATCCCCATATAATCTAATCCCTGAAAGATCACAGTCATTGTTTAGATTGCCCCTCTTAAGAACTTGAACTACATGTAAGTTTCCTCCCACTTTTCAGTGTTCCTTAGCGAACCTTCCCAAGCTACTAGTCCAAGATTGCCTGTGCCACAATAGCTTGAGTTTCAGTAGTGAAATAAACATGAGATTGTCAGTTAGACTTTTTCTTTCAATATAGTTTTTTCATCTTTGTCTAATGTCTTGGTTTCCAGTACAGGCCAGAAAAATCACACTTGGAGGACAGGTACAGGATTGTACAAAAGTTTTCAGTTAGAGAGACATCAATAATAAACCAGATAGTCCTTGTGTTCTAATGCATTATTGTCTTGAATTCAGTTTAATAGTTTCCCTAAGCAGCCACACAATAGCTCAAGTGGTAGTTCCAGCTGTGGCAGTGGCTCTGAAGGTCATGGCAGTGACAACAGCAAAGAGAAGAAATAAACGACTATATAAGAAAGGCACACTGCTCCAGGTATATTTCACAAATCATGAAAAATGAATCCCAGCTTGACTGGTAGAGATTCAGAGACATTTAAAAACACCAGATAAAACATTTAAAAATATTTTAAATGAATGAATAAGGCTTCAAAAATGTGTAAAAAGTTATCTGAGGGCTGGAGTAAACTTTAAGTGCAGTCCAAGGAATTAAGTGAGGCTGAAACCACCAAATACCCTGGAGACATCTACAGACACTGGTGTCCTAAGAGGATGAGAACTTTGTGTGTCCACAACGAGGAGACAGGACATGGTGGATATGAGATCTGGGTTACGTTTCTGAGCAGTGGGGAACCTGATTAGAGAAACAGCATAAAGTCAGGAACAGAAAGGAAACACACTCAGGAAAAGGTGAACTAGTTCAGTACAAATAATGCTCCAAAGGAGAGACGTCAGTAAAACTTGTCTCAGCCATACCTCTGGGTGATGATAAAAAAAGGGGGGGGGGCAGGAGAGAAGTTTCCCTAATAATTCAGGGACAATAATTGGCTCTCATATGGGTTTGGGGCCTGGATTCATTGAACATTTCACAAATGATTATTAAGGGCCTACTATGAGCCTGAAAGTGTTCTAGGAGCTGAGGATACAGCAGTTTAAAAAATATTGAAAAAAAAATCCCTTCTCTCATGGACATTAAATTTTAGTGGGGAAAGAAGAATATAAATAAGTTATTTAGTATACTAAAAGGTAATAAGTGGTATGATAAAAAAAATACAGCAATGAGGGCCTCTAGGAAATGCCCAAAAGGTATGCAATTTTAAATAAGATGGTGGGGAAATTTTCAAATTAAGCAAACACTTGAAAGGAGACAGAGAGTCATGCAGGTGTCTGGGGTACATAGTTTTCCTCAGAGGAACCAGCCAGTGGAAAGCTTTAAGGTGAGAGTGTGCATGCCCTGTTCAAGGATCAGGAAGGAGGCCAGTGTGTCTGAGGTGGGTAGATAGCTGCGAGGGAGTAGGAGAGATTAGAGGAGAGGGCAGCTTTGCAAGTATTTTAAACATTTAAACATTTTTGTAGTGATGCAGAAAAGGTAAAGGCATTGGAGTAATTTAGATGTTTTTCAATTAAGAATGCATTTTAATATTTCAAGACCAATCATCACAATAATAGAAATAGTATGTAAATTTTCAAAACCAGTAGAGGCAAAAATGTAGTGAGGAAAAAAGTAATTCAAAAGAAGAAAAGAGAAAGACAAATATAAGGTACATCCAAATATATGAGCAATTATAATAAGTCGAATAGCCAGATTATCAAGCTGGATTTAAAATTAAAAAAACAGCTACAGTTATGTGCTGTTTACAAGACAGAGAACATAAGCACATAGAAAGTTTGAACGTAGAAAGTAAAAAATAATACTGAGCAAATACTAATGAAGAGAAAGATGGTAAAGCTATCTTTATACCAGACAAAATAAACTTGGAGGCACTCCATAATGATTAAATGTTCATCAGGACGATATGAAAATTTTAATTTTGTGTGTACTGAGTAATATGGTTTCAAAACACATGATATAAAAAGTGAGAGTTGTAAGCAGAATTTGACAAATCTTCCATAATAATGGTATTATAAACATAATTCAATGACAGGCCAGTTAGGATGGAAAAATGTGTGCTCAAGAATTGGAGATTTCACATTCTTTTTAAGGACAAACATAATCTTTATGAAAATACACCATATTATAGACCATAAAATTTCAAAGAATCAGTACATAAGAATCACAACTACAACGCGATTAAGTTACAAGTAAACAACAAAAATAAAACATAAGCTCATTTGTTTAGGAATGTTTTTTAAAAAAACCCTGCTAAATAACTAATGGGCAATAGAAAAATCACAAAAGCAAATAGAAGATATTTATTCTGAAAGATAAGAAAAATATTACATGTGGAATGTCACTTAAACATTGCTTATGGAAAATGTATAGCCTTAAATGTATATATAAGAAAGGAAACAAGACTGAAAATTAATAATTTAAGTAAAGAAGTAAAACAAGGGAAAATATATAAGCCAAAAGAAAACAAAAGAAAGGAAATTAAAACAAACTTTTAATGAAATTGAATAGGTCTTCAACTTAGGCTTCAAATAATTCCCACAGATATATTGCAAGGAATATGAGATCATAAAAAAAAATTCCTAAAATATACAAGGAAACAAGGTATCAAGAGTCAGATACAGGAAAAAAGGAGACACAGTTTTACCCACAAAGCCTTAAAATACTGGAATTGTTAGAGATATTTAAAAAGTGTATTTAGTAGGTCTATAGAAACAGAGTGGTTTGAACTTATAATCAAGAAACAAGAGACTAACTATGGAGAACAGTATGGAGGTTCCTTAAAAAACTAAAAATAGAACTACCATACGACCCAGGAATCCCACTATGGGCCTATACCCTGAGAAAACCATAATTCAAAAAGAGTAATGTACCACAATATTCATTGCAGCTCTATTTACAATAGCCAAGACATGGAAGCAACCTAAGTGTCCATCGACAGATGAATGGATAAAGATGTGGCACACACACACAATGGAATATTACTCAGCCATAAAAAGAAACAAAATTGAGTTCTTTGTAGTGAGGTGGATGGACCTAGAGTCTGTCACACAGAGTGAAGTAAGTCAGAAAAAGAAAAACAAATACCGTATGCTAACATATATATGGAATCTAAAAAAAAAAAGGTTCTGAAGAACTAGGGGCAGGACAGGAATAAAGATGCAGACGTAATGAATGGACTTGAGGACATGGGGAGGGGGAACGGTAAGCTGGGACGAAGTGAGAGAGTGGCATGGACATATATACACTACCAAATGTAAAATAGATAGCTAGTGGGAAGCAGCTGCATAGCACAGGGGGTCAGCTTGGTGCTTTGTGACCACCTAGAAAGGGTGGGATGGGGAGAGTGGGAGGGAGACACAAGAAGAAGGGGATATGGGGATATATGTATACATATAGCTGATTCACTTTATTATACAGCAGAAACTAACACAACATTGTAAAGCAATTATACTCCAATAAAGGTGTTAAAAAAAAACCAAGAGGCTAGCTATAAAAATGATGTAGATTTTAAAAGAATGAAATAAAATTTTGAAAAGTAATACTCATAATAATTAAAATTTAAAAGCTTAATGGACTACAAAACCCAGCGAAAGGGTAAGACAGTAAATTAGACAAAGCTGAAGAAATTAATGGAACCAAGCCAAAGAAATTATACACAATGCAACAGAGTGAAGTGAAGAGATATAAAATATGCAGCATAGGTTGGGAGACATTGAGAACTGGATGAGGTCTAACAAATGCTTAATTGGAGATCCACAGGGTATGACAGAGAATGTAAGGAAGAGGAAATATTCGACGTGCCAATTACCAAAGACTTCAGAAATTGTGAAAGACAGTAAGCCTCAGAATCAGAAATTTTAATGAATTCCAAACAAGATAGATAAAATTAGAAAACCACACCTAGACACAGCATTTTGAACTTTGAAACAATAAGAATAACTAGATCTTAAGAGCGTGCAGTAAGAAAAGACAGATTACCTACAAAGGGTTAACAATCAGACTAATAGCTGCCCTTACAACGACACTGACACAAGGCAGAACATAGTAAAATATGCCTTTAGAGAACTAAGAAAAAATAGCTGTCACCTTAGCCTAGCAAAACTTTCTCAAAAATAATGGTAAAATAAACACATTTTAGAAAAACAAGATCTTAGTTTACCACCAAAAGAGCCTCATAAAAAGTAATTCTAAAAGATGTACCTTACTCAGAGGGCAAATGGTCCCAAATGGAAGATTGAAATGCAAAAAGGAATAAGATAGAAACGAAGAGGGAAAGATAAATCATATGGAATATTAATCCAGGAAGAAGGACACCTGAACAGGTAAAGAGAAATAAGCATGTGTTAGAACAATAACCAATAAAATTAACAAAATTTTCTAGTCTTTCTAGTTCTGAAATATTTAATTGCTTTTACTCTTTACATGTCGTAAAAAGGAGCACACCTAAACATATTATAAAGAAATTTCTAAATAAATTCCAAGGATAAAGAGAAACTCTTACAAGCTTCCTGAAAGAAAAATTTCAGGTGAGACTAGAACTTGAATTAAATTTCTTATGTGCATCACTTGATGCTAGAAGACATTGGAATCATGTATAAAGAATTCTGAGAGAATAAGATTTTGATCTTGGCCCCCTTGTTATTTATAATTTAGGTTAAAAGACCACTGCTTTCAAGTATAAGAGAATTTGGCAAATAGCCACCCTTGTAATCTCTTTGAAAACATTACTTTAGTAAGAGTGCCAGTTAAATGGAAATAGGACCCAAACATCTCAGTATAGCAGAAGACAAGATATATAAGAAAAGGGGTTTCTTGTAGAGACTTACTCTCTCCAAACTCCCAAGGAAAACATTCAAAAAGTAACAGGATCCTGCTAGAAAGTTTAGAAATATTCGTGCTTTGAGGCTAAGAGCTCTCTGGAGAGAGCAGGGATGGATAAATACTCACTATTGCGTCTAGAGAAAAAACAAGTGTTTAGAGGAGCTTAGAGCAAAGACTGGAGATGAACAGCTCCTTCCGCTGCCCAAGAGGGTCCTATGTAAGTCAAGGAAGGGAAACTAAGGTGAGCAATTAGAGCTGGTATTTTATCAAGGCAGAAGTAATGCAAGAGATAAAAGAGAACATCAATAAGTATGAATGTAATGAGACTGAAACAGATGCAAATAGAACAGACACACATACAAGACTGCCTGGGTCTATTAGATGTTTTTTCTCAAAATTTAAAATTTATTATAGTAAATTTAAAAAGAAAAAGAGTTTCAATGTCAGAAGCAAGTCATCTTTCAAAATTCAAGATGGTTTGGATTTGGAGTGCAAGACAATTTAAACAAAACGGACCTTCTCTTAAAAAAAAAAGCCTTATGGGAGTTAAAAAAAAAACTCACATAAAAAGGAAAGCTTATAAAAATGAGAAGCTGCAGTATAAACAGCGTAACTGAATACATCTTTGTTCCAAATATAATACTGGTGATGGAATGACCTTCATAGTCAATTATATCCTTGTATCTCACTGGCGCTTGGCCTATACATCATGTGCAGTGCACATAACTAATGCACTTTAGCTTGGCTTCTTTCTATCATGTCCCACATGTGCACTGCATCAAACTTCCTGGCAAAAATGTTATTTCAAGGTCATGTGTATAATAAAATATTCTCTTGGTGTCACAACAATATTATTTCTCCACTGACAGTATCATTAGAATGATTTCTACACTGATTAATACTCACCTGCCAATTCAAATAGAAACATATATTGTGGATAAAAATAAGTCATGCACACCTTCTCCCTCATAAAATATAAAGACTAAAGTGACTTCTTGGTGGAACTCAATATAAAACATCAAAATATTGCTGAAGAACCAGGAGCTAATCTGAAGACTGTGATTTTCATTTCAATCATTTTAATAGTAATGTTTTCCTCTTATACAAAAATGTTCTTTTTTTCTCTTATTTTTTTTATTGTGGTAAATATATGAAACATAAAATTTACCATGTTAACTATTTGTAAGTGTGTAGTTCAGCAGCATTAAGTACATTCAGATTGTTGTGTAACCATCACCACCATCCATCTCCAGAAATTTGTCATCTTCTCTAATGGAAACTCCATATGCATTAAACAATAACTCCCCACCTCCTCCTCCCCCCGGCCTCTGGCAACCACCATTCTACTTTTTGTCTATGAATTTGGCTACTCTAGGTACCTCATATAGGCAGAATCAGAATATTTGTTTTTTGATGAATGGTTTTTTTCACTTAGCATCATGTCTTCAAGTTCATCCATGTTATAGTAGATGTCAGAATTTCCTTCCTTTTTAAGGATGAATAATGTTCCATTGTATGTATAGACCACACTTTATTTATAGAAGTATATATTCTTAAAAAATAATTTTGATATTAAAGCATTATACACTATGACTGCAGTTATACTAATTATATTGTGATAGTCTATGAAAGCAAGTTATCAAGCATCTATTATGTACCAACTTAAAAATATATACACTATCTATAATCTTCCTCATAACACTAGAAGTGGGATACCACACTAATTTTACAGATGAGGAAACTGAACAGAGTGAATGTGAGTAAAAGTTATCCAGTGGCTCACAGAGTATAGAGAAGTGATGGGATTCAAACCAGACATGTTTAGTCTGAAGCCTGGGCTCTCTTCCCTCCTCAACCTGTCTGCTTATGCTATGACCAGGGTACATTGTGTTGTATGTAGTGGAATTGTGCTAAACAGGCAAACATACAGTTCAATTCTGACTCTGCTATCCACTAGCTGTGTGACCTTGGCCAAGTCATTTGGACTCACTAAATTGTCTCATCTGTAGAGGGGGAATAAGAACAATCGTGATAGTAATGATAATAAAACCTAACATTTTGAGTATGGTCAGCCCTCTGTACCTGCAGGTTCTGCATCCAAGGATTCAACCAACTAAGGATTGAAAATGTTTTTCTTTAAAAAATTCCAGAAAGTTTCAAAAAGCAAAACTTGAACTTGCTGCATGCCCCACAACTATTTACATGGCATTAACAATGTATTAGTAATCTAGATATGATTTAATGTATACAGGAGGTTGTGTAAATACTATGCCATTTTATATAAGGGACATGAGCATCTGTGGAGTTTGGTATCCACATGGGTCCTGGAACCAACTCCCCATGGATACCAAGGGATGACTGTTCTCACTTTGTGCTAAATACTGAGCCTGTCTGTATTAGCTCTTCAATCCTCACAAAAAAACACTACATAGATTTTTTTATTCCCTTCCTTTTATTTCCATGTGAAGAAGTGAAACACAGGTTAAGGTTAAGGCCTAAGGTCACACCACAGTAAGTGGATTCAAACCAGAAACTGAGTCAGTCTGGCTCCTAAACCTGCATTTTAACTATTACTCACTGCTAGGAGGTTGTAAGAATCCAGATAAAGCAGGCCAATTGCTGAACTCAGTGTCTGACACACAGAAACGTCTCAAAAAATGTGTCATTATTTTCATGACCATGATTTACTTGCCATTTTTCTATATCTGGTTCTGAATGGCAGCATCTGCTTTTCCTCCTTTTATTCCCTCTTGGAAATGTTCCAAGGGTGGGAGGAGAGATTGAGCATCCATCAGGAAACTATTCTTCTGGGCTCTGGACCTGCTCTAGAAAAAAAAGCACAAAACAGCAAGGACTTCTACAAAGCGGGTTCAATACCAGGCCTAATGTTCTTTCTTCTTACTGAGGCTGAATTCAAATTCAAATCTGAATACAAATTCCTTGTATGTTGTTTGACATAATAAAAAACCCTTGAATTTTTAAAAAATCTGATTCTTTCTCATTTACCCTGAAGCTAAGTCACCAGCACAAATAAGTTTCTGAGAAATGCACTGAAAATGTCGTGCTTCTCAAGAAAGTTGAAAAAGCAAGGTAACTAAAATAAGATACTGCTAACATACACAGTTTATTATTATTTTTAACATTCT
Source organism: Mesoplodon mirus (assembly GCF_964341445.2). NCBI lineage: Eukaryota > Metazoa > Chordata > Mammalia > Artiodactyla > Ziphiidae > Mesoplodon > Mesoplodon mirus. Next base: position 157,500,850 of record NC_138977.1, read on the forward strand.
AGGTCTTTATTTATTTGGATTAAAGTCCCTAGCTGATAGTATTCATCAATAGCTACCAATAAATAATCATGGATTTTGATTTCCATTATGACATTGAAATCTCACTTATCTCTTAATAAAGGAGATTTGGAACTAATATTTTCATGCACTGAGCTTAAGGTTTTACTTAATGCCTTGCTTACCAGCACCTGCCCTCACACCCAATCCTCACCCCTAAGACCAGATTATGCAAGCACACATACACCATTCAACACTTATTTATTGAGGAGATCACTCGCAGAGTCATTTGACTGTGGAGAATACAAGGATAATACAGTGCAAGAACCTGACCCTAATTCATAATTTTCTCACAACCATACATATGTTCATTATTAAATAAGAGTAAGAAAAATCAGAATTTGAAGGTGAGCAATTTTATGAATTCCATAGTTTTTAAAGAAATCTTGTATGTAATTTACTATCAATTTCTTAAATTATATATTGGTTTTGAGTTGGGACTATTATTTATGTTGGATATATAATAGTGAATAAAATAACAGTCCTTTCTGTCAAGAAGTGTACAATCTAGATGTAAAGATAGGGTATTAAAATAGCAGGATAAATCAGTACCTTCTATTCCTTCCCTAAGACGTACCAACTGATGCCTGTGTACTTACTCACTTAATGATCAAATTGCATCTTCTCCAAGAAGTAGTTGTGTTCAACAGCAAACCTCATTATGTCAGTTGTACTTCTTATTGTAATTACATTAATTTAATTTAAACTTACATAAACTGATGACCTGTGAGTGTAAAAGAGTATGTGTGTTTCCATGAAAACTGCTCTAATGCTTTGAAATGATTTGATAAAGTTAAGTTGCCAGAACACTGCTGCTCTTTTAGGAGTTGAATGAGACAACTGTAAAAGAGGAGAAAATTATTTAGAAAGATTCTGTAAACAAACCACTTTGCAATTTAAAATATCAGTCAATATTTAAAAACTGATGTACAAATATAATTACAATAAACCATGACCTATATGCTGAGGAGTGCAGCCTAGTGGTCAGGCCTACTGGAGAGGACCCACCCAAATGAAATCTGAAAGAGAGTAGCACTGGTGAAGAGAGAAACCCAGGGGTCCTGAGCCGAGGCAGCAGCATGTCCAAAGGCTTGGGGGCAAAAAAAGATTTGCAAAAAGCTTAACATGATGAAAATACAAATGTTAAAGAATGCGGTAAGGAGATGAGTCTAGAGAAATGATCAGGAGACAGATCTTGAAGGCCTTGTTAAGGAATCTGGAATTTTTAAGAAGAATGGGAAATCAGGGAGCCATTTTTTTTTGTTTTTTTTTTAACATCTTTATTGGAGCATAATTGCTTTACAATGGTGCATTAGTTTCTCCTTTATAACAAAGGGAATCAGCTATACATATACATATATCCCCATATCTCCACATGAGTGACATGATCAAATTCTCTTTGCAAGATCACTTTGGCCTCAGTAGAACCAGGTTTCGAGGAACAGGGTAGAGAGCAAGGATGAAGGCAAGGAGACAGGAAAGTGGCTATGAACCCAGAGGGTCTAGTTGCTAGGGGAGAGATAGAGGTAATTAAGCTTTGTCTAGTTGCCAATAGGACAGAGAGAACTGAACAGATCAAGAGAAATTTAGGAGATGAAACTAACATGAACTGGTGAGCAATCAGTGTAGGGGTAAAGGAGAAGAAAAGTCAAAGTTGACTCTCAGATTTCTCACTATTAATGGGACAGTGGTGTCATTTAAAGAAATAGGGAACAATGGAGAAAGAACACGTAAGGGAGATAAGGAGATAAAGTCTATCCAATTCTATCTCATTATATAGAGAAGGAAGCTAATTTCTAGAGAAGGTAAGTATTTTACCTTAAATAACAGAGTCAGAAATTGAGTTCAGATTTTCTGACCATCACCCCTGCTGTCCAATCCCCTTTGTACCCATATAGTGCAAACACCCACCTATAATTCTACCTAGGGTTTTATTTCAAATAGATCATTACCAAACCCCCAATATGGTTAAACATGTTCTTTTGTCCCCCTCCATGCTGTATGTCGTATCTGCCCCCATAAACCTCAAAACCCTTGGCTTAGCATTGCATTGAACCCTACAGATTTAGTTTCACACAGTAAAATCTTTTATCAGTTTCAGTGGAAATCTGATCCACAGAAAGATGAATGGAACTGGCCTTCTGTGAAATAGGTTAAAAATAATTGCATGTCAGGCAGGTTTTGGAGAGGAGCCAGTATTAAGTATTAAGTGAAAATATGGAGGAGCAGACTCTCCACTGCTCTGAATTTGAAAACTCAAACACTGGGGCAGGGAAATATTTTCTCCTCATTCGAAGGGCGTGTGATTTATTTCCTCTGACTGCTAATTGCTACGGGAAGTAGAGAAGTGGATTTCAAAAGGGAACTCAACAAAACTTACCTGGCTTGAAAAAATGCTTAAGTGGCATTGGTTTGAATTTATAGGCCCCTTTGGTGATAAGCATAGGGCAGCCAAAACAATTAGAAGCTAAATAAATGGGTACTTTCTGGAAATATCTTTATTTAAAGTCTTTAGCAGGAGAAAACAAGTGAAAGAGGACAAATTTTAAGCCCTGAATAGAAATGGAACTTTACTTGGGAAAGTCCTCTCTGTATTTAATTTTTCTGTTGTAATTGTTCTATTGCTGAGAAGGAAAACTTTTGACTGGATGAGATATACTGATTTTATCCATTTGTTTGTTCATTCAACAAATATTTATTTAGTGCTCATTGTGCCAGGCACTGTTTTAGATCAGTGGTTTTCAATCCCAAATTTTGCCTCCCCCTGCTGCCTGCCTGGGATATTTGATAATGTTTGGAGTCATTTATGGTTGTCACAATTAGGGGATGAGGGTGCTATTGGCATCTAGTGGGTAGAGGTGAGGGGTGCTGCTGATATCCTACAATGCAAAGGACAACACCCCGCAACAAAGAATTATCTAGCCCAAAGTGTAAGTAGTGCAAATGTTGAGAAATCATTTTGTAGGTAATGTCAATACAGCAGTGAAAAAACTGAGAGAAACATCATCTCTTATGGAACATTTTAGCGATGGAAGAGAAACAAAAAACCAATTAATAAAGAAATATATAGCATGCCAGAACGTGGTAAGGCACTATGAAAGAAAATAAACCAGCTGGTGGGTAGTGGTTATTCCAGCATAGAGAGAAGTCAGAGAAAGCCTCACTAATAAGGGGACTTTTGAGCAGAACCCTGGAAAGATGGGAAATAAGGTCTGGGAGTGGGGACTAATCCCATCTTGCCTTTTTAAAAAACTGTATGTGTGCTAATCATGCATGAATTGGGGATAAAGATAATTTTAAGGTAATTTGTGGACAAATCATGGGTGTCATTGCTTTTTTCCTCTCTTTTTACTGCCAAAATCTTTATGCTGGTTTAGATATAGAGTACACTATTCTCCAATTTGTAAATATTTTAGACAAATGAGAAGGTTGCCTTTCTTCACAACCAATTGAAACAGACTCTTTTAATTCAACTTAATTATTGCAGGCCACAGGTTCCAAGCAGCATATACAAAGCAGTGATCAGTGCAACATTATATATGTATACAGGCATACCTCAGTGATATTGCAGGTTCAGTTCCAGACCACTGCAATAAAGGTAGTCATGAATTTTTTCATTTCCCAGTGCATATAAAAGTTATGCTTATGTTATGCTATAGTCTCTTATGTGTGCAATAGCATTATGTCTAAAAAAATGTACATACCATAATTTTAAAGTACTTTATTGCTAAAAAATGCTGATGATCATCTGAGCCTTCAGTGGGTCATAATCCTTTGGCTGTGGATGGTCTTGCCTTGATGTTGGTAGCTGCTGACAGATCAGGGTGGTGGTTGCTGAAGACTGGAATTTTGAAACATTCCTTTTTTTAAAATTTATTTTTTATTGGACTATAGTTGATTTACAATGTCATGTTAGTTTCAGGTGTACAGCAAACTGATTAAATTATACATACATATATATATATCTACTTTTTCAGATTCTTTTACCTTATAGGTTATTACAAAATATTGAGTATGCTGTGCTATACAGCAGGTCCTTGTTGGTTATCTATTTTATTTATTTTAAAAAATTTTTTATTTATTTATTTATCTATTTATTTATTTTTTTTATTAGTTTCTGCTTTATAACAAAGTGAATCAGTTATACATATACATCTGTTCCCATATCCCTTCCCTCTTGCATGGTTATCTATTTTAAGTATAATAGTGTGGATATGTCGATCCAAAACTCCCAATTTATTCCCCCACCCCTTTTCCCCTTTGGTAACCATAAGTTTGTTTTCTAAGTCTGTGAGTCTATTTCTGTTTTGTAAATAAGTTCTTTTGTATCACTTTTTTATATTCCACATATAAGTGTATCATATGATATTTATCTTCCTCTGTCTGACTTACTTCACTTAGTATAATATAATAATCTCTAGGTCCATCCACGTTGTTGCAAATGGCATTATTTCATTCATTTTATGGCTGAGTAATATTCCATTATATATGTATGTACCACATCCTTAACCATTCATCTGTCAATGGACATTTAGGTTGCTTCCATGTGTTGGCTATTGTAACTAGTGCTGCTATGAACATAGGGGTGCCTGTATCTTTTCAAACTAGAGTTTTGTCTAGATATATGCCCAGGAGTGGGATTGTTGGATCATATGGTAGCTATATATTTAGTTTTTTTAAGGAACCTCCATACTGTTCTCCGTAGTGGCTGTATCAATTTACACTCCCACCAAGAGTGCAAGAGGGTTCTCTTTTCTCCACACCCTCTCCAGCATCTATTGTTTCTAGACTTCTTGATTATGGCCATTCTGGCTGGTGTGAGGTGATACCTCATTGTAGTTTTGATTTGCATTTCTCTAATAATTAGTGATTTTGAACATCTTTTCATGTGCTTTTTAGCTTTCTGTTTGTCTTCTTAGGAGAAATGTCTATATAGATCTTTTGCTCTTTTTTGATTGGGTTGTTTGGTTTTTTTGCTATTGAGACACGAGCTGTTTGTATATTTTGGAGATTAATCCCTTGTTGGTTGCTTCATTTGCAAATGTTTTCTCCCATTCTGAGGGTTGTCTTTTCATTTTGTTTATGATTTCCTTTGCTGTGCAAAAGCTTTTCAGTTTCATTAGGTCCCATTTGTTTATTTTTGTTTTTATTTTCATTACTCTAGGCGGTGGATCCAAAAAGATCTTCCTGCAATTATATTAAGGAGTGTTCTGCCTATGCTTTCCTCTAAGAGTTTTATAGTATCCTGTCTTACATTTAGGTCTTTAATCCATTTTGAGTTTATTTTTGTGTGTGGTATTAGGGTGTGTTCTAATTTCATTCTTTTACATGTAGCTGTCCAGTTTTCCCAGCACCACTTACTGAAGAGACTGTCTTTTCTCCATTGTATGGTCTTGCCTCCTTTGTCATAGATAAATTGACCATGGGTGCATGGGTTTATTTCTGGGCCTTCTATCCTGTTCCATTGGTCTATATTTCTGTTTTGTGCCAGGACCATACTGTTTTGATGACTAGTAGCTTTGAATAGTCTGAAGTCAGGGATCATGATTCCTCCAGCTCTGTTTTTCTTTCTCAGGATTCTTTTGCTATTCAGGGTCTTTTGTGTTTCCATACAAATAGAAAATTTTTTTTGTTCTAGTTCTGTGAAAAATGCCATTGGTAATTTGATAGGGATTGCATTGAATCTGTAGATTGCCTTGGGTAGTGTAGTTATTTTGACAATACTGATTCTTCCAATACAAGAATATGGTATATCTTTCCATCTGTTTGTGTCATCTTCGATTTTTTTCATCAGCATCTTATAGTTTTTGGAGTACAAGTCTTTTGACTCCTTGGGTAGGTTTATTCCTAGGTATTTTATTCTTTTTAATGAGATGGTAAATGGGATTGTTTCCTTAATTTCTATTTCTCATCTTATGTTGTTAGTATATAGAAATGCAAGAGATTTCCGTGTATTAATTTTGTAACCTGCAACTTTACCGAATTCACTGATGAGCTCTAGTAGCTTTCTGGTAGCATCTCCAGGCTTTTCTATGTATAGTATCATGTCATCTGCAAACAGTGACAGTTTAACTTCTTTTCCAATTTGGATTCCTTTCATTTCTTTTTCTTCTCTGATTGCCATTGCCAGGACTCCCAAAACAATGTTGAATATAAGTGTTGAGAGTGGGCATCCTTGTCTTGTTTCTGATCTTAGAGGAAGTGCTTTCAGCTTTTCACCATTGAGTATGATATTAGCTGTGGGTTTGTCATATATGGCCTTTATTATGTTGAAGTAGGTGTCCTTTATGCCCACTTTCTCAACAGTTTTTGTCATAAATTGGTGTTGAATTTTATCAAAAGCTTTTTCTGCATCTATTGAGGTGATCATATGGTTTTTATTCTTCAATTTGTTAATGTGGTGTATCACACTGATTGATTTGCATATATGGAAAAATCCTTGCACTCTGGGATAAATCCCACTTGGTCATGGTCTATGATCCTTTCAATGTATTGTTGAATTCAGTTTGCTAGTACTTTGCTGAGGATTTTTGTGTCTATGTTCATCAGTGATATTGGCCTGTAATTTTCTTTTTTTGTAGTATCTTTGTCTGGCTTTGGTATCAGGGTGATGGTGGCCTCATAGAATGAGTTTGGGTGTTTTCCTTCCTCTGCAATTTTTTGGAATAGTTTCAGAGGATAGGTGTCAACTTGTCTCTAAATATTTGATAGAATTTGCCTGTGAAGCCATCTGGTCCTGGACTTCTGTTTGTTGGGAGTTTTTTAATCACAGTCTCAATTTCAGTACTTGTGATAGGTCTGTTCATATTTTCTATTTCTTCCTGGTTCAGTCTGGGAGATTGTACCTTTCTAAGAATTTGTCTATTTCTTCTAGGTTGTCCTTTTTATTGGCATATAGTCACTTGTAGTAGTCTCATATGATCCTTTGTATTTCTGCGATGTCAGTTGTAACTTCTCCTTTTTCATTTCTAATTTTATTGATTTGAGTCCTCTCCCTTTTTTCTTGATGAGTCTTGCTAAAGGTTTATCAATTTTGCTTATCTTTTCAAAGAACCAGCTTTTAGTTTCATTGATCTTTTCTATTGTTTCCTTCATTTCTTTTTCACTTACTTCTGTTCTGATCTTTATGATTTCTTTCCTTCTACTAACTTTGGGTTTTGCTTGTTCTTCTTTCTCTAGTTGCTTTAGGGATAAAGTTAGGTTGTTTATTTGAGATTTTTCTTGTTTCCTGAGGTAAGATTGTATTGCTATAAACTTCCCTTTTAGAACTGCTTTTGCTACATCCCATAGGTTTTGGATTGTTGTGTTTTCATTTTCATTTGTCTCTAGGTATTTTTTTTAATTTCCTCTTTGATTTTTTCAGTGATCCATTGGTTGTTTAGTAACATACTATTTAGCCTCCACATATTTGTGTTTTTTACAGGTTTTTTTCTTGTAGTTGATTTCTAATCTCATGGCGTTGTGGTCAGAAAAGTTGCTTGATGTGATTTCGGTTTTCTTAAATTTATCAAGGGTTGCTTTATAAACCAACATGTGATCCATCCTAGAGAATGTTCTGTGTGCACTTAAGAAGAATATGTATTCTGCTGCTTTTGGATGGAATGCTCTATAAATATCAATAAGACTATCTGGTCTAATGTGTAATTTCAGGCCTGTGTTTCATTATTCATTTTCTGTCTGGATCAGCTGTCCATTGATGTAAGTGGGGTGTTAAAGTCCCTCACTATTATAGTGTTACTATCGATTTCTCCTTTTATGGCTGTTAGCATTTGCCTTATATATTGAGGTGCTCCTATATTAGGTGCATATATATTTACAATTGTTACATCTTCTTCTTGGATTGATTCCCTTGATCATTATGTAGTGTCCTACTTTGTCTCTTGTAATAGTCCTTATTTTAGAGTCTCTTTTGTCTGATATGAGTATTGCTACTCCAGCTTTCTTTTGATTTCCATTGCATGGAATACTTTTTCAATCCCCTCACTTTCAGTCTCTGTTTGTCCCTAGATCTGAAGTGGGTCTCTTGTAGACAGCATATATACAGATCTTGTTTTTGTATCCATTCAGCCAGTCTATTTCTTGGTTGGAGCATTTAATCCTTTTACGTTTAAGGTAATTATGAATATGTATGTTGTTGTTGCCATTTTGTTAATTGTTTTGGATTTGGTTTTGTAGGTCTTTTTTTCTTCCCTTCCTCTTTTGTTCTCTTCTCTTGTGATTTGATGACTATTTTTAGTGTTGTGTTTGGATTGTTTTTCTTTTTTGTGTGTATATCTATTGTAAGTTTTGGTTTGTGGTTACCACGAGGTTTTGATATAGCAGTCTATATTTATATACAAGATTGTTTAGTTTGCTGGTCTCTTAACTTCAAATATATTTCCAATATCCTGCAATTGTACTCTCCTCTTCTCACAATTGCTGGTTTTGATGTCATACTTGTGTGTAGATGATTTCCTGCCTTTACTGTATGACTGCCTTTACTGGTGAGCTTTCCCATTTATAATTTTCTTGCTTCTAGTTGTGGCCATTTCTTTTCCATCTAGAGAAATTCCTTCAGCATTTGGTATAAAACTGGTTTGGTGCTGCTGAATTCTCTTAGCCTTTGCTTGTGCATAAGTTTTGATTTCTCTGTCGAATCTGAATGAGAGCCTTGCTGGTAGAGTATTCTTGGTTGTAGGTTATTCCCTTTCATCACTTGAAATATATCATGCCACTCCCTTCTGGCCTGAAGAGTTTCTGCTGAAAAATCCGCTGATAACATTATGGGTATTCCCTTGTATGTTATTTGTTGTTTTCCTTTGCTGCTTTTAATGTTTTCTCTTTGTCTTTAATTTTTGCCAGTTTGATTAACATGTGTCTTGGTATATTCCTTCTTGGGTTTATCCTATATGGGACTCTCTGCACTTCCTGGACTTGAGAGAGTGTTTCCTTTCCCATGCTAGGGAAGTTTCTGGCTATTATCTCTTCAAATATTTTCTCAGGCCCTTTCCCTCTCTCTTCTCCTTCTTGGACCTCTATAATGTGAATGTTGGTGTGTTTAATGTTGTCCCAGAGATCGCAGACTGTCCTCATCTCTTTTCATTCTTTTTTCATTATTCTGTTCCATAGTAGTGATTTCCACCAATCTGTCTTCCAGCTCACTTTTTTGTTCTTCTGCCTCATTTATTCTGCTATTGATTCTTTCTAGTGTATTTTTCATTTCAGGTATTGTTATTGTTCATCTCTGTTTGTTTGTTCTTTAAATCTTCTAGCTCTTTATAAAATATTTCTTGTATGCTCTTGGTCTGTGCTTCCATTCTTTTTGCAACATTTAGGATCATCATTACTATCATTACTCTGGACTTTTTCAGGCCGATTGCCTCTCTCTACTTCACTTAGTTGTTCTTCTGGGATTTTATCTTGTTCCTTCATCTGGAGCATATTTCTCTGCTGTCTCACTTTGTCTACCTTTCTGTGTTTGTGGTCTCCATTCTTCAGGCTGCAGGATTGTAATTCTTCTTGGTTCTGGTGTCTGCCCCCTGGTGGGTGAAGTTGGTGTGGGGATTTGTGCAGGCTCCTGGTGGGAGGTACTGGTACCTGCTCACTGGTGGGTGGAGCTGAATCTTGTCCCTCTGGTGGGCAGAGCTGTGTCAAGGAGTGTGTTTATCAGCAGTTGTTAATTCAGGAAGACTTTAGGTAACCTGTCTGCTGATGGGTGGGGCTGTGTTCCCACCCTGTTGGTTGTTTGGCCTGAAGCATCCCAGCACTGGAGCCTGCAGGCTGTTGGGTGGGGCCGGGTCTTAGTGCCAAAATGGCAACCTCCAGGAGAGCTCATGTCAATGAGTATTCCCTGGGGTATCCGCCACCAGTCCTTGCCCTCACAGTGAGCCACAGTTGACCCCTGTCTCCCCAGGAGACTCTCCAAGACCCACAGGTAGGTCTGGCCCAGGATCCTATGGAGTCACTGCTTTGCCCTTGGTCCCAGTGCACGTGAAAACTTATGTGCGCCCTCCAAGGGTGGAGTCTCAGCTTCCCCCAGTTCTGTGGAACTCCTACACTTAAGCCCTGTTGGCCTTCAAAGCCAAATGTTCTGGGGGCTCCCCTTCCCAATGCCAGACCCCCAGGCTGGGGCGCCTGATGTGCTCAGAACTCTCACTCCTGTGGGGGAAACTCTGTGATGTACTTATTTTCCAGTTTGTGGGTCACCCACTCAGCAGTTATGGGATTTGATTAAATTTTGAAAGTGCCCCTGCTACCATCTCACTGTGGCTTCTTCTTTGTCTCTGTGTGTAGACTATCTTTTTGGTAGGTTCAAATCTCTTTTGTTGATGGTTGTTCAGCAGTTAGTTATGATTTTGGTGTTTTCATGAGAGGAGGTGAGCTCAAATCCTTCTACTCTGCCATCTTACTGCTCCAGAAGCCTGAGGGTCAGTGTGATATAATGGCAAGCGTACTCTATTTGGAGACTTGGGGCCAAGTCTAGGCTTCCTTTTTACTTTCTCTCTGGCCCCGGGTAAGTCATTTAATTTCTCTGGATCTTCCTCCAGTCTTAAAATATCACTGACTCTAAACAAAGAACTTTGGGTTGTGCACGCCCAAGCATGGCCACACAGCCTGGGCCTCCTCTTTGCTCCCCAAGGAGCAGTCACTACCTGCTCTGAAGGAAACTGGTACCAGGCCTGGCAATTTCTTAAAATAAGACAATGATGAAGGTTGACACATTGTTTGACACTTCCTTTCATGAAAGATTTCGCTTTAGCATGCAAGGCTGTTTGATAGCATTTTACCCACTGTAGAATTTCTTTCAAAATTGGAGTTAATCTCTGCAACCCTGCTGCTGCTTTATCAACTAAGCATTTGTAATGTTCTAAATCCTTTATGCTAATTTCAACAATCTTCACAGCATCTTCACCAAGAGTAGTTTCTATCTCAAGAAACCACTCTCTTTGCTAATCCATAAGAAGCATCTCCTCATCTGTTGAAGTTTTATCATGAGATTGAAGAAATTTAGTCGCATCTTCAACCTCAACTTCTAATTCTAGTTGTCTTGCTATTTCTACCACCTCTGTAGTTCCTTCCTCTGCTAATGTCTTAAACCCCTCAAAGTCATCCATGAGGGCTGGAATTAACTCCTTCCAAAATCCTGTTAGTGTTGATATTTTGACTTCTTCCCATGAATCACAAATGTTCTTACTGGCATCTAGAATGGTGAATCCTTTCCAGAAGCTTTTCCATTTACTTCGCCCAAATCCATCAGAGGAATTGCTATTGATGGCAGCTATAGCCTTATGAAATGTATTTCTTAAATAATAAGACTTGAAAGTCAAAATTATACCTTGATCCATGTGCTGCAGAATGAAAGTTATGTTAGCAGGCATGAAAACAACATCAATCTCATTGTACACCTCCATCTGACCTCTTGGGTGACCAGGTGCCCTGTCAATGTGCAGTCATATTTTGAAAGAAATGTTTTTTCTGAGCAATAGTTCTCAACAGTGGGCTTAAAATATTCAGTAAACCATGTTGTAAACAAATGTGCTGTCATCCAGTTTTGCTGTTCCATTTATAGAACATAGGAAGAGTAAACTAAGCATCATTCTTAAAGACCCTAGGATTTTTGGAATGGTAAATGAGCACAGGTTTCAAGTTAAAGCTACCAGGTACATTAGCCCCTAACAAGAAAGTCAGCCTGTCCTTTGAAGCTTTGAAGCCAGGCATTCACTTCTCCTCTCTAGCTATGCAAGTCCTAGATGACATCTTCTTCCAATAGAAGGCTGTTTCATCTGCATTGAAAATCTGTTGTTTAGTGTAGCCACCTTCATTAATTATCTTAGCTAGATCTTCTAGATAACTTGCTGCAGCTTCTACATCAGCACTTGCTGCTTCACCTTGCACTTTTCCTTAAACCTCATTAACCAAGCGCTGCTAGTTTCCAACTTTTCTTCTTCAGCTTCCTCACCTCTCTCAGCATTCACAGAATTGAAGAGAGTTAAGGCCTTGCTCTTGATTAGGCTTTGGCTTAAGGGAATGTTGTGGCTGTTTTGATCTTCTATCCAAACCACTACAACTTTCTCCATCTCAGCATTAAGACTGTTTCACTTGCTTGTCATTCATGTGTTTACTGGAGTAGCACTTTTAATTTCCTTCAAAAACTTTTCCTTTGCATTCAAAACTTGGCTAACTGCTTGGTGTAAGAGGCCTAGTTTGTTTCGATATGCCTTCTTCACTAAGTGTAATCATTTCTAGCTTTTGATTTAACGTGAGAGATATGTGACTCTTCCCTTCACTTGAACATTTAGAGGCCATTGTAGGGTTATTAACTGGCCTAAATTCAACATCCTTGTGTCTCAAGGATTAGGGAAGCCTAAGGAGAGGGAAAGAGACAGGGGAACAGGCTGTCGATGGAGCAGTGAGAAAACACACAACATTTATAGATTGCTTGCCACCTTATATATGTGCAGTTCCTGGCACTCTAAACAATTACAATAGTAACATCACAGCTCACCATAACAAATGAATAATGAAAAAGTATTACAATTTACTTTGTGAGAATTGCCAAAATGTGATGCAGAGACACGAAGTGAGCAAATGCTATTGGAAAAAATGGTGCCAATAGACTAACTTGACACAAGGTTGCCACAAAACTTCAATTTGTAAAAAAATGGAATATCTGCAATGAACAGTAAAGTGAAGCACAAGAAAATGTAGTATTCCTGTATAGTTAGTACACTTAATTGTGTAGTATATATACATATAGTACACCCAGTGAGTATATGAAAAGTCTCTTCCTACACGATATAATCTGAGAGTAGGAATAGTTATCAGGGTTTGAACATAGACATAAATATAGAGAAGAATATTTTGAAAATAAGATCAAACTGTGGTTTGAGTGTTTTGTTTGGTATGATTATTTTTGTTGTTGTTGTTAATTTGTACATACATATAAGAATGTATAGAAGAAAAGATACAGGACCTTAGCTTCTCTGTTAGGTTTATCCCAATCCAAAATCTGATTTGATTTATAATTCATTGAAAGAAAATTTTAACTACAATTATATGTTGATTAAACTCTCTGTGTGAAGTGTCAAACACATAAACATATTTCATTTGCAACTGCAATATAATGAAGCTTCAATTTTGTCAGAGAAGTATTGGCTTTATTTTCCAAGAATTTATTGATAAAAAGAAATCTAATTTCACATTTTAATTTAATATTTCACTTTTACACAGAAATACTCAGAATAAAGAAGCAAACACTCTATAAGATAATAATTGCATTATATAAAAAATGTTTCATTGTTTTGAATATTTTAAAAACAGTAGCACTGTTGTAACAGAATGTCCATTCTAAATGTCTGACTGGTGTGACATTAACAAACAAGTCAAACTCTAGAAGAGTATTTATTTTCAAGTACACTATTTCTATTTTTTGATGTATAGATTTTGTTAATAAAAAAATGGAGGGGGGCTTCCCTGGTGGCACAGTGGTTGAGAGTCCGCCTGCCGATGCAGGGGACACGGGTTTGTGCCCCGGTCCGGGAAGATCCCACATGCCACAGGGTGGCTGGGCCCGTGAGCTGTGGCCACTGAGCTTGCACGTTGGGAGCCTGTGCTCCGCAATGGGAGAGGCACAACAGTGAGAGGCCCGCGTATCGCAAAAAAAAAAAAAAAAAAAAAAAAAAAAAAGAGGAAATCACTCAGAATCTTCACTTAGCCCAGAATGAAAATAATTTAATTTCTTTATCTAAATCTGGTTATAAAAATGTAAGATTACATTTCAAGAGATAACATATACATCCTCCAGGATGAGGTAAGTCTGATTTTTGTATGCCCTTGCTAATGAGAACAGAATTGTAAAGGGTGACCAAGAAAACACAATATGAAGAAGATAAATATACGGTATGATAAAAATTAATAAATAATTCCCTCATGTGAGTTAGATCCATAACCAAGACCTGTGACCCTGAAGTCAGTGATGTGATTTGGACCTGGCTTCAAGGGATCCCACCATGGGGAAGGGCCTCCTGTATCCATTCTGGATGTTCACTGCACAACTGCCACACCATCCATTTATTGTTCATTAATTCATTCATTTACCCACTCATTTACATAACAAACAGGATTATTGAGTACAGGCCATCCTTTCCCTAGCTGCTGACGATACCAATGCTCCTGTCCTCGAGAAGTTCAACCAAGTGTAAGAGACATTGGCATGTGAATAACGAATATGAGAAATGTATACAGGATGGGACACTCAAATATATTTCGGGTGTAACAACAGAAAGATAGAATTGAAAAGGTAAATAGGGGGTTATAAAACAACCAAGATGAGGGAGAACACTCCAGGCTGAGGAAACAGCAGGTGTTAAGGCAAGACAAGCCGAAGTAAAACTGTCCCTCAGGCCAGACATGGAAAGATAGAGTCATGGTGTGAGAGGCCTTATACCTATTTTAATGTTATAACATGGGGTCTCCAACTTTATTAATTTTTTTATCATGGTAAAACATACAGAACATAAAATTTACCATGTTAACTATCTTTAAGTGCACAATTCAGCTTTAAGTACATTCACATTGTTGTGCAACCATCACCACCATCCATCTCCAGAACTTTTTCATCTTCCCAAACTGAAACTCTGGACCCATTAAACACTAACTCCCTACTCTCCTTTCCCCCCAGCCTCTGGCAACCACCATTCTACTTTTTGTCTCTATGTGTTTGACTATTCCAGGTACCTCTTTTAAGTGGAATCATATAATACTTGTACTTTTGTGTCTGGCTTATTTCACTTAGCATCATGTCTTCAAGATTCATCCTGTTGTAGCATGTGTCAAAATTTCATCCCAAACTGTTTTGTTCATGGGTCAGTTAAACTGTTTTGAGGAAGTACCTCCAATGCATGGGTAGTATTAATGTCTCACATACATGATAAAGAATACACAAAATAGATATTTTCAAAGGATAAGACTAAAAGATTAACTTATTTTTTTCTTTCATAATGAATTTTCTTGAAACCCCCCTCTGGGCTGCCTGTACCTCTCTTTGGACACTACTGCTAGAGAACATGGAAAAGCATTGCAGAATATTAAGCAGAGGAACAATATAGTTTGACACTATGACCCAGTTTTCCATCAGACATTCTCCTCCTGCTGTGTGCTCTATAGTTAGTGAGGAGGTGCAGGTTTCAAAGACTAGATAATTCAAATCATTAGGTTTGTATTTTTAGAGTGGAATGTTCTAGTGAATCTAAGTGTACCCCTCATTCATTGCAATTGCATATCATTCTAACTTCATTCCACATAAAACATTTTGTTGAAAAGCATAAAATAACACAGATACTGGAAAGCACTTACTGGTCACTGTTGATTTTAACATTGCAGGTGAATGTGCTGGTAGAATTTAAGGGTATCTTGATGTTTTGGAGTATTGTTCAAAATTGTATCAAAGTCAGCCTATTCCTTAAAAACAAACCACAAAAGAAGTACTACTAAAATCTGGGGTTAGAACAACAGAGACTGCATAGTGGTTGAAAAAGCATGGACCTTGGAGTCAAGTAGACCTCAGTATAACTCTGACGTTACCGCTTACTAGTTGCATAACGCTGGGCAAGTGTCTACACCTCTTGTAACCTTAATTTTATTATCTATACATATTTGACAATAACGTCTTAACAAAGTTGTTAAGAGCATGAAATGATGTAATGTACCCACATGCTTAGTATAGATGCTAGTTGGTATTAGTGTCATCTTTTTCAGCTATGATCCCCAGATGGGAAAACCAGTTTTATTACCTTGTTCCATGCACTAGGACATGTTTAATCCCTCTTTCTGGAATGCCCTCTTCCCCCCAGAAAAAGTCCAAACTGGATTTCAAGATTCAGGTTTCAGTGTCTCTTATTTTGACATTTTAGAGGTCCAATTAAGCTCTTTCTCATCACAATTCCTATATTGATTTACTTGTGTCTCTAATATATTAATAACCACTAATTTCAGGTCAGTGCTGTGATGAGCTGACCAGTTCCTCTTCAGGAAAAAAAGGACTTCTTGCCCCACTGCTGGGAGTGTCACCAGCAGACAGCTCCTTTTCAGAAATTATCTCAGATGAGAGCACCTCTCAGGTCATGTTCCCTTTCCAAGGTGGCCCCATCCAATAACCTGAAGGGTGATGATATAAGGGCCCAGGTTCTTCACAGCACTGTGACAAGTCCAAAGGATCATCTCATCTTTAGAACTTGCCTTAGAGTTGGCTAAGGCTTTCACTGAGACCAGATCACAGCTCAAGCTCTCTCTCTTTCTCCCTATATTCTGCCTGTCTCTTCTCTTCCCCAGGTGGTGATCATAAGAACATTCCCTAATAAACCTCCTGCACCCAAATTTCCACCTCAGAATCTGCAACCCAGGAACCCAAACTGTAGCCTTACCTCAGGCACTTATTGCTACAATTATTGGTTCACTGCCTGTCTCACTCCATAGGCTGGGTTCACTTCTGGTTACTTTTATATTCTCAGGATCTAGTTAATACCTGGTTGGTATTAACCAGGTATTAACTTGTTGGATAAATGCTTGTTGGATAAATTCATTAAAACTGAGATTTCATTTTCTTTGGCCAAGAAATTCTATTTTCTTGTTTAATTAAGTTTATTTATTTATATTCTCTACTTTTACAGAAAAAGAAGTTAGAGGAGTTAACTCAAAAATTGACTCCAATTAAATAGTGGGGAAATGGGAATGACAGAATTGTAAAAGCCAATATACCAATGATACAGATCAATATAGTTATAATGAGTCATTGAATAGTTTTAAATCATTGAGTAAGTAGTCTTTGAGCTGAGCATCTACCATATACCAGGCACTGCTTAAGTGTTAAAATAAGACTAATTCTCTACTCCCAAGGAAAATTATGTTCAAGTGGAAGAGAAGGGCAAAATAGAATAGAAAAGCATAATTCCAGAGAGCAACAGGTAGTATGAAGATCACTGAAGGGATTAGAAAATACCATCCCAAAATATACCTCTCTGGCATGTACTAAAATAACCCTTATATTCCATTAGTTTCCACCATATGTTTCCTGTTCACTTCCCCACAGTTTAATACCCTTAGCTCAAACCCCCTTTTCCTTTGTCTTGCCACATTTCCACAAGTTATCACTCTTTGTTAAAATGATATATAAGCCCCTGGGTCTAATTGCTTTGGGATTCTTGCTTCTTTCTATGAAACCCTCTGTGCCATGTACAAATATTAACATCAAATAAAATGTGCATGCTTTTTCTCCTGTTATTCTGTCTTTTGTAAGTTCTACTCACATGTCCCAACCACAGAACCTAAGAGGAGAAAGGAAAAGTATTTCCTCCTCTACACTGCTGTAGGTAGAATGGTCAGGAAGGACTCTCCCAGAATGTGAGCAGAGATCTCAGTGATGAGAATCCATACTTGCAGATATTTGGAGGAAAATATTTGGGGGTGGGAGGGAAGTAGCTAATAAAAGGCCAGGCATTAGGTACAAAACTGACTCTAAGTTTCAGGCAGCTAAATATATACACTAAATTGCTTGTTTTTATCTGGAAAGGGGACATATTCTAATTCTTAAGAAGAGCCAAAGTTTTTCCTTGAATGAAACTGGATGGCACTGAGAGTAGTAAACAATGTCTTCATCAACTATTTCACAACAAAGACAGAAGCAGAAATCTGTGCCAACTTTTATAGTGACACTGGAGACCTAACATTAAAAAGCATTCAGGAAAGACAATTTCTGTGAGGGGTACAATGGCTCAGCGTGCTTAGAGCAACAGCTAGATAACGTGACCTTTAGGTTTTCTTCTTTACGTAAGAGCTGGATGTCAGACAGTCAAGATTATATTTGCTCTCAAGGGCCTCAGTCCAGGTATCACAGAGTATTCATTTCTTCTCTGACTCATTAATCAAGAAAAAAATTGTTCAGAACAACCTGGGACAAAGGCTTTAATCATAACACTCTATTTTTCTGCTGCATTTAAGACTCACAATTTAGGATGACTTCATAGAATTCTATTGAAATATCACCTACCTAGATAAAGAACTACTTGTTTCCAGTATATAATTCCATTCTTTTCATTTGCAAATGTATACACCACCATCACCACCACCCATTGCTATAAAATAGGGTTTTCAGTTTTGTGGATGCATGTTAAGTTTTATTGAGATACCAATAAATGACAACAGGCATAAAATTAAGGAAATAGTGTCAAGGTATCCAAGGAAGTGGGAAATGGAGATGATTAAGCTATTACAATAGGGCAGGTTTGCTTAACCTAAATTTGTAATTTTGTTTCCTGACAATTAAACCAAAAAATAGCATTTATTAAACAGCAACAACACACCAGCAGAGGCATGTCACAATAATGCTAGAGAAAGAACATGAATTCCAAAGTAAAAAATTTAGCAGGTCGAGTTTTATCATAGTAGCAGAGGAATGTCATCACATCACAAAACATGTATTGCAACCCTCAAAGAAAGTGCTTTGACTTCTCATTACTAATATACCCTACAGATAAAATACCTACTAAGTCAATGAATGAGTTGCATTTAATTTTGTAAATATTTAAAGCACCTATGATCAAATCCAAGCTCTACCACCTGAAGGAGTTTAGGACATGCCACCCCCAAATTTGTTACTTTGGTACATTGATCATTTTGAGCTGAAAGCACTTGAAAAGCAGCAAATGAAGGGAGAGGCTTTCTCTGCACTCCCTTATTTGCCTAGAGACAGATCCTCCAAAAGGAGCTCAACCAGGGGACATTGACTCCTCTCACAGAACAGGAGACTAGAAGTAACACCACAGCCAGACAGACTTTGTCACCAACTATTACGTATCCCTGCGATTCTTCTAAGGGCCCATTATCTTTCCTAAAATTATTTACTCTCCCCTAAGTGGCCTACATTTCTCCTCTCCTTCTCCTATTAAGATAGTATATAAGCTCTCTAATCCTAACCTTTTTTGAGTTATTCACTTCTTTTTTCCTGTGATGCTCCCCGGCATGTAATATTCAAAATGAATACCCTTGTATACTTTTTCTCCTGTTAAGCTGCCTATTGTTTGTTTAGTTCATAGGCTCAGCTATTGAATGTAGGAGGGTAGAGGGAGAGTCATTTCTCCTTTATATACCTATTTTTTTCAACTATAAAACCCCAACTGAAAAGGTGTTGGGATCAAATAACAATGTGTGAAAGCCCCTGGCTGACACAGCTTCTGGCGGATGACAGTCACGATGTCTTTCCTTCCCTCCGCTTCCCTTCCTTTCCTCTTTCCACAACCTAGTATAAAAGGAAGGCTATATCCTGAATGTAGATAACAGTCATAAGTAGCCTCCTTTTTGGGCCTGGAGCAAGTGTATTAACAGAGGCTGCATACCTTATCTACATATTTAAAAGTTGTAAGTCAAGCTGGCAAACTGTTAAATAAAATATGTTATATCCTTCCATCTTGATAAATATACCTTCATAACAATCTGGAAAGCCATGTTCAAGATTAGATCTCTCAGGTCCCTCAGAGTTTCATGTCAAAATTTAGCAGGAGGCCCTTTTCATGCCAAAATTTAGCAGGAGGCCCTGGGCACAATCCCTCTCCCCAGTCATGAGGCCTGTATCCCTACCCTTCCCTCTACCAGCTCCTCCACCCACAAAGGGCCTGGTAGGCATGGTGTGAACACCCCAGCATGATTGAGCTCCAGACACACCTCCATAACCAACTGGCCCTGGAGCCAAAGGGTGTGCCCACCAGCAACCACAGTCTGACCTAAGGAGAAAGGGATTGGGAAGAGGTCCCAACAGGCCTTGGTGGCAGTGATTAGGGCCAGTTGAACAGAAAATTCCATGGTCCCAGATGCCCTGAACTTAGTCTAGAAATGAGGTTAAGGATCGCAGGCAGCCAGGAACCTTGGCCCCAAGGACTCCTCACCTGCTTGGTGGAGAGGGGGCCACAGGGGGCGCTCTAAAGCTCCACCTGAAGCCAAGTCTTGCCTGGTGCTCAGGGTGATACTGCTGACAAGTTTAGCAATTCTTGCAATAATCCACCATCACCAGGAAATCAATATACACAAAAATACTGAAGTTAATATGATTAGGGTATCAAGAAAAAGTAATTCTATAAAAAGACCATTTTCCCTTTTCCTGTATCAACAGAAGCAAAGATGAATGTAGCTTGAGTGCTTTTCTCTCACTCATCTTTTTCCCAACTATATCACTATCTTAAGGTTCATTTCTATCTGTGCTTAGCACATCTGAATTTTCCCTCTCCCTCTTCCTCTCCTTCCTTTCTTCCATTAGCTCATCCCTCCCTCTTGATTTCTCATTTTGTGTTTTGATAAACCCATCATTTTTATGGACAAAAAATAGAATTAGAAGCTGTGTTTGCTACCTTTAAAAAAGTTATATCTAGAGGTACATCAGTTAAATATGGAAGGAATAAATTTTCCCATCACAATGTGGTAGTAGTGAGATAGCTCAAACTTTCTTGATTTCTGGGACTCACTTTATTTGATCCAATGTGTCCTCTAAAAACTGCAAAATACTCTTACTGGAAAAGAAAGAAAGTAAAATATCATTCTTCTTTTGGGTTTCTATGCATGCAACGAGAGAGAAGTTAATTAGCTTCAACAGTGCCTTTACACTGTTAACGGTCACATTACTGATCCAAGTACTTCCCATTTCACTAAAGGCAGGTAAAGGAGTTACTTTTACAGTACTCAAAGAACAGGCAGGAACAAAAAGGACTCATAGCACCAGGAGAGAACCATGCACGAACAACTGGACAATTACTTTTATTCCACCCTGCATTACCCCTTGAACAAAAATCACCAAATCTTCCAGTGTTAACAGCTCATCCTCCTTACTTACAGATTAGTTTGTATTATTAAAAATCATTACAAATTAACTGTTCCCATAATCTGACCAAGTCTAACTTCATCTTTGAGCCATTTGTCCTCATACTGCAAAATATCTTATTCTATATAAAGTCCATGCAGGAGAGTGGTTCATTTATTGTCACCATAGTGAGAACATTTCAGGATTTCATAAAAACAACCAATCAATCCTTTCATAATGAAAATGATATGATAGCCTTTGCAAAAAAGAAAATATCGCAGACCTAACATGAATTGGAGATGTGATTTTTTGTTGTTGTGTTATCTGCAGCTGTGAGGATATTTAACCCACCCACTCTCACTCTTTCCCCTGACACTAGCAAAAATATGCATTGGCCAAAAAATTAACCAGAAGCTTAGCGTGGCCATAGAGGATAAAAGTAACTGACCAACTATCTTAGTCGATTTGGGCTGCTGTTAACAAAAATACCATAAATGAGGTGGCTTAAACAACAAACACTTGTTTTTCACAGTTTTTGCAGTTGAGAAGTCTAAGATCAAAGTTCAAGGTGCTGGTAAGGACCCCCTTCCTGGTGGACAGATGTCAGAATTTTCAAATCCTCACATGGCAGGGAGCAGAGAGGGAGGAAACAAGATCTCTCGTGTCTTATGAGGGCACTAATCCTATTCATGTGTGCTGGCCACGATTCCAAGGGCAAAGATGGAACAGTTAACGAGAAAGATAGGGTGCCTTTCATGGACTGGTGGGGGTGGGCGTGAGAGATGGGAGGGGAAATGGGTCGATAGTAGACAATAAATAAGGAAACAAACAACATAATTTCAGACAGAGATAAGCCCAGTGAAGATGTTAAAATACCCTTCTCTCCCCATTCTGCACCGCCACCCCATCCCCACTTATCGTCTCTGAACGACAATGTTTTCTGACAACCTCTCCGCCCAATCCTGAATAGACCATTTCCTCCTTCTGCAGATGCCCTGATCCCATGTCTACCTCTCGCCTGCACCTTTATTGTATTTGTTTACCTGTCTTATCTTTCCCTACGAGACTTCAGGCCCCTTTGGAGTAAAGGTCAGACACTTTTTCTTAATGATTTTGTAGTTGTTATTCCTGGCACATATTCTGGTTTTTGCTCACCGTATAACATATTCAATAAATGCCAATTAACTGAACAAACCTGTTGAAGGAATAAGGATGCCACTAACTGTAGCTAGCATTGAACTATTATTGTGCAACTTGAGGCTTAGTAGGAATGACTACATTGATGTGATCACAATCTTTTACAAAGATTTTATGATACTCTCATTAGAATCATGTTCTATTGTTTAATTTAGTAGCTCTCACCCCCGTACCATTTAAAAAATATTACAGCTTAGGATTCACATTACTAAAGCGATGTCCGTCAGAAATTGAATGAAACAGATAAACTGTATAGTTAAGAGGTGAGCCCAGGGACACCGAAGACAGGTGTAACATTTCCCAGAACCCTAGAGAACTTGCTTCCAGAGACAGAACAGTAAATTGTATTACTCAGATAGCAACACAGCACTGAAGGACAACCAACTAAATAATTTGAGGCTGCTTTCCAGTATTGGAAAGCACACTGTGACCTTAGGGCCATCTGTCTGAGGGCTCTAACTAGCTCAGGTCTTTATTCAGTGCCTCCCAGGGAACTGCCAGTTCCAAGGTAGGCAGAGGAAAAACTCTTGGCATTGCAATAATAAAGAGCCTCTTAAGGTGATTTAGGACTCATCTGCATGATAAAGGGTAGAGTACAGATGAGAGAGTGCAAACCACAGAACTGATTACTTCCAACATTAATGAGAAAATGCCTTCTATTGTTGCTAAACCAGTTACAGAAGAATCATACTAAAAGCTCTATTAGGCATTAGGTATCAGCCTTGGACTTTATTAAGAGTTACATCTTTAAAATGTTACTTATCAGGAGGCCAGCCTATCTTTACAGCTCTGATGTGCCCCTCTACACTCCTTGATGATTTTTCTCCAGCACAGTCAGGTCTAGGACCATGGATTAACTCCTGCGTCTTTCCTTCCACCTTCAGAGACAGGATCCAACAGAGCACAGGAAAACCACAAATCCAGTGGAGTACATAAGAAGCCTGAAGTCTTCTGCAAAGTAACCAACAAATATCTACTCTATTCTGTGGCCACAGACTTATTTTTTTTAAAGCTAAGTTTAGGAAGAGAATAGCAAAAAGTATTCCCATTTTTATTTTACTAATGGAAAATCTGGATCAAAAAGATGCTGAATTAGTGAATCTCGGAAAGAAGAAACATGTTATTAGGGATAAAGCAGTAGGCTTTTCCTGAATTTCTTATTTGTGGTCTCTTCATCAAAAGACAGAAAAGAGTTGAAACAGATTAGTAGATTAGTACATTTGGGCTAACACAAGGCAAGTCCTGTTCTAACATTATGGTACCCATCATTCCTAAAATTAAAAATAACTACTATTTATGGAGCACATGCCATGTGTCAGCCAATATTCTAGGTGTTTCATGTACTTATCTAATTTCATTCTCCCAATAACACTGTGTGGTAAGTATCATTATCCTATTTTCACAGATAGAGAAACTGAAGCTCAGAAATTTTAAGTAATTTGCTCAGTCTTATAGGTAGTAAATTGAAGAGCCAGGATTGGAAACCAAATATGCGTGACTTTAAAATTTGCATTTTTTCCAATTTATACGTGGCCTTGAGAAAATTAATTTCAAAGCTCAAATAATAACCCTTCCCCATTAAAAAAAAAACAATCTTTTAAGGACAAGACTTGACTTTGCATTTTAATCCTGAGCTATCAGGATTTTTAAAAAGCATTAACTCATAGTAGGAAGCTTTAAAGATTTAATTTAAATGCATTTAACTTACTTAATTTAATTAAGTTGCATCACTAAGTCCAAGCACATTTTTTGAGGAAAGAGACCTTCTAAGTACAAGCTTGTGCCATTGGTCTCTCTAGCCTCATTGTAGTTTTTCAATACGGAATGACAGCTCATGGTAGGATTATGAGGGCTTAAACACAGTGTGCCTCAAAGTGGGAGAGACAGGTTCTGGGGGATCACATAACAGGTACTGCAGTGGCTACTTAAAACGTTGCACAGCATCCACATCAAAATGACATTTACTAGAACAAATGACCTTTGAGAGAAAGGGAGAAGTAAAGGAGAGGGTGGATGGGAAGGGATAGCAATTCAGGGCCTGAAACAGGACATGTTATAATAACTGTGCCAATTATCTTACGACCATCACAAAATAACTGAAGTTATTTCCTCAACAGTCATTCAATCTAAGCGTGCTAAACATCTCTTACCGTATTTGCATGTTATACAATTCACTCTAAAGGAATGAACAGCTATGTGATTTTCAAGAAATCCTATTATACTATCCGATGACTATAACATCCCTTATTTTCCCAGACATAATTGTAGTTTCAGGCCCCTATTTAAGATAACCACAATCACAGTTCAGTACAATTACCTAGATAGATCTCCTGGTGTGACATCTCACACCTGTCTATTGAGATAAACTATCTTTTGTAGGTTTCTAAATCATTTGCTTTCTAGTGCTTCCCACATCTTAAATTGGGTGCAGGAGGGAGAAGGAAAGAGGGATGTAGCAGGAAAAAAAAAAGACATGGCAATATTAAGAATAATTCAGAATTGGCTTTTTTTTTTTTTTTGGTTTTTTTTGGTATGCGGGCCTCTCACTGCTGTGGCCTCTCCCATTGCAGAACACAGGCTCCCGATGCGCAGGCTCAGCGGCCATGGCTCACGGGCCCAGCCTCTCCGGGGCATGTGGGATCTTCCCGGACAGGGGCACGAACCCGTGTCCGCTGCATCGGCAGGCAGACTCTCAACCACTGCGCCACCAGGGAAGCCCCAGAATTGGCTTTTTAACTATGGAAGTACATAATAAATTTCTCCTACAATTTGTGAATTACATTTACTTTCATTTTCTTATTTTCTTACTTTCTTCCTTATAGAGGAAGGTAATGTTTGATTTTCTCCTCTGCCTTAATTGCTTCCTTTGCAAGTGGAAGAGTAAGAGGAGAAGATCTGGGAGGGCAGGAACCGGGGCCATGGCTTTCTTGTAGGTTACCTTGTAATTTCTGGTTGTACTCGGTCCTGTGAGACTGGCTCCTCGTCAAGGTACCAGAGTGGTCCCCAGGAACACTGCTCTCAACCACAGGGTCAGTCTTCCTTCTCTCCAGCATATAGAGCCTGGGCCTCGGGAAGGGCAGACTCTTCTTCCTGGTGCCCATAGTTTCTCTCCCGGGGGCTTCTTTGGGCTCCATCGGAGGCAGAGACCAGCTCTAGGGGCCAGCGGGCAATGGCTGGCTGCTAAAGGGCCTCAGGGTAAATGTTAAAGTCGCCAGCCTGAGGAGCTTAACTGCCCCCTTCTAACCAACCGGCTTCACTCCGGGGTTACCTAGCTGTGACTGCCACCTCCACGGAGTCCCAGGGCTCCACCCCTATGAGGTCATTCTTTTTTATACCTAGAATCCAACAGGGGAAGCTGCCACCTGTTACCTGAGAGACCTGCCGAACCGAGCTAGGCAAAACAGGGACTGCGCTGCAACATGCTGCTGAAGCAAACAAACATCCCATTGTGTGGGCCGAGGGCTGGGAGTCGGGGGAAAGGAAAGCGAACAAGGTGAGGCGGGAGGAGGGGAAGCGCGCGTGTGTGTACCCTGCGGCTTATGGGTTTAGTGTGGGCCGCTGGGTGTGTACAGGTGCGCTGGGACACTGCGTTGCTGTTCTGCTGCCCCGAGCCAGACGGGGCTCGGGTGTGACTCTCAGCCAGAGTCACCCACACGTGTCCGCAGAGCTAGTGTGGAGCCATG
Source organism: Mesoplodon mirus (assembly GCF_964341445.2). Classification (NCBI taxonomy): domain Eukaryota; kingdom Metazoa; phylum Chordata; class Mammalia; order Artiodactyla; family Ziphiidae; genus Mesoplodon; species Mesoplodon mirus. The sequence continues at coordinate 157,526,605 of NC_138977.1, forward strand.
AGAGCTTGCATTTGCATCACAACAGTGGGGACAGGGTCATTTTTTAAGGATTACTGTGCGCCCTCAAAGTCGTGCTTCCGCCTTTAAACACCGAACATTCAGAGAGTATTTGCTAAAAACGTACTCGCCAAACCCTGATCCGCATTCCTGAGGAAACAAGGGTTTGCACTGGAGAGGGGCTCGCGGCAGGCGCGAGAGGAGGGAAAGGCCTAGAGCCTCTCCGATTTCTTGCTCTCCACGTGCTGCCCTAGCCTGAAATTAGTCTTTTCATTCCCAACCCCGTCCTTCTGGGTCCTGATCCTTGGGAAAATAAGCACTGGGCCAGGGTGTGATTTCTGTAAGATCTTTTCCCGACCCTTTCGCAGATGGAGTGCCCGAGAAAGGCAGCTCACCTTAGGAAAATAAGAGGAGGGAAAATGTTTGAAACTGAGAAGAGACTCTAGACAGTGGAAAGGCCTGGGGGGTGGGGAGGAGGGTAGAAAGGCAAATAGTGATGGGCCTTTCATTAGTTTTTCTGAAGTTGTTTTTCCTCGTATTTACTGAGATTTCTCAAGGGGAAAATTCTCAGAAGCTCTGGGAATGTGCCAAGTGTTTTGTATGCCCTCCTTAAAGAAAAGAGACCCTGAGGAGGAAAATAGATTCTTTTTTATTGCAGTGGGACTGCCAGAATCTAGCTTTGTGCTGCCCATTCTGAATCATGGTTAACTCTTGTTAGACAAGGTTTATAAATGAGGAAAAAGAGGGAAAAACCATTTTTCCAACTCAGGATGTGTGGGCTGAATACAATTTGCATAATTAGAAGATAAATGACAAATCTTCACCCACTATAGAGACACCTATATATAGCTTGGCATATTGAATGGCTTGTATTTAATATAATTGATAGTCTCTTTTTTTTAACAAGTCCTCCCAAATACATTTAATAAATGCTTTTCAAGGCACATTCTCTGTGAAGATGTAAAATCAGCTTTTTTGGTTCACATTAAAAATGTCTCAATTGTATTCTAATATTATATATACATATATGTATATGATATGTTTGTGTGTATTTGCCTGGTTACTAACAGACATATACTCTTAAATATAGTACTACTGCAAAATTGTGCAATTAAAAATACAGGACTTATGGGAAATATGGGGTTAGGGTTAAAGCACTCAAAAACTTTGTCAGTGACCCATTTTTTTTAAAAAATATAAAAAACTAAAAAAGATGGTAGCACAGTTTTACATGTGACAAATGGTTAAGAAATACACAAATATTACAATAAATATGGCACTTTGTGTTGAAGAAGCACTGAAGTTTGCTTGTGGAAGTGGTTATTAGAAGGGTTACAGCTTCTGAGTCATAATAAAATGATGGAAGAAGTGATATTTGAAATCAGATGGAAATGTACATCACCAGATGTGGATGGGTGTGGCTAGTCCCACAGGCCATGAACTGAAGTCACTGGTACTCTTGAGGGGTGTTCACGTGTGAGTTTTGTGTCCTCCCCTGTAGCTCAGGGAACCTGGGTACAGTTTTCTGCATTCACCTAGTGTTTCAAGTAGATGAAATCACACATAAGCAAATGTGAAATTGTGTTATGCTCAAACAGTTCCCTAATATTACAGTTTTATTGGAACAAACTTATGTTTTCAAAACAAGCATTATAGCAGAACTGACTGTAATAGCTTTATTATATTTTAGAAACTTCATCAATTGAGAAGATACATAATATAGCTACCATGAATTCAGTAGTAAATATATTTTTCAATATATTCACAATAGTTTCTATGTTAACTTTAAAAAGAATAGATAAATTCTTTCAAAACCACCTTTTAATCAATCAGTGAATGGCGCAGACCTCGTTAGTTGTTTTGTCAGTATTCATTCCTACCACCTCCCACTCCATGCCATTCGTGGCCAACAGACCCTTATTTTGTTCAGGGTAACATTAGTCTTGGCCAATCATAATGATAATTTTGTGTCCATTTTCTAGTCTCTGTTGTCACTAGAGGTGGCCATGTAATCCTAGTCCTGGCAAATGAGACCTCAGTGGTGGTCTGCTAGAATGAGGGTAGGAGTTGGTTCTGGGAAAGCTTTTGCTTGTCTAATAAAAGGTGTAGAAACAGCTGGTTTCAACCTTCCCCCTTTGTCCAAACTTGATCACAGGTGTAATGCATGGAGCAGTTGCAGCCACCTGTGTCCATAAGAAAAGATGGGAGAACCATGGGCTCTGATAACATTGAGCTACTGAACCAATATTAGTGGCCATCCACCTTTAGAGTTTCTGTTAAGAGGATAAAAAAGAACCTCCTGTCCTAAAGCCACTATTAATTGGAATTCTTGTCAGTACATTTCTAAGGAATTCAACAGAGAGTGCTTGGTATAAAATGAATTCACAGTTCTTTTGCTTATGTATTTGACACAGTTCAAGCCAATGTGTTTAGAATCACCAGCATAAAACATGGTTTACATTTGCTGCCAATAAAAACAGCTGGGTTAAAAAGATTTTGGGTGTTTTGTCACTGAGGCATTTTCTAGAATATGAATGAGACTGGAGGAACAAGGCTTCTAATTTGTCTGCTTTATATTTTATGACAGAGGTACAAAAGTATGTCCATACAAGGATTTTATGTTACTTAATAAAATATTGATATTAAGACTCTTAAATTAATTTTACTGGAAGTAAAGAGCAAGCAGTTCATGGCTCATTATTTTAAAAAATACTAGGTAGTGAATCCAAGACTCAGTTTTAATTTTGGCTAAATCAGCTTCATGACATTACAAGTGACCTAGTTTCTCTCAGTCCCAATTTCTTCATCTGCAAAAGTTAATAATGAGTTAGCCATTAGTGCTATTCACTGAATATGTTCACAGAGTGCTGCACTGCCCTGTACCCTTTCAACTTAGGTGTGGCCGTGTAACTTGCTTTAGCCAAAGAAACTGATTAAAAGTGATGTGTGACCTAAATGAGGAGGAAATCCAAAAAAGAGGGAAGCTGATTCATTTTGCTGTGCAGTAGAAACTAACACAACATTGTAAAGCAACTGTACTCCAATAAAAAAATTTTTTTAAAGTGATATGTGTTACTTCTGGAAAAGCGTTAAGAACAGGTGTGTGATTTGCTACAGCTTTCTTTCCCTTGCCCGTGGTGGCTGGCAAGATTCCAGGCAGCGGATGAGTCCTGGAAGGAGGATGATTTGGAGCAGAGCCCCAGTCACCCCATAATGGTTGTGTAGTTTGAGCATGAAAGAATTCTTTGCTCCTTTAAGCTACTGAGACTTGGGGCTGTATTTTTCTTTTTTTTTTTTACTACTTCAACATAAACCTAGGCTATCCTTATTGATGTAGGGTGTGGAGTAAATGATACATAAATCTTTTTCTGATCTGGCATTATATGATTTCCAGATTCTAAGATCCAGTGCTATTAGGCTGTAAAACTCCTAATTCCAAAACAGAAATCACATCTCTTGAATATAGTCATAAATAAATTGGACTGGAGGAAGGAAAAGAACTTACTAGTTTAAGTTAGGAACTTATTATAGGAGTACAGGCAAGAAATGCTTGGACTAGGGTAGTGGTGGTAGAGATGGAGAAATGCTGATGGATTCAAATACATCTTAAAAGTTGAGCTGACAAAACTTGTATATAGTTGATTGAGGCTAATGAGTAAGAAGAGGAATGAAAGGTGAATTCCAGGTTTTAATAGTGACTAATTGAGAGGACATTGTTGCTATATGCTAAAACAGGAAGAAAGAAGGACAAGAGGAAGAGGAAGTTTGGTGGGGTTGTCAAGAATTCCATTTAAGAATAGACTAAGTTTAAGATGGCTGTAAGATATTCAAGAGAAATGTCAGGTAGACTTTGGATTTGTAAATTTGGTGTCACTATTTAGATGTTAGATTAAAAATTGGGAGTCATCATAATATATATAATATTTAAAACCATGCATTGATGAGACCATTTAGGAAGAAAATATATCCAGAAGAGAAGGACCAAAATCAAGCCCTGAAGAACTCTAAGTTTGAAGGTAGGGTTGGAGGAAACCCAGCAAACAGGGAGAATAGCCATTGAGGTGGGAAAAAAGCAGGAGAATGTTGCATCACAGAAGTCTGGAAGCAAGTTTTTCCAAAATGAAGGAGTAGTCAGTCTGCTGAAAGGCCAAACAAAATGAAAATAGAAAATGATTCTTTGAATTTGGCACAACGTTGGTCATTTACAAACTTTTCGAAAGCAGTTTCAGTAATGGGGTAGAGGTATAAGCCACAATGGAAGGGACTCCATGAAAGGAGGTAAGGAAGTTGAAACACATGGGAATAACACTTCTGAAGAAGTTTGCAATAATTTGTTATTATTAGGTAACTACTATATATAAGGATTATACCTAGGTAAAATAGTGAGGAAGGAAGAATCATATCCATATTTACAAAATTGGAAACAGGTTCAGAGAAGTTGAATAATATTCCCAAGATGACACAACTCATAAATAATAGAGTAAAGACTCAAATTCAGGCCTTTCTTTTATAGTAAAGCCTGAGGTCTTAGCCACTTTGCTACATGTAAAGTGCCAGCAAACTGCCTGACATACAGCAAGTACACACATGCACTTTTCAGCATTAGAGGCATCTAGGAACAATTCTCACTACCTATCCCTTATTCTTTGGGATGAATCTGAGGGATCTGAAATCTTATCAACATCTCAAGTGATTTTCATGCACAGTTAAACTTGGACAATTCCTGCAAGCATTCTCCTTGTCTCCAGTGTCTCTCTACTCCAGTTCATCTTGCCCAATACCTCTTGAATTTCCTTTCTAAACCATAAATCAGATCAAGTCATTCTTCAGATGAAAAAGCTTGATGGATGGTTTCCCACCGCATGTAGAAGGAAATCCAAACATTCTCTAGGCTTCAATCAGATTGTCTAGTTTCATTTCCGATTACTTACTATTCTAGTTATTGATTGCTGAATAACAAATCACCCCCAAAACAGTTGCTTAAGGCAATGATTGTCATTGTGTTAGCACTCACAATTTCTGTGGGTCAGGAATGAAGGGAAGGCTCAGCCAAGCAGTTCTGGCTCAGGTCTCTCATGTCCTTGTAGGTAGATGTTGGCAGGAGGTGAAATAGCAGGCAGTCAGAACAGCCGCGGGTTGACCAGGCAGACTTCTCTTCTCATGTGATTTCAGGGCCTCTTTGATCTCTCCACATGGCTAGTTTGGGCTTCCTTCCCAGCATGGCAGCCTTAGGGAAGTCAGATTGCTTACACTGTGGCTCAGGGCTGCAAAGGGGAGAGTGTCCACTCTTAAGACATATCCTATGAAGTCACATAGTGTCACTTCCAAGCTAGTCTCAGAGCCTACCCAGGTTCAAGGAGAGGAAACACAGACCCTACCTTCTCAACAGGAGGAGTATCAAAGTCACATTATAAGAAAAGCTTACAGAAGGGGAGAAAGTGCTGTGGCTGTCTTTGGAAAATGCAATCTGACTCATACATACTCATCACATTCGCCATATTCTAGTCTCTTTTAGGATTGATTTTATTCAAGCTGTTTCTTTTACTTGGAATAGCTCTCCCCATCCTGTGAAGTCCTACTCATCCTTCAAGCCCCAGCTTAAATGTCCCCTCTTCTGTGACATTTCCCTTCTGACCCTTAAGAAGAGTCACTCACACTAGCGTCTGGAATCACATAGCAGCATACCTCTATCATAGCAGAGGGAGCTGTGTATATTCTGTGACTTGATAGATTATGAGCTCTTCAAGCTATTTGCCTTTGAAATCTCATGACTAGCAATATGAGATCAATGGATGTTTGTTGCTGTGGGGGTCAGGAATAGCAGCTTAAGGTCTTGTGCAACCTGCTAATTCATGCGGAGAGGCTTAGCTGTGAGTCACAGTATTTTTTTTCTCTCTGTCTGATTAGTACTTTCTTTCCCAGAAAAGGAGGATATAGATCTGGAGACAAAGGAGAAAATCAGGGAATATTACTTCCTCAAAGATGAGGTCATTAATGCATTTGTGAGATGACCATAATGCCAGTTTTGAGAGCTCCCTATTCAACTATAAATTGTTCATAGTGACCCGGTTATCTTGTAGGTGTGTTTTTATACCCACCTCTATGCTTCCTGAGAGCAACAATTTCTGTCAATGCACTGACCAAGCAGCAGCATAATGATCCTGTCAGCAAACAATGGATGGGAGCTGAGGTTTGGAAGGAGGTAAACTTTCTAATGTTTTTATCCTTTTGACTGAAGTAATTTTAGCAATGATATATGATCACAGTTGGGCCTTTGTCTCAGCTGTAATGAATCATCCATTACAAGATTTTCCAGGTTGTCAGGGGGTAAATCTATCTTGGGAAAGGGAAGAATCTTTGCAAGTGCCTGAGATAGCCTGGTTATGATCAAACCCAGCTGCATAAGCAAGAAAAAGTGTCAGTGGAATCTTTGCAAACCATCTATTTAATGATGCCAGAATCTAAGTCAGAGCACTGGGTTAAATTTCCAACAGTCCATGCTCTTCAGACTACATCTAACAGTGATTCCAGCAGAAGAGCAACTTGGGTCAAAACAATCGATACACGAGATAAGCTGTCCTCATTTTCCAGGGAGAATCCAGAAGATTTTTTTTTTTTTTTGCCCCTCTCTCCAATTTCTCCCATCTTTATTCCCTAAAATCTGGGCTTAATTGGTGTTAACTAGCTTCTAAGTATGAGATAGTACTATAGAGAATTTTAATTTTCGTTGTAAGCAGCCAGCTTTCTGTTTCTTTAATGTAAATATGAATAATTCAGAAACCATTTATTGAAAAATAAAATCTTGATATTATATTTGAATATTGAAATTTACTGTCATGGTACCATGTTTCATATGCAGGACAATAGGCTGCAGATTCATAATACATGGCCATTAAATGATCATAGAGATTCAAGTTAAAAGAAATGATCTTTTGTTCTTCTACCTCCAAGGCATTTTCTTTTTTATTTCACTTGTTTTTCATTTGTGCAGAAACCTGTTTGTTGTAAGAGCTCAGTATATTGACTCCAGGCAGCTGCTTGTGCTTTCTTAGTTTGGAGGTGAAAAGCAGTAGTGGTAGATAGCTAGGAGAAAGAGTGTATTTTTAAATTTTATTTTTATTTATTCATTTATTTATTTATTTATTTATGGCTGTGTTGGGTCTTCGTTTCTGTGCGAGGGCTTTCTCTAGTTGCGGCAAGCGGGGGCCACTCTTCTTCGCGGTGCGCGGGCCTCTCACTATCGCGGCCTCTCTTGTTGCGGAGCACAGGCTCCAGACGCGCAGGCTCAGTAGTTATGGCTCATGGGCCTAGTTGCTCTGCAGCATGTGGGATCCTCCCAGACCAGGGCTCGAACTCGTGTCCCCTGCATTAGCAGGCAGATTCTCAACCACTGCGCCACCAGGGAAGCCCCAAGAGTGTATTTTTAATAAATGTATTAAGGACTCACATAAATCAGTTAAGCTAAGAAGCATTTTTTATGGATTAAGTGACTTTTAAAAGTACATTGGCCACTGAACTATCCAGAAACATTAGCCTCATGAATTCTGAAATTTCTCCATGACTCTTCCAGTTTCTCTCTTGCCATGGGATAAACCATTCAGCCTCCCTAAGTTTCTTCAGCTTTCAGGGCTGAGATTCAGATCAAGCTCTGCATTTTATGGATCTGTATTGCTATTCCTTCAGAGAATATTATTAAATTCAAAATTATAGTATCCATAGCAACCATAACTAGGTCAGTTTGCACTTGGAGTAACAAATAACAGCAGAGCTTCTATATCCTTTTCTAACCAGCCTCTGTGCTTGCAACTTTGTTAGGCTGCTGAAAGTAAGTGACTTTGCAAGAAAAGGGCCTACTAGCATCTGGGAGAGTTATTTTCTTATTTGTAATCCACACACTCAGAAAACTTCATGCAAATTAGACACTGTGTATATGATTTTACTTCACTCAACCAACATGATTCTTTGAAAAATGAGTTTTAGTTGTGAAGCTTTATTTCTTTTAAAATATTGTGATTAATGTCTAATAAAAAGAACACCTGCAGAATTCTTGTAAAAAGAATTGGAGTGACATGGGGGTATCTTCTTTCCACTTTGGTCACAGTTAATGTTTTACCCCAAAGCTACTGTTTTCTTATTAAACCTAGAAATAGTCATTGTTCCTTCCCATTCACCATGCAAGTATTTTTATCTAACAGTATATATAATGTGATATATTTTTATGAAAGAAAGCAATTATATTTATGTACATATAATTACACATTTGAAAAAATCTGGACAGATACATACACAGACAGTGGACCTGGAAGGGAGAAGAGGAGAAGTTTCCCTTTTCACTTGAAGCATTTAAGCATGTCTGTGTTGGACATATTTTTAAAATTTTATTGAAGTATAGTTGATTTACAATGTTGTGTTAATTTCTGCTGTACAGCAAAGTGATTCAGTTATACAAATATATACATTCTTTTTCATATTCTTTTCCATTATGGTTTGTCACAGGATATTGAATATTGGTCCCTGTGCTAGAAAATAGGACCTTGTTGTTTATCCATCCTATATATAATAGTTTGCATCTGCTAATCTCAACTCCCAATCCTTCCCTCCCCCACCCCCCTCCCCCTTGGCAACCACAAGTCTGTTCTCTATGTCTGTGAGTCTGTTTCTGTGTCTTAGATAGGTTCATTTGTGTCTTATTTTAGATTCCACATATAAGTGATATCATATGGTATTTGTCTTTCTGACTTACTTTTCTTAGTATGATAATTCCTAGGTCCATCCATGTTGCTGCAAATGGCATTATTTTGCTCTTTTTTATGGCTATGGTAGACATTTTTAAACAACCTACTAGTTACTAAGTCCTTTATAGCACTGAATTCTTCAAGTCACGCTCACAATTAAAATACCATCTTCTTTCAGATCAATAAGCTGACAACAATACCAAGACTAGCTACCATTCCTAGAGCACCTATTATGTGCATGTTATTTGCATACTATAACTCATGCACTCCTCAAAAGAGTCCTCAAATATTGTCATTCTTGTTACACAGATGCAGACCTGAGACTGAAGGAAGTTACATAACTTCACTCTAGAACATCTGGGAGAGGACAGAAATAAGATTCTAGCTCAGAAGCATCAGGCTCTCAAACCTGTGCCTTTCCCATCAAAGTACATTTTTCTTCATAAAAAGAGAACTCTTCACTTTTTCTGTAGTCTCTGGGTGGGTGATTCCAAAAGAAAAATAAGGCCTGATTGCCAGAGCCAGTGAATATTGAATAGATTTTCAGCTTTAACCTACATACTTCACATCTTAGGAAACTGATAACCAAAACCCTTAAGTGATTGTGAAAGTTCATCCAGTCGATTAGTTGCAAACCCAGAACTAGAACGAAGTCTCTTGATGCCAAAACCATTTTCCCCCTTCCTACAACCTGTTGTTAATCCAGACACAATTTCTCCTCTAATTCACAGTTGCGAACTGTGGTTTATTTGGCTTAACTCTTGAAGAAAAATGGCTCATTTTGTGGGCATTCTTTGCACAGATATTTCCCTCCTCCTTTCCTTGTCACAATATATATGTAGATTAGGAGTAACCCAGAGCAGCCAGAGACAAACTTAAGAACAAATATGCCATTTGATTTTAAACGTGCTAAGTGTTGCCCTAATATTAGTATGAATAATGTATAAACAAAATGTGCAGACAACTTTGGGGTAGGATTATAAGGCTGGAAATCAGAATAGTAAAGAAACAAAAAGTTTTTAGAATGCAAGTGGCTTGAGAAAATAGAAGGAACTTTCAGAAGGCAATAATAAGAGAGTTTAGTGAGACCATAAAGGCAAGAAGGGAGAAATGGCTCAGAAACTCTGAAATGGGACTGTGTACACCCCAAGAGAGAACTTTGTGCAGGGAAATTCAATAAGAAGACTATTCAACAGGATATTTAATCCAATCTTGGGCAGACTATGGGATAGCTGCTTCAACCTATTACCAAGGAAGGAAGCTTCATGGAAACAGAAGGAATCTTGACTCCTCTGGCAGGTTATAAGAGAAACATTGAGTATATAATTATGGCAAGATGTAGGACTGTGTGTATATCGAGAGGAATAGGAGGAAAGTGAGGATGCTCAAGAGTAGATAGAAAGACGGGTGTGACAATTCATGTGATGATTTAGAAAAAGTCACAAGAAGTAGTAATTCTAAACTTGCAACAAGGTCAATTAACCAACAGGTATCTATGTACTTTATCTTATCACTTTTACTGAGACTCATTTTGATTTTAGTTTCAAGAAATTATTTATGTCATTTAAATAATTTATTCTGAAGGTAAATTAAGATGAAAGGTGAAGTCACAAATTCAGTCTCTGAATACTTACCAAGTACCTCCAACTTGTCTCCACCCAAAGTGGAGATAGGCGAGATACCCAATTTTATACAAGTTCTATTAACTGGTTTTTGCCTGCTTGCTAATAAATGTTGTTTAGTAAATGTGTGTGTGTGTGTGTGTGTGTGTGTATGTGTATGTCTGAGAGAGAGAGAGGGAGAAAGGGAGAGAATTTGGTGTAAGATCTGTTTTCATTATAAACATTTCCACTTCTAGTTATTGGTAACCATAGAAACTGAGAAAGAGCCTAATAGTTTTAGATGATTAAATTTCCTTTAAGGTATATTTTTAAAGTTATTTGAACTGTTAAAGTAAACACACAAAATGGGGTACATCTAACTTTACCAGTGAATATGTGTATAACCCTCATATAAGACATTTCCAGAGGTGTATTGTTATATTAAATTCAAATCAGTACCTTTCTTTTAGTCAATAAAAAGCTTGTCTTAAATATAAATGCTGAGTTACCAAGTTTCATTTCATATTAAAATATAGATTTTAATTTTAGGAATTCCCTTCTTTGGGATGATTTATTTCTCAGAGTACAGTCACCCAGGTCTCATTTCTTCCCTTTAATAATGTAGAAGAAGGCACTGTTTTAATTGTAAATGGAATAGAGAAGAAAATAGTTATCAAACTGGTAGCTTCTCTCTTCATCTTGTGACTTGAAGACAGGTACTCTACATATTTATGCACAAAAAGGACAATAAATAGACTTACATATAAACTCAAAGGAAAAATAAATATTTTCTGAAATACCATCTGATTTGAGTCCTGGACAAAAGCAATGATAGGTATTAGGACAATTATGAAAGTTGAGATAGAGAGAATAGAAATGAAAGCTTTTCATTCCTGAAAGTTGGTATCTCAGTTATCTTACTACATGAAAGCATTGTAAAAAAAAAAAAAAAAAAAAAAAAAAAAAAAAAAAAAAAACCGATCAGTAAAGAACAGCTTTCAAAGCTCTCATCCTTTTTGTCAGTCTAAACATTCCAGATAAAAGAAAGAAGGTGTCTTCACTATGGCTTCAGGACCCCCTAGAAAATAATGGCTTCAAGTTGGCACCTGAACTGCAGTTTCTTAGACCAGAGTATAGAATTTATTTATTATGGTGTGGAGTGGAGGTTAGGGTAAGTTTTTTTCCCAAATAAAATTTCCTGTGCACACAATGTATAAAACAAATAGAAGAGTAGAATGGATCTCTAGGGCAGGCTAAAGTTTTGTTTTGTTTTGTTTTAATTGGTGGAAAAGATTCCATTGCTGCAGAATCCAGGAGCACATTCTCAGAACCTTGAGTATCATACTCAGAACTGTCCCATATTGAGTAAGTTCAGTTTGGATGGTTTGACAATGTTAAATCTTATAGCCCAGATCTAACTGCTTGAGAAAAATCACAAGAGCTTTTAAACTTGCCAGAGAATATTAATGTCTTACCTTTTCTGGTTAGTACATTGCATACAAAAGAGTGAGAAAAGATATTCTGTAAGCACATAATGGAATAAAAGAATCAAAACATAAATGGAGGGCTTTATGCTTCTTTCTATATTAGATGGCAAACGTGCTATGGAAAAGTATTGCTAGTTAAGATTTATTGAGCGTTTACTATATGCAAGGTACTAAGTGCTTCTCATGGATTGTGGCACTTAATTCTCCCAAGAACCTCATGAGGTAGGTACAATGACTCTTGTTTTACAAAGAGGGATACTAAGGTTAGGGAGTTTAAGTAATTTCCCAACATTATAAACAGTAAGTAATGGAGTCAGAATTCAAACTCAGGTATAAGTTTCTAACCATTATGCCACATACTCATAACATTATTGAAAAAGAACTTATCTTTTAAAGAAATTACATTCTAATTGTTTTGACCTAATTAACTTCTCATAATTATACCTCCCTCAACACCTGTGTGACACTGACACATAATTAATGACAAAGAAATATAGTTAGTACTATGATTTTCAACAAATCAATACATCACATCTTCACTGATCACATATTTGTCATCTGTGAAAGAAGAGAATAACTTTTAAAATGTTAGAACTTTACTTTTAAAATCAGAACAGGAGCTAACAAAGACAAATTTTGATAGCCCATTTCTAGGCAACATTACTGACAGAGCAAAGGTCACCTTGATTGATAAATGCTAATCTGTATCTGACTGCTAAACTGTAGTACAAGAGTAGCATACAAAAACATACTCCTTAAACCAATAATAATTCAATCTTAATTATCCATCACAGAAACCTTTTAAAGTTATGTCTTAAAGTTCATCCAAAGGTGAACATGTTTAATTCAAATTATGTGCTATGCTTTTAAAAGTTGTTTATTCAAAATTGAAGGCAATAAAATATTTGACACTATGATTGCAAGCAGAAGTGCTTGAATCTGTATAACAGTTTCCCTTCGTTTTTTCAAACGTTTATCCAATAGATTAAAATCCAACATCATGGCTCTCCTTTATGAGACAAGCAGGCATTCTTTGTATTTAGCTTCGACTTTTCATTTAGAAACCAAAAATTAGAGTTGAAATTCTGTAAGTCCATTAAACTATTAAGGGATATTTTTATTTTCCAACCCCTGCAGCTGAAATTTACTGTGGTTACAAAATGAGACATGGTTACAAAATGGTTACGAAATGAGACATGGTTTCTTATGGTTACAAAATGAGACATGTTCATTATAGACAGTATTGAAAATATGGGAAGAAATAATAAAAATGAACTGCAATTCTGGAACCTAGAAAAAATACTGTTTTTTCACGTATAGTATATGCTTCTGATGATTTCTCTCTATATATAATTCTATACAAATATGAAACCATACTTTGCAGATTTTTGTAACCATTTCAGTTAAGAATATATATCTCTCTATGTCACATATTAATATGTGTAATTTACATAACTAGTTGTCTCAAGTTAGAATTTAGGTATTCCCATTTTTCTTTATTATAAATGATATGACATTAAACATCCTTGCACATAAATCTTTGAGTGCATGCTCTTCTTTTTTCTTTCCACAGATTAGAGATATTTTTCATAAAATTAAAATATGATTCCAGAAAAACTAATCCATTAACCCAATGATATTTTATAAATTACTTATTTATATTTATAGTTCCAGGGCATCCTTCTTCTGAGCATTTTGAGAAGTTTTATATACATTAAAACTTACTTCCTATTGTTTGATGGGTCAGTTTTTTAAAATGACAGGATGGAAAGAAAGTGGCAAGAAAGTTTAGCGAATGAGAGGACAGAGAAAGAAAAAAGGGGAAAATTCTTTTGTGCTTCATTCTTTTACTTACTGTTTCCTTTTTCTAGAATACTTGTCCCTGCCTTGTCTATCTAAATAAACTTTATACAGCCTCCTAAATTTTCTTGCAACTGTAACATCATCTCCCATGTGTATGTAGCAGTTCTATGTGTGAGTTCTCTTAGCCACTTTTTACAAATCCTGGTTCTTTCCTTTATATATATTATAATATGTTTGACATCACTGGCAATAATATTTTGTAGCTCAGACTTGTCCTCCGGAAGGGACTCAAAGGTGAGACCTGTATTCTGTTCATTTCTGTATCTCTGGTGACTAAAAGACAGCTAGTATATAAAAATTACTTTATAAATGCTTATAGAATGAATGAATAAGTGAATGGCAAAGTCTACCATTTCCACAAAGAAGTTATATTTACTGTTCTGGGAAAAGGGGAAAAGGTTAGGAAAATTTATTGCCTAGACTCCTGGACCTTGAGTCCCTGAAGGGAAGGGAGGAAGGAAGGAAGGAAGGAAGGAAGGAAGGAAGGAAGGAAGGAAGAAAGAAAGAAAGAAAGAAAGAAGAGAGGGAGGGAGGAAGGAAGGAGGAGGGAGGGAAGGAATGAAAGAAGGAAGAAAGGAAGGAGGGAAGGAGAGAAGGAAGGAGAGAGGGAGGGAAGAGAGGGAGGGAGGGAGGAAGAAAAAGAGGGAGTTCTATACCTACAGTCACAAAAACAGACTACAATGTCTCTCATTGTGTGTGTCCAGGGACCTGATATACTATATGCTCAGTTAAGCAGACATAATACAAACCTCAACAATACAAACAAAATTCATCATATTAGCAAATGTATGGAGGTTTTGAACCTAGGTAAAAAATTGTTGATCTGGGTCGTTTGGACAAATTTGTTTCACTTTCATCTTCTCACAAAGAAAACAAAGACCAGCAAATACTAGCAGCCAAAAGCTACCCTATATCTGCTTTTGTGTACCTGCCAAGTTTTAGAGTGGTCCCTTGATTGCAGAAAACAATGCGTTGTATGATATTGTAGAGATTAGTATTAGAAGGCCCATTAATGCTGTCTTGTGGAAACAGCTGTTTGGTGGGTTTGTGTTTGCAGACGAACTTGTATGAATAAAGTTATGTTAATATAGATTTCCATAATACTTTTCTTTTTAATATATTTATTTATTTATTGGCTGCATTGGGTCTTTGTTGCTGCATGTGGGCTTTCTCTAGCTGCGGCCAGTGGGGGTTACTCTTCGTTGCAGTGCATGGGCTTCTCATTGCAGTGGCTTCTCTTGTTGCAGAGCACAGGCTCTAGAGTGCAGGATCAGTGGCTTTGGCACATGGGCTTAGGTGCATCACGGCATGTGGGATCTTCCTGGACCAGGGATCGAACCCATGTCCCCTGCATTGGCAAGCGGATTCTTAACCACTGTGCCAACAGGGAAGCCCCTCCCTAATGCTTTTTAATGAGTTTGCTATTTGTTTTTATAGACAACTGGACAAATCATGTCTGAAACAAAGGGTCGGTTCATATTGTCCCTTCAGTCACCAAAATACTTTGCTAAACTTTCCATGTAAGTTCTAGATCAGTGCGATTTCCTCTTGATTTTAGGCAGAAGGGGCATGGGAATTCAACAGAGGCAACAAGCCTCCCTTTCTCTTCTCCTTTAAATCCAAAACACCACACCATCCTGGAGAAATGAAAATCTCTATTGAAAAGACACAGATACACACACAATCTTAAACAATGCTATAAACAAACTGAGAAGGCATGAAAAGGGGAGGATGTGTTGGTTTAAATCCAGGAAGGTTTTTGCATACCATGTTATCCTGCTCTCTGCTTTGTGCTTTATGCCTGTCTGTATTGTTTGAATTTGTTATAAGGAACACATATATTATATTTACAATAAAAACAAAGACTCAGAAATACAAAAATAAAATCATAAAACAAATGAGAAGCTGGGAGAAAATTAATCGCAAAAATGAAAAAGAGGAGGAGGAACCAAGATGGCAGAGTAGAAGGACGTGCTCTCACTCCCTCTTGCGAGAACACCAGAATCACAAATGGCTGCTAGACAATCATCAAGAGGAAGACAATGGAACTCATCACAAAAGATACCCCACATCTAAAGACAAAGGAGAAGCCAAAATGAGATGGTAGGAGGGGCACAATCACAGTAAAATCAAATCCCATAACTGGTGGTTGGGTGACTCACAGACTGGCGAACACTTATACCACAGAAGTCCACCCACTGGAGTGAAGGTTCTGAGCCCCACGTCAGGCTTCCTAACCTGGGGGTCTGGCAACGGGAGGAGGAAATCCTAGAGAATCAGACTTTGAAGCCTAGTGGGAATTGATTGCAGGATTTTGACAGGACTGGGGGAAAGAGAGACTCCGCTCTTGGAGGGCACACACAAAGTAGAGTGCACATTGGGACCCAGTGAATGGAGCAGTGACCCCAGGGGAGACTGAACCAGACCTACCTGCTAGTGTTGGAGGGTCTCCGGCAGAGGCGGGGGTGGAGGGGTGGCTCTGTTTCACCGTGTGGACAAGGACACAGGCAGCAGAAGTTCTGGGAAGTACTCCTTTGTGTGAGCCCTCCCAGAGTCCATCATTAGCCCCACCAAAGAGCCCAGGTAGGCTCCAGTGTTGGGTTGCCTCAGGCCAAACAACCAACAGGGAGGGAACCCAGCCCCAACCATCAACAGTCAAGTGGATTAAAGTTTTACTAAGCTCTGCCCACCAGAGCAACAGTCAGCTCTACCCACCACCAGTTCCTCCCATCAAGCCTCTTAGATAGCCTCATCCACCAGAGGGCAGAAGCAAGAAGAACTACAATCCTTCAGCCTGTGGAACAAAAACCACATTCACAGAAAGATAGACAAGATGAAAAGGCAGAGGACTATGTACCAGATGAAGGAACAAGATAAAACCCCAGAAAAAAAACTAAATGAAGTGGAGATAGGCAACCTTCCAGAAAAAGATTTCAGAATAATGATAGTGAAGATGATCCAGGACCTCAGAAAAAGAATAGAGGCAAAGATCAAGAAGATGCAAGAAATGTTTAACAAAGATCTAGAAGAATTAAAAAACAAATGAACAGAGAGGAACAACACAATAAGTGAAATGAAAACTGCACTAGAAGGAATCAATAGCAGAATAACTGAGGCAGAAGACCAGATAAGTGACCTGGAATACAAAATGGTGGAATTCACTGCTGTGGAAGACTAAAGAAAAAAGAATAAAAAGAAATGAAGACAGCCTAAGAGACCTCTGGGACAACATTAAATGTAACAACATTCACATTATAGGGGTCACAGAAGGAGAAGAGAGAGAGAAAGGACCCGAGAAAATATTTGAAGAGATTACAGTAGAAAACTTCCCTAACATGGGAAATGAAATAGCCACCCAAGTCCAGGAAGCACAGCAAGTCACATACAAGATAAAACCAAGAAGAAACACACTGAGAAACACACTGAGTAATCAAACTGGCAAAAATTAAAGACAAAGAAAAATTATTGAAAGCAGCCAGGGAAAAACAACAAATAACATACAAGGGAACTCCCATAAGGTGAACAGCTGATTTCTCAGCAGAAACTCTACAAGCCAGAAGGGAGTGGCATGATATACTTAAAGTGATGAAAGGAAAGAATCTACAACCAAGATTACACTACCCAGCAAGGATCTCATTCAGAATCGATGGAAAAATCAAGAGCTTTACAGACAATCAAAAGCTAAGAGAATTCAGCACCACCAAACCAGCTCTACAACAAATGCTAAAGGAACTTCTCTAAGTGGGAAACACAAGAGAAGAAAAGGACCTACAAAAATAAACCCAAAATAATTCAGAAAATAGTCATAGGAACATACATATCAATAATTACCTTAAATATGAATGGATTAAATGCTCCAACCAAAAGACACAGGCTTGCTGAATGGATACAAAAACAAGACTCATATATATGCTGTCTGCAAGAGACCCACTTCAGACCTAGGGACACATACAGACTGAAAGTGAGGGAATGGAAAAAGATATTCCATGTAAATGAAAATAAAAAGAAAGCTGGATTAGCTATACTCATATCAGATAA
The DNA here is from genome assembly GCF_964341445.2 of Mesoplodon mirus. Classification (NCBI taxonomy): domain Eukaryota; kingdom Metazoa; phylum Chordata; class Mammalia; order Artiodactyla; family Ziphiidae; genus Mesoplodon; species Mesoplodon mirus. The sequence goes on from NC_138977.1 coordinate 157,544,326, forward strand.
AATATACTTTAAAGTAAAGAATGGGGTTCCCTGGTGGTGCAGTGGTTGAGAGTCTGCCTGCCAATGCAGGGGACATGGGCTCATGCCCCGGTATGGGAATATCCCACATGCTGCGGAGCGGCTGGGCCCATGAGCCATGGCTGCTGAGCCTGCGCGTCCGGTGCCTGTGCTCCACAACGGGAGAGGCCACAACAGTGAGAGGCCTGCGTACCGCAAAAAAAGAAAAAAAAAAAAAGAATGTTACAAGAGACAAGGAAGCACACTACATAATGATCAAGGGATCAATCCAAGAAGAAGATACAACAATTATAAATATATATGCACCCAACATAGGAGCACCTCAATACATAAGGCAACTGCTAACAGCTATAAAAGACGAAATCGGCAGTAACACAATAATAGTGGGGGACTTTAACACCTCACTTATACCAGTGGACGGATCATGCAAACAGAAAACTAATACGGAGACACAAGCTTTAAATGACACAATAGACCAGATAGATTTAATTGATATTTATAGGACATTCCATCCAAAAAGAGCAGATTACACTTTCTTCTCAAGTGTGCATGGAACATTCTCCAGGATAGATCACATCTTGGGTCACAAATCAAGACTCAATAAATTTAAGAAAATGGAAATTATATCAAGCATCTTTTCTGACCACAACACTATGAGATTAGAAATGAATTACACAGAGTAAAACATAAAAACCACAAACACATGGAGGCTAAACAATACTTTACTAAATAACCAACAGATCACTGAAGAAATCAAATAGGAAATCAAAAAATACCTAGAGACAAATGACAATGAAAACACGATGATCCAAAACCTATGGGATGCAGCAAAAGCAATTCTAAGAGGGAAGTTTATAGCTCTACAAGCCTACCTCAAGAAAAAAGAAAAATCTCAAGTAAGCAATCTAATGTTACACCTAAAGGAACTAGAGAAAGAAGAACAAACAAAACCCAAAGTTAGCAGAAGGAAAGAAATCAGAAAGATCAGAGCAGGAATAAATGAAATAGAAACAAGGAAAACAATAGCACAGATCAATAAAACTAAAAGCTGGTTCTTTGAGAAGCTAAACAAAATTGATAAACCATTAACCAGACTGATCAAGAAAAAGAGGAAGAGGACTCAAATCAATAAAATTAGAAATGAAAAAGGAGAAGTTACAACAGACAACACAGAAATACAATTCATCCTAAGAGACTACTACAAGCAACTCTGTGCCAATAAAACAGACAACCTGGAAGAAATGGACAAATTCTTAGAAAGGTATAACCTTCCAAGACTGAACCAGGAAGAAATAGAAAATATGAACAGACCAATCACAAGTAATGAAATTGAAACTGTGATTAAAAATCTTCCAACAAACAAAAGTCCAGGACCAGATGGCTTCACAGGTGAATTCTATCAAACATTTAGAGAAGAGCTAGCAGCCATCCTTCTCAAACTCTTCCAAAAAATTGCAAAGGGAGGAACACTCCCAAACTCATTCTAGGAGGCCACCATCACCCTGATACCAAAACCAGACAAAGATACAAAGATACTACAAAAAAAGAAAATTACAGACCAATATCACTGATGAATATAGATGCAAAAATCCTCAACAAAATACTAGCAAACAGAATCCAACAACACATTAAAAGGATCATACACCATGGTCAAGTGGCATTTATCCCAGGGACGCAAGTATTCTTCAATATACACAAATCAATCAATGTGATACACCATATTAACAAATGGAAAAATAAAAACCATATGATCATCTCAATAGACGCAGAAAAAGCTTTTGACACAATTCAACACCCATTTATGATAAAAACTCTCCAGAAAGTGGGCATAGAGGGAACCTACCTCAACATAATAAAGGCCATATAGGACAAACCCACAGCAAACGTCATTCTCAATGGTGAAAAACTGAAAGCATTTCCTCTAAGATCAGGAACGAGACAAAGATGTCCACTCTCACCACTATTTTTCAACATAATTTTGCAAGTCCTAGCCACAGCAATCAGAGAAGAGAAAGAAATAAAATGAATACAAATTGGAAAACAAGAAGTAAAACTGTCACTGTTTGCAGATGACATGATACTATACATAGAGAATCCGAAAAATGCCACCAGAAAACTACTAGAGCTAATCAATGAATTTGGTAAAGTTGCAGGATACAAAATTAATGCACAGAAATCTCTGGCATTCCTATACACTAATGACAAAAAATCTGAAAGAGAAATTATGGAAACACTCCCATTTACCATTGCAACACAAAGAATAAAATACCTAGGAATAAATCTACCTAGGGAGACAAAAGACCTGTATGCAGAAAATTATAAGACACTGATGAAAGAAATTAAAGATGATACCAACAGAGGGAGAGATGTACCATGTCCTTGGATTGGAAGAATCAACATTGTGAAAATGTCTCTACTACCCAAAGCAATCTACAGATTCAATGCAATCCCTATCAAATTACCAATGGAATTTTTTATGGAACTAGAACAAAAAATCTTAAAATTTGTATGGAGACACAAAAGACCCCGAATAGCCAAAGCAGTCTTGAGGGAAAAAAATGGAGCTGGCGGAATCAGACTCCCTAGCTTCAGACTATACTACAAAGCTAAAGTAATCAAGACAATATGGTACTGGCACAAAAAGAGAAATATAGATCAATGGAACAAGATAGAAAGCCCAGAGATAAACCCATGCATCTATGGTCAACTAATCTATGACAAAGGAGGCAAAGATATACAATGGAAGAAAGACAGACTCTTCAATTAATAGTGCTAGGAAAACTGGACAGCTACATGTAAAAGAATGAAATTAGAACACTCCCTAACACCATACACAAAAATAAACTCAAAATGGACTCAAGACCTAAATGTAAGACTGGACACTCTAAAACTTTTAGAGGAAAACCTGGGAAGAACACTCTTTGATGTAAATCACAGCAAGATCTTTTTTGATCCCCTTCCTAGAGTAATGGAAATAAAAACAAAAATAAATAAATGGGGCGTAATGAAATTTCAAAGCTTTTGCACAGCAAAGGAAACCATAAACAAGACGAAAAGACAAGCCTCAGAATGGGAGAAAATATTTGCAAATGAATCAGCAGACAAAGGATTAACTCCAAAATATATAAACAGCTCATGCAGCTCAATATTAAAGAAACAAACAACCCAATCCAAAAATGGGCAGAAGACCTAAATAGACATTTCTGCAAAGAAGACATACAGATTGCCAAGAAGCATGTGAAAATCTGCTCAACATCACTAATTACTAGAGAAATGCAAATCAAAACTACAATGAGGTATCACCTCACACCAATTAGAATGGGCATCCTCAGAAAATCTACAAACAACAAATGTTGGAGAGAGTATGGAGAAAAGGGAACCCTCTTGCACTGTTGGTGGGACTGTAAATTGATACAGCCACTATGGAGAACAGTGTGGAGGTTCCTTAAAAAACTAAAAATAGAATTACCATATGACCAGGAATCCCACTCCTGGACATATACCCAGAGAAAAGCATAATTCAAAAAGACACATGCACCCTAATGTTCATTGCAACACTATTTACAATAGCCAGGTCATGGAAGCAAACTAAATGCCCATCGACAGATGAATGGATAAAGAAGTTGTGGTACATATATACAATGGAATATTACTCAGACATAAAAAGGAACAAAATTGAGTTATTTGTTGAGACGTGGATGGATCTAAAGACTGTCATACAGAGTGAAGTAAGTCAGAATAGAGAAACAAATATCGTATATTAACGCATGTATGTGGAACCTAGAAAAATGGTACAGATGAACCAGTTTTCAGGGCAGAAGTTGAGACACAGATGTAGAGAACAAAAGTATGGACACCAAAGGGGGAAAACCGTGGTGAGGTGGGGATGGTGGTGGTGTGCTGAACTGGGTTATTCGGATTGACACGTATACACTGTCGTGTATAAAATTGATGACTAATAAGAACCTGTGGTATAAAAAAAGAAAGAAAAAAACCATAAAAAACAAGTAATACTAAACTTTCTTTGGGTTATTTGTATGAAAATATGTTAATATAAATGTTTCCGACATTACATGAAATTTCTTTTTTTTAAGATTAGATAGGTATAATATTTATTATATATACTTTTTAAATGGAAGTATAGTTGAAATATAACACTTTGTTAATTTCAGGTCTACAACATAATGATTTGATATTTGTGTCTTTTGAAATGCTCACCACAATGAATCTAGTTAGCACCTGTCACCATACACAGCTACAATTATTTTTTTCTTGTGATGAGGAATTTTGAGATCTATTCTCTTAGCAACTTTCAAATATACATACAGTATTATTAACTATAGTCACCATGCTGTACATTACATCCCCACGACTTAATTATTTTTATAACTGGATGAAAATATACATTTTGATGCTAGAATTATTGCTGAAAGAGTTGTGTTTTTTTTATTAGTTTCTGCTTTATAACAAAGTGAATCAGTCATACATATACATCTGTTCCCACATCCCTTCCCTCCTGCGTCTCCCTCCCTCCCACCCTCCCCATCCCACCCCTCCAGGAGGTCACAAAGCACCGAGCTGATCTCCCTGTGCTATGCGGCTGCTTCCCACTATCATTCTACCTTACGTTTGGTACCGTATATATGTCCATGCCTCTCTTTCGCTTTGTCACAGCTTACCCTTCCCCCTCCCCATATCCTCAAGTCCATTCTCAAGTAGGTCTGTGTCTTTATTCCTGTTTTACCCCTAGGTTCTTCATGACATTTTTTTTCTTAAATTCCACATATATGTGTTAGCATACGGTATTTGTCTTTCTCTTTCTGACTTACTTCACTCTGTATGACAGACTCTAGGTCTATCCACCTCATTACAAATAGCTCAATTTCGTTTCTTTTTATGGCTGAGTAATATTCCATTGTATATATGTGCCACATCTTCTTTATCCATTCATCCGATGATGGACACTTAGGTTGTTTCCAGCTCCGGGCTATTGTGAATAGAGCTGCTATGAACATTTTGGTACATGTCTCTTTTTGAATTATGGTTTTCTCAGGGTATATGCCTAGTAGTGGGATTGCTGGGTCATATGGTAGTTCTATTTTTAGTTTTTGAAGGAACCTCCATACTGTTCTCCATAGTGGCTGTACCAATTCACATTCCCACCAGCAGTGCAAGAGTGTTCCCTTTTCTCCACACCCTCTCCAGCATTTATTGTTTCTAGATTTCTTGATGATAGCCATTCTGACTGGTGTGAGATGATATCTCATTGTAGTTTTGATTTGCATTTCTCTAATGATTAATGATGTTGAGTATTCTTTCATGTGTTTGTTGGCAGTCTATATATCTTCTTTGGAGAAATGCCTATTTAAGTCTTCTGCCCATTTTTGGATTGGGTTGTTTGTTTTTTTGTTATTGAGCTGCATGAACTGCTTATAAATTTTGGAGATTAATCCTTTGTCAGTTGCTTCATTTGCAAATATTTTCTCCCATTCTGAGGGTTGTCTTTTGGTCTTGTTTATGGTTTCCTTTGCTGTGCAAAAGCTTTGAAGTTTCATTAGGTCCCATCTGTTTATCTTTGTTTTTATTTCCATTTCTCTAGGAGGTGGGTCCAAGAGGATCTTACTGTGATTTATGTCATAGAGTGTTCTGCCTATGTTTTCCTCTAAGATTTTGATAGTTTCTGGCCTTACATTTAGGTCTTTAATCCATTTTGAGCTTATTTTTGTGTATGGTGTCAGGGAATGATCTAATTTCGTACTTTTACATGTCCCTTGCCAGTTTTCCCAGCACCACTTATTGAAGAGGCTCTGCTTTCTCCACTGTATATTCCTGCCTCCTTTATCAAAGAAAAGTTGACCATATGTGCATGGGTTTCTCTCTGGGCTTTCTATCCTGTTCCATTGATCTATCTTTCTGTTTTTATGCCAGTACCACACTGTCTTGATTACTGTAGCTTTGTAGTATAGTCTGAAGTCAGGGAGCCTGATTCCTCCAGCTCCGTTTTTCGTTCTCAAGATTGCTTTGGCTATTCAGGGTCTTTTGTTTTTCCAAACAAATTGTGAAATTTTTTGTTCTACTTCTGTGAAAAATGCCAGTGGTAGTTTGATAGGGATTGCATTGAATCTGTAGATTGCTTTGGGTAGTAGAGCCATTTTCACAATATTGATTCTTCCAATCCAGGAGCATGGTATATCTCTACATCTATTTGTATCATCTTTAATTTCTTTCATCAGTGTCTTATAATTTTCTGCATACAGGTCTTTTGTCTCCTTAGGTAGGTTTATTCCTATTCTTTTTGTTGCAATGGTAAATGGGAGTGTTTTCTTGATTTCACTTTCAGATTTTTCATCATTAGTGTACAGGAATGCCAGAGATATCTGTGCATTAATTTTGTATCCTGCTACTTTAACAAATTCATTGATTAACTCTAGTAGTTTTCTGGTAGCATCTTTAGGATTCTCTATGTATAATATCATGTCATCTGCAAACAGTGACAGCTTTACTTCTTCTTTTCCAATTTGGATTCCTTTTATTTCCTTTTCTTCTCTGATTGCTGTGGCTAAAATTTCCAAAACTAAGTTGAATAAGAGTGGTGAGAGTGGGCAACCTTGTCTTCTTCCTGATGTTAGTGGAAATGTTTTCAATTTTTCACCATTGAGGATGATGTTGGCTGTGGGTTTGTCCTATATGGTCTTTATTATGTTGAGGAAAGTTCCCTCTATGCCTACTTTCTGCAGGGTTTTTATCATAAATGGGTGTTGAATTTTGTCGAAAGCTTTCTCTGCATCTATTGAGATGATCATATGGTTTTTCTTCTTCAATTTGTTAATATGGTGTATCACATTGATTGATTTGCGTATATTGAAGAATCCTTGCATTCCTGGAATAAACCCCACTTGATCATGGAGTATGATCCTTTTAATGTGCTGTTGGATTCTGTTTGCTAGTATTTTGTTGAGAATTTTTGCATCTATGTTCATCAGTGATATTGGCCTGTAGTTTTCTTTCTCTGCGACATCCTTGCCTGGTTTTGGTATCAAGGTGATGGTGGCCTCATAGAATGAGTTTGAGAGTGTTCCTCCCTCTGCTATATTTTGGTGTTTGAGAAGGATAAGTGTTTGAGAAGGATAAGTGTTAGCTCTTCTCTAAATGTTTGATAGAATTCACCTGTGAAGTCATCTGGTCCTGGGCTTTTGTTTGTTGGAAGATTTTTAATCACAGTTTTAATTTCAGTGCTTGTGATTGGTCTATTCATGTTTTCTATTTCTTCCTGATTCAGTCTCGGAAGGTTGTGCATTTCTAAGAATTTGTCCATTTCTTCCAGGTTGTCCATTTTATTGGCATAGAGCTTCTTGTAGTAATCTCTCATTATCTTTTGTATTTCTGCAGTGTCAGTTGTTACTTCTCCTTTTTCATTTCTAATTGTATTGATTTGAGTCTTCTCCCTTTTTTTCTTGATGAGTCTGGCTAATGGTTTATCAATTTTGTTTATCTTCTCAAAGAACCAGCTTTTAGTTTGGTTGATCTTTGCTATCGTTTCCTTCATTTCTTTTTCATTTATTTCTGACCTGATCTTTATGATTTCTTTCCTTCTGCTAACTTTGGGGTTTTTTTGTTCTTCTTTCTCTAATTGCTTTAGGTGCTGGGTCAGGTTGTTTACTCGAGATGTTTCCTGTTTCTTAAGGTGGGATTGTATTGCTATAAACTTCCCCCTTAGAACTGCCTTTGCTGTGTCCCATAAGTTTTGGGTCATCGTATTACATGAAATTTATAAAAATCTTATATGTTCTTGTATAATGCTATTAGTCATAACTAGTTATTACTTTAAAATGTATATCTCAGAAATAAATAATTTCCTTGCCAATTGCATTATTATGAACTTTCATCAAATCTTTACCTGTGGTCATATTTAAGTCTTTTGTTATTTACAGACAGTTCTGGGTGTACTCTGATGCTTTTGCAAAAATGTTTCTATAAAAGGTTTCCATCTTTAATGAATTCATGGAAAAGACTCTGACAAGTACAGGTTTCTGGTAACTGACTATGCTGCTGAACTGAATGAATAAGCATTTTCAGAACTCTAATGGAAAACTGATGAATTCATAAAAGTTCTAAGAAAAGATCAAGATGAAGAAAAAAATTAATTACATGTGACTGAGTGAAATGATGAGGGTGATTATAATTTTTGTGACTTTCAATTTGAATAATAATAAAAAAAATCCCACAAGGACTCAGAGGCAAAAATATACAGATCAATTATCACTGCAAAGTAAAGGAGCTGTTACAGTGGAGGATTACTGGACTGATTGTCAATATTATGACATAGTATGAGTGTGTTTCGTGTTTGGTAATTGCAATCATTGTTGTTTTTGTTGTGGTCATCCATTTACAATGCTTGGTGTCAGTTTATTTATCTCTTGTAAAAATAAAATACATTGTGTGTGTGTGAAAAAAATGAGAAAGAATTAAGATCATTAATAATACTTTAATGGAAAGAATTCAAGCAAATTGATAAGAAGGACACTAGCACCTCAATAATCAAATATGGGCAAAGGTCATGAACAAACATCTCACAGAAAAGGAAATGCAAATTGTCATTCTGCTACAACTGTGCTCTCTTTAATCTGTCCTCCCAATGAACAGCAGAGTAATTTTTCTAAAACAGGATCATGTTTACTCCATTGCTGAAGTTTTTTCTCCATTTTCTGTGAGCTTATTTTAAGTACTTTTAAACTTTTGTAAGAAGAAGTGAGTTATACTATCACAAATTGAGAGAATGTTCATTAGAAAGCAGTCTGTGATTGGTGAAGATTGAGCATCATTTTCAGAAGAGTAGAGTGACATGAGCCTGATTTCAGGGGCTTATAGAGAGAATTGTGGGAAACAACTGCAAGATAAACATTGTCCACACATTCAAGAAGCTTGTCAAGGAAAGGGAGTGAAACATGACAATAGCTAACAGGGGAAATGGTTATTAACCTACCCATGTGTGGAACAGATACTGACTGTAGATCTTGTTTTGACTTCTTACCTTCCTGTTTGTTTCTGTTCTTTTGTAGAGGGATCATCAATGTAAAATTTGAGAAGTACAGATAAGTGTAAGGAGATAGAAAAGGCATCATCCCAAGGCCCCACCACACAGAAACAATAGTGATATTTTAGAGAATTCCTTTTCAACACCATTTATAGGATACCTTTGTTTTTTAATATGTATGAGATATTACATTTCTCTATAAATTTGAGGTAATATAAGGCCTCTTTTCATTTTGTGCTATTTATATCCCTTTTCATCCAAACTGGTGGTGTATCTGCAATGCAATTCTCCTAAAATTTTTTTTGTCTCCCATGAATCTCATTGAAATTTGGCTCATTAGACAAAAGCGACACACAAATCTTTTTGAGATAAACCTTTTTCTACTTTAAGCTTCTGCTAAGACTCCCTAAGAACAATACTATGTGCTTCTTAAAAGCCTATTGTTCAACAGAAATATTCCCCTTAGACTTTTTTGAGGTTTTACCAAAAGACTTTACATTCGCACCCTTAATTTTTAAAATTAATTAATTAATTAATTTATTTATTGGGTCTTTACTGCTGCGCACAGGCTTTCTTTAGTTGCAGCAAGCAGAGGTTACTCTTCGTTGCAGTGCACGGTCTTCTCATTGCAGCAGCTTCTCTTGTTGAGGATCAGGGGCTCTAGGTGTGTGGGCTTCAGTAGTCATGGCATGCAGGCTCAGTAGTTGTAGCTCATAGGCTCTAGAGCGCAGGCTCAATAGTTGGGGAGCAGGGGCTTAGTTTCTCTGCAGCCACCCCCTCAATTTTATCTTTAGAACATGTTTTACTGAGACTGATTTGGATTTGATATTTGCCCAGAAGCTAATTCCTAATTTTGGCATCATTTTAAAAATCATAGTTATCATTATACGTCTATTATTGCTATATATATCCATTGATATTCTATTATATACATATTTTCTATATACATATATATGTAAAATAATTAGTGCTAAAAAAATCCAGTTTCCCATGTCATCAATATTTCATAAACAACATTTTGATTGACTTTTTTAATCCTATATGCTGTTTTTCATCTAATCATTCCCCAGATGTATACACGGGGGTAGCTGTTTCCAAGTTTTGTATTTATAAACCACATGTTGAACAACTTGGACATGGATTTTTTTTCAAATATCAAGCTTTTTCCTTAAAATTGTTCTTAAATGTAGAATAACTGGATCAAAGGGTATTAATACTTTCATTATTTGTTAAATATCGCAATACTACTTTCCAAGGACATTGAATTATTTTTCACCTTTGCTTTCTTTCTTACTTCAGCCTTATTACTTATATGTCATCCTTTTTTTTTTTCCCCTCAAAACTCTTCCTACTTTCAGCCTTTCTCTGGTTGTTTATTTTTCTGGTTCTTTTTTTTAAAAAATTGTGATAAGAATACTGTTTCTCTGGTTATTCATATTCTCTGTGTTGCTCTTCTTTTCAACTAAAAAGTCAGTCACCACTTCCTTTAACCCAATAAATATGTATCAGGAGGGAGCCAATATTATGCCTTGGTCTCTTCCATTTCCTCCAATGTAGGAAATAGGGTAGGTACTTTTGGGGGTTTTTTGGTTTGTGTTTAATGGCATAAACACACTTTAGTTTATAGGAATTGTCATTCTACTAAATTGGTTTTGATTTCATGGAGTGAGATTATTTTCAATATGCCATAATATATGTCCACATAGGGTCACCTTGAAAATGTAACATTTCAAGCTTTAGTCATATTATTTCTTTTTTACATTCACCATTTCCACACTACAGCCAAAAGCTTTCTCAGCATTTGCTTTGATTTCAGTGCATTTCTGACTGCTTTTGCAGAGATCTGTGAGTTTTAGATGTAGCTGAGCCCCACCTGTTACCAACTCATCCACTGTGATGTCATGACAGCACTAGTGTGTCCGCCCAAATCAGGAAGATATATTCAGTGGTGGTTCAGGCATCCATGTAGCCAATCTGTTGGAAGGTCAGGAGCTGGAAAAGTCAATAATAACAAAAACAACTCTTCTTTAGTTGAGGCTAATAGAATGGTAAATTATAAGTGCTTCAGTGAAACCTGATAAAGTGACTGGTCTATATTTAGGTGTCTTTAGTATGTTAAATTTGCAAATAAGAAAGCATAATAGTGCTTCCCTGGTGGCGCAGTGGTTGAGAGTCCGCCTGCCAATGCAGGGGACACGGGTTCGTGCCCCGGTCCGGGAAGATCCCACATGCCATGGAGCGGCTGGGCCCGTGAGCCATGGCTGCTGAGCCTGTGCGTCTGGAGCCTGTGCTCCACAATGGGAGAGGCCACAACAGTGAGAGGCCCGCATACTGCCAAAAAAAAAAAAAATGAAGAAAGCATAATAGATTTAGACATTGAGCATCAATGACTGTAAACATCACAAAAGGAGAGAGAAACAGGAAATATGTCTTCCTGATGGAAGAAAACAATTTGTCACACACAAAAAAATTTAACATAAATCTTGTTCAATTTTTAGGAAATATTGATGACAGAGAAAAATATTGAATTACACCAGCAATCAGGAAAATAAGGACTTGATTTATTTAACAAAAGAATTATAAGAAAACACAAATTAGAGGAGAAACCTAAAAAGTTAAAGAGACTTAGAGGATATATTAACTAATGCAATGTTGTAACCTTATTTGGATCTTGATTCAAAAGAACTGTTAAAAATTTTTGATGTATATGAGATGGCTGACAATCTGACCACTGACTAGATATTTGATGATTTTAGGGAATTATTATTAGTTTTGTTTTGTTTTGCTGTGATAATAGTATTGTGATTATGCTAAAACAAAATAGTCCTTAACTTTTAGAGATACATACTTAGATATTTACAGATAAAATATGATGTTAGGCATTTGCTTCAAAATAATATGAGGGAAGGGAATGAGTAAGGGTATAGATTAGACAAGACTGATCTTGAATTGATAATTGTTGAGGCTCAGTGATGTGAATGTGGAAAATTGCTCAGAAGAATTATGTAAATAAGATTGAAAAGAATCTTGCCATTGAAACTCAAGCAGAATTTACATTTCTCTTGAGAAAAAAGTGACATCTTTCAAGTTTGGTGGAGAGAAGGAACTCCAGAATGAATGTGCCTGGCTCAATGGTGTTTCAAGAGTGAGAGTAAAATAAGGATTATCTAAGTGCATGACAGTTACTGCAAGGTGTACTTCATGAAGAAAAGTATAATCTAGAGAGAAGGAGAGGCATATAAAAATTTCCAGCAATGAAATAAGCAAAGTATTTATAAATATAATTAAAATTTTATTGTAAAATATGATAATTATTTTGTGTTTAAAATGTTCAATGACAAAATGGCACTAAAATGATAAGGAATTAGGAGTGTTGAGTGGGTAATTAAAGTATATTAAAGTCCTCTTTTTCAGAAGGAGAATAGAAATAATGAATAACTAGAATGTATTGGAAAACTGATATTTGAGTTTCTTAGTTAAAAATCTAAGGGTAATTGCTATAAGTACATAATTAAATCTATATATTTGGAACCAACAGAGTGGGAAAAAATGAAAGATTAAAAAAACTTTATTAATGTAATGGAAGGCAAGGGAAATATTTTAAAATGAAACAAATAATAAATATAGTAAACAGAACAATAAAATAAGATAATGGATAAAATCCCAAGTATATCAGTACTCAAAAGGTATTAAAATGAAAATTTACCTATTAAGAGATAGAGATTATTACCCAGTTACTAGAAAAAAATTGGTACGAGCTCCTTATAGTATGCCCACTTGGAAAAACCACAACAACAACAAAGAATTGTTGATTATGGAGGAACGGGGAAATATACACATCAGCAAAATTATAATCAAAGGGTAGATAATGAACCTCTGTTTTTGGTAATTTGCAGTTTAGATAACATGTAAAATCTTCTGCTACAAAATATCTGGAAATGATAGATAAAATATGATAAACAATATTTTAAATATATATCTCAGTTTACAAGAAAGAGAAATACTCAAGACCTTAAATAAAAAAGAATAAGGAATAAAATGTTACATATGTGGTTGTTTCTAGAAAAGTCGCCAATCTCAGTAACCAAAAACCAAAGAACTTGAGTTTCAATCAGATGAAAATCTTAAATTCAAGAAAGGAGAGTTGGTATGCAAATTTGAAACCCCATCTCCACTCCACTCACTGTCTTACATAGAGCTGGAACTAGAATAGCCACACCCATTGGCAAAGAAAGACAACGGAAAAGCTTATGTGTCTTGGCCTGGACTCCGAATTAGAGTTTTCAAAGTCTCCTTTAAGAACTTGACATCTCAGTTTAACCTCAAGGAAACTTGGGGTTTAAATTTACTCCCAAACTGAGAAATTAAGATAAAAGGTGGATCCAGGTGGCAATACCCTTGGATGACCAAACAGGAGCAAATGTAAGACCTCTCTGGGAGTTCGTGCGTAATTCCAGTAGTCTCCAACAGGACTGCCACAGAGATACCCTACATAAAATGAAACCAGTTTTTCACTGATCTTTCCAGTTCAGTTCTCTCTAGTACCCAGAAGCCAGCAATCTTTCAACCCCACCAGGATCTCTGATCCATTGATCCCATCACCTTTCCACAATCCCACACCCCCTAGATATCTGAATCATTCCTCTCCTTACCCAGCTTAAATCATGGACAGACATTACATTTAGGCATATATTGTCAACTCCATCGCCTCTATCTACCTTTATGGTATTCACTAGGCTGTCAAATCCACCTGTCTTCTCTGCACCTGCACGTTAAAGCTGAACAAGGCTGAGAATAATGCTGAAACACTGACTGGCTCCTACTTTAAGTTAATAACCAGAGCCTCCAGTGACCTAGTACTGCCGAGGAATCTGACTATACATCCTAGTCCGTTCTCCATTCTTCCACTCTCCTACTCCAATGTTCTGTACCTTCTATCTTCGAAAACCCTCGGTACCTTTTCTCCCATCCTCTCAGATGATGACCTTGCTTCCTACTTCTCTGGAAGAGTTGTGACAGTCAGAAAAATAATTGCCACAAACTTCCATCATCCTATCTACTCATACTTGTCAGATTACCAGCCTTCCTTATCTAATTGTAGATGAAAATTTGTGTCTTGATCTCAGACTAACTCTTTGAATTATGCACAAGACACCATCCCCTCCTGATTAAATACATCACTTAAATACTTTTCCTTTCCCTCTCCCACACCTTCAGTTTTCCACTCTTCACGGTGACTTTGAGGAGCAAATTTGGTATCTCTCCTCTCTTAAAGTGCGCGCGCGCACACACACACACACACACACACACACGGAAAGATCTCTTGACTCTACTTTTCCCTCCAGATCCTGACCCCTTTTTTCTGCACATTTTTTGCAACTAAGCTCCTAGAAAAAGTTGTCTTTACTCACCTGTTCCAATTCCCCTCTTATCGTCAGGCTTTTGCTCCAACTGCTCCATCATAACTGCTCTTATGGTTACTTGTGGTCCCCCATAACTAAATCTAAGTGTCAGTTTTCAATCCTCATCCTACATTACCTAACTACAACATTTGATACAGCTGGGCATTCCCACCTCCTGGAAAGACTCTCCACTTGATCCCAGATTCCACTCTCTCCTGATTCCTTTCTTATCTCTCTGGCTTCTCCTGTTCATTTCTTTTGCTAATTCCTCCTCTTCTACAGTCAACCTTAACATGGTAGTACCCCAGGGGTCAACCTTTAGACTTCTCTTCTCTGTTTATACACACTCCCATGGGGAGCTCATCTAATCCCTGGTTTGATATTGTCTATATGCCATGACTACCAATTTTAAATCCCTAGCCTGCACCTCTCCTGTGAACTCCACACTTATATTTTGAATTGCTCATTTGAAATCTCCACTTGGATGTCTAACATACATCTCAAACTTAACATGTTCATTACTGAACTCCTTTCTCCTCCACCCTCAAACATATTCTATATAGTTACTTAATGGAAATTCCACTTTTTAAGTTGCCAGGCTCAAAACTTCAAAGACATTACTGACTCCTCTTTTCTCTCATACCTCACATCCAGTACTTTAGGGAATCTTAATGGCTCTACCTTTAATATAATCTTTATTTGATCAATTCTTATCATCTCTGCTGTTTCTACTTTGGTTCAAGTCATCATCATAATTAAGTAACAGCAATAGTCTCCTAAATGCCCTCCATGCTTCCACTGTCAAACCCTTTAATCTATTTTCAAATAATATTCAAAGTCGATATTCTTACTAATGCTTACAAAGCCCTACATGATCTGCCTACCCATTATACCCACTCCATTCTCTAGCCTCTCCTACTACTTTCTCCAAACTCTCTTTTCTACAGTAACACTGGCCTCCTTGCTGTTCCATGGAGATGCCAGTTATGCTTCCCCATGAGGGCTGGAAAAGCTCTTCTGGAGATCCATGTGGCTCACTTTCTCACCTCTTTTAAGTCTCTGCTCAAATACCATCTTTTAAATGAAGCCAAATGTGACAGCTCATTTATTTTGCAAGCACTCCCACTATCACTGTGGACCTACCAAATCTACTTGCTCTGCTCTATATTTTTTCCATATGACTTACCATCTTATAAAATATAATAAAATTTACCCTATTTATTATGTTGTGATTCCTACCACTAGAATGTAGACTTCATTGAGAACAGAAAATTGAATCTGTTTTCCCCACTGATATACTCTCAGCCCCAAGCAAAAGACCTGCCACTTATAAATAAGAACTCAGTTAGTATTTGTTGATAGAATAAATAAACCTAAAATTACAAAACATTTGGGGATTTTAAGTTATAGAATAGTTGAAAAGCAACTACAAAATAAAGCATGTTTAAACTGATTAAAGACACAAAATAGGGGGGAAAACAAATGCAAAGAATAAGAAAAATGATATAGTGCTATCAATATCAGACATAATAGCATTTTTTAACATCTTTATTGGAGTATAATTGCTTTACAATGGTGTGTTAGTTTCTGCTTTATAACAAAGTGAATCAGATATACGTATATCCCCATATCTCCTCCCCCTTGCATCTCCCTCCCACCCTCCCTATCCCACCCCTCTAGGTGGTCACAAATCACCGAGCTGATCTCCCTGTGCTATGCGGCTGCTTCCCACTAGCTATCTATTTTACATTTGGTAGTGTATATATGTCCATGCCACTCTCTCACTTCATCCCAGCTTACCCTTCCACCTCCCCGTGTCCTCAAGTCTATTCTCTATGTCTGCGTCTTTATTCCTGTCCTGGCCCTAGGTTCTTCAGAACCATTTTTTTATCATTTAAATATAAATAGAAAAAAATATACTACCTTAAAAAAAAGTCCAAAAATAAGATCATACTACATGAACTTGTATGCACCAAACAATATAGTTTTGAACAATTAAAAGCAAAAATGTGCAGGACATAGGAAGGAATTAACAATTACATAATTGCAGAAAAATTTTTATAAATTTCTGTTAGAAAAATACTGATAAAGGAGATGAAAAAGTTAATTAAGATATGGAAGAGCCAAACAACAAAATTATCAGGTTTTATCTAATTTTAGTATATTCTCTACATATTATGCACTATTTATAATATATAGTATTCTCATATATTTATTTATGCTATTTAAATTATGTATTAAATATATTATTGATATTATTAATAGAATATACAATAATGTATTATATTACATTACAACTAGAATATATAAATATACTATTTCTATATATTTACCTATATAGAAAAATGTGCAGTCAGCAAATAGCATACATAGATCATTATTTTAAAAGACCACATACAAAACCATAAATTGTTTTTTTTTTTTTTTTTTTTTTTTTTTTTCCTTTTTGCGGTATGCGGGCCTCTCACTGTTGTGGCCTCTCCTGTTGCGGAGCACAGGCTCCGGATGCGCAGGCCCAGCGGCCGTGGCTCACGGGCCCAGCCGCTCCGCGGCATATGGGATCCTCCCAGACCGGGGCACGAACCCGTATCCCCTGCATCGGCAGGCGGACTCTCAACCACTGCGCCACCAGGGAGGCCCCATAAATTGTTTTGAAAAGTTGATAAGATACATACCATACTCTCCAATTTCAATGCAATTAATTTTTTTTTTTTTTTTTTTTTTTTGCAGTAAATGGGCCTCACACTGTTGTGGCCTCTTCCATTATGGAGCACAGGCTCCAGATGCGCATGCTCAGCATCCATGGCTCACAGGCCCAGCCGCTCTGCGGCATGTGGGATCTTCCCGGACTGGGGAATGAACCCATGTCCCCTGCATTGGCAGGTGGACTCTCAACCACTGCACCAGCAGGGAAGCCCTGCAATTAAATATTTTTAAAGTTAAAAATCCTTCTTAAATTTTGGAAACTAAAATATGAAAAACTTAAAAACAATCTATATAAATGTGTATGGGGTAAAGGAAAAAAAATGTAAATTGCAAAATAGAACTGATTGAAAATATTAGATGTCAGACCTTATGGAGTACAGCTAAACTATTTCTAAGGATGAAATGTATAACCTTAACTACATTTCTTTGAAAAAAATGAGAAACATTTAAGATAAATTAGTTAAGCATTCAAATCAAGAAGGTATAAAAACAGCAAAAGAGTAAACATAATTAGAAGGAAATCATTTTTTAAAATATACAAACAAGAATTATTGAATAATAGATAAACCTTTAAAAAGTTGATCAACAAAATCAATAGTTTTTTAAAAGATTAATAAAAATAATTTGCTACAGATAATTAAAAGAATAAAGAAGCTACAAATAAATACTTTCAGAAAAATTGAAATGAATAGATGTTTTTAGAGTCACAAGAGAGTACATTGAACAACTTTATGTCAATAAATTTGAAAATGTTCAAATTTCATTTTTTCTAGAAAATATAAATGATAAAAATTGATTCAAAAAGAAATTAAAAGTATACATACCAATGGCCATTAAAATTAAATCAGTAGTCAGAAAATCTCTTACCCAAAACTGAAACTAGGAAAAGATGGTCATAGAAGTGAATTTTACCAAGTTTTTGAGAAAAAACAGATGTTCTATAGCTCATTTTAAAAACCTTTAAAGAGTAGAAAAAGAAGGAAAATTACCTTGTTACAAAAACTGGCTAAGGACAGTACCAGAAAAGAAGATAATGGGGCAATCTCATTTATGAATATAAATGCAAAAGTTCCTAAATAAAATATTAAGAAATAAATGTCAACAGATGTAGCCAAATAATAATATATCATGAAAAAGTGGAGTTTTCTGAAGAATGAAATGATATTTAAACATCAGAGTTTATCTATATAATCCACCTCATTAACACATTGAAATCCTAATCTCCAGTGACTCAAAATATGCCCTTATTTGGAAATAAGTTCTTTGTATAGGTGAGCAAGTTAAAATGAAGTCATTAGTGTCAACCCTAATCGAAAATGACTTGTGTCATTATAAAAAGGAGAAATTTGGACACAGAGACAGGTGTGCACAGAGGGAAGATAATGTGAAGAGATGCAGGGAGAACACTACGGAAAGAAAGAAGAAAGGAGAAAAACCAAAATAATCATTTTAATAGAGATGCTGAAAAATATTTATTGGGCTAAATTGGGTACTCACTTATGCTAAAATATTTTGGAAAACTAGAATAAAAGAGAACCTCTTTAACTTGTTAAAAAGATATTTACCAAAAAAAACCCCACACACTATAATTAATGGTGAAACTTTATAAGCATTTCCTTTATTTATTTATTTTTTAAAATAAATTTATTTTACTTATTTATTTTTGGCTGTGTTGGGTCTTCGTTGCTGTGTGTGGGCTTACTCTTAGTTGCGGTGAGCAGGGGCCACTCTTCGTTGCCGTGGGCGGACTTCTCATTGCGGTGGCTTCTCTTGCTGCGCAGCACAGGCTCTAGGTGCGCGGGCTTCAGTAGTTGTGGCTCGTGAGCTCTAGAGCGCAGGCCCAGTAGCTGTGGTGCATGGGCTTAGTTGCTCCGCGGCATGTGGGATCTTCCCAGACCAGGGCTCCAACTCGTGTCCCCTGCATTGGCAGGAGGATTCTTAACCACTGTGCCACCCGGGAAGTCCAAGCATTTCCTTTAAAATCAGGAATGACAGAAAAATTATTAAAAATTTAGAAACAGGCAAAAGAGAATAGTAGGTATTCCTTCAATGCAGTGCTGAGTTTGCATCTTTGATTTTTCTATTGTCTGTGCTGTTTTACAGCTGTGTAGATGCAGAGGTTAACTTGTAGCTATTTGTCTGGTACAGGTGAAAGTAATTTCTGTCCAGTATAATGCCATCCCAAAGTATAGTTTATTGCTCTGTAGGATGTTAACCAGTTCTGGACCTAACCCAGCAATCTTATCCTAAATTTCCTTTATTAAATGAACTCTGAAGTATCCTTTGAACCAGTTTTAATATATTCCTGGTTCCCTCATTAATTAATGAGTTAAATAAAATCCTTGACATACATCCATTTTACATTTGCATGAGAGCTATGATTTACCCTTTTGACAAGTACACTTGAACAAGAAGAAGTCAAGGATGGCTGTAACTACTGCTTCTATTCATCATATACTAGAAGACTTAAATAAGTAACTAGTAAAAATAAATAATATGAGTATTAGAACAGAAGATTTAAAAAATGCTGTTATTTTCAGATACGGTTGTCTATATAGACAATCCAAAAGAATTCAAAGCAAATATGTGAATTTAACTAGCTTGCTGAAGACAGAAAAGCTAATAGTCTTCCTATACGTTTAGCAACATTCATTATAAAATTTAACTTGAAAAGATACAAATTACAAAAGCAACAACAGCCAAAAATGTACCTAGGAATAAACTTAATAGAAGGTGTGCAAGATTCCTTTGGAGAAAATTACAAAATATTATCGAAAGATATTATAGAAGACCTAACAATTATATTATGCCAATAAATACTAATGGTCAAATCAGAAAACTGACTATTCTGTGAATTACTCTGTAAGTTAAATTAAGTTTCATTAAAATTCTGTAGAATATTTTTTGTGGAAATAGATTTTAATATTTATATGGAATAATAAAGCATCCAGAATAACCAAGACAATTTTGAGAACTTGTCTTTTCAGATATCAAGAGGATATCATAAAAGTTAAAAGACAGGGCCTCCCTGGTGGCGCAGTGGTTGAGAGTCCGCCTGCCGATGCAGGGGATACGGGTTCGTGCCCCGGTCTGGGAGGATCCCATATGCCGCGGAGCGGCTGGGCCCGTGAGCCATGGCCGCTGGGCCTGCGCGTCCGGAGCCTGTGCTCCGCAACGGGAGAGGCCACAACAGTGAGAGGCCCGCATACCGCAAAAAGAAAAAAAAAAAAAAAAAAAAAAAAAGTTAAAAGACAATGTGACATTGGCTCAGAGACAAGCAAACAGATTATTGGAATAAAATAGGAATTCCAGAAACAGATGGAAGCATATAAGGAATTTGGTATGTCATAGAGGAAGCATTACAAATCAAGGAGAAAAGTGTTAGTGTAATTGGTTTATTATATGAAAAAAATAATTTCCCTAATTTACACATTAAGAAAAAAAATAAATTTCAGATAGGTTAAATATTTAAAAGTGAAAAACAGCACTTTAAAATTATTGTGTCTTTTAAAAAGGAGAATATATTTATTACATTGGGGTAGGGAAGGAATTTTTAACTAAAACCAAAAAAAGGAAAAAAAAAACTGCTCTACAATGAAGAACTTGTAAATAGTAAAATTTACCATAAACATACTTGAAAGATAATTGTCAGAGAAGGAAAGACATTCATGGCATAAAAAATGAAGGATTAGTATCAAACATATATGATAAATTATTACATATAAAGAAGAAAAAATATTTTTAAATCCACCCCCCCAACCCAGAGTTGGCAATAAGCAATGGATTTGAGCAGATGAGTCCTTAAAGTGTAAGAAAGCATACTGATGATTAAATACATAAAAAGATCATAATCTCACTAGTAATCTGGGCAAAAATATTAAAATGATAAGAAAGAATCATTTCACATCCAACAGATTAGCAAAAACGTAAAACTTCTAATAATTCCAAGTGTTAACAATGATGTGGATGAATGATTACTCTTTTAGATTATTGGTGAAAGTATAAATTGGTACAACTACTTTGGAAAACAATTTTATGATGCATAATAATTTGAAAGTTTGCAGCCATTTTGGAAAGAAGGGAGTTTGGCACTATCCAGTACACTATCCAGTACACTTGAAAATGTGCATACCCTGTGACCATCAATTTCTTGTTTAGGCCTGTTATCATAGAAGAGCTCTCAGAGAAGACATAAACAAAGATGTTCACTGAAGTATCATTTAATAATGAAAACTGGAACCAACGCAAATCTCCACTAATAGGTGATTGCATAAATAAGATGTGGTATCTTCCTTTGATGAAAAACTATGCAGCAGTTAAAATGAATGAGCTATCTATATAGATTAACACTGGTAAATGTCAAGAACACATATGCTGAGCGTTAAAAAATAGGTTGCCTAATATTATATACAGTATAATGTTTTTGCATACATTTTTAAAACCATACAAAAGAATATTATCCTAAAAACTTGGTTTGCCTAACATGGCAGGTAATGATAATAATTTTTTTTTGGATAAAAAGAGGAAAAAATTAGGGAATATGCAATACAAATATACATGGATTTATGTGGTTTTCTGTATTGTTTATTATAAAAAAGAATCAATGAATGAAGAAAAGCAGTGCATAATAAGTGGAAGAAATCAACTAATATAAGGTCCCTTGACAGCATAATTACTTCTTACACATTCAGCAAATACCTGAGGCATCTAAACCCTACCGGCACTATACTGACTGAGTATAAATTGGTATACAAGATAGATACAATTGCTGCTTAAAATTTAAAAGGATACAGACTAGTGAATTGATAATCACAATACCACAAGAAAAGTGCAGACATAGGGAAGTACATGGTAGTAATACAGGTACATGAGAGGACCACTGTGCTGGTCAAGGTGTCTTTGGGTGTAAGTAACAGAAAAAAGCTTACACAATTACAGGAATGTATTGATTTAAATAACTGGTAAGTTTAAAGATAGATCAGGATAGGTTTGAGTCAGCAACTAAAAAACATCATCCAAGAGCAAGTTTCCCTTCCTCAATTCTACAATTCCCCGGGGGTCAGCTCAGCTTCACTCTACTGTTGGCTCCCTCTTGTGGGGCCACATGGTTATCAAATACTCTAAGTTCAATGTTTCTCCAGTTCATGACCAGGGAGAGACACAGAAGGCTTTTTTTTTTTTAACATCTTTATTGGAGTATAATTGCTTTACAATGGTGTGTTAGTTCCTGATTTATAACAAAGCGAATCAGTTATACATATACATATGTTCCCATATCTCTTCCCTCTTGCGTCTCCCTATCCCACCCCTCTAGGTGGTCACAAAGCACTGAGCTGATCTCCCTGTGCTATGCGGCTGCTTCCCACTAGCTATCTATTTTACGTTTGGTAGTGTATATATGTCCATGCCACTCTCTCACTTTGTCACAGCTTCCCCTTCCCCATATCCTCA
Organism: Mesoplodon mirus; assembly: GCF_964341445.2. Taxonomy (NCBI): domain Eukaryota; kingdom Metazoa; phylum Chordata; class Mammalia; order Artiodactyla; family Ziphiidae; genus Mesoplodon; species Mesoplodon mirus. The sequence continues at coordinate 157,566,937 of NC_138977.1, forward strand.
AGTCCATTCAGAGAGGGTGTGGAGAAAAAGGAACCCTCTGGCACTGCTGGTGGGAATGTAAATTGATACAGCCACTATGGAGAACAGTATGGAGGTTCCTTCAAAAACTAAAAATAGAACTACCATAGGACCCAGCAATCCCACTACTGGGCATATATCCTGAGAAAACCATAATTCAAAAAGAGTCATGTACCAAAATGTTCATTGCAGCTCTATTTACAATAGCCAGGACATGGAAGCAACCTAAGTGTCCATTGACAGATGAATGGATAAAGATGTGGCACATATATACAATGGAATATTACTCAGCCGTAAAAAGAAACGAAATTGAGATATTTGTAGTGAGGTGGATGGACCTAGAGTCTGTCATACAGAGTGAAGTAAGTCAGAAAGAGAAAAACAAATACTGTATGCTAACACATATATATGGAATCTAAGAAAAAGAAAAAAAAAAGGTCATGAAGAACCTAGGGGTAAGATGGGAATAAAGACACAGACCTACTACAGAAGGCTTTTTATAAGAAATGAGGAAGCTTCTTTCTTTAGAAGCCTCCAGAAATCTCTTTATCACAGCGCCTGTGTACTGCTGTATTCCCAGCACTGGGTAAAGTGGAGGCCTTCGATTAAAATTGTCCAACTGACCTGAATCTCCACAGATAATAAATTCACAAAACACTTAGCAGGATATCAAAAAACCCAATATTTGTTAAGAACAAAATACTTTTATCTTCATAAATATTAGCAAATATATGCTAATTTATTCACGTGTTTTCTAAATTTGCACTTTTTTTTACTAGAAGTATTGTCTATTTCTCCAATGATGCTTTTTAAGTATTTCTCTATTTTGAAAGTTATAATCACAAATTACATATTCTACTACTATGTTACTTGGAAATTTATAGTGATTTACTAGAGAATAAATGTGTAAGCAAGATTCTTTTTAAATATGAACTTACAATGAAAAATGAAAAGAATAAGATGATAGGGGGAAATATGGTTAAATAGTTTTATAACTCAGTTGGTAAAATTCTACCTAAGCCTGACATAAAAATCAAAAATTATAAAAGAGATAAATTTAACTACCTAGAAATTAAAATCTATGTGTAAAAAATACCCTAAAGAAGGTAGATATAGAAGCAATGAATTGGGAATTAATATTTTAACATAGGGACTTCCCTGGTGGTCCAGTGGTAAAGAATCCACCTTATAATGCAGGGGACGCAGGTTTGATCCCTGGTCAGGGAATTAAGATCCCACATGCCGCGGGGCAACTAAGCCCGTGTGCCACAACTACTGAGCTCACACGTATCAACTAGAGCCCACACGCCCTGGAGCCCATGCACCACAACTAGAGAGAGAAAACCTGCATGCCACAGCTAAAGAGAAGCCCGCACACCACAATGAAGAGCCCGTGCGCCGCAACAAAAAAAAATGTTCCCGCATGCCTCAATGAAGATCCTGCGTACGTAGCCAAAAATAAATAAAGTAAATAATAATTAATTTTAAAAATATTTTAACATATGTGATTGACAGGTTAATTGCCATAAATTACAAGGAATTCTACAAATCAATACCAAGTAATCAAACAAAATAAGGAAAAGGCAAAATTCATTTTAAAAAAATCCAAAGAAAAAGTGCAAACAACCACCAAACATATGAAAAGAAGTTCCAGCTGACTATTAATGAAAGAAATGTGAATTCAAACAATGAGATATTTTTCTCGTAAAAAGATTAAAATCAGTGATGATCTTAGTGATGGAAAAAGACCATTTTAGGAGATGGGAGTGTAAGTACAACTTTATCAAAAGAAATTTGAAACAATCTATTTATAGTAAAATCAAATTCAAAATTAAGATATTGAAACCTTTAGATTCAGAAACTCTATTTCTAAGAATTTTTCCTGAAGAAATAATTGCACAGATGTAGAAAGAAGTATGTACATAGGTATTTATTGCAACTCTGTTTTCAGAATAAAAAATTGGAAACCCCTTAATTGTCCATTAGTTGTAATCTAGTTAAAAAAATAATACTAGTCATCTATGGAATATTATACAATTCCTAAAATAATGTTACGTCTATACCTAGTGACAAGGAAAGATAAAGATAACTACATAAATGATTTTTTTAAATTGCCAAAATGTGATATAACGTGATCACATTTTTGTGAAATACATTATGTAGGTGTTTGAACATGTATTTAAGAAATCCAAAAGAGAGTGTATCAGAGGAAAACCTGTGATTATCTCTTGGGGGTGGGATTATGGAAGAGTAACATTCTCAACCTTGTACATTCTATATTGCTTAGATATTTTACAGTAGGCATGTAACACTTTTGTACCAGAAAAATATATAATTTTATTTTATATATTTAAAATATAACACATAATTTTAAAGAAAGAAATTAGTACTCTTAATGCTGTTGAATAACTCATATTAATATATTTACCTGACACATCATTGACAGCTAACTGAGTAACTCAAAATTGTTTAAATGTTCATTTCAAGTTATTTGTAGGGTGATATATTAGTAGAAAATATGGGAAATAGTATACAAGAGTAGAAATTTCTAAATGAAGGGAATGAAGGCAATAAAAAATAGAATATTGAAGAAAGGTGATTATTTGGGAAAGCTGAATGGTTAAAGAAAGTGGAAAATGTGACATTCAAGGTAATTTATAACATCAGTGCTTAGTACACCCCAATTTGCTTACTGATGATTCCCCAAAATTTATAAAAAATCAGCACCAATCAACTTCTGTTGTTCTCTATGATCAAGTAACCCATATTTCTTGTATCAAATAAGAAAAGATGTTCCATTTAGTGATGGATATAAGAGAAACCAAAACTAGCTGAGTAATTCCCCTCAAAAATCACTGTTCTTCTTTTTTTCCTCCTTTAGCCATCTTTGATACTGTGTCTGGGGCTGAGAATCCAGGGATAAATAACATGTGTACATGCCTTCTCAGGAACTTGAACTCCAGGTGAGAAGTCAAACAAACAAATGAAAAAGAAATGGAAAAACAGTTCTAATACATTGAAATAAGGTGTCGTGTAAGGCAGTGTAAATAGGATTTTGTGTGTTGGGAGTGCTTAAAAATAAAGCTGGCCTCCCCTGTATTTAAGGGTGGAGATTAGAGGTCAGTTTTAGATAAATCTTTATTCTGTGATAAAACACCTATTATAGTTATCCCTTGGTTATCAAATTAGGATGAATACACTCAGGAAAACTGGAGTTTGCAATTTTTTATGGAGAGCTCAGAAAGTAATATTGTACACAGTACAACAATTAGGAGGACGAAGTATAGGAGTCACCCGGAGAGTTACCATGATTGGAGGGACTGCAGGCAGCCCAGGTACAGTGTGTGGTTGACTGTGAACTTCTCTGGATTCAGCTATTCTGACACAGCACTGGACGTTGAGGAAAAATACCTGAGCCTGGATATAAACTAAAAAGTGATAAAATTGGTGTCCAGAGTTGACCCTATGGGACCTGGCCATTGAACTGACCCAAGAAGGGCATTCTTGTAGTATATGACAAATTGACAGGACATGTCCTCAAATGGTTACATCCTGAGCTGATAAGAAGAAACAGCATGAGTGGCTTGAGGTGTGGACTACATGAATCTGTGGAATCCCTGGACAACAAGGAATTAGAGAAGTTAATAGGCATATGGATGCTTTGAGATTGATTGGAAAAAAATTAAACAAAGTGATGACATTTGCCAACTGTTACTCGATCTAAGAATGTCCAAACAATGGCAGAAAATGAGTAGCTGGAGAATAAGGGAATCGTAGAGTGAAAAGAGTTTTGGACTAGGATTCGGAAGATTTGGGATTAAATATTACCTTATTTGTTATCATTATGCCAAATAATTGTTTTACAATGTGTGTTAGTTTCTGCTTTATAACAAAGTAAATCAGCTATACATATACATATATCACCATATCCCCTCCCTCTTGCATCTCCCTCCCACCCGCCCTATCCCACCCCTCTAGGTGGTCACAGAGCACCGAGCTAATCTCCCTGCGCTATGTGGCTGCTTCCCACTAGCTATCTATCTTACATTTGGTAGTATATATAAGTCCATGCCACTCTCTCACTTTGTCGCAGCTTACCCTTCCACATCCCCATGTCCTCAAGTCCATTCTCTGTCTGCGTCTTTATTCCTGTCCTGCCCCTAGGTTCTTCAGAACCTTTTTTTTTCTCTTAGATTCCATATATATGTGTTAGCATATGGTATTTGTTTTTCTCTTTCTGACTTACTTCACTCGTATGACAGACTCTAGGTCCATCCACCTCTCTACAAATAACTCAATTTCATTTCTTTTTATGGCTGAGTAATATTCCATTGTATGTATGTGCCACATCTTCTTTATCCATTCATCTGTGTATGGACACTTAGGTTGCTTCCATGTCCTGGCTATTGTAAATAGTGCTGCAATGAACATTGTGGTACATGACTCTTTTTGAATTATGGTTTTCTCAGAGCATATGCCCAGTAGTGGGATTGTTGGGTCATATGGTAGTTCTATTTTTAGTTTTTTAAGGAACCTCCATTCTCTTCTCCATAGGAGCTGTATTAATTTACATTCCCACCAACAGTGCAAGAGGGTTCCCTTTTCTCCACACACTCTCCAGCATTTACTGTTTGTAGATTTTTTTATGTTGACCATTCTGACTGGTGTGAGGTGATACCTCATTGTAGTTTTGATTTGCATTTCTCTAGTGATCAGTGATGATGAGCATCCTTTCATGTGTTTGTTGGCAATCTGTAAATCTTCTTTGGAGAAATGTCTATTTAGGTCTTCTGTCCATTTTTGGATTGGGTTGTTTGTTTTTTTCATATTGAGCTGCATGAGCTGTTTGTAAATTTTTGAGATTAAACCTTTGTCAGTTGCTTCATTGGCAAATATTTTCTCCCATTCTGAGGGTTGTCTTTTCATCTTGTTTATGGTTTCCTTTGCTGTGCAAAAGCTTTGAAGTTTCATTAAGTCTCATTTGTTTATTTTTATTTTTATTTCCATTTCCCTAGGAGGTGGGTCAAAAAGGATCTTGTTGTGATTTATGTCATAGTGTTCTGCCTATGTTTCCTCTAAGAGTTTTATAGTGTCTGGCCTTACATTTAGATCTTTAATCCATTTTGAGTTTATTTTTGTGTATGGTGTTAGAGAGTGTTCTAATTTCATTCTTTTACATGTAGTTGTCCAGTTTTCCCAGCACAACTTATTGAAGAGGCTGTCTTTTCTTCATTGTATGTTCTTGACTCATTTATCAAAAATAAGGTAACCATATGTGTGTGGGTTTATCTCTGGGCTTTCTATCCTGTTCCATTGATCTATATTTCTGTTTTTGTGCCAGTACCATACTGTCTTGATTACTGTAACTTTGTAGTATAGTCTCAAGTCTGGGAGACTGATTCCTCCAGCTCCGTTTTTCTTTCTCAAGATTGCTTTGGCAGTTCGGTGTCTTTTGTGTTTCCATACAAATTGTGAAGTTTTTTGTTCTAGTTCTGTGAAAAATGCCATAGGTAGTTTGATAGGAATTGCATTGACTCTGTAGATTGCTTTGGGTAGTATAGTCATTTTCACAATGTTGATTCTTCCAATCCAAGAATATGGTATATCTCTCTATCTGCTTGTATCATCTTTAATTTCTTTCATCAGTGTATTATAGTTTTCTGCATACAGGTCTTTTTTCTCTTTAGGTAGGTTTATTCCTAGGTATTTTATTCTTTTGTTGCAATGGTAAATGGAAGTGTTTCCTCAATTTCTCTTTCAGATTTTTCATCATTAGTGTATAGGAATGCAAGAGATTTCTGTGCATTAATTTTATATCCTGCTACTTTACCAAATTCATTGATTAGCTCTAGTAGTTTTCTAGTAGCATCTTTAGGATTCTCTATGTATAGTATCATGTCATCTGCAAACAGTGACAGCTTTACTTCTTCTTTTGTGATTTGGATTCCTTTTATTTCTTTTTATTCTCTGATTGCTCTGGCTAAAACTTTCAAAACCATGCTGAATAATAGTGATGAGAGTGGACAACCTTGTCTTGTTCCAGATCTTAGAGGAAGTGGTTTCATTTTTTCACCATTGAGAATGATGTTGGCTGTGGGTTTGTCATATATGGGCTTTATTATGTTGAGTTTACTTCCCTCTATGCCTACTTTCTGGAGAGCTTTTATCATAAATAGGTGTTGAATTTTATTGAAAACTGTTTCTGCATCTATTGAGATGATCATATGGTTTTTCTCCTTCAATTTGTTAATATGGTGTATCTCATTGATGGCTTTGCGTATATTGAAGAATCCTTGCATTCCTGGAATAAACCCCACTTGATCATGGAGTATGATCCTTTTAATGTGCTGTTGGATTTTGTTTGTTAGTATTTTGTTGAAGATTTTTGCATCTATGTTCATCAGTGATTTTGGCCTATAGTTTTCTTTCTTTGTGACATCTTTGGTTTTGGTGTCAGTGTGATGGTGGCCTTGTAAAATGAGTTTGGGAGTGTTCTTCCTTTTGCTTTATTTTGGAAGAGTTTGAGAAGGATAGGTGATAGCTCTTTAAATGTTTGCTAGAATTCACCTGTGAAGCCATCTTGTCCTGGGCTTTTGTTTGTTGGAAGAGTTTTAATCACAGTCTCAATTTCAGTGCTTGTGACTGGTCTGTTTACATCTTCTGTTTCTTCTTGGTTCAGTCTTAGAAGGTTGTTCTTTTCTAAGAATTTGTCCATCTCTTCCAGGTTGTCCATTTTATTGGCATATAGTTGCTTGTAGTAGTCTCTCATGATCCTTTGTATTTCTGCAGTGTCCATTGTTACTTCTCCTTTTTCATTTCTAATTGTATTGATTTGAGTCTTCTCCCTTTTTTTCTTGATGAGTCTGGCTAATGGTTTATCAATTTTGTTTATCTTCTCAAAGAACAAGCTTTTAGTTTTATTGATCTTTGCTATCATTTCCTTAATTTTGTTTTCATTTATTTCTGATCTGATCTTTATGATTTCTTTTCTTCTGGTAACTTTGGGGTTTTTTGGTTCTTCTTTCTCTGATTGCTTTAGGTGTAAGGTTAGGTTGTTTATTGTGATGTTTCTTGTTTCTTGAGGTAGGATTGTATTGCTATAAGCTTCCCTCTTAGAACTGCTTTTCCAGCATCCCATAGGTTTTGGGTCATCGTGTATTTATTGTCATTTATTTCCAGGTATTTTCTGATTTCCTTTTTGATTTCTTCAGTGATGTTTTGGTTATTAAGTAGTGTATTGTTTAGCCTCCATGTGTTTGTATTTTTTACAGATATTTTCCTGTAATTGATATCTAGTCTCATAGCATTGTGGTTGGAAAAGATACTTGATAAAAGTTCAGTTTCCTTAAATTTACCAAGACTTGATTTGTGACCTAAGATATGATCTATTCTGGAGAATGTTCCATGAGCGCTTGAGAAGAAAATGTATTGTGTTGTTTTTGGATGGAATATCCTATAAATATCAAATATCAATTAAGTCCTTCTTGTTTAATGTATCACTTAAAGCTTGTGTTTCCTTATTTATTTTCATTTTGGATGATCTGTCCATTGGTGAAAGTGGGGTGTTGAAGTCCCCTACTATGATTGTGTTACTGTCTATTTCCCTTTTTATGGCTATTAGCATTTGCCTTATATATTGAGGTGCTCCTATGTTGCATGCATAAATATTTACAATTGTTATATCTTCTTGGATTGATCCCTTGATCATTATGTAGTGTCGTACTTTGCCTGTTGTAATATCTTTATTTTAAATTCTATTTTGTCTGATATGAGAGTTGCTACTCCAGCTTTATTTTGATTTCCATTTGCATGGAATATCTTTTCTACACCCTCACTTTCAGTCTATGTGTGTCCGTAGGTCAATGTGGCTCTCTTGTAGACAACATATATATGGATATATATGGGTCTTGTTTTTGTATCCATTCAGGCAGTCTGTGTCTTTTGGTGGAAGCATTTAATCCATCTACATTTAAGGTAATTATCGATATGTATGTTCCTATTACCATTTTCTTAATTGTTTTGGGCTTGTTATTGTATCTTTTCCTTCTGTTTTGTTTCCTGCCTATAGAAGATCCTTTAGCATTTGTTGCAAATCTGGTTTGGTGGTGCTGAATTCTCTTAGCTTTTGCTTGTCTGTAAAGGTTTTAGTTTTTCCGTCAAATCTGAATGAGATCCTTGCTGGGTAAAGTAACCTTGGTTGTAGGTTTTTCCCTTTTATCACTTTAAATATGTCTTGCCACTCCCCTGTGGCTTGCAGACTTTCTACTGAAAGATCAGCTGTTAACCTTATGGGGATTCCCTTGTATGTTATTTGTTGCTTTTCCCTTGCTGATTTTAATATATTTTCTTTGTATTTAATTTTTGATAGTTTGATTTGCCATTTGATATTACATTGAGCTGGGAAGTCTCTGGTGGACCAATGTCCTGAACTCAGCTCTCCAACTTCAGATGCATAGGCCTGAAACCCGCCCAGAGCACCAAGACCCTTTTGGGAAGTCTGAGGTCTTCTGCCAGGCTTCAGTAGGTGTTCTGTAGGAGTTTTTCCACATGTGGATTTATTTCTGATGCATTTTTGGGGAGAAAGTAGATCTCCATGTCTTATTCCTCCACCATCTTGAAGGTCTCCCTCCATTATGCCAATTTTAAATGAAGGAATAGAAACTCAGAAAGTTAACTAAGTCAACGAAAGATACCTAGCTTCTGAGTGGCAGGAATGAGATTGAAATGCAAAGCACTGAACAACTCAGCTGACATTTCTCACTGCAGATATCCAACTGACTTCTTGATATATCTTTTTGAAGTGTTACAGGCATCTTAAATTGGACTGGACAAAATAGAGCTTTGACTTTCTCTGCATGCCCTCCTAATTCACTTCCCCACAGATTTTCCCAGCCTCAATTATGGTATCACCCTCTCTGTCCAGTTGCTCAGGCTTCAAACTTAAGAGCCATCCTTGATTTCTACTAATTCATCTAATTCATGTAATTCATTGGTAGGATCTACAAGTTCTATAAAACATATCCTGCCATTAATACTGTTCAACTACCATTTTTTACCCCAACTATGGCAACAGCCTCTAAATTGGTCTTCTAACAGAACAAATCTTTAAGTATGGACGTCAGATGCTGCTGAGAACTCTTGCCTCCTTAACAGTCCATCCTGCACACAGAAGCCAAAGTGGACTTTCTAAAGTCTGATTCATACCCTGCCATACTTCAGTTTAAAATCACCCAAGGCCTTCTGTTTATAACCTGGAAAAATTCCACTGTTCTTGCAGTGCCCACGCACTCATTCCCCTGCTCTCCACTCTCCCCTTCGTTCCCTACTCTGAGCCACGTTGGCTGTTCTGACTCTTAGACAGTCAGCTCCTTTCCATCTCAGGATTTTGACATCAGCTTTTCCTTTTCCACATATCTTCCTCCTACTCATCATTCAAGTAACAATCAAAATGTAACGACAAAGAAGTGACTACCTTAGTTAAAGCAACACCTTCACTCACTCTGAATGGCCTTTCCACATTTTATCTTCTTCTTAATGCTATCACTTCTTGAAATCCCAAGAGATTAAAGTCTCATTGAAGACATAGATTCTGTTTTACACACTTTAATATTTCATGCCCATAATGGTACCTGTGTATATTTGGTGTTTAACAAATATTGTTTGATTGACTGAATTAATGGGTTATTTTCATCCTAAGGTAGCTTTTCAGAAATGATGAACAAACTAGTGAAACAATAGAATATTCTCTTTCTAAATACAGGCATATGAACATATTGCGAGTTCAGTTCCAGACCATCTCTATAAACCAAATATCGTAATAAAGCGAGTGACATGAATTTTTCGGTCTCCTAATGTATATAAGAGTTATGTTTACACTATATTGTAGTATATTAAATGTGAAATCGGGCTTCCCTGGTGGCGCAGTGGTTGAGAATCTGCCTGCTAGTGCAGGGGACACGGGTTCGAGCCCTGGTCTGGGAGGATCCCACATGCCACGGAGCAACTAGGCCTGTGAATCACAACTACTGAGCCCACGCGTCTGGAGCCTGTGCTCCACAACAAGAGAGGCCGCAATAGTGAGAGGCCCACCCACTGTGATGAAGAGTGACCCCCGCTTGCCACAACTAGAGAAAGCCCTCGCACAGAAACGAAGACCCAACACAGCAAAAATAAATTAATTAATTAATAAACTCCTACCCCCAACACCTTAAAAAAAATAAGTGAAATAGCATTATGTCTAAATAAACAATGTACATACCTTAATTTAAAAATACTTTATTGTTAAAACATGATAACGATCATGTGAACCTTTAGCAAGTCATCATCTTTTTGCTGGGGGAGAATCTTTTATTGATGTTGATGGCTGCTGACTGATCAGAGTGGTGGTTGCTAAAGGGAGGGTGGCTGTGGAAATTTCTTAAAATAAGACAATGATGAAGGTTGCAACATTGATTGACTTCCTCTCACGAGTGATTTCTCTGTAGCATTCAATGCTGTTTGATAGCATTTTACACACAGTAGAATTTCTTTCAATATTGTAGTCAATCCTCTGAAACCCCTGGTGCTGATTTATCAACTAAGTTTACATAGTGTTCTAAATCCTTTCTTATCATTTCAACAATCTTCACAGCATCTTCACCAGGAGTAGATTCCACCTGAAGAAACCATTTTTTTTTGCTCATGTATAAGAAGCAACTCTCATCCGTTCAAGTTTTATCACGAGATTGTAGCAACTCAGTCACATTTTCAGGCTCCACTTCTGTTTCTCTTGATGTTTCCACCACATCTGCAGTTCCTTCCTCCCTGGAAGTCTTGAATCCCTCAAAGTCATCCATGAAGGTTAGCATCAACTTCTTCCAAACTCCTGTTAGTGTTGATATTTTGACCTCTTCCCATGAATCATGAATGTTCTTAATGGCATCTAGAATAGCGAATCCTTTCCAAAAGGTTTTTAATTTATGTTGTCCAGATCCATCAGAGGAGTTGTTATCTATGTCAGCTACAGCCTTATGAAATGTATTTCCCAAATAATAAGACTTAAAAGTTGAAAGTTCTCCTTGATCCATGGGCTGCAGAATGGATGTTGTGTTAGCAGGCATGAAAACAACCTTAATCTCATTGTATGTCTCCATCAGAGTTCTTGAGTGACAAAGTACATTGTCAATGAGCAATAACAATGAGCCCCAAAACAATTAAAATAGTAACATCAGAGATCACTGATCACAAATCACCAAAAAAATACAATAATAATGAAAAAGTTGGAAATATTGCAAGAATTACCAAAATATGACAAAGAGACATGAAGTAAGCACATGCTGTTGGAAAAATGGTGCTGATAGACTTGGTTGATGCAGTTTTGCCACAAACCTTCAATTTGTAGAGAACACAGTATCTACAAAGAGCAGTAAGGTGAAATATAATAAAATGTGTTATCCCTGTAATGGTAAATAATAAGAAAATCTTTGTTAAACTAAAATCTGTGGGTATTACGCTTAGATTGCCTGTGATTGTTCAAAAGTAGGAAAAAATGTGGGGATACATTGTGATGTATTGCTCAAGTTGGTACTTAGATTGTAACCATATAGTACTTATATCTTACAGTAAAGACCCACAGTCAAGAACAAATCACAACTCTATAGCAATTTTCAGTAATTGAAAGGCCAGAATCTTTCATTTCATTTCAAAGTCAGAGCCCAAAACACCAAGTCTGATAACTCCTGAAATTATTCTTTGGAATTCCAAGAGAAATACTATGTTTACATACTGTACATACAATAATTTACTAAAGTTAGTATTTTCCACCTTTTGTTCTCATAAGAGGTTAGGCTGAGCAAAGAGTCACCAATTTTATTATTTTATTGAATAGAAATTTTAAAAATGGAAATTGTTGCAGCAATTGCTGCTGTTATGAATTAAACCAGCTCTTATTTTTAACAGACCCTCTAGATTTCTGAGACACTTTCCTAATCTGGATACATAATACTCTCTCCCTGTCTTCTCTATCATGCTGGTTTTCACAGCAGCTTTTGTTAACTAAGCAAACTTGGGTCCGCTTGCCCAATGCACAGCAAAGCCAATCTACTGATACCAGATTGCAGTGAAGGAAAGTATAGCATTAATTGCAAGGCAACCAATGTGAGGCCAAGGAAGGAGAATGGGCAGCTCATGCTCAAAGGATCCAAACTCCTTGATGGCTTTCAGAGAAGGGTTTTTAAAGGCAAGGTGAGGGAGAGGGTCACAGGGTGACTGATCAACCCATGCACATTATTCATATTGGTTGACAGTGAGGTAACCCAGTGGTAGCTCAGGAGTCAACATCAACAACCTTCCAGTTCCAACCGGTCTGGGGTCTGTGTGCGGGTGTTTAGCATGCAGTTAATTTCTTCCACCTGGCAGGGGTTTTAGTATCTGCAAAACAACTCAAGGTTAGGGTTCAGGATATTCTCTATAGCCCTTGAGGGGGAACGAAAGGTCCTTGACTTTGTTTTATGGAGAAACTATGGTTATTTTGTCTTGCTTGACTATTTTCCTTTGTTTCTCCATTTTCTCACTTCTCTGATTAAATTTGCTCTTTGGAACTCAGGGAAGGCCTAGGATGTTGAAGATTTTTTACAAACAAGAGGCAGGGGACACAAGTGAGAGGTGCCTGTCCGTGGGAAGACCCCTCAGGGTCCTGCTTGTTTTCACTTCTCATAGTGGAAACATAAGATAGTGTTTGGGAGTGGTAGGAAATGAAACCAGAGGGGCAAGGCTGGACCAAGTCTTGAGGCTGAAGGATCTAACCATGCTGAGGAGCTTGGACTTTATTGTGAGAGTTTATGTTTTGGAAAAGAAAAGGAGGAGAAGAAAAAGAGGAGAAGGGGAAGAAGAGAAAAGGGACTCTTGTTTGTCTCATATTACATTCTAAGTGCTATCCAATTTCTCTTCCTCTTTTTGCTCCCAAACTTCTCAAATGAGTCCTCTATACTGAGACCTATATAATAGGATGTGAAAGTAGGATAGTTGCTATTTTCTCAGCTTTAGTTGAGACTCTAAACTGGAGAACAAAATGTTTTATTATCCACAAATTATAAAAAGAAGCGGCTAAAAAAAGACAGCCTAAATTTTAATCAGATAAATTCATCCTTAGCCTACATTGAAGATACTTTAAGGAGAGGCTTGAAAATTAGTAGAAATGGGTGAGTAGAACTTCCTTAGTGAAAGAAACATGAGAGACTGAATATACAAATGAACAGTGCCTAGATCATATATGTCAAAAGAACTCTCACCCACATCCTCTGCAGCAACCAGCCGAGAAAGCCAAACCACAACCTCTGTAGCAATCATCCAGAACAGTTAGGACTTGATCCGTGACTGCCAGCTTCCTAATTTTTGACCTTACTTCCAACTCAGAACAAGCCAGAAAAAATAAAAAAGCCAAATATGCTCCTCAAACCCATCACATAAGATGCTCTGCTTCTAGTTAGAGCTCCTCTGGCTTCCCCACACCAACAATCTCCAATCAGAGAAAACCTGAAGGCATTCCTCTTTCTATACTCTGGAGCTTTCCTATCCCCTGCCTGCCTTTGATTCTCTGCTAAATGCAAGTACTGGTGATGACTTCCTTATTACAAAAGGCTCTGAACAAATAGCCTCAGTTCTCATTAAGGTGGTCTTTATTTATTTTCAGAGTGCTATGATATTTCTCCTCCCCTCTGCCTGGGGGACAGGACAGTGGCGCTTCCCCCTTACCTATAGCCAAAGACTCAGGGACCAACATGTTATTCAGTTCCAACAAATGTCTAAAGGGGAGGTTGGTTGAAGGGACCTGTGATGACTGAAGAAAAAAGGCACAGCTATGATGGCACAATTTGGTAGGGCAGGGATGTATGCAGATATCACATAAACCAAGTGTGGATCAATTGGGCTATCTTGAAAGGGACCCTCCCAAGATGACTTCCTGGGAAAGTGATTTGACCCCAAGAGAAGGTCTCTTAAAAACCCACAAAAGCACCCAGTGAGAGAAATCATCAACTTTTTGATGGACCAAATGGGAAAAAACATACAAGTGAAATAACACTGTTTCTGCCTTTATTTCTTTTCCCTCCCACAATACCATATTTAGAAAATCCGTGGGTAGAATAGTGAGTAGGAGAGGAAGTAATGAAATTTTCTTTTACCCTCAAATTTGATTATTTCAAATAGTATTTTATTGGAATATTATTTCTTTATGCCAACACTTATTTTTTTTGCTGAGGCTTCTGAAAGAGTTGCTGAGAAAACTACCCTGCATCTCCTCTGCCGTGGGCCATGACACTCTTCTTGGTTAAATTATGAGTAAAGAAGTTTTCTGTAAAATATTAAAAGCTTAATATTAGAGATAAATTTGACCAGTCTGCTTTCTCCCATTGTGTTATTCTAATGCAATTAAACAATGCAAGGTGAATTTGCTTTGAGGAGACCACAAATTAACTTGCAATTTTGAACAAAGCCCTGTGATTGTTCATCAGGCCACTGTTATACCCACCCATTAACCTCTACTGACTCCAGAAGAGAGAGGAGAAAAAATAATAATAAAAAATAAAAAATAAAAACTTCACTGGCGTTCCATCGGGAACTTTAGATCAGGGAGCCCTACAATGCTTCTCATATCACTGACCTGACATCACCACTCCAAAGACAGGCCTCTCTGAACTTCTTCCTGAATTCATCCCCCCATTCTTGTCTTTCCAACCACTCAGTGGGCTGTGAATAAGAGCTGTGGTAAAGAGTAGGAAATGCTGGCAGTGAGGGGAGGGGTTTCTATTTTCCATAGAGTAATCAGGGGTGACCTCACTGAAAAGGTGATAATTGAACAGAAAACTTCAAGAATTCAGAGAATAAGCCATGTGGATGGGGATGGGGTAGGGAGGATGATAATATTTAAGTCAGAGTAAGTGCAAAGGATATGAGGACATAGGCTTGAGGATTCTAGCAATAGCAATGGACAAACATCACTGGAATGAAGTGAGACAGGAATTATGAAGAAAAAGAGCTAATGAAGTAAGAGGTAGTGTGTGTATGTGTGTTTGGGGGTGGTGGGGATTGTATCATATAGGGCTTTGTAGGGCATTGCGAGAACTTTGGCCCTTATTATGTGTGAGATGAGAAACCAGTGGAGGATGTTGAACAGAGGAGTGATTTCTCTCATTCAGAGAGAAAGGATGACTCTTGCTGTTCTCCTGATAGAGGAGTGGTGGTAGGTAAGGACTGATGAAAAGGAGACTATTATAACAATACAGCAAGAACTGGGTGGTGGCTGGATCAGGGTAGGTAGTGACAAGGGGTTGAATTATGCATATATGTTGATACAAGCAGTAGAATTTGCTGGAGGATTGAATATGGGAAATGGGAGGGAAAAAAGGAGTCAAAGATGATTCCAAAGTATTGTCTTAGGCAACTTGTGGGCCATTTACTGAGAAAGAACTGAGAACACGTGGGGGGTGAAGTAGGAGTCGGTAGTTGGCAGTCCCTATGGGGGGTAGAAACAAAGAGCTAACATTCACAATAAGGAAGTAGAGACACTGCCCAAAGGTTCAGGAAGGATCCATAGGGTACACGCTTTTAAGCTATTCTTTAACATATGGATGAGGTTTTCACAGAGGAGAAAGAAAGAAGAGTATCCTTTTTCTTAAACCGGAAGAGCCAAGAGAAAGGAACTGGGAAAGCATGGACCATTATTTGGAATCGTGATCATTGTGGTTTGGTTGCAACATACGATACACATAGGAAATTGCAGAGAAATAGTTTTGGGAAAGCGGGATGGAGCAAGATGGTGACGGCCTTGCATGCTTAGTTTAGGAGTTTGGACTTGACTTGCTAGGCAACTGGGATATGCTACAGAATTTTAAGCAAAGGAGGGAAATGGTAATATTAATCTCCACTTTAAGATGTCAGTGGAATGTGGGATGGATTGGGGGGGCAGGTGAGGGAATGGAGTTGAAAGCAGGAAAGTAATGAAGCCGTTGTGATGGACAGTTTCTATTTGCCCTCCCAGGTTCACTCTCTATCCTTCTTCAACCTGCATTGTGCCCCTGGAGTCTGACTGTTACAGACTGTTTATATAGGCTACCTTTACCCTCTAATTTATGATTAATTTGTCCAATAGGAAACACAGCAGGAGAAAAGAGAGCAGGTGTAGAGTGAGGCCAGAGTGACTGTTATCCTGAGTCACTCACTCCCTGCCGTGCGTGTCTGCTTAAAGATACAGCTCCTATCAGGAGGCCCTATTCTACAGAAACCTGGGGTCCAAAAACTGCTCTCTTCCTTTTTTAAAAATTTTTTTATTGAAATATAGTTGATTTACAATGTTGTGTTAGTTTCAGGTGTACAGAAAAGTGATTCAGTTATACATACATATGTACAAATATACTATTTTTCAGATTCTTTTGCATTATAGGTTATTACAAGATATTGAATATCGTTCCCTCTGCTATGCAGTAGGACTTTGTTGGTCATCTATTTTATATATGGTGATGTGTATATTTTAATCCCAAACTCCTAATTTATCCCTCCCCCCCACACCTTTCCCCTTTGGTAACCATAAGGTTGTTTTCTAAGTCTGTGAGTCTATTTCTGTTTTGTAAATAAGTTCATATGTGTCATTTTTTTAGATTCCACATCTAAACATCATATGATATTTGTCTTTCTCTGTCTGACTTACTTCACTCAGTATGATAATCTCTAGGTCCATCCATGCTGATGCAAATGGCATTGTTTCATTCTTCTTTATGGCTGAGTAATATTCTGTTGTGTATATATACCACCTCTTCTTTATCCATCCATCTGTCTGTGGCTCTCTTCCTTGACTCCTTAAGCCTAGAGAACAAACAGGTTTCTTTGCAGTTGGTATATGTGTTATAATGTTCCTTAACCCTGCTCACACCCTTGGAAAAATTCCCTTCACCAAACTGTCCTTAGTATCCCTATTCAAGCCTGCCATTCATTTGCCACTAAAACTGTAACTGTGTGCCACAGAAAAAACTCCAATCATGGTATTTAAAACTTGGTATTTTACTTTTTTTTTTTTAATGACATCCAGGGCTAGTGTGGTACTTTTGTGGTCATGCGGTATCTTGGATTGTATAATTCTTCACCACACTAACACTGGCTACCACATGGCTGTGGGAACACTGCCCATCACTCCCACTCTACAGGCAGCAGGAAGGAGAACAAAAGGGGTCCATTTCCCAACAACTTCAAGAAGTCTTCCAGGAAGTCTCCTTCAATGCTTTTGTTTCCATCTCTTTGGCCAAACTTCATCACGTGGCTCTGCCAACCTACAAGTGAGACCGGGAAATGATTTTTCTAGCTGGGCGTGTTGCAGCTCTGAATAAATTTGGAGTTTTGTCATTAAGAAAGAAGCAGAAAATGATATTGTATAGGTAATTACAAGCCTCAATTCTGGTTAAATAATCCAAAAAATTGAATAGGTAACAAGGGCCAGAGAATGTGTTGAAGGAAAGGGGAAGTAGTTATGGATACTGTGAAAGATATACAAGATGTTAATGTTGGAATGACCCTGATTAACATCCTCTTTATTTGACAATATTTTACTTAAGCCCTTTGATCTAATAAAATATTATTTATCTGAATACACAAATCTCTAAAATCTTCTTGTTGACACCTTTTATAGAGTATAACCAAGAAAAAAGAAATGGACTTAAGTCTGAAGAGAAGTGACTAGAAAACAAAAGAATATTGGCAATTTCCATTTCTACAACTTTGGTAATGTTAAGTAATTCTGGAACCATATCAAAGGACACAATGACAGAATTTCCATTGACCTAAATAACCTGAAAATAAAGTGGTCACAAAATTAAAACTGTTGAATTATGATCATCACACACATACTTTTTGCAAAGCATGCCACTCAAAAGGAGCAAAGTTCAGTGTTACTGATAAACATGAACAACTGTTGATGTGTCAAAGGTCTAAACTTTTGGGACATAAGCTTCCTTGATGAGCTGAATCTTAGGAAAAGTAATAACTTAATTTTGTCTCTCAAACTTTAATTAACACACAACATGTTCCAAGATCTTATGTTTTTTTATTAGTTTGTAGAAAGTACAGAACTATATTTCTTCTCTCTCTGAGAGTTTATATTCCTTGAGATATGAAACTGTACTTCTGAAAGCTGTGTGCATTTTATGTACAATATACTTGCACATATTTGCAACACACTTTTCTTTCCAAAGCCCTCATGGCTGAGCTAGTCACTAACAGAACATTGCTCTGAATGTCATTATATAGAAAAAAATTCCCACCTTTAAATACATTGTAATTTATGCAGTTGTTCTTGATTTCCAAACTAAGAAACGAATTTGTAACTATGTGAAAAATGTAAACTGAATTTTTCATTGAAATATATATGTTAACACCATCATGGTTACCATCTTTTTGAATGAAGTGATAAACATATGTTCTAATTTAGTCCAGCAAGTGCTAGATTTGGTATTGGGAATCTTACATCTGTTCTTCCCAAGGAAACACACTGTCTCTTAATTTTTATCAACATTAACTTGTAATTTGCTAAATATAAGCTAGTCACATTGCTTCATTTGTAAAAAAAGTAATTAACATTCTAGGGTGGGGGGAAGGGATAGTTAGGGAGTTTGGGATTGACATGTACCCACTGCTATATTTAAGATGGATAACCAACAAGGATCTACCGTATAGCACAGGGAACTCTGCTCAATGTTATGTGGCACCTTGGATGGGAGGGGAGTTTGGGGGAGAATGGATACATATATATGTATGGCTGAGTCGTTTTGCTGTGCACCTGAAACTATCACAACACTGATAATCGGCTATACTCCAATATAAAAGAGTTAAAAAAATTAACATTCTAGCTTGTCTTCACTTTGCTATCCATCACGCTCTGTGGAGCCATTAGAAAATATACATTTATGAAACATGTCATGGCTTGTAAACCTAGAATTCTGTTTATAATTCAATTCCCTCTCCACAGTTTACCTTGTGTTATTTATTTAACCAATATTTACCAGATTCAAAAATTTTTAAGACTTTTCCTAACTAGCCATGTCAGGCTCTGTGCTAGGAGCTAGGTGTTTAATATTGAGCTTTATGTATTGATTAGCTCTCTATAAATTTGTGGTTGATTATATGTCTTTTGATGCCCAGGAGTTTTGTCTATGGAGAGGAACAACCAAAAGTATTTTTACTTCATTTGATTTTCAGCTTACTAAATTCATAATTTTACTTACTAGACTCGTATATTCATATTCATATTGATGGTAAATTTGGTTAACTAAATTTACTTTAAAAAGATAAACAGCAATTCCATATTAAGCATGCCTGAACACCTTAAACAGCAAATAGAATATGTATAAATACAAGAATTATACAACTTATTATTACATATACCTTTACATGTATTTTAAAATAGTAACATTATAAGGTTGGTTAACATCTTCAATATTCCTAGTGTTGTTGTATAATATTTTTACTCTACTTAATTTGATATCTGCCTAAGGTTTTAGTAATACTATGTTTAAATAGTGTTTCCAGGGGTGGTGAATCTTTCCTGATTAAAAAAAGAAAAAAGACTTTTCCTAACTAGCCATGGTCACAGGATCTAAGTTATCAATCAGTTGATTATTGGATGGAGAATTTGGATATAGAATTTAGCTGCTTCTCTCAAGCAGATTAAAAGTCAAGAAAATTACTATCAGGCTATTTCATTTTATGGTTAAGTTTTGCAACCATTTGTCTTTCTTATAAATGATGTATTTTGAAAGTTAGTAATTTCACCTATGTCTTGTCATCATAATATATTGACCTGGTCTGTTAGCATTATTACAACATTTTTTATTCCTTAACTAGTATCTTATTATCATTTGTAGAACCGCATAACAGTTTCATCTCTTAAGAGATGCAAGAACAGGAACATACATTTCTCTTTAAGACATTTTGCTAATTTAAATACTTTTGAACACTCCTACTTTGTTATAATGTGCTCATTACTATTAGCACTATTTTCTACTTGATATTACATGTGGCTATGAGGGCTGATTAGTTCTCCCTGTTATTGATACAATACCTTTTATGGACCATGTAAAAATTGTCAAACTCTTTGCTAAAGTGATTATACCATTTTACGTTTCCTGCAGCAAGGTATGAGAATTTAACTCACATCCTCTCCAATACTTAAAGTTGTCAGACTTTTTAATTTTAGCCATTTACTGGGTATTGTAGTGGTACTTAATTGTGGTTTTCATTTGCATTTTCCTGATGACTAATGACATTAAGCATCTTTTCACGTGTTCATTAGTTATTTGTATATCTTCTTTTTTAAAGTATTTGTCCATGTTTATTGGGTTGTTGTTCAATTTACTATTAATAAGTTGAAAAAGTTCTTTATTTCAAATTCACATCTTTGTCAAATACATGTAACATGAATATATTCTTCACTCTGTGGCTTACCTTTTCATTCTCTTGATAATGTTTATCAAAGAGCCAACATTTTTTTGTGTGTGAAAACCAATTAATCAATTTTTGTGACTCATGCCATCCCAGAGTAAAAAACATTTGTTCCTATGTTTTCTACTAAAAATTTTAAGTTTTATTTCTTAAGTTTAAGTGTACATTTAAGTATAATTTTGACATTTGGTATGAAGTAAGTGTCCAGGCTCACTTTTTTTCATATGCATATCCAACTGTTTGGGCACCATTTTTAAAAAGACTGTCCTTTCCCCATTCAATTACCTTAATACCTTTGTTAAAAACCAAACGGTCACATATATGTGGGTCTATTTCCGAACTTTCCATTCTGTTCCATTGATCTGTGTGTCTATTCTTTCACCAATAGCTCACACTTGGTTAATTTTTTTTTATTATTAGTTTCTGCTTTATAACAAAGTGAATCAGTCATACATATACATCTGTTCCCACATCCCTCCCCTCATGCATCTCCCTCCCTCCCACCCTCCCCATCCCACCCCTCCAGGCGGTCACAAAGCACCAAGCTGATCTCCCTGTGCTATGCGGCTGCTTCCCACTATCTATCTACCTTACGTTTGGTACTGTATATATGTCCATGCCTCTCTTTCGCTTTGTCACAGCTTACCCTTCCCCCTCCCCATATCCTCAAGTCCATTCTCAAGTAGGTCTGTGTCTTTATTCCCGTTTTACCCCTAGGTTCTTCATGACATTTTTTTTTTAATTCCATATATATGTGTTAGCATACAGTATTTGTCTTTCTCTTTCTGACTTACTTCACTCTGTATGACAGACTCTAGGTCTATCCACCTCATTACAAATAGCTCAGTTTCATATCTTTTTATGGCTGAGTAATATTCCATTGTATATATGTGCCACATCTTCTTTATCCATTCATCCGATGATGGACACTTAGGTTGTTTCCATCTCCGGGCTATTGTGAATAGAGCTGCAATGAACATTTTGGTACATGTCTCTTTTTGAATTATGGTTTTCTCAGGGTATATGCCTAGTAGTGGGATTGCTGGGTCATATGGTAGTTCTATTTGTAGTTTTTGAAGGAACCTCCATACTGTTCTCCATAGTGGCTGTACCAATTCACATTCCCACCAGCAGTGCAAGAGTGTTCCCTTTTTTCCACACCCTCTTCAGCATTTATTGTTTCTAGATTTCTTGAAGATGGCCATTCTGACTGGTGTGAGATGATATCTCATTGTAGTTTTGATTTGCATTCCTGTAATGATTAATGATGTTGAGCATTCTTTCATGTGTTTGTTGGCAGTCTGTATATCTTCTTTGGAGAAATGCCTATTTAAGTCTTCTGCCCATTTTTAGATTGGGTTGTTTGTTTTTTTTGCTATTGAGCTGCAAGAGCTGTTTATAAATTTTGGAGATGAATCCTTTGTCAGTTGCTTCATTTGCAAATATTTTCTCCCATTCTGAGGGTTGTCTTTTGGTCTTGTTTATGGTTTCCTTTGCTGTGCAAAAGCTTTGAAGTTTCATTAGGTCCCATTTGTTTATCTTTGTTTTTATTTCCATTTCTCTAGGAGGTGGGTCCAAAAGGATCTTGCTGTGATTTATGTCATAGAGTGTTCTGCCTATGTTTTCCTCTAAGAGTTTGATAGTTTCTGGCCTTACATTTAGGTCTTTAATCCATTTTGAACTTATTTTTGTGTATGGTGTTAGGGAGTGATCTAATCTCATACTTTTACATGTCCCTGTACAGTTTTCCCAGCACCACTTATTGAAGAGGCTGTCCTTTCTCCACTGTACATTCCTGCCTCCTTTATCAAAGATAAGTTGACCATATGTGCATGGGTTTCTCTCTGGGCTTTCTATCCTGTTCCATTGATCTATCTTTCTGTTTTTATGCCAGTACCACACTGTCTTGATTCCTGTAGCTTTGTAGTATAGTCTGAAGTCAGGGAGCCTGATTCCTCCAGCTCCAT
Organism: Mesoplodon mirus; assembly: GCF_964341445.2. Lineage (NCBI taxonomy): Eukaryota > Metazoa > Chordata > Mammalia > Artiodactyla > Ziphiidae > Mesoplodon > Mesoplodon mirus. The sequence goes on from NC_138977.1 coordinate 157,589,382, forward strand.
TTTTCGTTCTCAAGATTGCTTTGGCTATTCGGGGTCTTTTGTTTTTCCAAACAAATTGTAAAATTTTTTGTTCTAGTTCTGTGAAAAATGCCAGTGGTAGTTTGATAGGGATTGCATTGAATCTGTAGATTGCTTTGGGTAGTAGAGTCATTTTCACAATATTGATTCTTCCAATCCAAGAACATGGTACATCTCTCCATCTATTTGTATCATCTTTAATTTCTTTCATCAGTGTCTTATAATTTTCTGCATACAGGTCTTTTGTCTCCTTAGGTAGGTTTATTCCTAGATATTTTATTCTTTTTGTTGCAATGGTAAATGGAAGTGTTTTCTTGATTTCATTTTCAGATTTTTCATCATTAGTGTACAGGAATGCCAGAGATTTCTGTGCATTAATTTTGTATCCTGCTACTTTACCAAATTCATTGATTAGCTCTAGTAGTTTTCTGGTAGCATCTTTAGGATTCTCTATGTATAGTATCATGTCATCTGCAAACAGTGACAGCTTTACTTCTTCTTTTCCAATTTGGATTCCTTTTATTTCCTTTTCTTCTCTGATTGCTGTGGCTAAAACTTCCAAAACTAGGTTGAATAAGAGTGGTGAGAGTGGGCAGCCTTGTCTTGTTCCTGATCTTAGTGGAAATGGTTTCAGTTTTTCACCATTGAGGACGATGTTGGCTGTGGGTTTGTCCTATATGGCCTTTATTATGTTGAGGAAAGTTCCCTCTATGCCTACTTTCTGCAGGGTTTTTATCATAAATGGGTGTTGAATTTTGTCAAAAGCTTTCTCTGCATCTATTGAGATGATCATATGGTTTTTCTCCTTCAACTTGTTAATATGGTGTATCACATTGATTGATTTGCATATATTGAAGAATCCTTGCATTCCTGGAATAAACCCCACTTGATCATGGTGCATGATCCTTTTAATGTGCTGTTGGATTCTGTTTGCTAGTATTTTGTTGAGGATTTTTGCATCTATGTTCATCAGTGATATTGGCCTGTAGTTTTCTTTCTTTGTGACATCCTTGCCTGGTTTTGGTATCAAGGTGATGGTGGCCTCGTAGAATGAGTTTGGGAGTGTTCCTTCCTCTGATATTGTTTGGAAGAGTTTGAGAAGGATGGGTGTTAGCTCTTCTCTAAATGTTTGATAGAATTCACCTGTGAAGCCATCTGGTCCTGGGCTTTTGTTTGTTGGAAGATTTTTAATCACAGTTTCCATTTCAGTGCTTGTGATTGGTCTATTCATATTTTCTATTTCTTCCTGATTCAGGCTTGGCAGGTTGTGCATTTCTAAGAATTTGTCCATTTCTTCCAGGTTGTCCATTTCATTGGCATAGAGTTGCTTGTAGTAATCTCTCAAGATCTTTTGTATTTCTGCAGTGTCAGTTGTTACTTCTCCTTTTTCATTTCTAATTCTATTGATTTGAGTCTTCTCCCTTCTTTTCTTGATGAGTCTGGCTAATGGTTTGTCAATTTTGTTTATCTTCTCAAAGAACCAGCTTTTAGTTTGGTTGCTCTTTGCTATCGTTTCCTTCATTTTTTTTTCATTTATTTCTGATCTGATCTTTATGATTTCTTTCCTTCTGCTAACTTTGGGGGTCTTTTGTTCTTCTTTCTCTAATTGCTTTAGGTGCAGGGTCAGGTTGTTTACTCGAGATGTTTCCTGTTTCTTAAGGTGGGATTGTATTGCTATAAACTTCCCCCTTAGAACTGCTTTTGCTGCATCCCATAGGTTTTGGGTCATCGTGTCTCCATTGTCATTTGTTTCTAGGTATTTTTTAATTTCCTCTTTGATTTCTTCAGTGATCACTTCGTTATTGAGTAGTGTATTGTTTAGCCTCCATGTGTTTGTATTTTTTACAGATCTTTTCCTGTAATTGATGTCTAGTCTCATAGCATTGTGGTCAGAAAAGATACTTGATACAATTTCAATTTTCTTAAATTTACCAAGGCTTGATTTGTGACCCAAGATATGATCTATCCTGGAGAATGTTCCATGAGCACTTGAGAAAAATGTGTATTCTGTTGTTTTTGGATGGAATGTCCTATAAATATCAACTAAGTCCATCTTGTTTAATGTATCATTTAAAGCTTGTGTTTCCTTATTTATTTTCATTTTGGATGATCTGTCCATTGGTGAAAGTGGGGTGTTAAAATCCCCTACTATGATTGTGTTACTGTGGATTTCCCCTTTTATGGCTGTTAGTATTTGCCTTATGTATTGAGGTGCTCCTATGTTGGGTGCATAAATATTTACAATTGTTATATCTTCTTCTTGGATTGATCCCTTTATCATTATGTAGTGTCCTTCTTTGTCTCTTCTAATAGTCTTTATTTTAAAGTCTATTTTGTCTGATATAAGAATTGCTACTCCAGCTTTCTTTTGATTTCCATTTGCATGGAATATCTTTTTCCATCCCCTTACTTTCAATCTGTATGTGTCTCTAGGTCTGAAGTGGGTCTCTTGTAGACAGCATATATATGGGTCTTGTTTTTGTATCCATTCAGCCACTCTGTGTCTTTTGGTGGGAGCATTTAGTCCATTTACATTTAAGGTAATTATTGATATGTATGTTCCTATTCCCATTTCCTTAATTGCTTTGGGTTCGTTATTGTAGGTATATTCCTTCTGTTGTGTTTCTTGCCTAGAGAAGTTCCTTTAGCATTTGTTGTAAAGCTGGTTTGGTGGTGCTGAACTCTCTCAGCTTTTGCTTGTCTGTAAAGGTTTTAATTTCTCCATCAAATCTGAATGAGATCCTTGCTGGGTAGAGTAATCTTGGTTGCAGGTTTTTCTCCTTCATCACTTTAAATATGTCCTGCCACTCCCTTCTGGCTTGTAGAGTTTCTGCTGAGAGATCAGCTGTTAACCTGATGGGGATTCCCTTGTGTTTTATTTGTTGCTTTTCCCTTGCTGCTTTAAATATGATTTCTTTGTGTTTAATTTTTGACAGTTTGATTAATATGTGTCTTGGCGTATTTCTCCTTGGATTTATTCTGTATGGGACTCTCTGTGCCTCCTGGACTTGATTAACTATTTCCTTTCCCATATTAGGGAAGTTTTCAACTATAATCTCTTCAAATATTTTCTCAGTCCCTTTCTTTTTCTCTTCTTCTTCTGGAACCCCTATAATTCCAATGTTGGTGCGTTTAATGTTGTCCCAGAGGTCTCTGAGACTGTCTTCTGTTCTTTTCATTCTGTTTTCTTTATTTTGCTCTGCAGCAGTTATTTCCACTATTTTATCTTCCACCTCACTTATCCGTTCTTCTGCCTCAGTTATTCTGCTATTGATCCCATCTAGAGTATTTTTCATTTCATTTATTGTGTTTTTAATCGATGCTTGATTCATCTTTAGTTCTTCTAGGTCCTTGTTAACTGTTTCTTGCATTTTGTCTATTCTATTTCCAATATTATGGATCTTGGAAATAGAATCTTGGATCATCTTTACTATCATTATTCTGAATTCTTTTTCAGGTAGACTGCCTATTACCTCTTCATTTGTTAGGTCTGGTAGGTTTTTATCTTGCTCCTTCACCTGCTGTTTGTTTTTCTGCCTTCTCATTTTGCTTATGTTACTGTGTTTGGGGTCTCCTTTTTGCAGGCTGCAGATTCGTAGTTCCCGTTGTTTTTGGTGTCTGTCCCCAGTGGCTAAGGTTGTTTCAGTGGGTTGTGTAGGCTTCCTGGTGGGGCGGACTAATGCCTGTGTTCTGGTGGTTGAGGCTCGATCTTATCTTTCTGGTGGACGGTCCATGTCTGGTGGTGTGTTTTAGGGTGCCTGTGGCCTTATTATGTTTTTAGGTAGCCTCTCTGCTAATGGGTGGGGTTGTGTTCCTGCCTTGCTAGTTGCTTGGCATAGGGTGACCAGCACTGTAGCTTGCTGGTCATTGACTGAAGCTGGGTGCTGGTGTTGAGATGGAGATCGCTGGGAGATTTTCGCTGCTTGTTATTATGTGGAGCTGGGAGATCTCTTGTGGACCCGTGTCCTGAAGTTGGCTCTCCCACTTCAGAGGCACAGCACTAACTCCTGGCTGCAGCACCAAGAGCCTTTCATCCACCCGGCTCAGAATAAAAGGGAGAAAAAGTAGAAAGAAAGAATTAGTAGAAGAAAGAAAGAGAGAGGGAAAGAAAGGAAGAAGGGAAGAAAGGAAGGAAGGAAGGAAGAAAGAAAGAAAGGAGGGAGGGAGGAAGGATGGAAAGAAAGAAAGGAGGGAGGGAGGGAGGAATGAAAGCAAAAGGAAGAGAGAATGGAAGAAGGGAGGGAGGGAGGGAGGAAGGAATGAAAGAAAGAAAGACAGGAGGGAGGGAGGGAGGAAGGAAAGAAAAAGAAAGTGGGAAGAAGAAGGGTGGGAGGGCGGGAGGGAGGAAAGAAAAAGAAAGAAGGAAAGGAGGAGCGGAGGGAGGGAGGGAGGAAGGGAAGGTAGGAAAAAAAGAAAGAGCAGGTAAAGTAAAATAGAATAAAGTATGAAATATAGTAGCGTTATTAAAATTAAAAAGTAATTATTGAAAAAAAAACGGACAGATAGAACCCTGGGACATATGGTGGAAGCAAAGCTGTACAGAGAGAATCTTACACAGAAGATTACACATACACATTCACTAAAAGAGAGCAGGGGGAAAAATCAAAAATCTTGCTCTCCAAGTCCACCTCCTCAATTTGGGATAATTCGTTGTAAAAAGAGGAAAAGGGGGGAAGTCTTAAGTGTTGTCCTCAAAGTCCACTTCCTCAATTTGGGATGATTCGCTGTCCATTCATGCATTCCACATACGCAGGGCACATCAAATGGACCGTGGAGCTTTAATCCGCTGCCTCCGAGGCTGCACAGAGAGATTTCCCTGTCTCTGCTGTCACAGCTCCCGGGTCTCAGCCTTGGACCTGTCCCCGCCTCTGTGCGTAGGTCGCCGGAGGGCGTCCGTTCTTCGCTCAGACAGGACGGGTTTAAAGGAGCCGCTGATTCGGGGGCTCTGGCTCACTCAGGCAGAGGGGAGGGAGGGGCGCGCAGTGTGGGGCGGGCCTGCGGCGGCAGAGGCCGGCGTGACGTTGCAGCAGCCCGAGGCGCTCCGTGCGCTTTCCCGGGAAAGCCGTCCCCGGGTCCCGGGACCCCGGCAGTGGCGGGGTGCACAGGCCCCCCGGAAGGCGGGGCGGACAGTGACCCGCGCTCGCACACAGGCCCCGCGGCGGCGGCGGCAGCAGCAGCCCCAGCGTCCCACGCCCGTCTCCGAGGTCCGCGCCTTTAGCCGCGGCTCGCGCCTGTCTCCGGCTCTTCCCCAAGCAGCCCTCTTAATGCCCTCTCCTCGCGCACCAGGAAACAAAAGGGAAAATAGTCTCTTGCCTCTTCGGCAGCTCCAGACCCTTTCCCCGGACTCCCTCCGGGCTAGCCGTTGTGCACTAACCCCTTCAGGCTCTCTTCCTGCCGCCAGACCCAGTCCTCTCCCTGCGCTCCGACTGAAAGCCGATACCCGAGCCTCAGCTCCCAGCCCCGCCCGCCCCGGCGGCCAAGCAGACAAGCCTCTCGGGATGGTGTGTGCCTGAGGGCACCGATCCTCTGTGCCGGAATCTCTCCACTTTGCCCTCCGCACCCCTGTTGCTGTGCTCTCCTCCGCTACTCCGAAGCTTTCCCCCTCCGCCACCTGCAGTCTCCGCCCGCGAAGGGGCTTGTAGTGTGTGGAAACCTTCCCTCCTTCACGGCTCCCTCCCACTGGTGCAGGTCCCGTCCCTATCCTATTGTCTCTGTTTATTCTTTTTTTCTTTTGCCCTACCCAGGTATGTGGAGAGTTTCTTGCCTTTTGGGGGGTCTGAGGTCTTCTGTCAGCGTTCAGTAGGTGTTCTGTAGGAGTTGTTCCACGTGTAGTTGAATTTCTGATGTATCTGTGGGGAGGAAGGTGATCTCTGTGTCTTACTCTTCCGCCATCTTCCCAAGCTCCACTGGTTAATTTTTTTTATAATAAATCTTAGTCCTCTAACTTTGTTTTTCCTTTACAAAATTACTTGATTATTCTAGGTCCTTTGCATTTCCATACAGATTTTATAATCAGTGTGTCAGTTGCTGCCAAAACAACATGTTGGGATTTGATTTGGATTAGTTTAATCTATAAATTAATCTAGATACTGGGAGAATTGCCATTTTAACAGCGTTGGATCTTCCAATAAATGAACATCATATATTCCTCCATTTATTCAGGTCTTTTAAAATTTGTCTCCGCAATGTTCTGTGGTTTTCAGTAAACATATATGCAAGCACATATTTTGTTATATTTATTCCCTAAAAATTTCATGGTTTTTGATACTTTTGTAATGGAAATGTTTTATGATTTATATTTCCAATTGTTTGTTGTCAATATATAGAAATGTAACTGATTTTTGCTCTGATTTGGGGACCTTGCTAAAACCACTCATTAGCAAGTAAGTTTTTTTTAGATTCTTTAAGATTTTGTATGCATATGATCAGTTTTCTTATAAATAGAGTTTTTATTTCTTTCTTTGCAATCTCTGTGGTTTTTGTTTCTTTTCTTGCTTAATGCACTGGCTAGGATCTCCAGTAAATGTTGAAAAGGAGTAGAGGGGGACTTCCCTGGTAGTCCAGTGGTTAAGACTCCATGCTCCCAATGCAGGGGGCCCCGGGGGTCAATCCCTGGTCAGGGAACTAGATCCCGCATGCCGCAACTAAAGATCCCACGAGCCACAACCAAGACCTGGTGCAGCCAAATAAATAAATAAATATTTTTTAAAAAAAGAAAGAAAGAAAAGTAGAGAAAGCGGAGACATTCTTGTCATGTTCCTGATCTTCAAGGGAAAGTGTTGAATCTTCATTGATGCCCTTTATCAGGTTGAGAAAGTTTCCTCAGCTCAGTGAGATCTCTGTGCTTTGCTTGCGATCCCCCTATCAGTACAACCAAGTGGAATGTCTTCAGGCAAAAAGCCAGGTAATTGTAGGGCTCATCTCATTTGTTTCTCTCCTATATCAGAGATAATAGATCTACTGTTCCTGTTATCCCATGTCTGAAAACACTTTTTCTTATATTTTATCCAGTTTTCTAGTTATTTATTGTGGGCTGGCAAATCTGGTCTGGGTTATTACATTATGGTCCCACATTCAGAGGAGATAGACAAACATCCATATATTAATACTCTCTGTTTATTTAAATAAATAAAATTAAAAACAGCTCTGTATATTCATAATTTTTGTTGTGACTTTTATTATACACTTCAATTAATTTTTTAATTTTTTGTTTTTTTAATTTTTTATAGAAGTATAATTAATTTACAATATTATATTTTGGGTATACAGCATAGTGATTCAATATTTTTATAGATTATATGCCATTTAAAGTTATAAAATAATGGCTATATTTCCCTGTGCTATACAGTATAAGTATATCCTTGTTGCTTATCTATTTTATACATAGTAGTTTGTATCTCTTAGTCCCCTACCCTATCTTGCCCCTCCCTTCCTTCTCTCTCCCCACTTGTGTCCACTAGTTTGCTTTCTATATTTGTGAGTCTGTTTCTGTTTTGTTATATGCATTCATTTGTTTTACTTTTAGATTCCACATATAAGTGATAACATACAGTATTTGTCTTTGTCTGACTTATTTCACTAAGCAAAATACTCTCTAGGTCCATCCACGTTGTTGCAAATGGCAGAATTTCATTCTTTTTAATGGCTGAGTAATATTCCATTGTGTGTGTGTGTGTGCATGCACGCGTGCGTGTGTGTGTGAAGCACATCTTCTTTATCCACAAATCTGTTGATGGACACTTGTGTTGCTTCTGTGTCTTGGCTGTTGTAAACTATGCTGCTATGAACATTGGGGTTCATGTATCTTTTTGCATTAGTGTTTTCAATTTTTTTCCAGATATATAGCCAGGAATGGAATGTCTGGATAATATGGTAGTTTTAGTTTTAGTTTTTTGAGGAATCTCCATACTGTTTTCCATAGTGGCTGCACCAGTTTACATTCCCACCAACTATATACAAGGGTTCCTTTTTTCCATATCTTCATCAACATTTGTTATTTGTAGACTTTTTATGATGGCTATTCTGACTCTTGAGAGGTGATATCTCATTGTGGTTTTGATTTGCATTTCTCTAATAATTAGTGATGTTGAGCATCTTTTCATGAGCCTGCACTTCAATTAATTTTTAACTTTTGAATATCTATTCAATTTATCTGTTATAAATTGAAGGCTTTTGAGTAACTCAATCTCTTCAGTTAAACCTAATGATAAACAGAATAATCCTACAATGCATAGAATAACCCCTTTGTAAACATAAAGAATTAAATTCCAGGAAGTTCTGGGTTATCCTACTAATGGGCTGACTAAGCTTCGGTAACATTGGAGAAAGTCCTCAGAAAGAAAAGCGAAGAGACCAGAATCCTGAGATAGAAAGCTGATAGTTTATAAGAAAAGCATCCCATATAGCTTGTTAACCCAATGGTTCTGTCTCAATAGCTTCCTCTAAAGTCGAATTTCCATGCAGCTTGGGATGGTGTCTTCTTCTTGTCTGAATTCCAGCAGATCTAAGCACAGTGCTTTACACACTGTAATGCCTAGTACTTTTTACTGAATGAAATTGCAAAACTTTATAATGCATAGTAAAGCATCATTTTACAAGAAAACAAATTTTAAATGAATTGCATAATCAAATTTTCACTTTTGGGCTTCCCTGGTGGCGCAGTGGTTGAGAGTCCGCCTGCCAATGCAGGGGACGCGAGTTCGTGCCCCGGTCCGGGAGGATCCCACGTGCCGCGGAGCGGCTGGGCCCGTGAGCCATGGCCGCTGGGCCTGCGCGTCCGGAGCCTGTGCTCCGCAACGGGAGAGGCCACAACAGTGAGAGGTCCGCATACCGCAAAAAAAAAAAAAAAAGAGAAGCCACCGCAATGAGAAGCCCGCACACCACAACGAAGAGTAGCCCCCGCTCACCGCAATTAGAGAAAGCCCGTGCACAGCAACAAAAACCCAACGCGGCCAAAAATAAATAAATTAAATAAATAAATTAAAAAAAAATTTTTCACTTTTGGTAATTTAGATCATGAAAATTAATATTTTCAGTCAGTCATCCATATAACATTTACTGGGCACTTCCTATAGGGCAACAGATATTTGTCCATTATGACAGAAGTTGCCACAAAGTATCTATTCTCCCCTTCTTTTTGGCAATAGAACCCTGTAATTTTTGCTTGCACATTGTTATTTAGCTAAAAGACTGTATTTCAGTCTCCTTTGCATCTAGGTATGTTCATTTGACTTAGTTCTGGACTATAAAATCTCAGCAGAGATTCTGTGGAAATTCTAGGAAGTCTCCTTAAAAAAGAGAGCATGTACCATTCTTCCTTTTATTCCCCAGTCTTCTTCCTGTCTTTGATGCAGAAGCTCTCCTAGCAATTTTAGGCCATTAAGACTAGGGTCATATCCTGAGGATGGTAGAGTCATGCACAGGAAAGAGCCTAATGACAGCAGAGAATCACTAAACGATTAGTGTGAATTGCCTGACTCTAGACTGCACTTACTGAAGAAAGTAAAATTCACTTTTGATTAAGCCATTGTTATTTGAGTTTTTCTATTATATGCATATGAATCAAATTGCAGCCAATTCAATTTGAAAAAAATATTTGAATATTCTACCTTTGTTGATCTTTTATGAGACTGTATTAATCTGATTTTTCACTGTGATAGTACTGTATAACAGATAGCCCTCAATATCTCAGTGGCTTAAAACAGCAAAGACTTTTCTTGCTTATGAATTGGCATGTGGGCTGCTATTCATCTGATCTTGGACATGATGATGTTTGGCTGGGCTTGCCTGGACTCTAGACTCCAGCTGTGCTCCACATGTTGTCATCATCTGGGTCCAGTGGCTGCCTATCTATTTCTAATGATGCAATGGCAGAAGTGCAAGAGGATAAACCAAATCAGGCAAACACATTTAAAATTTAAGCTAATATTTTATTGGAAAGTCACATAGCCAAGCTCAACGTCAATGTGATGGAAGAATATACTTCCACCTACTCTACTGAGAGGAATTACAATGACACCTGGTCATGTGTGGATGAATAATTTCTCAACAAGAAGAGAGTAAAGAATCCATTACGGAGAACTTGGAAAAGTTATAGAGATCTTGGAAAGGTTACTTTGACCTCTCTGTGTCTCAGTTTTTTCATTTGTGAAACAAAGTGTCAGGTTAGATGACCTATACCTTTTAGTTTTAAAGGTTTGTGGCCATAATTCTAGATCATCTTATTTTCTTCCTGGTTCTTGAGAGACAGAGATATACCAAAGCATAATACTAAAGAAGACTTTTTATTTAAGTATAGATTAGGGTTATTGAACTTTAATATAAATGAACATAAAACAGATATCAGCAGGTATATCAGGGATTTTTCTCCGTGAAATATTTTGTTCTCTTCATCTCATCCTACCCTTAAAATAATAAAGGGCACAGTCCATATAAATGTTCAGATTCAGATGGTAAAGTTTTATTATCAGAAGGTCATTAACATTACATATCTTGACGGTCATATCTGGCTTGAGGGTATGGATATGCTGAGAGTCTTCCAAATTGGGACCAGGAGTGGAAGTCCATAGGGAGGAGGAACCATAACCTTTCTATGTTTTCTTTTTTGCTCACTGCTCAATACAGAAGACTCTTTTCCTTTTTGAAATGACTGTTTAAAGAGTACTTAGTTCAGTTAAATCATAACAATAAGCTAGAAAGAATTGATGACGTCTGAGCACAGATTAGCCCCAAAGTCATTCCCCAATGATTATGAATATTTTTTCTAATATTTAATATTCTACTTTAACAGAAATTCTTAATGCAAAGACCACAGACACTTAGGTCAGTGAACAACCTAAAATTTTAAGCAAATTTATATATATTGTGCACTTGGTGGAGGAAAGGGTCTATAGCTTTCATCAGATTCTGAAATGGGTCTGTGACTCAAAAAGGACTGACCCCGATTGACACTAAAACAAGCCATAAACACCCCTGATTTCTCTCCTTTGGGCTTCTTTCTGGCATTAAGAATCATATATGGTCTTAAAATTCATTCATTGCTAAATTTTTGTTGAGTCTGCTATGTGTCAGACTGTTTGAAGCACAAAGAATCTGGTGCCTAAATGTCTCCTCTGGGGATAGCAAGCCTTACAGCAAAGGGGCTGGTTTCAGTAACATGGGGAAATGCTGAAAGTTACATGTCAAGTTTTTGATATCACATCAACAGAAAGGAGAAAATAGCATTATAAATGTGCAAAAAGTTGAGAGACTCCTGCAGGGAAACACAAGACAAGGTTTTATGGAACATTGTTTGGAAAAATCAGTCTCATTTGGAGCAACAATATTAATCACTTGTGAACTATGGCTACTTACTCATCCCTAAGTAGTCAGAATGAAGAGATCTAATTTTTATAAATATTGGAGTCTCCCCCTCCCTGCCTCTAGAAGTCTCCTGATTAGCAGAAATCAATGAGGGAGATAACATTCCTGGCTTTCAGACTGCAAAATCAAAGCAGAGCTGTTGGAAGGCACTGACCAGTTCATATTTGCAGAACTACATTTGATACAGATGTAATTCTATCCCTACCTTTCTCCACCTCCCTCATCCTCCACCCCCTTCTACAAAATAAGTCCACATCCCCACAAGCAGAGTTGCAGAGACTGGGGACAAATAATTTCCTTTATCCTTGGTCAGTAGGCTCCTCAGACAGGCTTGGGGCTCTGGAAAGAGAATATAAACATTTATTTTCTTCCCACAGATACTCCTGGCTGAGAAACAAAAATCAAAAGATTGCTCAGATCTCTGAGGAGAAAAATGCATATCTATTAGTTTTGTTTTGGGTGATGATTGGTGTCTTGGTGCGTTTGGGCTACTGTAGCAAAATACCACAGACTGGGTGGCTTATAAACAACAGATATTTCTCTCTCACAGTTCTGGAGGCTGGGAAGTCCAAGATCAAGGCACAGCAGGGTTGGGTTCTTGTGACAGCCCTCTTCCTGGTTCATATCCAGTGCCTTCTCACCGTGTCCTCACATGGTGGGAGGGGATAGGGAGCTCTCTGGAGTCTTTTTTTTTATTAGGACACTAATCCCATTCATGAGGGCTCCACAATCATGACCTAATCACCTCCCAAAGGCCCCACTTCCTAATATCATCACATCAGGCATTAGGATTTCAACATATGAATTTAGGGGAGACACAAAAATTCAGATCACAGTGAACAAAAACTTTTGGAAGAGTGCACATCATCTTGAGAACTCTTCCAAGAAATTAAAGTCCCTAAACAATGAAGTGGTGAAAGGGCTGAAATGAAGAATGACTTCAACATTTTTAAGGGGAAAAACCCAGAAGGCAAATCATTCTCCTCTTATGAAACAAGTTGCTGATTATAGACAGAGGACCTTAAGATTCATGTTAGATTAGACAGTGCAGGTGGTCAGATATGTGGGTGTGATGCCTGACTTCACTAAGGCTAATAGGTGTGACAGGGGAAAAAATTGGGGGTTCTGAACCCTCTGAACCTTGACACTGCTTGTTTGACTCAATGACAGCCACTTGCTTTCTAGGAAGTCAGGACTCGATTGCAAGTGACAGAAATGTAACTAAATCTAGGGTAATAAAGAGGGTGTATTGGCAGGGTACTAGTGAAACTCCCAAAGCCAATATAAGATGAACAACCACCTCTTGGAAGGTTGGTTCCAAATATAGGTTCCAGGTTCCAAATATAGATTATGGAATTATGGCTGTAAGATAAGAAGGCTGATTTTTCAAAAAACAAATTAGACTTGTAGAGGAGCTCTAGGAATTTCAATAACTGGAACAAAGCATTCAAATACCATTAAGACTGCCTCTGTGCCTCTTGCTGTTTCTGCTGCTCATGTTTGCGGACATGTTTCTTCATATTGTGGAGTGGTGGGGTATGACCCTGGACTCGCATATTTATTACTTACTGCTCAAGTTTTAACAATGTCAGGGAAGGACTCTGATTGGCCTGCTTGAGTCATGAGCCCACGTTTGGCTTCTTGTAACCCTGGAGACAAGATCACATAACTTGCATTGGACCATATGCTAGAGTGAGAGTGGGGACAGAAGAATCAGTCCCCCAGAGAAGAGGAGCATCAGACACTGATGACTGGGAAGATCATTGTGAACCAGATAATCACCCCGATTAATGTCTACTCCATCTATTTCCTGAAGATCCTCTATAAGTTTCTCTGACTGGAAGAAACTTACCTTTCCATGCTGATGTAATTCTAATATTCAGGAAGGAAGGGCAGAAAAATCTTTCAAGGTTCTAAATGAACAGCTAAAGGTATAATCCCTACAAAACCTGAGTTTCAGATTATCCCCAAATTGGCTCTCAGAGAAAAGTCCTATCCAACTCAAAGTGAAAGGAGAAGGGCAGAAAAGTTGGGTCCTGGGTCACCAAAGTTCTGAATATTACATTATCTTCTCTTTATCCACCTCTTGGAGAGAACTAGCCAAGGTGACCAAGATTTCCTCAGGGGAAGGTGATATTTAAAAACTGCTTGTTATTTATAACATCTGTTTTTCTAAGAGGGGAAAAAGGATAGGAGTGAAGTCTGATCATTTGAGGACCTTTTGTTTACTTGCTACTGTTTGGAGTATAGAAGTTTATCACTTGGGAATTTTCCCCACAATTTTTTAAGTTGGAAAAAGGGCAAGTTTCTTTCTTTAATTTTTTTCTGAGTATGTTATGTAGAAAGATACATCTTCTAGTATATGATCTGTTTTATTGCAATATGTATAATTTACCTTCTAAGTCATGTGTACAGAGAGCTTAGTGTGATTTATTTAAGTAGAATAGACACAAGACACTCTTTGCTAATTTCATTTGTTTCTGTGATAAAAGGTACGTCAGGTCTGTATTAGTCAGGGTTCTCCAGAGAAACAGAACCAATAGGATACAGATATATAGAGAGAGATTTTTTATGAGGGACTGGCTCATATGATTATGGAGGCTAAGAGGTCTCACGATCTGCCATCTGCAAGCTGGTGGTGTGGTTCCAGTCTAAACCCAAAGACCTGAGAATTCTGATGCTGATGGCTTAAGCCCCAGTCAGAATCAGAAGGCCCATCCAAAGGCAGGAGAAGATAAAGTCCCAGCTCAAACAGAGAAAGCATATGCACCCTTCCTCTGCCTTTCTGTTCTATTCAGGTCTTCAGCAGATTTGTTGATGCCCACCTGCACTGGTGAGACCATCCTCTTTACCCAGTCTACTGATTCAAATGTTAATCTCTTCCTGAAGTGCCTTCACAGACACATGGAGAAATAATGTTTTACCAGCTATCTGGTCATCCCTTAACCCTAGTCAAGTTGATACATGAAAGTTACTATCACAAGGCCTGTAAAGGGAATTTTAGCCAACCGTGCCTCAGAAAAACAGAAAAATCCTAAGGTTTCACTGACTTGTCCAAATCATACTTTATCAAGAAAGGTCTATTAATGTGCTATATAACACTTGAGCGGAAGGTGAATATCAGTAGAAACTAATATTAGGCTGCTTTGCAATCATGGGTTATAAATTAGGCATATGGATATTAGACAATGTACTCAGTGATGATTATTGACAATGTTGAATCATTCAAAAGATGGTAATATATGTTCTGCTTTTACCATAAACTAGCCACTGTGACAAATGATTTGCATATAAAGTAGCCATTGAAGGAATTCTTTTACCACCACTCCCACCTTTTCTGGGCCTAGTGCCTCTTTCTAATGGAATCTACTATTCTCCTCTCTCTGTCATGTAGTATGTACAAGAGATGCCATCTTACAGACCATGCCCCTTGACCACAGTTGGTTGGTTCAAGGTAGGTCACCTGACTCAAGAACATCCAATTAGAGCCCATCACTGAGAATTCTGAATTTAGGAGCAGAGAGAATATGGCAGTGGGGAGCACAAAATCTCAAACTCAGGAGAAATTAGCAGCCATGGTTCTGTTTTCCAGAGAAGCTGGTAAGGAAGAAGAAAACTGATATGTCAAGAAAAATGGGGGGAAAATTTGGGTAGAGAGCAAGAGTCCTGGACTTATTCAAAGATATGAGCTTCAATTGTTTTCAAGGACCAGCTGCATCCTTGTGGCTCAGTTGTTCAATATTTCCTTCTACTGTATGAGATATCTTGTCAACTAATTTCCATTTTTGCTTAGATTAGTTTGAGTTGTAGTCCTGTTACTTGTAACAAAAGCATGAAACTAACACTGTGGATTATCTCATTTAATTCTCTCCATAATCCTTTGTGGTAGGTCCTATTATTCCCTTTTTATAGATGAGGAAACTGAGTTTAGAGAGGTTCAAATCTTGCCCAGGTTAAGCAGCTTGTGAACAGCATAGACAGGAGTCACACCCCAGGTAACTCCAGACACACTTTCTAAAACACAGGATTAGTGAATTATGGCTGTAAGAGAAGGCTGATTTTTTCAAAAAAAAAGTTAGACCTTATACATAATAGTACATATTTTTATTTTTTGCTTGTCTTGAGAAGATATATATTTTCCAAAAAAATGTTGGTGTATCAATTAACCACTCCTGCAAAACAAATCACCCTAAAATTCTATGGTTTAAAACAACAATAATCAATTTTCCATGCTTCTGCTGGTAGGCGATATACTCTGTCTGGAGAACCACAAAAACACGTGAGAGAAGACATGGATACAGGGAGGGATAAAGAATTTGGAGCAGTTCATGCAATCTGCCATGCAGACAGTTATCACAACTGTTTTCGATTTTCCAAGTGATAGTGTTCTGGTTAATTATTACTCTGGATTAGGAACTGAGAAAAAGTTTCTCATGCAGTTGCAGTCAGATGATGGCTAGGGTTGGAACAGAGGGAGTGTTGAAGCCGATGGTGGCTGGCTGGGTATCTTGCTCTCATGGCCTGACCATGTAGTCTTACTATAAGACTTAGTTTGAGTTCCTTACTGCATGGTGGCCTCAGGGCACATGGACTGCTTACTTTAAAAGCAAGACTTTAAGAGCAGATATTCTAGCTTATAGCCTTGGAAGGCAATGTGACTTTACTTCTGCCACTGTATTCTATTAGTTACAAGTGCATCACAGCTGGTCTGGATTCAAAGGAAGGATAATTCTCTATTTCAACTTCACTTCTTGACAGGGCAGTAGCAAGCTTCTAGAGCATGTGAGATAACAGATATTGTTGGTGATTTTTATATTTTGGAATATATCATCTACCACAGGCATTATGATATAGCAGAAAATTGGACTTGTGCTGTAGTTCTGGTTTGGCACTTATCAGCCGTGTAACTTTAGACATATTCTCTGATCTTCCAGTGTTGGCCAATAGTAAGCATCACATAATATTTATCAAATGAATGAATGAATGACTTCTTCAGCATTCAGTTTCTTCCCCATTTGGGATTAATAATACCTAAAGAAAGTCATAAAGAATAAATGAGATGAGAGACTTGAAGATGTTTTGAAAATTTGAAAGGACAACTGTCTATGGGTATTCTTGTCTTTTTTCTTCAGTGCCTATGACATTCTCTTTGGAATATTCTCAATAATGACAAATTTTTGTCCTCTGAATAATTTGACTTTTGAAAAGAGTCATTCGAAGCAGGGAAAGGACTTATGATTTCACTGAGTAATAGCATTTTGGGGTCTGAAATGAGATATCATCATGGTATGATAAGACGGATATTTTCAAAGTAACTGGTAACCTGGTCTGAATGACTTTTCTAAGAAAAGATTACTGAAAGTGTTTTAAGCAAAGGCAGGGGAATTGAAATAACCATATGATGGCTGCAAATAAGGGAAAATGTTCATTTGAATGTTTGTTTAAAAATAGGATTAAAAGTTTATCATCATCACTCTTGTCCAGTGTCTGAGGAAAGACTCAAGCTTCCTTTCTAAGATGGGGAAATTTGAATTTTACTGGTGATCAGTTTAAAAAAAAAAAAAAGCCAGTAGTAATTAAGTGAAATAATTGTATTTGCAGGTAAGGACCAGCTGTAGATTTCCAAAAGTTACATAAAAAGCACCTTAGTTCAGTCACCTCTATATTCATCTTCTCAAGGTTAAGTTACCTTGCTATTCTTACTTATATGTGTTTTTTTCCTTTTATAATCTTGGTGATAGTGAATGGGAAGTTATTTTTAAGTATTACTTCTGAAGTTTTGTTTTTTTTTAACTTACAAAAAGCAAATTGTTTCTCAGTCACTAAAGCAAAAATAATTAATAAGAAGGAAAATGATTTCAGCAAATAGGGCTAATCAGTTACCAGCAGTTTCTTTCTTAAAGACATATGGTAGTAGTTGGCTTTCTCTAGGGAAACCTTATTTATCTGTGATTAAAGTGGATAGCACTGTGCCATCAAAGTCAGCCAAGAAAACTCTGAGCAGACTACTTAGGTAATATTGATATTATTTTCACTTAGAGTAAAGTTAAAAAAAATGTTCTAAGAGAGAGAAAATGTAAAAGAAAAAGATTTTAAAATAAAATTATATATAATAAATATTATTCTATATGTTATATATTTTTTATAATAGGAATGATATATTTTATAAGCATACATAATAAAATTAGGTGAAAGCTTTTAAAAGTATATATACTAGGATCATGCACTGGATTAACAGTCTAGCTGATTGCATACGGTCCTAAAAAGATCACCAAAGAACATTGCATGCTCATTTCTTCTCAAACCTGAAAGGTAGTGAACAGCTATCAGAGATTTTTTGGTGGCTTATAGTCTGCTTGACTTTATGGGAAAGGCCTCCACTTAACTTCAGTTATCCACTCCCCATTGCCCTCTTTCAAATGAGGCCAAACTCAGTCCTAAACAGTTCAGACAGCCCACAGGCCATTTTTGACTGAGCCACTGGCTGGTCCAGAAGATAAGGAGGATATTTTTGACATTAGCCTGAAAGTTATAAGCCCTGATTGGTCTTATTTGAGAAGGGCTGGGGAACACAGGACCCACAAATGGCTCTGATAAATGATGCTGGTTTCCATAGCATGAATAGGATGTACAATTGCTGCTGCCTTGTTCCAGATCCTTAGAGAGTACAGATGCTAAACTCAAGTAGATCTCTCCTTGAGGGGCTTCTAATGTGAGACCCAGATGAGGCTGCAGAGAGTCATTCATTCCACAAAATTTATAACTCTGATTGTCTTTTAATTTAATTAAGTCATTCTTCTTTGTGTTAGAGGTATTAGTATTTATCTTGTTTGCAATGGAAAAGTCCCTTGTCTTAAAGAATACAATATTGTCTCTATGAGAAGAAACATTTTTTTAAGTAGCTTAGAAGGTAAGTCAAGAAAGATACAATAAACTAGCTTCAGAACTATCTTCCTCAACTACAAATTCTGTTCAAATATGCTGCATCACACCAAGCACCACTGAGCAGATGTTACATAACTTTGATATTTTGTAACAAAAGAGATATTTTTTCAATAACAGGAAAATAACTGAAACCTGCTTAAGCATAGCGGCAGATATTGGTTTTCCTAATTAAAAAGTTAAAGAGATATAATATTTAGCTTTTTAGAAAAGTGCACAATCATTTTAATTTTTTATTAATTGGTGCTCAGAGATATAGATCACTACTGTTTTATGGCCTCCAAATTATAGCCCCACTCATTTTCCTAACTTTTTTTCCCATGTTATGTTTTGCCTTATTCTTCCTCAGATGCACAGTTCTTAGTTCCTTTCTTCCCCTCCATGTCCAGTCATCTTTGTCCTTCTTTCTCTCAGACTCTCCCATCTTGCTGTGTGCTGGATTTGTCTCCTCCACTCTGGAAATCTTTTCCTATTTCAGCTTCTCTACCTTTCCTAGAGAAAAGGACCACAGGAGAGCCTTGTGTTTTCTACCATTTTTGCTGCCACTCCCACTATTCCCATTGTTTCTTGCTTGGATTCTTCCATTGGCCTCCTAATCAGACCCCTAGGTGCTATACTTGCACCCCTCTAGTTGATTGGCCACACTTCAACCAAGGTGATAGCTATAAAACAAATTGAATCACGGCATCCCCTGCTTAAAACACCTCATTGGGTTCCCACTGTATTTAAGATAAATTCCAAAATCTTTAAAATGACCCATAAGGCTCTTCATGATCTGTTTACTACTCTCCTCTGTTACCCACTGTGATCCATCCAATGTGGGCTGTTTTTTTTTTTTTTTTGCGGTATGCGGGCCTCTCACTGTTGTGGCCTCTCCCGTTGCGGAGCACAGGCTCCGGACGCGCAGGCCCAGCGGCTATGGCTCACGGGCCCAGCTGCTCCGCGGCATATGGGATCCTCCCAGACCGGGGCACGAACCCGTATCCCCTGCATCGGCAGGCGGACTCTCAACCACTGCGCCACCAGGGAGGCCCGTGGGCTGTTTTTTGTCCTATCTTCTTCCTTTGCTTTCTTTCTGCCTAATTTTTTTTTTTTTTGGAAGGGGAGGGAGTCAGAGTGATGGTGATTCTTAATGTCTTAGGCTTATTAAAAAAAAAGAGAGAGAAAGAGAGAGAGATACTGTCCACATAGGGGTTGGATGAATCTCTGAAAATTGTTAGCTATTGGAGGGCTCAGAAAATGCGTTACTATAGTGGGAGGCATTACTTTTGCTGCAAGATCACCTAAAGCCTTTTAAAAATACTAAAATGATACATGCTATTGTAACAACAATGACTACTACTACTGCTACTCAGAAATAAGCTTCAGAGATGTCTTTCCACATCTTTCTCTACATTTATTAACATATACATAAACACAGGTAAGTTCTTTCTTGGACAAACAAACAAAAATTATAACTTCGCGCCCCAAAATAGCTGAACCTCAGGATAGAAGGCTAGAAACTGAGATATTTTTATGATGAACCCCTATAAAATTTTCTGCTTGCTTTTCCTGTGGACTGTAGAGACAGTTAAGTGAATCAGTCCATTTAACAGTTTAATTTTCCTCTTCCCCCTGCCCCAACCTAGGGTGGAAATTCACCTTGGTTACTGCAAACTCTGATACACTATCTAACAGGGATGCTCCTTCACTGAGGAAGGTGTATCACGTTGAGAGGGACCATTGTTCAGGAATCCCGGGGTGAGCAGCAGTGTAACTAACCACACCTTCATCTGCTATGGGTATTATCATCATTAAACTCTTGACAATGCAATGCACAACAAAACAAAAGGGCTTCTCATTCTAGTTTGCATTTTCCTTGTTGCTAACAATGGCTGAGCATGTTTTTATACATTTGTTGATAACTTTTGATTTTTCTGTGAATTGCTTATTTTTGTCTTCTACTCTGTTGGTTATTGGGTTGTCTTTTATTGATTTGTAAAAGCTTGTTATAATATTGAATATTGTGATGGATGTGGAGATGTCCCCCACCCCAGACTCCCCCTTCAAGGAGGGGTTTGTTGCCTCAGCTGCAGAAAGTACTATTGGCAGAGAGCCTTCGGCTGTCAGGTCCTTCAGGGATGGCGTCAGCTGCAAAGCCACCCAGCTCAAAGTCACACTCTCACCATAGTAGCTTACACCCAAAGACTGACGTGAAGGACAGAAGGTTATAAAGGTCCAGCCATTCTGGCCCACTAGGAGACAATCCTGACAGGCCAGTTTACCTCTAGATCTCCCTGTGTGGTCAACCAGAGCTGTTTGGGTCTGTGTTGCAACTGGACTTTTCCCTTGGCCCAATCCTGAATCCTCCCCCTGCCTTCACAGGGATTGATCCTAAGGGCACTTCCTAATAAATATTATGTCTCAGGTTCTACTTCCTGGAGAATCTATCCTGCCAAAAATATATATTTCATATATTGTGGCAAATGTTTTCTCAGAAAATATTTTTCAGACAAATGTTGCCTCAGGACCTTTGCACATTCTCTTCCCTATGTCACTTTACCCTTGGCTCTCTCCTACTTACCCTTTAGGTACCAACTAAAATGTCACATCCTTACCAAGGCCTTCCCTGATTTTCAACCTAAATCAAGCCTCCCTATTATTTTCTATCATAGCTTCCTATATTTTCCTTCATAGCACTTATCTCAGCTTTTAATCCTAGTAATAGGTTTATGTGATTATTTGTTTATGCCTGAATTCTTCACCAGACTCTAAACACCATAAGGGCAATGATTTTCCTAGTTTTTCATCATTCTTCATCCAGTTACTATCATAGTTCCTGACACATGGTACATCTTTAGTAAATATTAGTTAATGAATGAAGGAGGGAGAGAAAGGATGAGTTCTCTTTCTAAAAACATTATTTTCAAACAAGGAAAACTCCACAGCTACTGAGTTTCTAATATAAGAATCATCAACTGAAATCATGAAACTATTCTGCATTCTTTTATTAGGCCCTGAGATTCTTTTGTGGTGTGAGCATGAGGTTTGATGTAAATTAATCCTGTCCATATTTTCTTGCAATGGGTGACTTTAAATTTATTTCAAGGAATTGCCTTTGGAACCCAGGGTTCTTTTGAATCCAATCGGAAAACTGTTATTCCATATAATTAGAATAACATAAAAGAGGAAAAAAATAAAGAAGTTCTATGGTTAAGCCATTTAAAAACAAAATTAATTCCCGCTGCTCAAGGCCTAAAGGGAAAATCTAGAAAGAGGACAGAGAAAATGGGTTGTCTGATTAGATTTTGTTCAGGACCTATTATTACCAATTTAGTAGCTCACCCTTGAATTGGATTAGAATATTACTATGATTACTAGATTTATAATATTACAAGGGATTTATAATGTGTCATTTGGAACTGAAATTTCTCATGATTATTTTAGCCTAGAAGCAGTAATAATACTTAATCAAGCAAAACTTTCTATTTCTTCATGCCATTTAACAATGCGTAGTTAAATCACATGTGATTCTTGTATGATGGATAAATTTTATTACATCCAATTTAGTAAATAGCCAGAAAGACTGAAAGTTTAATATCGATGTATTCTGCACATCACTGGGACTTGGTTAAAAACAACTTGATTGTTTTCTACTCTATTTTTAAGAGGTGTATGGGCCTCAGGACATGGACTTATTTTCACATATATATGATCATTCAGAAAAGAATTTCTACATGTTAACAACAGCAACTTTTTTTGTTTTTTTTCAGACAAAGGGGAATAAAACTAATTTCTCATCTTTCAACCAATTATGTTTCTACTTGCTGGGTGAGTCTGCTTCTTGGGCCATTTGTTTCATCAAAACTTGGATCAATATCTTTTGTAAAATAGGAAAGAAAAACGTTAAAAAAAAAAAGAGGACAGACAGATGTCTCATCTGCTCTTCAGTCATGACAGTTTTAAAGAGGAATCCAATATAACAACATATTTTTTTCTTTGTCCTCTATTCTTCTATCCAGCTCTTCTTAACCACTTCTACCAAATTACTCCTAAGGGCAAAGGGGAGAGAATATATGCCCCTTCCCTTTACTAGATGTTTACCACCAGCAATTCTGAGGTAGAATTTAGGCGGTCAATGAACTTGGATTTTTAAAAAAAGATTATGTCTTTATTTTCACTTACTTTAATTAAAATTTAGTATTTATGAATGTAGGCAACAAACCCTATAGTAGTGTTAGTATTATATATGATTTTTGCTTCCAATAGAAATGGTATATAATTGTTATATTATTTTTCGGATATTGCAGATGTCTCTAAATATCATTTATATCTGTCACTACTTCAAAATTAGGGTAGTTATTAGATCTATTTCACCTAATGCTTCTGTGAAGAAGCATGTATCTTATTAGATCACGATGTTTTTTCTAAAATATTTTTGTAAATGCATTTCAGTGTAATTGGTTTCCTTTTTAGCTATGTATTTTATTTTATGCATTTACAAACACCATTTTGAGAAGAGTTTCATAGGCCTCGTAGGTGGCTAGCAGGGTCCATTGAACAAAAATGGTCAGGCACCTCTAAAGCATTTATTTTCAAACTTATTAGACCTAACTTTTCCCTTTTTTAAAAATTGAGGTAAAATTGACATAATATACATTTAACCATTTTAAACTGTACAGTTCAGTGGCATCTCATGCAGACAAAATATTGTGCAACCATCACCTCTTTAGTTTTGAAATATTTTCATCATTACAGAAGAACACCACTTACCCTTTGAGTAATCACTCCCCATTCCTCCCTCCCCCAATCTCCTGACAACCACTAATCTTTTTTTTCTATCTCTAAGGATTTGCCTATTCTGGATATAACATAAAAAAGGAATCATACAACACAAGACCTTTTGTGTCTGATGTCTTTCACTTAGCATCAGTGCTTTTGATGTCCAACTCGTAGAATATTTCAGAACTTCATTCCTTTTTATGGCTGAATAATATCCATTTGTATGTATATACCACAACTTGTTTATCCAACTCAACAACAAAAAGACAAATAACCTATTCAAACAATGGGTAATGGACTTGAATAGACATTTTTCCAGAGATCTACAAATGGCAAAAAAAAAAAAAAAAAAAAAAAAAAAAACCCACAGGAAAAAATGTTCAACTTCATGGTCATTAAAGAAATACAAATAAAACCCACAATGAAGAGACTTCCGGGGAAGATGGCGGAAGAGTAAGACGCGGAGATCACCTTCCTCCCCACAGATACACCAGAAATACAGCTACACGTGGAAAAACTCCTACAGAACACCTACTGAACGCTGGCAGAAGACCTCAGACCTCTCAAAAGGCAAGAAACTTCCCACGTACCTGGGTAGGGCAAAGCGGAGAGATTTCCACACAGAGGATCGGTGCCGACCGGCACTCACCAGCCCGAGAGGCTTGTCTGCTCACCCGCCGGGGTGGGCGGCGCTGGAAGCTGAGGCTCGGGCTTTGGGCAGGCTGGCGGCAAGAACTCAGCCTGAAGGGGGCTGATGCGCCACAGCTAGCCAGGAGGGAGTCCGGGAAAACCCTGGAGCTGCCGAAGAGGCAAGAGACTTTTTCTTCCCTCTTGGTTTCCTGGTGCGCGAGGAGAGGGGATTAAGAGCGCTGCTTGAAGGAGCTCCACAAATGGGCGCGAGCCGTGGCTGAAAGCATGGAGCCCAGAGACGGGCGTGGGACGCTGGGGCTGCTGCTGCTGCCGCCAAGAGGCCTGTGTGTGAGCGCAGGTCACTGTCCACACCGCCCTTCCGGGAGCCTGTGCAGCCCGTCACTGCCGGGGTCCCGGGATCCAGAGACGGCTTCCCTGGGAGAACGCACGGCACGCCTCGGGCTGGTGCAACGTCACGCCGGCCACTGCCGCTGCAGGCTCGCCCCGCACTCCATGCCCCTCCCTCCCGCCCAGCCTGAGTGAGCCAGAGTCCCCGAAGAGGCTGCTCCTTTAACCCTGTCCTGTCTGAGCGAAGAACAGACGCCCTCCGGCGACCTACACGCAGAAGCGGGGCCAAATCCAAAGCTGAGACCCGGGAGCTGTGAGAACAAAGAAGAAAAAGGGAAATCTCTCCCAGCAGCCTCAGAAGCAGCGGATTAAAGCTCCACAATCAACTTGATGTACCCTGCGTCTGTGGAATCCATGAATAGACAACAAATCATCCAAAATTGAGGAGCCAGGAGTCAGTGCTGTGCCTCTGAGGTGGGAGAGCCAACTTCAGGACACTGGTCCACAAGAGACCTCCCAGCTCCACATAATATCAAACGGCGAAAATCTTCCAGAGATCTCCATCTCAACACCAACACCCAGCTTCACTCAATGACCAGCAAGCTACAGTGTTGGACACCCTATGCCAAACAACTAGCAAGACAGGAACACAACGCCACCCATTAGCAGAGAGGTGGCCTAAAATCATAAAAAGTCTGCAGAAACCCCAAAACACACCACCAGACGTAGACCTGCCCACCAGAAAGACAAAATCCAGCCTCATCCACCAGAACACAGGCACTAGTCCCCTCCACCAGGAAGCCTACACAAACCACTAAACCAACCTTAGCCACTGGGGACAGACACCAAAAACAACGGGAACTACGAAACTGCAGCCTGCAAAAAGGAGACCCCAAACACAGTAACATAAGCAAAATGAGAAGGCAGAAAAACACACAGCAGGTGAAGGAGCAAGATAAAAACCCACCAGACCTAACAAATGAAGAGGTAATAGGCAGTCTATCTGAAAAAGAATTCAGAATAATGATAGTAAACATGATCCAAGATTCTATTTCCAAGATTCAAAAGCTTGGAAATAGAATAGACAAAATGCAAGAAACAGTTAACAAGGACCTAGAAGAACTAAAGATGAATCAAGCATCGATTAAAAACACAATAAATGAAATGAAAAATACTCTAGATGGGATCAATAGCAGAATAACTGAGGCAGAAGAACGGATAAGTGAGGTGGAAGATAAAATACTGGAAATAACTGCTGCAGAGCAAAATAAAGAAAAAAGAATGAAAAGAACAGAGGACAGTCTCAGAGACCTCTGGGACAACATTAAACGCACCAACATTGGAATTATAGGGGTTCCAGAAGAAGAAGAGAAAAAGAAAGGGACTGAGAAAATATTTGAAGAGATTATAGTTGAAAACTTCCCTAATATGGGAAAGGAAATAGTTAATCAAGCCCAGGAGGCACAGAGAGTCCCATACAGAATAAATCCAAGGAGAAATATGCCAAGACACATATTAATCAAACTGTCAAAAATTAAACACAAAGAAATCATATTAAAAGCAGCAAGGGAAAAACAACAAATAACACAAAAGGGAACCCCCATCAGGATAACAGCTGATCTCTCAGCAGAAACTCTACAAGCCAGAAGGGAGTGGCAGGACATAATTAAAGTGATGAAGGAGAAAAACCTGCAACCAAGATTATTCTACCCAGCAAGGATCTCATTCAAATTTGATGGAGAAATCAAAACCTTCACAGACAAGCAAAAGCTGAGAGAGTTCAGCACCACCAAACCATCTTTACAACAAATGCTAAAGGAACTTCTCTAGGCAAGGAACACAACAGAAGGAAAAGACCTACAATAACGAACCCAAAACAATTAAGAAAATGGGAATAGGAACATACACATGGATAATTACCTTAAATGTAAATGGACTAAATGCTCCCACCAAAAGACACAGAGTGGCTGAATGGATACCAAAACAAGACCCATATATATGCTGTCTACAAGAGACCCACTTCAGACCTAGAGACACATACAGACTGAAAGTAAGGGGATGGAAAAAGATATTCCATGCAAATGGAAACCAAAAGAAAGCTGGAGTAGCACTTCTTATATCAGACAAAATAGACTTTAAAATAAAGACTACTAGAAGAGACAAAGAAGGACACTACATAATGATCAAGGGATCAATCCAAGAAGAAGATATAACAATTGTAAATATTTATGCACCCAACATAGGAGCACCTCAATACATAAGGCAAATACTAACAGCCATAAAAGGAGAAATCGACAGTAACACAATCATAGTAGGGGACTTTAACACCCCACTTTCACCAATGGACAGATCATCCAAAATGAAAATAAATAAGGAAACACAAGCTTTAAATGATACATTAAACAAGAAGGACTTAATTGATATTTATAGGACATTCCATGCAAAAACAACAGAATACACATTTTTCTCAAGTGCTCATGGAACATTCTCCAGGATAGATCATATCTTGGGTCACAAATCAAGCCTTGGTAAATTTAAGAAAATTGAAATTGTATCAAGTATCTTTTCTGACCACAATGCTATGAGACTAGACATCAATTACAGGAAAAGAGCTGTAAAAAATACAAACACATGGAGGCTAAACAATACACTACTTAATAACGAAGTGATCACTGAAGAAATCAAAAAGGAAATTAAAAAATACCTAGAAACAAATGACAATGGAGACACGACGACCCAAAACCTATGGGATGCAGCAAAAGCACTTCTAAGAGGGAAGTTTATAGCAATGTAATCCTACCTTAAGAAACAGGAAACATCTTGAATAAACAACCTAACCTTGCACCTAAAGCAATTAGAGAAAGAAGAACAAAAACCCCCAAAAGTTAGCAGAAGGAAAGAAATCATAAAGATCAGATCAGAAATAAATGAAAAAGAAATGAAGGAAACGATAGCAAAGATCAACCAAACTAAAAGCTGGTTCTTTGAGAAGATAAACAAAATTGATAAACCATTAGCCAGACTCATCAAGAAAAAAAGGGAGAAGACTCAAATCAATAGAATTAGAAATTAAAAAGGAGAAGTAACAACTGACACTGCAGAAATACAAAAGATCTTGAGAGATTACTACAAGCAACTCTATGCCAATAAAATGGACAACCTGGAAGAAATGGACAAATTCTTAGAAACGCACAACCTGCCAAGACTGAATCAGGAAGAAATAGAAAATATGAACAGACCAATCACAAGCACTGAAATTGAAACTGTGATTTAAAATCTTCCAACAAACAAAAGCCCAGGACCAGATGGCTTCACAGGCGAGTTCTATCAAGCATTTAGAGAAGAGCTAACACCTATCCTTCTCAAACTCTTCCAAAATATAGCAGAGGGAGGAACACTCCCAAACTCATTCTACGAGGCCACCATCACCTTGATACCAAAACCAGGCAAGGATGTCACAAAGAAAGAAAACTACAGGCCAATATCACTGATGAACATAGATGCAAAAATCCTCAACAAAATACTAGCAAACAGAATCCAACAGCACATTAAAAGGATCATACACCATGATCAAGTGGGGTTTATTCCAGGAATGCAAGGATTCTTCAATGTACGCAAATCAATCAACGTGATACACCATATTAACAAATTGAAGGAGAAAAACCATATGATCATCTCAATAGATGCAGAGAAAGCTTTCGACAAAATTCAACACCCATTTATGATAAAAACCCTGCAGAAAGTAGGCATAGAGGGAACTTTCCTCAACATAATAAAGGCCATATAGGACAAACCCACAGCCAGCATCGCCCTCAATGGTGAAAAACTGAAACCATTTCCACTAAGATCAGGAACAAGACAAGGTTGCCCACTCTCACCACTCTTATTCAATATAGTTTTGGAAGTTTTAGCCACAGCAATCAGAGAAGAAAAGGAAATAAAAGGAATCCAAGTCGGAAAAGAAGAAGTAAAGCTGTCACTGTTTGCAGATAACATAGAGAATCCTAAAGATGCTACCAGAAAACTACTAGAGCTAATCAATGAATTTGGTAAAGTAGCAGGATACAAAATTAATGCACAGAAATCTCTGGCATTCCTATATACTAATGATGAAAAATCTGAAAGTGAAATCAAGGAAACACTTCCATTTACCATTGCAACAAAAAGAATAAAATATCTAGGAATAAACCTACCTAAGGAGACAAAAGACCTGTATGCAGAAAATTATAAGACACTGATGAAAGAAATTAAAGATGATACAAATAGATGGAGAGATGTACCATGTTCTTGGATTGGAAGAATCAACATTGTGAAAATGACTCTACTACCCAAAGCAATCTACAGATTCAATGCAATCCCTATCAAACTACCACTGGCATTTTTCACAGAACTAGAACAAAAAATTTCACAATTTGTATGGAAACACAAAAGACCCCGAATAGCCAAAGCAATCTTGAGAACGAAAAATGGAGCTGGAGGAATCAGGCTCCCTGACTTCAGACTATACTACAAAGCTACAGTAATCAAGACAGTATGGTACTGGCACAAAAACAGAAAGATAGATCAATGGAACAGGATAGAAAGCCCAGAGATAAACCCACGCTCATATGGTCACCTTATCTTTGATAAAGGAGGCAGGAATGTACAGTGGAGAAAGGACAGTCTCTTCAATAAGTGGTGCTGGGAAAACTGGACAGGGACATGTAAAAGTATGATATTAGATCACTCCCTAACACCATACACAAAAATAGGCTCAAAATGTATTAAAGACCTAAATGTAAGGCCAGACACTATCAAACTCTTAGAGGAAAACATAGGCAGAATACTCTATGACATAAATCACAGCAAGATCCTTTTTGACCCACCTCCTAGAGAAATGGAAATAAAAACAAAGATAAACAGATGGGACCTAATGAAACTTCAAAGCTTTTGCACAGCAAAGGAAACCATAAACAAGACCAAAAGACAACCCTCAGAATGGGAGAAAATATTTGCAAATGAAGCAACTGACAAAGGATTCATCTCCAAAATTTATAAGCAGCTCATGCAGCTCAATAACAATAAAACAACCCAATCCAAAAATGGGCAGAAGACCTAAATAGACATTTCTCCACAGAAGATATACAGACTGCCAACAAACACATGAAAGGATGCTCAACATCTTTACTCATTAGAGAAATGCAAATCAAAACTACAATGAGATATCATCTCACACCAGTCAGAATGGCCATCATCAAGAAATCTAGAAACAATAAATGCTGGAGAGGGTGTGGAAAAAAGGGAACACTCTTGCACTGCTGGTGGGAATGTGAATTGGTACAGCCACTATGGAGAACGGTATGGAGGTTCCTTAAAAAACTACAAATAGAACTACCTTATGACCCAGCAATCCCACTACTGGGCATATACCCTGAGAAAACCATAATTCAAAAAGAGTCATGTACCAAAATGTTCATAGCAGCCCTATTTACAATAGCCCGGAGCTGGAAACAACCTAAGTGTCCATCATCGGATGAATGGATAAAGAAGATGTGGCACATATATACAATGGAATATTACTCAGTGATAAAAAGAAACGAAATTGAGCTATTTGTAATGAGGTAGATGGACCTAGAGTCTGTCATACAGAGTGAAGTAAGTCAGAAAGAGAAAGACAAATACTGAATGCTGACACTTATATATGGAATTTAAGAAAAAAAAATGTCATGAAGAACCTAGGGGTAAGACAGGAATAAAGACACAGACGTACTAGAGAATGGACTTGAGGATATGGGGAGGGGGAAGGGTAAACTGTGACAAAGTAAAAGAGTGGCATGGACATATATACACTACCAAACGTAAGGTAGATAGCTAGTGGGAAGCAGCTGTATAGCACAGGGAGATCAGCTCGGTGCTTTGTGACCACATGGAGGGGTGGGATAGGGAGGGTCGGAGGGAGACGCAAAAGGGATGGGATATGGGAACATATGTATATGTATAACTGATTAAATTTGTTATAAAGCCCCCCAAAAAAGAAAAGGAGCATATTCTGCCTAAATCAAAAAAAAAAAAAAAACCCTCAATGAGATACCACTACACACCCACTAGGATGGCTTTAATAATTTTTTAAAAAAACAGGAAATAATTATGACAAGGATGTAGAAAAATAGGAATCCCTGTACATTGCTGGTAGGAATGTAAAACAGTGTAATTGTTATGGAAAACAGCTTGGTGGTTCCTCAAAAAGCTAAATATAGAATTGCCATATGACCCAGGAGAAATGAAAACATGCCTACACAGAAACTTACATAGGAATGTTTGCAGCAGTGTTATCTGTAATAGCCAAAATATGGAAATAATCTAAATGTCTATCAGTGGGTGAATGGATAAACTAAACTTCCCTTTTAATAAGAAATCTTTTGTAACAGCATCTTTATTGAAATTAAATTGATAGATAATAAAACTTATTACACTGATAATTTTCAAAAAATCAATGTAATGCTTATCATATAAAAGACATAAAAGTAGTTTGTAATAAAATTATGCATATTCCAATATGCAAATACTCAGATACCAGTACTTGAGACTTACGAAGTAGTCATATGTTTGCATCCACATATAGACTCACTGTGAATTAGGAGTTATAAGTGCAGACTGATACAGTATTAGAGATTCAAACGTCACAAACATATTAAAACAATGCAAAAAACGCTTTGTGTTATATACAAAATGACCTTAGTTTTTAGACGGAGATAATTTTGGAGAAAAAAAAGACCAGATTTGCAGATTTTGCACCTACCTGAATGTCTGATGGGAGATTTGAGAGCAATGAAGGGCATAGGACAATACTTTCTTGGGTAGGCCTATCTAAGTGTTGTAGGATGGTCAGCACCCCTGGGCCCCATACACTAAATGGCAGTAATGCTCCTCAATCACTGTGACGTCAGAAAACACCCTGACAATTTCAAAAATGCCTCCTTGGGGGCAGTACTACCCCTTTGAGAACATGTGACCCAAAGTTTACTCCTTGGATCTTGAAGTTTCTCTGAAGATTCATGTTTTATCCTTAAAATTGAACGCATATCTGCATTCTATGATACAGTATAAGTGTGCCTGTTTAAAAATATATGTAACTCTCATGTATCTGAACTGCATGGAAGCCAGTCTCAGTATATTTCATCTTCCTTAAAACACTAACTTAACTCTGAAAGTGTTAATGAGTAATATAGACGTCCCTGTAACCTTCAAAGGACGTCTCAGGAAAGAGTTACACTTCACCACTTATGGCAAAACTTCTTTAAAATCCGTTTTAAGACTCTCTCCTTTTTTCACAAAGTCCCTCTGTCTCCCCAGATGTCTATCCTTCAGCTTTTCCAGCCAGGTTGGCTTCAGATCTTTTCACAATTCTCTCTAAATATTTCACCTTAACATGCTCCACCAAACAGAACAAATATTAGACAATAAAAGCCAGTGACCAAGTTTCCTGGTCCCTCCCTCCAAATGGGCACAGACTCTGCAAGGAAATTATGATCATATTTGTCCTTTTGTCGCTTTACAGTAGAACAAGGAGTTCTGGCATTTGAGATTTTGTTTTAAAGGCTTCTGGGCTTTAGGAAGGGGCCTACAGGAACACATGGGCCCTCGGATCTGCTCTCTGCAACCTTGGCCCCGGTTTCCTCCTAAAGTGGCCCAGTTTCTGATTGTGCAAACAGTTGTGGTGTTGACAGCCCCAGTGCCTTCCTCCAAGTAGCTGCTTAACAATTGCTTTATAACAAATTGATTTGTTCTCAGGGACTCTTCTGAGAGTGTAGAGTTAGGAAAAGAACTTTGAAGCAGTGTCATTTCAGAAAATAAAACGTACAATTTGTGGTTAGGCATCCTGAGGTCTGAACCACCAAAACTGAGGTTCAGAGACCCACGCTTTGCTCTTGGTTAGGTGGTTAGATGTGTCACACACAATGGAAATCTCTTTTTCACTTAAACCAAATATATAGGATACTTTCTTTATTCAAGATACCCAGAGCTATATCCTAATATTTAGACATCAGCAGGCATTATCTCTACTTTTTCATATTCTTCCCTCATCTCAGTCCAAACGGCTTCCTCCACCTTCACAGGGTTATCAATGACCTCCTTGTCAAATATGAAGGTCAATTCTCGTAATAAATCAGAACGAGAGAATCCAGAAGAGAGCATTAAATAAGACACTTTTGAATTAGAAATTAAAACTTTTAAAGAAAATCAAATATTTCTGTTGTTTCATCTGTAAAAGTGCAAGCAAGAAGAGTAGTAATTTTATGTTGTACACCTGAAACAATACCTCAATAAATTTTTAAATTAAAAATAGATTGAAAAATAAAACGAGAAGAGTAGCAATTTTACAAGAAGGGGCAAAAAAAGTTCACTTATGATCTTTGCAAAAATTAAGTGAGTTTTAATTAAAAGAGAAGCCATTTTGAAAACAATAATCAAACTACTGTAATAAAAATTAGCTAATAAATGAAATGTTAATAAGCACAATGAATACAAAAATTCATGAAAAATATAATTCTAACTTAAAATTCTGGCTCTTGCAAGAGAAGACAAACATCTTTATGTAAGTTATGTCAATTAATTTATAGTAATTAAGTCACAATTACAAGATCTGATCCAATTCAAACTAGTTAACCTCTCTCTGTTCCATGGTTACAAACAACATCCTCTGGTTATTAATGTTAACAAGATAGACAAGATTTTTAAAAATTGGTGGAAACAAGCTTTTACTCACAAAAATCTGAAAGCAGAAATCTTACCAAGAGGACTCTATAGTCATCATGTAACTTTCTATAGAGAGGATAGTACTTGCATCTACCTAGGCAGTGGTCAGGATTTTGATCAACACCAATGTCTGGAGGTAAGTGATACAGGGCTTTCCTATATGAGGGAGCCACATTATTTCTATCCTGTTGCTCTGATGTATTCGATCTCCATTGCTGAGGTAACCTTCATAGTTCAAAATGACTGCTACAGCTCCAAGCATGGCATCTTCAATCTACCTAGCAAGAAAGAAGAAATAAAAGAAGGATGTATCCTTCTCTTAACAACCCATCCCAGAAATTGCATACACCACATATACTTGCATCCCACTGAGCAGCACTTAGTTGACTGTCCATAACTAACTATGAACTAGCAGTCTTTTTTCAGGGTGGTCATAAGCCCAGATGAAAATTAGGAGCCATACTACTACAGAAAAAATGGAAACTGAATATTGTAGAATAATCAGCAGTCTGCCATAAATGTCATTTTCTTTTCCTATATCCAACTTCCCTGGAAATGTCGGTGAAAGGTTTACATATTTCTACTCCAGTTGTGAACAAGGTTCACATTCTTGGGCACCTGAGTTCTTTCAGCATCTCCAATTATTTCATGACAGTTAAAATTAGGAGACTGGTTTACCCAAGTTCCCAAAAAGATCTCTAGGAGATATCATCACTAGTTAGTTACACTCCCTACTTAGATAGTAGATCCTAAAATGTTTTTGTCAACAGTAGTGGCTTTGCAATGTGTCAACCTGATTAAGCTAAAAACTATAAGGCAGACTCTCCCATAAAAAAGAGGGAAATTTCTTTTGTGCATATACCATGATGGTTGTATCATTTTATTGTTTCCTGACATAGAAAAAAAGCTTCATCGTTCTTTTAACCTTTGAAATTCAGATGTTTCAACAAGACAAAATCCTATTGAGATAAAGTTGTGGGCTAATTTCTAACGATCTATATATTCTTAGAATGAGACCAAACATTCCAGGTGTCTGATTCTTAGACATATTATTGCTCCATAGCATTAAACACAATGACTTTCTTTTTAAAAAAAAAAAATTGAGGTATAGTTGATGTACAATATTATATAATTTTCAGTTGTACAACATAGTGATTCACAATCTTTAAAGGATATAGTTCATTTGTAGTTATTATGAACTATTGGTTATATTCCCTGTGTTGTACAATACATCCTTGTAGCTTATTTATTTTATACATAGTAGTTTGCATCGCCTAATCCCCTACCCCTATCATGCCCTTCCCACCTTCCCCCTTCCCGCTGGTAACCACAAATTTGTTTTCTAGATCTGTGAGTTTCTTTTTTGCTATATTCACTAATTTGTTGTATTTTTTAGACTCCACGTATAAGTGATATCACACAGTATTTGTCTTTCTCTGTCTGAATTATTTCACTTAGCATAATGCCCTCCAAGTCCATCCGTGTTTTTGCAAATGGCAAAATGTCATTCTTTTTTATGGCTGAGTAGTGTTAAACAATGGCTTTCTTTAGAAAATGATGAAGAGAAGAATTTTCCCTGGAGAATTCTTCCTCAAATTAACACCATAAAGTTTCCTAGTACTTGTAGTTACCCATTGGGAGAATCCAGCATATAGTTCTAAGGGCCCTCTTGCCGATGGCTTTCCTTGACTCTGGCAACATATTTATTCGTAACTGCCAACAAGTTATGTGCATCCTGATTTGAGGAAACCGACAAAAATATTAAGCATTTTTAGAATATGAAATGTTTACTCAAAATGAAATATTGACACTCGTTATTTTGTAAGTTACATTTTAGAGTGTTACCTAGTTTATCTTGCATTCAGGAAAGTAAGTAAGGAATTTTATTAAATAAGTTTTCACTTATTGTTAATCATTTAAATCCTCATCTTTCATTCCCTACAATTTACTGAATTATTTAAGAATCAGAATTAAGAGTGTGTTATAGCAATAAGAAGAAATAATAGGTAAACCAGGTTAAAGTTCTTTAAAGATTTTAAATATGCATTTCTGAAGGTAATATTTATTACATAATATTTAATTATTTCAAATTTAGCCCAATGATGGGCTTGCATCATTGACATCCCCTGCTATTGTCAGGCAGCAAGTCTCAATTCTAGGACTTTACAAGTTGGAGAGTAAAGACAAATACACACGAAACCATTAAACAACATTTCCAGAGTTTATATTGATAAAACACACCAGAGGTTCTTGAATAGAGAATTGATTCTATAAACTGATAGTTTAGGAAAACATTTAGAATAGCATGCAGGAGGAACCAGAATAGGAAGTAAAAGACAAGGTGTGTCTAGATATTGACAATGACTCAAATATCAGGTGATAAGGACCCAGACGTTAGTCCTGGCAGTGGATATAGAAAGGAATGTTGGATTCGAAAAAATTTACAAAATTTGATGCCTGATTGGAAGTAATGGAATAATGAGAGAAGAGTCAAAAAGAATCACTCAATTTTCTCTACAGAAGAAGAACAACAACAACAGCAACAAAAGAAAAAACATGTGATGATATTCTCAGATAAAAGGAAATAAAAGTGGGAGAGTAACTTGGAGATAAAATGATAAATTTGCCTCGGGACATGTTGAGTTTGAAACAGTGCAGACAGCTCTTATTGAAGATGGAATTCTTTTCACTGGTTGGATTCTCTGAAGAGCAGACTTTGAGATCAAGTGTGGTATGTACAGTGTTTACTAGGTTGCACCCTTGGGACTGGTACGTGGAAGTGAAGGCAAGAAAGTGATACTGGGTAGAGGGAGAAGTTGAGCTGTGATGCAGGCCCAGCAACAAGTTCAGCTGACCCTGCAGGACATCCTAGAGCTTAGAAGGCCAGTTAGATTCGCCCAGTGTAGGGTCAAAATCATCGGCCTTTATAACCCCAATGATTGGATGGGCTTCCCTGGAGAGGGGCATGACTTGGACAAAGCAGCTAAGGCTGTTCCTGGAGAGGCTGACAGCCAGAGCAAATAGCCCTTCATTAAAGGGGGCACATCCCAGTAACTCTCACAATTATGAAACTGTGGTGGAGATGAGAGTTGGAGCTAAAGCAAAGTTTGTTAATTAGTGAATCCAGTTCTGTTTCTGCTTCTAACATTGGTAAACATAACACAAAATCTACCATGCTTGTAGTTGTCATTTTCTGAAATGCTGGATTATCCTAGCAGGAAATAAAAGAATTTTAGAATTGTGGAGTAGTCATTCATGTGTTGACTTTTATAAAAGCACACATGTCTCTAAAATGAATGATTATCCTTACTTACAACATAATAAATAAGCAAATTAAAAAACTGCTAATTACCATTGCTCATGCTTGCTAGCCAATAGCTAGCTTCGGGGGCTGGACCATGAAATACAGCAGTAGTCAATAAAAGGAATGATAATTTTAAAACAATTCTGAACATTTTCTAACTTATCTGTTTAGGGACACATAGACTGTGATAGTTCACTGGTTTTTGAATACTTTAAAGGGGTAAGTTTAAAAATATTTTTATGTTACCAAACGTTTAAATTTTTGTCATAGTATCAAATAAATGTTCACAAATATTTCTAAATATTATCTAGAGTTCATGTTCATCCACTATTTGTCAGCCACACTTTCTCCTTCTAAATACATGTCAAAGATCTGTATCATTTCTCACTTAAATGCTATTATTCTATTGAGAAACAAAGTTATCACCATGACAATACAAAAACTTTGTGGAGCAGAGCTGCCATACTTATCTAGTATACATACCTTTGGACTTTTACATGAGAGAGAGATAAGCATCTATTTTATTTAAGCCACTAATATTCTTGTTTTGGTTTCTGTTTCTGGTTCTCCCAGCTGAACTTAATTCTAATCTTAATTTTTTTCTTCTTGTATAAGAAAATATTTTAGGGTAAGTTTTGACTAACGTAAGGCCCCCTCTTTACTACCTATACAATTTTATTCAAAAATGCTGTAAAAATATTACATGATCTGTCATTATGATGTATTTAACGTAAGAAGTTATTTGTACTTGAAAGAAAAAAAATGTAATATGTTCAACTCTAAAAACCGACTAAGATAATACTAAAAGGGAAGTAAAGTTGAAATCTTAAGCAGACTGGCAGAAAATCTTTGTAAAACACACATCTAATATATGACTGGTATCTGAAATATGCAAAGAACTCTAAAAACTCAACAATAAGAAAATAAGCAACTCCATTAAAAAATGTGGGAAGATCTGAACAGATGCCTGACCAAAGATATACAGATGGCAAATAAACATATGAAAAGACGTTCAACTTCATATGTTATTAGGGTATTGCAAATTAAAACAACAATGAGATATCACTGCACACCTATTAGAATGGCTAAAATTCAAAGCAGTGACAACACCAAATTCTTCAAGAATGGCAATCAACAGGAACTCTCATGAATTGCTGATGGAAGTGGAAAAATGCTAAAACCACTTTGGAAGACAGTTTGGTGGTTTCTTATAAGACTAAACTACTCTTACCATACGATTCAGCAATCATGCTTCTTGGTACTTACCAAATGAATGAAAAACTTATGTCCACCCAAAAACCTGCACATGGATGTTTATAGCAACTTTACTCAAAATTTTCAAGACTGAGAAGCAACCAAGATGTCCTTCAGTAGATGAATGAATGAATAAATAGACTATTACTCAGTGCTCAAATGGAAAAGAGCCACCAAGGCATGAAAAGACATGGAGGAAACTTAATTGCATGTTACTAAGTGAAAGAAGTCAATCTGAAAGGCTACATACTGTATATTCCAACTATATGAATTATGGAAAAGATAAAACTATGGAGAGAGTAAAAAGATCAGTGGTTGCCTTGGTTTGGGGATGGGGGAGGGTTGAATAGGATACCAGTCCTTTATTAGATGTGTGTTTTGCAAAGATTTTCTGCCAGTCTGCTTAAGATTTCTCAATAGAATAATAGTATTTAAGTGAGAAATGATACAGAACTTTGACATGTATTTAGAAGGAAAACTATTCTTGCCTTCACTTCCACATACCAGTCCCAAGGGTGCGACCTAGTAAACACTGTACATACCACACTTGATCTCAAAGTCTGCTCTTCAGAGAATCCAACCAGTGAAAAGAATTCCATCTTCAATAAGAGCTGTCTGCACTGTTTCAAACTCAACATGTCCCGAGGCAAATTTATCATTTTATCTCCAAGTTACTCTCCCACTTTTATTTCCTTTTATCTGAGAATATCATCACATGTTTTTTCTTTTGTTGCTGTTGTTGTTGTTCTTCTTCTGTAGAGAAAATTGAGTGATTCTTTTTGACTCTTCTCTCATTATTCCATTACTTCCAATCAGGCATCAAATTTTGTAAATTTTTTCGAATCCAACATTCCTTTCTATATCCACTGCCAGGACTAACGTCTGGGTCCTTATCACCTGATATTTGAGTCATTGTCAATATCTAGACACACCTTGTCTTTTACTTCCTATTCTGGTTCCTCCTGCATGCTATTCTAAATGTTTTCCTAAACTATCAGTTTATAGAATCAATTCTCTATTCAAGAACCTCTGGTGTGTTTTATCAATATAAACTCTGGAAATGTTGTTTAATGGTTTCGTGTGTATTTGTCTTTACTCTCCAACTTGTAAAGTCCTAGAATTGAGACTTGCTGCCTGACAATAGCAGGGGATGTCAATGATGCAAGCCCATCATTGGGCTAAATTTGAAATAATTAAATATTATGTAATAAATATTACCTTCAGAAATGCATATTTAAAATCTTTAAAGAACTTTAACCTGGTTTACCTATTATTTCTTCTTATTGCTATAACACACTCTTAATTCTGATTCTTAAATAATTCAGTAAATTGTAGGGAATGAAAGATGAGGATTTAAATGATTAACAATAAGTGAAAACTTATTTAATAAAATTCCTTACTTACTTTCCTGAATGCAAGATAAACTAGGTAACACTCTAAAATGTAACTTACAAAATAACGAGTGTCAATATTTCATTTTGAGTAAACATTTCATATTCTAAAAATGCTTAATATTTTTGTCGGTTTCCTCAAATCAGGATGCACATAACTTGTTGGCAGTTACGAATAAATATGTTGCCAGAGTCAAGGAAAGCCATCGGCAAGAGGGCCCTTAGAACTATATGCTGGATTCTCCCAATGGGTAACTACAAGTACTAGGAAACTTTATGGTGTTAATTTGAGGAAGAATTCTCCAGGGAAAATTCTTCTCTTCATCATTTTCTAAAGAAAGCCATTGTTTAACACTACTCAGCCATAAAAAAGAATGACATTTTGCCATTTGCAAAAACACGGATGGACTTGGAGGGCATTATGCTAAGTGAAATAATTCAGACAGAGAAAGACAAATACTGTGTGATATCACTTATACGTGGAGTCTAAAAAATACAACAAATTAGTGAATATAGCAAAAAAGAAACTCACAGATCTAGAAAACAAATTTGTGGTTACCAGCGGGAAGGGGGAAGGTGGGAAGGGCATGATAGGGGTAGGGGATTAGGCGATGCAAACTACTATGTATAAAATAAATAAGCTACAAGGATGTATTGTACAACACAGGGAATATAACCAATAGTTCATAATAACTACAAATGAACTATATCCTTTAAAGATTGTGAATCACTATGTTGTACAACTGAAAATTATATAATATTGTACATCAACTATACCTCAATTTTTTTTTTTTAAAAAGAAAGTCATTGTGTTTAATGCTATGGAGCAATAATATGTCTAAGAATCAGACACCTGGAATGTTTGGTCTCATTCTAAGAATATATAGATCGTTAGAAATTAGCCCACAACTTTATCTCAATAGGATTTTGTCTTGTTGAAACATCTGAATTTCAAAGGTTAAAAGAACGATGAAGCTTTTTTTCTATGTCAGGAAACAATAAAATGATACAACCATCATGGTATATGCACAAAAGAAATTTCCCTCTTTTTTATGGGAGAGTCTGCCTTATAGTTTTTAGCTTAATCAGGTTGACACATTGCAAAGCCACTACTGTTGACAAAAACATTTTAGGATCTACTATCTAAGTAGGGAGTGTAACTAACTAGTGATGATATCTCCTAGAGATCTTTTTGGGAACTTGGGTAAACCAGTCTCCTAATTTTAACTGTCATGAAATAATTGGAGATGCTGAAAGAACTCAGGTGCCCAAGAATGTGAACCTTGTTCACAACTGGAGTAGAAATATGTAAACCTTTCACCGACATTTCCAGGGAAGTTGGATATAGGAAAAGAAAATGACATTTATGGCAGACTGCTGATTATTCTACAATATTCAGTTTCCATTTTTTCTGTAGTAGTATGGCTCCTAATTTTCATCTGGGCTTATGACCACCCTGAAAAAAGACTGCTAGTTCATAGTTAGTTATGGACAGTCAACTAAGTGCTGCTCAGTGGGATGCAAGTATATGTGGTGTATGCAATTTCTGGGATGGGTTGTTAAGAGAAGGATACATCCTTCTTTTATTTCTTCTTTCTTGCTAGGTAGATTGAAGATGCCATGCTTGGAGCTGTAGCAGTCATTTTGAACTATGAAGGTTACCTCAGCAATGGAGATCGAATACATCAGAGCAACAGGATAGAAATAATGTGGCTCCCTCATATAGGAAAGCCCTGTATCACTTACCTCCAGACATTGGTGTTGATCAAAATCCTGACCACTGCCTAGGTAGATGCAAGTACTATCCTCTCTATAGAAAGTTACATGATGACTATAGAGTCCTCTTGGTAAGATTTCTGCTTTCAGATTTTTGTGAGTAAAAGCTTGTTTCCACCAATTTTTAA
This sequence comes from Mesoplodon mirus, assembly GCF_964341445.2. Taxonomy (NCBI): domain Eukaryota; kingdom Metazoa; phylum Chordata; class Mammalia; order Artiodactyla; family Ziphiidae; genus Mesoplodon; species Mesoplodon mirus. The sequence goes on from NC_138977.1 coordinate 157,630,031, forward strand.
AAATCTTGTCTATCTTGTTAACATTAATAACCAGAGGATGTTGTTTGTAACCATGGAACAGAGAGAGGTTAACTAGTTTGAATTGGATCAGATCTTGTAATTGTGACTTAATTACTATAAATTAATTGACATAACTTACATAAAGATGTTTGTCTTCTCTTGCAAGAGCCAGAATTTTAAGTTAGAATTATATTTTTCATGAATTTTTGTATTCATTGTGCTTATTAACATTTCATTTATTAGCTAATTTTTATTACAGTAGTTTGATTATTGTTTTCAAAATGGCTTCTCTTTTAATTAAAACTCACTTAATTTTTGCAAAGATCATAAGTGAACTTTTTTTGCCCCTTCTTGTAAAATTGCTACTCTTCTCGTTTTATTTTTCAATCTATTTTTAATTTAAAAATTTATTGAGGTATTGTTTCAGGTGTACAACATAAAATTACTACTCTTCTTGCTTGCACTTTTACAGATGAAACAACAGAAATATTTGATTTTCTTTAAAAGTTTTAATTTCTAATTCAAAAGTGTCTTATTTAATGCTCTCTTCTGGATTCTCTCGTTCTGATTTATTACGAGAATTGACCTTCATATTTGACAAGGAGGTCATTGATAACCCTGTGAAGGTGGAGGAAGCCGTTTGGACTGAGATGAGGGAAGAATATGAAAAAGTGGAGATAGTGCCTGTAGAAGATGTTTTCATAAGTTTTTCCGAAAAGCTGATAACCAGAATTTCATATGCTCATGAGAAAGATCTGGTAGAGAAGGAGTTCCAGGAACAATTTAACTCAACACAAAGGAGCCATTATCTATGCAAGACATGATGGATTTTGCATTCTTCAAAAATACTAAATCTCACGTTTAAGTGTTTGGCACGTAGACAATCCAGTGGGCCGGTCAGGGTGAAATGGGGAATAAAATAAGCTCACAAACATATAGGCACAGTACCCAGTGCCATTGTAGGAACGAAAATGTAAGAAAAAGGAAGGATAAATCACCTCTACTTGGGTTAAATAGAAAAAGGCTTCATGGAGGAGAAGGCATTTGAGGAAGTTATCGTTTTTTGGCTCTGTAAGTCACGTCAAGGTCAAGTCCTCACAAGGAGGCCTGATCATTATGTCTCAAAGTGATGTTTTTACGTGCGTACATGCTTTTCTCCTACATTGGACCGTATCTAGAGCAGTGCTTGGGTCAGAGTAATCATTCAATATTAAATCAGTATAATAAAAACAATATTATGATAGTAAATACTGTCTGGATGAGTAAAGGAGTGAATGCATGGATGCATTAATAAGTGGCAGTGAGCTGCTCAGGGGCGGTGGACCTTGTTTTGATTATCTCTGAACCCCGGTCTCGCTGCGTGTAACGTGTGTATTACTGGCAATTCACAAGGCGCTCTAATTTCAAAGAGCAGTCTCCAGGGCCAGCCTGGCTGGGGCGGGGTTCCAAGCCCCGGGCCGGGAGCGACGACTCCGGGCGGTAGGGGGCGCCGGCGTGCGGCCGGGCCGGTTCCCCGGCACCACCCGCGCGAAGCCGGACCCGGGTCTACGCCATGCGCGTGTTGCTGCCACTGCTGCGCACCAGCTGGGCCTGGCGCTTGGGCGTCCCGGCTGCCGCCGCCGCCGCCGCCCGCCTGCCGCGGGGAGCGAGCGCAGGGCCCGAGCCGCGCCGCGCCATGGCTTTTTACCGCACAGAGGAGCGCGGCCAGCCCCACTCTCCTGGTTACCGCCTCTTTTTCAGTAAGTAGCTCGCGGGGGTCCCACCGCGCGCCGCGCCGGAGGCTCGGGATGGGAGCGCGGCCTCCATCCCTCCCTCTTTCGGGCCCGCCGCGATCGCCGCGCGGTTCAGGTCACTTTCCCGCACGCGGGGGCCAGCGCCAAGCCATGGGAGCTGCCAGAGATGGGGGCGGCGGACAAAGTCCCTAAACGCGGAGCGCGGAGACGCAGGGCGGCCGGCTGGGCCGCGTCCGGGTCACCCTGGGCGCGGCCAACCGCCCTCCGCGAGCCGCGGGCGGAGCGCGCGTGGGAGCACGCCCGGTTACCTGGCCCGGCCGGCAGCCATTAGCCCAACCCGCGTCACTATTCTGGGTTTGCGTTAACTCCGAACGCAAGGAGCAGAGTCCACAGGTTAGCCGCCCTCCCTTCCCCCTTCCCTCCTCCCTCCTCCCCTCCCTCCTCCCCCTCCCCCTCCCCCTCCCCCTCCCAGTGGATGTAACAAAACTCCTGCCGAGGGCCGCCCGCGATTGGAGAGGCAGGCGGGACTTCGGAGATGCCGGGTCCAGCGGTTCTTTTTCAGGGGGGGGACTCTGATGAAGGATCTCCCAGCAACGTGAATTTATACTCACGAGTTTGCACCTTGAATGCGATCCACGATCAAGAGCCTCGCTGGTTGCAAAGTAGCTCATTCTCCTCCGCAAATTTAGCAAACCCAGAGGGCGAAGCGACTTGGGTCACTGACCTGGCCGACTAAGATGGGAAAACACCCAGGTCTCCATTATTCTCATTTTTCTTTGCACCCCGATATTTCACTGTGTAGGTTAGCTATGATGTGAAATAGCGAGGTTGGTTGAGTTGCTTTCATGCCTCACTGATTTCAGAGCCCCGAGGGGAGTAGTACCCTTTTTTCTGTAAAGTCGACCTTGCCTTATCGCCCACCTATTAGGAACACCAGCTCTAGAGAATTTCAGATCTCAGCTTGAATCCTGGATTCTTTAGCTCTTAGCTCTGGGACCCTGGACGAGTTTCCTAACTTGCTGAGCCTTAGTTCTTCTCGTCTGTAAAATAGGGCTGTAAGACTTACATGGCATAGTGTATGCAAATGATTAGTCACCGGGGCTAGAATATAAATTCTATTGTTAATAATACTTGTGATCATTATTGATACCTGTAATTTATAAAATGTTTATACGTATCCTATTTGAGCTTAGGGCTGGGGAGTATTTTATGGGAGAGAAAGCTGAATTTGCATAGTTTTGTGGTTATAATGCAGTTGATATTAAAATTCCCATTTTCTTCAGAATTGACTCCATATTCTTTTCCATCCTAATTTGGTCAAGACTGATCAGGTAGAAAGGAACCATTAACAAGAAGACCCAAATTTCTGAACGGATTGTTCCAAAAGGTTACAAAGCAATGGTTTGAGGAACAGCTTTCCATAGAAACAGTGTTACAAAATGGCAGTTAGGTTTTTAAGTAGATAAATGCTGTCTAACTCATAAAATGGTGAAAGTAATACAGTAATAAATGATTGACCAAAAAGTCAATAAATATTTATAAAATGTGATGGACACTGTTAGGTGTGGCGCTGAGGAAATTTTAGTTATGGGCCCTGACCTCAAGAGATTGGTAATATCAATATAATTAATTAAGGAAAGTATAAAAACACTAAAAAATTCAAATAAAATTATTTGAATGTAGGCTGAGAAAAAATAGTCTTGAGGATCCTGGAGCATATGGTGTAACCCACCGAGCACTGACTTTGGCATGGAGAGTCCTAGGCCTTGGTTCTCGCTCTGCTGTAACTCACTGTGTGCTGATTGGCCAGGTGATGGCTTCATTTCTTACATGTTCAGTTTCTTTAGCTGTAAAATGAAGCAGTTGACCTACCAGTGACCTTAAAGGTCCTTCTTAGTGCTGATAGTCCTTGGAGACATTGGATGAATAATAGACACTCTTAACATTATCTTTTGGGGCCGGGCCTCTATTATGCATTTTTGAGGCTTATATTGGCCTCTCGCTGTGGTTTGTTTCTTTAGCTGCAAGTGTATTTCAGACTCACGATTTTCTTAAACTGGAATGCCACAAATAAAATACATATATATTTTTTTCACTCAGTTGGAGCAAATGACAGAAAAGAAGAAAAAAGGTTTTACTGAGGTAAATGGGCAAAAATTGGAAGAAGGGAGAATGCGGTTTGCGGGACGGGCCAGGTGGTGAGATAGTCATTGGAAGGTATTGTTGGGTTGAACAATTCCTGAACTAAACGCCAGATGGCATCCTTGGCCCAGGACTGTTTACTGCCTGCTGGAAGGGGTAGGACAAAATGAAAGGAAGCCCCTTTAGGATTAAGGGGTAAGGGGGAACAATGAACAATTTGCTCTTTATAAAGATGGTCACAAATTGTTTACTTTATACTCTGGCAGCGTCTCTGTGCAGTAGTATGGTGCAGTTCACTCCCTTCAAAGAAGAACATGAATATAGCAACTACTTGGCTGGAAAGTATTATTTAGCATTATTACAGTGGAATCATTTCCCACATTTCCAAATATATCCCAAGCCTCTGAAATACGAGTGCAGTTGGGAGGTAGACTTTTTGGCATTTCATTTCTGTAAATGGTTCTCTTTACCATCATTCAGAAGAATTAGAATAAATGATAGATGCAATACTTTTCTTTTCCTTTTAATTGGTGTTGAACTTTGTGGGAACAGTATTGAAGTGAGACAGGGTGACAGAGGGGAAAAAACATCCTGGTGGGAATCATGAGGCCTCCTGGCCCTGTAATTAACTTTTTGTGTGGCATTGCATGAGTAATTGAACCTCTCTGTACCTCATTTTATTAAACCATGGAAAGAGGAGATTGGACTTGATCATTTCCAAACTGCTTAGTTGAGCACAAGCATCCCATGGTATGTTACTAGGCTTTCTTTAAAGGAAGAGCTTCATGGTTTAATAAATTAGCAAAACACTTATTTTATCACCTTGGGGAGTCACAATGTGCATATTAAAGTTGTTGGAAATTCTTATGTAAAGTAACTTGTCCCAAACTTTTGAATCCAAGAGCCCCTGTTTCTCAGAACATTTGTTGACATCTTAGTAACTCTAGAGTTTGATGGAATTCTATTTGAGAAGCATTGGGTTCTAGACTAATAGTCAAAACACTTAGGTTGTAGCCCTGGCTTGACTATTTTAGGCATCACTTGACATCCCTTAGCTCTGTTTCTCCATCTGTAAAATGGGGATAGCACTGATGATTTTATAGAATTGCTGTGGCAGATCAATGAGACCATGTTTGTAAAGACTATCACTGTCTCACACATGGCATATGGTTAATGTTTAATATGAATTATTTCTTTTTCCCTTTTGACTTTAAGACCAAAATTCTTGTTACATTTTGTGAAGGATGAGAACAATGGGATGTGGATAGAATTGCATACTTTGAGTAAGTCCTGATTTATTAATTCCAAGTCTTATAGTTTTCATGGATACCGACTTGCAGTCTTTTGAATTAGTTGTGAAATCATAACAAAGTAAGACTTGTTCATATGGGACCAAATAGCACTGCATGCCAATATTCTTTCGTAGTCTACATGTTTTTGTTTTGTTAATAACTTGAAAATTCATTATTTTAGATTTTTTAACTTTAACGAAAGGATGAGGAGAAGCTACACTTTTCATAGTTTGGATATTTTTTTTTTTACTATGGGGTAGGTGACTGATTCACTTAGAGAAATAGTGCTGTAGATAATTCAGGTTGCTTTTATTTAGTGTGAGAACGAATCATGCAGTTCTTTAACAATGAATTTGTTTTATCAGTTGTAGTAAGACTATGCTTATGTTGAAATTACTATGTTTTGTTTTTCAAGCATGCCATTTGAATAGTAGGAATCTGCCATTGAATGTTCCACACATTTGGACTTAATAAAATTTACTGAATTACATGAAACATGTGTTTGAGTCTTAAATATGAGTTCCTGTAACTTTTTTTTTTAATTTGGCCCATATCATAAAACTTGAATTGACACAGTAGATGATAATGGTTATTGTGTGGATATAGAAATGTTAGTTATATTTATTTGGTTTTTGTCATTGCTACAGCTTCCAATAAGAATCTCTATAAATGCTTTTAGTAATGATACGTAGTAGTATGTTGGTACTTAGCATACATGTAACTATTTGATGTATATAACATATATAATCAGGTATAAGTTTTGCAATCCATTCAGTTTCCTCACTTGCTAATACAAATAATAAACTTTCATCCTGATACAACTTGCTGTTATAAGAGAAAAACATAGATTACTTACAAAATGATAGAATAAAATCTCATTTCAGTCCAGTCGAAGGGAAAGTTTTGACACTATTTGGCAATGTCTAATGTATATTGATGGGCCTGATAGAATTCATTAGCTTATGCCCAGTAGGTATATAGTCTGATTTTTGACAAAGTGAAATACCAAAACAAGATGGTAGGGTGACTACAATTGTTTGTCTTATCTCCCTCCTCATAAATATCCTATTAAAGTGATAGTAGGTGGATAAAAAAGTATAACCCTGAAACAACAAATAAGAAGGAGCCATCAGAGCCGGTGATTTCAAGATATTTATAAAGGAAGAAAAGCAGATGGAGATGTGGTTATTGATGAAGCAGCACGGAGGCAGTCCCAGCTGAAGTCTATGTGCTGAGGGGGCTGTAGTTTCGGAAGAAGCTGAACTGCTTTGCAGAACCTTAGAGAGTTTGTGGACTTGTTGATGTCAGATTGGAGAGAGAGTGAGAGACGTGGAGCCTGACACAGGGGGAGCAGTTTAAGTTTTATTATGGAATAGCACACAGATGTTTACCATGCAGGCCTGGGGCTTAGGCGATGTGCTGGTTCCTTCTGCAGAAATTGAAGAAGGTATTTGGAGGTCAGTAGCCCAACCTGATGGTGTTGCTGCTCAGCAGAGCTCTGGGCTCTGTGACGTTTAGGGAACGCCCCAGTGTCACAGCCAGCTTCTTACCCACACATCTCCAAGGGAAGCTGGCCATTCAACAAGCCTGTCTGCGTGCACATCAGTCTTTTCTAGCCTCTTATTAAATATAAACCAAATTGTCAGGGATCACTTTCAGCCAGGTTTTCATCCTCTTTCTGCCAAACTGCTTTGCCAAAAGGTGTCCTCGGCCTGGTGCCAAGGCGGCTCTGATGCCTGCGGTCTCCATGGAAGAGGGAAGATGGCGCTTGATGGACCAGAACAGATGGAGCTGGAAGAGGGGAAGGCAGGCAGTGGACTCTGCCAATATTATCTGTCCAAGATTGAAGAACTCCAGCTGATTGTAAATGATAAGAGCCAAAATCTCTGGAGGCTGCAGGCACAGAGGAATGAGACTAATGCAAAAGTTCGCCTGTTGCAGGCAGAGCTACAGCTGCTGCAGGAAAAGGGCTCCTATGTGGGGGAAGTAGTCTGGACCATGGATAAGAAGAAAGTGTTGGTTAAGGTACATTCTGGGGGCAAGTTTGTCATAGACGTGGACAAGAACATCGACATCAGTGATGTGACACCCGATTGCCGGGTGGCTCTCAGAAATGACAGCTACACTCTGCACAAGATCCTACCCAACAAGGTAGACCCACTGGTGTCACTGATGATGGTGGAGAAGGTGCCAGATTCAACTTAAGAGATGATTGGTGGACTGGACAAGCAGATCAAGGAGATCAAAGAAGTGATCGAGCTGCCCGTTAAGCATCCTGAACTCTTTGAAACGCTGGGCATCGCGCAGCCCAAGGGAGTGCTGCTGTAGGGACCCGCAGGCACTGGGAAGACACTGTTGGCCCGGGCTATGTCTCATCATACAGACTATACTTTTCATTCGTGTCTCTGGCTCTGAATTGGTACGAAAATTCACTGCGGAAGGAGAAAGAATGGTGAGGGAGCTGTTTGCTATGGCCCGAGAACACGCTCCATCTATCACTTTCATGGATGAAATTGACTCCTTCGGCTCCTCACGGCTGGAGGGAGGCTCCAGAGGGGACAGTGAAGTCCAGCGCACGAAGCTGGAGCTGCTCAACCAGCTGGATGGCTTCGAGGCCACCAAGAATATCAAGGTCATCATGGCGACTAATAGGATTGATATCCTGGGCTCGGCACTGCAACACCCAGGGTGCATCGACAGAAAAATTGAATTCCCACCCCCAACGAGGAGGCCCGGCTGGATATTTTGAAGATCCATTTTTGGAAAATGAACCTGACCCGGGGGATCAACCTGAGAAAAATTGCTGAGCTCATGCCAGGAGCGTCAGGGGCTAAAGTGAAGGGTGTGTGCACTGAAGCCAGCTTGTATTCACTACGGGAGCGGTGAGTCCACGTCACCCAGGAGGACTTTGAGATGGCAGTAGCCAAGGTCATGAAAAAGGAGAGTGAGAAAAGCTTGTCCATCGAGAAAGTATGGAAGTGAGGCACATATCCTTTGCGTGGATCCCTCAAATAAAGCTCTGTAGGACAGGAAAAGAAAAATAAAAGGTGACCTCCATGTGGCAAATTTAATGATCAATTTAAAATTCTCATCTCGTGAATTCTCAACAGTATTTTCACAATGAAGCCCTCTTTCTTCCTTGAAATGTTTTCTTTTTCCTTCTGGGACGGTACTTTTATCTTCTTTTGATGGCTTCTCCTTCAGCAGTCTCCCTTGCTGGATCCTCTGATCTGAACTCTAACCTTTGAAACGGCCCAGGACTCAGTTCTTAGCCCACTTATCTATCTGTTCTCTCTCTAGAGCAGGGGTTGGCAAGCCCTTTCTGAAAAGGGCCAGATAGTAAATAGTTTAGGCTTTGCAAAACCTGTGGTTTCTTACAACTACTTAACTCTGCATTGCAGGGCAAAAGCAACCAGAGAGTAAAAGTATGGGTATGGCTTTTGTTCCAACAAAAGGTTATTTATAAAAATAACAACAGGCCATGTGCTGGCTTTGGCCCATGGTCTGGAGTTTCTGTTGTTGCTTTTGCTGTAGATGATCCCGTCCAGTCCTGTAGCTTGAGATACCATCTATGCCTCCCAGATGTGTAACATTAGCCCTAGTCTCTTCTTGAGCTCAAGATTTACAGATGCAGTAAATGTACTCTGTATTTCCACTGAAACGTCTAAGAAGCATCTCAAGGTTAACGTATACAAAACAGAGCTCCTGGTCCCCTACCCCCACCCAACTATTTCTTTCTGTTTTCTCACCTATAAGCCGTAACTTAGGAATCACTGTTGTGGCCACCACTACTCTTAGCCCATATCTAGTTCATTAGTTTCTCCCTTCAGTCCAGCTTTTGAAATGTATGCAGAAGACAATTCTCCACTCCCACCCTTGCCACTATATCCATGTCACCATTGTCTTTCACTTGACCAATTGCAGTAGCCTCCTGATTCTTCACCTTGCCTCCACCATTGTCCCCTGAAGTCTGCTTTCCACCAAAAGTCATCTTGATTCTCAAGATGTAAGTCTGATCATGCCAGGTTCTGCTCCTTGTATACAAGTTCTTGTGCTTCCCCTCTGAATTCATTGCTTAGCACTCTTCCTTTTGGTCACTGTGCTCCAGCCATCCTGGCCTCCTGGCTGTTTCTCAGACATGCCGTGCATATTCTTGTCTCTGAGCTTGCTCTGCATGCAGTGTTCCTGTCTAGATGTCTGCTTGACTTACGTCCTCACTTCATTCAGCTCTGTGCTGAAGTGTTACCTATCAGAGAGATCTTCCCTGGCATTTCCATATTTCTCTTTTTCCCTCTTTTCTTGCCCTGTGTCTGCTAGAGTTAAAAACATCTTCATTGCTCCTATACATCGCCTCCCCCACCAGAATATAAGTTCCGTAAAAGCAAGGAATTTGTATACCTAGTACCTAAAAGAGTGCTTGGTATACTGTAGTTGCTCAGTAAATAATTACTGAATGAATGATTTTAAGAAAACCTTATAAGCTAAATGGGAAAAAAAGAAAGCAGAAAGGGATTTTGAATTTTTCAAAGTCGCATGGGTGTCCTCTGAGATTTCAGAAGCGATGGCACCCATTAAGAAGGAAGAGGAGGCTGTGAAGAAAAGGCAATCAAAGAACAAGAACTCTTGGAAATTAAAAATGTGATTGTTAAGACAAATCAGTGGATGGGGTAGTGGGTTGAATGGTGTTCTGTTGTTTTAAGCCACCAAGTGTGTGCTAATTTGGTATAGCAGTCCTAGAAGGCTGATACAGAGAAGTTAGAACATAAGGTAAAGAAATCTACCAGAAAGTAGAACAAAATGTCTGAGACAGCAAAAAATTGAGGAAGAAAGAAGAGACATAGAGATTTAATCTAGGAAGTCTAACATTTGGCTAATATGAGTTCCAGAAAAAAAAGAACAGACAAAACGAAGAAGAATTTTCAAAGGAATAGTGGAAGAGATCTAAGAATTTAAGTACCCAAGTGTTCTGAGTCCCAGACAGTTTCTTGTGAAATCTCTGAAAACTGAAGCTTTTATAAAGAAGACCCTAAAAGTCCCTGGGGTTGGGGTTGGGGGTGGGGAGGGAGAACAGGTCACCTGCAAAGGACTGAGAATCAAACTGGTATATGACTTACCCAGCAGTGCTGAAAGCTCGGCAACTGGAGTAATGCCTTTGAAATTCTGAGAAAATGATTTTCCTCCTAGAATTTACCCAGGCAACCATTAATCTAGGGTGAAGACTGAATCAAGACGTTTCAGACGTTTAAGGACTTGAGAAATGTACCTCCCATGCATCCTTTCTTACACAACACAAATTAGGGATATGCTTCTGCAAAACATGTAAGTAAACCAAAAAAGGTGAATGCATGGGATCCAGAAAACAGATCTAAGCTGGAAACCAACAAAGCAGAGTCTAAGGGTGCCAAGAAAACTTCCAATCCAGATTGCAACAGGAAGAATGAGATTTCCAAAGGGAGCTACTTGGGTAGAGAGAGAATTCCATAGTTTTTATGGAAGCTGTGAGACATTTGAATAATTGATAGATATGATTATGACTGCCAATGGAAGGAAGAAAATTAGAAGCACAAGTCATAGAAGCTGAACAAGAAAGGAAATTTATTTATGCCATTCTACCTGGCCAAAAATCAACACACAGACAGTGTTCCTTAAACTTCCCTGACTATATGAATTATTTGGGGGTGCTTGCTAATAATACAGATATCCAGATTTCTCTCCTTAAGATTCTGATTAGATATGGGGGTCCAGCGATCTGTTTAACAAGTAATTCAGGTTTTTCTTAATCTTAGGAAATATACTAACAGGAAAAGCATAGAAAACCCTGTGTGATTATAGAACATTTTATGAGCCTTGAAGAAATAAAAGTGCAGAAGATAAAATTAGAAGAGAGAAGGATGAAGAAAGAGAGGTAAAAAGCCAGTTAGCTGAGTCAAGAAATACTGTATATGTTTGGTGGAGCAAGGAATAAAGCTGTGAAGTATTAAGATTGGCCAATAGAGAATTTAAAGGGAAAGGTTGGGGTCAAATCAACTAAACTTACCTCTCAGAGCTGAAATCAGTAGACAATATTCTAAAATTGTAAATTAAAAACTAACCATATAAATATATTATTTAGGGAGATGAAGATAACATCCAGATCTAAAGTACGTTAAGGAGGCCTAAGTGGGTTGCTCTAGAGTGGAGCTGGATTGGAGAGAGGTGGGGACTTTTTTTAACCATGCACATGCATTGCTTTGTTTAAACAACAACAAAATGGATATTTATAAAAGTAAATTGGCAACAACTTGGTTTCAATTGTAAAGAAGCAACCAGTCTGAGCTACAGATAATGAAGTTCAAACTTAAGATTTATTGCTAGTTTACTCTGAGGCTCTAAGAAAGGGCTATTTCTAATCTGTGCTTCAGTTGTATCTTTACAAGGTGATTACCACAGTGCTTGCTGCATGTACCATGTCTCTCTGTCTATGCCTCATAGGTATAATATGGATTACCCCGTTCGTTTTATAGTTGATCAGGATAGGTAGTACAGGTTTCTCCACTATCCAGAAAGGGAGCAGTCCTATGAAACCACATTCGTAAGCCGAAATGGCATAAAGCAAAGAAGCAATACCTTAGGATACATCTTGCTAATGAATGCACAGAATAAATGGAGAGAAAGCACAGGTGCTCACAGACAGTTCAAAGCTATGGCAGCTTGCTGCTGAGATGATGAGTATATAGTTCCCAGGGAAGGAGCTTGACTGGGCCACTCTCACTGCTCAGGGGTGCTCGCTGCCCCTATAACAGCTGCTGAAGAACACACCGAATGCTGTTTTCGATATTTGCCTTTTTTTGTAAAAGTGAAAATCCTCTTCGGATTTCTTTCTTTAGCAAAATGAGGTACTAGTGTAGGTCTTTTGTAAAAGTGAAGTGGCGTAGAGCAAACTTTTCAAAAAGCAGGGGATACCTGTACCTATCTTTAAATCCACCTTTAGAGAATCTTAATACCCTTTAAGTGGAACCTAACAGCATACTTATAGCACTGACTCTAGAAAACTTTTAATGGATTCTCATCCTTCCTTTGTGTGTTAGGTCAATGGTTAGCTCTCTAATTGTGCCAGGAGGACTCCTTTGTTTTTAAATTTACAGGATGCTGCTGATCCTGATAACATGTAGTACTCGCCCTATCTTATCTGTGGGCATTGCTCACATTTTAGCACTTTTGTATTCTGGCATCTAGTATGTTGCCTTTTACATAGTACTAAATTGTATCTTGCTTAATTGAAGAAAATTGAGAAAATTAAGTTTCAGAGAAATCGAGTGACTTAATCAAGCTCAGCAAATAACATGGCAGATTCTTGGCCTCTGTATTCATTGCTCCCGTGCAAATTTATTGGTATGTTGCTCAAAGCATTATGATTATCAGATATCTAAGGCCCTATTTTATTTTCCCAGAAATTATTCTTTTTTTCTTTATTGCTATGTTTTTATTTAAACTATTTCATGATCCAAATGGCTTCTAGTAGGTTTGGTTATCTGAGTCAGACCATTCACTTACATTTATATTCTTGTTACCTTCCAAAATGGCAATTAGAAAACAATTTTGACGTATATATTGGCATTACCTTAGTGTTTGAATATATTTAGATCCCAATTTAAAGAAAGAGATATCTAAGCACACTTCTCACAGATCTTTAGATTTTAGTGATCACAGCCTAGTCTAGTCCTGTTTTTCCTCATACTTGAGTAGCATGTGCTCCTCTTAACATCTTAATAAGTTGTTGGGGCTTGTCCCCAGTTAACCAGAGCTTTAGGGAAACTTAACACAAAATCAGTGTGCCAAAGGTATCATTTACTCTTAATTACAAAGGCAGCCTAGCTATTCTGTCAAGTTTCCTGTACTTCATTAATTTTAATAACAAACTTTCCTGGTTTGTACAACTTCCTGAATTCTTAGAGCTGAGATTATTGTTAATTTCCATCACAATGACAGGTTCCAAATGTAACAATTGAAGTAATATGCTAAAGGATTACATCTTTCTTCTCTTCAAAATTCTGCCTTATCTTTGTGACTTAAAGTGGAGAAAAGGATCACAGATGGTTGATTGTTATTTGGAATAAGTGCTTCTATTTATATGTTAATATACTATATTTTTCTTAACTGCCGTCTTTTTTTTTTTTTTTTTTGCTCCATATATACTTATTTTAAAAATTACATAGGGTAAAATTCACTCTTTTTTTTGGTGAACAGTTCTGAGTTTTAGTAGAAATATAGATTCATTTAAACATCATCACAATCATGATACAGAACAGTCTATCACTCCCCAGAATTTCCTTGTGGCCCCTCTTTCAAGTCACCTCCACCCTCTACCCTCAACCTCTGGCAACCACTGGTCTGGTCTTTATCCCTATAGTTTTGCCTTTTCCAGATGTCATCTAAATGGAATTGTTTGAGTCTAGCTTCTTTCACTTAGCACATTGCATTTTAGATTTTTTCATTTTCTTGTGTGTATCAATAGTTCACTCCTTTTTATTATGGACAAATATACTATTCTGTAAAGTGCCATTGTGTGGGTGTAACAGAGTTTGTTTATCCATTTACCAGTTGGACATTGGGGTTACTTCCAGTTTTTGTGGTTATTGAGAAGCCACTATAAACATACACTTAGAAGTTTTTGTGCAAACATAAGTTTTCATTTTTTCCTGGTTAAGTACTTAATAGTAGGATTTCTGGGTCATATGTTTAACTTTATAAGAAACTGACAAGCTGTTTTCCAAAGTTGCTGTACCATTTTCATTTCCTACCACTACATTTTATTTTAATAAAAAATATGTAAATGTGACCCACTTAAGTACCCTTGTTATTTATAGAAAAGTAAATAATCAAGCAACAAACTGATAATTTTGTTCTTTCTGTTCTTGTGTTGCTCATAGAAGACTTTAAAATCAGGCACAGAATTTGAAATTTGATGTGGTATGCAAAAGAGAAGATTCTGTTTTTCAAGATGCATCCTTTTTAACTGATGGAAAAGAGCTTTATAGATCATAGTGAGTTTTATACCCTTTGCCACTTGTGTGCTTTTTCTCATCTTTATCCTACTTTGTGCACCAGGGTCCTTCATGAGTTACCTTGTTGCTAGGGTGGGAAAAGAAAAATTACATTAACAGCTTGTACAGGAAAATGAAATAGTAATAGAGGTATTTGCTCAGCAAATATTTACTGAATGCCTACTAAGTGCTGGAAACTTTTCTGGATGCTGGGGATCCAGTAGAGAGCATAACAGAGCAAACAACAACAAACACAACAAAAAAATCTCCTTGCTTCAAGAACTTTAGTCTATTGATAAGTGCTAAGGAAAACTCACACAGCATGAGAAGAGGAAATAAAATTTTGGTCGAGTGGAGGCCATTATTATATACTTCTAATTTTATTGGGCCGAAGCCATGGCTTGTTTTTCGTTTGTTTGTTTAAATAAACTTTATTTTGGAATAGTTTTAGATCTGGCAAGGTTGCAGCAGTAGTACAGAATTCCAGTATATCTCTTACCACGTTTTCCCTAACGTTAACATCTTTCATTACCACTGTACATTTGGCAAAGCTAAGGAACCAACATTGGTACATACTATTAACTCAACTCCACGTTTTATTTGGGTGTCACTGGTTTTTCCACTAATGTCATTTTTCTGTCCCATGATCCAATTCAGGGTACCACGTTGCATTTAGTCATTATATTTCCTTAGTCTCCTGTAATCTGGCAACTTCTCAGTCGTTCCTTGTTTTTTGTTTTCTAATGACCTTGAAATTTATGAACAGTATTGTTTAGGTATTTTGTAGAATGTCCCTCAGTTTGGGTGTGTCTGATGTCTTTCTCACGATGAGACTGGAGTTCTGGGTTTGGGGGAAGAATACGACAGAAGTGAAGTACCCTTCTCATCATGGCATATCAGGAGGTACATGCTATGAACATGACTGGTGATACTAACCTTGATCACTTGGTTAAGGGTACTGCTTGTCAAGGGTTCTCCACTGAAATGCTTTTCGCCTTCCATACTCTATTCTTGGAAGTGAGCCACTAAGTCCAGTCCACAATCGGGGGGACAGGGTAAGCTTTACTTATTGGAGGGGAGGACATCTACATATATTGTTTAGAATTTTCCTGAAAGGAAGATTTGTCTCTTACCCCTCATTTATTTATTTATACAATCATTTATTTATATTACTGTGGACTCATGTATATTTACTGTATACTTTGGGTTATGATTCAATACAGGCATACCTTATTTTATTGCACTTTGTTGTACTTCGAAGATATTGTGTTATTTACAAATAGTTTTGTGACAACACTGTGTTGTACAAATGTGTTGATGCCAATTCCCAACGGCATTTGCTCATTCGGTGTCTCTGTGTCACATTTTCATAGTTCTTGCAATATTTGATATGGTGACATGTGATCAATGATCTTTGGTTTTACCAGTACGACTCACTGAAGGCTCAGATGATGGTTGGTGTTTTTTTAGCAATAAAGTATTTTTTAATTAAGGTATATATATTGTTTTTTAAGATATAATGTTATTGCACACTTAAAAGACTACAGTGTAATGTAAACATAACTTTTATATGCACTGTGAAACCAAAAATTTGTGTGACTTGCCTCATTGTGATATTCCCTTTATTACAGTGGTCTGGAACCGAGCCCACAGTATCTCCAAGGTTTGCCCATACCCATTATTTATTTTGTTGCTCAACTTGTTCCAGCTCTGGCCTTTGGGAACTCTTTCAGGTTGGCTCCATTTCCCTTTGACATACCTCCAGCCTTTTGTTTTGAGCACTTGGTTGGTTTCTGGTACTACAGGATATTCCAGGCTCATCTTGTATATTCTTTGCCCCAGCCTTAGAATCAGCTCATTCTTCAAGAAGCCCTAGTTCTTTTCATTGGAGAATGGTATTTAGAAGCCAAGATTTGGGTGCTAGGTATACTCATTGCTACTGGAGTGTCAGCCAGTCCTCATTTTATTTATTAAGATATTTTTAAAGTCTAAATTTGAAAATTATACCAAAGAAGTAGCAGGCCAGAAGTAGAACATACCCTGACTTAGGAAATTGCAAAGTGAAAATTTTCTATGGCTGTATTAAGCCCAGCTTTTGGAAACATGCATTCCAACAAAAGTATGCATGGGGTTATTGTATTTTATTTAAATAATATATACTTTTAAAGGTATTTTATATATACATTTCAGTATGCAATGAGGATAAAATAGTTTCTATTATTGAAATTTTTGTTTTAAGCTTACCTTAATATTAGCATCCTTACCACTTTGAGTGGAACAAATGATTCGTTTCTTTTAACTTGGTAGGACCTTTAATCCTTTGTTCGTGTGAATTGTCGGTGGAAATTAGGAATTCTGTCGCTAGGTTTCTCTTGGGAAAATTGACCTCAGTTTTAATCCATTTCACTTATTAATCAGTCTCTTTTCGAAAGTAAGATTTTTCATATTTGGGGTTTTAGTCTAATTGAGACATATTTTGCTTTGGATGTTTAAGCCGCAGGAATAAGTAAATGGTTTCAGCAACCCAAATATGGTTGATTTGGTGTGTACAGCAGTCCCACTTGTCTGTGGTTTTGCTTTTCACAGTTTGTTACCCTTGGTCATATGTGGTCTGAAAATATTAAATGGAAAATTCCAGAAGTAAATATTTCATAAGTTTTAAATTGTGTGCCGCACTGTTCTGAGTAGTGTGATGAAATCTGGTGCTGTCCTGTTTTGTCCTGCCTTGTCCCTGTCCTGGGCATGAGTCATACCTTTGTCCAGCCTTAGTAGATATCCCGGTTGTCAGACCCACTGCCCAGGCATCACAGAGCTTGTGTTCAGGTAACCCTTATTTTCCTTAATAATGGCTCCAAAGCTCAAGAGTAGTGATGCTGGCAATTCGGATATTCTCTTACTGTGCCTAATTTATAAATTAAACTTTATCATAGGTATGTGTGTATAGGAAAAAAAAAAAAAACATATGTAGGGTTACTATCCACAGCTTCAGGCATCCATTAGGGTCTTGGAATGTATCCCCCGAAGATAAGGGGGGACTACTGTTTTTCTCTTTGGTCATCAGATTGGAGCAAGTTTTAAAAGTTGAATTAAACTTTAAATTGGGAGTTAAAGTTAATTTTGAAAAATAACATTAAAAACTTGTTTAAAATTTAAAAGTGGGTAAGAGTATAATTGCTCTAAAGAACAGGATAGTCCATTGCTTTAATTCTGTGTTTTTGTTTATTTTCCTTTGCAGAGAATGTAGCTGGTCACTACATTTCCCCCTTTCATGATATTCCTCTGAAAGCGGACTCTGAAGAGGTATTGTTTTAACTTGTTTGGGGCATGAAAATATGTACTTCTCGTATCACCATAAAATGCTTTTTGGAAGCATTTTTAAAGGAAAGAATGTGGTTGGAAGCTGAGAAGGGCAATGGAGTTACCATAACAGGATTATAAGCCTCCTTTGTGAATTAGAATTTGGATAAGAATAGGATTCTTCCAGGAGGACTTGGGGAGAAAGAGATGTTAGTAATCGATAGAGCTTAGAATTTGGTCAGAAATAAAGATTAAGGTATAGAATTTAAGAGGTTAATAAGAGGCTTATTTAAGTAGTAGTAACAGTAGTAGTAGAAATAATAACATTTGTGAATTATTTTGTTTGCTAGCCACCATGTGAACATATGCCAGTTTATTTAATCCTTATGAGTTGCTATTATCATCTCTAAGGACACCGGAGCCGAAGGTATGTTATTGACTTGTCTAAGGTCACACAGCTGGTAAGTGCCAGAACCAGGTTTTGAACTAGCATTTCTGACCACAGAGGTCATGCTCTTTAACTACTCTACGAGACAGATGCTAGAAAGATAAAGTTGGGGGCTTCCCTGGTGGCGCAGAGGTTGGGAGTCCGCCTGCCGATGAAGGGGACACGGGTTCGTGACCCGGTCCGGAAAGATCCCACATGCCGCGGAGCGGCTGGGCCCGTGAGCCATGGCCACTGAGCCTGCGCGTCCGGAGCCTGTGCTCCGCAATGGAAGAGGCCACAACAGTGAGAGGCCTGCGTACCGCAAAAAAAAAAAAAAAAAAAAAAAAAAAAGAAAAAGTTGGGAAGATCGTAGTCTTTGAATAGTTATTCTTTTTTTTTTTTTCGGTACGCAGGCCTCTCACTGTTGTGGCCTCTTCCATTGCGGAGCACAGGCTCCGGACGCGCAGGCTCAGTGGCCATGGCTCACGGGCCCAGCCGCTCCGCGGCATGTGGGATCTTCCCGGACCGGGTCACGAACCCGTGTCCCCTTCATCGGCAGGCGGACTCCTAACCACTGTGCCACCAGAGAAGCCCCTGAATAGTTATTCTTTTAGAACCTAAAATTACTTGACAGGTGTGAGGGTGGAAGGGATGTAAGTCAGGTCAGAGGGAGATCTGCTGCTGAAGGTGGAACTGAGAGGGGCTCGGAATATTGGAGCCCTCCAAGGACTCTCCTGACTAGCTGGCGAGATGGCATAATTGGCAGTGGATATTAGTAGTCACCATGACGTTGGAAGTTCTTTTCTTGAAATCTGAGTAGTTACAATAATTGGCTGACTTCATCTGTTAAGTAACCAGGACTATGTTCCTGGTTGAGATTCTATGGGGCTAGTTAGTGGGGTGGGGTTTTCTAGAACTGTGGGGAGATCAGTGTGAGGGCAGAGGCCAGTGAAGAAGTGGGAAGCTGCTTCAGATGCAAGGCTGGTTTGACCTTTTTGGTGTTACCTCAGGGGCTGAATGTCAGTCATCATCCAGAGGTTCTGGAACTCTGCAGTAGGATTTATGCTGCCTTGCAGCCCTTCACAGGGCTGGACTGTCCATAACGGTGGCAGTGGGGAGAATAATAGCAAAGATTTATTGAGTGCTTCTAGTGCTTAGCTAAGCACTGTGCCCAGAGCTTGACTTGCATTATTTCAAGATGTCCCGGGCTACTATTATCATCCTTATTTTGTTAATGAGGTTAAGTACCTTGCTCCACAGACTGTATCTTTTTTTTTTTTAAACATTTCTTCAGGCTTTATTTTAAATGATAGCAGGTTTGAGGTCAAGAAGACAGTAGGTGATGGTGACCTGATATAGTAAAAAAAAAAAAAAAAAAGCAAAAGGAAAGGTATTTTATTCTAAACTATTATTTACAAACACATTTAAAACTATAGTCATTTCCTATTATGTCTGTAGAATTTTCTATAAGTAATTTTTCCCAGAAAGAGCGAGAAAAAGGATGCTCGACAGCAGGGGTACCCTTTTCTACAAAGCCTGTATCTTAACTGCTCTTGTGTAATTCTTCTAGCTCATTACTTCTGAGGAGTATTCAGCTACAGGACAAGGAGTCATGTAATCTGGAGAGAGAAAGAAACCAATGAGAGGGCAGAAAGAACGCCACAGTACCGTGTGTGTGTGAATGTGTGTATGTGTATGTGTGTGTGTCCACATGTTTTGTTTTGTTTTGGCCAGTGAGCTATCCAACCTGGATATCTCACGTCTCCCAAAACTTCTCTTTGATTTTGGCCAAAAGTGTGTGCGTTCGTCTATTTATTTATCCATAGACTTATTCATTTAGTAAGCAGTTATTGCATGCTTATTAGGAGCCTGACAGTATTCCAAGCACTAGAGTTGCAGTGGTAAATAAAGTGAATATAGTTCCCACTCAGCCAGAGGAGACCAACAACCTGAAAATAAACAAATCAATCCAATAATGTTATGTGCTCGAAAACTAGAATAGGGTAAGGAGGGTAGGAGTGACTGCTGGGTGCTGCTTCAGGTGTACTGTGACAAAATCTTTATACCTAATCACAGTAACAATGATAATAATAATATTCGGAGGAGTCATGTAGTAGGTAGGGGTGGAGGTGGAACAAAGAGTGGGCTTTAAACATCCCAGTGGGCATAATATTCTGCCCAAGGAGGATGGGTTTTGGGGAACATGAGATTTGGGGTTATGAAAAATTGAGGATAAGGCAGGACAAAGTATAACAGGCTATACTGGTGAATTCTGGGCCTTTTGGAGACTGGTACACACAGTGGTTATGTAAATAGGTTTCCCTGGTTCCCAGTCCTAATGGTTAGAATGGTTGCACCTTATACTTTGAGTGGTGGTATTTTAGGAACAGGAATAATGTTTCCGGGCCGACTTGGAATAATTGTTTTTCTGTTAGTTTTTGTTTCCTCCACTAGTTGTTTTGGTGTGTAAAAGTTACATATAATGTGTGAGCATTTCTGAATGGCATAATTTTTCTTCTCAACCCACCACACACTCTTAATTTAAAAGTGCTTGATGGAGGCATAGTAATCACACCTTGGTGGAAATCACAGGCAGGAGGTGCAGCCGAGTACTTTCATGGCTTGTTAGTCACACTCCCTGGAGTTTCATTTCAATAATGAAATGACTGTTTTAAGCATAGTCACTGGAAACTGCCAGTCTTTCCTTAAAGACTGAACAGAGCCTTTGCTTGTTTTATAAAAACTAGGAAAATATAACTTGAAAGAGATTTAGATTTTCTGATGATTTGTTTTATGAAACACTTTGATGCTCATGCACTGAGGATGCAAATGCTGAGAGAAAAATGAAGTGGGCATTTGGTGGATTCTCTGTTGAATCAGGTTCCTGGAAGCCTCTGTAGTGGAATGTTTATTCAACAGGCATATTTTCATTGCTCTGCAGTCAATGCAGCTGTATTCTTTCATGAAATATCACAATCATAAATATGTTCTTTTTTAAATTGAAGTATAGTTGATTTACAGTGATTCAGGTATACAGCAAAGTGATTCAGTTTTATATATATATATATACACACACACACACACAATATATATATATTCTTTTTCAGATTCTTTTCCATTATAGGTTATTACAAGATATTGAACATAGTTCCCTGTGCTATAGAGTAGGTCCTTGTTGTTTATCTATTTTATGTATAGTAGTGTGTATCTGTTAATCCCAAATTCCCAATTTATCCCTCCCCCTCTTTCCCTTTTGGTAACCATAGGTTTGTTTTCTATGTCTGTGAGTCTACTTCTGTTTTGTAAATAAGTTCTTTTGTATCATTTTTTTAGATGCCACATGTAAATGATACCATATGATATTTGTCTTTCTCTGTCTTACTTCACTTAGTATGATGATCTCTAGTTCCATCCATGTTGCTGCAAATGGTATTGTTTCATTCTTTTTTATGGCTGAGTAACATTCCATTATATGTATATACCACATCTTCTTTATCCATTCATCTGTTGATGAACATCTAGGTTGCTTCCATGTCTTGGCTATTGTAAATAGTGCCGCTATGAACATTGGGGTGCATGTATCTCTTCGAATTAGAGTTTTTGTCTTTTCCGTATATATGCCCAGGAATGGGATTGCTGGATCATATGGTAGCTCTATTTTTAGTTTTTTAAGGCACCTCCATACTGTCCTCCATATTGGCTGTATCAATTTACATTCCCACCAATAGTGTAGGAGGGTTCCCATTTTTCCACACTCTCTCTAGCATTTATTATTTGTAGGCTTTATGATGATAGCCATTTGGACCAGTGTGAGGTGGTACCTCATTGTATTTTTGAATTGAATTTCTCTGATAACCATCTTTTCTTTTATAGGAAAATGGCATTCCTACAAAGAGAGCACGAAATGATGAATATGAGGTATATCTAAAGGTTTTTATTTGTGTGTCTCACTTACATTGTCTTTTAAAGACCTTGATGATAGTTTGCATTTGTAAAATGATTCTGAATTATTCTCCCTTGCAAGACTTTTGTGTGAATTCTGTTGTTTTTCTTCTTCTAGTAACTCTTTAAGGCAGCTAGGGACAATATTGCCATTTTACTTTTTTTCCCTTGTGGTAAAATATACATAACATAACATTTAGCATTTTATTTATTGTACACTTTTTAAGTATACTTTAAGTGACATAAGTACTTTAGCATGTTGTGCAACCGTCACCACCATCCATCTCCAGAACTTCTTCATCTTCCCAGACGAAACTCTGTACCCATTATGCAAAAGCTCTCCATTCCCGCTTCCATGCAGCCCCTAACCACTATTCTACTTTCTGTTTATGAATCTGACTATTCTAGGATCCAGGAACAACTCTTTTGGGGGTAGAGAAGAAAAAAAAAAGTTATACCAACTATATGCTAAAATAAATACATTCTAAATCAATCTTTCAAGTATGTGACTGTCAAACTTTTAATATTTCTTGGCTTAGGATCAGAACATTTGACATATTTCTTGACTTAGGATCATCCCATTTCTTGCTGTTGATACCTTTTTATCTTGCTGTTTCCAGGCAGCTTTTCCTGCCACTTTCTTAGCCTTCTTTTCCCTTTCCAACCTTACTGCTATCTAGTCTCTCATCTGGCTGAAACTTATGTCCCCAGCCTTTGAATCCACTTCCAAACATAGCTGTGGGGCTCTTTAATTCCTGACACCTTTGCCTGCCCTCCATCTTGTATATTCCTAAACCGGCGTTTGTCAAAATGGCCCTAAGCCATCTGCATTGGAACTGCTTAGGGCCCTTGTTAAAATTTCTGATTCCTGGTGCATTCCATATCTATTAAATGAGAATCTCTGCTTGCTGGGGACTGGCTAGTCTACATGTTTAACAAGTGTTCCAGGGCATCCTATACACCTGAAGTTTGAGAACCATTGCTCTAGATGTTGGGTGAATAGACATTCAGGGGCTCAAGTCTTTATAGGTTCCCAGAGACTTTGAATGTTAAACTGGAAACAGTTGTTTCAGTGGGAGAAATGTATTCTGAGTACACACAGCCAACTTAACATTTAATTCTTAGTTACATAGTTTGTGTGTCGGAGACTACCTGATTTGAGGGTTTTTTTGTTTTGTTTTATTTTGTTTTTTTTAAATTCTCTCCTATTTCCCCCACCCCCTAGGCCCTGGCAACCACTTTTCTACTCTCTTTATGTGAATTCAGCTTTAAAATTTTTTTAAGATCCCACATATAAGTGATGCCATGCAGTATTTGTCTTTCTCCTGCTGGCTTATTTCAGTGAGCATAATACCTTCCAGGTTCATCCATCCTGTCACAAAGGGTGAGATTTCCGTCTTGTGGTTGAATAATATTCCCTTGTATGTATACAACATTTTTATTCATTCATTTGTTGACAGGCACTTAGGTTGTTTCCATGTCTTGACTATTGTGAATAATGCTGTAATGGGCACAGGAGTGTAAATAGCTGCTCAGTATCCTGTTTTCATTTTTTTTTTGGATATATATCCCAAAGTGGGATTTCGGGGTTTTATGGTAGTTCTATTTTCAATTTTTTGAGGAACCTCCTTACTGTTTTCCATTGAGGCTGCACCAATTTACATTCCCACCAACAGTGCACAAGGGTTCCCTTTTCTCCATATCCTTGCCAATACTTGTTATTTCTTGTCTTTTTAACGATAGTCATTCTAACAGGCAATGAGCATCTATCTCATAGTGGTTTTGATTTGCATTTCCCTGATGGTTAGTGATGCTGGCCATCTGTATGTCTTCTTTGGAAAAGTGTCTATTCAAGACCTGTGCCCATTTTTTAATCGTATTGGTTTTTTTGCTGTTGAGTTACATAATTTCTTTATATATTTTGTATATTAACCCCTTAACAGATTTATGACTTATTTTCTTCCATTCCATTGGTTGCCTTTTCATTTTGTTGATGGTTTTCTTTGCTGTGCAGAGCTTTTTAGTTTAATGTATTCCCATTTATTTATTTTTGCTTTTGTTGCCTTTGCTTTTAGTGTCAAATCCAAAGTTTATTTGATATTTTAAGAGAAAGAGGATAGAAGGGTGATTTCCTCTCATTCTTTTCCCCAAGTATATAAAATCTACTGACTGCTTTTTCATCTTTTTTTTTTCCCCTGCAATAAAAATAGAAGGGAAAAATAGAAAGAAAAGAACTGAAGGAGGAAGTAAATGCCCCTGACCCATACTCAACTTTCTGAATTTGAAATGTGTCCCCTTGTATCTTTGTGATTTTTCTAATAAATTTCAGCAGGCCATTTTTGGTTTGTAATTAACACTAATCCTAGGATAACCAGACTCACATTGGCTTTAAAAAATTACAGG
This sequence comes from Mesoplodon mirus, assembly GCF_964341445.2. Classification (NCBI taxonomy): domain Eukaryota; kingdom Metazoa; phylum Chordata; class Mammalia; order Artiodactyla; family Ziphiidae; genus Mesoplodon; species Mesoplodon mirus. The sequence continues at coordinate 157,654,290 of NC_138977.1, forward strand.
TCGTATGCATTTTAGCCAGAGAGAAGAAAGACAGGCTGGAAATACACTCCTAGTGATCAGGAACAAATGATGAGGGAGAGTGTAGTTTGCAGGCTTAAAATTCAAACCTGATCCATTGTTCTTTTGGCCTAATTCAAGTCTCTCTGAGTGCTTTTGGTAGGTGTCGTTGTGTAAAAGGATTGTCACCAGCTTTGTCTTCTCTGTCACCTCTGAGTATTCATCTGCATGCATTTGTTCTCTTATAGCCAGACTTTCAGGGATGAATAAATTATGTGAACATCTGTCATTTCCTTAGGTTTTTCTTTTTAACAGCTACTTCAGACATATTTAAACAGGTGCTGGGGTACCTCATGAAAGAGCATAGAAAATGAAACATAACAGCAGGCCTGTGTATAAGGTTGCTAAGATAGGTATGAGACATACTTCTAAGGAGCAGTTGTTGAGAATTCATTCTCAGCTTTGTTCCTTATCTCGTTATGAGTATGCAGTTTTGTCACTGGTAAACTTAGTCTTATCTAGAAGAACTTAAAAACCATCATTATTTTTGTGGCTTGATTTATATTTAATTGTATAAATGGCATTCTTTGAATTAATAGCATTCATGCTTCACTAAGAAAGCCCCAGATATTGTTTAGCAGTGCTTTAAACCAGAGGTTCTCAACTCTGGCTGCATATGAAAATTGCTTGGAATGCTTTTAAAAATAAGCAGTACCCTGGCTACACCTGAGAACCATTGAATTCAAATATGTAGGAGATGGGGCTCTAAAAATCTTTCTTTTTTTTACTCGGTTACAGCTCTCCAGGTGATTTTGCTGTGTGACACAGTTGAGAATAAGTATATTTAATCACTGCTTCTCAAATGATCTGTGGTGAAGGACAGTTTTTTTGTTTGTTTATTTCTAATCTGTTGTGAACTGATACTTTAAAAAAAATACAATCAAAATGAATTATTAGAAAAGTGTAATTCAAGTGCCAAATTTTTATTATTAGGTTCAACAGTCATAAAAAGTACTCTGTAAGATTGTTATAAATGTTTCTCAATGAACCAGTAACAGTCAGATTACAGATTAGTCCTGGTCCATGACCACACTTGGAATAGGACTGTTTTAAACCATTGCTTTGATAAGTTGTTGGTTACTGATATCAGAATGGCATGCAAGTCAACTTTACCTGTAAGGCTTTCTCTTTGTGAGGCTGTTACTGTAGGAAATTATTTTTACTCATCACTGATGTAGAGTCTCCTTTGTTTTAAGTACTCTGCAAAGTTCAGAAATGCCAAAAAGAAGCAGTGGTCCTTTTATAACTTTAGGGAACCAGAGATCACTAGATAAGCAAGCTAAGCTTTAAAACTCTTTGTAAGCTTTATAACTACCTATACCAATAGCCTTAATTTTATATTATCATAATAACTTGGATTTAAATATTGTTTTATAATTTTAAAAATACTTCATAATTGTCTGTATTTTCATTTAAAATATGTAGTTCATCTTCACAACAACCTTGTGTCGGGTGAGGAAGGAGATTATCATACTTACTATGTAGTCTGGAAAAGTGACACATTCAGCTCTCACTCCTATTTTAGCTGGAAAATAAAAATTGAAACAAGTTTCCTGGCTCCATTCTGGTTCTTTCACTACCCTGCAAAGGTATTTCCAGAAATGTAGCAACTCCTAACACTGTACAGTAGTGGGCAAGTGACACGATCAGGTTTAAATTCTGTTGTGTTTTAAACAACTTCTCTAATTTTTTAGAAGGAATTTAAGGCATAGGCAGACATATGATGCAGACGCTTAACATTTTTTGTGGGAAAAAAACTAAAACATTCTCATGCAGGAGATAAGTGAAAAGATGAAGGCAAAATTCTAAATTTTTTCTCTTTGTTGTTTTTTTTAATTTGCAGAATTTGTTTAATATGGTTGTAGAAGTACCTCGGTGGACAAATGCTAAAATGGAGGTATGGATATATCCTATTAATATCAAATGGAAATGATAATAATGATATAAAAACTTGGTTTCAAGTTGTTTGCCATAATATTTTGAAATTGGGATGGTTGACAAACTTCTTTATAATTTAAAGCAATGGAAAACATTCTTGTGAACTTATTTTGAATCTAATTTCAAAAAGGAAAATATTATTCAAAGCTGAATTTACACTTTAAAGAAAATGTTTTCCATTTTTGCCTCCCTAGTTTATTATACACGTACTTATTTAATTTTCCTTGACTCCTCTGTCTTTGAAAATGACAAATATTTTCAAGATTTTCTTAAATAGATTCTAAGATGTGTTTTGTTCATAGACACAACTGAAACATATTATTTGGGGCTGATGATAATTTTGGTTTCTAAGGACTTAATTTTCCTTTAGATTTTATTTTAGTCTACTAGGAATGAAAGCATTTTGCTGGCCAATTTGGTTTCTGAGCACTTTCTAAGAGCATCTGCTGCTCCCCTGGTTAGCTTTTTTTTTTTTTTTTAGTTTTTCCATGAGACATGAACCTATCAAGAACTTCCCTTTTGCTTTTCAGAATTTTATGATTTCATCTTCAGTTAGGTAAGATCCCTTATAGTTCCGAATGAAATTTAATTTATGGTACTTAGTTTGTTTAGTTATTTAAGCCTTCTCCTACAACTTTGGATGTGATGGCAAGTATTATTTCAAATGTTTAAGGATTGTTATGTCAGTATATAATTCTCAGATTTTATATTTGGAGGATTGTCAGTAACTTCACCAAGTCCTGGTAGTATCTTTTTGTTGTTGTTAATATTTTAATAGGAAAAAGTAAAGATATTAGATTCTTCTTTTGTTCTTGCTTTAAATACAATGTTTTATCATTCTGGCTACTCTCTACCTTACTTGGGTATAGGATCAAGATTCTGTGAGATTCTGCCTAATTTAAGCAGTGCAGAAAGATGGCTTCAGTTATTTTTTATTGACTTTATAGGATAGTTTTTTTTTCTTTCTTTTTGCATGGCAATTTGGATATGTTTGATTGAAAGGTAACTCTGAAATGAAATCACTTGGTGAAAATCTTTAAGTTAACTTTATTATAAGATTGATGGTAGAAAGTCCGAGATTAGTAACAAACAGGAAGTTGATTCATCCTTATCCTCTTGCTGTTTCAGTAAGCTTTCTTATTTGTGTTAGAAATAATGAGTTCATAAGTAATAGAGTGCCTAAAAATATAGTCTGATGTTTCCCTTCCAGACAGTTTTTTTAATACAGAACAGTAAATTAGAAACAAGAACTGGCTGAATTTATTTTTAAAGTGCCTTTGATCAGTAAGTTGGATTATGAATACTTAGTCTGATAATGGCAAATTTAAAAAATACTATTTGATTATAGGATTAATTGTTTCTTATTCCCCACCCCCCTTTTTTCCATGACCTGCTTAGATTGCCACGGAGGAGCCATTGAATCCCATTAAACAAGATGTAAAGGATGGCAAGCTTCGCTACGTGGCAAATATCTTTCCTCACAAGGGTTATATATGGAATTACGGTGCCCTCCCTCAGGTAACATTTTTGTTATAATGGTAAAACTTCTCTGTCTTCTGAAAAAATTGCCTTGTAAACCCTGTGAACTACTTGAATTTAAATTGGTTCTGAGGACATGTTAGTGTGAGAGATTTGTGAATATAATTTTTTTTTTTTTTTTTTTTTTTTTTTTTTTTGCGGTACGCGGGCCTCTCACTGTTGTGGCCTTTCCCATTGTGGAGCACAGGCTCCGGATGCGCAGGCTCAGTGGCCATGGCTCACGGGCCCAGCCGCTCTGCAGCATGTAGGATCTTCCTGGACCGGGGCACAGACCCGTGTCCCCTGCATCGGCAGGTGGACTCTCAACCACTGCGCCAGCAGGGAAGCCCTATAAATTTTTTTAATGTGGAGTTTTATTGTATCAATACATTTTTTTTTCAAAGTATATATATGTCTGTACTCAAGTTCTTAGAGTTAGGTATATAGAACAATCACATTTGGCATTTTGAATGTTATTTCTTTTTCTGGGCTTGGCTATTAAGAGTCAGTGAAAAATGTTTTATCTCCTTTATCTGCAGTCATTTCTTTGGATATGACAAGTTATGCTTTTATATACGTTCATATATGACAGCATGAATTTTGTTTTTTAAATTTTAACAGATGAACCTTTTAAATTGTTACCTCTTTCAGAACTCATTGTGAATTGAATAAAGCAACTTAATTATATACTGTTATGAATTTATAATTTTTAAGTGGGAAGCAATGGAAACAATGACTAAGTAATGGTAAAGCAGCATTCCTATTAGAGAGTAACACTATTTGCTTTTCTTCCTTTCTTCTCCCTTTTTGTTTTCTTCTCATGTTTCCTCACTCCTGGGAAGTGGTAACTCCTTCCAGATAATTTAGTGAGTAAAACTCAGAATATGCAGATTCAGAAGTCTAGGTTTGGGGACATAGAGAAGCATCTGCCTTTATGTTTATAAAAGCCGTTAGAGCATCTGTCTATCTGAATATTTAATTTTGATTATTTAAATTTTATTTATTTTAATATTTTGCATGAAATTCCAAGATGCTTTTTGGAAAATATCTGAGAAAAGGAGGTCTTGCTTTATCCAACTCAGAAAACAGCTGCCCATGTAGAATAAACATTCACAGGAAAAGAAAAAAGAAAAATGTTTTCTAAAGAGTCAGGCTGTCTTTGATGCAGTTAGACCACCCAAGTAGATACATTCTTGGTTAAAACAGGCATTTCTAACATGGTGTGCTAAGAATGAGAATGTCTGTTGAAACCAAGAAGGCAGGTTTTCTGACTCCCTAGGTGCCTAAGTAGAGATCCTGTTTGACCTAGCAGTGAAAGAGCAAGAATATTTTTGTTAAGCTTGGGGGATAGGTCTGTACGAGAAGACATAGATGAGGGGAAGGCCAAAGAAGCCGTTGAATTAGAGAAAGACAAAAACAGAGCCATAAAAAGTATGTATTTGTTTATTTCATTAAACATTTGTTAAGGATTTATGTGCTAGGCTGTGTATTAGGTATTGAGTAAACAAAGAAAAATGAGAGATACGTATAAGGTCAAGGCAGCATAATAAGTAACTAAGAATGTTGATTTTGGAGCCAGCTTGCCACTTCCTAGTAATGTGACCTTGGGCAAGTTCCTTTGTCTTTGGGTACCTCACCCTCTTTATATGTAAAATAGAGATGATAAAGTACCTACTGCACATAGTCCTGTTGAGGTTAAATGAGTTATTGCACGTTTATGTTAGAATAGCGCCTAATAGATAGTGATCACAGTATTATTACTGTTGGTACTTTTATTATTATATGGTCTTTATATAGTCTCTTGGGGGTGGGGTGATCATCAACTAAACCAGCGGTTACAGTGGAGCATAATAAATGCCATTAACTCATCTTTTGTAGTTTATCTATTTAAAGTCCTGACAAATTTTTGTGCTCCTCTGGATGTGTTTGAATGTGCAAGATGCTCTTACTGCTATTATATTGGTCTGTTAGGTGTAGTGGTTCTTATATTAGAGCAGAGTTCGACTGCAGCTGGCTCTTTGCCCCCTGCCTTCACCACTGCCTACCGAAATTTCATACTCCACCTAGTATCCAAAATACCATTTTGCCCATAAGAGAACCTTTTAATGGTCTCCTGTTGCTAAAAGGATAAAATAAAAAGTTCCCTAACATGGCTCCCCAACCCTTCACGATGTGGCCCTGCTTCTCCAGCCTCGTTTTGCAGCCTTTGTCCTTCCTCACTTCCGTCCCACCACAGCAGCTTCTTCAGTGTTTCGAGTGTCCCTTGGCGTTTCCACACCAGCCCTTCCTTCACAGAGCTGTTTATTCATTCTATACACATTTTTTGAGTATCTAACGTTTGCCAGGCCATGTTCTAAGTACTGGAGGTAAAGCAGTGATAAAAGGGACAAAAATTCTTCTGGGACTTGTATTCTGGGGAGAGACAAACGAAAAAAAAAAAAGTAAAAATGTACAGTACATCAGATAGTGGTAAACGTGTTAGAGAAAAATAAAGCAGAGAATGGGGCTGGGGTGTGTTGGGATTGTTGCAGTTTACACAGGGAGAAGGCCTCAGTGAGGTGGTATTATCTGGGGGGAGACCTGAAGAAAGTGAGAAGGTGGTTATCTTAGTAAAGACCTGAGGAAGTGAGCGCCATCCAGGGCCATCTAGGGGAATTCATCAAGAAACAAGTATAAAGGTGCCGAGGCAGAAGGAGGCCTCGAGTGCCTGAGTAACAGAAAGGAGGCCAGTGTGGCTAGAATGGAAGTGAGGAAGAGGAAATCGACCTGTATTCTCTCTGCTGTTTTCAACCAGAGATCTTTACTATATTTTTACACCCAAACTGACGTTGTAGCGTGTGTGTGTATGTGTGTGTGAGTCTTCAGCAGAAGAATGTACTATAGGGCTTCCCTGGTGGCGCAGTGGTTGAGAATCTGCCTGCTCATGCAGGGGACACGGGTTCGAGCCCTGGTCTGGGAAGATCCCACATGCCGCGGAGCAACTTGGCCCATGAGCCACAACTACTGAGCCTGCACGTCTGGAGCCTGTGCTCTGCAACAAGAGAGGCCACGATAGTGAGAGGCCCATGCACCGCAATGAAGAGTGTCCCCCACTTGCCACAACTAGAGAAAGCCCTCGCACAGAAACGAAGACCCAACACAGCCAAAAATAAATAAATTAATTAATTAAAAAAAAAAGTCACAAATGGTCAAGTACAATTGGTGTCTTTAAAAAAAAAAGAAAAAAAGAATGTACTATAGACTGCGTAGAGGTGAAACACCAAACAAAGATAGCTACATAGATTCATGTTTATAAAAAGTTGAAATTAGGCCAGTTGTTGATGGGCAAGGTACTGTACCCAATATCTCTTTGCTTCTGGTCGATGTTAAGACAGAGTGAGCCTGTTAAAATGCAAGCCAGCCCCCGGTTCCATTTATGTTTTTGGTCTCGTGTCTAGCTTCTCTTCCTGCTCTCCCACCTCCACACTGGCCTTCTCACGACTGCTCGACGCTCCAGGCACACTCCTGCCTCAGACCATCACATTTACTGTGTCCTCCAGCCCGGGACACTCTTTCCCAGTGGTCATATGTCCTGCCTCCTTAAATGTTTGCTGGTCAGTTACCTCCTTCACGGTGTCTGCCCAGAACATCCTTTACAGCTTTAACCCACGTACTCCCATTCCTCCTTTCATACTTTTTTTTTTCCCTTTTCCATTACACCTACCAACTTCTGACATACTACATAATTTAGTTAGTTATTATATTTATTTATTTATTTTTGCGGTATGTGGGCCTCTCACTGTTGTGGCCTCTCCCGTTGCGGAGCACAGGCTCCGGACGCGCAGGCTCAGCGACCATGGCTCACGGGCCCAGCCGCTCCGCGGCATGTGGGATCTTCCCGGACCGGGTCACGAACCCGTGTCCCCTGCATCGGCAGGCGGACTCTCAACCACTGCGCCACCAAGGAAGCCCTATGTTTATTTTTAATATCTTTTAGCTAGAATGCAGTCTCCATGAGGGCAGGGATTCTGTCTGTTTTGTTCACTGATGTCTTCCAACTGCCCAGCTTAATGTCTGGCACCAAGTAGGTGATCAGTAAATATTTGGGGATGAATGAATTCATGAATGCACGGTGTATGTTGCATTTGCTTCGTAGGCATGTGTGGGTAATTGGATTTTGCTGTTCTCTTACGATTTGTCTTGTAACAGCAGGAAGTTTGTTCAGAGCAGTTACCAAGCCAACCACGCTTGGAAGAACATTTAAGCAGCAGAATACTGTTTAAGTAGCAGCCTCTCCCTTTAGCTTGTAATCCATCTGGGTGCCCTCATTTCAGACCTTCATCTACCTAGACTGTTTAACCCTAATGACTTCCCTTGCACCAGCAATAATGCCTTCCTCAGAGTTTGAGTTTGGACTGGGCAAGAATCATCTTTGTCTTCCCCCCAATTGTTCATATTTCCCACATATTATTCAAGTGTAATAACTTTCTGTGTAAATATTTAGAGGACCTGTCTGAATAATGTTAAAGGACTAGAATCACTAACTTCAAGATTTCTTCAGTCTTAATGTAATGGCATTGTATTTATTACTTTGAACTTCATTATAAATTTGGTTCAATGACCCCAAGTTTCATTTAGTACTGCTTCTTAGCTTTATAACCTGGGACCAGTGACTAAATGTCTCTAGGCCTATTTGTTCATCTGTATCCTCCTGCCACCTACCCCACAAGGTTATTGTGGATATTGAATGAGATGATCAAAGCAAGGTTAGCCCCGTAGTGAGTGTTCAATAGTATTATCTCGATGATGACACTGTCACCACTGATTGATATTAGCTGCTAATAGTAAATAGCTTTTGCTCAAAATTGAAGCTGGTGAACTTCAGGTAGTGGTTGAGTAGATCTTACTTCCTTTGACTTGATGATAGGAATTCTGACTGATCAGGAAGTAGTTCTCAAGAAGCATCTGTATACCCAGCTCGGTACCATTCAGTGATTTTTTTGGAGAGACTGAAGCACCAGATCATGGTGATTACAGATGTATTGGTTAATATTTATAAGATTGTAAGGTAATGATCTCAAAGCCTTCATGAGGATGAGTAAGGTTTGTTTTAGGCTAGATCAATAATCTATGTATTCTGATTTTTTTTCACAGCTTTATAGCCATCCTTTGTATGAGTTTAGCATTATTTGTGTTCCTCTTGATAGGTTTTTAAACTCTTTTTAAAACTTTTCATGGGTCCCTGCTAAAATTTTTCTATATACTTAACATATATACATATATACTACTAAGTATATGCCTGAGTCAGATTGCTAAGTTCTGAGTTACATACCTATTTACTTGACTAGGTATTCCCAAATTGTTTACAAAAGAAGTTGTGATAATATATACTCCTGCCAGTAGTAGTAGGGCTCCAGGTTTCTGACATCATTACCAGTATTTAGCATTATCAGATTTTTAAGTTTTTGAAATAGCATCTCATTTTGGTTTTAATTTGTATTTCTCTGATCAGACTGGGTATCTTTTCATATATTTGTAAGTCATTCACGTTTCCTCTTTGAATTACCTGTTCCTGTCTTTGACCCATTTTGTATTGCACTGCTTTTTTTCTTATTTAACTGTAGAAGGTATTTCTAAATTCTGGATCTAATCTTTTGTCACTCTTGTGAAACAAATATTAAGATTTGGAATTTCCTCTTCTGGATATTTCTTTTCTAGCCTGACTGTGCTTTTTCTAGTAGTTCCTCTGCCTAGTTAGATACTTAAAGCTTCACTTGAGGGCATAACGTTTTAAATTTGTCAGGATTTCCGCTCCTAGTGATTGTTTGAAATTATACTGTATTTTCAAGTTAAGTTAGAAGTCATTTAGTATGACTCTTTTTGTAGTAAAAAACTGAGCCCTGAAGGTATAGAGTGTTAAAGGCAGGACTAGAGATAGAAAGAACTAGTATGGTCTTTTTTTCTGGTGAGAGAAATCATGAACCACTGGCCCTAAAATTTACAGCTTTGTTATAGCTTAAGAATTTTGCCTGTATGTACTTATTTCCTCAAGAGAAGGAACTAAATTGATAGGCAATGTTGAAAGTGGCGTTTCTGAAGGGAATGTAGACCAATGAACCAATCAAAAAACAGAAACACTCACAAAAACCAAATGGAATACAACTTATATGAAGACAGTTTTTGTGTCAGTACCAGAAAGGACTTTTGTAAATATTAAATCCGACCAAAATGGGCTAAGTTATCTCATGAATTTGTGAGCTTCCTGTTCACTGGTAGTATTTATGTAGGTTATGAATGACCACTAACAACCATAGAATTCAGGGCTAGGATGTATCTAGCAATTGTCTTATTTAAGCCATTCTTTTTTTTTTTTTTGCTGTACGCGGGCCTCTCACTGTTGTGGCCTCTCCCGTCGCGGAGCACAGGCTCCGGACGCACAGGCTCAGCGGCCATGGCTCACGGGCCCAGCCGCTCCGCGGCATATGGGATCCTCCCAGACCGGGGCACGAACCCGCATCCCCTGCATCGGCAGGCGGACTCTCAACCACTGCGCCACCAGGGAGGCCCAAGCCATTCTTTTTATAGGTGAGGAAACTGAGGTCTGGATGTTTTGGCCAAGGTAGTTTGTGGCTAAAGTAGGACTAAAATCTAGGTATCTTCCTTCAGGCTGGAGTGACTTCTAGCTTATCACATTTGTTCCCTTCTGAGAGTGGGAATAAGGTTAAGGAAGGTTCAAGAAAGGATTCCTGCATTAGGAAGGAAGAACCTCTTAGATAGTTTCTGATTCTGCCTCTGGGTTTTCTAATTCCACTTATACTTCACTTCCATCTTGGCTTCTCCAGCACATTAAGATTAATTTTGTAGCATTTGTGACAAATGCTACACCATTTATCAGCATGGTGTTCTTCAGGGTATTGACTGTGTCCTGTTGGTTTCTGTTCCTAACTCCTGGTCAAGAGTAGGTAATCAATAAATATTAACTCAATGATTGGATGCTTGGTAATAGAAAACAAGAAGCAGTAAGGGCAACCGTAGGAAAATATACTTAGGAGCTTCTGAGAGTAAGAGAATTTAAAAGAAGAGAATCATGAATAAGGTTATATCTGAAAGTAATTGCCATTCAATTACCAAATATTTGTTATCAAAATCTGGGCATCATAACATAATTTTTAATAGCATGTGGTCTAATCCCATTGCTACCATTTAGAATCTGAGCTTGGCAAGGTTAAACTCTGTGCTGCAGTTTACTTATCTGTACAATGGGGTTAATAATGGTACATTCTTCATGGGATACATGTATGTATATGTGTGTGTGTATCACTGGGAAGGTATCTCTCACCTATAACCAATATGTAAGGTTAACAGTTATTTTTATTATCCTTATATTTTATTAGTAATGCTAGTATTGGGGGTAATGAAATGTTGTTAGTAGTGGTTTACTGATTTTGCTTTCTGGTAAGGATGGGTCAGTTTATTCCTGAATATGCTATAATTATGATCAGAAGGGAAATACTAGAGTTTATCTAGGGTTTAGCTGTAAATAGGGTTCATTTTAAATTATCTATATAAAATTAGAGGAGCCAATCTTGGATAATCTGAAATTCTAGGTAACATTCTTGAGATGACACAGTCTCTGCACATCTTATAAATCTGAGAGAAATAATTTCAGGGAACTTCTACAGTTCCATTTAAAATCAGCTAATTATGGAGCTTTTGGGGAAGGATAGTGCCTAAGGGATATTTAAGCTTGATAACGAATTTCCGTTATGCTGTTCATTTATAAAAATACTCAGTGTATATAGTTTATAGCCAACAGGGTATAATCTTTTCAGTAAACTAAAGAGTTGACATCTTTTCATAGTTTTGTCAAACTTTTGAGATTTGATGACAAAGGTAGAGGATTTTTAAAATGGAATGAGATGGGACAAAAATGGGGTTTTCTTTCGTAGATACTTGTTCTTTGGTTTATGAAGGGAAAACTGGGTTTCTTCTAGTAGAAGTTACTTAGAGTATAGGAAGTTTATTTTCAAACCTGGAAAGCCAGACCCAATGCTGTTCCATGTCAAAGGAAGCAGTGAGTAGTGGAAGCAGCAGTCCAGACAGTTAGTGGAAACAAGGGCACAGACAATGGAAACATCTGAACTGAAGCTCTAAATAAAAGTGAGCATGAATTTAGACACTGACTAAACTTGGAAGAAGAGTGTGTTTGTAAATACCACCCACTTTCAGATGTGATCATACAGACAAATGAAAGACAGAAGGGAGGAAATAGTATGAATCTGTTTTAATTATTATGATGCTTAGGGATGTACTGGCATGTTGGCATTGAGCCTATTTAATTTCTGAGAATTTTCCCCTCGGATTATGGCTATCTGTAAAACTTCATGGACATGTGGAAAGATTAAGATACATTATAGAGAGTATTAACCCATATTTCACCCCCGCCCTTCTGTTTTTTAGACTTGGGAAGATCCCCATCGAAAAGATAAGAGCACAGACTGCTGTGGAGATAATGATCCTATTGATGTTTGTGAAATAGGCTCAAAGGTTTGTTTCATAGACTGTTATTCTAACATGTGTTCAACTTTATTCATGCCATAAAATCTCAGTTCTCTTTGGAAGGCACCGATTCTTCAACTCTTCAAAGTTCTAGCCTATTCATCCCTCTGATATCAGTTCTTTTTTGTATCTTTACTTCCTTCTCTTAAACTAGGGGTTGGTAAACTATAGCTGGTGGCCGGTCAAATCCAGCTCGCCACCTGTTTTTATAAATGACACAGCTCCAGCCGTTCATTTACGTATGGTCTATGGCTGCTTTTGCGCCACAGCAGCAGTTGAGGAGTGTAGCAGAGACCGTACAGTCTGTGACGTCTAAATATTTGCTCTCTGACCTTTTACAGAATAAGTTTGCTGAGTCCTGTCTTCATCGTCCTTGCCCATTATCCAGACAGAAGTTCAACACTGATGAAAGCCAGCTGGTACTCTTTTTTTGTGCCTGTTTCCAGGCTGCCGGGTCCCACTGGGGACAAACAAAACCTGAGCTTTCATAGGTTACTGCTACCCATAGAATACTGTGTGTCTTTGCTCACATTCTTCCTTTCTCCTATTTTTACTGCATTTATTGCCAATATTTATTGTTCTCTGCAGACATTAAACTCCTTGTACTTTGTTCTCACTCCCAGCAGAATATGTCATCTTTAATTTTGTAGAGCTCATAGAAACCAGCATGTAGGAACCCCCTAACTTTCCCCGTTAGAGTACCAGACACTTGTGCCTGCAAACACTTCTTCCCTTCCTTCTGTTACTCTGAGACCAGGGCTTCCCCCTGTGCTCTAGATCATGTCCCTTCTTGCCTCTTGAGTGACTATTTTCTTAGCTCTTCTCTGTCCTGTATTTACAACTTCTCTTTCTTTATTGGCTTCCTCCCTTATGCCTCCTCTCTTTTTCCTTTTCATAGGAAGCCTTGTAAAAAGAGTAAACACTGACCTCTATCTCCTCCTTCCCACTTAATCTTCAACCTATTTCAAAATTGTTTCCGTCCCCCCATTATTTCAGTGAAACTGCTCTTACTAAGGTTACTGGTAACTTTGTTTTAGCCAAATCTAACTGGCCTGTTTCACAGGTTTTGTCTAACTTGAATTTACCTTAGTATTTTATACCTTTAACCTCATCTTCCTTCTTCAAACAGTCTCTTTGCTTGGCTTTGATTATATCATAATATCTTGGATATCCTCTAACTCATTCCTCCTGGGTTTCTTTTGCAAGCTCCTTTCTTCTGCCTGCTCCTTGAGCATTGCTTCGCTTGAGGGTTGTGCCCTGGTTCACGTCTTCTTCACTTAGTGTGGAGACTCCCTTGGCGAACCAGTCCCAAGCATTCATGGTTTTGCTCTCAAATTAATGTCCAGCTCAGACCCACGTTCTCAACTACCTACACCTACACTTGGGTGTCTTCCAGGCACCTCAAACTCATTGTGTCCAAAACTGAATTCGTTGTTTCCTCCTGTCCACATGAAGGACGTCTCTCCTCCTTTCCTCCTCACCTCCAGGTTCTTGAGCCAGAAACTGAGGGGTCATCCTTGATCGTCCTTTGCTTCTCTTTATCCTATTAGTCATGAAATACTGATTCTATGTTCTAAATGGCCTTTAAATCTCTTTCTTTCCATTATCACTGCAGCCAGCTTTGTCTAGTCCTCAATTATATTGCACTTGAATTATTCCTACTACTGAGCAGTTTCCTTGCCAAGTCTTATCTTCCCTCCCGATTCCAGATTCTTTTCTGGCTCTACTCTTTTTGAGTCCCTGTCCCCTCCTATTCTGACTTCCTCTCCTGCCACTGTTCGTCTGCAGCTGTACCGAACTTCCAATTCCTATAATGTATCTGCCGTCACTCATGTACAGGCCTTCACACAAGCTATTCCCTTTATGTAGAATGGAATATTCTCTTCCTTCACTTTATTTTACTTTCCCCTTCCTTTCACTTTACCTCCCCCTGCTCATCCTTCAGATCTCAGCTGTAATATCACTTCCTCTCAGAAGTCTCCCTTTACCCTCCATACACTAATATACTTGCTCTTTGGTCTGTGCTTCCTCAGTACAAATAGTGCTGTGTTTTTTGTCTAATTGTCTCCTCCGAGATGGCAGTGAGCTCTGTGAGGATGGGACTCACCGTTACAGTGTGTAACTCAGCGCCTGGCACAGGGCGTGTGCTTAATGTAAGACGTTCCAAATGCAGTCATTACTTGAGTCATATTCTTCTGGCTGAGATTAAATCGGTTTTCTCTGGAAACTCATATTAGCACTTTTCGGCTTCCAGAATGTTATTCAGTGAATAGTGCCTTCTGATTCTTTGTCACTTTGTTTATTTACTATGTTCTTCTGTTACTCTTCTTTTTTCTTTCTCGTCTTCTTCCTCATTCTTCTTTCTTATTCCTCCTCCTTTCCTCCTCTTCTTCATCCTCTTCTTCGACTTTCTCTTCCTTCTGTTTTTGCTTTTTCTCCTTCTATTCTTCCATTTCCTTCTTTTTTCTTCCTTGTACTTTTATTCTCCTCCACCGCCCCACCTTCCCCCTGCCCCCCTGCCCTGGCTTCTTTTCCTTCCCCCTGTCTCTTACTCCTTTCCTGCAGGGTAGATTCCCATCCAACTTAGATTTCTAGTTTACACTGAGATAAGGACAAATAGGGGCTAGAGTTCATGCTTGTGTGACCCTATAATTCCTTTATCTCTCCAACAGAAATATGGCCAAATTGTTTGCTTTATTTCAAATTTAAGCTATAGTTTACAAATTTATTTTTTTGGCCTTTTTTCTCCAGAGGGGGTAGTGAAGTGTGTAAAAAATGAATAGATTAGAAGGAAGAATATAAATATTTCAGTGAGTACCTCCTTTGTTCCAGATGCTATGCTATATACTTTGGGTCACTTTCCTGTGTCTTATTTTATGATAAGAAGAGTCACTAAATTAAATAACATTACATCGATGGAAAGGTTATATAGTAGAAAACCCTAATTCATTTTATTTTATTGAAGTATAGTTGATTTACAATATTTTGTGTTAATTTCTGCTGTACAGCAAAGTGATTCAGCTATACATATGTATACATTTCTTTTTTATATTCTTTTCCATTATGGTTTATCACATATATTGAATATAGTTCCCAATGCTATGCAGTAGGACCTTGTTGTTTATCCATTCTATATATAATAACTTGCATCTGCTCATCCCCAAATCCCTATCCATCCCTCCCTACCACCCCTACCCCTTGGCAACCACAAGTCTGTTCTCTGTTCTCTGTGTCTGTGAGTCTGTTTCTGTTTTGTAGGTAAGTTCATTTGTGTCATATTTTAGATCCCACATACAACAGATCATATCGTATTTGTCTTTCTTTTTCTGACTTACTTCACTTAGTATGATAATCTCTAAGTCCATCCATGTTGTTGCAAATGGCATTATTTCATTCTTTTTTATGGCTGAGTAATATTCCATTTTATATATGTGCCACATCTTCTTTATCCATTCGTCTGTCAGTGGACATTTAGGTTGCTTCCACGTCTTGGCTATTGTAAATAGTGCTGCCATGAACATAGGGGTGCATGTATCTTTTGGAAATTACAGTTTCGTCTGGGTATATGCCCAGGAGTGGGATTGCTGGATCATATGGCAACTCTATTTTTAGCTTTTTGAGGAACATGTGTACTGTTTTCCATAGTAGCTGCATCAACGAACATTCCCACCAACAATGTAGGAAGGTTCCTTAGAAAACTCTTATTCTGAAGGTGTAATCCTTGGGGCCACTCAGTTTATATTAAGTGCAGATTATTAAGTTAATTTAAATCCTTATGCAGATATTAAGTGTAAGCGAAAAGATTAAATGAAAGTATCTTATTTTCACTGATGTAAAAATTTGTCAGTGAGCACATAATTAATGAGATTGGTAACTGGAAATCATGAAAATCTTGGTACCTGATAAACTGATTTGACTTTGTAACACTAAGTCATTATTGACAAAACAAGAGAATCTAAGAAAACTTGATATACAGGCTTTTAAATAAACATATCAAAGTCACTAAATATGTGGAATAAAATTAAAGGTTTTAAATGTAAGTGATTTGTAACAAGGTATACATCATTAATCTTGAAAGTGTACTTTTGTATGCAGAGAGCAGTCCCTGGCTGACAGCCAGCAAGTTTAGGGGGACCTCAGTCCTACAATTGCAAAGAATTGCATTTAAGTGGGTTCTTCCTTAGAACCTTCAGATCAGAGCCTAGCCTGGCCAACACCTTGATTTTGGCCTTGTCAGGCCATAGGCAGAGAATCTAGCTGTGTTTTGCCTAAACTCCTGATCCATGGAAACTGTGAGATAATGTACACTATTTTAAGCCTTTTGATTTATAATAACTTGTTACACTACAGTAAAAACCTAATACACAGGATAACAGGCTTTAAGCAGTTTTACTTTCCATGGTTTTTTATATTGATTGGGTCCAGTTGAAGTTTTACCCCTCATTCTTCAAATTCTAAATCAGCACAGAAGTTTTGTTGTAGACCACTATTACATTCTGCTCATTCCAGGTTCCCAGGAGTTAGCAGTTGACAAGTGTGAGCAGATAAGTACAGGTAGAGCCCAGAGAGAAAAAATGCTAATATCTGTGGAAGACCTTTTGTGTTCTAGTTCATGCATCTGTTGTTTCCTTTGCTCTTTATCTTTACATCAAGGAGTAAGTCATGTGATCTCCATTTTACTGTGGAGAAACCAAGTCCTAAAATATTGTGTGAAGTAGTTGGCCTCAGTCACCTCTAGGTGACTCCACCTCTATGGTGGAGGAAGAATTTGACCCCATATATTTGTGACTTAAAAATCCTATCTTTTTTTTTTTTTTTTTTTGCGGTACGCGGGCCTCTCACTGTTGTGGCCTCTCCCGTTGCGGAGCACAGGCTCCGGACGCGCAGGCTCAGCAGCCATGGCTCACGGGCCCAGCTGCTCCGCGGCATGTGGGATCTTCCTGGACCGGGACACGAACCTGTGTCCCCTGCATCGGCAGGTGGACTCTCAACCACTGCGCCACCAGGGAAGCCCAAAAATCCTATCTTTTGAAATATTTTTATAATAGCTAGAAAAGTCTGTAATAACCCTAGTCTGATTCTGCCTGAAATCTTTGATGCATACCTACATTCTTGTTTCAGAGTGTCAGCTCATTTTTGAAACATGGTCAACTGTATGATTCCCAAGGAATTAGTAACATTAATTTCCTCACAGGGTAGACTGAGAGTTTTATAATGGAACTGAGGCAATAGGATTTATCTTATATCTTATATCCAAAGCATTTATTCTTTTAGTTAATGAGGCCCGAAAAAGTATTTAGTAAACATGAAGTAAGTACTTAATCGCCATCTAAACAATAGGCCTTTGTTGGGACTACACTCCTTTATCTTGTGCAGGGCTATGCCTGGCTAGTCCTTAAATCATCTATAAGGAACATCATAGAAGAAAGCCTCTTTTATTAATACCACATATGTAAATGGGCAAAGGAAAAGGAGCAGAGTCCTGGAAGTTGTTAATAGACTTAGAATCACAGATACAGAAATTTTTAAGTTCTTTGAGAAGTGTTATTCATTTGGTATCTAACATTATGTGTTCTGCAACATTTGTTGAATTGCTTTAGACTGAACTGAATTGTGGGGTATTCAGAAGAATTTTACCATTTGTTTTTAAGTATCTTATCCTGAGTTTTTGGTTTGATTGAGATAATTTCCTTTCCAGTTTTTAAAGTGTTATTGCAAGGCAGTGGTTTGTCTAATCCCTTTCTGTTGCTTATGAGATCAGAGGGCATTTATCATTCTGATGAAACTTGATAATTCCCAGACATGCTTCCTGCTTGCCCTTGTAACCATAAAAGTCTCAAATCTGCTCTCACGTTGTATGAAATTTCAAAGTAAATTAATTCTTGTGAATAAAAATAAAACAGTTTAGAAGGTGCCTTTAAAAACTATATATAATTCCCAGTAATTCTGATAGACACCCCTGTCACCAAAGTCTGCTGCAGGCTCCTCAGCTTTGACACTATTGACATTTTGGGTGGATGATACTGTAATAGGAGACTGTCCTGTGCAGCATCTCTGGCCTCTTCCCCGCTAATATGCTAATAATACCCCCCAGTTGTGACAACCCAAAATGTCCCCAGGCATTGCCACATGTCCTCTAGAGGGCAAAATTGCCTTTGGCTGAGAAGCAGGGATGCAGTTCATCACTGAGTTAACCAATGGAGCCATCTTTCATTGATGATTATGTGATAACTTTGTACATTTTTGTTTTATAAAGGACCTCCTGGCGTGAGGTGTGTAAGTCTCCCCAACAAGATTGTAAACCTTTAAGAAAGGGGATGCTTTCTTTTTGTATACATAGTGTCTAATATAGTGCTGGGCACTAAATAGAGCCTAAACATGTGAGAGTCTGGCTAATATAATTGTGCATATTCTCCTAAAAGTGGTATTTCAGTTTAGTTTATACAGTCACATTAATCTGTTGGATAAACTAATTTCACCTTCATGCAGATTTATATTAAGATTTCACATTCATTTTGCAAATGTTCTGAAAGGATTTATTTGACTTTATGGTTTAAGATCTGTTTTTTTCTCTCAAATAATTTCAAGATACAACAGTGACTTTCTTTTGCATACCTTGATTTCCAGATGTAAAGTAGAATTTTGAATCATGAAGGAATTATTCTGAAGCATGTGTTCAGATTTTAGCTTACAGTGAAATTCTATAGCCGACTAAACCTTTAAAACTAAAAGGCTATAGAAAGAATGCATGCATATAAACTTGGCATTGGCAACTTGAGGGAACCACTGAAATAACTTTCTTTAGTACAAGGAGCATCTGCTTCAACATCATGCTGTTTCTTGGTTTCACTTAAAATCTTTTTAAAGCATTTTATGAAACCTGCTTTGTCTCTATCTTTAACATTTTAATAATTCTTTCATTGTCATTCATTATCTTAAGGCTGTATTCAGATATGATAAAAATTTACTTTTCACTAGTAACTGATAAATATAGTTTGCAAAAAAGGTACTATAAAGCAGTTTCAAAGGATTCTCATGTCTTTTTACCCCCAAGTTTCAAAGGATTCTCATGTCTTTTTACCCCCAAGCAGCAGAAGCCAGATTTATATTATAACATGATATACATGACTTTATTTTCTGCTCATTAGTATGAGTTTCTAGGCCTAGTACATTAAATTTTAAGATCTATAAATAATTTCAGAAAGGGATCAAGACATCTTTTCTAAGAAGGATATCATAAAAGGCTTTATGACTGTGTTTACAATAATTTTAATTATTAAGTTTCAGTCTATAGTGCTTTTAACCTTTCATATAGATTTTTATGATATATGAGTAAATTTCTCCAAAGCCTGGCAAATGCTGAATTTCTTTTCTCTTTAAAGGTTCTTTCTCGTGGAGATGTTGTTCATGTGAAGATCCTTGGAATTTTGGCTCTTATTGATCAGGGTGAAACAGATTGGAAATTAATTGCTATCAATGTGAATGATCCTGAAGCCTCAAAGTTTCATGGTAAGTCTGTAACTTTCCAGAAACGGAAGTAAATCAGTGTGTCATTGGAATTCTTAGAATTTAAAGGAGGCTCATGTAAAACACAGTGTATATTTTGGGAGTTAAACTTATACGTTTTGTTTTTTAATTCTCTCTCCATGGGCTATAAAGGGCAATTCAATATGATTGTGTCTGAGTTATGTCATACTGCTGGGAGGAGCAAGAGAACGAAAAGGAGTGCAGACAGACAGATGACACTTCAGATTAAGAAAGTGCAATCTATGGGTTCCCTTCCCCCTCACCTCCTTCCCTCCTGCCCTTCCTTCTTATCTTTCTTAAGTCTCTCTTTTATTCATTTGAGTAACAGGAAAAATAAAAAACAAAAAGGGGAGTGTTCATCAAAGGCATAAGCTGGGTTTTTTTTTTTTTTTTTCGGTACGCGGGCCTCTCACTGTTGTGGCCTCTCCCTCTGCGGAGCACAGGCTCCGGACGCACAGGCTCAGCGGCCATGGCTCACGGGCCCAGCTGCTCCGCGGCATGTGGGGTCTTCCCGGACCGGGGCACGAACCCGTGTCCCCTCCATGGGCAGGCAGACCCTCAACCACTGCGCCACCAGGGAAGCCCCATAAGCTGGTTTTATACCTAGTTTTTGTTCTGTCTTGTACAGGTGAAGGGAAAGATAACGGCCCTCTAACAAAATTTTGATGTCCCAGAAATTTAAGTTCCAGAAGTTTGGTATGATAAAGAGTTAACTTTCTTTGGTGTCGGACAGACTTCAGTTTGCGTTCTGGCTGTGCTACTTTCTACTTGAGTGAATTTGGATAGATCATTTAACCTTTCTGAATTTCAGTTTGCTCATCTAATAATGTAGGTAATTATACCTACTTGTGAGCTTGTTGGCAGTATAAGAGATGATTTACTTAAAGCATCTGGCTGTCATATGAAGTGTTGAGTATATGGCCACTCTTATTATTCCTGACCAATTTTTTCCCCTAGTTTTCTAACCTTTTTCCTTTCAGTTTCATCCTTATTTGGGATCCTGGTCTTTTCTAGACCTCAATTCTTATCGCAATTTGAAAATATACCATTTCTGAATTGACTGAAACTCATTAACACTTACATTTTAAACTCTCTTAATTTATGTGCATTTAAAACCTTTTCTTCACCATGGAGCAGGAAGGAGAAGTACAGAGAGGGAAACTCCTGATGCAGAAAACATACTTTGCAGACTTTCCAGTTTTACACAGAGCTGCACTAGCAAGAGGGATGTGTAAAAGCTGTTCTTAGGGATTTTTTTCCATTATAATTGTGCATGCTCAATTTAACGTAAGCATTACCACTGATCAACATTGCTTTTTGAAATGCACCAAAATGTAAGCATAGCTGCATTTAATAAAGGAAGTGTTTTATTAAAAAAAACAAGAAACTTTTCATTGCACATGGAACAACAAGAGAGATTTTATGCCATTCTTGCTTGTAATTGAGAAAGGGAGGGGTCTGATCGGGTGAAGTACATGTAACCTCAGGGTCAAAACTAAAACATGAAAACTACAATTAAAATATGAGACTCAAGCCCATAAACCATATATTTTTCTTACCTATTTCATTATTTTACACTGGATTTCTTTATTATCGTATTTCTCACATATATATGTATGCATGTATATATGTATACATATGTAACAAGAGTAAATCAATACCCAATTTAAAAGTTTTTTTAATACATAAGCTGCTCCTCAGATGAGAACTGATAATATAATGATGCAACAGCCAGCAAAAACAAACTGTTCAACTAATTCATTTGTGATGTGGCACACTAAAGTCATGATACTCTACTGAGGGATGTGCCTTTAAACTGGAGAGGCTGAGAGTCTAAGGAAACTAGTCTTTAGCTCAGTACTGTTGGAAATGTGATTTAACATCTCAAATTCCCTAACATATGTCAAACACTGGTGCCTGTCCTAGTACATATTATTATTATTAATTTAGAAGAATCTCAAAGGATTTAAATAAATTGCCTAGGGACTTCCCTGGTGGTGCAGTGGTTAAGAATCCACCTGCCAATGCAGGGGACACGGGTTCAATCCCTGGTCCGGGAAGATCCCACGTGTTGCGGAGCAGCTAAGCCCGTGCGCCACAACTACTGAGCCTGCACTCTAGAGCCCGTGAGCCACAACAACTGAGCCTGTGCTCTAGAGCCCGCGAGCCACAACTACTGAAGCCCATGCGCCCAGAGCCTGTGCTCCACAAGAAGAGAAGCCACCACCATGAGAAGCCCGCGCACTGCGAAGAAGAGTAGCCCCTGCTCGCCGCAACTAGAGAAAGCCTGTGCAACAACGAAGACCCAACGCAGCCAAAAATGAATAAAATTTTAAAATAAATAAATAAATAACTTGCCTAAGTTTGCACATTTAGTAAATAGTGGAACCATGATTTGAACTCATTTCAGTCTGATGAGAAAGTCCATTGTCCATCTACTGTGCTATACTGCACAATTGTATTTGTGTAATTTACAGTATTTGTAACTAGCAGTTTTGAAACCAGATTACATAGTATTAGTACCTTACTCCTACAGTTTCCTAAGGGTTAGAATGAAAAACTATAACTGTATTTTCACTTTTTTTCTGTTTATACCCCAAATGGAGATGGCTTGCAGTTTGGGCATCCTCTTCTAGATTTTTGCTGTGTATGCTTATACAGAGAGACATGCAGAAATACTGAAACCATGACATGCAGAAATATTGAAGCTTATTTTGGTTGAGATGAAATTATCAGACTAGAATAATTAAAATAAGAAATTACTGTTTTGAAAGGCAAAAAGGACTTTTTTTCCATTACACTAAAAGGGAACACATACATTATCTTCATCTTAAGAAATACAGCAGTGCTTCTTTATAATAACTTTTTTAAATCTTAAAAGACTAGATGAGTAATTATTGACATATTTTGCTCTGAAATGGTAGCTGACATTGTGCTTTGTGTTTATTTCCAGAATGAATAAGGTATACAAGGGAAAATGGATTATTTACTTTAAGGATATTTGCATATTATTTACACTGAGTAGTTCCAATACTTAAGTACTCTTATATCTAGATTTTGTAAGATAAGTTCTGTAGTTTTAAGAGTTATAAGTGTTTTCTTTTGTGACTTCTCATTTCTTTTACCTGCACGTTACTGTACATACTCCACATATTCCACGTTTCTTGCCTCCTCTTTTATTCGATAGAGACCGAAGAAAAAAATAGATGTAGGCACAAATTGAAAGGCTGAAGAGTCTGCAGTATACATTTTTTTTTAATCCTAAATCATGGAATACTAGGTAACCCTATGTAGCAGCTTTTATTTTTCATTGAAACTGAAGTTTGGTTTATATTTATCATATCTCTCTAACATCATCCAGCTCTCCTCTGAAACGATTTCAGACAAAAGACAGAGTTTCTGTTTCCTGCTGCTCAAGCAAATATTAATGGACAGAAATCATTCCTAACCTTACTTTTTTTGTTCACTGCTTAGCCTGGTGTGTTGTCTGTGTTTTCCTTTTTTTTTTTTTTTAAGTTTAATTTTTTTATTAGTTTCTGCTTTATAACAAAGTGAATCAGTCATACATATACATCTGTTCCCATATCCCTTCCCTCTTGCGTCTCCCTCCCTCCCACCCTCCCTATCCCACCCCTCCAGGCAGTCACAAAGCACCGAGCTGATCTCACTGTGCTCTGCGGCTGCTTCCCACTATCTATCTACCTTACGTTTGGTAGTGTATATATGTCCATGCCTCTCTCTCACTTTGTCACAGCTTTCCCTTCCCCCTCCCCATATCCTCAAGTCCATTCTCAAGTAGGTCTGTGTCTTTATTCCTGTTTTACCCCTAGGTTCTTCATGACATTTTTTTCCCTTAAATTCCATATATATGTGTTAGCATATGGAATTTGTCTTTGTCTTTCTGACTTACTTCACTCTGTATGACAGACTCTAGGTCTATCCACCTCATTACAAATAGCTCAATTTTGTTTCTTTTTATGGCTGAGTAATATTCCATTGTATATATGTGCCACATCTTCTTTATCCATTCATCCGATGATGGACACTTAGGTTGTTTCCATCTCCGGGCCATTGTGAATAGAGCTGCAATGAACATTTTGGTACATGACTCTTTTTGAATTATGGTCTTCTCAGGGTATATGCCTAGTAGTGGGATTGCTGGGTCATACGGTAGTTCTATTTGTAGTTTTTTAAGGAACCTCCTTACTGTTCTCCATAGAGGCTGTACCAATTCACATTCCCACCAGCAGTGCAAGAGTGTTCCCTTTTCTCCACACCCTCTCCAGCATTTATTGTTTCTATATTTCTTGATGATGGCCATTCTGACTGGTGTGAGATGATATCTCATTGTAGTTTTGATTTGCATTTCTCTAATGATTAATGATGTTGAGCATTCTTTCATGTGTTTCTTGGCAGTCTGTATATCTTCTTTGGAGAAATGTCTGTTTAGATCTTCTGCCCATTTTTGGATTGGGTTTTTTGTTTTTTTGCTATTGAGCTGCTTATAAATTTTGGAGATTAATCCTTTGTCAGTTGCTTCATTTGCAAATATTTTCTCCCATTCTGAGGGTTGTCTTTTGGTCTTGTTTATGGTTTCCTTTGCTGTGCAAAAGCTTTGAAGTTTCATTAGGTCCCATTTGTTTATTTTTATTTTTATTCCCATTTCTCTAGGAGGTGGGTCCAAAAGGATCTGGCTGTGATTTATGTCATAGAGTGTTCTGCCTATGTTTTCCTCTAAGAGTTTGATAGTTTCTGGCCTTACATTTAGGACTTTAAGCCATTTTGAGCTTATTTTTGTGTACGGTGTTAGGGAGTGATCTAATCTCATACTTTTACATGTCCCTGTCCAGTTTTCCCAGCACCACTTATTGAAGAGGCTCTGCTTTCTCCACTGTACATTCCTGCCTCCTTTATCAAAGATAAGGTGACCATATGTGCGTGGGTTTATCTCTGGGCTTTCTATCCTGTTCCACTGATCTATCTTTCTGTTTTTGTGCCAGTACCACACTGTCTTGATTACTGTAGCTTTGTAGTATAGTCTGAAGTCAGGGAGCCTGATTCCTCCAGCTCCGTTTTTCGTTCTCAAGATTGCTTTGGCTATTTGGGGTCTTTTGTGTTTCCAAACAAATTTTGAAATTTTTTGTTCTAGTTCTGTGAAAAATGCCAGTGGTAGTTTGATAGGGATTGCATTGAATCTGTAGATTGCTTTGGGTAGTAGAGTCATTTTCACAATATTGATTCTTCCAATCCAGGAACATGGTATATCCCTCCATCTATTTGTATCATCTTTAATTTCTTTCATTAGTGTCTTCTAATTTTCTGCATACAGGTCTTTTGTCTCCTTAGGTAGGTTTATTCCTAGATATTTTATTCTTTTTGTTGCAATGGTAAATGGAAGTGTTTTCTTGATTTCACGTTCAGATTTTTCATCATCAGTGTACAGGAATGCCAGAGATTTCTGTGCATTAATTTTGTTTCTTGCTACTTTACCAAATTCATTGATTAGCTCTAGTAGTTTTCTGGTAGCATCTTTAGGATTCTCTATGTATAGTATCATGTCATCTGCAAACAGTGACAGCTTTACTTCTTCTTTTCCGATTTGGATTCCTTTTATTTCCTTTTCTTCTCTGATTGCTGTGGCTAAAACTTCCAAAACTATGTTGAATAAAAGTGGTGAGAGTGGGCAACCTTGTCTTGTTCCTGATGTTAGGGGAAATGCTTTCAGTTTTTCACCATTGAGGACGATGTTGGCTGTGGGTTTGTCCTATATGGCCTTTATTATGTTGAGGAAAGTTCCCTCTATGCCTACATTCTGCAGGGTTTTTATCATAAATGGGTGTTGAATTTTGTCAAAAGCTTTCTCTGCATCTATTGAGATGATCATATGGTTTTTCTCCTTCAATTTGTTAATATGGTGTATCACGTTTTTTGATTTGCGTATATTGAAGAATCCTTGCATTCCTGGAATAAACCCCACTTGATCATGGTGTATGATCCTTTTAATGTGCTGTTGGATTCTGTTTGCTAGTATTTTGTTGAGGATTTTTGCATCTATGTTCATCAGTGATATTGGCCTGTAGTTTTCTTTCTTTGTGACATCCTTGCCTGGTTTTGGTATCAAGGTGATGGTGGCCTCGTAGAATGAGTTTGGGAGTGTTCCTCCCTCTGCTATATTTTGGAAGAGTTTGAGAAGGATAGGTGTTAGCTCTTCTCTAAATGTTTGTTAGAAGTCGCCTGTGAAGCCATCTGGTCCTGGGCTTTTGTTTGTTGGAAGATTTTAAATCACAGTTTCAATTTCAGTGCTTGTGATTGGTCTGTTCATATTTTCTATTTCTTCCTGATTCAGTCTTGGCAGGTTGTGCGTTTCTAAGAATTTGTCCATTTCTTCCAGGTTGTCCATTTTATTGGCATAGAGTTGCTTGTAGTAATCTCTCAAGATCTTTTGTATTTCTGCAGTGTCAGTTGTTACTTCTCCTTTTTCATTTCTAATTCTATTGATTTGAGTCTTCTCCCTTTTTTTCTTGATGAGTCTGGCTAATGGTTTATCAATTTTGTTTATCTTCTCAAAGAACCAGCTTTTAGTTTTATTGATCTTTGCTATCGTTTCCTTCATTTCTTTTTCATTTATTTCTGATCTGATTTTTATTATTTCTTTCCTTCTGCTAACTTTGGGATGTTTTTGTTCTTCTTTCTCTAATTGCTTTAGGTGCAAGGTTAGGTTGTTTACTCGAGATGTTTCCTGTTTCTTAAGGTAGGATTGTATTGCTATAAACTTCCCTCTTACAACTGCTTTTGCTGCATCCCATAGGTTTTGGGTCGTCGTGTCTCCATTGTCATTTGTTTCTAGGTATTTTTTGATTGCCTCTTTGATTTCTTCAGTGATGACTTCTTTATTAAGTAGTGTATTTAGCCTCCATGTGCTTGTATTTTTTATAGATCTTTTCCTGTAATTGATATCTACTCTCATAGTGTTGTGGTCAGAAAAGATACTTGATACAGTTTCAATTTTCTTAAATTTACCAAGGCTTGATTTGTGACCCAAGATATGATCTATCCTGGAGAATGTTCCATGAGCACTTGAGAAAAATGTGTATTCTGTTGTTTTTGGATGGAATGTCCTATAAATATCAATTAAGTCCATCTTGTTTAATGTATCATTTAAAGCTTGTGTTTCCTTATTTATTTTCATTTTGGATGATCTGTCCATTGGTGAAAGTGGGGTGTTGAAGTCCCCTACTATGAGTGTGTTACTGTCGATTTCCCCTTTTATGGCTGTTAGTATTTGCCTTATGTATTGAGGTGCTCCTATGTTGTGTGCATGAATATTTATAATTGTTATATCTTCTTCTTGGATCGATCCCTTGATCATTATGTAGTGTCCTTCTTTGTCTCTTTGAATAGTGTTTATTTTAAAGTCTATTTTGTCTGATATAAGAATTGCTACTCCAGCTTTCTTTTGATTTCCATTTGCATGGAATATCTTTTTCCATCCCCTTACTTTCAATGTGTATGTGTCTCTAGGTCTGAAGTGGGTCTCTTGTAGACAGCATATATATGGATCTTGTTTTTGTATCCATTCAGCCAATCTGTGTCTTTTGGTGGGAGCATTTAGTCCCTTTACATTTAAGGTAATTATCGATATGTATGTTCCTATTCCCATTTCCTTAATTGTTTTGGGTTCCTTGTTGTAGGTATTTTCCCTCAGTTGTGTTTCTTGCCTAGAGAAGTTCTTTTAGCATTTGTTGTAAAGCTGGTTAGGTGATGCTGAACTCTCTCAGCTTTCGCTTGTCTGTAAAGGTTTTAATTTCTCCATCAAATCTGAATGAGATCCTTGCTGGGTAGAGTAATCTTAGTTGCAGGTTTTTCTCCTTCATCACTTTAAATATGTCCTGCCACTCCCTTCTGGTTTGTAGAGTTTCTGCTGAGAGATCAGCTGTTAACCTGATGGGGATTCCCTTGTGTGTTATTTGTTGTTTTTCCCTTGCTGCTTTTTTTTTTTTTGCGGTATGTGGGACCCTCACTGTTGTGGCTTCTCCCGTTGCGGAGCACAGGGTCCGGACGCGCAGGCTCAGTGGCCATGGCTCACGGGCCCAGCCGCTCCGCGTTACATGGGATCTTCCCGGACCCGGGCACATACCCGTGTCCCCTGCATCAGCAGGCAGACTCTCAACCACTGCGCCACCACGGAAGTCCCCTTGCTGCTCTTTGTGTTTAATTTTTGACAGTTTGATTAATATGTGTCTTGGCGTATTTCTCCTTGGATTTATTCTGTATGGGACTCTCTGTGCCTCCTGGACTTGATTAACTATTTCCTTTCCCATATTAGGGAAGTTTTCAACTATAATCTCTTCAAATATTTTCTCAGTCCCTTTCTTTTTCTCTTCTTCTTCTGGGACCCCTATAATTCGAATATTGGTGCATTTAATGTTGTCCCAGATGTCTCTGAGACTGTCCTCAGTTCTTTTTATTCTTTTTTCTTTATTCTGCTCTGCAGCAGTTATTTCCACTATTTTATCTTCCACGTCACTTATGCATTCTTCTGCCTCAGTTATTCTGCTATTGATCCCTTCTAGAGTATTTTTCATTTCATTTATTGTGTTTTTAATCAATGCTTGATTCATCTTTAGTCCTTCTAGGTCCTTGTTAACTGTTTCTTGCATTTTGTCTGTTCTATTTCGAAGATTTTGGATCTTGGAAATAGAATCTTGGATCATCTTTACTATCATTATTCTGAATTCTTTTTCAGGTAGACTGCCTAGTACCTCTTCATTTGTTAGGTCTGGTAGGTTTTTATCTTGCTCCTTCACCTGCTGTGTGTTTTTCTGTCTCCTCGTTTTGCTTATCTTACTGTGTTTGGGGTCTCCTTTTTGCAGGCTGCAGGTTCGTAGTTCCCATTGTTTTTGGTGTCTGTCCCCAGTGGCTAAGGTTGTTTCAGTGGGTTGTGTAGGCTTCCTGGTGGAGGGGACTAGTGCCTGTGTTCTGGTGGATGAGGCTCGATCTTATCTTTCTGGTGGGCAGGTCCATGTCTGGTGGTGTGTTTTGGGGTGTGGCCTTATTATGTTTTTAGGCAGCCTCTCTGCTAATGGGTGGTGTTGTGTTCCTGTCTTGCTAGTTGCTTGGCATAGGGTGACCAGCAGTGTAGCTTGCTGGTCGCTGAGTGAAGCTGGGTGCTGGTGTTGAGATGGAGATCTCTGGGAGATTTTTGCCATTTGATATTATGTGGAGCTGGGAGGTCTCTTGTGGACCCGTGTCCTGAAGTTGGCTCTCCCACTTCAGAGGCACAGCACTGACTCCTGGCTGCAGCACCAAGAGCCTTTCATCCATGCGGCTCAGAATAAAAGGGAGAAAATGTAGAAAGAAAGAATTAGAAGAAAGAAAGAAAGAAAGAAAAGAAAGGAAGGAAGGAGGGAGGGAGGGAGGAAAGAAAGAAAGAGAAGGAAAGAAAAGAGGGAGGGGGGAGGGAGGGTGGAGGGAAGGTAGGAAAAAGAGAAAGAGGGAAGATAAAGTGAAATAGAATAAAGTATAAAAAATATAATAGCGTTATTAATATAAAAAAGTAATTATTAAAAAAATTAAAAATTAAAAACAAAACAAAACAAAAACAAAAACAAAACGGACGGATAGAACCCTTGGACACATGGTGGAAGGAAATCTATATAGACAAAATCTCACACAGAAGCATACACATACACTTTCACAAAAAGAGAACAAGAGGAAAAAATTCGTAAATCTTGCTCTCAAAGTCCACCTCCTCAATTTGGGATAATTCGTTGTAAAAAGAGGAAAAGAGGAAAAAATCATAAATCTTGTTTTCAAAGTCCGCCTCCTCAATTTGGGATGATTTGTTGTCTATTCATGTATTCCACAGACGCAGGGTACATCAAGTTGATTGTGGAGCGTTAATCCGCTGCTTCTGAGGCTGTTGGGAGAGATTTCCCTTTCTCTTATTTATTCTCACAGCTCCAGGGTCTCAGCTTTGGATTTGGCCCCGCCTCTGCGTGTAGGTCGCCGGAGGGCATCTGTTCTTCGCTCAGACAGGACGGGGTTAAAGGAGCAGCTGCTTCGGGGTCTCTGGCTCACTCAGGCCAGGGGGAGGGAGGGGTACGGAGTGCGGGGTGAGCCTGCGGCGGCAGAGGTCAGCGTGACGTTGCACCAGCCCGAGGCGCGCTATGCGCTCTCCCGGGGAAGCCGTCCCTGGATCCCGGGACCCCGGCAGTGGCTGGCTGCACAGGCTTCCCGGAAGGGCAGCGTGGACAGTGACCTGCGCTCGCACACAGTCCTCTTGGCGGCAGCAGTAGCAGCCCCAGCGTCCCACGCCTGTCTCTGGGGTCCGCGCTTTTAGCCGCGGCTCGCGCCCATCTCTGGAGCTCCTTTAAGCGGCGCTCTTAATCCCCTTTCCTTGCGCGCCAGGAAACAAAGAGGGAAGAAAAAGTCTCTTGCCTCTTCGGCAGCTCCAGACTTTTTCCCGGACTCCCTCCTGGCTAGCCGTGGTGCACTAACCCCTTCAGGCTCTCTTCCCGCCGCCAGCCCCAGTCCTCTCCCTGCGCTCCGACTGAAACCCGAAACCTGAGCCTCAGCTCCCAGCCCCGCCTGCCCCGACGGCCGAGCAGACAAGCCTCTCGGGCTGGTGAGTGCCGCTTGGCACCGATCCTCTATGTGGGAATCTCTCCGCTTTGCCCTCCGCACCCCTGTTGCTGCGCTCTCCTCCACGACTCCGAAGCTTCCCCCCTCCGCCACCCGCAGTCTCCGCCCGCGAAGGGGCTTCCTAGTGTGTGGAAACTTTTCCTCCTTCACGGCTCCCTCCCACTGGTGCAGGTCCCTTCCCTATCCTTTTGTCTCTGTTTATTCTTGTTTCTTTTGCCCTACCCAGGTACGTGGGGAGTTTCTTGCCTTTTGCGGGGTCTGAGGTGTTCTGTCAGCATTCAGTAGGTGTTCTGTAGGAGTTGTTCCACGTGTAGATGAATTTCTGTGGGGAGGAAGGTGATCTCCGTGTCTTACTCTTCCGCCATCTTCCCCCAGCTCCATATCTGTCTGTGTGTTCATTAGCACCTGTAAAGCTGGGAATTGGAGGGGATGAGAACTGAAAGATGCTCACTAATCACAGGGGTTGAAAGCTTCCTAAACTTGTGAAGGAATTTTTACAAAGTTAGTTTCTATGAAAAGTTTGGTGCTATTCTCTACTATAAATCTTTAAAAATTAATCAACAGTATTTAATCTGAAGCCAAGCAACTGTTAAACATTTTATTGTGTCCCTCCCACGTGTACCTTCTAAAATCACAAACGGAAGACTTTGGATGGCATTTTTTTAATTATAAAAAAGTCATATATTTGGAAATAAAAACTCAGAAGTATAAAAAGGGTATATAAAATGAAAAGTAATGTTCTCCTTCCTACTTTTTCATCCCCACCCCCCTAGTCTTACTTCTCATATCTTCTTCCCCATATGTTTTTAGTTCTCAAGTGGTTGCTTCTGTTCTGTAATCAGTGTGCTCACATCTCTGTTTCTTTTCCCTGTTAACTTAAGTTGCTGCTTTCAGAGATTAGGAATTTAACATCTTATACATCACTCAATTTTGTTACCATATTTCTTCTTCTGTTATCTTAATAACTCTAGGTCTTACACTTTGAGCTGTATTTATTGCTTCATTAATTTTGAACGGTAACTCGTGGCTGCCCAGTGTAAAACCAGGGCATTCAGGTTTCTGTACTTCTTTCCTTCTCTGCCCCTTACAACCCAGCTTCCCTCAGCTACACTATGAGTTCTACAGTGTAAACATTTGTAATGCGTAGGTTCTGTTCTTTATCCATAACTGTTTTTCATGTTTTGTCTCTTGAATCTGAAAGTTGAAAACTAATGAATAACATTTACAGTATTTATGTGACTATCATTCACTTCATTTATCATACTGTTTATCGAATGACTGGTTTTAAACAGGCTGTACCCTTGAGCCTGCTGCATAGCTATTATCATGGGGTTTCTTTTCATTGCCTTTCTGGGTTATTAGTTCTATTCTTTCTTAGATTCTTTGATGCCCTCTACTCTACTTTTCTTTTTCATTGTTGGCTGGTGTACATTTTCCAAAAATTTTTACAGAAAATGCATGGGAGATTCATTTCATACATGTTGGAGTCC
This sequence comes from Mesoplodon mirus, assembly GCF_964341445.2. Lineage (NCBI taxonomy): Eukaryota > Metazoa > Chordata > Mammalia > Artiodactyla > Ziphiidae > Mesoplodon > Mesoplodon mirus. The sequence continues at coordinate 157,686,002 of NC_138977.1, forward strand.
ATACATGTCAGAAATGGTTTGTTTTGGTGGTCAACTTCTTAAATAACTTTAAAATATCTAATGCAGTAACTTTAAATATAAATTACTGTATATGAGTTGAAATTTCTATCACAAAGGAGTGATTTTTTTAACAGTTTAAACATTTGTCATCTATACCGCATTTTTATTCAATAGGAAGAAGAATTAAAAACATGTAGGGAAGGGTAACTATCTGAAAATTCTTTAAAATTCTGTAGTTTTCTGAGGATGTGTGTAATACAGAAATTTATAGAGAAATTTTTTTTATTATTTCCTATATATAATTGTTATTTTGACATTTAAAAAATAAGTCCCTCCTATTAATTTCTACTACCTTAAGAAAAAGAAGCTGTTTTTGACATGGTCAGTACCTATTTCTTCTTTTCTGAAAACAAAAATGTGTGTTTTAATTTATAGACAGTATGTTTTATCTATCTATATATTTTTTGGTGTATTAATTCAGACACATTTATATTTCTGTAAGGAAGTTCTGGGGTTGTGGCGTTTTTTTAAGCAATTTTTATTATGCTTTAATTTTTATACATGTAGTTCTAGTTGTGTCATGCTTGAAGCATGATACCAATATTTTTAAATTAATTAATGTATTTATTTTTGGCTGTGTTGGGTCTTTGTTGCTGTGCGCAGGCTATCTCTAGTTGTGTGAGCAGGGGCTACTCTTCCTTGCTGTGAGCGAGCTTCTCATTGCAGTGGCTTCTCTTTTTGCAGAGCACAGGCTCTAGGCACACGGGCTCAGCAGTTGTGGCACGTGGGCTCAGTAGTTGTGGTGCGCGGGCTGTAGGGTACACGGGCTCAGTAGTTGTGGCTCGCGGGCTGTAGAGCGCAGGCTCAGTAGTTGTGGCGCACGGGCTTAGTTGCTCTGCGGCATGTGGGATGTTCCTGCGCCAGGGCTCAAACCCATGTCCCCTGCATTGGCGGTTGGATTCTTAACCACTGTGCCACCAGGGAAGCCCTGTGGTTGTTTTAACTTCTTAGATCCTAATGAACATGTACAGACTTTGGTAGACTGTAATATCCTGTTTTAATGTTTATAGTTTTTTAAACTTTGACTTGACTGAACTAAAACTAGCCATTGCATCAGAGAATACATTTCAGTTGGAAGGAAACTGTGGTTCCTGGCTATATTTCTGTAATTTTAACATTATTATTTAAATCTTCAAGTTTTGCCTTCTGAAAGTGGAGTAGCAACTTTGAAAATCTAAAGAAAGTCTAAACAGCATTTGAAAACAAATTCCTCATACCCCTGATAGAAAATTGGTCACTTTGGCTGGCTCATTAACACTTGGTGAGCACTAAGACCATTTAATGCACTGTAATTAGGTTCCAGCCCCTAATGCTCTTAACGGTACCTTAATGACCTGAAAGAGTTAATAAGACTCCCAGGGCACCTAAATTGTTACTAGAGAATGCCTTGGCTGTTAGGGATAATAACGCATGGTTCTGAAATAACCAAGTTCAGAGCTTTTTAAGAAGATGGAAATGCTAGGGCATATGCAATTTCTCTCTTGGTTAAATTAACCACCTTCTATAATATAGAGCTTCAGATATTCACCAAACAGATGTTTGAGCCTCTTCAGGACCGCCAGCGATGCCTAAGGCCCTTATGTCAGGAGAAGTAATGTCATAAGGAGGTAATTTAAGCCTAGAAGCTATGTCAACTTGCAGAGCAATAAAGATTTCTTTTGATTGGTATTAAATAAATGAAAACTATTGTCTGATGTTCTGTAATAAATATTGTCTGTGCAGTGATGTTAAAGTTTTCAAAAATTGAAAATCAGAACAATTATATTGATGTAGATACATTCTGGGATGAATAAATTACATGAGTAATAAGGGAATTATTTTAAATGAGGCAGTTGGGACTTTTTCAAAGGCCAGCATTGCACTTGTCCAGAAATTATCAGAATTTATATGTATTTCATACTTGTAGAATTTCAACTTACATTTAAAGAAATTTGAAAGTCAAATAAAACTATGTAGTTTCTTTTATTTTCTTTCAAGGCAGGAACAAACACATGGAAACCAAATCTATTTGACTTAAATTTTCATGTGTTAAATAAACAATTCTAGTGCCCCTGCAATTATTATTTTAAAAATAAGCCAAATTAATAAGGTATTTAAGTGCCTTACTTCCTAAAACACAAGTTAACCTTATCATTTAGGGAAAAAATAGGGCACAGCATAGTAATCTTAAGGGAAAATATTCACATTAACCTTTGTAACCGGAAAGAATGGCGTTCCGTTTGCTTTCCTTTGCGTGTATTCTTTGGCACAGAAAGGGGCCGGCGTGTCACCATTGTCGTCCTAAAAGCTGTAACATTTCTGGAACAATTACTGTATGTCGAGGAACTATGCTGAGTGCTTCTTTTGGAATATCTGTTGAATGTTTACCTAAGGCCAAGCAAGATGTGCTAGTGTTCCCTTTTTGGTTTCAGATTGGGAACCTGAGACACTGGTGGTTGGGGGTGGGCGTTGGTCGGTGACTTCCCTAAAGGCTGCAGGAGCCACTGCATCACATCGACTCTCAGAAAAGTATTTGTGGCCTTGGACTATCTTGCGTTCTGGGAGTGCTGACCACTTTCTGTTAATAGTTGAGGCATCAGTGGCATAATTATGATTAGAAGTCCCAGTAAAAGATGGCTCTTTTGATCTTCATTCCTTTGATTTCATTAATAGGTATGGCTTAATAGGCGTGGGTGTGTAGGGATGGGAGGAGGCAGTTGAGGAACGGGGACAAATCAAGTAAAATGTACTATAATTAAGAACAGAATTAAATTACTGGGAATCATTTGCCTCTTTTTTTTTTTTTTTTTTTTGCTGTACGCGGGCCTCTCACTGTTGTGGCCTCTCCCGTTGCGGAGCACAGGCTCCGGACGCACAGGCTCAGCGGCCATGGCTCACGGGCCCAGCCGCTCCGCGGCATATGGGATCCTCCCAGACCGGGGCACGAACCCGTATCCCCTGCATCGGCAGGCGGACTCTCAACCACTGCGCCACCAGGGAGGCCCCTGCCTCTTTTTTGAACCTTGACCTCTTTCAGTGTTTTTTCAGGCTTCAGTCATATTCCTACAATGTGAAGAGTAGGGGAGGCCTAAATTCTAAAATCCTCTCTTGTATGTATTAGTTATCTGACCTTGGGAAAGTCACGTAACCTCTTTTTTTTTTTTTAATTTCCTTTTCCCCTCCAGCACATGTTCCCAATACACAAATAAGCTTTTTCTTTTTTTTACAAATTTATTTATTTATTTATTTATTTATGGCTGAGTTGGGTCTTTGTTACTGCACGGGGGCTGTCTCTAGTTGCTGCGCACGGGCTTCTCATTGTGGTGGCTTCTCTTGTTGTGGAGCACAGACTCTAGGGTGTGCGGGCTTCAGTAGTTGTGGCTCGTGGGCTGAGTAGCTGTGGCTCGCAGGCTCTAGAGTTCAGGCTTAGTAGTTGTGGCTCACGGGCTCAATTGCTCCGCGGCATGTGGGATCTTCCCGGACCAGGGATAGAAACTGTGTCCCCTGCATTGGCAGGCGGATTCTTAACCACTGCGCCACCAGGGAAGTCCCTCACATAACCTCTTGAAGCTTTCTTCATCTCTAAAGTTGTGGGGTTGATCCTCTAATCAGTAAATTACCCCTAGAGCTTTTCTTCTCTAACTCTTGGTTGTTTTAGGAATATTTCAATCCATTATTTAGACAGGCTAAAGCCTGTCTTCTTCTAAAATAGAAAGACCTAAATTATCTTCAGAGTTAGTGCTGAACGAAACGCAGTTTAAATTAAAGATCATTAGATAGATTTCTTGGGGACATTGGTACATTTTTAGGTACTTTAGGGAAGCTGTTAATTGGTGGAGCTTTCACTTTCAGTGAAAGTCTGGCTGACCCAAAGCCTAAGCTTTTAGCTGCTTGGTTATGTGGTTCTAGTTAAAATTAGATTAGAAAACCATTTGGATTTCTGTGTTACAGGGCACTTGGATGGTCTTCATTTTATTGGTCATGTAAAATTTCTTGTGAAATGGTAATAAATATTTATATTTTGGGAAAGAAATCTACCAAGTCTTTTCCAAGAAGTTTTTCTGATACAATACAAATAGGCTTCTATCTCTGTTTGGTTTTAACTTATTTTGAAGTATATTTCCATTTTTCATGATGTTAACATATTTTTAGTATAGATGTTGATAAGAGTAGAATTTGTGGAAAAGGTGAATAGAGAAAGAAAAGGCAACCAAAATGAAGGATACTATTCATCAGTCTGTGTGCTATTAAGCATAGATATGCAGAACAGTGTGGAAAACATGAGAACCTTTTAGGGACCCCATGTAAGTGTAGCTATTAAAACATTTCTCTGAGCTGGAACCTCTATTTGTGATGATACAGTAAATATTATGGAACAGAACTGTTACTTCTTGTGAATGTTTATAAAATGTCATTAAAAACATATGTTCTCACTTCCCACAGACTTCGTTTGGAGGCCGGTCTTGCACACATTTAGCTCTGTGAGAGCAGCATCTACAGCATTGGAACGAGAGCTTTGTGCATTTATGTCACTTCCTTTGTTGGCATCCCTTAGAATTGGAAACTCCTTTTTTACTTTTTTTTTTTACTCTCTTTGGACAGAATTTCAAACATGAGCACATTTTCTAGTATCTTTTTTTTTTCTTTTAAATAATATGAGCAAGGAGATATGGCACTACATTTGTGTTACTGTTTTTTATCTAAAAATAAAAACAAAAATCCTCAGCTGATTATATGCTTTCCTTACTTCCTGTTGTGATCTGGTGGAGATAATGCCAGTGAAAACATCATTTTCATTTTTTTTTCCCCTCTGGATCATTTTCATGGAAGTACAGGTGGTTCTCTATATGGGAATGTGGATAGGAAGTTAATGATGTGACTGTATAAATAGTTTGATAAATATCCCTGGGTGACCCTGATGGGCTCCTCCAAGTTGAGAACCATTCTGTTAATCTATTCTTCTTTGTTAGTTGGATAATCCAGTCTTGGAACTAGAATAATTGATAACAATTTTGATATATGTTCAGTTAGGAGATGTAATCACCTAATCAAATTTGATGATGTTCTTCTCCCCACACATACCCTTGCCACCCCATATTTAAAGGTAGTGCAGGTGACCCTTGAACAACGCGGTGGTTAGGGGCACCAACCTGGCACAATCAGAAATCCACATGTAACTTTACAGTTGGCCCTCCATATCTGCAGTGCAGGCATACTCAGATTCAGCCATCCATGGATCACTAGTACTGCAGTACACACATTGAAACGAATCCATGTGTAAGTGGACCTGCACAGTTCAAACCCATGTTGTTCAAGGGTCAACTCTATATTGAGGTTACTCTATTCCCTTTAAGATCTTGAGCCAATTACTTAACCTCATGGAGTCCCAGTTTCCTAATTTAATAAAGGAAATAAATAATGCCTAATTTACAGGTTTTGAAGCCTCAATGACATACTATTACAGAGACTTTAAAAGTTTTTTTTTGCCAGTCTAATAGATGAAAATGGTATTGTGTTTTAATTTTACACTTTTCTGCTTAATGCTTGGATGGAGCATCTTTTTCATATATTTATTGGCTAGTTGTATCTTCCCTTCTGTGAATTGCCTATGCATGGTGCCCTCCATTTTTCTATTGAGTTGACATATTCTTTTGATATTTGGGAGTTGCTTAGATATTTTGGATATTAATTCTTTATTATTTAGGTTGTAAATATTTTCTCCCTATCTTCAGAGAAGCTGTGTTGCCTTTTGTCTTACAGACATTTTAAATTCTGACGTATTGCATTTTATCAATCATTTTTATGTGACTTTAGCATTTTGATTCTTATGTAAGGATTTCTTACCCCATAGTCACAAAGTTGTTTTTCCTTATTTTTTTTATTCTTTTATGTTTTACTTTTTTTACACTTGGATCTTTAATCCATTTGGAATTAATTTTTTCCATATAAATAATTTTTTCATCACCTCTTAACAGAAAAATCTTTTCTCTTCCCCGTTTTTTGAAATGTCTCCTTTATTGTATATTGCATTCTTATTTATACAGATAGTCTGCTTCTGGATTCTCTTCAGTGTCAGTGATCTATTTCTGTGCTAGTGCCACATTATTTTAATTACAACAGCCTCATAATAAAACATATAGAAGGCAAATCCTTTTGTTCTGCATTTTCCAAGTTGTTTGGTTTTTTTCTAATGCATATATTCTTCTGGGCAAATTTTTGGAATTAATCATCAGGGATTTCTGCTATCTTTAAAATATTAAATTTTGCAACAATGAGTATGATATGTTTATATATTTCTCCAATTATTCAGGTTTTCTTGTTTATCTTTTAGAAAATTGATGTAGATTTACTAATGAAGGCCTTACATTTTATGTTCGGTTTGTTTCTAGGTATTTAATTTTTTCACTACAAAAGCTTTGTTCAGTGTCTGGCATGTTATAGGTGCTTGGTAATTTTTTTTTAATTGATGAATAAATGAATGTATGCATATATATATTGATAAAAACTGAATGTTTTGAACAAAGTTTGAAAATACCTTCAAAATAGTGTATTTTCACTTATTTTAAAGTGAGAAAACATTTGTACTTAAAATTTTGGCATTTTTAACAATTGTAGTTATGTTTCTTTGGAGTTACCTGTACATTGCTAAGGACAAGCATTTTTTGGTATTTTTCTTTCTCTTGCATAATGCTGTAGGGATTCATGCATATTGTGTGTGGTCAGTGTAGTTTGTTCTATTTTGTCGCTGAATAGTGTTCCATTGTGTAGATACACCGCAGTTTATCCATCCACCTGTTGACAGAAATTTGGGTTTTGAGTTTGGGGCTAATACAAATAAAGCTGCTATGAACATTCAAATATATAGGTCTTTGTGTGAACCTGTTTTCATTTCTCTTGAGGAAATACCTAAGAATAGGGTTATAGGTCAGTGAGTAATTATATGCTTAACATTGTAAGAAACTGTCAAACTTTACTAAAGTGACTTTATATACCATTTTGCATTTCCACCAGCAAGTTGTATGAGAGATCCAGTTGGTCCTAGAACCTCCATACATCCTTTGTGCTTTGGTTTCATATTGTCTTAAACAATAAAATGCCTTTTAAAAAAATTAAGAGGAAAAACACACACACATATGTATTCTATTATATTTACCCATGTTTTGCCATTTTTTTACCCATATATTTTATTACTTCCTGAAGATCTGTAGTTTCCATCTGGTGTTATTTCCCTTCAACTTTAGCATTTTTTGTAGTGCAGTTCTTTTGGCGATGAATTCTCTCCATTTTCATTGATCTGTCTTTTCTTGTCTTTTCTTGCCTTTGTTTTGGAAGTATACTTTCACTGGATATAGAATTTTGAGTTACAGGGTTTTTTTGTAAAGATTTTCTATTTTCTTTTGGCCTGCATTGTTTTTGATAAGTCAACAGTCAGTGTGTTGTTAACTTAGTATATAATATATTGTTTTTCTTAGACTGTTTTAAAGGTTTTCTCCTCATTTTTGGATTTCAGCAATTTTTCTGTGATATGCTACGGTGGTCTTTCCTTTATATTTATTTATCCTCCTTAGGATATCCTGAACTTTGCGGATCTGTAAGTTCATGTTTTTGCCACATTTGGGAAATTACTTACCATTATATTTTCACATTTTTTTCACCCCATATTTTTTACCTTCATTCTGAGACTCATAACATATTTTAGACCACTTTAAAAATTATTATTATATAAATTTCAGGTGTACATCATTATAATTTGACATCTGTATTCACTACAAAGTGATTACCATAACAAGTCCAGTTGCCATCCATCACCAAACCATTGACCCTCTTCACCCACTTCAGTCACCCCTCAACCCCTTCCCCTCTGGTAACCATTAACCTAATCTCTGTATCTATGAGTTTGTTTTTGTTTTGTTTTGTTTAGATTCCACATGTCAGTGAAATTATACAGTATTTGTCTTTCTCCCTCTGACTTATTTACTTAGAATAATACGTTTGAGGTACATCCATGTTGTTGCAAATGGCAGGATTGCATTCATTTTTATGGCCAAGTAGTATTCCATTATGTTTTTATACCACATCTTCTTTATCCATTCATCTGTTGATGGACACTTGAGTTGTTTCCGTATCTTAGCTATTGTAAATAATGCTGCAGTGAACGTAGGGGTGTATATGTCTCTTCAAATTAGTGTTTTCATATTTTTTGGGTAAATACCTATAAGAGGATTAGCTAGATCATATGGCTTTTCTATTCTTAATTTTTTCAGAAATCTCCATACTGTTTTCCATAGTGCCTACACCAAATTACAGTTCTACCAACAGTGCACAAGGGCTCCCTTTTCTCTACATTCTCTCCAACATTTGTTATTTCTTGTCTTTTTGAGAATAGCCATTCTAACAGGTGTGAGGTGATATCTCATTGTGGCTTTGGTTTGCATTTCCCTGATAATTAGTGATGTTGAACATGTTTTCATGTGCCTGTTGACCATCTGTATGTCTTCTTTGGGAAAATGTCTATTCAGATCCTCTGTCCAGTTTTGAATTGGGTTTGTTGTTGTTGTTGTTGAGTTTTATGAGTTCTTGATATATTTTGGATATTAGCCCATTATCAGATATATGACTAGCAAATATCTTCTCCCATTAATTAGGTTACCTTTTCATTTTGATGATGGTTTCCTTTGCTGCACAAAAAAGCCTTTTAGTTTGATGTAGTCCCATTTATTTATTTTTGCTTTTGTTTCCCTTGCCATTGGAGTTAAATCCACAAAAACATCATTAAGGATGATGTCAGTGAGGTTACAGCCTATGTTTTCCTCTAGGAAGTTTAAGATTTCAAATGTTATATTCAAGTATTTAATTCATTTCGAGTTAATTTTTGTGTATGCTGTATTTAGACCACTCTTAATTATCTCACAGGTCACTGAAACTCTCATGTCTTTTCAGTCTTTCTTCCTCACTGTTCTTTAGACTCCATGATTTCTATTGATCTGACTTCTACTTACCTGATTTATTTCTGCCATATCCAAGTTCTGCTATTAAATTCATGATTTTTCATTTCAGATACTCCCTCATTTGGTTTTTTTTTTTTGATAGTTTCATAGTTTTTATTCCTCAACTGAGATTTCCACATGTTCATGCATTGTGACCATATTTTCCTGAATGCCCTTGAACATATTCATAATAACTACTTTAAAATCCTTGTTTGTAGGGATCCTCTCAGGATTGATTTCTTTTGATTTTCTTTTGTACCAAGAAATTAGTTATTAATAAGTAAGAGTGTGTTTTTCCTTTATTATTTGTTTTTAATATCCAATATTTAATTATATCAAAAGTTGGGGGTACTGGGCATGGTTCTTTTTGGGTAGGCAAGAGAGTAATTTAAATTATTTAAAATATTTGATATTAATTAATTAGAATATTAATATTATATATTATTAATATTATATAATATAATATTAATAAATATCTTAAAGGTATTTATTGTAGAATGTGTTACGATTTTCTCATGATTAAAATTTCTTAATTTTTTTTGTTTTTGGTAAATAATTACTTTTAAAGTTCATTGTGTCTTTGATAAGTCTCTAGAGTAAAAATATGTCATAGGTTAGATATTTCTCTCTCTCTCTCTCTTTCTCTCTCATATTGTTCATGGGCTGTATGTATAAAATGAGCCTTATCAACTGAATTTTTTTACCTCATTTACATCATTACTGTTTGCTTATTTGGCAAAAAGAGAGTATTAAAGTGTGTTTAAGTCTGAAATCTGGGTAAAATGGAAGTCTTGACAAATACCTGTGATTAGAAACTACCTCTGGTATAAGAGAATGTATTTTTTTATAATAAATATTAAAAAGAAAGTCAATTATCAAACCTTTTTTTTCTTAATAGATTACAGTTTGTGATATTCAGTTACGTTTTAGAAACAAGTGAATTGGTTTATACTGAAAAGAAACTTGATTACATGTTGAAAGGTATACAGTATCTCTAATGAAAGAAAAAGATAAGTCATAAAGATTGCTTTTAAAAAGTGAAAAGTGTTATGATCCTCTCACGTCTACAGAGATAAAGTGGTAGGTTTTGACTAAGATATTTTAGCTTAATTTCTTTGCTTTTATAAATTTCTAAATCAAAATTAGTTAAGACAAACTAAATTAAAATGGAGAGCTCTGGATTTTGAAAAGCCAAATTAAACTTTAAATTTTGTTATATTGCATCATTATTTTCTGTTTTGCTTTTTATCTAGCATTTAATAAAGAAATTTACAAAATTTCCAATGGTTTTATATAGAACTATGGTTATTTATAAATCATGTATTTTTAGTTTTAATATAAAAATTCCCTTGAGACTGTATATAATCTTTGTTAATTAAACTTTCAAATTTGGAAACAGCTGTTTTATAAAGTAAATCATGGCTGTACACTATTTGTCAGAAGTTATGATACCTTTTATGAAACTAAAAAATAGGGTGATATATATTTAGGTGACTGCATTTAGTTGTATTATAATTTAAATTGCTACTTAATGTTACAGACTAGTCCTTTTTAGCTCTTTGATACTTTAAATTTTACGTAAGTCTGATCTTTACTGGGTTTTGTTGTTTTTAATTTTTTCTTTCACTGGTAATTCGTCTCAATTCTGCTTTCTAATAATATCCAAAACTGACCATTTGTCACCACCTCCATACAACTACAATTATCAAAGCCCTCATCACATTTCGCCTCATATTGGATTTCCTGCTTCCACTTCTTCCTCTCCACGGTCTTTTCCCTACACGGCAGCTAGAATTCTTCATGAAACACGTACTCTGCCCAGAATCCTGTAGTGGCTTCTCATCGCAAAGCCAAGTCCCTAGTCTGGCCCTTAGACTCCTATGCGACTGCTTCTATAATCTCATCTCCTAATACTCTTACTTCACCCTGATCTAAATGCAGGGCTTTCTTACTTGTCTTCCTCAAACGTTTGATGCACACTCCTACCTCAGAGTATTGATTGGCACAGCCTTCCTCCCAGGACTCCTCTTCTGCCTATGTGAATGAGCTGCTCCCACACTTCATCTAAGAATTTACTAAAATACTTCTTGTCAGAGGCTGTCCCTGATCTCTCATATCTAAAATCCTCTTCCCCACCTCATTTGCAGATCAATCTACATGTTTAATTGTAAATTTTTACATCTTTGTCTCATCTTTAACTTACCCAGGCCTACTTTGACAGCAGATTTTTTTTTTTTTGCGGTTCCCGGGCCTCTCACTGTTGTGGCCTCTCCCGTTGCGGAGCACAGGCTCCGGACGCGCAGGCTCAGCGGCCATGGCTCATGGGCCCAGCCACTCCACGGCATGTGGGATCTTCCCGGACCGGGGCACGAACCCGTGTCCCCTGCATCAGCAGGCGGACTCTTTTTTTTTTTTTTTCCTTTTTGCGGTATGCGGGCCTCTCACTGTTGTGGCCTCTCCCGTTGCGGAGCACAGGCTCCGGATGCGCAGGCCCAGCGGCCATGGCTCACGGGCCCAGCCGCTCCGCGGCATATGGGATCCTCCCAGACCGGGGCACGAACCCGTATCCCCTGCATCGGCAGGCGGACTCTCAACCACTGCGCCACCAGGGAGGCCCAGCAGGCGGACTCTTAACCACTGCGCCACCAGGGAAGCCCCAACAGCAGATATTTTTAGCAATCTCTTTTATTGAATTCTTGTAAAAACATTCAAGTTACTTTCATAGAAACGAAATCTCATTTTTTTGTACTGATAAAGTCACTGCCTTATATAATTTTTATTAAATCTCATAATTATAACAACAGATACAGTTGGCATGAATGTTTTGGGAATAAACATGCCTGCTTGCTAAGGCTAAAAGTTAACTGGTGGGAGCCAAGTGTGGGCTTCATTCTAGAGCTGTCTACCAGACTCAGCAGACAGACCACTGTGGACATCAGGCAGAATATTTACGGAAGTGGAGAGTCTTTGTTAATCGTCTGGGGAATTGATCAAGTAGATCTCGATTAAGAGAGTTTAATTGTAGTTAAAAACTGAAACTGAAATAAGCTTAGCTTGATTATATAAAAGAGCTCTTCTAGATTATTCTAACTTTTATTGTTGGATTAGTTCATCTTGAAAATAAATTATATAATTATCTCTAGTAGAAACTTTCATATAAAATTAAGTCCAAGAGTGGAAATAAATGACTACTAGAGAATTGCTGCTTTTCTTAAAATAGCATATATTATAAAAAATATATCTAATGAAAAAATTCTGTAGTTGGATAATAATGATGGTTGTGCAACATTGTGGAGGTACTTAATGCCCTTGAATCAAACACTTAAAAATGGTAAATTTTATGTTATGTATATTTTCCCACAATAAAACCAAAATAAAAATACATCTACACATAGAAACTAATATAAATAAACCTGTGGCAAATTATTAATGGGCAATATAGAAGAAAAGTCAGAATTAATGGAATTAGAGGACTTGTATTTATATAATACTAGTTCTACCATGAATGAGTTGGCAACATTTTGACAAATCTTTTACATTTTCTTTTCTTTTTAATTAATTAATTAATTTTTGGCTGTGTTGGGTCTTCGTTGCTGCGCACGGGCTTTCTCAAGTTGCGGCGAGCAGGGGCTACTCTTTGTTGTGGTGTGCGGGCTTCTCATTGCAGTGGCTTCTCTTGTTGTGGAGCATGAGCTCTAGGCGCGCGGGCTTCAATTGTGGCACGCGAGTTCAGTAGTTGTGGCTCACAGGCTCTAGAGTGCAGGTCAGTAGTTGTGACTCACAGGCTTAGTTGCTCCGTGGCTTGTGGGATCTTCCCGGACCAGGGCTCGGACACATGTCCCCTGCATTGGCAGGCGGGTTCTTAACCACTGCGCCACCAGGGAAGTCCCTTTTACCTTTCCTTAGTTGTAGTTTTCTTAAGTTTAATGTGAATTTACTTACTCCTCACAACTCTTGGGAGTTTCATGAGGAAGAAATGAGGTTATTTATATAAAAATCTTTTATGAACTGTGTAAGTCAGTTTATAGCCTTCAGGTGGAATTTTTCATATTTTTGGAAGAGTAATTCATTGAACTGACTGTTGGTATTGCATATAAGTTTTGGCTTGAAGCATTTGCTATTGAGGTTTTAAAAATATTTAAATTGCATATTTAAAATGTTTTATTTTTTTGTGAAAATGCAGCTGTTTATTCCCCAGGGTTTAATTAATTGAGAATGGAAAAGTTTAGCTTATATTTGGAGAGTTACACTTCTTATTGGCATTATTAAATGTTCAGGTTTTTTATTATTGATGTCTTTTCTTAACAGGTTCCCTTCATAACTTCTGAAGGGAAAACCTTGCAAGCTGAGGTAGATACTGGATAACTTAGTTTTTCCTTTCTTATTTGAAATCAGTGTGTTAAAAAGAATTTATCAAAAAAAAATAAAGGTTTATGCGGAACAGGAACAGTGGAACAGGAAATGGTAGACTGGGCAAGTATAATGATGTCATAAATCAGATTTAAGTAATAGAAAATTATTTATTTTGGACATTGATTAAAGTGCATTTCTGGTTGCTCACCTTCAGTGGACTAAGAGATATTTTTTTCCTCTGAGTAAGAAAACAGTGAGTTGGAGGAACTCAGTTAATTTCAGAGATTTCTTTTTGTAAAAATAGAGATAGGATGTAGGAAAATGGTCAATAGAAAGCTCACTTTAGAAAGAAGCTCTTTTTATAAGGTAAAGAAGAAAAATAATCAGAATTTAATTAGCTGAAATCTTTATTGAATGTTCCATTTGGGGCATAACAAAGAACTCTGTACCTAGGATACAATGTATAATATTAAAAAGATGCGGGGCTTCCCTGGTGGCGCAGTGGTTGAGAGTCCGCCTGCCGATGCAGGGGACACGGGTTCCTGCCCCGGTCCGGAAAGATCCCACATGCCGCGGAGCAGCTAGGCTCGTGAGCCATGGCCGCTGAGCCTGTGCTCCGCAACGGGAGAGACCACAACAGTGAGAGGCCCGCGTACCGCAAAAAAAAAAGAGAATGAAAAAAAAAATGTGATTTTAATCTTTAGAATTCACTGTTTTAAACGTCCTCCATCACTTACTTAACCTGTGTTCAGTTTCAAGTGATTCTTTTTTCCCTTAGTTAGTTGTAACATTTCTGCAGTTTGCTCCAGAATTACTTTAGATAGATATGTGGCCCATTGACATGTTTTAAAATTTTAGATTTGCGTGCCTTTAGGCCGCATACTCAGTCTTTTATTTGCATAGTCTCTGCCATTTCTGTGGTCTCTGCCTTACCACACTTATTTCACTTATGTGAAACACCTGGCCTCTGGAGACATATGTCACTCTTGCTAAACCTTTACCTAAGAGGCACAAGGCAAGGATAAAAAGGAAAAGGATAATTCCTGTCTGTTCAACCCATGCCTGCAAAGTTCTTACCTTTTCCTGTCATGCCTAGTGAGTGGGGATTCCTACAAGGCTTGGATGAGCATGTCTGAAACCAAGTGACCTTTAAATTATCCCTATGCCTGGTGTCATCTCCTGGTTTTAGTTATAGCTTTCTAATGCTCCAAGTGCTGCTAAGTCTGTTTGTCATTTGACATAATATACTGTGAATAAAGGACTATGCTAAATTTCCCTTAAGCCACAGTCTAGTGGAGAGTAAAGACTTCTAGTTTTATCTAGTTATTTCTTATACTTTTTGAATTGATATTTTTGGAAATGATACATTCCTTGGGGACCTCTTTTGGGGGAGGGGCCTATTACTAACAGTAGTATTTCCAATTACATTTAAATGAATGTCTTCAAAATGTAATGGTTAAGGTGTTTACGTGGTAATAGAACTTAAAAATAAATCCTATAAATCATTACTAATTTGAAATGAAAAAGTCTGAATCTTCCAGGTATCACTCTGTTTAAAATTGCCCTGACCACATTCTCTGTCTTCCTTACTCTGATTTATTTTTCTTCATCAGACTTTTCACCGCTTAAATTGTGTATTTGTGTCTTTATTTGTTGTCTGTCTCTTCCTACTATGTAAGCATGTGAGCAGGGACTTGTTTCTGATTCCTGTTCTATTTCACTGCTTACAACAGTGTTGAATACATAATGAGAAACTTACTAAATATTTGGTGTAGGAGTGCATGAAACCCTTCTCATCCACCTGTAGTATGTTCTTTTCTGGGTGCTGCCCTCTCCATTCTACTGTCAGCATCCTTTGGCTTAGTACATATAAAACACGGATCCTGATGTTGTAACTCTCCCTACTCGAAGCCCCCCATTGTCCTCAGAATGACATCAGTCCTTAAGTATATCTCACTTAATCTTCTCACTTTAATACAATTTGTTGTCTATCTGCCTGTTTTTTTTTTTTTAATTAAACCTTCGAGCTCCTTGAGGAGAAGAACTTTGTTGTCTTCGTCGACTTATCCCTTACTCCTTATGTGGTATCTGAAGGTGCTCAAGGAATGTTTGTAAAATGAAGGAGTAACATTTTACATGGGGAAAAAAAGGCAAGTCCGGAGGTGATAGGATACATGCCGATGAGTAGCTGCTAGTGAGCAGCAGGGTTAGACTGACTCCCTCAGGCCGGTGCTCTACCACTAATGGGAGTGGATTTTGATTTTTAACAAAAAGTATTTTTGTTTCTTCACTTACAGATATTGAAGATGTTAAGAAGTACAAACCTGGTTACTTAGAAGCTACGCTTAATTGGTTTAGATTTTATAAGGTACCAGAGGGAAAACCAGAAAACCAGTTTGCTTTTAATGGAGAATTCAAGAACAAGGTGAAGTTGATAATCTTTATTTTAAAATGTGCCTGTGGGCTTCCCTGGTGGCGCAGTGCTTGAGAGTCCACCTGCCGATGCAGGGGACACGGGTTCGTGCCCCGGTCTGGGAGGATCCCACGTGCTGCGGAGCGGCTGGGCCCGTGAGCCATGGCCACTGGGCCTGCGCGTTCGGAGCCTGTGCTCCGCAACGGGAGAGGCCACAGCAGTGAGAGGCCCGCGTACCGCTAAATAAACAAACAAACAAACAAATAAATAAATGTATAGGCTGATATGCCTGATGAACATAAATGCAAAAATTCTCAGCAAAAGTCTAAATAAATCAATAAGGGTGTTACACATTGCTAAAAGAATGGAGAATATATATGATCCTTTCAATAGATGCAGAAAAAGCAATTGACAAAATTCAAAAAAAAAATAAAATGTGCCTGTGATATCTGTACAATATTTCTTTCACTTTGGGGGATTTCATATGTGAACATTTGTATATAGTGTGATAAAAAAAGTGCTTTTTACCGACTTTCATATTTAAGGACATTGTTTTATCATTTTTATTTTTAAAAAAGTTTTAGGAGATCTCTCTAAGTAAATCAGTAAGGCTGATAAATACCTATATGCATCTGTTTATCTATCAATAAGTCCTTCGTCTCAGAAAATGAAGGATTTCCATGATCAGTCTAAGTCTGCAAATTGTATATGAAGAAAAGCCTTCCATTTACTTACTCCAGAGAAGAGGAAGTTACTTACCATTAATGTAGATACAAAGGGGCTTGCCTCCTAAGTGTTCATCCTACCATGGCTGAATTAAGCTGCTTAACAATTAAGACAACACTTGAATTATCTTACTGTCAGAGGATTTTTCTATTAGAAAACCACAAACTTACCAGAAAGTGGCTCTAATATGACACATATGGAGGAAATAGACCAAAGAGTTAAAGTCAAAAACATGGACTATGTCTTTTAAACTTACTGCCACTATATAAATTTCACATTATAAACCAACCTTTAAGTGGTACTAATAAATAAAGTATGTTTTGCAGGTAGAGTAAGCCATGGTCATGAAAACTTTAAAATTACAATAAGTATTTTGTTATACAAAAGTTTATTGCTGAACCCAGTAGTTTTTAAAGGTACATTAAAAGAACCCTTAAGATCTTGAGGGCTTTGTCTAGGATTTTTAAATATAAATATAAAACTATTATTTTAGACTGTAATCTCTCACTTAAGGAAAATTAGGAACATTTTGGGGGAAAAATATAAAGAATTTTCTGCTTTGGAAAAATAAAGCAAGTTTTCCTTAGATGATCTTACTAGATCTATATCTATTGTTGATTTTGCATTTTTAGACACTATATGAATTCATACTAAGAAAAAAATTAGAAAATGTCGAGGTTTACTACCTTCAGACAGTGGATAATCTAAAACGATTATGCAATTGGACTACTTATAGCTTTATGATGATGAAATTAATAGGTATATGCTTATTTACAAGCAAGATACTGATAGTAGGCTAACCACTTTACATTCAACATCTTATTTATTCTTTCAACAACTCTATGATTTAATTCAGGGGTTGGCAAACTTTTTTGTGTAAAGGACCAGAAAGTAAATATTACAGACTTTGTAGGCCATATGGTCTCTGTCACAGCTACTCAGCTCTTCCATTGTAGCACTAATGCAGTCAGAGGCCATGCACAGATGAATGGGTATGACTGTGCTCAATAAAAACTTTATTTAGAAAAACACATGGTGAGTTGGATTTGGCCCACAGGCCCAAGTTTGCCAACCCTTGATTTAGATGATCTTCATTACATTGCATATTATAGATGAAGAAAATTAATACAATGAGATTAAGTAATCTGCATAAAGTCACACAGCTGGTAAATAAGGATGTGAGAATTTATACTCAGGTTTGCCTGACTACAGAGCTCGTGTTCTTAATAATTAACTGTCATACTATGACTAGTTCCATGTTAGTATAATGATGTGATTGCTGTGTCTGTTTTTGGTTTTTAACTAGGCTTTTGCTCTTGAAGTTATTAAATCTACTCATGAATGTTGGAAAGCATTGCTTATGGAGAAGTGTGCTGGAGGGGCTATAAATTGGTAAGGACTTGTCTTTTCTATGTAGAGTTATTTTATTACTAACTGGTACTAAAGAGCCATATGATACTGCTCAGATCTGATTTTTTTTTTAAGAGAATTGAAATGTTTCCTCATTTAAAAAATGTTTACAGAGCACCTATTTGAAAGGCATTACCAAGTGCTGGACACTATGAAATTAGGAATTGACATGACCCCTTTTCCCAAGGAATTTATAGTTTAGTGGGGTACACTGTCAAGTAAAGAGGCATTTCATTATAATGCACCGTGAATATATGCAAAGGTGGATTTTCAGCGACTTTTCAACATGCAGACGTATGATTAATTTATGTAATAAGTACCACATCATTTCTTGGTAAGAACAGTTAAAAGCCTTCTTATCCAACGTGATCTGGGTCACCAGCTAATTGATTAAGGGGAACCAAACAATAGTAACATATATAACTCAAGCGTTTTATTTTACTTTAAAAATTTAAAACATTTAAGTGTACATTCATTTATCAATCTGTGGATATAGGGCTAAGATCTTTTCTCTATAGATTACATATAGATTATATATAGCCTAACTTAATATATAATAGAAAGTAAAGATCAAATCCTGTAATCTTTAAACTCCTTACACTTAAAAACCCTTATTAATTTTTAGGGTTCTTTTTTTCTATCCTTTTACAGTTGTCTTACCACACCTAATTTGATACGAAGTTTTTATAGTGATTCACCTTTATGGAGGCTTTTTAGAGCCTCGATGGTGTGTACAGCCTCAGTGGTTTTAGAGCCTACTTGGTGTTCATAGAAACAGTTCTCTTTCCATACTCCCTTCATTGATGGGCGTAATTACAGCTTTAATTATGAAATTGTAATACCAAAGACCACTGACATAAAAAAAGTTTGGAGGGCTTCCCTGGTGGCGCAGTGGTTGAGGGTCCGCCTGCCGTTGCAGGGGACATGGGTTCGTGCCCCGGTCCGGGAGGATCCCACATGCGACGGAGCGGCTGGGCCCGTGGGCCATGGCCGCTGGGCCTGCGCGTCCGGAGCCTGTGCTCCGCAACGGGAGAGGCCACAACAGTGAGAGGCCCGCATACCGCAAAAAAAAAAAAAGTTTGGAAACAAAAACAACTGACTCTTGGTAAGCCTAACTAGGAAGCAAAAGTACACAGTCTTTCTGGAGAGCAGAGTCCTACCCATTTTCATGTCCTCTTTGAATCAGGAGAAAGTGGGAAGCCATTTACTCTTCAGCAAATACTCATTGAGGGTCTACTGCCAAGTACTGTGCTGATAGTAGGGTTGCTGCTGTGAATACAATAGAGTCCCTGTCCTTCTGGGGCATAAAGTCTGGAAATCAAGAGAGACATTAAAGAAATCATTAGAATAGAGTAATATGTAGTAAAGAATTAAGCAGTCTCAAGGAATATTTTATCCAAGTCATCAGAGGCTCATCTTGCAAATGCTTGGGCATTATAGCTTCCGATTCTGTTTCTCCTGAGTCTAGAGTAAAACTGTGGACTCCATCTTCTCCTCCCATTTTTCTTACCTCTTATGTATTGATAGAATACTCTTTTTTTTTCAGCATAGTCATAAAATTTAGGTAATTGTTTCTAACATAAATAGTACAACTTACTAACAAGAAAACTGAGTGTAATGAAATGTCATCTAGCCCTCACTATCCTAGTAACTAATAGACTGAATTCTCCTTTATGGTCAAATATTCTAAGTCAGATATTAATGTGATGGGCTCCTCTAAGAAGAGGGACCTCTGATTGTCCAAAGAGGTATTTGCTTGCTGTTTGCTTTCCTCTCTTTCCTAATGGTACTTTCAGAAAAGCTTTTGCAGTCTTTAACGGGACTTGTATGGTTCCCAGGTTTCCTGATCTGCACAGCTAGAGAGCATCTCTGGTTAGATTTTCTATAGCTTGATGGCATTCCTTCTATGCTGATTCTAGTTATCTTTACTGTGAAGGTAACTTTATTTCTATGCTCTGTGGAGTCATTTTGCTGTAGCCTCCTAGGTAATGATAAGGATTACATTAGCAGTAAGAATTGACAGTTACTGAACTCTAGTAGTTTTCAGGTTCTAAGAGTTTTATATGTATTATCTAATTAATATTCACCAGAACCCTATAAGATGTGTATCATTATTATATCCATTTTACATATGAGGAAATTGAGGCCATGTAGAGATTGTGACCTATTGAAGGTCTCACTGTGTGATGGATTTAAGCCAGACTTCAAACCTACTCTCTCAACAGCTTTATTCTTCCTCTATGTTTTCAAAGAATACAATAAAATTAATTTTTTTAGCTTGAAAATTTTTAGGATATAAGTTTCTGGTTATAAATTTTACACATCTAGATAATTTCAAGTCAAAATATTCAGGATTTTAACTCATTTTTGTCCATATTTTCTTTATTTTTTGCCACTACTTGATTTGTAAAATATATTTATATTAATAAAATTTTTCTTTCCTTTGTCTTTACCTAATGAATTGCTTCTCTCTCTCAGTTCCTTACAGTGTACTCTGTTATTGATTATCAAACCATCCCCCCTTCCTTTTTAACCTGTTATCCCCACGCAAATCAGTTTAGGTCTGAACTGAAGACATTATCACAGCAGTTCTCTCAAACAACGTATAGTACAGCACAATTACCCAGGGAAACCGTTAGAAAATTCAAATGCATTGTCCTTTTCTTTAAACCTGGCGAATTAGGATCTCTGAGGAGTAGAGTCTAAGCGTCTGTATGTTTTGAAAGCTCCCTGGCTTCTGATGAGCTTCTCTGCTTAGAACCATTAAATCCAAACTTCTCTTAGAAGAACAAACAAGGCCTTCCAGGATTTGGCACTTGCTACCTGTCCAGCCTCATTTTCCGTCACTTCTTGCCTCTTTTTTCATGTTCCAACAACTTAGAACCACTTGTCACTCCTCACAAACACCATGTTCTTATTGACCTCTGGGCCATACTCATTTTGTTTCCCTTTGCCATGATTTACTTCTCACTTCTTGAAATGGCTGACTTACTTATCTTTTAAGACTTGGTTTTGACTTTGCTTTCTCTAGGAAACCTTCCCTCATCCTAGCCTTGTGCTTGCTAAGGTGCCATTACACTCTATTCCTTGCCCCCCTGTGTAGTCCTATCACTGCATTTATTAATTAACTGCTTATTTTATGAGTTTGTCTTCTCCTTTAGAGTATAAGTTCCTCAAAAGTAGATGAATAGGGCTTCCCTGGTGGCGCAGTGGTTGAGAAGTCCACCTGCCGATGCAGGGGACACAGGTTCGTGCCCTGGTCCGGAAAGATCCCACATGCCGCGGAGTGGCTAGGCCCCTGAGCCATGGCCACTGAGCCTGTGCGTCCGGAGCCTGTGCTCCGCAACGGGAGAGGCCGCAACAGTGAGAGGCCCGCGTACTGCAAAAAAAAAAGTAGATGAATAAAGATGTTGTATTCATCTTTATATTCCTTATCCCTGACATGTAGTAGTCACTCAATAAATACTTGTTGGAGTAATTGCTGAATAATATTTTAAAGCCAACAAATAAATGGTTTCTTAAAAATAAATTTATTTATTTACTTATTTATTTTTTGACTGCCTTGGGTCTTTGCTGCTGCGCGCGGGCTTTCTCTAGTTGTGATGAGCGGGGGCTACTCTTTGTTGCAGTGTGCGGGCTTCTCATTGCAGTGGCTTCTCTTGTTGCGGAGCACGGGCTCTAGGCACACGGTTTCCAGTAGTTGTGGCACACGGGCTCAGTAGTTGTGGTGCACAGGCTTAGTTGCTCCACGGTACGTGGGATCTTCCTGGACCAGGGCTCGAGCCCTTGTCCCCTTCACTGGCAGGCGATTCTTAACCCCTACTGTGCCACCAGGCAAGTACCTAGATGTTGTTTTTTATTTTTTTATTTTTATTTTTATTTTTTTTATTTTATTTTTTTACCATCGTAACCGTGTTTAAGGGTTCAGTGCAGCAGTGTGAAGGACGTTCACACTGCTGTGCAACCAGCTCCAGAACTCTGTCTTGCACAACTTAAACTATGTATTAAACGATCCCCATCCTCCTTCCCAAAGTCCCTGGCAAACCACCCTTTACTTGTCTCTATGAATCAGGATACTCTAGAGCCTCACGTAAAGGCAGCCACACAGTATTCGTCCTTTTGTGACTGGCTTACGTCACTTAACATAAAGTCCTCAGGGTTCATCCCTGTGGCAGCATGTGTCAGAATCTCCCTTTTCTTCAAAGCTGAATAATACGCCACTGTACGCAGCCATCACACTTTGTCCATTCATCAGTCGATGGACATGTGGGTCGCTTCCACCTTTTGGCTACTGTGAATGCTCCTATCTTTAATTTTTAAAATGTATTATTTTCCTCCTAGAGTCCTGGTTCACGACTGTGAACACCAAAAGCTTGCACATACTGTTAGTTTTCTGCATTGCACGTGCCTAAACCATTTACACTTTTTTCTCTTCTTTTCTTTTGGCTGCAGTTACTCTACACTCTGATATTATCTGCCAGTCTTTCTTTTTTTTTTTTTTTTTGCCTAAAGTCTTTGCTCAGAAACAGCTGGAATACAAGCTCCACGAAGGCAGGGTGTCTGTCTATTGTGCTATGTGTCCCAAGTGCCAAGAGTGGCTCCTGGCACCGACAGACACTTCATACATGCACCCTGAACCAACAGCTCCTCCAGCTCTGACTCCATTCCCATCTGCTGTAGTGGTTCCCAACTGCTCCAGTGTTTTCACTTATTCTGAAGCTGGGCTTCACTGTATTTTTTTTTTTTTTTGGATTTTTTTTTTCTTTTTATTAGTTTCTGCTTTATAACAAAGTGAATCAGTCATACATATACATCTGTTCCCACATCCCTTCCCTCATGCATCTCCCTCCCTCCCACCCTCCCCATCCCACCCCTCCAGGCAGTCACAAAGCACCGAGCTGATCTCACTGTGCTCTGCGGCTGCTTCCCACTATCTATTTACCTTACGTTTGGTAGTGTATATATGTCCATGCCTCTCTTTCGCTTTGTCACAGCTTACCCTTCCCCCTCCCCATATCCACAAGTCCATTCTCAAGTAGGTCTGTGTCTTTATTCCCGTTTTACCCCTAGGTCCTTCATGACTTTTTTTTTTTTTTTTTTAAATTCCGTATATATGTGTTAGCATACGGTATTTGTCTTTCTCTTTCTGACTTACTTCACTCTGTATGACAGACTCTAGGTCTATCCACCTCATTACAAATAGCTCAGTTTCGTTTCTTTTTATGGCTGAGTAATATTCCATTGTATATATGTGCCACATCTTCTTTATCCATTCATCCGATGATGGACACTTAGGTTGTTTCCAGCTCCGGGCTATTGTGAATAGAGCTGCAATGAACATTTTGGTACATGTCTCTTTTTGAATTATGGTTTTCTCAGGGTACATGCCTAGTAGTGGGATTGCTGGGTCATATGGTAGTTCTATTTTTAGTTTTTTAAGGAACCTCCATACTGTTCTCCATAGCGGCTGTACCAATTCACATTCCCACCAGCAGTGCAAGAGTGTTCCCTTTTCTCCACACCCTCTCCAGCATTTATTGTTTCTAGATTTCTTGATGATGGCCATTCTGACTGGTGTGAGATGATATCTCATTGTAGTTTTGATTTGCATTTCTCTAATGATTAATGATGTTGAGCATTCTTTCATGTGTTTGTTGGCAGTCTGTATATCTTCTTTGGAGAAATGCCTATTTAAGTCTTCTGCCCATTTTTGGATTGGGTTGTTTGTTTTTTTGCTATTGAGCTGCATGAGCTGTTTATAAATTTTGGAGATTAATCCTTTGTCAGTTGCTTCATTTGCAAATATTTTCTCCCATTCTGAGGGTTGTCTTTTGGTCTTGTTTATGGTTTCCTTTGCTGTGCAAAAGCTTTGAAGTTTCATTAGGTCCCATGTGTTTATCTTTGTTTTTATTTCCATTTCTCTAGGAAGTGGGTCCAAAAGGATCTTGCTGTGATTTATGTCATAGAGTGTTCTGCCTATGTTTTCCTCTAAGAGTTTGATAGTTTCTGGCCTTACATTTAGGTCTTTAATCCATTTTGAGCTTATTTTTGTGTATGGTGTTAGGGAATGATCTAATCTCAAACTTTTACATGTCCCTGTCCAGTTTTCCCAGCACCACTTATTGAAGAGGCTGTCCTTTCTCCACTGTACATTCCTGCCTCCTTTATCAAAGATAAGTTGGCCATATGTGCGTGGGTTTATCTCCGGGCTTTCTATCCTGATCCACTGATCTATCTTTCTGTTTTTATGCCAGTACCACACTGTCTTGATTACTGTAGCTTTGTAGTATAGTCTGAAGTCAGGGAGCCTGATTCCTCCAGCTCCGTTTTTCGTTCTCAAGATTGCTTTGGCTATTCGGGGTCTTTTGTTTTTCCAAACAAATTGTGAAATTTTTTGTTCTAGTTCTGTGAAAAATGCCAGTGGTAGTTTGATAGGGATTGCATTGAATCTGTAGATTGCTTTGGGTAGTAGAGTCATTTTCACAATATTGATTCTTCCAATCCAGGAGCATGGTATATCTCTCCATCTATTTGTATCATCTTTAATTTCTTTCATCAGTGTCTTATAATTTTCTGCAAACAGGTCTTTTGTCTCCTTAGGTAGGTTTATTCCTAGATATTTTATTCTTTTTGTTGCAGTGGTAAATGGGAGTGTTTTCTTGATTTCATTTTCAGATTTTTCATCATTAGTGTACAGGAATGCCAGAGATTTCTGTACATTAATTTTGTATCCTGCTACTTTACCAAATTCATTGATTAGCTCTAGTAGTTTTCTGGTAGCATCTTTAGGATTCTCTATGTATAGTATCATGTCATCTGCAAACAGTGACAGCTTTACTTCTTCTTTTCCAATTTGGATTCCTTTTATTTCCTTTTCTTCTCTGATTGCTGTGGCTAAAACTTCCAAAACTATGTTGAATAAAAGTGGTGAGAGTGGGCAGCCTTGTCTTGTTCCTGATCTTAGTGGAAATGGTTTCAGTTTTTCACCATTGAGGACAATGTTGGCTGTGGGTTTGTCATATATGGCCTTTATTATGTTGAGGAAAGTTCCCTCTATGCCTACTTTCTGCAGGGTTTTTATCATAAATGGGTGTTGAATTTTGTCGAAAGCTTTCTCTGCATCTATTGAGATGATCATATGGTTTTTCTCCTTCAACTTGTTAATATGGTGTATCACATTGATTGATTTGCGTATATTGAAGAATCCTTGCATTCCTGGAATAAACCCCACTTGATCATGGTGTATGATCCTTTTAATGTGCTGTTGGATTCTGTTTGCTAGTATTTTGTTGAGGATTTTTGCATCTATGTTCATCAGTGATATTGGCCTGTAGTTTTCTTTCTTTGTGACATCCTTGCCTGGTTTTGGTATCAAGGTGATGGTGGCCTCGTAGAATGAGTTTGGGAGTGTTCCTCCCTCTGCTATATTTTGGAAGAGTTTGAGAAGGATAGGTGTTAGCTCTTCTCTAAATGCTTGATAGAATTCGCCTGTGAAGCCATCTGGTCCTGGGCTTTTGTTTGATGGAAGATTTTTAATCACAGTTTCAATTTCAGTGCTTGTGATTGGTCTATTCATATTTTCTATTTCTTCCTGATTCAGTCTTGGCAGGTTGTGCATTTCTAAGAATTTGTCCATCTCTTCCAGGTTGTCCATATTATGGGCATAGAGTTGCTTATAGTAATCTCTCATGATCTTTTGTATTTCTGCAGTGTCAGTTGTTACTTCTCCTTTTTCATTTCTAATTCTATTGATTTGAGTCTTCTCCCTTCTTTTCTTGATGAGTCTGGCTAATGGTTTATCAATTTTGTTTATCTTCTCAAAGAACCAGCTTTTAGTTTTATTGATCTTTGCTATCGTTTCCTTCATTTCTTTTTCATTTATTTCTGATCTGATTTTTATGATTTCTTTCCTTCTGCTAACTTTGGGATGTTTTTGTTCTTCTTTCTCTAATTGCTTTAGGTGCAAGGTTAGGTTGTTTATTCGAGATGTTTCCTGTTTCTTAAGGTGGGATTGTATGGCTATAAACTTCCCTCTTAGAACTGCTTTTGCTGCATCCCATAGGTTTTGGGTCGTCGTGTCTCCATTGTCATTTGTTTCTAGGTATTTTTTAATTTCCTCTTTGATTTCTTCAGTTATCACTTCGTTATTAAGTAGTGTATTGTTTAGCCTCCATGTGTTTGTATTTTTTACAGCTCTTTTCCTGTAATTGATATCTAGTCTCATAGCATTGTGGTCGGAAAAGATACTTGATACAATTTCAATTTTCTTAAATTTACCAAGGCTTGATTTGTGACCCAAGATATGATCTATCCTGGAGAATGTTCCATGAGCACTTGAGAAAAATGTGTATTCTGTTGTTTTTGGATGGAATGTCCTATAAATATCAATTACGTCCATCTTGTTTATTGTATCATTTAAAGCTTGTGTTTCCTTATTTATTTTCATTTTGGAAGATCTGTCCATTGGTGAAAGTGGGGTGTTAAAGTCCCCTACTATGATTGTGTTACTGTCGATTTCTCCTTTTATGGCTGTTAGTATTTGCCTTATGTATTGAGGTGCTCCTATGTTTGGTGCATAAATATTTACAATTGTTATATCTTCTTCTTGGATCGATCCCTTGATCATTATGTAGTGTCCTTCTTTGTCTCTTCTAGTAGTCTTTATTTTAAAGTCTATTTTGTCTGATATGAGAATTGCTACTCCAGCTTTCTTTTGGTTTCCATTTGCATGGAATATCTTTTTCCATCCCCTTACTTTCAGTCTGTATGTGTCTCTAGCTCTGAAGTGGGTCTCTTGTAGACAGCATATATCTGGGTCTTGTTTTTGTATCCATTCAGCCAATCTGTGTCTTTTGGTGGGAGCATTTAGTCCATTTACATTTAAGGTAATTATCGATATGTATGTTCCTATTCCCATTTTCTTAATTGTTTTGGGTTCGTTATTGTAGGTCTTTTCCTTCTGTTGTGTTTCTTGCCTAGAGAAGTTCCTTTAGCATTTGTTGTAAAGCTGGTTTGGTGGTGCTGAACTCTCTCAGCTTTTGCTTGTCTGTAAACGTTTTAATTTCTCCATCAAATCTGAATGAGATCCTTGCTGGGTAGAGTAATCTTGGTTGCAGGTTTTTCTCTTTCATCACTTTAATTATGTCCTGCCACTCCCTTCTGGCTTGTAGAGTTTCTGCTGAGAGATCAGCTGTTATCCTGATGGGGATTCCCTTGTGTGTTATTTGTTGTTTTTGCCTTGCTGCTTTTAATATGATTTCTTTGTGTTTAATTTTTGACAGTTTGATTAATATGTGTCTTGGCGTATTTCTCCTTGGATTTATTCTGTATGGGACTCTCTGTGCCTCCTGGACTTGATTAACTATTTCCTTTCCCATATTAGGGAAGTTTTCAACTATAATCTCTTCAAATATTTTCTCAGTCCCTTTCTTTTTCTCTTCTTCTTCTGGAACCCCTATAATTCGAATGTTGGTGCGTTTAATGTTGTCCCAGAGGTCTCTGAGACTGTCCTCTGTTCTTTTCATTCTTTTTTCTTTATTTTGCTCTGCAGCAGTTATTTCCACTATTTTATCTTCCACCTCACTTATCCGTTCTTCTGCCTCAGTTATTCTATTGATCCCATCTAGAGTATTTTTCATTTCATTTATTGTGTTTTTAATCGATGCTTGATTCATCTTTAGTTCTTCTAGGTCCTTGTTAACTATTTCTTGCATTTTGTCTATTCTATTTCCAAGATTTTGGATCTGGGAAATAGAATCTTGGATCATCTTTACCATCATTATTCTGAATTCTTTTTCAGGTAGACTGCCTATTATCTCTTCATTTGTTAGGTCTGGTGGGTTTTTATCTTGCTCCTTCTCCTGCTGTGTGTTTTTCTGTCTTCTCATTTTGCTTATGTTACTGTGTTTGGGGTCTCCTTTTTGCAGGCTGCAGGTTCGTAGTTCCCGTTGTTTTTGGTGTCTGTCCCCAGTGGCTAAGGTTGGTTTAGTGGGTTGTGTAGGCTTCCTGGTGGAGGGGACTAGTGCCTGTGTTCTGGTGGATGAGGCTGGATCTTGTCTTTCTGGTGGGCAGGTCCACGTCTGGTGGTGTGTTTTGGGGTGTCTGCGGACTTTTTATGATTTTAGGCCACCTCTCTGCTAATGGGTGGCGTTGTGTTCCTGTCTTGCTAGTTGTTTGGCATAGGGTGTCCAGCACTGTAGCTTGCTGGTCGTTGAGTGAAGCTGGGTGCTGGTGTTGAGATGGAGATCTCTGGAAGATTTTTGCCGTTTGATATTATGTGGAGCTGGGAGGTCTCTTGTGGACCAGTGTCCTGAAGTTGGCTCTCCCACCTCAGAGGCACAGCACTGACTCCTGGCTCCTCAATTTGGGATGATTTGTTGTCTATTCATGTATTCCACAGATGCAGGGTACATCAAGTTGATTGTGGAGCTTTAATCCGCTGCTTCTGAGGCTGCTGGGAGAGGTTTCCCTTTCTCTTCTTTGTTCTCACAGCTCCTGGGTCTCAGCTTTGGATTTGGCCCCGCCTCTGCGTGTAGGTCGCCGGAGGGCATCTGTTCTTCGCTCAGACAGGACAGGGTTAAAGGAGCAGCCTCTTCGGGGACTCTGGCTCACTCAGGCCGGGCGGGAGGGAGGGGCACGGAGTGCGGGGCGAGCCTGCAGCGGCAGAGGTCGGCGTGACGTTGCACCAGCCCGAGGCGCGCCGTGCGTTCTCCCAGGGAAGCCGCCCCTGGATCCCGGGACCCCGGCAGTGGCGGGCTGCACAGGCTCCCGGAAGGGCGGTGTGGACAGTGACCTGCGCTCGCACACAGGCTTCTTGGCGGCGGTAGCAGCAGCCCCAGCGTCCCGCGCCCGTCACTGGGCTCCGCGCTTTCAGTCGTGACTCGCGCCCGTCTGTGGAGCCCCTTTAAGCAGCGCTCTTAATCCCCTCTCCTCGCGCACCAGGAAACCAAGAGGGAAGAAAAAGTCTCTTGCCTCTTCGGCAGCTCCAGAGTTTTCCCGGACTCCCTGCCGGCTAGCTGTGGCACATTAGCCCCCTTCAGGCTGAGTTCTCGCCGCCAGCCCCAGTCCTCTCCCTGCTCTCTGACCGAAGCCCGAGCCTCAGCTTCCAGCGCCACTCACCCTGGCGGGCGAGCAGACAAAGCCTCTCGGGCTGGTGAGTGCCGCTCGGCACCGATCCTCTGTGCGGGAATCTCTCCGCTTTGCCCTACCCAGGTATGTGGGGAGTTTCTTGCCTTTTGGGAGGTCTGGGGTCTTCTGCCAGCATTCAGTAGGTGTTCTGTAGGAGTTGTTCCACGTGTAGCTGTATTTCTGGTGTATCCGTGGGGAGGAAGGTGATCTCCGCGTCTTACTCTTCCGCCATCTTACCCGGAAGTCCCTTCACTCTAGATGTTGTTTTTTAAATCCAGTAGTGACTCTACTGTTTCCTAGAGCCCTGCATTTATTAAATTATTTAATTGATAATCCTCTTTATCACAATAAATTTTGTCATTGTTATTTTTATTCCTTTTCCCCACTGCTTAATGTTTACTCTGGAAGCTACGTATTTTTTTTTAGCAGAGATAATTTTGTTATTTCTGTTTTACCAAAAACAACTTTAAATTCTTTGTAGGAGAAATACAGTTTTTTGCCATTTGGGTTTACTCTTCAACTCCTCTCACTCTTTCTTCATCATGGTTTATGTATCTACCTTATTTTTAAGAAATCAGAACTGCACTGTTCATTTCACCCATTAATTTTATTTCACTAATCATTATTCCGATCCATTCGTCTTACAAATTTTTCAAGTTTTGACTGATTCTCAACTTTCCTTCTAATTATAAAGCTGCTTTAATTTCTTTACTCATAAATTGTTTTGCCTTGCAACTACTCTCCTGTTTAACATATTCTTTACAGTACTGTCAGAATTATCTTTGAAAAATACAGATGTGACTGTCATTTTTAAGCTTAAAATCTTCTTGTGGCTCCCTTCAATTAATAGGATCTAATCCAGCTCTTCTATATATTAAACAGTGTGTCTAAACTGACTTTTCCAGCCTCCTGTTCATCTCCTCCTATTTCATTGTCTTTCCTCCATGAATGCTTGCTCATTCTTCAGGAAGCAGTTTAGATGTCATCTCTGCAAAGTATTTTCATTTCTTTTGGGCAAAATTAACTATACCCTCACCTGTGCTCTCATATCACTGCTAGGTAGAACTTGGAGTGTTTTATTACTTTTTTTATGCTCTAAATTGAGTTGGTACTTTAGCCCTAGTGACAGGACTTGGCATATAGTAGGTAGTTTAAACACGCTTACTAAATGAAAAAAATTATATAAATATGTATGAAGTTTTTCAAAATATGTATATATTTCAAATATATATATATTTTTTCATATATATATTCTTCCAAATTGTTTATGTCTTGAAGTTGTTTCTTTTACCTTTCTAGATGAAGGTGTGTCTGATCCATATACGGATAGCTCCAGTTCTTTTAGCTTTGTATAGATTTACTTCAGTGTCAGTTTTCTTTGACAATCTCTGGAGGTTATGGACCCAAATCATCATTCTTATCTCTTTAAATTTTCTCTCTCCTTTTTTCCTGAGGACTTTGCTTTAGAATGAAAAACCTTGAGCAGTCTGAATCCTGGGCACTGTCTTTGAGGATTCTAATGAGTGTGGGCCTTTGTCTGATTTGAAATTGTCTTGAAGAAAATAATCTTCTCTTTACTAAAATTTCATATTGCTGGCCCTGTAAATTTCATCTTTTAGGTATCTGTTTATTATTTGCAGGTAATTTTCTATTTCTGTTTTTATTTAATCACTTATTTTGCTCTTTATATAGCTATTAATATATCTTTATTATTTGTGAATGAAATTTGGTTGTGCATAGAAATTTTGGTATTGTTGATCTTTTGTTCTAATGTCATATCTGCTTATTTTGATCAGCAAGATTGTGTGTAGGGTACACAATGTTTATAAATTTAGAACAAAATATTTAGTATCTTATTATAAAAAGGAAAGCAGCACACTGTTCCCAGTCAGTATTTTTAATCTCATTTATAGTAGGCACCATCATCTTTCATTTAAGTGGTTATACTGCGTCTCCTCTTGTATGCCATAGTCATAGTTTGAAAGCTAGAAAGAACCCTAAATATTACAATGTTCATGAGGGCTCCATGGTCCAACATTGTATCCCCAGCATCTAGAAATGCCCCTAACACATGGCATAAGAATAATTTTTTGAATCAATAAATAATATGAGTCAGTGTTAACTATTTTTGTATAAGGGACAATTCAGATAAAATTAAAATGTTTCTTGATAACATGCCTTTTATTACACCTTCAAGCATTCAAAGTAAAAATCACTTCCTTAAATCCTGAGGAAAGTATATTGCAACCCAGATTTCATTCTTTATTAACTTAAAGGATATTAGTGAGGAGGATGGCACTGTTTGTAAAAATAAAATGCTATAAAAAAAGGCGGGGGGGAGCTATTGGAGAAATAGTAACAAGGGGCTTTGTAATCTCTCCTCTTTTATATCTTATATATCATTCAAGAATCTTCTAAGTCCATTTGTATATACCTTCCATTTAATTCTTGAAACAGCCATACTAATAATTTGTCCAAGGTGAAAAATGACAGAGCTTGTTGGCTTCCTAGATTCTAGCTGGTTACTTGTCAAGATATTTTATTAGGGATATTTTAAAAGTTACTCAGTTTTTAAAATTTACAGTGCTGGCTTTAATATTTTCTTTCTTTTCTAATATTTCTGTTGATGGTTTTGCTTTGTTGTGGGAATAGAGGATTACTTTAGAGATAGGTTATCAGATTTAACAGGTAAAAATAGAGGATACCCCCTTAAATCTAAATTTCAGATTTTAATGTAAATGTCTCATGGGACATACTTATACTAAAAAGATAGTTTGCTTGAGACATACTTATACTAAAAAAATAATTTGCTGTTTATCTGAAGTTCAAATTTAACTGGGTGTTCTCTGTTTTATCTGACAACCCTATTTACAGGACTCCCTGTTCTCTCATCACCATTTTCCCAGAATTCCCAAGGAATGTTTCACTTTGGTGTAGTTTTAATGTTAAAAACATTGTGTGTAGCAGGGGCCCCCAACCCCCAGGCCACGGACCAGTGCCTGTCCGTGGCCAGTTAGGAACTGGGCTGCACAGCAGGAGGTGAGCAGCGGGCGAGTGAGCGAAGCTTCATCTGTATTTACAGCCGCTCCCCATCGCTCGCATTACCGCCTGAGCTCCGCCTCCTGTCAGCATTATGGTGAGTTGTATAATTATTACATTATATATTACAAAGTAATAATAATAGAAATAAAGTACACAATAAATGTAATGTGCTTGAATCATCCCCACACCCCTACCCCAGTCCATGGAAAGATCATCTTCCACAAAACCAGTCCCTGGTGCCAAAAAAGGTTGGGGACCGCTGGTGTATAGCATATTTAGTATTATACACCATGTTTTCTTCAGAAGAGCAGCACTTAAGACTTTTCAGTGTCTGTTTTTTTGCCTTGTTCCTTTTAAATTTAGTTTTGACTTTCTTTAGAGAAACATCTAACTTATAAAGCCTTACCTTTTTCAGTTTTTAGCTTACTTAAACATGGGCTGTGAAAAAGAGAGTATAACATAGTTTAGTCTTAAAGATGATAATGCCACCTTTCATCAAACATCATCACTTATGCCAAGAATGAAAACAAATTCCACATTTTGAGTCTGCATAGAAAGCAAAATGACCACTTTCATAATTGCTATGTACCCAGTGTCTGATTACGGGCAGATGTAGCTGAAAAGATAAATAAATAACTAGACAGATCTTTTATCATATATATCCCAGCATATTTCACAAAGCCATTGCCAAAATAAATTTGATAATGTACATCCCTTAGATCCACTTGGAGAGCACACATGCGTGTGCGTGGGTGTGTGTGTGCATGTGTGTGTTTCATCTATTAATTATCTCCTTTAGGGATCTGCTAATCACTTATTTCTTCAATTCTGAAAAATTAATTTGGCTTTAATGCCCTTCTGTACTACCTTTTTCTGTATCCATTTTAATCTGATTTCTTTGATGAAATTTTTAAAACTCAGACTTATTACGTTTGAGGGGAATGATGCATTTTCTTTCATCTAGGAGGTAAGAAATACGTGGTGGGCAGCATGTTTGTGGAGATAGCATGTGTGGGAAGACTTTGGACTTTATAGAGCCTTTACTGGTCATGGGAGGAGCTGCTGTCTGTGCCTTGCTAACCTTCCTTACTTGTACAGAAACTGAGTTTTCATGTTCCTGTGGATTCCTCTCACCACTGTTAGCTTAGTCTTCCATACCTGTCTGAGAAAGAGATTCTACAACATCTTTCAGCAGCCAATTACAGTGTTTATCATCTCACTTAGAGGAAAATTCTTCCTCATGGTCATCGTTCTGTGGGTCAAATTTGTTTTTTCTTTTCTTCAGTAAAGGTGAAGGGTAGTGGAACAGCCTTTTATATATACCAGGAGATTATTTAAATTTGTATACTGTCATTTGATTTTTTTTTAATTCTGGAGAGTGCAATGCTATGGAGCACTTTATGTTTATAACTTTGCCTGAAAGAATGTAGAAGACCCGAGTTGTCCTAATTTATATTCATCCAGGTCCTTTTTCAGGGTATCTTAATCACATTTCTGCAGTGCTCTAGCATTCTGCATTAGAAGGTCTCTTGTCTCCTTTTGAGTGAGTGAGTGAGAGACAGAGAGAGAGTGTGTGTGTATGTGTTATTATCCACTGAGATCCAGAGACTCAGTAACTGTTGGCTGGGATCATACACTCAAATGTAAAGTATTTGAGAGCTGGTTTTCTTTTTGGTAATTGCTCCTTTTTTTATCCTGTTTAATAATACTGTTCTCTTTTCCTCTCCAGCACAAATGTGCAGGTATGTGATAGCCCTTTCCATTGCTCTCAAGAGGAAGCAAGATCATTAGTTGAATCGGTAAGGAACAAATATTCAAGGCATCCGTTATTCTTATAAACGTCATGGAGAAGTCTAGCAGAAATTCTGAAAAATCTAGTGATGAAATGTATCAAGCCTTTTGGGGAGCATAAAGTTTAAAAATAACATTAAAATTATTTTTTCATGCAGGGAACTTAGATTAAAAACCTTAAAACCTTTTAGTTGTATTTCTATTTTCTAAAGTACATTAACCATTTAACTGATTTCATATGATGCTATTTTTCACCAATTTATTGTTGTTTGAATGCATTTGCTCTCCTCTATACTGACCTGTTCCCATGAGTTATCCACAATCCAGTGTCTAAATTGTGACTGGCTGCTGGCACAGGTGCATTTTGGCTCAAAAAAATGAAATAAATACATCTCTTTTCCTTTTTTTTTTTTTTTTCCATTTAGTTTGGTTACCTCACAAGCTTTCCTTCTCTTAACTAAGAAGATATCCTCGGATTTTTACATGTCTTAGTGATAATGCTGCTTGGAGGCAACTGAATTTATTAGCAAAGTAATGCTTGATTTGGAAACCACTAAATAGGAAAATTCAAATTCAGATAATTAAGTAATGTTGCTGTGTAAAGTGTGTTCAGGAGTGATCTTAGGCTAGAAATCCCATTTATAAATTAAGGGTTTTGGGGGTTTTTTTGTCTTAATTATCAGATAGAAACTAGTGAATTTAGATCTTTACTTAAGGAACAACAAAAATGTTTGCTCACAATGGCTGCTTTGAATTTTTTTTCCATTAATTAGTCAGTTATTTAATTATTGCCTGCTACGTGTGGTTAGAATCTAGGTGCTGGGGATGCAGTATTAAAAGACACAAAAACCTCTTTCCTCGTATAGCTAATATTCTAGTTGGGGTGATGGATAATAAATAAATACACAAGTGAAATATATAGTGTTTGTGAATGCGATAAATGCTATGATGAAAAATGAATGAGGGAAGAGGAGATAAAGTGCCAGGAGTGGGATGGGAGTTGTAGTGATTGAAAAGTAGTAGGGAACAGCCCCACTGAGGGGAGAACGGACCTGAGTCAAGTTTTGTAGAAGGTAAGGGACTGAGCCAAGTGACTATCTAAAGGAAGAGAATTCCATGCTGCAGCCCAAAGGCCATGAGGCAAGTGGGTACCTGACATGTTCAAGAAATAACCGAGGAGCCACAGTGGCTGGTGGAGTAGAAAGAGTCTAAGGGAGAAAGGAGGAGATGAGATCAGAAATGCATGGATCTGGGGGTGAAAATGGAGGCAAATTATTATGAAAGACACTGTAAAATACCCTTAGAGACTATTTTAAGAATCTCATTTCTTATTCTGAATAAGAAGGAACCATTGAGAGATTTAAGCAAAGGAGTGATATGATCTGACTTAGATTTTAACAAGATCACTCTGGCTGCGTTGGTGAGAATGGGCTAGGGAAGCAAAGGAAGATGCAGGGGAACCATGACAGTAATGCAGGCTACAATATCGTTGTATTTTTTTTCAAGTTTTCAATTTTATATCTGTGTCATTACATTCTGAACTTAGTTCTCTTCAATATTTATTATTAATTCTTTAAGAAAAAAATTAAGGAAAACAAATTAAAAACTTTATTCACGTAGCCTCCCACTAATCTCAGATTAAGACTATTTCATTTATTTTAGTTTGGGTTTTATAAATGGTAGATATAATAGATACTTGTCTTAAAATTAGCTGTAAGAATAAAGTTTCAATCTTACATCTTTTTAAAAAAGTTGTTTCCTACCATATTAGTAGGAAAAATCCTCGGAAAAAAATAATAATTGGAGAACATGGATATGATCTGGATAGTTTGATTTGGGGAACAAGATTAGAATTCAGAAACATTAACATCCAGCTTTAATTACATGGTTTGGTGGCTTTGTTGTGTTTCATAATAATGAAGAAGGTGCTATACTGATATTTCACTGAGAAAACTATGGTAGAAAATCAAAATGCAGAGAAAGCAGCCCCTCGTCATCAGCTCTAGTGGAACTTACTGTACATGGGATTTCACCATTAAAAATTTGTAAGTCAAAGAATTGCTCTATTAGCAGCCTCATTAGTGATTCAGGAGCTCAGATTAGGTAACAATTTCTCCTGAAAATTTTATCAACTTGTAATAATGACATTCTTTGTAGTCAGAGCATTTTGACTTGGCATTTTATCTCTTCA
This sequence comes from Mesoplodon mirus, assembly GCF_964341445.2. Classification (NCBI taxonomy): domain Eukaryota; kingdom Metazoa; phylum Chordata; class Mammalia; order Artiodactyla; family Ziphiidae; genus Mesoplodon; species Mesoplodon mirus. The sequence continues at coordinate 157,722,081 of NC_138977.1, forward strand.
GAACCACAGTGAGATGTTTGACTCAGCATTACTTAGGTATATATTCCCAGATCTCTCTATTTTGCTATATATTGAATGTTGCACTGACTTCAAAGTACTGTCAGCTTTTGTTTGTCCTTTGCTTGCTCAGAATAACTTAAGACATTAAAGTCGTCCATCAAACTTGATCATATTCAGACCACATCAATCCTGGGCCTGTATGGAAACAAATTGTAACCCCAAGGTTTATTAGTGGACTTAGAATAAGTGAACTCATTCTAACAAGTTAATCAACTTAGGTAATATTATCTTAAGACAGATGTGTAGATGTTAAATGAGTCTGGAGACTTCCCTGGTGGTCCAGTGGTTAAGACTTTGCCTTCCAGTGCAGTGGTTGTGGGTTCGATCCCTGATCGGGGAGCTAAGATCCCACATGCCTCATAGCCAAAAAAAAAAAAAAAAAAGGAAATAAAAAAGAAGCAATATTGTAACAAATTCAATAAAGACTTTAAAAATCGTCCACATCAAAAAAAATCTTTAAAAATAAATAAATAAATAAGCCCGAACTTATGCTTAAAACAAGGCCAGATAGTAATATAAGTTTTCACTTTCTAGATGTATATTCACAGAATATTCAGAATGATCGTTAATTAGGTGAGATTTTAGGATCAAGTAATTGGCTTTGGTGAACATACACTTTTAAAGTATACAAAGAAAAGAAATGGACTAATCTCTTGAGGGATTAGGAGAACTGTTGCAGGAAGCATATACTGGTGAACATATATTGATCAAAATACAATTAAATATAGTAGCATTGAGGCCTCCCCCCAAAATCATTAAGTAGTCACCCAACAATATGTACAGATCAATTAAATTAGGAAAAATAGTGTCACCATAACCAAGAAAAATAAAAGCCAACACCCTGATGACTATTGTTTGGATGCATTTTAGAAACAAAAGAGAAAATATCTACAGAAGTAATTTGTCAGACTTAGGTTAGAGATCTTAAGAAGGATAGCTGATCTGAGGAGGATAAGGAGAACTGAAATGGTCAGAAAGGTTATTGGATTTTGTTTATAAATAGAGATGTTTGAATTATATACAATCATGAAGGGCATGGCTGTGTCAAAAACAAGGTTTGCTACTTAGATCTGAACACACTAGGGATCCACAGAGGCAGTTGGTTACTCTGGGTGTCCGGGCTACAGTGTGTGGCCACCAGCAACAGGAGTAACTCTCAGTGGTAGTTCAACCACAGGACCACCCAATTACATTTTTTTGGATAGTGTGTCTTTTTTATAGCCAAAAAGGTAGGACTCTTTCCCAATTTTTGAAGACTATATGACCAGAAGTTGGAGCTTTATTTCAGGGAACAAGGTTCAGAGCCTTTATAGGGAACAAGGAATGTATGTTTGTGTATGTGTGTGCATACACATGTAGTTTTCCTTTCAGAACTAATATCAGTTGATATTTAATGACAATTGATTCTGGGATTTAAGATGCTAGTTTTAGGATCCTTTACTGTATATAAAGTATTATTTGGAAAATATATTGAGAAGATGGGAACAAAATTTACAAGCTTTATCTAATATATATAATTAGAGAATACATTGTTTTTTCTAGTATATGTGGACACTTCCAAAAATTGAGTATATGTTAGACCACAAAGAGTTGGAAAATAATACCAAAGAGTTGAGGTAATGCAGACCACTTTCTCTGTCAACAGTATAATAAAGTTGCTAATCAGTTATAAAAATATTAAAAGAAAAAAACCCCAAATCTGTATTGTTTGGAAACTAAAAATACTTCTCAAGTCATGCCTCAAAACAATGAATTATGAAAAATTATAAAATATTTAAAATTGAATGACAACTAAATCACTCTATGTCAAAACTTGCATGATGCAGCAAAAAAGTTTTTGAGAGAAATTAACTGTACAGCAGAAATGAAGAAAGAAAATTGAGAGGCTGAACATTTAACTCAACAAGCACTCTGTTTTTTTCTATCTTTTTACATTATAAGAGAGAAAATTATAAAGAGTGGAGCAAATATTTAATGAAATGGAAAACAAGGAGATAATGAAAAGGATCAATTAAAATAAAAGCTGGGTTTTCTTCTTTTAAGGCTAATAATATAGACAAACTTATTATAGGAAAGACAGTGAAATAGAGAAGCATAAATAAAAATATCAAAAATTAAAATTAAGACATTATTACAGACACAGGAGATATATAAGTAATCAGAAAGGAATACTCGGGACTTCCCTGGTAGTCCAGTGGTTAAGACTCCATGCTTCCACTACAGGGGGGACAGAGGGCATGGGTTCAATCCCTTTTCAGGAACTACGATCCCATGTGCCACACAGTGTGACCAAAAAAAAAAAAAGAAAGAAAAAAAGGAATATTCTAAATTGCTTTTGGCAATACCTTTCTAAACATAGATGAACTGACAATTTTTAAAAAAATATAAATTACAATGTCAAATCAAGAATAAACAGAAAACCCAAATAGACTTATCAACAGTTTAAAGGAATACTTAATTATGAAAATGACATTTTTTCCCATATTAATTAATGAAGTCAATCTGTTTTTAATCAGAATTTCAATAGGGTTTTCACTGAACTTGGTAAGATAATCCTAAAATGTATATGGAATATTAAAGGGCCAGGAATAACCTAGAAAAGACTGACAAATTTAAAGTTTTTTTTCAAGCTGTAAACAATTAAAGATACCACAAAATAAGTCAAAAGATAAGCCATTGATTGGGAGAAGATACTTGCATATAAGTGACAAAAGGATTAACAACTTATTCAAATCAACAAGAAAAAAATAATCAGTAGGAAAAAAAATGGGCAAAAGTATGAATGGGCAACTCACAAGAGAGAATATTTAAATTGCCAATAAGCATGTGAAAATCTGCTGTATTTCCCCAGTGATCAATGAAATCAAATTAAGACATAGTGCAATTTCATAGTTATCAGATAAGCAAACGTTTACAAGTGTTTTTAAGCAAGTGGAGAAGGGAGACCACTCGTACTTGTTGATATGCTTTATAGGAGTATAAATTAGTACAGCTACCTTGAAGAACAATTAAGTGATTTTTAGTATAGTTGAAGATGCTTATAACCCACTACTCTGAAGTTACCTTTCTAGATGTACATTCTATTGAGACACTAATACATACGTTTTTATGATCAGACATGGGAAAGTTGGAAACTGGACAAACATCTATCAGTAGAAAACTGGGTAAATAAACTGTAGTATATTTGTACAGTGGAATACTATACCACAGGTAAAATATGTGAATTAGAACTATATGACTCTACATGGATAAAACCTTAAAGTGCAGTATTGGGTGAAAAAAACATTTGCAGCAGGATATAGTATGCATTGTTGAAGTAAATTTTAAAACACCCAAAGCAGCACCATATATTTTTAATGAATACAAACAGATACATTGCTCACATTTTAGAAACATAAATAAGAACAATAAACACCAGTTTCAGCATAGTGGTTAGGAGAAATTACTTCTGAGAGGGAGTAAAAATAAATAAGGTCTTTATTTTTGATGAGTCGGGAGAAAAAGAGACTTCAGTTGTAACTTTTCTGAAATAACAATGTTAACTCTAAAAAAATCTAGAGAGTAGATATTGGTTATAAAGGTCTCTTCATTTTCTGTGTGTTTGAAGTATTGATATTTCATAATTAAGAGAATTTGTATGCCCAGAAAAACAACACAGAAAATTAATGAAACCAAAAATCGACTCTTTGAGACCAGCAAAACTGATAAACCCTTTAGCCAGAATGTTCAGGAAAGAAAAGAGAGAAGACAAATCTTTAATGTCAGGAATGAGACAAGTGGCATCACTACTGATTTAGGAGCTATTAGGAGAACAATAGAGAAATATTGTGAAAAAACTGTATACCAGTTCATTTCACAAGTTGGATGAAATGGGCAGATTCCTTGAAATACATAAACTACCAAAACTCACTGAAGAAGAAATAGGCATAAACAACTTAAATTTGCACTTAAAAACCTTTCTGTAAATACAACTCTAGACCTCGGATCCCACTGCTTTTATTAAGCATTGTACTGAAGCTTCTAACCAGTGCAGGAAGGCATTGAAAAGAAGGAAAAGGCATCCAGGTTATAAAGGAAGATGGCATGAATGTCTATATTAAATATCCCATAAAATCTAAAGCTACTAGAATAAGTGATTTTAGCAAGGTTGCAAGATATAAGCTCAATATACAATAAACAATTGTATTTTTATATATTAGGAAGAAAAATTAACAAAAAATAAATACATTATTTATAATTCCTTCAAAAATATGAAACACTTAGGAATAAATCTGTACCCTGTAAACTGTAAAACATTGCCCATAGATATCAGAGAACTAAATAAATGGGAAGATGTATCATGTTTGTGGGTTGGAAGACTCAATATTGCTATGTCAATTCTCAAGTTGATCTATAGATTTAATGCAGTATCAATCAGATTGTAATACGCTTTTTTGTAGAAATTAACAAACTCATGTATGTGAATACTAAGGACCTAGAATAGACTCAACAACTGTGTAAAGAACAAAGTTGGAATACCAACTCTTCCTGATTTCCAGACATTTTATACAACTACAGTAATCAAAAGAGTATAGTAATGGTGTAAAACTAGAGAAAGATCAGTTAAAACAAATCCAGAAATAGACCTACATATATGTGGACAACTGATTTTCAAAGTAATAAGTTTTCAACAAATAGTGCCTGAACAGTTAGTTATTCCGTACGGGGGCAATTAACATCAGTATATACTGTGGCCACCTCTTTCATCCCTAAACTTTACCAGCAATCTCATAAACGCATGTTGGCGTTTACATAACCAGGCGAAGGACTTTAGGTGAATCCATCATCAGAAGCGTCTGATGTGAGTCTGAGGCATTGTTATAGCTTAAAAGCAATAGCACTTAAAAAATTGACACCAAAGCCATATTAACATTTTTTTAGAGGCCCACAACAAAGATAATCAATAAAGCAGCTAGTGTAGAAGTACACACTTTGGTGTTCTGTACTCTAATGGGAAGCTACCAACTAATGAATATTTTTAATTAGTTTCAAATATGAAAAGTAATGACCAGAAGAATAATGTTACAGTTCATTATAGTTGTTGGATAGGACTTTTAACAGCATCCTTCTCAGATCGTTTCCTTTGGGCATGTACTTCATCTCTGCTTAAAGCTATTGACGACAACAACAACAGTTTCCTTGCACATCTCAGAACAAGATGACAATCCTTGGCTTCTGGTTTTTGAAATCAAGCCAACTCAAAACTAAGTTCTGAAATCACTCTGGCTGGGATGCCCTCTTATTATCAGGGTTGCTTGGACCTCTTGGACTGCCTAGACAAGAGACCCTTCCCTCTGTGGGCACTCACTTTACATCTCCATCAAAGAGGACTGTGTTTCCCTTTAGAGTGGGACCTTTCTGTGGATGTGATTTTTCTAATGAGGTCATGCTACAATATTTATGCCATACAGATTTGTTTTATTTGTGACTCTGAAAATGAACATCTTTGTGGCAGTTTACTATTAAAAAATTTAAATAATGTATTTTCTTGATAAATCAGGATCTGATTCTAGTATATCTCCCTCTTCCTTTCCCTTTCTTTCCTCTTAAAAGCTTCACTGCATTACCACTCAAAGATGGACAAAGGAGATGAAAGTAAAATAATTTTTTCCAGCTACTAGCCAATTGTAGACATTCTTGAAAGGAAGAGGAAGTAGATTAAACTAACATAAACCTAAAATACTCTTACAGGGATTTCCCTGGTGGTCCAATGGTTAAGACTCCACACTCCCAGAGCAAGGGGCTGGGGTTCAATCCCTGGTCGGGGAACTAGATCCCGCGTGCCACAACAAAGACCCGGTGCAGCCAAATAAATAAACAAAAAAATATTTTTTAAAAATACTCTTACATTTTGTTTATGGATAACTAAGAATTGGTCAAGTTTTGTTGATTTATAAAGCAGAAATCAGAAAAGGAATGTGAAAATAAAATGAATATAGATGAGGGGGATTAAGAGGTACAAACTTCCAGTTACAAAATAGATGAATAATGGGGATGAAGTGTACAGCAAGGGGAATGTAGTCAATAATACTGTAAAATCTTTGTATGGTGACAGATGGTAACTAGATTAATCATGGTGATTATTTTGTAATACATAGAAATACCGAATCACTATATTGTGCACCAGGAACTAACCTAGTGTGGTAGGTCATTTATACTGCAACAAACAAACAAACTCCGAAAAAGAGATCAGATTTGCTGTTACCAGAGCGGTGGGTGGGGGGAGGAAGAATTGAATGAAGGCAGTCAAAAGGTGCAAACTCCCAGTCATAAGATAAGTAACTACTAGAGATACACGGTAGAGTAGGATAAATAGCATTCATGCCACTGTATGTTACACGTGAGAGTTGTTAAGAGAGTAAAGCCTGAGTGCTCATCACAAGGAAAAATGTGTTTTCTGTTTCTTTAATTTTGTATCTATATGAGATGATGGCTGTTCACTAAACATATTGTGGTCATCATTTCATGATGTAAGTTAAATTATTATGCTGTACACCTTAAACTTATACAGTGCTGTATGTCAATTATATCTCAGTAAAACTGGAAGAAGAAAAATAAAATGAATATAGAGTAACTGCCTTATAAACCATGGAAACATAATGTAGGGAGAGAATACCCAAGGTAATTTAATTCAACTAAAACCCTACTCACCTGAATGAAAAATCAGAAACTTTTTTCTCTTTAATTTTGAATCCTTATAATAAAGTAAAAGAACATCAATCCTCATATCATGTAGTAAAGCAAGCTTTTATGTTGGTTGAGTGTGTCATGTTTGTTAATTAATTTGAACAAATGTAACCTGCAGGTGAAAATGCTTATAGGGACCTGGTGGGGTTATCTGAAGGAGTACAAAACAGTTGTTTAATAGTTCATGTTCATTTAAAATACAGTTTACACATGAGTAGGGACAGAAAGAGAGTAAGCCTTCTTTGGTTGATAAAAGAGGAATACTTTGGTAATAAGAACACTAAATTTGTTTGAAAGAAATTAAAGATATGAATATTCATGAGAAGTATTTTTGGAGTGAGAGAGGAGAGGAGACAGCATTTTTAGAATGAGAGTATAAAGTAATACAATTTCCTGGAGAATTTATCTTGGATGAGTAGAGGGTGCCCACATTCATCCCCTACTGAGAAATTAGAAGTAAGTAACTGAAAATCCTTCTGTTTCGTACAAGGAAAATGTAATGATGGTGACTTCTGAGAGAGAGGGTTGGGATTAGGTCACTTTAAAATGCTGCTCTGTGTGTTTCTTTGTTCTTCCATTTTCTGTAAGCAAGTGTAATGTTTAAGAATCAGGAAGTCATTGACAGTAGGTGAAGAGTTAAATAGCTGATGTGTATCATGAACCCATTGTTGTTTTCAAATTTAAATGTTGGTCTCTTTTGACATATGTTAATATGGAGATGTGTAAAAAAAAAAAAAAAAAAAAAGAAAACTTCCAGACTTTCGTAGTTATTTTATCTCTGTTAGATTTACCTGTGATGTTTGTTTTCTTTTATATGAGGCTTTGTACAGTCTGAATATATTCTACCAACCAAGAAATATATTTTAGGAATAAAGAAATAAAACATTCTGGGAATTATTTTTAAAATAAAATGCAGTGATAAATGTTTTAGCTAGAATAGTTTGTCCATTTCTTTTCTGTAATGCTTTTTAGGTTAATGAGAAGCTGATCGATTATTCTATTTCATATATCATACATTTTCTTCCCCTGAAATATTTGACAGCTCCAGCAAGAAGCAGCTGCTAATTTTAAGCAGGAAATCTAAAGAGCTACCTTTCCAACAAACTCTGTAATAGGCGTCCTGCACAATTTAAAGAGCATAAGAATTTCAAAGAATAAGCAAGTTATTCTGTTTTATAGTCTATTTAGAAAAACAGAGCCATCAAATCCCAAAGGCCTAATCTCAATTTTTATGTTGTAGTGTTACTTTCACACCCAGAATTATTTAAGTTCTGCCATCCTCAAAACCAACCATGGTTAAGCATTTTCTCTGTGCTAGGAAGCTGAATAGAATTTTCTTTCGGTTTTTTTTTTTTTTTTTTTGAAGTACTTGGAAAAATCTCAAGGATGTTTTACATAAAATTTATACAGAGGTCTTCTTTATTTACATTGTTATATCATCATTTTGTATGATAGAAAATAAAACAAAGCATATTTGATTAACCTTTTTCTCAAAGAGTAGAAGGAAAAATAACTTTAACCCATTTATGATTCAGGGGAATGTATTAGCCAGCGTTTTTCAGAGAAACAGTCAATAGGAGATACATGTGAAGAGATTGTTAAGGCTTGGTGATTCCAAAATCTGCAGAAGGGGATGGCCTGCTGGAGACCCAGGAAAACCAGGGATTCAGATGAAGTCCAAAGGCAGTCTGCTGGAGAATTCCCTCATGCTTGGGGAGGCTGGTCTTTTTGTTCTGTTCAGGCCTTCAGCTGATTGAATGGGGCCCACTCACATTATGGAGGGCAGTCTACTTTATCCAGAGTTCATCAATTTAAAAGTTAATCTCAAGCAAAACCAACCTCCAAGTTGGCACATTAACTGTCATAGAGAATCTTTTAATATTGCTGAAATTTATATTTTCCTCCTAAGTTGTTCTTCAGGACTGTCCTTAGACCTAAGGAGGGCCCTGCTTTGGGTCCTTCTTTTTAGAGGGTCCTGCTTTGGCCCTCATCTAATCACATCTCTCCTCACAGGGCAAGACCGAGGGACCAAAGTTGTGCATTCACAAGGAGCCCAAGCCCCCATTCTAGACCACCTTTTAGTTACTCAAGTCCCTGGAGTTCCTTACCCAGATAGCTGCAAGCCTGTTTCCAGGGCCTACATGGGCATCTCCCCAAGTGTACGCTCATGACTGTGTGGACTCTGCTCACCATTACTTCTACAGGGGCCTGTGGGTGGCTGTTAGGAGGCAGGGGATGCCTAGATATGTGAGCTACCCTTGTGCAGGTGAGGCCCTCAACACAGAATGGAGCCTGGGGTAGCAGAAGCAGGGTGGGACAAAGGCCATGTGCCTCTTTTCCTTACTCTGCCATGTTCAGACAGTCTCTAAGGTGTCCAGAATGCTAAACAGGAGCTTCCAAGTCAGTGCAAAGGTATATTTATCAAGATAGTAGGATGCAACAGTTTTTATAGTCACTTTGTTAGCTTGACTTATAACCTTTAAATACTCAGGTGTATGATATATGGGTCTCCATTTGTACATTTGCCCCAGACCTCAAATATCAGAGGTAGATCTCTCCTACTAAAGCTGAGCAAATTCAGAGAATTAGAAGTTGATTATTAAATTTGAAATCTGAAAAGTGTGTTATAAAATCAGGGTGGTGGTTACACCTCAGGGAAGAAGAGGTTATGATTGGGGAAGTGCCTGGCATGTTCCATTCCTCGACTTGGGTGTTGGTTACATAGATGCTTATTCTGGTTATTCTTGGGCTTTGTGCATTCTCCTCTGTGGAGAATGGATCTCTCTTTAAATTTTTTTTTAAACCTTTAAAAATGCATTATTTTTAATTAGGAAAAAATCTTATATCTCAGAAAAACTTTTCAATCTTGTCTACCACAGGTTATGTCTGTTCTAGGAATCTTGGCCCAGTCATCAAAATAGAAAAATTAATTTAAACACTTTAGAAGACAGCTAAATACATTATATAATGTGTCTCTGTGTGTGTGTACCTACGTACACGTGTGTGCATGTATCTATGAATGTGTGTTTTGGATTTTTGTTCTCAAGGCCTCAGCCAAAGAAGCAACTGAAAGAAAACCCCTCTCCTCTCTTCACATTCTCAGTAGTTCCCATGGGTTAATGACAGAAAATTTTTTCAAGAATGCTTTTTTTTCTTATTTGACTCTTAAGTCTGTGGTTTGTTTATCTGAAAGAACAGGCAATAACAATAAAAGGCAAAGAGGAGTATTCACTTTGTTCTATAATTTCATGTTAAAAAAAAAAAATTCTGGATATAGTTTCCACATCTAAATGTTCGTTATAACAGAGACTGTTCTTATCTTTCAGGTGTCATTTTCACTGAATAAAGGAAGTAGTGAAGAAGGTATGGTATATGCTGGTTCTTGAGGAGCTAGATATGTAAATTTATTCGTTTACAGTAGTGGACACCCCAAAAAATACAATAGATTAATTTAAAAATTATATAAACTAAGTAAAATACTTTTTTAGTCATTAAAGTTTTCAGATGAAATCAATTATTTCCTAATTTCAGAAAATAAGGAACACATTTATTACTTTTAGGCTAGAAAGTAGTTTGATTGTGCAGTGACTGTTGGTGAAGCACTGAGGTTCCAGCTAGTTCTGATAAATTTTAAGCCTCCAAATGTCTGCATTTGGGAGACTTCATTTATTATCTATCATCATTTTAATGAATCACTCATTTTAACTAAAGATCTTAAAATCAAAATTTATAGTAGGATTAAAAATAGCATTTTTTTAAATTACCATTATTTGAAGCTGTTTTGAGAAACAAGTAAAAATGTTCTGTAGTAAAAATCTCAAAATACAAACATGTGCATGTATCATTTGCCTTTTAAAATATTGCAAGGCTTTTTTGCCTTTTTGTTTTAATATGAAACTTTAGAAGAGTATTCAGCTTGCAAGTTTGGAGGAAAAATGAGAACTATTTACTATGAATCGAGTTGTAAGATGTTTAGAAAGGAGCAAATGTATAGACATGATTTCGTGGGAAAGCAAACTATATTCCTTATATGGGAAACTAACAGATTGCTTCTTTGCAATATTATCCCATTTTGGGTATTTGACAGACAGTCAGATTTTACAGTACAGGGTTTTCCTAGACCTTTCATGCCGTAGCTAGGACACTAGCTTCAGTACTATTCAATAAAGACTAAAGTGACCCAGTAAGATGTAGGAAATAAAGTGGGAAAGCTCTAGACTATAAGGCCTTAGCCAAATGAGAGAACTTAGGATGAAAGTTTAAAGGTGAGAGGCTTTAAATATAGAAATGTGTCATACTAAGTTCTGATTGTTTTTATCTGCCTAAATCTTTCCGAAAGGTCTAAATTAAATTTGTCTTATCCTCCTTTCCTCCCCCACTCCCTCTCCACCCCTTCCCTAACACCCTGCTTCCCCCATTTTTAAACACAGATCAAGTATGGCACTTCCTTGGCAAGTGATGAGAACATTTGAAGTTCTACCATCAGGATTCCAGTCTCTAAAACTCCAAGACTCCATCTCCCCCAAGTGCTAGAAACAAGTAGATCTATGAGAATTTGCTAACTTCCTTTTGAAACTTCTTTTTTTTTTTTCAAAGTTTTTGAGATATGCAAAGTGTAAATAAACGTTGAAATTTTTGAATTAGTCTCCTTTGGATCTTTACTGATGTGAAAAGATGTTGTTGAATTTCATAGCAAAAATTTAGAAGCATTGAGTTTCACCAGTTCCAATTTGCATGCCTGAAGGAACCCAATGATTTTATTAACTTTTATTTCTGTAAGTTAATATAAAAATGATAAATTTAGTAAGTTAATATGATTTTTATAGATATTATTGCTCTCATTTTCATACCATATTATGTTTTTTGAGTCCATTGCTGGTGGAGACTTCATTTAGCCAACCTTTGTCCTCTTAATAGTCCTGTGTAAATGTGTTTACATTTATTAAGACTCTTTCCTACCATTTATTTTGTAGGTCCTAAACTCCATTTGATTTTCATCAAGTCCTCTTAGTTTTACTTCTCATCTCTATGGTGATCACTCCCAACTCTACAGTTCTCTCTCCTGGGGTCTATCTAGCGGACATCTCTTTAAATGCCTTGGATCCCTCTTGTCCAAAACTGAACTCATTATCTTCCCTTTTTCTTGAACAGCAGAATTAACATTCTCCTAGTTCCCCTGTCAGACCCTTGAAACCATATTGAATCTCCCTTCTCCTCTCTTTACTCATGAAGGTCATCTAAATGTTTCTTTGCCCTCTCCATTCCTTTGCACCCTTACTATGCAGGTTTTCCCCCTTATTTCTCCAGACTCTGTTAACAGCCTCCTAGCTCTTCTCCATGCCTCCAGATCCATACCTCTGCCTCGTTCCCATTGCTTCAGCCCAATTTCATGCCCTCTTGCCTCCTAACCAAGTTGTTATCCTACCTCTGGCTTTCCTTCCTGCATATCATCTTCCACATTTCCAAATAGTTATGTTCCTAAAGCATGGGTAATGCCTTGTTAGATTTTTCTCAAAGTGTCTTCAATGGCTTTTCATATTCTTGAGAACAGAAATCAGGAATGCCATCTTTCAGCCATGTCATGTTACCCCTTCTCCAAGCACATCTTGTGTTTTTCACATTCCCAGTACTGTGCTTCTGTGGCCAGTTCTGTTCATAGTTTTTTTCTCTCCTTTTCTTTCTATTATCATTATGAACACATTGCATTTACATAATATGTTTTGTGGTTTACAAAGCACTGCTATAATAGCATTTCTTGAGCATCTATTGCATGTTGGGCAGTGTTTCAGATGTCATGCATGCATATACCCTATAAGGTGGAAATTGCCCATTTCACGTTGAGGCTCCGAGAAGTTTAATAACTTGCCAGAGGTCACAGAGATAGTAAGTTTCAGAGCCAGAATTAGGACTCATGACTACATGGCTCTAAATGCTATGGTTTTTTCACCCTGCTATGCATGCTGCTTCCCTCCTATAGCCACCTTGTGATGTGGGCAAAGCTCAGAGCATGCCTATTTTACAGATGAGGAAACAGGCACAGAGTTTGTCATTAGCCCACGTGAAATAGTAATGTTCACTTGAGATGTCTTTGGGAATGTGTGAACCTCTTTGAGGGACATCAAAGAATGTAAGGAGAGAATCTATTTTTAATTTTATATATTGATAGCTTAAGCTGTGAAAATAATAAAACTTATAGAAAGATATAAAATAGAGAACAACTATTATTTCAATTCAGTTGGCCGTTGAACAACGTGGGTTTGAACTGTGTGGGTCCATTTATATGCAGGCTTTTGTCAATGATAAATACTGCAGCACTGCACAATCTGCTCTGCTACTTGGTTTAATGCATGGATGCGAGCCACAGGTATGGAGGAACCACGTATACAGAGGACGAACTGTAAGTCATACACAGATTTTCGACTTTGGGGAGGGTCTGCACTAAACAATAAGCAAATTATCAAAGGATGGATTAACGGCTTATGGCATGTGGCATATTAATCTCCTGTGAGTTGGAGAAGAAGCCATGTCTGGTGGGCCTCGTGTGGGGTAACTCACACCTCGTAGTTGGCTCCCCTCCTCCTAGCGGTCAGTGATACTTAGATGCTACCTAGTTAGTGAGCCTTGATCACTACAGTACAGTTAATCACAGTTGTCTTCATAGTATATGATTTTACATAGTTATAATCTTAAATACATCATTTTGAATTTTAACTCATTATTATAAGCATCTTTCTACATTGCTACGTAGTCATCAGTATTATTATAGTGACAATTATATTTCAGCATCTATTTCATAATTGTTTCAGAATGTCTTCCAGACTAGCTAATCTGATCTTTGCTAGCTCATTCCCATGGAACAATTAACTTGAACACATACTTAGGAAAAATCCTGCAAAAGAATAAAAATGAATCTTTGTTAAAAATCACCTAAAACAGGGCTTCCCTGGTGGTGCAGTGGTTGAGAGTCCGCCTGCCGATGCAGGGGACATGGGTTCGTGCCCCGGTCCGGGAAGATCCCACATGCCACGGAGCGGCTGGGCCTGTGAGCCATGGCCGCTGAGCCTGCGCGTCCGGAGCCTGTGCTCCGCAACGGGAGAGGCCACAACAGTGAGAGGCCCGCGTACCGCAAAAACAAACAAACAAACAAAAAATCACCTAAAACAAATTAGGAAACCAAAAGTGATCCATGGGTGGGATTTTAGGTAACACCCACAGCTAGGTCCCATGGATATGAAAAATCAAAGGGGTAGACTGTCCAAGATTTATTTTTCTCAAATGTGCTCTCTGAAATTTTTGTGAGCTTTTCTTTATTTTTCACATACAGACCAAATCATTTCTTACATGATACATTTAGTATCACTCCGTTGTTCTGCGGAAGAAACACACTGAATTTCATAAAATGCAGTTCTCCATCAAGGACTACATGCATTTTTAGCAGTTTGTGTACTCACTAATAGCAACATTTGATGATTTATTCCCAGGAGGGGGTTCACTGCCTTGTCATGACTAAACATGTTTCTTGTGACTGCTGATTCATCTTTATTACTTACTGCTTTATTATACAGTGGATCACATCTTTAAGTTCTGTGTCAGGTATGTTCTTTTCATCCTTTCTATATTCTGTCCAAGGTGATAATCAGTGTTTGCCGGTGGGGTCTATGAAACACCTGCTCCAGAATCACTTAGAATGCTTCTTAAAATACAGATTTCTGGCTTTCCCTAAAATCTACTAAATCAGAATTTCCGGGGTTGGGGCCATAAACTTGTTTTCCTCCCACCCCCATAAAGTTTTAAACCCATTGGTTTAGATAGTTGAGGGGTAGATCATATTGAGAATTTCTTCATGTTAATGTTTGAGGTTATCTTCCCCCTTAGAAGAAAGAAAACCAGATGTCTGCCTTCATAGTGGACTCGTATATAATATTATCACTACTTCCTGTTAGAAAAAAAATGAAAGGCAATAAAAGTTATATGAAGTTTAGTGTTAAATGTTAAAAGTGTTCTTCTGCATTTCAAATCAGAGAAAAATTTACACCTGATGAGAATCACTTGTGATTTCTAAGTTATCAAACTTACTAGATAAAGTGAGCCCATAATAATTGGTCACCCCCGCAGACCCACCCCTGGCTTCTGTCTTCCTAAGGCACCTTGAGAGAGAAGTGGCTGCTTCTCATGCGACAGCCTCGAGGTGTCGAAACGAGATGGCTCTGCTCCGACCGGGGTGGGGAAGACAGCGGTGGCAGCAGAAGATGGAAGAGCTCTGAGGAACGTGTGAGTCCTTGTCACGCACAGGCCAGGGTCTCTGTGGCTGACCTGACATTTACCCTACTTAGATCACCTGTTGGGAACAAACTCCACTTCTCAGATCATTCCCCACCTTAAAAGGAGCCAGGAACCCAGTGCAGCCAGGACAGAGGCATAAGCTCTTCTTTCCTTCAGTCAAAAAATATTTATTGAGCTCTCTTATGTCAGGCCAAACAATGCAGCTGTCAGTCCTTTCCTGAAGACCAAGACTCTCGAGGTATCCTGGTACCCCAAGAGGGAAGCTGCCGGTGCTTCATCTTCTCTGTTCAGATTCCCCAATGCAGAAAGGGCTCTTTCCCCTTTTTACCAGTACCTGGTTGCAAAGGGTTGAATCACGCAGAAAGATTAAGAGGTTTGATTACATCAGTCTAGAATGCATTCCATTACCATGATTTTCATCAGCCAACCCTCTGTTTTTAGACATGCTTCCTCCTTTTTGCTATTTTAAACTTCATTCATTCAACAGTTATTTACTGACTGCCTATGTGTAAGTGACAGGTACTAGTCCAAGTTTTTAGGATACACCATTGCAAAACTGACAAAAATCCCTGCCCTTGTAGACCTCGTATTTTGTGTGGGGAAGACAGATCACAGACATTGTAAGTAATTTCTATAGTGCGTAGGAGAGAAAGAGCAGGGAAAGGGGAAATCAGCAATCCCGCTTTTATTCAGGGGTAGGAATGTGAATTGGAGTTTTAAACTGAGTAGGTCAAGACAGGCCTCTTAGGAAGATGACAGCTGGGCAAAAGGTTGAGAGAAGCAGAGTGGGACCTCATGGGTCTCTGGCGGAAGAGAACTGAGGCAAAGGAAATACTCAGAACAAAGGCCCTAAGGTAGGAGTATGACCAGTTTGGAGGAACAGCAAGGAGCCTGTGGCTGGAGGGGAAAGAGCAAAAGAAGAGTGACAGAGATGAGGTCCCAGAGGCAGAAGGGAGGGCACAGGTGGCCTTGTCAGCCAACATAAGGCTTGGCCTTATACCTTGATCAAGTGAGGGTATAAGGGAGGGTCCTGAGCAGAGGACTGCGGTGATGAAAATAGATTGTGCTGGGGCTGAGTGTGCGGGGGACAGTGTAGGGCAAGGATGGAAACAGGAAGATTCCTTATGAGGTTTCTACAGTCATCAGATAAACGGTCAGAGTTTTTCCTTCTTTGAGATCATTTTCTCAGTATGCATTCCATAAGAGGGCATCACAGAATAAGAATATTTTATGGCCAAATAAATTTTCATAAAGGTTATTCCAGTTGTATTGCCACCCGTAATATGTGAGACTCTTAGTTTCTTCTTTCCTATCCTTCCTAGGATAGGATATTTTGTTGTTGTTATTACTATAATAGTTAATTATATACATACATAACAGTTAATTGTATTATTAACTGTTTCCCTACATTTTTACTAGTTATAGTATCTTTTATGAATGTTCCATTTATTTTCTTTGCCTATTTATCTACTGGATCTTGATGTTTTTATCAATTTGTATAATATCCTTATTTTCAGATGCAAAATTTGGATCCTGAAGGCTGGATCCAAGTTTAAAGCGATTAGCCCACATTCAAAAATCTAAACCTGGGCCCTAAAAATATTTATGCAGAGCTAACCAGGGATGCATGGGGTAGTTCTACTAATTTTCCTGCTTTGAGGCAGGACTAGCTATAGGACTATCCTTGTTATGCTCCCTTATTACTGCTTCCTGTTCTCTGTTAAAAGTAAAAAATGAAAGATAAATTTTTTAAAGTTAACACCTTAAATGGATAAAATAGTACAACCAGTACAGTTTTAAAAGTAATCATGGAAGAATGCCAAACAATGAGTTTATCCAATTAAAGCAGCTAAAACTGGATGGTAGGCGTGCATCTATGGTCCTTGACTAGGAGAATTTAGCAGTTGGCAAGATCAGGGATTACCATCCTAAAGCAAGGGTTCTCACCATCCGGGGAGTAGAACATGAACACTAGGATTCAGGCCAGAAGAGCACTGCTATGCACAGGTGGACAAAAACGGCTCAGCCCCCAGTGAAATCTGCAAGTAGATTTTGCTGTTCTTCCCTGTCTAAACCAACAGCAAGGCAGGCAGAGCCCGTGCTCAGGGCCCTTCTTGTGCCGGAGATGCCTGCAGGCTTGCAGTGAGTGATGCAGGCAGGTGTGGAGCAGAACTCGGGCTGTCGACTCCAAGACTGATGCCCTTTCCACTGTATCTCATTGCTTCCTGCACTCTTTCTTATCCTCCAAGTTCAGCTCAAATGCTGCCTTGTCTGTGAAACCTTTCCCACTCTTCACGTTGAAATCAATCATTTTCTCCTGGGGGAGAGGATATAGCACTATTGATTTATTCCTCCATTACAGGATTTCGTTCACTATAGCGTATATCAGAATTGTTCATATTGCCTCTACTACTGGATTATAAACTCACTAAGAGCGGAGACTGTGTCATGACCATTTTAGCATTATTGTTTTACACATTAACAATTCATATTGGTTGTATTAAATTGACACTGCATCCTGTGAAGAAGACAGATATTCTTTCTATTTTACTTATTACATTAACTGAAGTTTAGAGGTTCCTGGAAATCACAGGACTTCTGCATCTGAGGACAGTGTCCTATCACTGCATGGAAAGCATTTTGAGAGTATCTCTGCTCTATTCCAAAGCCATGTAAGATCTTTGAAATATAAGAATCTATTCCTTTTAGGGATATCCAAAAGAGGAGATTTAACATATCTAGCCTACATACCAGTGCTTTTAATTTAACTTACTTTATTTTTAATGTGTATGGACCTGATCACTGTACTCAGAAAACTCCTCATAAATCTTAAGGAATAAAATTAAGTATTAAATGTCTTTTTTTCTTTTTTTTTTTTTGCAAGCTGCGTAATTCTTGCTTCCTAAAATTCTACTCATCATTGATATTTTTCTTGAAAACCCTTCTATTTTACTGGGTTGTTTTTTGTTTGTTTGCTATGGAGCCCTCAAATGAATATAGTAAACATCTCTCTAGTGTAAAAAACCGAAACAAAACAACAAAAAACAGATACTTGTTATGAATTCCATATACTTTTTAATGCAGCCTAGAATATTTTGTTCTTTCCAAAGAAATGATTAGTGTTACCCATTTTTATGTTCCCAAGTGAATCTAAAGGATATCCAGAAAGTAAGATTCTCTGGGAAGGATTTTATCTATTATTTGTATTTAAGGCATTTTGAGAGTTCTTACATGAGATTCCTCTAATGCCCCAGGGGAAAAAAATTCAACTTATATAAAAAACAATACCTTAATTGTGAAAATACTAAGGCTGATCATCACATGTTTACTTCTGCTCTTTTATGGAGTATGAGGCAAAAATAAACATGGAATACTTCAAAATAAAAATAGGCTCAGTGCTCAAAGGCCAAAATTCTTGTCCCAGAGTGGCTTCTTCATGGGTTTTTGGTTTAATTATTGATAATAACTTTCATGTTTGAAACTTGATCTTCTGAACTTGAAAGTAGAAGTAACATATTTTTGTTTTCAGATTAGGAACACCACAAGAAGCACCATGATAGAAAACATGAATGATCTCAAGAGTGGTAGAACAAATAAGATTAATATGCAGTGAGAAATGAGGAAAATGTAATCCATGTTGATCTAATATAAATAGTTCAGTTGATAAACTCATTAAAAAAAAAAAAAAACCTAAAACTCCACTTACTCTAAACTACTGTATTTCAGGGAATATTTTCTCACAGAAAAGTTAGCTTTTCCTACTCTTCCCACAATATCAAATGTCACTCCTCTGATTTCTCCTTTTATTTCATTTTTAAGAACAATTTGAAGATTTTAGAAGTTCTTGGTAGGCTTTCAAACCATAATTTGATTTTTATCCACCCCAGCCTCGATCCTTCTGCTCCTCAAAAGTCCTATAAATATAATTTACAGTAGTATTTGTACTATCTGTAGAATATACCTAACCACTTACAAATAGCTTTTCTGTAATTCAGAAATCAACCAAAAGCACAATAGGTATAGACTGTAGGTTGCTTTTCTGAATCTGAAGGGGGATTTAGAATATAGAACGTTTTGAACTGGAGAGAACCTTGCATGTAAGTTGAGGCAAGGAGGGCCCAGAGAGGTGAATTTCTAAAGCCACGCAGCTACTGAGTAAGGGAGACTGACCTGAAACTAGATCTTCTGAATCCAAGCCTGTTGTTTTGTTTTTGCTTTTGTTTTTTGTCATGCTTTCCTGTGTACTTTGTGGTCTTTAGAGTAGAAAGGTAATTTTTGCCCCCTTTCTGTGGTATGCATTGAAAAATAATTGTGTGACTGTGGAAATGAAGATACTGTCAACTGAAAAAAAAAAAAAGCACAGTGTGAGAGTTGTGAGTTAAGTTTTATCTGGAGCAAAATGAGGACTATAGCCCAGGAGACAGCATTTCAGATAGCTCTGGGAAATTGCTCCAAAGAGGCAGGGGGGAAGGTCAGCATTATCTATGATTTTAGTGAAGGGGAGGGTACGTGCAGTCAAGCACACATGTTGGCAGAGCCTTGCTGCTAGCCACAAGGAGCAGATGTCACCATTAATGATTTTGGTGCTTTTCTAGTTACAAGGAGATGCAAGAATTGGGCTCATAAAATCTTCTCCTGAAAATACCTATCTGAAGACCTGTTCTGCCAGTTCTTCCCAGAGCACAGAGGGCCTCATTCCTGATCTCCACCCTGAACTCCTCTCAGGGGGTATTGAAGGTCAGAGGCTTCAGCAGCTCATGATTTGATCCTTGTAGAGGTAGATGGCAGGTGCCAATTTGTAGTTGGCAATATGCATCATTTTGCAATTCTATGGTGTAAATTTTTCCCCAACTATTAGTCTTTAAAGTGTTTATGGTTATAATACAAAACAGCATTCTTTATATGGAAATTTCCTTTTTGTAATAGAACTTCTTGGCAGGCTCTCCAACCACAATTTGATATTTACCACTGCCCAACCTGGTAATATTTCTTGTAAATATAACTATGAATTAAAGATCAAATGTAAGTCCTAGAATACAATATATGGCTTAACATTTTACTTGTGATTGACTTACAACAACTTTTTTGGGCAAAATTGTGTTTAATTTTTGTGTGTGAGTCTGACAATATACTTTTTGCTCTTCTTTGGTGTGTTTCCATTCTGTGGCTCTCAGCATCCCATGCTGGGAACAGGAAGGAGATGAATGCAAATCTGTGGCTGTCTTCCCCTTAATGCTTATGTTAGACAATGAAAATGTGGATCAATCTTAAGTTTTTCATGACGTGTTAGTATGTTGAGCAAGTGGGAAGAACACAAACCAACTATGCTATTAAAAATACTGTCTTTGCATTTGCTAGCATCTGTTTGGGTGGATGATTTTCCCGTGGTGAAAAACAAAAAGTGCAGCAAATTAGGTTTGCCACTCCTTAGTGCTTTTTTCCAATGTGCACGGTATGAAAGATTTAAAACAGAGACAGAATTCCAGAGAAAACAGGTGGTGTGAGAGCTGGACTTGATGTTGGCCAAATCCTCTGTGGGAGGGATTCACCCTCTCTAAGCAATTGTCCATCCCATGAAAGCTCTTTGCAATTGATTACAAGGAACATATTATGTGAGGAGTGTTGAGACTTGGCCTCAGGGTTGGACACTGGGGAGGACTGTGACAAAGGATTATGTGCTGATACCTATGTGTACATGAAAAATTATCCATTTTATAATGTAATTTCAAGTTAGATTAGTACTTATTTCTTGGAAAAAGGAGGTACTGTTTATACTCAGATAGCATTTGGCTTTCTACCTTCTTTTCTCCCCTTGGAGGGACGATCTAACTGGCAAACATGATTATACTTGACTGTGTGTGTGCATCCATGAGTATGGTTTAGGCAGTGCCTCTTGGAGAAAAAAGGGAGAAACAATGAGTCTTTGCTTATGGCCTTCACAAACGGAAATTTGGCAATTGCTTTACATAGGACATAAATCTTTGATGATAGGATCAGTGTAAAAATTCTGTTCCCAAGAAAGTAGTTCACAAAAACAATTATCTTCCTGTAATTTGTGAAAATAGGAGTACAACAACTTCAAATACAAGGAAATAAGGTTATC
Organism: Mesoplodon mirus; assembly: GCF_964341445.2. Lineage (NCBI taxonomy): Eukaryota > Metazoa > Chordata > Mammalia > Artiodactyla > Ziphiidae > Mesoplodon > Mesoplodon mirus. Next base: position 157,743,253 of record NC_138977.1, read on the forward strand.
ATCAGGTGGTGGGTGCCCCTTTGGCTTTGTACTGTCACAGAGAATATGGTCAGTTTCTTGCTGGCTATTGGCATGGGGCCTCTCCAACATGGCAGCTTGCTTCATCAAAGTGCCCAAGCCAAGAAGGAAATAGAGTCTCCCAGCAAGATGGCAGTCACAATTTCCATGAGCTAATCATGAGAGTGACATTGCATCATCATGCTGTATTCTGTTGGTTAGAAGTAAGTCACCAGGTTTAGCCTACACGTGAGGGAAGGGACTAAACCTAAGAGTAGATACCAGGAGGCAAGGATTATTAGGTACCATTTTGAAGTCTGCCTACCATAAGTAGTGGAAATTCAACATTGGACAATAGAAGGTTGTGTGTGAAGGGAGATCAATATTTCCTATTCCAAGGGAAATGGACTTGCACAAGATTTGTGAGGTTTACCTGAGACAGATTTCCAGAAAAATGGTGTTCTAGAAAACTGAGGCACAGGATGGGGAAAACTTTCCCCTAGAAATGGTAACAGCAGTCTTAAGGTGAAGGACATCCTGTCAAGGAGAAGGTGACATCCATAGCTTAGGCCAACAATCAGTAGTTATGTCCATCAGAAGCATTTTATGCTTTGGAATTTTTGTAGGTGTCTAGTGAGTCATGAAAAACACAGAAGATACAAAGGAATGCATGATTTAAAGGGAAAATAAAACAAGCTAATACATTTAACTGCTAAAAAACAAAACAAACTGAACAACTACAGAGATTTTGAAATACAACTGTCAAGGAACAGAACCCTGGAAGTGCTGATAGCGTGGGTTTCTCACACGTGACTCCAGATTCCCAGGGGAGTTTCAGAACCCTGAGCAGCTGAACTGGAAGGGAAGTGCCAGGGCTGTTTGTGTGGATGCACAAAGTGATTGGAGAGGAATTTGCAGGATATGAGATATCAGGGATATTAAGTAACAAACATGTTTCAGAAGCAATCACATAGTATGGCCTGGTTGTTAAAAGCTCTGAAATCAAACAGAAACTTGCTTCCTGGGGCCATTACTTGGTTCGCTGTGTGATCTTGGGCAAGTTACTTAATTTTTTTGAGCCTCTATCTCCTTTTTCTATAAAATGGTTTTATCAATAGCATCTACCTCATGGGTTTGAGAATTAAATGCAATAATGTAGATGCCATTTAGTGGCACCCAGTAAATGTCCACTAAATATTAACTATTACTATTATATAAATTGATGACTGCACACAGAGGAGAGAGAAAGAGTTGAGAAAGGACGATACAAGGTTTCAGCTAAGGATGCTGAAAGAATGCTGGTACCATGCACTCACCCAGAGTAAAGGTTGAGGTGAGGGTGTCATATCATTTGGGTGTGGTATGATGAGTTTTGGGCTTGTTAAATTTGAGGTGGCAGCATGTGACGATATTGAGCAAATCTTTATGTGCTCAGGTAAGAGGTTAAGTCTGGAGGTGACGATTAGAGCTAACATGTTCTTATGACCACTTAGTCATAGTCGATCAACCCTAGGTGAGCACTTGACCCTTTCCCTTGACTGGACCCACAGTCAAAATTGATTTATTCAAGACCCAAGCCTAAACTGAGCCAATCAAGATCTTTTCTTAGAGATTTGAGACTGAGACCAAGACATTACAGCCCAGTCTTCCTGGTCTCTGCAATGAAAGAGATGTAAATTCAATCTGCACAAAGGAAAATGAAATAGACACAAAGAAAAAGAAAACAAAATAGGCAAAAGAAACCAAAAAGCCACGTGTTTTGAGTCCCTAATACCAGGTGTTCCTGAGGCTTAGCTTCATTATTGTCTGGGATCCTTAAATATATTTTACATTTTTAAGCTGGTTCAAGTTAGGTTTCTAATATTTGCTACTCCCAACCAATCCCAAGAAGCCACATGTAGGTGATAATTGCAGGTATTTATAGTGAATGAACTCCCTGAGGAAATGGGAAGAAACCATGAAGGGAACAGTAAAGGTGCAGTTCAAGAAATGAGTGCAAAACTAACCTAGTATTGTGGTAACCACGGGAACCAAGGCAGGGATGGGGAAGGATAGATGGACAGCCTCATCAAATGCTACAGAGTGGTCAAGGAGAATGAGATTGGAGGAGTGGTCACTGACCTTAGTTTTTAATTTTAATTAAAGTTTTTAATAAAAATTTAAGTTTTTTGAGTTACCACTGGTAACTTTAAAGATGTCTACCATTCTCAACAGATTATCTATAATGAAATCTCTAAGTTCAAACCTTTTTGAAGCTTGGCAAATAGTGTTTCCTCCTTTATAAATCTTCTTAGCACACATGTTGAGTATGTCCGTATTTAATTTAAAATTGTTGGGTAAATGGATTGACTGAATTAAATTGACGGAATTAAATCTACGTTGGTTATGGTTCAAAATGATCTGATCTTTAATGGCAAGGTTAAGGATTAGGGCTGAGTTACTTAGTCTTGAGCTTAGAAATCAGCTCAGAAGCAGCTGACAGTGACATCACTGTGGCCACTATAAAAGGCAGGAGAAGAGGGGTATTTCAGCCTGCTTCAGGATGGAGAGCTTCACAGAAGGGAGCAGTCCCCAGGTGGAAGAAATTATGACCCAGAAGAGTGGAGCTGATCAGAGACAGGCTTCTCTGAGACTCAAGAAAGACTCAGCACAGGTGCATTGAGTACACTGGAGCTTTTGGCAACTGAGTAACCGAGTAGCAAATTTTCTACCTTTTTAAACACTGAGACTTGGCTTAAAATAAGAGTGAATCCCCTTATAACTGTAAGGCCAAGGGATGATCAGCATTAAGCACATTGAGAAACATAGGATACCTCTTTTTTTCCTCCTTTTGTTTTTCGTGCTATTATGTGGTTCCATGTCTGTGTGTTTGACAAGGAAGTTAACTGATTTGTTTTGAAAAGTGTGTGTGTGTGTGTGTGTGTGTGTGTGTGTGTGTGTGTGTTAGGATAATTAGTAGGGCTTTGCTTGCCCATATTTACATTTCTACAGGCCTAAATCACTGTTTTTTCCACTAGCCGAAAGAGGCACTCAAGCCTTCTAGCAATGCTGAGTGATGGTCTAGATGAGAAAAATTCAAGGATGTCCACTAACAGTTCCAGAGGTACCTCAAATCTCTCTGAGTCTTAGCTGTGGTCAGAAGGGAGAAAACTCCATCTTAGATTTCTCTGTAACACATCTGGGACCTATCTGGACAGAAGATAGTGGCACACAACTTTAAGTGCTCATGGAAATTACGAGTTACCATTGGAACTGCATGTCTCCTACTGACCTGCATTGCCCTCAGGACCAAAGGCCTCATTGCCTTCATCCCCAGCTTCTTTATCTGTTGCTTTGGGACCCTAAATTAAGTATGAAGAAAACTATCAAAATCTTTTGCCAAGGAAGTGATGGGTGCATATTTACCCCCTACCAGGCAAATGAAAAGCTGATAATATCCTGGAATCAGCTCTCCTGCTTTCAGTTGGGTTTTTGCTTGCATATGGCCAGTGCTTGTCAGCACTCATTGTTAAGGGGGGTGACCATGAGCTTGTCACCTAAAAGCTAAGTAGTTACCAGATTGAGAATTGTTTAAAGAAGTAACTGAAAAAGCTAAAAGTTTTTACCATCTAACATAGGTGATGTGGCCTCTCAAATGATAGTTTTACAAATTAGCAGTACAGAAAAGTGCTTCCTGACAAGTTAGGTGAAGGGAAACTAAATACAAAGTAGCATCTGTTATGATTAAAACTAGGTAAAAAATATACATGTGTACAAACAGAACACATTTTTTGTACTTTTTTTTATGTAGACAAACTGAGGAGGGTGATTTATTAGAGTGGTGGGCATCTGGATGATTTTTTAAAATTCTTGTTGACGTTATAATATTATGAGTGTAACAAATTTAAAGTAACCAAATTTGATGGATTTGTAGCAAGTGATGGTTTTCTGCTTGAACAACAATAAAAACGTCTTAACCTAAACCATGCACGTAATCACTGAATCAAAGAGTGGCAGAAATCCAGATTCTTGTGAGCCAAGCAGTTATATGGGGTGATAGAGTGGGGAGGCCTCTCATCTCAGGAAGGGAGCCGAGGGAGCTCAGAAAGGGTAATAGGATCACTTAAGTGAGATTTCTTTCTCCATAAAGGAGAGCTAATAGCTAAACTCTGAAGCTGGGCTGTGCAGAAGTTACACAAGTAACTGGGTTCGTGGCTAGTTAAGAAGAGAAAAAAATATATGTTAATTTCTTCTGGGAAATAGTCCACAAAGCTAAACAACAAGGATGACTAGTAGTGATAAATTGTGCATAGAAAATTGACCAGAGGAAAACGAAACCTTTTCTTGAGAAGAGATGGGTCTAATTTACTGGAGGTATATGTGTTCTGCAAAAGCAATTAGAATTAGAGTCCTTGAGAGATGGCCAATTCAGCTAGAAAGCAGGAAGTTTCACTTCCCTTGACTTAATGATGTAGATGAAAATATGGGCCGTCTATGCCTGTCTGTCTCCAATGAGCATTAGTTTTTGCATATTAAACTTTAAGAAGACACAGCAATAACTCCTGAAATCACAAAGATTCTAGCTTAGTAGATTCAGATGGCTTTAGCAGTCCACAGTGTATGCTGAAATGGTTAGATCTAAATTAATCTAGTGGTGAAAAGCACAAACTTTGGAGTCACATGGACTTAGGCTTGAATTCCACTTTTTACTATCTGCATCATCCTGGGAAACATCTTGTTTAAACTCTCTGAGTCTCAACAAAATGGGGATAAGAATACTCTCTTAGAGACCACTGTGTTGCATGGAATGAAATCTACTCAAGGTAATTTAAGAAAGGAGAAATAATTGTAAGGATCCAGGCTGTCTCATGAACCAAGGACAGGACAGGAAGTGTGGCGGACCTCATAAGCAAGTGAATCCAGGAACTGAAACATAGCCAGGCACCAGCGGGAGCTCTGAGTCAGTCAGTCTCTCTTAAGACCAAACAGTCTTCATCTGCGTCATTCTTCATTCTCCCCCAAAGACTTGCAAATGGATCCAACATGGCCTCTCCATCAGATATTTATCTGTTCCAATGTTCAACAGAGACCAACCTGGTTTATCTATATCCAACTGCAAATTTCTAACAGTATGAATTAGATTGGCACAGTCTACCTACTGTCAGGTGTTTGGCTCTGGTCTAGTCCAGTGTGACCTAGTGGACCAGGATCTTGTCATATGAAAACCAACCCCTTCATGAAATGTGATGATAAGTGTGTAGGAGTAAAGAGAAAATGATAGACATCTCTAGAAATGAAATTTGAGGATCAAATGAGATAATGTATGAGAAGGATATAGAACAGTGCCTGACAAGTAACTCAATAAATAGAGTCTGTGAAATAAACACAGCTGATAGGCAAGGGCCGTAAAATCTCCTCCACTTAATCTTTGAAATCATATTTTGCTGCACCTGTCATCAGAGAAGGAAGCTCACAGAATCATTAATTATGTGAGATCTATGAAAAGTTTCTTTCTTGACCAAAGTGACTACTATGAGAAAGAGCTGCCCGAGCAGCTGGTGTTACTGTGATCAAGTTCTTCCAGCCTGGTGAATGTTCACATCCCACCTCCCATCTCTGTGCTCTCATTTGAGTTCCCATATATGTTTACTATAAGTATATGGCTACTTAAAAGCTACCTGGCAGAATGACTAAATTATTTGGATACTTTCCTTGAGTTTATGCAAAAGACATGTAGCCACTGACTAAATTTTTTGTTAAATTGTTTTCTCCTCCTGCATTGATTTTGATGAAATTATAAAGCATCTGAGGCAAGACATTGGGCCCAAATGAAAGCTCCTTACTTTAACACTGAAATGGTATTTACCTTTCACAAGCACCTCTTCTCTGACTCTGAGAAAAGTATCCCCATGCAGAAAGAAGCTTTCAGTCTCCCAAATAGCCAAGCTCAGCTGAAACACAAGCTCCTACCTGAGATGTGCTATTTCATTCCTGCTTAAATCAGGTTGCCTCTTTTTAGAATTTAAATATCCCCTTCAATTAAAGAAACATCATGAAATGGGTATGAATGCACTTTTTCTTCTGCACCTGCAGCAGTTGTTTTGTCCAGAGGTGGTGCTATTTATAAAAGAAAAATTATCCCAATAAACTTGAGTTCTGTACTTGATATTGTATATAAGGGAACTTTTTGAAAAATTCGAAAACCCAAACACACCGAATAGTTTCTCTTTGAGATGATTTGAATTTATTATTGTACCAAATTAAAGCAATGTCTTTCCTTGCAGGTTTTAGAAACCAAAAAATATAATTAAATGAAGAAAAAAGTTAACTTCTCTCTGAAAGATATTTTAATGATTTCATACTCGTGGAAGACATTGCTTAATACATTTCCTCCTTTTCTCACTTGAAGCTTTCATACTTTACCTTTCAGGGCTAAATTCTGCTTTAGTCTAAGGTCAGTATTTATTTCAGAAACAAGGGTACCAGTGCAGTTGTCAGGAAATGTCTCAAAGAAAACCATGATGCACAAGTTATGAGAAATGTACATCTTGCACATGTCAGTGAAGTGGCTGTGGCCACCTCTGGTTTTAGGCTGAAGGATCTGGGGGGAGAAGTCCAGTCTTCAACCTGGTTTAGGATCACAGCAGGAAGCTGTATTTGTCCTGCCTGGATCCAGCCCACTCTGGTGCAGACTTCTTAAAATTGCCCCAGATAGCCTTCATAAGATGGACTTAGAGGTCCCTCCACTGCTGGGGAGTAAAGATAATATGGTTTCATGGTGGATACATCACATCTCACTGACATGTTCAGGATTATACAAACATTGTGTAGGATATCAGAGGTCACCCTGGATATTAAATGGATAGCATTGGATAGAGATAGAGTGAAGGTACCAGACCTTAATCCTGGTGCTGGAGGACACTGCCCTGGGCCTTGCCTAAGTGGCCCACTACCTTATCAACTCAAACTTTTTCCTGAGCCTGACTTGTGTATCCAGCTCCCTCTTAGACATCTCTAACTGGAAAAAGCACAAAGCCCAGCATGTCCAGAAATTGAACACATGGTTTTTTTCTTCCAAAACCATACATCTTCCATTGGTGAACAGGTTCCAGCCTCCATCCACTTGCCCAAGCTAGAAATCCAGGGGCTACTCTTTGAAATTCCTCTCCACTCACCTCCATATCCAGTTTCACTCAGTCATGTCAACTCTGCCTCCCAGTAAATCTTTGATTTTGTGATTTGTACTACTCTTGGGTTCCTTTTAAAGTCCATCAATTACAGTATTTTCTTCTCTCAATTGAAGTGATGATTACTTTCCTAAAAGTGGGCCATTAAAAAAAATACAAATGAATTTTTTGTAAGAAAAGCAACAGCATCAGAATTAGAATTATATATTCAAGTCATTAAGATAGAATAGTTACGCTGGAGTAATATGAATAATAAAAACAGTTTATAGAAAAATGAATATATAAAGTGTTTTTACATGAAAAAGAACGTTAATGACAATGACCTAACAAAATTAACTGATTTCAGCTCAGTCCTCTTCAAAGGCTAATGTGCTTACAAATCACCTGGTGATCTTGTTAAAATGCAGATTCTGATTCAGTTGGTCTGGGGTAGGGCCTGAGATTCTGTGTCTTACAAGCTCCAAAATGATGTTGATGCTGCTGTTCAGAAGCCCATATTTTCAGTAGCAAGACCTTAGCTACACGACTGTCAGTTATGTTCATTTGTATCTTAAGGAATTCTTGCCCCAAATCATCTGTCTTACTGAGGGATGTTTCAAACTTGGCTCTTAAATATTAATATTGTTCTGATGCTTTTCCTCTGGTGAAGCAGCTCCTCAGAGAGATGACCCATTCACATTTTTTCATTGTATGTGATAACCTCTATTTTTATACCAGGTGTAAATGCTTCAATTTGCATGAATCCCAGTGACATTAAATGTCATTTGACAGACACATAAACTCTTAAAAGATTAAAAAATAAGAAACAAGACCAGCATTAGATAAATACATGTGTTTATAGAGCATGGACCTAAAAACACCTCAATAGCAACTGAGAAATCACTTCGCATCATCCTTAGCCACTCTCAGCATGAGAACTTGTATTGCCAGCAGAAGTCTCCAAAAATGTTGTAGGGCAATATAAACCATGTTATCTTGAAAATAACACATGAGTATTTTCCCTAAAACAATTTTGAATTTTTTCATCACTTTATTCTGAAAATGTAAGGAGATATTTTAGGAGTTGCAAAATTTGATATTTTCTGGAGACAAAATTTTTATATTTTTTTACACAAATAAGATCATGCTATATATTCAATTCACTTTCTCCACTTAACAATGATCTTGGGCATCCTTATTTACTGGTACACTATATTATTTTTAATATATGCTTTTTAATGCCAGTGTATCAAAACCCTTATTTTTGTGCATTTGTATGTATTCTGAAATTGAATTTAAAATCTGTCTGGCCTGAGGTAGAGGTTCATACCCATTAACTGAAAAAAATTAATTAGTTGCATGACTTTAGATTAAATTGTTTTGCTAAACACTTTCTGAATGCTTCCTCTGTCCCAGATACTGTACCAACTGCTTTACAAGCATTATTTCATTACATCCTGGGGCAAAATTTAAAGGAAGGTGTTTTGAACCTAATATGTAGATGTGAGTCACTGCTCCTATCCCCAAACCCATTCTGCTTTCATCCTCAGCTTTGTGATATCTTATTTGTCCTAGCAGATGCAGTAACAAAAACAAAACTTTATTTTTTATGAAATATGATTCTGTAAGAACTTTATACTTACTAGTTATTGCTAATGAGTAGATAGAGGTGAAGAAAAAGAAAATAGTCTAAGAAACTCATTTGGATAAAGAGTAGAATGTCATATTTGGCAGCGGTTCAGATAAACTAACTTTATCATTGTGAAAGGATTGCTATGGGCATTCCAGTTTGAGTGCAAAAACTGCTCAAGTGGAAGGGAAAGATTCAATAAAAAATTAAAAGTCATTATGGTATTTAGACTGGCAGAGGACAAGAATCTTGAAATGGAAATGGAAAGTTATTTGGGAGAAAGCCAGGCACTTCTGTAGACACCACCATATTCATTCATTGGGAATTTGCAGGGACAATTTCCTTGTGAATGTCAAAGACCTGCTGTAGTGAATCTTTTGAATTGGCCTATTTCTCTCTGTCCCCTTGAGCGCTAACCTAGTTCAAAGCCTTTGTGATTCCTCATCTGGACTATTGCAGTAGACTCCGATTTGGTCTCGCTGCCTCCAATTTTGCTGCTCACGCCTGCCCCAGCCCAACTAGTTTTCCACACTGGCAACAGAATCACCTTTGTAAAATGCAGATCTGACTCTGTCATTCCTCTCCAAACCCTTCAGTGATCGTCCATCAAGTACAGGGTAAAGTCTCCGCAGCCCATTTGGTGTACAAGTTCCCCACAGCCTGGCCTTTCTTTTCTCTTCACTCCCTCTACTCTAGTCCTTGACTCTATGCTCATGAAATACCATGCTACACTTAGGTCCCCAAATATATGTGGCTACTTCATCCTTTGTGGGCCATTGCCTACACCACCCTTTTCACCTGGAATCACTAGGCACCATGGAAACAGTAAGCATCATGAGTACAGGGACCATCTATCTTACTCTCAGAACCTGGCACAGACTTCCAATTTGTATGAAGTAAATACCCCTTTATTTCTTCTAACTCCTCTGTGTTACTACCACAGCTGGCACACATCACAGGCAATGTGTCTTCCCCCACTAGGAGTGAAGGGGTTGAACCTTGTAACTGAAGACAGTTATTCATCTCTGTGGGATAACTATTTAGCACAGGGCCTAACAGGGCTCAGTAATTTTTTTTTATTATTCCAAATTATTTTTTTATTCCGAATTGAGTCGGAGGTTTGTTACATATGAGATTAACCTGGAGGAAATTTATCCTTAATTAGGATGAACAATTGAGGCAAAATCTCTTCTCAAGTTTTCCTGATCTCATCAAGTGGCTTCTCAATGTTTTCTCATGTTCATGGATGATTTCTGACTTTAGGACATTTTAGTTTGCTTAACTGATGCTTTTTTAGTAATATTTAAGTCTTCTGGGTCTACTTTCCTCATTGTCACCTACTTTGTGAGCCACTGGGGTAGGAAATATGTCTGAGTGACAATCTCACATACACACTGAAAACACACCTTTTGAGTAATGGATTGAGGTGGGAGTCTTTTAAACAGAGCCTCTCTCTGTTTATTTCCACACAAATCCTGTGATGGTAATAAAGTGTATAGGAGGCAGGTGGCAAGAAAGGCGCACTGGGAAGGGGCAAAGGAAGCATGTGTCAACTATTCCAGTCCTCATCATACTTTCTGTGTGGACAGCACATCACATTTGGCTGGGGCTGAAAAGCAAAATCCTATATTTAATGAGCCAATAAAATGCCTGGAGCACCAGTGGGCTTGGGGAGGCTTGACTTTTCACTAAGCTAAAAGCCGGTAATTGAGCCTGTGTGCCAGCTGAGACATGGAGGTTTCTGCTGAAAGAGCTGTGGCTTTCACAATTTTTTTCTTTTTCCCCTCTCATGTGCAGCCAGCTTCTGATGAGGACTTCCAATTCTCCTGGGAGTCCTATCATGTAAATTATTTTGATTAACCCTTACTCTGAGAGTCTCAATTTACTGACATGCCACATTAACGGCAATGCTCCTGTGTAAATGCCTGAGGGAGGAAGTGATAAACCAGGTCTAATGCCAAGGGATGAGGTTGAGCCTTCTTTGTTTTTGTTTTGTTTTGTTTTGTTTTTTTAAGCTTGAAATAGAATTGTAACTGTTTCTCCTTCACCAACGCACAAGGAAGAGGAAAAGGGTAGCACCAAAGACCATTTTATATAATTTTAGGCTAATCTTCCCCCTTCAGGTGGTAAGTTTAGCTGTGAGATTGCCTTAGTGGGGATATTTTTTAAAACATCGAAGAGACCCCACTGCTTGATCATGTCTTTAAACAATTTTCATAATATATCTGGACCCTCATTCCCATAGTCCTCATTGTGTGCGTCGAGTTAGAGTTGATTCTTCTGGGAGTTTTACAGGAATGCTTTCTTGAGCTTTTAAGGCTGGTGGTAGAGAGATGTGTTGGGCATTTAAGAAACTTAAAACCCAACAAAACAAACATTATTGTCTTAGTCCATTCAGACTGCTATGAAAGTATACCACGGGCTTGTGGCTTATAAACAACAGAAATTTATTTCTGAGTTCTGGAGTCTTGGGTAGTCGAAGATCAAGACACCTGCAGATTCAGCAACTATTGAGAGCTTGATTCCTGGTTCATAGATGACTGTCTTCTTAATGTCCTCATATTAAGGGTCTCTTTTATCCCATGCATGAGGGCTCCATCCTCTTGACCTAATCACATCCCAGAGGCCCCACCTCCAAAATCCATCACGTTGGACATTAGGGATTAATATATGAATTTGAGGGGACAAAAACCTCCAGTCTCTAGCAATTATGATAGATTAGTTCAACTAGTCACTAGCCATTATGAAAAGCTAGTTCAACTACATTTGTGGACATAGAAGGCTAGTAATGTGATGACTTTTGAGCTTGATCCAGAACTTGGATCCTATGTTGTGAGATATGATAAAAGGAATCAAATGGGTGTGGCAGAAGGTGGTGGTGGTGGGATGAGTTGGGAGATTGGGATTGACATGTATACACTAATATGTATAAAATAGATAACTGATAAGAACCTGCTGTATAAAAAAATAAAATAAAATTCAGTAATATATATATAACCTGACATTATTCTACATTCAGTGGGATTCATCTTTTGAAATATCCAATAATATAATGGTTTGACATAGAAGTGGAAAGTGAATACTTAATGTAGTGTAAATGAATATAATTATAACTTAGTCAAACAGCCAATGAAATAACAACAACAACAAGAAAGAAACAAGAAATCAATTATATGACCAAAGTCTCCTGAGATTCTGGTAGATTTTTTTCAAGGTGTATAAAATGAAGTTCAAGGAAACATTTTATGAGTCATCTGTCAAGTTTAATATATAACTGTGATTGCACACCCCAAAATTTTATGGACAGTAGGCAAATTTAAGTGAAGATGGGCCATTACAACTTAGGTAAGTGTATTATATTATAGGCTAGAGCAGCTATGTCAATCTTTTGCCATTTCATTTGCAAAGAGTTTTATGCCATATTCTTCTTTTACTTAAAAACGTCTGTAGAGCATTTAATATAGTTATGTAAGATAAAAGGGTTTGTTTAGCATATTTTTGTCAGGAAATAATTCCCCTCTGGCCTATATTTTCAGACTGTATGTACACACTATCTGGCCAATTGGGAAACCAACTTAAAAACTCATTTTCTAGAGCCAGCTTTTGTTTTCTCTCCTTTTCTTGCCCCCGGTACCCCATTTCTCCTGCACAAATTTCACTTGAGAGTTAGAATTGAAATTTCAGGAGAAGTTAGAAGAAATGAAAAAACTGCAGATCAAGGAGGCAAATAATGATTAAGAGATGAGTGGAGCCTGCAAAATTCTTGTCAGATCCTCCTAACTATCCAGAGTTAAAGGAGTTTCTAGGCTGCTGTATGGAGTTCCTCATGTGTTCTAAATTACACATTATCCTCTATGATTAAGAACTTTTCCCCTTAAACTAGACTCTTTTTCAGGAAGATACATACAAAAAAACTCTTTTGTTTAGGGAAAAAAATTTCATTTGTATCCATTAAAAATTAAATTGATACATATGTATAACTGAACCACTTTGCTGTACACCTAAAACTAACACAACATTGTAAATCAACTATACTTTAATTTAAAAATAAAAAATAAAAGGGTTAAAAAATAGTCTTATCACCACTGAATATAGCTGGAATCAGTAATAGTTGATGTAATTAACATAATCATTTATTATAAAAAATTTATTAAAGTAATTTCTTCCCAGAGATTCACTTTAAAACTGAGAACAGATTTCACTGGCTTAACTTTAAGTTTTGAAATCAAAACATGTGCTTGCTTTATATTTTTTTCATAAATTAAAAAAAAATCTTTATTGGAGTATAATTGCTTTACACTGTTGTGTTAGTTACTGCTGTATAACAAAGTGAATCAGCTATATGTATACATATATCCCCATATCACCACCCTCTTGCATCTTCCTCCCACCCTCCCTATCTCACCCCTCTAGGTGGTCACAGGCACCAAGCTGATCTCCCCATGTGATGCAGCTGCTTCCCACTAACTATCTATTTTACATTGGTAGTGTATATATGTCAATACTTCTCTCTTACTTCGTCCCAGCTTACCCTTCCCCCTCCCCGTGTCCTCAAGTCCATTCTCTACGTCTGCATCTTTATTCCTGTCCCAGCCCTAGGTTCTTCAGGACCTTTTTTTTTTTTTTTAGATTCCATATATATGTGTTAGCATACAGTATTTGTTTTCCTCTTTCTGATTTACTTCACTCTGTATGACAGACTCTAGGTCCACCCACCTCACTACAAATAACTCAATTTCGTTTCTTTTTATGGCTGAATAATATTCCACTGTATATATGTGCCACATCTTCTTTATCCATTCATCTGTTGATGGACACTTACATTGTTTCCATGCCCTGGCTATTGTAAATAGTGCTGCAATGAACATTTTGGTACATGACTCTTTTTGAATTATGTTTTTTTCAGGGTATATGCCCAGTAGAGGGATTGCTGGGTCATATGGTAGTTCTATTTTTAGTTTTTTAAGGAAACTCCATACTGTTCTCTATAGTGGCTGTATCAGTTTACATTCCCACCAACAGTACAAGAGGATTCCCTTTTCTCCACACCCTCTCCAGTATTTATTGTTTGTAGATTTTTTGATGATGGCCATTCTGACTGGTGTGAGGTGATATGAACATAGAACACTCCCTAACACCATACACAAAAATAAACTCAAAATGGATTAAAGACCTAAATGTAAGGCCAGGCACTATAAAACTCTTAGAGGAAAACATAGGCAGAACACTCTATGACATAAATCAGAGCAAGATCCTTTTTTTTTTTTTTTTTTCTTTTTGCGGTATGCGGGCCTCTCACTGTTGTGGCCTCTCCCGTTGCGGAGCACAGGCTCCGGACGCGCAGGCCCAGCGGCCATGGCTCACGGGCCCAGCCGCTCCGCGGCATATGGGATCCTCCCAGACCGGGGCACGAACCCGTATCCCCTGCATCGGCAGGCGGACTCTCAACCACTGCGCCACCAGGGAGGTCCAGAGCAAGATCCTTTTTGACCCACATCCTAGAGAAATGGAAATAAAAACAAAAATAAACAAATGGGACCTAAGGAAACCTAGAAGCTTTTGCACAGCAAAGGAAACCATAAACGAGATGAAAAGACAGCCCTCAGAATGGAAGAAAGTATTTGCAAACGAGGCAACTGACAAAGGATTAATCTCCAAAATACACAAGCAGCCCACGCAGCTCACGCAGCTCAATATCAAAAAAACAAACAACCTAATCCAAAAATGGGCAGAAGACCTAAACAGACATTTCTCCAAAGAAGATATACAGATCGCCAACAAACACATGAAAGGATGCTCAACATCACTAATCATTAGAGAAATGCAAATGAAAACCACGTGTTTTAAACCAACACTTGTCACACTTGTCACAATTGTTCTCGAACATAAATGTATATGAATCAAAATCATCTGACGGGCTTGCTAAAACACAGATTGCTGGGCCCCATTCCGAGAGTTCCTGATTCAGCAAATCTGGGGTGAGGCCAGAGAATTTGAATTTCTAAAAGTTCCCAGGTATAATAGGCAGAATTCTAAAGCTGTCTCACCTGTAATCCCATGCCCTGGTTACTCAATCAAACACCAATCTAGAAACCCCTGTGAAGGGACTTTGCTGATGGAATTCAGGTTACTAATCAACTGACTATAAGATAGGAGATTATCCTGGAGTATCTATGTGGGTGTAACGTAATCACATGAGCCCTTAAAAGTAGAAGGAGAGGTCAGATTAGAGAGAGTTGAAGCGTAAGAAACACTCACTCCACCCTTCCTAGTTTTGAAGACGGAGGAAGGAGGCTGCAAGTCAAGGTTGTGGTTGGCCTCTAGAAACTGAGAACAGCCCCAAACAGCTCAAGGAAACAGGGGCTTTGGTCCTACAAGGAACTGAATTCTGACAGCAACCTGAATAAGCTTGAAAGTGGACTCATCCCCAGAGCTTCTAGAAAAAGCACAGCCTTCATGACACCTTGATTTTTTTGCCTTGTGAGACTCTAAGCGGAGAACCACTTGAGCCACACTGAGCCCAGACATCTGACCTACAAAAACTGTGAGATAATACATTTGTGTTATTTTAATTATTAAATTTGTGGTAACTAATTACAGTGGCAATAGAAAATTAATACACATGGTAATACTGATGCTGCTGGTCCCAGGAACACAATGTGAGAATCATTGGTTCATCTTTTGTATTAACAATTTAGAGACTTCTGAAAAAGTTAAATCACTTTCCTTTTTTTCCTTATTTCAGAGAATAGATACAAAGCAGAAGGCTGCTATTTTATTATTTAAACTGAAAATAACATTTTAAATGTTTGGGAGAGTGCTTAGCCTTTGCTGAGTGTTCAAAAAAGAGTAGCTATAATAATAACTTTTATTAGTGGGTAGCATTTATTAAAATGCTCTGTGCCAGGCACTGTGCTAATTATTTACTACAAATTTACTGGATTTATCCTCATATTAACTCTGAAGTAGCATCATTGTTCTCATTTTATAGATGTGCAAACTGAGGCTAAGAGGAAACTTGTCCAGAATCAGGCAGTCAGAAAAAAATGGGGGTGAGATGTGAACCCAGACAGTATGACTCTAGAACCTAAACTCTTAATTGCTATTGTTAAAGAGTTTGACAACTAGGAAGGCTCTTGGAGGTCAGCTGTTTGAACTCTTCATCATTACACAGATGAAAAACTGAGGAATACAATTGCCCAACTGATTGATGGCAGAGCTGGGAATGGTACCTGTGTCTTCAGTCTCTTAGTCTAGTTCTTTTTCCTAGATATCTTGGATATGGAGGATGTTGACCGAGTGAGGGGCAGGTGAGATGTGTTAGAAAAACATGGGGGGTGGGGAGGATGTAAGAAATGTACAGGGAAGGAAGAAATGAAACAAGCAGGGCATCCTGCTGAGAAAAAGTACAAGAGGACTTACCAAGCCCCAGGACAGTAGTGGGCTCATGCAGATAGGAGTGGTTCACGTGCAGACTGAAGTATGTAGCAAAGGGAATGGCACAGGTGTATATGCATTAGTAGGTGGGATAAGGAGAGAAAAATGTAAAACCAGTGCTTCTTTTTACTTTTTTTAACATCTTTATTGGAGTGTAATTGCTTTACAATGTTGTGTTAGTTTTTCCTGTATAACAAAGTGAATCAGCTCTATGTGTACATATATCCCCATATCTCCTCCCTCTTGCGTCTCCCTCCCACCCTCCCTATCCCACCCCTCTAGATGGTCACAAAGCACCAAGCTGATCTCCCTGTGCTGTGCAGCTGCTTCCCACTAGCTATTTTACATTTGGTAGTGTATATATGTCAACACTACTCTCTCACTTCGTCCCAGCTTACCCTTCCCCCCACCCCCGTGTCCTCAAGTCCATTCTCTACATCTGTGTCCTTATTCTATCCTGCCCCTAGGTTCATCAGAACCATTTTTTTTTTTAGATTCCATATATATATGTTAGCATACGGTATTTGTTTTTCTCTTTCTGACTTACATCACTCTGTATGACAGACACTGGGTCCATCCACCTCACTACAAATAACTCAATTTCATTTCTTTTTATGGCTGAGTAATATTCCATTGTATATATGTGCCACATCTTCTTTATCAATTCATCTGTCGATGGACACTTAGGTTGCTTCCATGGCCTGGTTATTGTAAATAGTGCTGCAATGAACATATTGGTACATGATTCTTTTTGAATTATGGTTTACTCTGGCTATATGCCCAGTAGTGGGATTGCTGGGTCGTATGGTAGTTCTATTTTTAGTTTTTTAAGGAACCTCCATACTGTTCTCCATAGTGACTGTATCAATTTATATTCTGACCAACAGTGAAAGAGGGTTTCCTTTTCTCCACACACTCTCCAGCATTTATTGTTTGTAGATTTTTTGATGATGGCCATTCTGACCAGTGTGAGGTGATATCTCATTGTGGGTTTGATTTGCATTCCTCAAATGATTAGTAATGTTGAGCATCCTTTCATGTGTTTGTTGGCAATCTGTATATCTTCTTTGGAGAAATGTCTATTTAGGTCTTCTGCCCATTTTGAATGGGGTTTTTTGTTTTTTTTGATATTGAGCTGCATGAGCTGCTTGTATATTTTGGAGATTAATCCTTTGTCAGCTGCTTTGTTTGCAAACATTTTCTCTCATTCTGAGGGTTGTCTTTTTGTCTTGTTTATGGTTTCCTTTGCTGTGCAAAAGCTTTTAAATTTCATTAGGTCCCATTTGTTTATTTTTGTTTTTACTTCCATTTCTCTAGGAGGTGGGTCAGAAACGATCTTGCTGTGATTGATGTCATAGAGTGTTCTGCCTATGTTTTCCTCTAAGAGTTTTATAGTGTCTGGCCTTACATTTAATGCATTTTGAGTTTATTTTTGTGTATGGTGTTAGGAAGTGTTCTAATTTCACTCTTTTACATATAGCTGTCCAGTTTTCCCAGCACCACTTGTTGAAGAAGCTGTCTTTCCTCCATTGTATATTCTTGCCTCCTTTATCAAAGATAAGGTGACCATATGTGTTTGATTTTATCTCTGGACTTTCTATCCTGTTCCATTGATCTATATTTCTGTTTTTGGGCCAGTACTATACTGTCTTGATTACTGTAGCTTTGTAGTATAATCTGAAGTCAGGGAGCCTGATTCCTCCACCTCCATTTTTCTTTCTCAAGATTGCTTTGGCTGTTTGGGGTCTTGTGTGCTTCCATACAAATTGTAAAAGTTTTGTTCTAGTTCTGTGAAAAATGCCATTGGTAGTTTGATAGGGATTGCATTGAATCTGTAGATTGCTTTGGGTAGTATAGTCATTTTCACAATGTTGATTCTTCCAATCCAAGAACATGGTATATCTCTTCATCTGTTTGTGTCATCTTTGATTTCTTTCATCAGTGTCTTATAGTTTTCTGAGTACTGGCCTTTTACCTCCTTAAGTAGGTTTATTCCTACGTATTTTATGCTTTTTGTTACAGTGATAAATGGGAGTGTTTCCTAATTTCTCTTTCATATTTTTCATCGTTAGTGTATAGGAATGCAAGAGATTTCTGTGCATTAATTTTCTATCCTGCTACTTTACCAAATTCATTGATTAGCTCTAGTAGTTTTCTGGTGGCATCTTTAGGATTCTCTATGTATAGTATCATGTCATCTGTTAACAGTGACAGTTTTACTTCTTTTCTGATTTGGATTACTTTTATTTCTTTTCTTCTCTGATTGCCATGGCTAAAACTTCCAAAACTATGTTAAATAATAGTGGTGAGAGTGGGCACCCTTGTTTTGTTCCTGATCTTAGAAGAACTGGTTTCAGTTTTTCACCATTGAGAATGATGTTGGCTGTGGCTTGTCATATATGGATTTATTATGTTGAGGTAGCTTCCTTCTATGCCCACTTTCTGGAGAGTTTTTATTATAAATGGGTGTTGAATTTTGTCAAACTTTTTATGCATCTATTGAAGTGATCATACGGTTTTTCTCCTTCAATTTGTTAATATGGTGTATCACATTGATTTGTGTATATTGAAGAATCCTTGCATTCCTGGGATAAACCCCACTTGATCATGCTGTATGATGCTTTTATTATGCTGTTGGAATCTGTTTGCTAGTATTTTGTTGAGGATTTTTTGCATCTATGTTCATCAGTGATATTGGCCTGTAGTTTTATTTTTTTTGTGACATCTTTGTCTGGTTTTGGTATCAGGGTGATGGTGACCTTGTAGAATGAGTTTAGGAGTGTTCCTCCCTCTGCTATATTTTGGAAGAGTTTGAGAAGGATAGGTGTTCGCTCTTCTCTAAATGTTTGATAGAAGTCGCCTGTGAAACCATCTGGTCCTGGGCTTTTGTTTGTTGGAAGATTTTTAATCACAGTCTCAATTTCAGTGATTGTGATTGGTCTGTTCATATTTTCTCTTTCTTCCTGGTTCAGTCCTGGTTCAGTCTTGGAAGGTTGTACTTTTTAAAGAATTTGTTCATTTCTTCCAGGTTGTCCATTTTATTGGCATAGAGTTGCTTGTAGTAGTCTCTCATGATCCTGTACATTTCTGCAGTGTCAGTTGTTACTTCTCTGTTTTCATTTCTAATTCTGTTGATATGAGTCTTCTCCCTTTTTCTTGAGGAGTCTGGCTAATGGTTTATCAATTTTGTTTATCTTCTTAAAGAACAAACTTTTAGTTTTATTGATCTTTGCTATTTTTTCCTTCATTTCTTTTTCATTTATTTTTAATCTGATCTTTACAATTTCTTTCCTTCCACTAACTTTGGTGGTTTTCTTGTTCTTTTTTCTCAAATTGCTTTAGGTGTAAGGTTAGGTTGTTTATTTGTGATTTTTCTTGCTTCTTGAGGTAGTATTTTATTGCTATAAACTTCCCTCTTAGAACTGCTTTTGCTGCATCCTATAGGTTTTGGGTTGTCATGTGTTCACTGTCATTTGTTTCTAGGTATTTTTTGATTTCCTTTTTTGATTTCTTCAGTGATCTCTTAGTTGTTTAGTAGCATATTGTTTAGCCCCCATGTGTTTGTATTTTTTACAGTTTTTTTCCTGTAATTGATATCTAGTCTCATAGCATTGTGTTCAGAAAAGATACTTGGTACGATTTTAATTTTCTTAAATTTATTGAGGCTTGATTTGTGACCCAAGATATGATCTATCCTGGAGAATGGTCCATGTGCACTTGAGAAGAAAGTGTGTTCTGTTGTTTTTGAATGGAATGTCCTGTAAATATCCATCTGGATATAAATGTCCATCTGGTCTAATATGTCATTTAAAGCTTGTGTTTCCTTATTTATTTTCATTAAAACCAGTGCTCCTTGAAGGTTGATAATTCTTCATCTTGTTTTTTCAGACTGTCTGTTTGAGCCCCAAATTTCCTCTGATGTAACTTTTCTTAATATGGGTTATGACAGTAGGATCTGGTAAATTTTTGAGAAATCATGTTATTTTTGTGGGATTCCAAAGGGTTGAGAAGATGAACTGAATAATGCTTTTTTAAAAATTATTTTTCTTGGGCCTCCCTGGTGGCACAGTGGTTGAGAGTCCGCCTGCCAATGCAGGGGACATGGGTTCATGCCCTGGTCCGGGAGGATCCCACATGCTGCGGAGCGACTGGGCCCGTGAGCCATGGCTGCTGAGCCTGCGCGTCCGGAGCCTGTGCTCTGCAATGGGAGGGGCCACAACAGTGAGAAAAAAAAATTATTTTTCTCAAAAGCTTTGTTGGAATCACTGGAGTATACTGAATAGCTCCAAATAGTAAAATTAACTATGACAATGTTAACCAAAGGACCTTAGATACAGATACAAATATGTGATTTCTACGGTCCAAAAGCTACACAACATTAGAATGCTTGGAAGTGATGATGGACAGAGGGTTGGAAATACTATTGAAGACTTTTGTATGTTCTCTAGTGCATTGAAAATCAAAGTACTCATTATGCTAAGGAATGCTTTTCCTTACCTCTCTGTTGTATAGTATTTTCTTTCTCAATCAGTACATAGTCTGACCTTACATGTGAATTGGTAACCTCCGCCAGATAATGAATATTACCCTATTTTTTTAAGTTTATTGCTTATAAGGGATAAAAACCCATTTAAGCTAGAGTAGAACATGAACATTTAAGAATAGAAAGTGATACAGAGCAAGGTAATACAGAAACTAGAACTGGAAATTCAAGATGTGAGGTGCTTCCTCTGTGATTTAAGTCTGCAAGTTCTTTTTATACCTGCTTCTGAACATCTCTTCCCAAACCTAAATGATTTTATCAACATGTGGCCCAATATGGCAGCCCCAACCCAATTCTACATGATCTTTCTTATTATTCTTATACCCATTATCATATTATTGGAGCCCTGTGTCTGACAAGTCAAATTCTTGAGAGGGAATCTGGTTTACTGTGCTCAGCTTACATCTTGGGTCCCTTTTAAAATTTTTTTAATTTATTTTTTATCTTTTGGCCACTCTGTGTGGCAAGTGGGATCTTAGTTCCCCAACCAGGGATCAAACTCTCAACCCCTGCAGTGGAAGCACAGAGTATTAACCACTGGACGACTAGGGAAATCCCTTGGTTCCCATTTAAAAACTATCCACTGTTGGTCAACTTAGCTGTGTCTAGAGAGGAAGGGAGCAGTGATGAAAACCTCTTTCTCTAGCAAGGGAATATGGTTTGCTGTTTCTCAGGAAAGTCCATGTGCTTGACTCTGTTGTATTTTTTTTTCACACTCATAGTTTTGAAGAACAAACAAATCACACTTCCCAACTCGTTAAGCATTTCTCAGTAGTCTTTTGGTCTGGGATTAAGATTTTCTTAGTGAGCACTTAAGAAATTTAGAATTAGGATTTGAGATCTCATCAGAGAAGGTGAGAAAAAGTTAAAAACATGGGAATTGTGGGGCTTTGTTTCCTTAAGCTGTAAGTGGCAATAGCCACAATGCAGTACAGTTGTCTTTATGTCCCTGACTCTTTCACATGGCCTAAATTTAAAACAAAATCAGGGTAGGTTTTTAAAGAAATATGTATTTGATATGGTGAGAAAATACCCCTCCAAAATTAAAGCCAGTCTGAGAGAGTAAATAAAGTTGGGCTGCAGTGGAAGGATGTGCCAATTGGGGAGTGGGGATGAGGTTTTTTTTTTTTTTTTATGGTCTGTAGGTTTTGATAAGTGGTGAAATCATAGAATTCCACTTGCTCTTTTGTGGAGATCTGAGAGCCTAATGCAAAGCATCAGTCATATCTCCTAGTAATATCTGCAGAATTTGGTGGATTATAAAGGTGCATTTTATTGATTACATTATGAGAAATAGATTCAAAAGTCACCCAGACCTTTAGCTCCAGGGTGCCTTCTGTAAACGCAATGCAGGCTGGCTGTTCATCATTAAGGCTAAAACTGAGTAGCATGGAGTGCCCCTTTATAGCCCTGGTGAGAGGATCTTCAGAGAAGTAATTGTGGTCTCCTTCACTACCTTCATGTGGCATCAGAGTGAGGAGTCTCATCATTCTTTCCCAGGCTGTGACAGCAAGAGCACTAATGCAGCTCTCTGTAATTTTGACTTCCCCAGTTCTTTAGATTGAATCAACCCTCCCCCCGTTCATTAAATAAAACCATTTCCCACAGATGCTGAGCAGCTGTCCTCATCTGAAGATGCTCTGAGAAAAAGCAGAGGCTAGAAACCCTTCATTTCCTTTGTTCATAATAATCAGACTTGTTCATTGAAAACAAAACTCACCCCTAGGAAGGAAGAGAGCAGGAACCATGGGTTAAGGAGTGAACCAGAGAGAGGACAGGAGTGTAATGGAGGAACTTTGTCAGAAGCCCTCCTATGAAGGCGATATTCTTAAGGGCATCTGGCTCCCTTGTGCATGCTACAATTGAAAATGGCTAATAATGTGCCTTGGATCAAATAGATTTCTTAAAGAGATAGGACATAAGCATTATGGCTGTCACAATTTAACCTGTCTGCCAAAAAGAAAAAAATTATCAGAGCTGTCTGGGCAGTTTCTGATGTGTTTTCACTACTACCTATTGACTTATTTTGATCTGCTAATATTTTTATGGTTTCCCATGTAGAACCTCCATGTGTAGAGAATGAGGTAGAAATAGCATGAGAATATAGTAAAAGAGAACCATGTTATTCTTTCTATCAGGAAAAGCTTTAGTTTTGCCCTATGTTTCCTTAATCTTCTCCTTTAGTCTGGAAATAAAACACAACAAGAGGAAAACAATGGGCAATGATGTCAATGTGTGCTTGGGTGGGAAAGATAGAACCCATGTGAATCAAAGATCAGCTGCTCAGAGATCCAGTCTCCTGAACTACAGTGGACTGGTAGGTCTGTTAATTTGGAACTTTGATAGGCAAAATATAATAGTATATATGATTCAATTTTCTATTAAAAATTTTAAGCTATAGATGATCCAGATTTTAGGTTTTCATGGTCAAAGAAATATCTTCAGTGCCTAAGTCCTGGATGTTTTTATTGCACCCAAAAGAAATAGGTTAGGCTTTCCTGGTGATTCTGCAATAATATATGAGAATCATTGCTGTAATGTGATCAACACATCTTTTACATTAAAATAAACCATCATCCAAGTTCCTAACAATGGAAATAGAGAACAGCTGATGAAAACAAGGTGGCCTGTGCAAGCAAGCTATGAGGAATTATTTGTTTGTTGTCAAAAGCAAACTTTTCTGGACTTTTTTTAAAATTGAAATATAGCAAAAATAAAGTTTGGCAGAAAGGTTGCTATCTTAAAAGTAGGCAAATAGCTAAGCTACATTATCTTAGCTGTGATGAGTTTTGGTAGTGAGTGATGGGTACAAAACTGTCAGCTTCATTTCTTCATGAACAAATTATCAGTCTAAACTGTGGAAGACAAAATTGTCAGCTACGTCTCTGGATGAGCAAAATTATGGGTTGCGTCCCTGGAAGGTGAAAATCCTTGGGAGTTAGAGAGAATTGTCAGATGCATATTTTCAAGACAGAATTGTTGTCCCTGTCAGTTAAATAACAGGTTACTATTATTTTACTGCTGAACTCTGAAATTTAGCATTTTTATCCCCTTTGCCATTCAAATTGACATAGTGAATGCCATCCAAATTGTCATGTGCCTTGGTACTTAACAAGGACAGATGTGCCACATGTGCTTTGGTGCTATGGCTGGAAAAACAGATACATATGGACAACCAACCAGGTAGTATATGATAAAATGTTGGTTGTGTTAATGGAGAAGGAGCCATTCTGGATTCCTTTAATGGGTGCTTCAATTCAAAATGAAAGGCAGCTAGGTCAGCATGAGGTAGGACAAAGGCACAGGGAGTGGGACAGTCGTTACTAGAGCACTATACTTAATGATATGGCTGGTGAAAGCCATTTTTTGTGCTAAGTCAATAATTCCCTTCTGAGTCATGTTGTTTGGCTCTGCGGTGTGTGTGTGTGTGTGTGTGTGACAGACAGACAGAGAGACAGACTATATTTCTACACTGACTTCCATTCAACAGGCAAGAGATGTTTCTGACAGAGGAAGTTAGCCTTAAGGGTAAAGAGCAAATAGATGAGAATGTCTTGTGTAAACCTATATAACAAGAGTTTTCCATTCTTATCTGAGAAACTAGCCTGATAACACTGCCAAAATGAAGTAGATTAAACTCCATTATTGGAAGAATTTGAATTCCCTTCCCAATTACTGAAATGCTAACACTGGGTGCATTTTATTTTTTGAGACTAGATGGTATGCTTCAACTCTCTGGGAATCTCTGAGATAAACTCAGAAATTAGTCATCAATTTTATTTTCATTCTGTGGGCTTGTGATTGTGGTTATAAAAGGCAGGTCCAACTTTGGGTCTAAATTAAGGAAGTTGAAAATGGATTCAGGATTCCCAAATTTTTTTCTTTAGCAAAACTAATCCATTTATATATATTGTGATACACTCTGGCTCACAAATTTTCAATAGCTTTCCAATGCCTACAAGATAAAGTAAATATGCCCTAGACTAGAATCCAACACCTAGGATTAACTTAATTTTTAGTTCTGACCATGATTCTTCCTATTTGAGTGTCTTGGGATCTAGAGCAAGGATATCTTTATGTCTGATGTTATCAAAAAGCACTTACTCCTTTGTACTCTGAGCAGTTATTGCCACTCTATATTACCAATTTGGCTCTGATTATATATTGCCTTTTATTGTTATTTATGTATTTCAATAATATTTTAAGGGCAAACTAAGTGTACTATATCTGATATTTGTAATACAATGGTAAATAAGACATGTGCCTAGTTTCTTGTCCATTGTAGTTCAATAAGAGAATCGGAGAAGAAACCAGGTGATTATAACAGGGGGCAGAAAGTGTTATGAGTGGGAAGTACAGGGCACAATGAGAGCAGACAGGAAGACTCCTTATCCAGACTTAGGGTTCAGAAGGAGGAGTATTCTCTGTGGCAGTGACATTTAAGCTGACACCTGAAGGAAGGGAAGGGTCAGCCAGGCCCACAGGTGAGATATCTTAGTTCTTGCAAGGAAACCATGGCAGGGTCCTTTATTGAACCAGTAAACTGAGTTAGTGCTCCCTATACCTCTATGTATCTCTTTATTCAAAGCAGGTTGGAGTCGACTATGTGAGAAGGGGATGTGAGAGGTGGTGGGGGGTACATATCATGAAGGGTGTTGTAAGCCATCCCAAGCTGTTTGAACCTTGTCTTATAAGGAGCCATTAAAGAGAGGGACATAAGGGGAGGGATAAGATCAAATTTGCATTTCAGAAACATCACTGTGGTTTCAGGGGGAAAAGATTGTAAGTTGGATAACCAAATAGTGTGGTTTGCTTGTTGTATTGTCCTGTCCATTTTAGCATTTGTCTTAGATTTTTCATCTTTTAACGCATTAGGAACTTCACTTTATTACTTCTAGCTTCTACCATGGGCTCTTCTTATAGTGTTTGAGATGTATGTCAGTGAACATAATTCTCACCTTAACATGTGGGTGAGTCTGAAGGGCACCTCCCTTTCAAGGACACTATGCAAGACATTCATGATAATAACAGCCTAATAGACAACTACATCTAAGTTCTTTAGATCTCAAGTAGTTGTGGGAGAAGTGTATAAAACTGCTGATGTGCCAACCAGTTGTGCCAGCTTGTGAGATGCAGGAAACCATCATGTCAGTGGAAAACAAGAGACAGTAGAAGTTAAATGTACATGATATAATGAGCATAAAATAGGATTTGGGTGGTCTTGCTGTAGCACATAAAGAGAGAAGTCCCACTACAGTGGTTTTGCCATTTATTGTATGTCATAAATCTATAATTATTTATTTGATTTTATTATTTAATGACCTTTTATTTAACAATAAACCCTTTCAGCAGCCATAAGTTCAAAAAAATCAAAAACACATGTTCAATGAAAAATTAAGTACTGAATATTGTCTCTTGAGAAAGTTGACGTTAATTGATCAACAGAATGATCAAACAAAATAATAGCACTAACCAAATAAAAACTAGAATACAGAAATCCTTGAAAAATCGTCTATTTCAAAACTTAGTATTTATAAGAAAGCTGTGTTTAATTACAACAATTTATGTGGATACAGAAAGTGCATTTCCTTATCACTCTGAGAATATAATTTTTCATTCGATCAATTGATTGCTCTGTTCATCTTCAATTCCAAGTTTTCTTTTTTTTAAATTGAAGTAGAGTTGATTTACAATGTTGTGTTTCAGGTGTACAGCAAAGTGATTCAGTTATACATATATATATTCTTCTTCATATCCTTTTCCATTATGGTTTATTACAGGATATTGAATATAGTTCCCTGTGCTATACAGTAGGAACTTGTTTAGCAGATATAAGCTACTATATATAAAATAGATAATCTCAAACACCAAATTCATCCCTCCCTCCCCTTCCCTTTTAGTAACCATAAGTTTGTTTTCTATGTCTGTGAGTCTGTTTCTGATTTCCAAGTTTTGTAATACACATACAAATACAAGTGATAACTATTTGCTCCATTAGCAGAAGAGAATTCCACAATCAGTGAAATGATGATGGTTTTGTGTAATATTATCAGATGCCTGAAATAGAAAATCAGTTAATTCTAATAATTGTCCTTTAAAAAATATAATTCATGGAATCAAAGCAAACCTTTTGGATATTCATTTTGTTGGCATGATTGTGGCTGTTATTTTTCAAGTTTAGTTTAAAAAGAAGTTCAACTTTGCATAATAAATACAAGTTTTGGTGAATCACAGACATGAGGTATAATTATTGTTTTCATACTCAATTAAGAAACTTATGGAGCTGAATTCTACTTGGATTACTTCTAATGCATATATACTTTATAGCTGTAGCTAACTAAACAAGCTGTATTATTCTACTAATTAGATACATTTTTATATATTCAAAGTTACTACAAATTTTTATGATGTTGGATACAGAAAACTTTTTTTTCATTGCAGAACTTACATTTCTTCTCCTTGCTACTCATTACCAATTGGATTTTAGAAATGCCTGAGTTTTTGAAGGACTCTTTGTAAATCAACCTAATTGACTTACAGTGGTTCTAAACTTTTGGAGACAATTTATTTAACTTTTTTGTATTTTGTTTAAAACAAATTGGGAATTTTAAATGCAAGTATTTAAAAAATGGAGCAAGCAAAATATAAGGTTTCAGCAAATCACAATTATTGAGGGGGTGGGTAGAACTTAGAAACAGGAAGACAATTATTTTATCCCTGAAAAAGCAAGAGAAGCATGGACATAATGAGGACTCAACTGGTACATGATATTTCATTCTGAAGTTTCAAAAATTTTTTGCAATATTTCTATTTGTGGGAAGAATCTTTTATGGAGCTCCTGTTTTTAAATGACTAAATTTATGTTCCATATATCAAGATGGAAGGAAATGGAGGTTTATGATTTTCAGCATCTAAATTTAGTAAAACATTCAAAAGGATCATAGAGTCAACTTTTTGGCCAAATTTATTTTTTGCAAAAATATGTATCAAAGAAAGGCACTTTTCAGCATGGCAAAAAGATAGTATCTGTGAAAATATTTAAGCTGAAATATTTACAACTTCCATATGCAAAATTTAACATTGGTCTGGGCTTATCAGGCACTGTAAAGAGTATTTTCTCAATGAAAATATTAAGGACTACAGGGAAGAGTCAATTAACTGTATAAAAATCAAATTTGTTAACCATGACATGCAACTTTAAAGAAGATTTCAGATAATTTTATAACAAATTTTAATAAATTATAAAAATAACATTCAATATTAAAATAGATACAGCTAAGAAAGTGTATTCACTTTGTTGTACAACAGAAACTAACACAGTATTGTAAAACAATTATACTCCAATAAAGATCTATAAAAAAAAGTAAAAAAAAGAAAGTGAATACAGCACATAAATATGTATAAGAATAATTATTCTACTAATGTGATTTTTAGTTTCAAATAACCCCATGTAAAGAATTTTTTTCTCTAATATACATGAATATGTTATTTTTTTTAGAATTATATTTATTGTGGTAAAGAATTAACAAAATTTGCCATTTTAACCATTGTCAATTCAATGGCATTAATTACATTAACAGTGTTAGGTAACCATTACCACTATCTGTTTCCAAAACTTGTCATCAACCCAAACAGAAACTATGTACCCACTATTCCCTGTCACTCCAGCCTCTGGTAACCTCTAATCTACTTTCTGTATCTATGGATTTTGTCTGTTTATTTTATGCAAGTGGAATCATACAGTACTTGTCCTTTTGTATCCCGCTACTATCACTTAGCATAATGTTTTCAACTTTCATCAGTGTTGTAGCATGTATCAGAACTTCATTCCTTTCATACGTCTGAAGAATATTCCATTTTATGTATATACTACATTTTGTTTATTGTGCATCTGTTGATGGACCGTGAATTTTTCCCACCTTTTGGCTATTATGAGTAATGGTGCAATGAACACTGGTATACAAGTATCTGTTTGAGTTCCTGTTTTCATTTCTTCTAGATATACACCTAAGAGTAACATTTCTAGGCCACATGATCATCCTATGTTTAGTGTTTTGAGGAACTGTTAAACTGTTTTCCACAATGGCTGTGCTATTTTACATTCCTAAAAGGAACATAAATACACACAAGGGCTTCAATTTCTCCAAATCCTCACCAGCACTTATTTTCTGTTTCTTAAATTTATTGTTTTTTTATTATTATCACCATCCTAGTAGGTATGAAGTAAGACCTCATTGCAGTTTTGAGGAATTTTACTTATAAAGAGTTTTTAAAAAAATCTATTTTATCAGTTCACCAATATAATGATATATATTGAAAGCAACTTGCCAACCAAATAAATATTTCAAGATATCATATATCAATTAAATAGGGGAGGGGAAAAACATAAAAGTAGGCAGACTGAAGGGCAGTTGTAGTTCAGGCAGTAGGTGATGAGGTCCTGAACTGGGGGTAGTGACAATATGAAGGAAATAAAGAGATTTAAGAAGTAGATATCAAAAGATATTAAGCAGGTAAGATGAATGGACTTGAAGGTTGATTTGATTTGAGGGATAGAAAGAGGAAAGAGTTAAGCACGATGCTCAGATTTCTCACTTGGATAACAGGGTGGACAGTGGAGCAATTTTCCAAGATATAAACCCCAGGAGGAGGAAGAGGAGGTGTTGAGGTGAAGGTGGATAAAGATGATAAGCTGGATATGTTGAGTCTGAGATGTCCATGGAGCATCCAAATAGAGATACTTATCCAGCAAGCAGTTGGAGCTATGGGCCTGAAGTTCAGTAGAGAAACCTGGGCTGGTTGGGGAAAGTTTGGAACTACCTTTTTTTCTGTAGTCTTATTTCTGTAACAAGATGATAAGATCTTTGAGGACATTTCAAATATTTCCTTGTTTTTCAGTCATACAACAATTTTTAAAATGTAATTACTTTTTCTTTTTAAAAATTGCTCTATGACTGAAAAAAAGAAGTTTAAGGTATACAGCATAACGATTTGACTTACATGTATCATGAAATGATTACAGTAAATTAGTGAACATCCATGATCTCATACAGATACAAAATAAAAAAAAAGGAAAAAGTTTTCCATGTGATGAGAACTCTAAGGATTTATTCTCTTAACAACTTTCATATACAACACGCAGCAGTGTTGATTATATTAATCATGCACATCCTATTCCTAGTACTTATTTGTCTTATAACTGGAAGTTTGTACCTTTTGACCACCTTTATTCAATCCCCCTCCCTCCACACCCTGCCTCTGGTAAACACAAATCTGATCTCTCTGCCTGTGAGTTAGTTTGTTTTTCGAGTATAATTGACTTACTACACAATGTTAGTTAGTGATTCAGTATTTCCATATATTACACAATGATCACCACAATTAGTCTAGTTATCATCTGTCACCATACAAAGATATTACAATGTTATTGACTACATTTCCCACACCGTACATTTCATACCAGTGACTCATTTATTTTGCAACTGGAACTTTGTATAATCTCCCTTACCTACTTTTTTCTTCCCTCCACCCTCTCCCCTTTGGCAACACTTGTTCTTTGTATCTATTTCTGTTTTGTTATGTTTTTGCTTGTTTATTTTGTTTTATAGATTACACATATAAGTGAAATCATACAGTGTTTATCTTTCTCTGTCTGACTTATTTCACTTAGCATAACACTAGCTAGGTCCATCCATGTTGTCACAATGGCAAGATTTCATCTCTTTTATGGCTGAGTAATATTCCATTGTATACATCATTTTTATCCATTCATCCGTTGATGGGCACTTGGTTGCTTCCATATCTTGGCCGTTGTAAATAATGCTGTAATGAACATAGGGATGCATATATCTTTTCTAATTAGTATTTTTATTTTCTTTGGATAAATACCGAGGAGTGGAATTGCTGGATCATATGGTAGTTCTCTTAATTTTTTCAGGAATCTCCGTACTGTTTTCCAAAGTGGCTGCACCAATTTACATTCCCACCAACAGTGCATAAGGGTTTTGTTTTCCCCACATCCTCACAACATTTGTTATTTATTGTCTTTTTTGAGGTTAGCCATTCTGCTGACAGGTGGCAAAGAACACACTACGTATGTTTTCTTCTAGAATTGTTGTGGCTTTAGGTCTTACATTTAAGTCTTTAATCCATTTGATTATATATATATATATATATAATATTTATAAAATATAAAATATAATATAAATATATATAATATAATATATATAATATATTAAAAATATATAAAATATATATAATATATATAAAAATATATTAAAAAATATAAAAATATATAAAATATATATAAAATATATATATATGGTGTGAGAAAGTAGAAAGTTTGGGGTTTTTTGCATATAGCTATCCAGTTTTCCCAATACCATATATTGAAGAGGTTGTCTTTTCCCCATTCCATATTCTTGCTTCCTTTGTCATAGATTACTGACCATATAAATGTGGGTTCATTTCTGAGCTGTCTCTTCTGTTCCATTGATCTTTGTGTCTGTTTTTATACCACACTATTTTGATCACTGTAGCATTGTAGTATAGTTGAAAATCAGGGAGCATGATACCTTCAGCTTTGTTCTTTCTCAAAGTTGTTTGTCTATTCAGGGTCTTTTGTGTTTCCATAAAAATTTCAGAATTATTTGTTCTTGCTTTGTGAAAAATACCATTGGTATTTTGATAGGGATTGCATTGAATCTGTAGATATCCTTTGGTAGTATGGTCATTTTAACAACATTGACTCTTCCAACCAGTGAGCACAGTATATCTCTCCATTTGCTTGTGTCATTTTCAGTTTTTCTTTAATGTCTTACAGTTTTCCTAGTACAGGTCTTTTCCCTCTTTAGTTAGATTTATTCCTATGAATTTTATTTTTTGGATGCAGTTGTAAGTAGAAGCCTTTTCTTAATTTCTCTTTCTGATACTTTGTTAATGTATAGAGACACAACAGATATCTACATTATTAATTTTGCATCCTGCAACTGTACTGAATTCATTGATGGGTTCTAGTAACTTTTTGGTAATGTCTTTAGGATTTTCTATATATAGTATCATGTCATCTGCAAATAATGACAGTTTTACTTCTTTCAAATTTGGATTCCTTTTTTCTTTTTCTTGTCTGATTGCTGTTACTAGAACTTCCAAAACTATGTTGAAAAAAAGTGGTGAGAGCAGGCATCATTGACCTGGTACTGATTTAGAAGAAATGCTTTCAGCTTTTCAATATTGAGTATGATGTTGGCTGTAGGTTTGTCATATATGGCCTTTATTATGTTGAGTTACATTCCCTGTATACCCACTTTGTTGAAAGTTTTTTTTCATAAATGGATGTTGAATTTTATCAAGAGATTTTTTTCTGCATCTGTTGAGGTGATTATATGATTTTTAATCTTCAGTTTAAAGATTAATGTGGTGGATCACATTGATTGATCTGTGGATATTGAACCATCCTTGCATCCTTGGGATAAATCTCCCTTGATTATGGTGTATGATCCATTCTAAGTAATATTGAATTTGGTTTGTTAATATTTTGTTTAAGATTTTTGTATCTATGTTCACCGGTGATATTGGCTTGTAATTTTCTTTTTTTGTTCTATATTTGTCTGGTTTTGGTATCAGAGTGATGCTGGCCTTGTAGAATGAGTTTAGAAGCACCCCTTCATCTTCAATTTTTTGGGAATAGTTTGAGAGGCTAGGCATTTATTTCCTTTAAATGTTTGGTAGAATTTACCTTTGAAGCCAATTGTTCCTGGACTTTTGTTTGATGGCATTTTTAAAAATTATTTATTCAACTTCATTACTGATAATTGGTCTGATCATATTTGGTATTTCTTCCTGATTCAGTCTTGGGGGATTGTATGTTTCTAGGAATTAATCTATGTCTTCTAGATTTGTCCATTTTGTTGACATATAATTTTTCATAGTAATCTCTTATGATCCTTTATATTTCTGTGGTGTTGGTAGTAACTACTTCTTTTTCATTTCTGATTTTATTTGGGCCTTCTCTTTTTCTTCGAGTCTAGCTATCAATTTTGTTTATCTTATTAAAGAACCAGTTTAGTTTTAATGATATTTTCTTTACTTTTTCAGTCTATTTCATTTATTTCTGTTCTGATCTTTGGGGGTCCTGGGGCTGGTGCCAGCATGTTGGTGGGTAGGTCTGGGGTCTTGGGAGACCTGGGGCCGGTTCTGTCTTGCTGGTGGTAGGGGCTGTGTCCTAGAGTGACTAACTGCGAACCCGTGGGGGTCCCAGGGCAGCTAGCTGTGGGGCCTGGATGATCCTGGGACTGGTGCTAACCAGTTGGGGGGCAGGTAAGCTCCCAGTGCTAATAGACTAGAGGGAGGAATCCAAAATGGCACTTGCCAGCAACAGTGTCCTCATGGTAGAATAATACTTCCCCAAATGGCTGCAACCAGTATCTATGTCCCCAGGGGAAGTCCCAGTTGCCTCCTGCCTCTCTGGGAGGCTCTCCAAGATCAAGTGGGTCTGACCCAAGCTCCTTTAAAATTACTGCCTCTGGGACTTCCCTGGTAGTCCAGTGATAAAGAATCTACCTTACAATGCAGGTGACACAGGTTCAATCCCTGGTCAGGGAACTAAGATCCGACTGCCATGAGGCAGCTAAGCCCATGTACCTTAACTACTGAGCTCACGTCTCTAAACTAGAGAGCCTGCATGTGGCAAACTACAGAACCCATGCGCTCTGGAACCCACATGCCACAACTACAGAGCCCACGCACCCTGCAGCCTGCGCACCACAACTAGAGAAGAGAAAACCCTCACGCCACAACTAGGGAGGATCCTGCATGCTGCAACTAAGACATGACACAGGCAAAAATAAATAAATAATAAATAAATCTTTTTTAAAAATTACTGCCTCTGATCTGGGTCTTGGAGTGTTGGAGATTTTGCATGCATCCTTTAAGAGTGGAGTCTCTTTCCTACAGCCCTCCAGCTCCCCTGTGTGCGAACCCACTGACCTTCAGAGTCAGATGTTCTGGGGACTCACCTTACCAGTGCAGGCCCCCCTGGGTTGGGGAACCTGATGTGGGGCTTAGTCCCCTCACTCCTTGGGGAGAACTTCTGCAATTGTGATTATCCTCCCATTTGTGGGTCACCTACCTGGGGGTGTGGGCCTCAACTACACTGTGTCTCTGCCCCTCCTACCCTTCTTTATATCTTTAGTTGTGGCAAATCTTTCCTGCTAGTTTTTAGGTTGTTCTTGTCAATAGTTTCTCTATAAATATTTGCAGTTATGTGTGCCCATGGGAGATGGTAAGCTCAGGGTCTTCCTACTCTGCCATCTTGGTTACTCTCCAGTCATACAGCAAAGTTTAATGGAGAATCTTTTATACTTGAAGCATTGTACTAGGCTTAAGACAAATTAGTTAAAAGATGAATAGGGTATAGTCCATGTCCTCAGAGAATTTATAATCTAGTAAGGGCAAAGTAAAATGTAAAAATAAATATAGAGATTAAGTGAAGTGATTTAAAGCATAGAGAAAAGTATTTATTCTAAGGATATCTTAGAATAAACTGTACTTAAAAAGACTTCAGTACATCTTTATTAATTGTATGATCTAATCAGTGTGGCTACATAATTTGTTGGACCTCTTGTAACATGAAAATCTGAGGCCACTTGTTCAAAAATCAGGGAAAAACAATTGCCCATTCAAGGTTCATATAAATTTCCATGACTTGGCAGGTTGTTTTCTATTTGCTATTTAATATTGTTCTAAGTTAAGAAAAATTAAAATCTTGAATTATTAGCATGAATTTACCATTTAACTTTATGTTGCACAGTGCTAGGTTAAAATGCAAATATCAGAGCATCTTACTCATGCAGAATCACTGAAATTATACAATTTGAATTTCATGGCTCGTTCCCTCAAAGAGTTCTTAAAACTGGCCAGGTGAGGTAAACACAACCCAGGCTCAGGAAGGTTGGAATGAGGGAGAGAGGATTCCCCGCAGGACACAGGGATGTTGGAGAGGCAAGTGCAGATCCTCACAGGTACCTGAGGCCCCTGCTCTGCCACGCAGGCCTGTTTCACTTCCTACCAGCAGCCAGACCTCTGAGCTATGCCTTGGCTGAGGGCCGGGTCTGGGGAAGTTGAGCCAGGAGCATCTCCTTTCTTCAGTGACACAGAGGAGGGCACTCAAGAACCTTGAAGCCTCCACTCTGGGAGGAATGTGGTACCTGGATCAGAACAGAATGGGTGAGGAGCTTCCCCTGCTGAGATGGGCACTGGCCAGCTGCTCACGACACACACCATGGTGCCTCCAGCCTCAGTCATTTTCTGCCCTGAGATGTCACCTGGCGTGCTTGCCTGACCCCAGTTCTCATCCACACTCTGCCTAGGATGGAGGGCAGCTGGGGTCACAGAGTGGAGGGCAGGCAGGAGGCTGGGCAGGGCCAGGGCACCAGGGCTCCGGAGGTGGCATGAGCCAGGCTGCAAAGGCCCAACACATTTTCCATTGTCCCATCAGACTTCATTTACAAAAAATATTCAACAAAAAATTTTAAAACTTTCAAGAGAGTGACAGCAAGAGGATTAAACCCTAAGTATGGGGCCATCTGAACTTGGGGCCCTATGTGACTGCACTGATTGAGTGCCAGTGAAACCGGACCTGGATGTCATCAACTCATATAAAATGCAGCAGGTTGTTAGGTTTATGGCTCTGTGTGTCCCAGGCCCTTGACTGCACGCTACCTTTTTCAGAGAACCAGGACAAGGATCTCCATCACCCTGAAGGTGAGCATAAACATGCCCAGGTCCATATGGGGAAAAGTAAAAGTGGGAGGGGGTTACTCGAAAAGGAAAATGAATGCCCCTCGTCAGTCAATTTTTTCCAGTCCACTTACTGAGAGGAGAATTCCTGGAAACATGAGGTTACGTTCAAAACACCCCAGAACTGAACCTACGTGTTGGAATAGATGTGTGTTCATCTCCACCTCTCTCTTCTCTCCTTTAAGACATTTAATTTTTCCTAGTGGGGAAAAA
The DNA here is from genome assembly GCF_964341445.2 of Mesoplodon mirus. Classification (NCBI taxonomy): domain Eukaryota; kingdom Metazoa; phylum Chordata; class Mammalia; order Artiodactyla; family Ziphiidae; genus Mesoplodon; species Mesoplodon mirus. The sequence goes on from NC_138977.1 coordinate 157,779,017, forward strand.
ATATAAACAAACCAGAAACACACATAAAATGTGAATGTATTAAGTCTAGACTAAGCATTTTATTTGGAAGGAGGGAGAGAGGGAGGGAGGGAGAAGGAATTAAAAATAGCTCCCTTTCCCTACTAGGATGTTTTTAACTTCCTGGCTTCCTTGTGGGTAAAAGGAGCTATTTCTCTCTCTCTCTCCCTTTTTCTCTCTCTTTCTCTCCTTCTCTTCCCCCCACTACTTCCTCCCTCCCCAGTTCCCTCATTAATCCTGGCAGCTGTAATTGGCATATTGAATCCATGTACACGCTTTAAAAAAGAAAATAGGTGGAGGAGTTTTCTGGCCCAGCCCAGTTCATTATTCCTCTCTCTGATTATCCAATGTAGATGCTATACAAACTCAATTGTAAGGTCAAGTTCTTTGATTTCTGGGCTCAGCCTCTCTGAAACTCTGAGGTACAAGAAGCTCTGCTGCTCTGAGTCTCGGGCCTTCTGGGAGTACTGCTGTCTTCAAAAATACTCGAGAAGAACATCAGCTTTGAGGAAACATGATTCTCCTGTCTCGTCTCCTCCTCCTTCAGCCTTACCCACAGCCCTTCCCCACCCGCCGCCTCTGTGACCCCATTTCCAGGATAGGTAGTGCTCTCTTGAGTCATTCTTTCTGTTTCCAGATGGCTCACATTAATAGTGACTCAGAAAAGCTGAACAGCCCTCTTTTCTCTGAAAGAGCTCATGGTTAGATTCAGTGAGTGGCTTCCGGGCATGTTTCTATCCTTCCGTTGCAGAGTGTCATTCTCTGCAGCCCCGGGGGTTTTCCCTCTTCTAAACTTCTGGCTGTGAATGGTTACCATGAGAGTGAGTGATTCACCACTGTTTAATAGACCAAGGGGTAGGCGAGGCTCTGTGACGTCAGGTGCCGGAGTGTGCTTGGAACCAGCCACACGCCCACCTACACCCACACTGTTTTGCTTTTGTCATTTAGAGCTGGAAGCGCTGAATGGAGCAGGACTCCAAGTATTGGAACACCACATCGCTGTGTAATGTTTTCCACTGACTCTTTTCAGAGAGTCAAAGAAATGCGTGGCCCATCTGGGGGTTATAATGTGGATGTGATGCATGCATTCTCAGCATTCTAAGCTGTCATTGGATCTGAGGGCATTTTTGTTTTTCCGTTCCCCTCACCCCTTCTCACTGACCCAGATCCCTTTGCCAGGGAACAAAGAAATAGTGGACAGTGTTTCTTAGCCAGTTCATTAATGGAGCCCAGACAACATCCACAGGATTCCTCTCAGTCCCAGATGAGGCTAATTATACATGTGGTCACCAGAGAGCTCTATTACAGATTGGACACCAGGGCAAAGGGCTGACCTACTGGGACTCTGACTGTTTTGATTGGTCAGCCAGAGAGCCTATTGCCCAGATAAGACAATTCTTCACAATTCTTCACCTTACTTTCAACCAGGCTCTGGAGCCACTTATTAGCTCTGTGATCTTGAAAACATTATTTCAATTCTGTGTCTCAGTTTTCTCAACTATAAAATGGAAGATAATAAGAGGACTTCCTTTAAATGGTGATTAATGAGTATTGAAAGAGTTAATCCATGTAAGGCACTTATATCAATCTTTGGCTCATAGTAAAATTCTCTATAAATGTTAGTGATTATTAATATCCTTACTATGCTTATAACTTCCTAAGCTGCAAACATGTAATTAACATCACAGCCTACTTGGGAGATGAAAGCATAGCCTTTGGAAAGTTCTATACCTGGACCTGAAAATACTATGACTGCCCATCTGAGTCATTCCCATCCATAAGCACCTGAGCACTCCATGAACATATTACCTGCAGTTGGACTTAAAGACACCTGTAGGGGCTAGGACTGAGTCATACTTAACCTTGCTTCCAGCTCTCTTCCACAATGCGTGGCGTGTTATATATGCTCAATTGAGTTGGCATTGAGGGCCATTATTTGGAATCTTTGCTGTGAAAATGCTTGGCCATGCAGTGCTGACTGCTTTGTCACAAGTGGAGGTTGATTTCAGGCACTAGTAGCTCCAGAATTCCTGACTAATATGATATACGTGTCCCAGAGAGCACAGAGGGTTTTGTTTTTATTTTTAAACTGTTGGATCTCCAGTGTCTAGAACAGTACCTGGCACAAGATCAATGTTCAAAGGTATAAATACATGAAGGTATAAATACATGAAAACATTGGAAGGGCTTCAGGAGGTAATGTGTTTAGAAAGCAGCACAAAGGGACCGACTTTAAGTCACATTTGTTAAAGTCCACCTTTTCAACTTAGGTTTTATTTTGCAATTTTTATTGTGATTAAATATACATAACAAAAAATTTACCATTTTAACGTTTTTAGGTATAGAGTTCAGTGGCATTAAGTACATTCACATTGTTGTGCAACCATCTCCGTTATCCATCTTCAAAAATGTTTCAGCTTCCCAGACTGAAATTTCCTACCCATTAAACACTAACTTCCCATTTCCCCCTACTCCCCAACCCTGGCAACAACTATTCAATTTTCTGTCTCTCTAAATCTGACTACTCTAGGTACCTCATATAAGTGAAATCATATAATATTTGTCATTCTGTGTCTGGCTTATTTCACTTAGTACAATGTCACCAAGGTTTATCCATGTTGTAGCATGTATCAAAATTTCATTCCTTTTTGTGGCTTCATGATATTCCATTGTATGTATATATACCATATATACATATTTTTCCATTTGTCTTAGTCAGTTTGAGCTGCTGTAGCAAATTACCATAGACTAGGTAGCTAAAAGAGTAAACATATATTTCTCATACTTCTTGAGTCTGGGAACCAAAGATCAAGGTGCCAGCAGATCCTGTGTCTGGTTGAAGTCTACTTCCTGGTTTGCAGATGGCTGTCTTCTCATTGTATCCCCACATGGTGGAAAGCAGAGAGAGGGAGCAAGCTCTAGTGTCTCTTCCAATAAGGACACTAATCTCATTCATGAGGGTTCCGTCCTCATGACTTAATTACCTTCTGAAGATGTACCTACCTACTGATACCATCGCACTGGGGGTTAGGATTTCAACATATGAATTTGGGGAAAGGGCACAAATATTTAATCCATAATACCATTCAACTGTCAGTGGATATTTGGGCTGCGTCCACCTATTGTGAATAATGCTGCCTATGAACACAGGTGTACATAAATTTGTTTGAGTCCCCACTTTCAATTATTTTGGGTATTCACCCAGAAATGAAATTGCTAGATGATATGGCAATTCTGTTTGTTTTTTTTTTTTAAAGAAACCACCGTACTGCTTTCCACAGTGACTGAAGCATTTTACATCCCTATCAGTAAAGCATGAGAGTTCCAATTTCTTCACATCCTCACCTATATTTGTTATGGAAATCCTGGTGGGTGTGAAGTGTTATCACCTCATGTGATTGATTTGCATTTCTGTGATCATTACTGATGTTGAGCATCTTTTCATGAATATTGATCATTTGTGTATCTTCTTGGGAGAAATGTCTATTTAAGTCCTTCACCCATTTTTTTTTATAGATGTTTATTGGAGTATAATTGCTTCACAATACTGTGTTAGTTTCTGTTGCACAACAAGGTGAATCAGCCATATGCATACACATGTCCCCATATCCCCTCCCTCTTGAGCCTCCCTCTCATCCTCCCTATCTCACCCCTCTAGGTCATTACAAAGCACCAAGCCGATCTCCCTGTGCTATGCTGCTGCTTCCCACCAGCCAACTATTTTACATTTGGTAGTGTATATATGTCGAGGCTACTCTCACTTCGCCCCAGCTTTCCCCTCCCACCCCATGTTCTCAAGTCCATTCTTTATGTCTACTTCTTTATTCCTGCCCTGCAACTAGCTTCATCAGTACCATTTTCTTTTTAGATTCCTTATATATGTGTTAGCATACAGTATTTATTTTTCTCTGTCTAACTTCACTCTGTGTGACACACTCTAGGTCCATCCACCTCACTACAAATAACTCAGTTTCGTTCCTTTTAATGGCTAAGTAATATTCCATTGTATATATGTGCCACATCTTCTTAATCCATTCATCTGTAGATGGACACTTAGGTTGCTTCCATCTCCTGGCTATTATAAATAGTGCTGCAATGAAGATTGTGGTACATGACTCTTTTTGAATTATGGTTTTCTCAGGGTGTATGCTCAATAGAGGGATTGCTGGGTCATATGGTAGTTCTATTTTTAGTGTTTTAAGGAACCTCCATACTGTTCTCCATAGTGGTTGTATTAATTTACATCCCCACAAACAGTGCAAATGAAATTAGAACACTACTTAACACCATACACAAAAATAAGCTCCAAATGGATTAAAGAATCAAATGTAAGACCAGACACTATAAAACTCTTAGAGGAAATACCCTCTTTGACATAAGCCACAGCAAGATCTTTTTTTACCTACCTCCTAGAGTAATGGAAATAAAAACAAAAATAAACAAATGGGACTTAATTAAATGTAAAAGCTTTTGCACAGCAAAGGAAACAAGACAAAAAGACAACCCTCAGAAAGGGAGAAAATATTTACAAATGAAACAATAGACAAAGGATTAATCTCCAAAATATACAAACAGCTCATGGAGCTCAATATCAAAATAATCACCCATTTGTAAATTGGGTTTTGTGTTTTGTTGTTAAGATAGTTGTTTTACATTTTTTGTCTAGTAAATTTGATGCCTGTCATTTTTAAGGGATGTATTCTGCCAGTTTATTTTCTTCTTTGGAATGGGCCATATTTTCCTGTTTCTTTGCATACCTTGTGATTTTTTACTTGTTGAAAATTAGGCATTTGGAAAAACAGCAATCTCTCCCAGTCACTGTAGACTGGCTCTGTGCTGGGGTAGTCCTTCACTAATTAGCCAGGTGTGCTCTGGGCCTTGGGATAAGCCTGAGTTGATAACTAAAGGTCTTTTCTGAGCATGAGTTTTGTCTGGGCCCATGTGTAACTTTAAAAATCACCCCCCACCCACACACACACAGGGTTGCTTTTGAATGTTTTACTTCTCCAAAGTGTCTCACCCAGCATCTGCGAAGGGCCTTTGAGGGTCTATTATATGTCTCCACCAGTAATCTCTGGCCCTGTGCACCTACTAATCTTGGTCTCCTTGTAGCTTTCATGAGCAGCTCTCATTCTTTCTCCCCACCTGAGATTTAAGTTAGATGAAACAGGTGTTCAGGTAGACCCCAGACAGGTTAGAATGTTGCAGGTAAGGTCTGCTCTGACCCTCTGGTTCATGGAAGAGAACTGGAAGCTGGGATGCTGCCTCTTCCAGACCAAGACTCTGTCTCATCCAAGGACTCTGCATCGCCCAGGAGGTGGTAGGTCAAGGGCAAGTAAAACAGCACAAAATTTCCTACCATTGTAAATGTGACTTTTTCTTGATTGGGTATTCTCTTGGTTGCTGGTAGGCCTTTGACTTTTTTTCCAGCACTCCTATAAGGTTATTTTATTGTGTGTGTGTATGTTTCTGTGGGGAAGTGATGGCTTGGAGATACCTAGTCCACCATTTGTTGACATCACTCTTCATCTTAGGTTTTTAGACTTCATTTCGAGTAGCTTTGGGGGAGTTTTGATGGAAATTGATATTTTTTGTGTTGCCTCCTCACTGAAGTTACCCTTAGGCACTATGCCATATTTCAGTATTTTGAAGCCATGAATGAAACTACAAGGCAAAGTGAAGAGTGTATAGAGAGCCATATTTGGAGTTGGGAGAAAGCCTTTCTAACGTCTGCTATGAGAGCATCACTGAGGGCGTTACTCACATGATCAACACGTGTTCTTTTTTTTTTTTTTTTGCCTTTTTCATAAGCCCTGCCTTCCCTGGCTCTTAGCCTCATTCTCCCATCTTCAAAGGCACCAATGTTGCATCTCTCTGTGCTTTTATTCAGTAGTCAGGACTTCCTCTGACCACAGCAGGGAAATGTTCTCTCTGATTTTATTTATTTATTTATTTATTTACTTACTTACTTACTTACTTATTTATTTATGGCTGTGTTGGGTCTTCATTTCTGTGCGAGGGTTTTCTCTAGTTGTGACAAGTGAGGGCCACTCTTCATTGCAGGGCGCGGGCCTCTCACTATCGCGGCCTCTCTCTTTGTGGAGCACAGGCTCCAGACGCGCAGGCTCAGTAGTTGTGGCTCACGGGATTAGTTGCTCTGCGGCATGTGGGATCCTCCCAGACCAGGGCTCGAACCTGTGTCCCCTGCATTAGCAGGCAAATTCTCAACCACTGCGCCACCAGGGAAGCCCCAATACGTGTTCTTTATGAGGTCCCAGGGGAGAGGTTTCTCTCTTTACCTGATAAGGTTGAAAATACACAAATATTCTCTGAAAAGGAGGCAAATTCTCACAATTTCTCACATTTCTCACATTCATTTGCCTCATGAAGAAACTGAAAATTAATAGAAGTTTTAGCCAGGATTCTTCTTCCCACTCTACCATGCTGTCCTCTTGCCCTCCCTGGAAAAGGAAGTTTCCTTTGTAGCTGAAAGCAGACTCTGTCTTATTTGCTCATGTATCGCATGCATCCGAAATTGTGCCTGGCACACGGTCGATGTTCAATAAATATTTGTGGAATGACAATTGGGATTATCATATATGTTGTATGTTGGGGTTAACATACACACACTACTATATATAAAATAGATACCCAACAAGGACCTACTGTATAGCACAGGGAACTATACTCAGTTTTTTATAATAACCTATGAGGGAAGAGACTCTGAAGAAAAAATATATATAACTGAATCCCTGTGCTGTACACCTGAAACTAACATGATACTGTAAATCAACTACATTTCAGTAAAAAAAAAAATTGTGGAATGAATGAGTGAATGTGAGGAGTAAGTTTTCTGTAGTATGAGAAAAAAGAGGACTTTAAAAATCTTTAAAAAATTTTGTTTAGTGAACTTTATAATGAAGTATACATGTAGAAAAGGGCACCTATCCTAAGTATATAGATCAGAGAGTTTTCCCATGAATACATACAGGTAACCAGCTTCCAGATACAGAAACAAAATGCCCTCTGATAGTCAAAACCCACCACTAACCCCTATCTTCTCTCTGAAGGGTAACAAGTACCCTGATTTCCTAACCCCATGTATTTGTTTTGCCTGTTCTTGAACTTCTATGGATTAAATAATACTATATGTACTTTTTTGTTGTTGTTCAGCATTTTGTGAGATTCCTCTATATTGTTGAGTGAAGTTGTAGTCAAACTTTGTTAACTTTTGAAACTCTAAAAACATTTTAGTTTACGGTCAATCAATGCAAGGTGAAATCCCAGATTTATGGAATAATAACCTTCACTAACCACCATTTACTGAGTACATAGTGACAGACACTGTGCTGAGAGTTGACATTCATGAATGATCTTACTTAACCGTTTCAACAGTTTCCTGAGGTGTAGGTATCATTCTCCCAGTTTCTTGATAAACATAGAGAAGTTAACTAGCTTGCTAGTTAATCAGGGCTCATAACTGATGGAACCCTCATTTGAACCCAGGCCCTGCAGTCAACCATGCCCATGTTTACACTGACCGCTACTCTCATTTGCCTCTTCCATATAGGATTCCTTTAAGAAAATGTTTTTAAATGAATATGCATTTAGGTCAAACCAGGGGAAAAAGTGGGGTTGGTACTTATTTAGAGATGACTGTCTTTTAGCCATTTGTACCGTGTGATTGGACAGCTTCCCAGAGCCTCTTTGCTATCTTGAACTGTATATATGTGACCCTTTGGGTCTTTGCCCTTTCATTGCCAAGGTTGATTCAGGGACCAGAGCCCAGGAGAAGAGGATGAGTGGAACTGGCCCCCGGCCTGTGTGTTACAGATTTTGGCCTCAGGATAGAGCCAGGAAGAATTGTCTCCAGCCATGTCCTGTGTCTTTGGGTCCCAACAGTCACGGGTCACAGACCCAGTTAGAGGTCAGCTCCACACCAGCTGTTCTCAATATCTGTGTAGGAGGTGGTGACCTTGGTTTGAATCAGCCCCAGTTGAGAACTGGATTCCTCTGTTGAGTGGTAAGCTGCATCTGTGGAACTTTTCTCCAGAGGCAAACTTTCCCAGCCTGGGATTTACTGTGCTTACTTCCCAGCTGTTATTAACACACCATTCAGAATGATGCAAATTTTTTTTCTTGTTAGGTTTTCCTTGGGCCAACATTTGGCCGTCTCCATTTTCATAGGCCTTAAATACACCAGCCTCGCTTTGACTCCTGCTTTTGCATTCTTTTGTAGAAGATATTGGCAAGCAAGGACAGAGACAACTATTTGGCACCAGCAAAGGCTGTACTCATCCCCCTTCCTTGCTACTCACAATGACCTGTCCTTTTGTGAGGCCAGATGCTCCTCAAGTGTCCATTCTCCTTTTCCCTACAATTTTTTTTTTTTTTTTTTTTTGGCTATGTTGGGTCTTCATTGCTGCATGCATGCTTTCTCTAGTTGCGGTGAGCAGGGGGCTACTCTTCATTTCAGTGCACGGACTTCTCATTGCGGTGGCTTCTCTTGTTGCAGAGCTACTGAAGCTCTGCTCTAGGCACCCGGGCTTCAGTAGCTGCAGCACGTGGGCTTCAGTAATTGCGGTGCATAGGCTCAGTAGTTGCGACGCGCAGGCTCTAGGGGATGCAGACTTCAGTAGTTTTGACTTAGTTGCTCCATGTTATGTGGGATCCCAGACGAGGGATCTAACCTGTGTCTCCTGCATTGGCAGGCGGATTCTTAACCACTGCACCACCAGGGAAGTCCCTCCCTTCAGTTTTTTATTAAAAAAAAAGTTTTCTTTGCTGATTTTACAGATTTTGCCAGCATTTAACTCTTAGTTTAGATCTTTCACTTCCCCAGTTTTGGGGAAAAATGGATGCCCTCTCTCTTAGGTCCCTTTCCTAATTCTTATTCAAGCCTTCAGCCTTTGGGGAGTTCTCTCAGTGTCATCAGCGTCCTCTGTCAGTTCAACACTTTCCTTTATCTCTCTGTTGCTTTTAAATATATCTACTGTCAGCCACATAGCACAGGGAGATCAGTTTGGTACTTTGTGTCCACCTAGAGGGGTAGGACAGGGAGGGTGGGAGGGAGACACAAGAGGGAGGAGATATGGGGATATATGTATATGTGTAGCTGATTCACTTTGTTATAAAGCAGAAACTAACACACCACTGTAAAGCACATATACTCCAATAAAGATGTTAAAAAAAAAAGATATATACTGTCCAGGGTTTTATGATTGTGGCCTTTGCTTATTTCCTCTGCTGATCTTACGCTTTAAAAAGTGTCTTTCTCCAGCCTCTCCCCTTTTCTGTTCCACTTCCTCTTGTCTCAGAATGATTTTAAACCAGTGAGCACAAATTCATATTCTCCGCAGCCTCCCAAGTTGTCTGGAAGAGCCAACCTTCTTTTGCACCAGGCATCTTGCTGGACACATTCCCATGCTTCACCCATGGGAATCCTCACGGCTGCCTTTGCAAGAGACCCGCTACTACTGGGGTTTGAGAGAGATGAGGAAATTGTGCCAAAAGGCATAGAGCTAGGAATCAAACTCAGGTTAATTTAGAGGCAATATTTGGTTTGCTCTACCCACTTGCCTCCAAGTCCTTTTATGTTTGGTAATTGTAAAAGAAAACTGTTCAGAGGAGAAGGGTCCCATTCTGTAGTTTGTTGAGGGAGCTTCCTAAAATAGAGGGCCTGTCAGACAGTATTTCTCTATCCATTCACCTGCCTGGATGCCTCCATCTTTCAAAGCCCAGCTCAGATCTGACCTCTTCTGTGCAGCCTCCACTGGGAACAGCCGCCCCTAGTGTCCCCTTGTTTCTTTGAATAATTGAGAGGCCTGTTTGAGCACATATTTGGCACCTACTTATTTCACATTTTTATTTCATTGTTCATACTAAGGCATATCCCACCTCCCATCCTCAACCACTTAAGGGTGGCGGTTCCTTCATGTGCTTTCATTTATCTTCCAAGCTGCCCCGAACATAGTTTGCACCTAGGAAATATATTTTGATAAACTGGATTATTATTTAGATTCTGGCTTTTCTTTCATTTTGTGTTTTGTCCTTTTTCACCCTTTTCAAGTCCAAGGCTTTACTCTTGAGTTTCCCGCCTTCCTTGTTACTCACAAAAGCCCTTGTATGTTTCCAGGTAGCTTAAGTGTCATCTTTCCAGGCTGCTCAGTTCTCTGCGTCTCCCTCCTTATCCATATCTCTTAATAGCATCAGCCTTCATGGGGCTCCAAGCCTATGCAACCTTGCATTAATACACTTTCATAATAAAATCTTTCAGGGAATCGTTATTCAGTATCATTTGAATTCCTCTTACATGCCAGGCACTAGATTAGGTGGGGAGTAAAACCGGGGCCCCTAGAGACCACTGACCCTGTTTTCAAGGAGCTAAGCAACACATTGTAGCCTGATGAATGGTGTGAGAGGGGAGACAGGGCTGCAGGGGAGGGACACAAGCCCGGATTGGGCATTGGGGAACATTCCATGAAGTATCGTCACCATGGGGAACTAAAAAGAGTTGGATATGACTAGAGCATAAAATGGGACTGAAGATAGGGGGCAGAGGAGGGGCAGGAGATGCAGGAAATGTGACCAGAACCCACAGCAGGGGCCCATCACTGAGGACCCTATAACCCTGGTCAGGAGGTTGAACTTGATCCCAGGAGCCAGTGAGAAGCCCCTGAAGGGATTTTGTCAGGGATAGGGGCCGTTCTCAAAGCCTGCCACCCTGACCGTGCACTAAGGTCTTTGAAGGCAGATGCTTGTGTAGATTTTCTGTAACTCAAAAGACCTTGGCAGTAACTGCTCAGAAGTTGGTGGTGAGGAAGTTGCAGAGCTGGGATTCTGGCTTTCCTCCTACCAGCCCCACTGCCTGAAATGGAATTGAAGAAGGAGGGAAGTGGGCTACACAGGATACGCTTAAGTGCTTACTCTGTTCTGGGCATTCTGCTACACACTAGTTTATGTAAATAATTTTATTTAATCTCCACAACAACTTTGCAGCAAGTGTGTTATCTCTCATTTACCAGCTATGTAAACAAACTCAAAGAGATTAGATAATTTAATCAATAACAATATCTGATAATAATTGTTAGATAAACTGAATTACTGCAGCTGGAGTGACCAAGAAACAACCAACCAACCACAGCACAGTTTACACTTAACTTCCAGCTGAACCTAATTTCATAGACAACTTTATTAAAAATGCACTTAAAGTTATTTTCTCCCTCAAATGTCTATCTTCCTAAAGTTTACAATGGCATTAGATTAAAAGGAAGGAAGGAAGGAAGAGAGGAAGAAAAACAGGAAGAAACCTGCAAAGCTTCCTCTTATCCAAGTTCTACACTAACTTGAACTGGACTGTCTGTGACTTTGTAGTGTATATGAATGACAATGATGATTCCTGGTTAAGAAATTACATGTACACATTTGGGGTAGGAGGGATATTTACCTACTTGTGATTTACAAATGAGCTTTTTAGCATTCGAGGCATGAACTGTCATTATACAAAATTTTTATCATAATTATGAATGAGCTTTCTATATGAAAGACCTGCCAGCACCTCTGATTAAGCCCCACTTTAGTTAGAAATGGGACATATATGGTCATAAAACGGCGTTTATTTAATAAAGCAGTGGAATCTGTCAAGTCAGTGGGCTTTGACATCCCTGTCCCTTCTGCCTTTAGTTACAGGGCCTGTAGCTGTGATTGGGTGGGAAACTTCTTGCAAGAAATAGCAGAAGCCCTGGGCCCATCCCTTGCTGCCTTGTCACCTCAGCCAAGTTGCTTTCCTGCCTTAGGCCTCCGTTTCTTCAGCATTTTTTTTTTTTTTTAATTTAAAGAAGTCTCTTTGCCTCCACAAGTATATCACACCAGAATTCTCCCCTCAATCTTTCTGGTGCATTATCAATTTTCCGTCTCTACGGGCTCATCCCCATCTGCGCACAGAGATCTCTATGGTATCCCAGCTTCAAAAGCCTTTTCCTTTCTTCCACCTACCCTCCAGACACTGCCTCATTTCTCTTCTCTATTAACAGCAAAGCTCCTTGAAAGAACCACTGTCTGAAGCTCCTCTTCTCCACTTCTTTTCATTTCATTTTATTTTTTTTATTGAAGTATGGTTGATTTACAATGTACCAATCTCTGCTGTACAGCAAAGTGACTCAGTTTTACACACACACACGCACACACACACACACACATATATATATATATACATTCTTTTTTTATCTTCTTTTCCATTATGGCTTATCCCAGTATATTGACTATAGTTCCCTGTGCTATGCAATAGGACACTGTTGTTTATCCATTCTAAATGTAATAGTTTGCAGCTATTAACCCCGAACTCCCAGTCCCTCCCTCTCCCTCCCCTCCTCTTCTCCACTTACTGAACTCTGTCCAGTCAGGCTCTGGTCTATGCCATTCCCTCAAAACAACTCCTTTGAATGTAAACCATGATCTCCCCATTTCTAAATCCAGTGGTCCACTCTCACGCCTCATCTTTCCTGACCTGTCAGCAGGATTGAACACTGCTGATCATCCTTTCTTCTTTTTTTTTTTTTTTTTTGCTGTACGCGGGCCTCTCACTGTTGTGGCCTCTCCCGTTGCGGAGCACAGGCTCCAGACGCACAGGCTCAGCGGCCATGGCTCACGGGCCCAGCCGCTCCGCGGCATATGGGATCCTCCCAGACTGGGGCACGAACCCGTATCCCCTGCATCGGCAGGCGGACTCTCAACCACTGCGCCACCAGGGAGGCCCCATCCTTTCTTCTTAAAGTGCTTTCTTCACTTGGTTTCTAGAAAACCTCTCCATCTCACCTCCACTGCCACCTATATCATTAACAGCTCTTTTTCAGTCTTCTTTGCAGGTTTCTTTTCCACGTCTTCATTTCTGAGTATTAGAATGGCCCATGCCTCAGTCCTTCAGTATCTTTTCTATCTACACTCCTCCTTAGGTGATTTTATCTATTCTAATGGCTTTAATACAATCTTCTGCTGAGACTCCTACATTTGAATCTCCAACCACACTTCTTCCTGGACTCCAGAGTTCATTTCCAATTGACTTTTCAATACCTCCACTTGAATATCTGGTAAGCATCTCAAACTCAACTTTTTTTTTTTGCGCGGCATATGGGCCTCTCACTGCTGTGGCTTCTCCCATTGTGGAGCACAGGCTCTGGATGCGCAGGCTCAGTGGCCATGGCTCACAGGCCCAGCCGCTCTGCGGCATGTGGGATCTTCCCGGACTGGGGCACGAACCCATGTCCCCTGCATTGGCAGGTGGACTTTCAACCACTGCGCCACCGGGGAAACCCAAACTCAACATCTTTGAAACTGAACTCTTAACTCTTCCCACCTCAGCCCCTAACCTTTTCTTTCTACAGTCCTCCTGTCTGGATTTCATTCTTTCCTCCTGAGTAAATGACAATTTCAATCTTCCAGTTGCCCAAGTCAAAAACTTTGAGGTCTTTCTTCTTTCTTTCTTCCTCTATTTCTTTCTTTCTTTCTCTCTTTCTCTCTTTCTCTTTCTCTCTCTCTCTCTCTCTCTCTCTCTCTCTCTCTCTCTCTCCCCCTCTCTCCCTCTCTCCCTCTCTCCCTCTCCCTCCCTCCCTCTCCCTCTCCCTTTCTCCCTCTCCCTTTCTCCCTCTCTCCCTCTCTCCCTCTCTCTCTCCCTCTCTCCCTCCCCCTTTCTCCCTCTCTCCCTCTCTCCCTCCCCTCCCCTCCCCCTCTCCCTCCCTCCCTCCCTCCCTCCTTTCCTTCCTTCCTTCCTTCCTTCCATACCCACATCCTTGATTCAACCACTTCTCATTACCTCTATCACCCTGGTCTCTTACTTGGCTTATTACAGTGGGCTTCTTCTATCTGACCTCCTTGTTTCCATCTTTACCTTTTTTCCCCAGCTTTATTGAGATCTAACTGACACAAAACATTGTGTAAGTTTAAGTTGTGCAATGTGTTGATATGATACATTTATATATTGCAAAATTATTACCACCACAGGCTTAGCTAACACCTCCAAACTGTCATATTTCTTTATGTGTGTGTGTGTGTGTGTGTGTGTGTGTGTGTGTGTGTGTTGAGAACACTTAAGATCTATTCTCTTAGCAACATTCAAGTATGTAATATAGCATTATTAGCTAAAATCACCATGCTGTACATTAGATGCCCAAACATGTTAATCTTTTTTTTTTTATTGCTTAACTGATTTTAATAACATGACATAAAGCCCCTACACTTGATATAATTGTTATGCAAAATACATAGATGAATACTGTCTTCTTTTAAAAATATAAAATAAATAAGCAAGACATGTGAAAATAGGCGTTTCCATTAAATAAATGAAAATTTTAAAAAAAGTTTTGCTTTCCATATCATTTGAAGAAGGGAAATTATCATTTTAAACAATATTCAAGTTTATTAAACAAATTTAAAAAAGTATTATAAAATGTTTAACTTTCATCAGCTTCAAGGTTTATGTTACTCCCAAATTTTGCATATAACTGAACTTTCAAATCTGCTAACACCCGCTGAATTGATTCCACTCTGGATTCTAAGGCATCAATTTCTTCTTGCAAATTTTTCTTTGCTTCTTCTAACATGTCTTGTGTTTCTTCTTGAGAATGGCTAATGAAAACATCACCAATCTGATAAGGTATCATTAAGCAGTCATCGTCTGCAAGCATGATATCCTCACAAGCATCTTCTAAATTCTGGAGTTGTTTCTTTTTTACTTCTATTTCTTCCTTCAGCTCTGTGATTCTACTCGTATTCCGTGCAAATTCAAACATGTTAATCTTATAACTGAAAGTTTGTACCCTTTGACCAGTGACCACCACTTTACTTTCTGTTACTGAGTTTGACATTTTTAGATTCCACATGTAAGTGAGATCATACAGTATTTGTCTTTCTCTGTCTGACTTACTTCACTCAACATTATACCCTCGAGGTTCATCCAAGTTGTTGCAAATGGAAGGATTTCCTTCTTTCTTCTGACTAATATTCATTGTGTATCTATACCACATCTTCTTTATCCATTCATCCACTGACAGACACTTAGGTTGTTTCCATATCTTGGCTATTGTGAGTAATGCTGCAATGAACACAGGAGTGCAGACATCTCTACAAGATCCCGATTTCAATCTCTTTGGATATGTACCCAGAAGTGGATTTCTGGGTCATATGGTAGTTCTATTTTTAACTTTTTGAGGAATCTCTATGCGGTTTTTCATAATGACTGCACCAATTTACATCCCCACCAAAGTGCACAAGGGTTCCCCTCTCTCTACACCCTTACCAACACTTGTTCTCTTGTCTTTTTGCTTATAGCTATTCTAGCAGGTGTGAAGTGATATCTTATTGTGGTTTTGATTTGCATTTCCTGATGATTAGTGATGTCAAGTACTTTTGCATGTGCCTGTTGGCCCTCTATGTCTTCTTTGGAAAACTGTTTATTCAGTGTGTCTGCCTATTTTTCAATTGGGTTGTTCAGTTTTTTGTGCTATTGAGTTGTGTGAGTTCTTTATACACAGTAGTCCCCCCTTATCTATAGTTTCACTTTCTGTGGTTTCAGTTACCCACAGTCAACCATGGTCCAAAAATATTGATTGAAAATTCCAGAAATAAACAATTCATAAGTTTTAAATTGTGTACCATTCTGAGTAGTAAGATGAAATCTCACACAGGCCTGCTCTGTCCTGCCCAGGATCCCCAGCCATTGACATTGTCATGGCTCAGTGATCCAGGATCACCTAGAGCAGATGATCTTCTTCTGATGTATTGTCAAAAGGCCAATGAATAGTAACCTAACACTAGGTTGCAATGCCTATGTCCTTCACCTCACTTCATCTCATCATGTAGGCTTTTTATCATCTCACATCCTTAGAGGAAGAAGAAGGCTGAATACAGTACAATAAGATATTTTGAGAAAGGGAGAGAAAGAGAGACCACATTTGCATTACAGTATATTGTTATAATTTATTACAGTATATTGTTACTATACTGTTTATTACAGTATATTGTTATAATTCTATTTTATTATTAGTTGTTGTTAATCTCTTACTGTGCCTAATTTATAAATTAAACTTTATCATAGATATGTATTATAGGAAAAAAACATGGTATATATGGTGTTTGGTACTATACACAGTTTTAGGCATTCACTGGAGGTCTTGGAACCCCATAGATAAGGAGGAACTACTGTACTTTTCATATTATTTGATTATCAGATATTTGATTTGCCAATATTTTCTCTCATTCCATACACTGTCTTTTCCTTTTGTTGATTGTTTATTTTGCTGTGCAGAAGCTTTTTAATTTGTTGTCACACTTGTTTTTGCTTTTGTTGCTTGTGTTTTGCTGTCTTATCCAGGAAATCACTGCCAAGACCAATGTCAGAGAACTTTCTTCCTATGTTTTCTTCTACATGTATAATGTTTTCAGTTCTTAAATTTAAGTCTCTAATTCATTTGAGCTATTTTTTTCTGAATGATCTAAGATAGGAGTCCTATTTTATTCTTCTGCATGTGGTTATCCAGTTTTCCCAACACCATTTATTGAAGAGACTATCTTTTCCACATCAAGTATTCTTGGCTCCCTTCTCAAATATTAGTTTGCCTAATATGTGGGGGGTTCGTTTCTGGGCTCTTGATTCTGTTCCATTGGTCCTTGTGTATATGTTAATGCCAGTACAATACTATTTTAATTTCTTTGTAATAGCTTTAATTTCTTTTTAATAGCTTTGTAATATAGTTTGATACCAGGATGTGTGCTGTCTCTGGCTTTGTTCTTCCTCAGGATTGTGTTGGCTATTTGGAGTCTTTTGTGGTTCCATACAAATTGTAAGATTGTTTTTCTATTTCTGTTAAAAATTCCATTGGAATTTTTTTTTTTTTTTTTTTTTTTGGTGGTACGCAGGCCTCTCACTGTTGTGGCCTCTTCTGTTGTGGAGCACAGGCTCTAGACGCGCAGGCTCAGCAGCCATGGCTCATGGGCCCAGCTGCTCTGCAGCATGTGGGATCTTCCTGGACCGGGACATGAAGCCATGTCCCCTGCATCAGCAGGCGGACTCTCAACCACTGCGCCACCAGGGAAGCCCTGCCATTGGAGTTTTGATGGGGACTTCATTGATGGCTTTGGGTAATATGGACATTTTAACAATATTAATTCTTCTGATCCACAAACATGAGATATCTCTCCAAACTTTTTTGGTTTACCTAGTGCCACTTGTTAATTTTTGCCTTTGTTGGTGTCAAATCCATATAATCATTGCGAAGACTGACTTCAAGGAGTTTACCACCTATATTTTCTTCTGTGAGTTTTATAGTTTCAGGTCTTACATTCAAGTCTTTAATCCATTTTGAGTTAGTTTTTGTGTATGGTGTAAATGGTGGTTCAGTTTCTTTCTTTTGCATGTGGATAACCAGTTTTCTCAACATCATTTATTGAAGAGATTGTCCTTTCCTCATTGTATATTCTTATCTCCTTTGTCATAAATTAATTGACCATATATGCATGGTTTTACTTCTGGGCTCTCTGTTCTGTTCCATTAATCTATGTGTCTAGATTTTTTTGCCGGTACCATCTGGTTTTGATTACTATAGTTTTGTAATATCGTGTGAAGTCAGAAATTTTGATGCCTCCAGCTTTGTTCATCTTTCTCAAGAATGCTTTGTCTATTCATGCTCTTTTGTGGTTCCATACTAATTTTAGGATAATTTATTTCTACACCTGTGAAAAATGCCATTGGAATTTTGACAGGAATTACATTGAATCTGTAGTTTGCTTTGAGTAACATAAACATTTTAACAATATTTTTTCAATCCATCAGCACAGAATATCTTTCCATTTATTTGTATATTCAATTTCTTTCATCAGTGTCTTAGTTAAATTTATTGGTTAAATCTTGGTTAAATTTATTCCTAGGTATTTTATTCTTTTAGATGCAGATGTAAATAGGAATGTAAATGGGATGGTTTTCTTATTTTCTCTTTCCAATAGCTTAGTATATAGCGATGCAACAGATTTTTCTATGTTGATTTTTGTATCTCACAACTTTACTGAATTCCTTCATTAGTTCTAATATTTTTTGGTGGTGTCTTTATGGTTTTCTACATAAAATATACTGTATCTGCAAATGGTGACTGTTTAACTTCTTTCTGATTTGGATACCTTTTTATTCTTTTTCTTGCCTAATTGCTCTGGCTTGGGTGAGTGGACATCCTTGTTTTGTTTCTGATCTTAGAAGAAAAGTTTCCAGCTTTTCGTCATTGAGTATGTGTGAGTTTGTCATATATTGCCTTTATTATGTTGAGGTACATTTCCTCTATACACACTTCGTTGAGAGTTTTTATCAGAATGGATGTTGAATGCCTTTCTGACATCTGTTGAGATGACCATATGATTTTTATCCTTCATTTCGTTAACGTGGTATATCATATTCATTGATTTTGCAGATGTTGAACCATCCTTGCATCACTGGAATAAATCCAACCTAATCATTGTGTATGATTATTTTAATTTATTGTTGAATTTGGCTTGTTAATATTTTGTTGAGTGTTTTTACATTTATGTACATCAGGATATTGGCCAGTAATATTATTTTCTTGTAGCGTCCTTGTCTTGTTTGGTATCAAGGTAATGCTGGCCTTCTAAAATAAATTTAGAAGTGTTCTGTCTACATCAATTTTTTGGAAGTGCTTGAGAAGGATTGTTGTTAATTCTTCATTTTTATTTTAAAAAATTTTATTGAATTGTGTTTGACATTAGTTTCAGGTAATTCAATATTTTTATATATTTTATGCAAGAGGAAGTTATTAAAATATTTACCACATTCCCTGTGATGTACATTACATCCTTGTAACTTACATATTTTAATCTACTATTTTGTACCTCTTAATCCCTTTTATCTATTTTGCTCCTTCCCCCACTCTCTCTCCTCTAGTAACCACTAATTTGTTCTCTGTATCTGTGAGTCTGTTTGTTTCATTATAATTGTTTGTTTTTTTAGATTCTGCATGTAAGTGAAATCTTAGAGTATTTTCTTGTCTTATTTTGCTGAACATTATACCCTCCAGGTCCATCCATGTTGTCACAAATTTTCATTTTTTTATGGCTGAGTATTATTAGTGTGTGTTATCCATTCATCTATCAGTGGGCACTTACGTTACGTCCATAGTTTGGCTATTGTAAATAATGTTGCAATGAACATAAGAGTGTGTATTTCTTTTTGAATTAGTGTTTTTGTTTTCTTCAGATAAATACCCAGGAATGTAATGTTGTATCACATGATAGTTCTATTTTTAAGTTTTTGAAGAACCTCCATACTTTTTCCATAGTGGCTGCACCAAGTTACATTCCTACCAACAATGAATGAGGGTTCCCTTTTCTTCACAGCCTTGCCA
The DNA here is from genome assembly GCF_964341445.2 of Mesoplodon mirus. Taxonomy (NCBI): domain Eukaryota; kingdom Metazoa; phylum Chordata; class Mammalia; order Artiodactyla; family Ziphiidae; genus Mesoplodon; species Mesoplodon mirus. Next base: position 157,798,429 of record NC_138977.1, read on the forward strand.
ACACTTGTTATTTGTTGTCTTTTTGTTAATAACCATTCTGACAGGTGTGAGGTGATATCATATTGCAGTTTTGACTTGCATTTCTCTGATGATTAGTGATGGTGATCATCTTTTCATGTGCCTGTCTTCTTTGGGGAAAATGCCTATTTAGGTCTGGTTCTCTGCCCATTTTTTAATTGAGTTGCTTTTATTTTTGATATTAAATTTTATGAGTTGTTTAAATATTTTGGATATTAACCCCTTATCAAACATACTGTTTGCAAATATCTGCTCCCAAGATTTTGGGGAAAGTAGGTTGACTTTTCTTTTTGTTGATGGTTTCCTTTGCTTTGCAAAAGCTTTTAAGTTTGATTAGGTCCCATTTGCATATTTTTTGCTTTTGTTCCCCTTCCCTGAGGAAACAGTTCCAAAAAATATTACTAAGACCAAAGTTAAAGAGCTTACTGCTTGTTTTCTTCTAGGAGTTTTATGGGTTAAGGTCTCACATGTAGGTCTATAATTCATTCTGAATTTATTATTGTATATGGTGTGAGAAAATGTTCTAGTTTCATTCTTTTACAAGTAGCTGTCTGGTTTTCTCAGAACCGCTTATTGAAGACACTGTCTTTTCCACAGTGTACATTTTTGCCTCCTTTTTCATAGATTAGTTGACCATATAAGTATGGATTCATTTCTGGGCTCTTTATTCTGTCCCATTGATCTATGTTTCTTTTTGTACCAGTATCATACTGTTTTGATTACTGTAGCTTTGTAGTGTAGTCCAAAGTTGGGGAGTATGATACTTCTAGGTTTGTTCTTTTTTCTCAAGATTGTTTTGGCTATTCAGGGTCTTTTGTGTTTCCATACAAATCTTAGGATTATTTGTTCTTGTTCTGTGAATAATATCATGAGTATTTGATAGTTATTGCATTAAATTTGTAGATTGCTTTGGGTAGTATGGACATTTTAACAATTCTTCCAGTCCATGAACACAGAGTATCTTTCCACTTATTTGTATTGTCTTTAATTTTCTTCATCAATGTCTTATAGTTTTCATATCCTTGGTTGAATTATTCCTAGGTATTTTATTCTTTTTGACTTGATTATAAGTGGGATGGTTTTCTTGACTTCTCTTTCTGATAGTTCATTATTAATGTAAAAAGTGAAACAGATTTCTGTGAATCTTGTATATTACAACTTCACTGAATTCATGTATTAGCTCTACTAGTTTTTTGGTGGAGTCTTCAGGGTTTTCTATATATCATATCATGTCATCTGCGAATAGTGACAGTTTTACCTCTTCCTTTCTAATTTGGATCCTTTTTATTTTCTTTTCCCTTGTCTGATTGCTGTGGCTAGGACTATCAACACTATGATAGATAAAAGTGACAAGAGTGGGCATCCTTGTCTTGTTCCTGATTTTAGAGGAAGAGCTTTCAGCTTCTCACCAGTAAGAATGATGTTAGCTGTGGGTCTGTCATAAATCTCCTTTATTATATTGAGATATGTTCCCTCTATACCAACTTTGATGAGAGTTTGTTCTTAAATTGATGTTGAATTTTGTCAACTGATTTTTTTTTCATCTATTGAGATTATCATGTAATTTTTATACTTTGTTTTGTTAATGTGTGTTTCCCATTGACTGATTTGTGGATATTAAATCATCCTTGCATCCCTGAGATAAATCTCAGTCAATCATGATGTATGATCCTTTTTATGTATTGGTGAATTTGGTTTGCTAATATTTTGTTGAGGATTTTTGCATCTCTGCTCATCAAGGATTTTGGCCTGTAATTTTTTTTTTTTTTTTTTTTTTTTTTAGTGTCTTTGTCTGTTTTTCATATCAGGGTAAAGCTGGCCTTGTAGAATGAGTTTGGAAGTATTCCCTCCTCTTCAATTTTTTGGAATAGTCTGAGAAAAATAGATATTAACTCTTCTTTAAATGTTTGGTAGAATTCCCCTGTGAAGCAGTCTGTTCTGTTTGTTGGGAATTTTTTATTACTGATTCAATTTTATTACTAGTGAATGATCATTCAGATTTTCTATTTCTTTCTGCTTCAGTCTTGGAAGATTATATGTTTCTAGGACTGTATCCATTTCTTCTACGTTATTCAGTTTAGTGGCATATAACTGTTTATAGTATTCTCTTATGACTGTATTTCTGTGATATATGTTGTAACTTCTCTTCTTTCATTTCGAATTTTATTGTATTTGGGCCCTCCCTTTTTTCTTGATGAGTCTGGATAAATGCTCATCTTTTTTTTTTTTAATTTTTAAAAAGCAGCTCTTAAGTTTATCAATCTTTTTTCTACTGGGTTTTTTTTTTGCTGTTGTTATTTATTTCCTTTCTGATCTTTATTATTTCCTTCCTTCTGCTGACTTTGGGCATGATTTGTTCTTTTTCTAATCCCTTTAGATGGCAAGTTAGGTTGTTGGAGCTTTACTTGTTTCTTGAAGGAGGCCTGTATGGCTATAAACTTCCCTCTTAGAAGTGCTTTTGCTGTGTCCCATAGATTTATAAAGTTGTGTTCCTATTTTCATTTGTCTCAAGGTATTTTTTGATTTATTTTTTGATTTCTTCATTGATCCATTGTTTTTTTAGTAGCACGTTGCTTAGTCTCCATGTTTGTGCTTTTTCCAGTTTTCTCCCTGTAATTGATTTCTAGTTACATACTATTGTGGTCAGAAAAGAAGCTTGATATAACTTCAGTCGTCTTAAATTTCTTGACAGTTGTTTTGTGGCTAGCGTGTGATCAATCCTGGAGGAGGTTCTGTGTGCATTTAAGAAGAAGGTATATTCTGCTGTTTTTGGGTGGAATGTTCTATAGATATTAAGTCCTGGTGGAATGTGTCATTTAAGGCTATTGTTTCCTTATTGATTTTCTGCCTAGGTGATCTATCCATTGATGTAAGTGGGTGTTTGTTCTTTAAATATTTGGTAGAATTCACCAGTGAAGCAGTCTGGTCCTGGAGTGTTGTTTGTTGAGAGGTTCGATTACTGATTCAATCTCCTTACTCATTATTGGTCTGTTCATATTTTGTTTCTTTATGATTCAGTCTTTCTAGGAATTTTTCTGTTTCTCGGAATTTATCCACTTCTTCTAGGTTATTCAGTTTTGGACATATAATTGTTTTTAGTAGTCTCTTATGATACTTTGTATTTCTGAGGCATCAGTTGTAATGTCTCCTCTTTCATTTCTAATTTTGAGTCCTCATCCTCTTTCAGTTTTTCTAAGTTTGCCTAACTAAAAGTTCATGAATCTTCTTTATCTTTTCAAAAAAACAGCTTTTAATTTCAATGATATTTTCTATTGTTTTTGTGGTCTCGATTTCATTAATTTCTGCTCTGATTTTGGTACTGACCTCCTTCTGCTAACTTTGGGCTTAATTTTTTCTTTTTTCTAGTCCCTTTTTTCTAGTTCCTTGAAATTTATGTTATTTGAGATTTTTCTTTTTTTTAATAATATACACATTAATATATGCATATATAAAATTCCCTTTTAGAAAAGTTCTTGCATCATCCCATCATTTTTGATATGTTGTACCTTCATTTTTTAGTTTGTTTCTAAGCTATTTGATTTCCCTTTCTTTCTTTTTTTTTTTTTTGGCTTTTTTAACATCTTTATTGAAGTATAATTGCTTTACAATGGTGTGTTAGTTTCTGCTTTATAACAAAGTGAATCAGTTATACATATACATATGTTCCCATATCTCTTCCCTCTTGTGTCTCCTTCCCTCCCACCCTCCCTATCCCACCCCCTTAGGTGGTCACAAAGCACTGAGCTGATCTCCCTGTGCTATACAGCTGTTTCCCACTTGCTATCTATTTTACATTTAGTAGTGTATATAATTCCATGCCACTCTCTCACTTCATCCCAGCTTACCCTTCCCCCTTCCCGTGTCCTCAAGTCCATTCTCTACGTCTGCATCTTTATTCCTGTCCTGCCCCTAGGTTATCCATAACCAATTATTTTTTTAGATTCCGTATATATGTGTTAGCATATGGTATTTGTTTTTCTCTTTCTGACTTACTTCACTCTGTATGACAGACTCTAGGTCCATACACCTCACTACAAAGAACTCAGTTTCATTTCTTTCTATGGCTGAGTAATATTCCATTGTATATATGTGTCACATCTTCTTTATCCATTCATCTGATGATGGACACTTAGGTTGCTTCCATCTCCTGGCTATTGTAAATAGAGCTGCAGTGAACATTTTGGTACATGACTCTTTTTGAATTATGTTTTTCTCAGGGTCTATGCCCAGTACTGGGATTGCTGGGTCGTATGGTAGTTCTATTTGTAGCTTTCTAAGGAAACTTCATACTGTTCTCCATAGTGGCTGTATCAATTTACATTCCCACTAGCAGTGCAGGAGTGTGCTCTTTTCTCCACACCCTCTCCAGCATTTATTGTTTCTAGATTTTTTGATGATGGCCATTCTGACAGGTGTGAGATGATATCTCATTGTAGTTTTGATTTGCATTTCTCTAATGATAAATCATGTTGAGCATTCTTTCATGAGTTTGTTGCCAATCTGTATATCTTCTTTGGAGAAAGATCTATTTAGGTTTTCTGCCCATTTTTGGATTGGGTTGTTTGTTTTTTTGTTATTGAGCTGCATGAGCTGCTTGTAAATTTTGGAGATTAATCCTTTGTCAGTTGCTTTGTTTGCAAATATTTTCTCCCATTCTGAGGGTTGTCTTTTGGTCCTGTTTATGGTTTCCTTTGCTGTGCAAAAGCTTTTAAATTTCAGTAGCTCCCATTTGTTTATTTTTGTTTTTATTTCCATTTCTCTAGGACGTGGGTCAAAAAGGATCTTGCTGTGATTGATGTCATAGAGTGTTCTGCCTATGTTTTCCTCTAAGAGTTTTATAGTGTCTGGCCTTACATTTAGGTTTTTAATCCGTTTTGAGCTTATTTTGTGTATGGTGTTAGGGAGTGTTCTAATCTCATACTTTTACATGTCCCTGTCTAGTTTTCCCAGCACCACTTATTGAAGAGGCTGTCTTTTCTCCCCTGTATATTCTTGCCTCCTTTATCACAGATAAGGTGACCATATGTGTATAGGTTTATCTCTGGGCTTTCTATCCTGTTCCATTGATCTATATTTCTGTTTTTGTGCCGGTACCATACTATCTTGATTACTGTAGCTTTGTAGTATAGTCTCGAGTCAGGGAGCCTGATTCCTCCAGCTCCATTTCTCATTCTCAAGATTGCTTTGGCTATTCTGGGTCTTTTGTGTTTCCATACTAATTGTGAAATTTTTTGTTCTAGTTCTGTGAAAAATGCCAGTGGTAGTTTGATAGGGATTGCATTGAATCTGTAGATTGCTTTGGGTAGTAGAGTCATTTTCACAATGTTGATTCTTCCAATCCAAGAACATGGTATATTTCTCCATCTATTTGTACCCTTTCTTGTTTTGATCCATTGGATTTTCAGGAGTATATTGATTAATCTGCACATATTTGTGAATTTTCCAGCTTTTCTCTTGTTACTGATTTCTAGTTTCATACCATTGTGACTGGAAAAGATACTTTTATGATTTCAGTCTTCTTATATTTGCTAGGACTTGTTTTGTCACATGTGATCTGTTCTGAAGAAAATTTCGTTTGAACTTGAGACGAATCTGTATTCTTTTGCTGTTAGACCATTCTTCTGTATATGTCTGGTGGGTTTATTTGGTCTAAAGTTTGGTTCAAGTCTAACATTTCCTTGTTTTTCTGTCTTGGTATCTCTCCATTGTTGAAAATGGAGTATTGAAGTCCCCTATTATTGAAATCCCCTGCATTATTGTCTATTTCTCCCTTCAGACCTATTAGTATTTGCTTAATATATTTAAGGTGCTCTAATGTTGAGTGTGTATATACTCATGATTTTTTTAATCTTCTTAATAAACTGACACCCTTATCATTATAATGTCCATGTTTTCCTCTTGATATTGTTATTGGCTTAAAGTCTATTATTTTTCTGATATAAACATAGCTACCCCTGCTCTCTTGGTTTCCATGTGCATGGAATATATGTACTCTTCATTTGATCCACGTATGTCCTTAAAGCTGAAGTGAGTCTTTTGTAGGCAGCATATAGTTGGATCTTGTTTTTTTCATCCATATAGCCACTCTATGCCTTTTCATTTGAGAATTCAGTCCATTAATACTTAGAGTAATTATTGGTAGGTAAGTTTTGAAGTTCAGGTTTTCTTTTCTTTTCTTCTTTTCCCTGCCTTTCTTTGTAAGTTGATGACTTTCTGTAGTGGAATGCTTTGATTCCCTTCTCTTTATCTTGTGTATCTGTTGTAGATTTTGATTTTGTATTTCCCATGAGGTTTACATAAAACATCTGTTTTGTTTTTGTTTTGTTTATTTGTTTTTGTTTTTGGTCACGCCATGCAGCTTGTGGGATTTTAGTTCCCTCACCAGGGATTGAACCCAGAGCCACGGCACTGAAAGCACTGAGTCCTGACCACCGGACTGCCAGGGAAGTCCCAAAACATCTTGTATATATAACAGTCTAATTTGCACTGATAACTTTGACTGCATATAAAAACTATATTTTTACTCTCTCCCTCTTTTATGTTTCTGATGTCATCTTTAACCATTTTAAAAAAAATTGTGTATCCATTAACAACTTTTTGAAGCTAGAGCTGTTTTTATGCTTTTGTGCCTTAACCTTTACTCTAGAATTAAGTAGTTTGCACATCACCATATTATCGTATTAGAGTATTCTGAATGTATTTGCTAATCTTTACCAATGTGTGGTATATTTTTATGTTTTCATTTTACTAGTAATCATTCTTTTTTTTTTTTTTTACTAGTAAGCATTCTTTTGTTTCAAATCAAATAACTCATTTCAGCACTTCTTTTAAGGCTGGTTTAATGGTCATCAATTCCCTTTTGTTTATTAGGGAAAGTCTTTATTTCACCTTCAGTTCTGAAGAACAACTTTGCTTGGTAAAATAGTGTTGATTAGCAGTTTCTTTCTTTAATACTTTGCCTATGTCATTCCATTCTCTCCTGACCTGTGAGGTCTCTGTTGAGAAATCCACTGATAGCCTTATGTGGGTTCCTTTGCATGAGAGAATTTTTTTCTCTTGCCTCTTTTCAATTCTTATTTTTCTTTGGCTTTAGAGATTCTAGTTATTATGTGTCTTGGAAAAGAACGTTTTGGATGAAAATTTTGACATGACTTATTAACTTCATGAGCTTGGATCTGTCTTGTCTTTTAAAATCCATTCTTAACATAGAGTTATCCTTTAAAACGCTAATCAGGTCATGTTCCTCCTCTTTTGAGAACCCTCTAATATCATCATCTTAGAGTAAAGGCCAAAGGACTTACAATTCTCTATAACAGGGACCCCCTCCACCATCTAAACTTATCCTCACCGCTCTCTTCATTGCTTGTTCTGCTCCAGCCACAACCTTCCTATATTTGCTAGCCCACTTTAGGGCTTTTCTCTTCCTGTTTCTCTCTGCTTGATATACTCTTTCTCAAATATCCACATGGCTTGTATCTTCATTGTCTTCAAATATTACCTTATCAGTAAAACTTCCTTGACAAACTGATATTTAAAAAATCCAGCATCCCTCCCAATAGTCACTGCTCCCTTTTCCCTTACCCTGCCTTACTTTTCCTCTGTGCACTTAGCTACTTTATTCTGTGTCTCTCTCTCTCCTAACTAGAATATAAGCTCCAAGAGGATAGGGACTTATTGGTTTTGCTTATTGCTGGATGCCTAACTCCCAGAAATGCACGTGACACCATTTTTAAGAGTGAGTGTTTAAAACTATTTCTTAATGAATGGATGAATGAGTGAATGAATGAATAATTATATAAAACCAGGTGTTGGGAAAGGTGATCTCTAAGGTCTCATTCAAATTTGCTCATCCATGACTTTGTACAGTTAAAATGTACTTCCTTTTTTTCACTAATGACTTGAAAATGCATTAAAATAAAACCACTATGGTAGGAAATTTCAGCTTCAGCTCAACTAATTAACATAATTATAATATCTGGCTTTTAATTTTGTTTTTTTAGTTCTTTTGATGTGCTTTGAACTCATGTATTCCTCACAACAACCTTGTGACATAGTTATTATTATTTTCATTCTTCAGATGTGGAAATTGAGGAAAATACAGGACAGATTAGCACGTAGCCCAAGGCTGCACAGCTAGTAATGCAGAGCCAGGATTTGAACCCAGAGCTATAGTTCTTTATTGTAGGTCATCTCCTAGGGAATATAAAAACAAAAATTAAAAAAAAATCAATGGTACATAATATTTGGAACATAACTCCCTTCCATTTTAATATACTCTGCCTTAAAAATATTTTATTCAAATACATGTATTTGAAACATGGATATTATAAACACTAATTCCACGAAATACACCTGTTAGTAGATGACATTGTAAGGAAAGGAAATAAAAATATAATTTCCTCAATCATTTATTTTTTTCCTTTGGTTAATTTTTTTTTTCCTTCTGCTTTTAACTCAAATTGGTTGAGCTTCTTATTAGTCTTTGGTGTGTATTTGGTATCTTAGAAACTGTGATGTCATTCCAACTACTGGAATTTTCACAGAGTCACTAGGGGAGTATTACCTCATCTGAAAACTAATTTGAGGGTTAATAAGATTATAGGACAGAGGATTATTTCCTTGTTTTGTCACTGTCTTCTCTCTAGCTTGGAGGTCCTAGTGCTGCTTCATAATCAAGAACTCTTACACTGTTATGCAAACCTGTTTGGTCAGGCGAGGGAATTCGGGGTCGTGTTGTGGGAAGTCAGCTGGGTGGGCACTAACGTGTGGTCAGTGGGATGCACCTTCTAGCAGGAAGCAAAGGGTAGGGAGGGAGGGAGAGGAAAAACTTTGGAAGAATAACCGTGTATTTGAGTTTGTACTTAAAGTTTTACATTCCCATTAATCCTTACCACGTCCCTGTGAGGAATGTACTATTTTACGGACTTTTACAGATGAAGCTTAACTAGTAAAACTACTGCATCCAAAGCCAGGTGCTTTCTGCTGCACTTCTGCCGGTACTTCATCATGTTTCTTAAAGCTCAGTCAAGAGCTACCCATGAGAGAGGGGTTAGGGAACCAGGGGCATTTCAAGTTTCAAGCTACACCACCCAGATTTCTATTACTGTGACTATGCTGTGCAAGGAATATAAAGCAAGTGCTTGGTGAATATGCCTAGAAGTCCTTCATTCTGTGAATTTAAATGACCTGAATTCCTTCTTGTGGGGGTAGGGAAGAAGTGGAGTATCTCTCTGTAACTACTATTTTACTCATCACCTAAGGAGAAATCTCATTTCAGTTTGAATTAAGAATTGATTAGAGAGGAAAATGTCAATGTGAGTCGAGAAATTCCTTTTGAAAAAGCATAAAAGGAAGCCCCCAAAGAAAGCATACTCGTGCAGCGTGTGTGCAAGGAAAAGAGAGGCTCCTTTCAAGAGGGAATGAATGTTGTACCAGAGAAGCAAAGACATTTGTGAGAAATTGCCTGGTAAGAGAGAGGGAAATGCAGGCACGTGGCCTCAAAAATGTGGGAATAAAAGTATTTTTGTTCTTCGAAAACTTAGGAGTGCTGGTAAAACTGAAATAATCTATAATTACGGTTAATTCTCTTCTAGGCTTTTTTGCGAACGTTTTCTCACCACTTTAACAACTAGAGAGTGTTTCTCAGCGGAGAGAGGGAAGAAGGCAGGGAGGAAGTAACCTCGCCCCTTACCGCAAAGCCCAGTGACTGAAGTTAGTTAGCAAGTGTTTCATGTGGCTCGCACTCTCCCCCTGCATTGATTTGAAAGAAAAGATGCTCCCCAAACTTTCCTTTTTTTTTTTTTTTTTTTTTTTGCTGGACATTCACCTCCAGGTGGCCTTTAAACCAACAAAACCAAATAAAAATTCTCTGAAGCTTGAGGAGAAGCTTCCTTGATGAATAAGGTCTTTTCTCACTGAATCTGGTTCTTACATAGCTGATTTGGTACAGAGCAGAATCAGGCAGGAGTCGAAGAGAAGTTCGAATTACCCAAAGCGGGAGGGAGGGTTTTTAGGATAGATCAACTGAAGAGACCAAGGAAAGGAGCAAGTGGTACTGTGTGACAGGGCAGCTGTGTGCACGCCTGCTTGCATGAAAAGGTTCATTCTCGGCAATTATTTCCAGAGGAGGCAAGGGGTCAATAAAGCTTTGTGATGCTGGCTCATTTGTTATTGCCAGCTGTCTCCCCTCTCCACCTGCGGGCTTAGAAGCAGCAGGGCTGCCTGCACCTTCATTTACAGGGCACTGGCATCACCAGCCTCCACTAGTGGGATCTGGATGGGCCCTGGCAGGAAAAGTTTTTGTGTTCACAGAACCTTAAATTCCCCTTGCCCTGCACAGTGGAGACTAGCAAATGTGAAGAGTGGGAGGTTCCCAAGGTCCAACCAGAGGATGGATCATGAAATGAGTGTTGACAACACCCCCAGAGGGTTGAAATTAAAAAAAAAAAATTGGTGAACCACTGTTTTTTAATGATGATGTTGCTTCTCCTCTTAACATCCTGGCTTTGAGTAGAGTGCTGGAGAAATCACCCAGGCTATGAGTTCAAAGATTTCCTGGGCTCAGGCATGACTATTTGACCCAGGCTGAACAGAGAGAAAAGTATGGGAAAGGGAATTCCCTTACTTCAGGCATGATGTAAATGACTTCCCTAGCAATTTCGGAAGGGGTCAGCGTGAGGGTTGGAAGACTCAGTCTAAGTAGAACTAGTAACTGTGTTTGATATCTTGTGTTTCTAGAAAGTGTTTCGGCAGGAGTGCACTGGGGTTGTGTGAGGGGTGATTGACATGACAGGGGAAGGAGTAGAGAGGACAATCTAGCCTCCGGCTCCCTGAAGCCATGTGGGGTGGGTGAGGACATGCACATTTGTCTGGTGCCTCCCAGGCTACCTCTTCCCACTCCCATTGCCTAATATTGCCTGCCTTTCCGATAGACAGGAAGAGGAATTTTCCTTGAAGGGTGGACTTGAAGAGGGCAATGAGAATCTGAGAGCAGGGCTGGCCTTAGACCTATGAACTCAACCCTGGCGTCCCTGCTGTCACCGATAGCCCTCAGACTCTACACCAGGAGGGATGGTCAGCCTGTGGTCAGCAGAAGTGCTGTTACACCACTCCTGACTTACACTGGCTACACATGCAAAGTGAAGGGGCTAACAAGTAAGCTTGAAAACAAAGTTGAATAACTACAGAAATATTTTGGCCTTAATTATTTCGATGTCACCTTATAGTTCACTATTAAGAATCACCATCTACAAAGTATCTTTAAAAAGCAATTTCTTTTCATTCCCTTTTGCCTCACTGAGGTGGCAGTAATTCAGGCAGTAAATAGAAACTTCAACAATACTTAGAGTGCATTAAATAAATATAAATTTTATTAAAAACACTCACATAGCGTTATCAGGAATGATATAATAATAAACGCTTTCAAATAACCTGCATTCATAACATTACAATACTTACAGTATTTATAACCATCCTCAGATTTTTATAGACAACCAAACATCTCATGAAAATGAAACTGTTTTTTAAAAAAGCGTAGAAAAATGCACACAGAATTCATTATATTAGTGTCAAACTGCAAAAGTTTCCTACACAAGTTAACCACTAGCTTTAGAAGTGAACTGTACACCACTGTGCGTCAATCAAGATGAAAAATTCATTCAAGTAAAGTTGACACCACTCAGAAGCATTTTCAAGTATGGCTATATAGTCAACCTGATATTCCTATATAAGCAAATGGGAGATCTGCTTTCCATTCATTCTGAGGCAGGTTTGATATTTACAATTATAGATCTGATATTTACAATATGCCACTCAATTTCCTCTCTTCCTCCCTACCTAACCTCTCCTCAAACCCCCGAACTATACTTCCTGCTCTTGTTGGCCAGCAGTTTGACAAATGACAGTGGATGATACAGAAACCAAATATTCCCTCGTATTGGGATGGCTGACTCAAAACCAACAAATGTGCATGAAGTAATCAAATATTTGGGGTTAGATATATGGTATATGCAAAATATTAAAATCATGCAGTTTGACAAATACAAATGTTCTTGAAATGCCTGTAAATTGATTACAGCCAAAAACTGGAGAAATTTTTTAAAAGACAAAAGCCATGTTATAAAGATTTGACCAATAAAACTCAAAGGCCTCTGTTGATTAAGAATTTATTTGAAATGTTAGTAAGCAAAAATGTACACAGACTAAGACATAATTGTACAGTTGATTGCACACCATCCCCCTAAGTGTTTTGTTTGTGTAGAGAAGTCCTCATGGATCTGTGCCTGTATTGGTTACAGGATCAAAACATCTTTATTTAGAGAGTTAAGGACTCTAGCCAACAGTCACTTGCCAAACTCCTGCCTTACAATTTTCCCTTTATCAGCTCAGTGCATTCTATTTTCATGTAATTTTTTTCTGCTTGAAACAGTCAGAAGATTCTCCAAACTCTTAAAATGCTTTTCTTTACAATAAAAAGAGCCAACAGATTTACAAAATTAGTTTTAGTTACATCAGGACATATACAAGTAAAATAGGAGGGATTCAAAATAAAAGGGTTAAATCCCTGAAAAAGAATATATTTATTAACCTACAACAATTTTACATAAACACAGGTGACATGTTGGCATAAGGAGAACATGAGCTGAAATATCCCTGAATTTTTAGAACAAAAGGTTGAAGTTCAAGTTATACTTGCTAAGAAATCAAGTATTGAAAAAAGGTATGCTTTTTTTTTTTTTTATAAAAAAAAGACTTGGAAAAAAATGATGGTACACAATGCTATAAGCTTTCACTCTCAGTTCAATATCCTATTGCCAAACTAGTGTTGAGGTATATGACAAATAGGAACATCACTCAAACCTTTAATGAATTCTTAGCTCACATTATGATATATTTATAGCAGGCTGAGTAGCACCATCATGATGTGAATTCTGCTTCAAATCCATATATATATATATATATATATATATATATTTAATTTCTTTTTACAGTACTAAAATACTAAAGCATTGCGTTAAAAAAGTTTTGTTTACAATTTAATTTACTTACTATACATCTCTTTCACTTCTTTATACAAATTAATGATTTAAAACCACCACAGCAAACCAGCTGCCTGTTTTTTTTTTTCTTTTAATTAATAGATTCACATGGAACTAACCCTGTTTATTAATCTTATGCAGGCATCAGTCTGCTCAATCTTCCTGGTAAAGAGGACACTTAAGCTAAGAAATGACAACATCACAATGTACAATTATCAACACAAAGGCAGCACTGAAGAGCATACAGATCCATAAAATAGCATTGCTTAAGTGAACTAGCTTTGTTGAGTCTGTAGCATGCGGTTAATCACTACCTGCAGTTAACAGAAAATTCATAAAACTCTACATATTTGAGCAATGAACTTGTCATACAATTTTGTACAAAACTGTTTTACAGTATAGCATGTGAGATGAGCACCAGAAAACATGTATTTTGTGGACTAATGTATTCCCTTGAATCCAATAAGTCCCGTTTTGGATTTAACTGGCTATAATAAAAATGGACACATTGCTCATCAGCAGATGCATGGCTAAAAGCAAAAATATTTTAAAAGCTTTCTTTGTTTCCTTAAAAAAATCAACTTTGCATTCTAAAATGAAAGTAAACTTTTTTTTTTTTTTAACGTCTCAGTACCTTAGCATTGTTCAAGTTGTCAAAGCTTAGGTAGACAAAGTGCTTCTAAAACACCATTTAAAATATTTATAGATATACATGTTTGTGCACATATACATATTTGTGTGTATATATATATGTACATATATATGTTTATTGTCCTACAAGGACTTCACTGGATGAGCAAAATCCAGAGGCCTTTAAAATGTCCACACTTTAAAAACTAAGCTTGTGTAAGAATAGGTAATTACGATTAAAAACTTGAATGAAAAGGTACCCCCATGATTCAAGGGCACTGCAGTACACTGATAGCATCTTGATGATATAAAGGCATTAATTTTCAACTGTTAAAGACACCATTTTCTTAGCACCATTTCTTAGAACATCCAAACAAATTCAGTGTTTTGCTGTCTATTCATTTATGCTTCCTGTAGCTATTTTGATAAATAAAAGTTAATATTAAGATTACAGTAAAAACCGCATGTTAAAAAGCCATAATTCCAGTATTTCAGTACATTGTATATTCAGCACCAGATGGTATTTTAAGATTCCTGCCCCTGTAATACTACAGTACTTGTTTGATTTGTGTTCCACGACTATGCAAACTTGGTATTATTAAAAGTGGTCACAGATGTGTAGAGTTGTAAGGGGGAAAAATATCACATTTAAATATCATCTCATCCAATAATAGAACCAGTGTTTAAAAATGTAAATTGTGGAACACTTTCTTCTCCACCTTCTTTTTGCATAGAATGCTTTGGTCTTTTGCCTAGATTCCATCTGTGACCACTTAGGAGTCAGTGGAAATTAAGTGCTATGGTAAGATGACCTCTTTCTTTGCTGGTGAGCTGAGGTTCATCTCACCACATTTGTCAGGAATACTGTGTCCTTTCCCCACTGCCCACATCATGAGAACTACACTATGGACAGATTGGTTGTGGTCTTTTCAAATGAGGTAACCAACACAAGGGGCGACATCATATGTATCTGTTGTAAGGCCCCGTGACCCTAGTGAAGGCGTATGGAGATGTAGTTACTGTGGAGTCTGTGGTCACGGACATGGTCCTTTCGGCAAGGGACTTGATGAAGCGCAGGTAAGTGGGCTCGGCAGGTTCATGCGGCTCAGTGGGCTCCCGTTTCACTTTTTTGCCGTGGGTTTTCTGAGGCACATAGTCTGGGCCATACTTTTCACACTCCTCCTCTTTCTCGCGGGCTTTCTCGGCCATTTTGGCTTCCCAGAGCGCCAAGCCATGTTTTGGCTCATTCATGCTCTTGTGCTGGTAAAAGACGAGTGAGATCCTGGTGGGGTGATTCCTGTTGGGATTCTTTAAAGGGGTTGTGGCATGCAGCTCGCGCTTTGCACACTCGATGAGAATGGACCCGTGAGTCGGAGCCACAGCCACTCCCCCAATGTCAGGGTCCAGGAAGCTCTGCTCGCTATCAGACCAGACCTCGTCATTGTCCTCAGCAGCACAAGGCTGCTTTTCCTGACTGACAGCATCGTGTACTTTGTGGAAGCCTTCTTGGACAGAAGCAGTTTCATCATGGTTAAGACCTGGAAGCGTCTTAGATAACCCATTTGCTGTGTGGGAGAGCATGTCATTCTCCTTGTTTGGGAGATGCAGGGCATGAAGAGAGCTGTTGAACATGCTCGGAGCTGCACTGTAGTTATGGATTAAATGAGAAGATGGGTGATGCTCACCATTTTTATAGTCTGTGTTTGGATTGCTCAGATTGGGTGGTAATCGAGAGGCAGCCCCCATGAAGTGGCCATCCATCTCATGAGCGGAATAAGGAGGAAATGTACCTACATGGTGTACATTTGGTCTAAGAGTACAACTGCTGAAGGCATCTCCTTGCATATTTTGGTTTCCGTAACCTAAGTACTTAGAAGTAAAACTCTGGCTATTTCCGAACCTCGGCTGGTAAAGCGTATGGATGGGTGGTAGATTTAGCTTAGACAGAGGATCTTGGTTTGGATACCTGTATAGATCCATGGGCTGAGACTGGGGAGAATAGGAACCCAGATATTGGGAGCACTTGTCCATTGATATGTTTCCATTGCATTGATATGATGATGGATATTGGTTATTCTGATTCAAAAGCCCAGGGTAGGGGCTCATGGGATTAGAAGAATTCAAATATGAACCTGCAGCTTGGGATGAGGTGGAATAGAGGTTCATAGGGTTGGCGCCTCCATAAATATCTGAAGTGTGTGAAGAGCTTGGATAAGGACTAACTGGATTGGGCCTTCTCGTGTATAGACTGGTGGATCCAGAAGAAGTGTAAGAGCTGACAGACTCTGACTGAGGGTTATCAGTGAAGGGGTGATGTGGCTGCTGCAGCTGTGGTGGCTGCTTCTGTGGCTGTGGAAGCTGCTTCTGCAATTGGGGCTGGGGCTGCTGCATGACTGGTCCTGAAAGTCGCAGAAGTTCTGTGGACAGGATAAGAGAGAGCAAGGACAAACATGCTCGATCAGCACTTTATGAGAACTAGTGAGGATGTCTACATGTATGTGAGAACCATCACTAGAATTATGCAACACCCATCACACGAGGACAAGAGCAATGTCACAGCTCTCTAATCACTGTCTGGCACAATTTTTTGTGTCTAGAGCATTAGAAATAAAATGGCAGAGCACACAGCAGTACATTTTGGTAAATGGTGAAAAATGTAATAAAACATCCAAAAGCCATTCCATTGAGAGCATCGTGTTCTCTGGAGCTTCTGCGCATTTGATCAAGCCACACTCTCTACTTGAAGTGCCCTGCCCCCTCCTCCCCATCTCCCTGCCCTTCCTTGACATAGTTATCACTTCCTCAAGGAAGCCGTCTATAAACCCAACTTCTAGTGCTTTTGTAATACTTTGTCATAGCCACTGCAAACATCAGTCAGATAAAGCAACAGTCATAATGTACTGGAATTATCCATTTTTAGTCCCCTCCTCACCTCACTGCAAAGTAGTCCCTTGAGGGAAAGGACCATGTCTTATTTTACTTTATTTCTCCATTGCCTGGCATGCAATCAAATATGTTAAATAGGTAATGTAGCAAAAAATTTGTTATGGAAGATTCAGCAATGTTATGAGTAAAAGAATGACATTCATTTAAATACCCAAAGCACCTTATACAATTGGCAAACCCTATTTCATTAGCGTGCTTTCCAGGAAGGAAATTTACACAGTTGTAGATACAACTTTAAAGGAACTTACAGCTTTGTAAATGAAACTTTTAAAAGTCATACTTCTGTTTCATGACCACACTTAAAAGAAAGAGTAATATGAGATGAGAACAGATAAATGGAGCCGCAGTGGCAGTCCTGAGAACTGAAACAATCACTGCAGAGGCCAGTTAGAAGGAACTAGACACAAAGTTCTAACTGATTGTACTTTATAGCTAACTTAAAAGAGATATCAGGGAGTGGATAGGATTTACTTCTCTTAGTGTAAGTCAACCAATCAACAAATATCTATTAAACATCTTTGACATATTATTCTAAATTACTTAGTTTTATCCCTGAGCTTCAAAATCAATCAGTAGGGAGATTTGACCTTGTGAAGCAAAGACGGTTGGTTCTAAGCAGAGCATTACACTAATGCAAAAGATATGCATTTTTCTTTTGTTAATGGCTAGGCCAATACCATCTCTGAAATTTGGATATGGACATCACATTGTATGATTTCTCTTTTTAGAGTATTAACTGTAGATAAAGCAAGAAACAGAATATCCACTATCATTGATAAATAATGCTCTATTGCTACTACTACAGATGTGATCTATTTTGATGGGTAAAAGCTTTTTAAGAGCTATATGTGGATTCCCCTCGTAAACCTCAGACTCAACATGGCTAAAGAAAGGTATCTTATTCTCCTGCCCTTCCCTCATAAATCTTATTTTCAAACTTACCTCAATAAATAGTACTGTTTTAATTATCTAGGCTTATAACTTGGGAGTCATCCTTAAATATTTTTTCTCCTTCATTCTAATGGTTTGTCACTAACGTATTGATAATCATTTTGGAAGAATTTGCTTCTGTCATCTTATGCTATATCTTCATTGCTACCACCAAAACTCAAGCTCTTATTACTTCACTCTTGGTTTACTGCATCAATCTCCAAACTATTAGTTCCTCTACCTCTAATTTGGCTTGTCTGTCGTTGATGGATTAACACCAATTTCACCATATCACTTACCATAAAACTTTGCCATTTATTATAGAATAAAATCCAAACTTCTCCCTCACACTGGGGCTGATGCCACACCTCACTACCATCTCCAAGAACAAAGCCTGGGCCTTGCTACTTTAGAGAAAATTCCAGTACAGAACTAAGACCATGATTGAACATAATCTTCCAAAGTTAACAATGTTCATTTTTAAAATAAGTGTCACGTAACACATATATCTACAATGCTTCACATTAAATTTACCTGCCAACTGTTTCACCTGGCTTCCATTTTCGATCTGTTTTGTACGAGAGGAGGCTGACTTTTCCTTTTCGTTCTTATTTGTGCTGTTCTCCAAAGAGGAAAGCTTTTCAGCTGCAGCTTTCTTGGCTTCTAGTTTCCTCTGTCGGCATGTCTTGACTGGCTCTGCTAACATCCTGACTTTCCGTCGAAAAGAACTCAGTACCTGAATGGCACCATTTCGTTTTTTCTCCTCCTGAGCTTCTACACTCCCAAACTCATCCACATCAGAGACTTTGTAGAGAGGCAGAACATGGAGCTGCTCATCCTCAGGTTTTCCTCCAATTTCTCGATTGTCTTCTCTAGTGAGGGTGCATACCTGGTAGGGAAATAAGACAGCACAGACTCAGTTTCAGTCCAGATGACAGCTGGTATATGTGTGCATGTGTTTTCCCTTCACAGTATTTAGATTTGTGGTGCTGGCCTACTGGACCAGATTGGTTTGTTACCATAAAGCCATGATTGTCTGTTATTAATGAAAATTGCATCAAGATGTACATCAAGATAAACAAGTTCATGTTGACTTTTTTTTTTTTGGAATCTATCAGGAACTGTTACCTGCAGTGACCCTGTTCTTCACATACATTTCTGACTAAGGGAAGAAGCTTCAAAAAGAAGCTACAAGTTTCCTCTACCAAATGACTTCTTCTGCTTTTGTTAACATCACATTCGCCTCATCTCATACTTTGTACACAAAGAGATTTCACATCTTTCCTCACAGCTAACTCTCCTTAACTGTGTTTAAGAAATTTCCACAGGATACCAAAGTGAAATCTAAATAATGTAAAATTGAAGATTTGATTGATACAGGTAATATGTAAGTTAACACTGCTTCTACCTTTCTTTTCCCTCCTCTGTACTTTATGAAATCTAATTTATTGTTTCTCTTCTCAGTCATTTCTCTTCTGAAAAGAAAAAAAAAAGCTACTTCTGCTGCTTTGATAATTTGATAGTACTTTTTTTCTTTTGTTGGCCACAATCACATTGGCTTTGATGAAAGAGTGTTGGTTTTAAAATACTAGCTTTTAGTATTTAGTGTTTTTAATTAATGGAGAAAATGCGACCACAGTTATTTAAAACCCAAGGTAATACAAAATCATTGAAAGATACTCTTGAAAGGAATGTGATGATTATATTAGATTTACCTTTATAAATAAGTTTAACATGCAATGGTATTAAAATGAGCGTTTCACTTTGTACACATAAGTCTTCCCAAATCCTTGCCTCTGAGCACTTGTCATCTTTTCCCACAATTTATCCCTACTCGCTTCTACCTCTCTAGTGCTGCTTTCCATTTCACCTCACAGAACCTGTGACCTATCAGAGACAAATTCCCCTTCATTCAAAAACTTTCTCATCCTCTGCCCACTCTCCATCACCTTGCTGGAGAAAAACCTGGTTATCTTCAAGACCTACTATAGCTCCAGCTATCATTTATTTCTTCTACTTCCCAGAATCTAGCAGAGGCTCCAAATAATGAGCAGGTGTTCGATACCTGATGAGTGACGGTGTTAGATATTGTGGATGATAAGTCTCATGTTTGGTCTCCTGAATCAGAAATCAGCAAACTAGGGCCTGTGGCCAAACTGCCTTGCAGCCTGTTTCTGTATGGCCAGTGAACTAAGAATGTATTTTCTGCATTTTTTTTTTATTTATTTATTTTTTTCTTTTTGCGGTAAGCGGGCCTCTCACTGTTGTGGCCTCTCCCGCTGCGGAGCACAGGCTCCGGACGCGCAGGCCCAGCGGCCGTGGCTCACGGGCCCAGCCGCTCCGCGGCACATGGGATCCTCCCAGACCGGGGCACGAACCCGCATCCCCTGCATCGGCAGGCGGACTCTCAACCACTGCGCCACCAGGGAGGCCCCTATTTTTTGCATTTTTTAAAGAACTTTTTATTGAAAAAATCCCAAACAAAGAATATGACAGAGATCCTACGTGGCCTGCAAAGCTTTTAACAGAAAACTTTTCCAGCCCCTGCTCTAGACCATTAATCCAATACCTTCGTTTCTCAACAAAAATTTCACACCAGACTCCTCGAATTAATTCCACTACTGCCTACTATCTCTCTGAATTCTTTTCTACACTATAATTTAACTATAGTGCCTGCCTTCTATTTTCCATGTTAGGTCTCATTGGTCATCTTCCTCAATTACACCTGTATCCACGTTGATAACTCATTAGGTTGATTAATTTATAGTTTCTGTACTTGAGCTTTTTCATTCTTTTTTTTTTGTTTGTTTCTCATCAGACTTTATTATTTTTTTTTTACAAATTTAATCAGTTATACATATACATATGTTTCCATATCCCCTCCCTTTTGCGTCTCCCTCCCACCCTCCCTATCCCACCCCTCCAGGCAGTCACAAAGCACCAAGCTGATCTCCCTGTGCTATGCGGCTGCTTCCCACTAGCTATCTACCTTACGTTTGGTAGTGTATATATGTCCATGCCGCTCTTTCACTTTGTCACAGCTTACCCTTCCCCCTCCCCATATCCTCAAGTCCATTCTCTAGTACGTCTGTGTCTTTATTCCTGTCTTACCCCTATGTTCTTCATGACATTTTTTTTTCTTAAATTCCATATATATGTGTTAGCATACAGTATTTGTCTTTCTCTTTCTGACCTACTTCACTCTGTATGACAGACTCTAGGTCTATCCACCTCATTACAAATAGCTCAATTTCATTTCTTTTTATGGCTGAGTAATATTCCATTGTATATATGTGCCACATCTTCTTTATCCATTCATCCGATGATGGACACTTAGGTTGTTTCCATCTCCGGGCTATTGTAAATAGGGCTGCTATGAACATTTTGGTACATGTCTCTTTTTGAATTATGGTTTTCTCAGGGTATATGCCCAGTAGTGGGATTGCTGGGTCATATGGTAGTTCTATTTGTAGTTTTTTAAGGAACCTCCATACCGTTCTCCATAGTGGCTGTACCAATTCACATTCCCACCAGCAGTGCAAGAGTGTTCCCTTTTTTCCACACCCTCTCCAGCATTTATTGTTTCTAGATTTTTTGATGATGGCCATTCTGACTGGTGTGAGATGATATCTCATTGTAGTTTTGATTTGCATTTCTCTAATGAGTAAAGATGTTGAGCATCCTTTCATGTGTTTGTTGGCAGTCTGTATATCTTCTGTGGAGAAATGTCTATTTAGGTCTTCTGCCCATTTTTGGATTGGGTTGTTTGTTTTTTTGTTATTGAGCTGCATGAGCTGCTTATAAATTTTGGAGATTAATCCTTTGTCAGTTGCTTCATTTGCAAATATTTTCTCCCATTCTGAGGGTTGTCTTTTGGTCTTGTTTATGGTTTCCTTTGCTGTGCAAAAGCTTTGAAGTTTCATTAGGTCCCATGTGTTTATTTTTGTCTTTATTTCCATTTCTCTAGGAGGTGGGTCAAAAAGGATCTTGCTGTGATTCATGTCATAGAGTGTTCTGCCTATGTTTTCCTCTAAGAGTTTGATAGTGTCTGGCCTTACATTTAGGTCTTTAATCCATTTTTGTGTATGGTGTTAGGGAGTGATCTAATCTCATACTTTTACATGTCCCTGTCCAGTTTTCCCAGCACCACTTATTGAAGAGACTGTCCTTTCTCCACTGTACATTCCTGCCTCCTTTATCAAAGATAAGGTGACCATATGTCCGTGGGTTTAACTCTGGGCTTTCTATCCTGTTCCATTGATCTATCTTTCTGTTTTTGTGCCAGTACCATACTGTCTTGATTACTGTAGCTTTGTAGTATAGTCTGAAGTCAGGGAGCCTGATTCCTCCAGCTCCATTTTTCGTTCTCAAGATTGCTTTGGCTATTCGGGGTCTTTTGTGTTTCCATACAAATTGTGAATTTTTTTGTTCTAGTTCTGTGAAAAATGCCAGTGGTAGTTTGATAGGGATTGCATTGAATCTGTAGATTGCTTTGGGTAGTAGAGTCATTTTCACAATGTTGATTCTTCCAATCCAAGAACATGGTACATCTCTCCATCTATTTGTATCATCTTTAATTTCTTTCATCAGTGTCTTATAATTGTCTGCATACAGGTGTTTTGTCTCCTTAGGTAGGTTTATTCCTAGATATTTTATTCTTTTTGTTGCAATGGTAAATGGAAGTGTTTCCTTGATTTCACTTTCAGATTTTTCATCATTAGTATATAGAAATGCCAGAGATTTCTGTGCATTAATTTTGTATCCTGCAACTTGACCAAATTCATTGATTAACTTTAGTAGTTTTCTGGTAGCATCTTTAGGATTCTCTATGTATAGTATCATGTCATCTGCAAACAGTGACAGCTTTACTTCTTCTTTTCCGATTTGGATTCCTTTTATTTCCCTTTCTTCTCTGATTGCTGTGGCTAAAACTTCCAAAACTAGGTTGAATAAGAGTGGTGAGAGTGGGCAACCTTGTCTTGTTCCTGATCTTAGTGGAAATGGTTTCAGTTTTTCACCATTGAGGACGATGCTGGCTGTGGGTTTGTCCTATATGGCCTTTATTATGTTGAGGAAAGTTCCCTCTATGCCTACTTTCTGCAGGGTTTTTATCATAAATGGGTGTTGAATTTTGTCGAAAGCTTTCTCTGCATCTATTGAGATGATCATATGGTTTTTCTCCTTCAGTTTGTTAATATGGTGTATCACGTTGATTGATTTGCGTATATTGAAGAATCCTTGCATTCCTGGAATAAACCCCACTTGATCATGGTGTATGATCCTTTTAATGTGCTGTTGGATTCTGTTTGCTAGTATTTTGTTGAGGATTTTTGCATCTATGTTCATCAGTGATATTGGCCTGTAGTTTTCTTTCTTTGTGACATCCTTGCCTGGTTTTGGTATCAAGGTGATGGTGGCCTCGTAGAATGAGTTTGGGAGTGTTCCTCCCTCTGCTATATTTTGGAAGAGTTTCAGAAGGATAGGTGTTAGCTCTTCTCTAAATGCTTGATAGAATTCGCCTGTGAAGCCATCTGGTCCTGGGCTTTTGTTTGTTGGAAGATTTTTTATCACAGTTTCAATTTCAGTGCTTGTGATTGGTCTGTTCATATTTTCTATTTCTTCCTGATTCAGTCTTGGCAGGTTGTGCATTTCTAAGAATTTGTCCATTTCTTCCAGGTTGTCCATTTTATTGGCATAGAGTTGCTTATAGTAATCTCTCATGATCTTTTGTATTTCTGCAGTGTCAGTTGTTACTTCTCCTTTTTCATTTCTAATTGTATTGATTTGAGTCTTCTCCCTTCTTTTCTTGATGAGTCTGGCTAATGGTTTGTCAATTTTGTTTATCTTCTCAAAGAACCAGCTTTTAGTTTGGTTGCTCTTTGCTATCGTTTCCTTCATTTTTTTTTCATTTATTTCTGATCTGATCTTTATGATTTCTTTCCTTCTGCTAACTTTGGGGGTCTTTTGTTCTTCTTTCTCTAATTGCTTTAGGTGCAGGGTCAGGTTGTTTACTCGAGATGTTTCCTGTTTCTTAAGGTGGGATTGTATTGCTATAAACTTCCCCCTTAGAACTGCTTTTGCTGCATCCCATAGGTTTTGGGTCATCGTGTCTCCATTGTCATTTGTTTCTAGGTATTTTTTAATTTCCTCTTTGATTTCTTCAGTGATCACTTCGTTATTGAGTAGTGTATTGTTTAGCCTCCATGTGTTTGTATTTTTTACAGATCTTTTCCTGTAATTGATGTCTAGTCTCATAGCATTGTGGTCGGAAAAGATACTTGATACAATTTCAATTTTCTTAAATTTACCAAGGCTTGATTTGTGACCCAAGATATGATCTATCCTGGAGAATGTTCCATGAGCACTTGAGAAAAATGTGTATTCTGTTGTTTTTGGATGGAATGTCCTATAAATATCAACTAAGTCCATCTTGTTTAATGTATCATTTAAAGCTTGGGTTTCCTTATTTATTTTCATTTTGGATGATCTGTCCATTGGTGAAAGTGGGGTGTTAAAGTCCCCTACTATGATTGTGTTACTGTGGATTTCCCCTTTTATGGCTGTTAGTATTTGCCTTATGTATTGAGGTGCTCCTATGTTGGGTGCATAAATATTTACAATTGTTATATCTTCTTCTTGGATCGATCCCTTTATCATTATGTAGTGTCCTTCTTTGTCTCTTCTAATAGTCTTTATTTTAAAGTCTATTTTGTCTGATATAAGAATTGCTACTCCAGCTTTCTTTTGATTTCCATTTGCATGGAATATCTTTTTCCATCCCCTTATTACTTTCAATCTGTATGTGTCTCTAGGTCTGAAGTGGGTCTCTTGTAGACAGCATATATATGGGTCTTGTTTTTGTATCCATTCAGCCACTCTGTGTCTTTTGGTGGGAGCATTTAGTCCATTTACATTTAAGGTAATTATTGATATGTATGTTCCTATTCCCATTTCCTTAATTGCTTTGGGTTCGTTATTGTAGGTATATTCCTTCTGTTGTGTTTCTTGCCTAGAGAAGTTCCTTTAGCATTTGTTGTAAAGCTGGTTTGGTGGTGCTGAACTCTCTCAGCTTTTGCTTGTCTGTAAACGTTTTAATTTCTCCATCAAATCTGAATGAGATCCTTGCTGGGTAGAGTAATCTTGGTTGCAGGTTTTTCTCCTTCATCACTTTAATTATGTCCTGCCACTCCCTTCTGGCTTGTAGAGTTTCTGCTGAGAGATCAGCTGTTAACCTGATGGGGATTCCCTTGTGTGTTATTTGTTGTTTTTCCCTTGCTGCTTTTAATATGATTTCTTTGTGTTTAATTTTTGACAGTTTGATTAATATGTGTCTTGGCGTATTTCTCCTTGGATTTATTCTGTATGGGACTCTCTGTGCCTCCTGGACTTGATTAACTATTTCCTTTCCCATATTAGGGAAGTTTTCAACTATAATCTCTTCAAATATTTTCTCAGTCCCTTTCTTTTTCTCTTCTTCTTCTGGAACCCCTATAATTCGAATGTTGGTGCGTTTAATGTTGTCCCAGAGGTCTCTGAGACTGTCCTCTGTTCTTTTCATTCTTTTTTCTTTATTTTGCTCTGCAGCAGTTATTTCCACTATTTTATCTTCCACCTCACTTATCCGTTCTTCTGCCTCAGTTATTCTGCTATTGATCCCATCTAGAGTATTTTTTATTTCATGTATTGTGTTTTTAATCGATGCTTGATTCATCTTTAGTTCTTCTAGGTCCTTGTTAACTGTTTCTTGCATTTTGTCTATTCTATTTCCAAGATTTTGGATCTGGGAAATAGAATCTTGGATCATCTTTACCATCATTATTCTGAATTCTTTTTCAGGTAGACTGCCTATTACCTCTTCATTTGTTAGATCTGGTGGGTTTTTATCTTGCTCCTTCTCCTGCTGTGTGTTTTTCTGTCTTCTCATTTTGCTTATGTTACTGTGTTTGGGGTCTCCTTTTTGCAGGCTGCAGGTTCGTAGTTCCCGTTGTTTTTGGTGTCTGTCCCCAGTGGCTAAGGTTGGTTTAGTGGGTTGTGTAGGCTTCCTGGTGGAGGGAACCAGTGCCTGTGTTCTGGTGGATGAGGCTGGATCTTGTCTTTCTGGTGGGCAGGTCCATGTCTGGTGGTGTGTTTTGGGGTGTCTGCAGACTTTTTATGAGTTTAGGCCACCTCTCTGCTAATGGGTGGCGTTGTGTTCCTGTCTTGCTAGTTGTTTGGCTTAGGGTGTCCAGCACTGTAGCTTGCTGGTCGTTGAGTGAAGCTGGGTGCTGGTGTTGAGATGGAGATCTCTGGAAGATTTTTGCCGTTTGATATTATGTGGAGCTGGCAGGTCTCTTGTGGACCAGTGTCCTGAAGTTGGCTCTCCCACCTCAGAGGCACAGCACTGACTCCGGGCTCCTCAATTTGGGATGATGTGTTGTCTATTCATGTATTCCACAGATGCAGGGTACATCAAGTTGATTGTGGAGCTTTAATCCGCTGCTTCTGAGGCTGCTGGGAGAGGTTTCCCTTTCTCTTCTTTGTTCTCACAGCTCCTGGGTCTCAGCTTTGGATTTGGCCCCGCCTCTGCGTGTAGGTCGCCGGAGGGCGTCTGTTCTTCGCTCAGACAGGACAGGGTTAAAGGAGCAGCCTCTTCGGGGACTCTGGCTCACTCAGGCCGGGCGGGAGGGAGGGGCACGGAGTGCGGGGCGAGCCTGCAGCGGCAGAGGTCGGCGTGATGTTGCACCAGCCCGAGGCGCGCCGTGCGTTCTCCCAGGGAAGCCGCCCCTGGATCCCGGGACCCCGGCAGTGGCGGGCTGCACAGGCTCCCGGAAGGGCGGTGTGGGCAGTGACCTGCGCTCGCACACAGGCTTCTTGGCGGCGGCAGCAGCAGCCCCAGCGTCCCACGCCCGTCTCTGGGCTCCGCGCTTTCAGTCGCGACTCGCGCCCGTCTGTGGAGCCCCTTTAAACAGCGCTCTTAATCCCCTCTCCTCGCGCACCAGGAAACCAAGAGGGAAGAAAAAGTCTCTTGCCTCTTCGGCAGCTCCAGAGTTTTCCCGGACTCCCTGCCGGCTAGCTGTGGCACATTAGCCCCCTTCAGGCTGAGTTCTCGCCGCCAGCCCCAGTCCTCTCCCTGCGCTCCGACCGAAGCCCGAGCCTCAGCTTCCAGCGCTGCACGCCCGGCGGGCGAGCAGACAAGCCTCTCGGGCTGGTGAGTGCCGCTCGGCACCGATCCTCTGTGTGGGGATCTCTCCGCTTTGCTCTACCCAGGTATGTGGGGGGTTTCTTGCCTTTTGGGAGGTCTGGGGTCTTCTGCCAGCGTTCAGTAGGTGTTCTGTAGGAGTTGTTCCACGTGTAGCTGTATTTCTGGTGTATCCGTGGGGAGGAAGGTGATCTCTGCGTCTTACTCTTCCGCCATCTTACCCGGAAGTCTCTGAGCTTTTTCATTCTTTATCTCCACTCTGAGTCATCTCTTTAGGTGCAAGGCCACACCCTGGGTTTTGATGGTATGCAACATTGCTCCCCCCAAGACGGATCCATTTTCTCCCCTTACCTAAGCCTTCAAATACAAGGACCAATCCATTTTACCCACTGTAGTATGTAGTTACAATGGGTTCTTTTGCACTTTGAACCTTCTGTAGTAGTTGGTGTGACATCGATGATGCATTTTTCATTTATACTTTTCTCTGCAAGCTGGACTGGTACCTTAGCTCATATGTGGCTTTTTGCTTAACTGATTATAACCTACTAGATATCTGACAGTGAATTTTGAAAGAAGTTTTTTGGGCACCTGATTGTAGCTGGCGAGGCTTAGTCACTGGTTTAGATTAGCACCAAGAATTTCCATGATTTTCACATGCTTGTCAATACAGTTTTCCACTAATGTGACATGCCAACCTGTTATGAGAGTACTAGTTATGCAAAACAATGTCACCTTGCAATAGCAATCATTCATGAAAACACTGTTCTCTGCAGGGACACCGGCAGAAAACATATTACTCTAAATGCTGCTAACTTCCAGTCCTCTACTCTTCAACAGGACATGCTGCTAAGCTCTCCTCAGCACCACTTACCAATGTGCTGCCATTCTGCATGTTGTGCAAGTCTCTATGGGCATGAGCACAGAAGTCCAAACATGCAGTGACCCCTGAGAATGGACGGCCTTCCTTCAGACCCAGACGGCACTCTGGTGCTCTGTGTTCATATTCAATCTGAAAAATAGAAGCGAGTGTGTGACTGGGGAAGTACTTAGGCATTTCAAATTTTTAGGCACACATTTGACAAAAAAGTACAAGACCTGTGTACTGAGCAGGTCAAAAAGGTTCCTTAGTATTATATTTTATATCCCCAAATACAATGGAATGACACAAAATAGAGCAAATGCCTTTACACAGTAAAGTTATTTAATAGTGTTACTGAGACATAATTGACTTACACTTTAAAT
The DNA here is from genome assembly GCF_964341445.2 of Mesoplodon mirus. Classification (NCBI taxonomy): domain Eukaryota; kingdom Metazoa; phylum Chordata; class Mammalia; order Artiodactyla; family Ziphiidae; genus Mesoplodon; species Mesoplodon mirus. Next base: position 157,826,410 of record NC_138977.1, read on the forward strand.
ATATGCTGTTTATTGTACTATATGATTATATATATATATATACACACACATACATATACATACATGAAACCACTACCACAATCAAAATAATGTACATATCTATCATTCCCAAAAGTTTCCTCACGCCTCTTTATAATTCATGCTTCCCACTTTGTTCCCAGGCAACTACTGATCTGCTTTCTGTCACTAGAGATTATTGTAGTTTGCATTTTCTAGAATTTTACATAAATAAATCCATTTTGAGTTGATTTTAACATAGGGTGTGAGATTAAGAGTCAAAGAATTTTTTTCCATATGGATATCCAACTGTTTAAACACTGCTGGGTAAAAAGTTTACACTTATCTCATTGAACTGCCTTTGTTGAAAATCAATTGACCATACATGTTGAACCTATTTCCAGACTCTCTATTCTGATCTTTTGTTATGTAATGGTGTGCTGGTGTGTGTGTGTATGTATGTGTGTATATGCTAATAATCAACTGTCTTGATTACTAGTAAATGTGGATTTGTAGTAAATCTTGAAATCAGGGAGTATAGGTATTCAAATTGTTCTTTAAAAAAAAAGTTTGATTATTATAGGTTCTCTACATTTCAATTTATTTTAGAATCACCTTGTCAATTCCTTCAGAACACCTGGTGACATTTTGATAGGTCATGTACTGAATCCATTGATTAACTTGGGGAAAACTGAAATCTTAATAATACTTAGTCTTGTGATCCATGAACATGGTATATCATTCCAGTTATTTAGGTCTTTTATAATTTCTCTCAGAAATGTTTTGTAGCTTTCAGTGCACAGGTCTTGTACATTTTTGTCAGATATATATTAAGAATTTCATATTTTTGATGCTATTTTAATTGTTATTGGTTTTCATTTCAATTTTTAATGGTTTATTGCTAGTATACAGAAATACAATCGATTTTTGTATTTTGCAACTGTGCTAAACCATTTATTAGTTCTAGGAGGTTTTTTGGTAGACTCTTTGGGACTTTCCACACACATGTTGTCTGCAAATAAGGATAGTTTTATTTCTTCATATTCAATCTGTATCCTTTTTATTTTCTTTTTCTTGCCTATTGCATGGTCTAAAATTTCCAGTTAGATGTTAAATAGAATAAGATACAAGGATATATTATACAGCACAAGGAATATAGCCAACATTTTATAATAATTATAAATGGAGTATAATCTTTAACAATTGAGAATCATTATGTTGTACATGCAAAACATATAATATTGTAAATAAACTATACCTCAATTAAAAAAATTAGGTTGCCACAAAAAGCTTGCTGGCAAGATGAGAACTATTCTTGAAAACATCCCTTGAATTTTCTTAAGAAAACATTCATTTGATAAAGAGTAAAAAGTATTTATTTTTATTATTGTATGACAATTGTATATTAAATTTATGTTTATAAATATGGCACAGAGAATATCTTCAACAAATAGTAAAACCTACTTGAGAAGTTAAAAAAAAATGTTAACTAGAAGTGGTGAGAATGGACATGCTTTTCTTGTTCCCAATGTATAATGTGTTTTAAAAAATTTTTTAGCTTTCCATTTACTGAGTTTTCACAGATGGCAAAGCCTACCTTAGGTAATAGGCATGATCCCATCACAATAAAATAGCATTAAAAAGTTTCATGTCACAAAACGGAGCAAGGAAATTACAGTTCCACCTAGCTGAGCAAGTTAAGGAATGAAATGCTTCTTTAACTTGCTGCTTTACCATAAAAACACTAAACAGTTTAGTACTTTCACCATTATGTGTGATGTTAGTTTTAGGTTTTTCATCTATGCCCTTTATCAGGCTGAGAAAGTTTCCTTCTATAGATGTTAAATTTTGTCAAATGCTTTTTCTCTATCTATTGAGATAGTTTTCCCCATTATGTTGGTTAATACGGTGAATCACATTGATTGATCTTTGAGTGTTAAATGAACCAGCTGCTCCTGAAATAAACTCCATTTGATCATAATATATTATCCCTTTTACACATCGTTGGATGTATTTAGATGAAATTTTGTTAAGAATTTTCACATCAGTATTCATGAACATCATTGGACTTTATTTTTTCTTTAATGCCCTTGTCTGATTTTAGTACCAGGATATTTCCAGCCTCACAGAATGAGTTGGGAAGTATTTACTCCTTTGCTACTGTCTAGAAGAGTTTCCATTGAACTATTCTTCCTTTCTTAAATAATGAGTGAAATTTGGAAGGGAAATCATCTGGGCCTGGAGTTTTCTTTTTGGGAAAGTTTTTAATTACAAATTCAAATTTTTAATAGATATAGAACTATTCATGGTATTTTTTCTTTAGTAAGCTTCGGTAATTTGTGTCTTTCAAGGACTTTGCCCATTTCATCTAAGTCATTTAATTTATTTTCATAAAGTTTTAATAATGTTTTCATTATTATTCTTTTACTGTCTGTAGGATATGTAATGGTGTCTCATCTTTAATTCTTGATATTGACAATTTGTACCTTCTCATTTTTTCTTGAACAAATTGACTAAAAGTATTAGCTTTTGATTTCACTGATATATTCTGTTTTCTGTATTCTATTTCATTGATTTCTGTTCTTACCTTTAGTTTTTCCTTCCTTCTGCCTTTTATATGGCTAAAATCGCTCTTTTTCCAAGCTTCATAGGATATAAACATAGATCATTGATTTGAGACTTTATATAACATTTCTGATATAAATGTTCAATGCTATAAATCTTTCTCTAAGTAAGCTTCATAGCTGCATCCCATAAATTTCAATGTCACCTCTTCATTTCATTCAGTTTGAAATACTTTCTCCCTTGTGATTTATTCTTTGGCCCATAGGTCATTTAGAAATAAGTTGCTAAGTTTCCAGATATTTAGGGATTTTGTAGGTATCCTTCTGGTACAGATTTTCAATTTAATTTCATTGTGATCAGAGAACATATTTTGTGGCTTTTAAATTTATCAATACTTGTTTCATGACCCAGAATATAAACTATCTTGGTAAATCATCCTTGTATATTTGAAAATAATGTTAATTTTGTCATTGCATGGGGAGTTCTATACATAACATCAATTTCGTTAAAAGTGTTGTTCAAGTCTTCTGTCCCCTTACTAATTTTCTGTCTACTTGTTCTAATGGTTTGAGAGAGATATATTGAAAACTGACTGTATCTGTAGCTTTGTTTTTTTTAGTTGTATCAGTTTTTGTTTAATAAAATTTAAAACTATTATTAGATGCATAGTTAGGATTATCATATTCTCTTGCTAAACTGACCTTTTTATCATTATAAAATGATCCTCTTTATAATATTCTTTGCTATGAAATCTACTTTGCTATTAACATCACTCCAGCTTTCTCTTGGTTGACATTAGCATGGTATTTCTTGGTTCTTGCTTTTTTAAATATCACAATTGTTCTTTACCAATGTGATTATTCAATATAACAAGCTCTGCCTTTTAACTGGAAGTGTTAAAAAAATTTACATTTAATGTGGATTTTGATATGGCTGGGATTAAATATACCATTTGCTATTTGTTTTGTATTTGTTTTAGCTTTCTTTTAGTTCCATATTTTAAAATATGTTTTGGGATAAATTCCATTCTCATCTCTTTACTGGGGGATTAGTTATACATTTCTTGTTAGTGGCTGCCTGCTTTAAGGTTTACAGTGTAGTGTACAACCTATATTCAAGTAATATACCATTCCATCCATATATAACATAAGAATCTTACAACAGTATACTTCCAATCCCCAAGCCTCTGTGCTACTTTTACATGTTATAAACCTTAAATTACATTTTTAATGTATTTTAAAATAACTATCTTGTAAAGAAATTTTTTAAAGAAGGGGAAAAAGTCCTTTTACTTGCATATCTACTATTTATGATGTTTTCATTCCTTTTTGCCAATCCAGATTTCTATCATATCATTTTTCTTTCTATCAGAGGGCTTCCTTTAACATTTTTGAAGTTTTAGTCTGCCGGTGGTAGTAAATTATTTATTTCAGCTTTTGTATGCCTGAAAAAAAAAACCTTTATTTATTTATTTATTTTTTGGTACGTGGGCCTCTCACTGTTGTGGCCTCTCCCGTTGCGGAGCACAGGCTCCGGACGTGCAGGCTCAGCGGCCATGGCTCATGGGCCCAACCACTCCGCGGCATGTGGGATCTTCCCGGACCGGGACATGAACCTGTGTCCCCTGCATCGGCAGGCGGACTCTCAACCACTGCGCCACCAGGGAAGCCCCAAAAATCTTTATTTTTGCCTTCACTTTTGAGAGTTGTTTTTACTGGTTATGGATTTCTAGATTGATAGTCTTTTTTTTTTCTTTCTGTACTTTAAGGATGTTTTTCCTCTTTTTTCTTGCATCTTTCTCAGACTTTAAGTCTTATGTGTCTATTATCCATTTTTTCCCTATAAGTAATGTCTTTTTTCCCCCATCTACTTTTCACATTTTCTCTTAATCACTTTAAGCAAATTGATTTTAATGTGATTTTATATAGTTTCTTCATATCTCCCCCCCACCCCCCACCATTTGGGGCTTGCTGAGCTTCTGGGATCAATGGGTTTATAGTTTTGAACAAATTTGAAAAATAATTGGCCATTATATTTAAAAATATTTTTCTGTCCTCCTTTTGGGACTCTAATTACACATATATTAGTGTAATAATATTGTGCGATGCTGTGATCTAGTTAGCTTTATTCTGTTCCTTGAATAAAAATGTATACAAAATCTAGCTGGTCCTTAGACTCATGCCATCTCATAAGAAATACCATGCAGGGATTACTGGAAATTTATCTCTATGTCTGGAAGACAGTTCTAAGTGCATGGCTTTCTGATGGTGTAAATCTGTGCTGTTCAATACGGCAGCTACTAGCCACATGTAGCAATTTAAATTTAAATTAATTAAAATGAAAAGTTCATTAACTCAATTGCACTAACCACATATCAAGTGTTCAGTAACCACATGTGGCCAGTAACTACCGTTCTGAACAGTGTAGACAGAAAATATTTCCATTGTCAAAGAAAGTTTTCTTGGTTTAAAATGTCATCTCTACACATGATGAAAGCACATGATTTTGAGATTTGAGCCTGCTAATTCAGTCCTAAAGTTTAATGGTAAGATAACCATAGAAAAGATAGAGAAATATAACTCTACTGATAGACATAAAGGCTATTTAAGTTAAGAAAACCTATATTCTAATTCCATGGAGCTGACAGAAGAAATGCTGTGAAGACCCAATGAAGCTTAACTTCAGCAATAGGACTTTATGAAATCAAGGAACAAAGCAAAGAAGAACATTCATATATGAGAAATAAAGGTACTATATTCAGTTGGGGGAAGGAGGCAAATACTAAATAGTAGACTTCCACAGCACCTATAACCTTGATGTGTTATGTATACTGTAGGAAAAGATCACATGGCTGTTTTCTGGGGTCTCTAAACCATGTTAAAACATATGGATAAACTTTCCAGTAGTACCTACCATGCAATATAAAAAACACCTTATTCATTCTTCGCCATTAGTTGATTTAGTTTATATAGACATTACATTTATTTTTTAATGTATGAATGTATGTATTTAAATTTTATTTTATTGTGGTAAGAACACTTAACATGAGAGCTACACTTTTAACAAATTTTTAAATGTACGTTATCATTGAGTATAGGTACGATTGTACAGCAGATCTGTAGACCTTATTCATCTTGCTTAACTGAAACTTCATGCCAATTGTTTAGTATATCTATCTACACATTTACTCATATACAAATATTAAAACACATCTAAGGAATTATACCTAATCATCTTGTTATAACTTAAAAACTTGGGGGTACCTTCATATTTTAGATATTCCAGGTTCAGGAAATGCATAAAATACTCCAAACAAAAAGTAATAGTGTAGAATATAAATGCTTAGATAATCAAGTTTGTATGACAGTCTATAATAGGAATCAAAGGAGTAAGAACATCAATGCTTGTTCTTCTGTCCCTTTCCCCAGTTAAAGCCATTTGATTAATATCCCCTATAAAAAATTCACTCAACAGAAAATCGCCAAACTTGAAATCTAGCAACACAGACTCAATTTATTTTCTTTTTATAGCTTGATTTATTATTTTGCTCACCAGAATTATTTTACAACGGTAGCAAACCATTCCTTATACTTTTCTGTGACACTGATTAAAATAGGTAAGGTTGTAAAAATAACAGTATTAATCCCACTGTTATTAATAGCATTTAAAATAATTTTCATAGACATTAACATATATCTAAATATCTAGGTTGTGACATAGAACAACTTATAAAGAGACAGTCATTATTGAAGTTGCCTCCTTTGCTCCCACTTAAAAAGAAAAAAAAGAAGAATTGAGGTTTGGGGAAAACATTAAAGTCTACAATGGAAACAAGAATAGCTAAATTGTTGACTAGAATTGGTGCCCTGTCTCTGCTATGTAGACTAATCTAGTCCCCTTAGAGTCTTTAACATTATTAAGTAAATGACAATGTTTGCAAAATGTGTCACACTTCACGCTTTCCCGTATCCATGCTGCTGTGTACTCTGCTCTGAATACCTTCTCATCGCCTCAAGCTTTCCTCCATCTATCAAGCTTCCTCTTAAATCTTTAACCTCTCCTATTCCATTGCTCCTACCCCCAGTCCTTCCTTCACTGGTTTCCCTTCCCCCACTCACCCCTAAAATGTTAAATATTAAAATCATTAGCCCCTTCTCCTCTTTGTAATCTTCACTCTGAAAAATTGTATTTACTACTAACTACTTCCTGCATTTTGATAACTCCCAAATCACAGTGCTAACCTGGATTTTTCTCCCGATTTTTCTTTTAATTATCCTAGAAGTATGTCAAACCTAGCATGTCCAAAATGAAATTTGTCATCTTCTCCTTATCTCCTCCAAACTTACTTTTCCCCACTGATTCCTAATACTAATAGAACCACCTGTCCAAGCCAGAAATTTGGTGGACCCTCAAATTCTCTCTTTTGCTCATTCTCAAATCTGATTGGTCACTAAGTTTATAAGTTCCACCAAATATTTCACATACTTATTTCATTTTCTCTATCACTACTGCTATTTCATTAAATCAGGACCTTAACGTCTCTTGCCCAGTGATTGCAATAGCTTACTTCTCTAATTTAATCTTCTATAATCTAAGCTGTACTTCATTTATTTGGCTTGAGTGACCTTTTCAAGTTAAATCACTTCACCCTCACCGTCCCCAATATACACTTAGAACATCCCAGTGGTAGGCCTCTTACCTATATGATAAAGTTCAAAGATCTTTGTATGGCCTCCAAGGCCATTTGTGACCTTACATCTCTACTTTCAGGGAGAACCTTTTTGTTCCTTCAGAAATGTGCATACTTCCAGCACAGCTGTTATCATGTTTTTCTATAGCTGGCATTTTACGTATCTCTGTCTCCTCTAAGGAAGGAGTTCTGTAAAGACAGAGAATCTGCACTGCTCATCTTAATGTCCACAGTGACTAAACACAGCATCTGGTTCATAACAGGCTTTCACTTAGTGTTTTTGCTGTTGATGTTATTGAAACAGTGTAGACTTTACGGTCTTTTGCCTCCTTCACGAGCATTTCTGAACAAATCACCTGGCCTTCCATATAGGTATAACCGAGCACACACTTAGAAAATAGGAAAGGAAAAAGAAAAGGGAAAAATCTAGCAAAATCTGACATATCTCGACACATGTATATACACTTATAAAGTAGCTTTACATTTACATAGCTTTACATGTATAGGCTTGCTGTGGAAACACTTAACAGGTGGTTAGAACCTATAGTATGAGCCATATAATTGCAATTAATCACTAAAGTCTGCTTACAGAGATAAAATTATCCATATGAGGACAAGATTATTAGGTAAAACAGCTTGTGAGCCTTAAAAGCTCATTATCTTTACAGATTAAAAGACCAAAAATACACTTTTGGATGGTGTAATTTTCATATATCAAACATTCATATATCAAAAACAGAACACTGCAGTGGTTTCAACAATTAGGAAGAGAAAAAGTTAGAAAAATAAAGGAAAATCGTTGCTTCAAAAATATTTTTGGAAAGATAGGCCATCAATAATGAGTAAGTAAAGTGTTCTAATCATTGTCAATAACTGTTTAAACTTACCTGGTTATTATATGCATCAGGTGCAAGTTTCTTGTATGTTGGTGCCATAAGAGTGGACAGGTTTTGTAAATGAGACTCCAGTTTCTCTTCCTGTATAAAATGAATAATTCTACACATTAAATTCTAAATCCATTCTATTCATATATGAGAGAGGCTATCAATTAGATTTTTTCCCCTACATCTTAGATCCAAATCACAAATATATACCGTCTCATTAAATATCGGCTTGGCCAAAAAGTTTGTTTGGGGTTTTCCCATAACATTGGCCAACCCAATAACTAAATATCATCTTAACGTGACTATTTCTAAGTGAAAAGCATAGACCATATATGACCTATTTTTGTATGTGCTGTTAAATGTCTAGCTCTTTGGTATTTACATGAGAGTAATCAATTTTCTACTTTGCATGCAGATATTTGGCATTTTATTAATATAAGTCTATGCTGGTAGTAGGATTTGGAGAATGAAGCCATACAGTCTTTAAAGGGTCACATTCTCTATTCTTCTCCAATTAGTGGCCGAGGAAGATGAGCTATTGAAAGGATTTGTTTGGTTTAATCTATTTCTAATCTTTATATTTTAAATGTTTATAAAAAATAGCATTACAAAATTTGAAATGATCACTCCATAGAACTAAAAATTACTATGTGATTCAAATATGAATAAAACTCTAAGAACTATAATGTGGTATATATGAAAAACTTTGTAAAGTTTACTTGAGAGGAAAAATGTTCAGGTATATTCACACCCACCCCCAAGCAAAGAATGTGCTTTTTCAAATGGTAGGGGACAATACTCAGTTGCTCTATTCATACTTAGAAGTTCTCATTTCACATTGATATTTCTCTAAAAACCTTTGGAGATGTAAGCAGCTGGCAGAGGTATACTTGCTTGCATTTTAGAAGGTGAGGAGGTTTCTGACTGGAGCCCTCCTACCTAACAGAGGGAGGATGTCACTAGCCATCCCCTGCATTTGTTTACATGAAACACAGAGTGATAAACATTTATGAAGTAGTGGAGAAAATGCTCTTCAGTGTGAAAATTGAAAGTGTAAGACAGCAGGCAAAATTGCTATTCATTAGGTTTATTAAATATTTGTGTTTTCTTATGCAAAGAGGCTATCTAGCACATTAATACAGCTTATTAAAATGTTATGATTCTATGAAAAATTTATATCATGACTTGAAGAGCTTTTGCACTTATTAAACTTCCACTTACTATGATAGTCACAAATAATAAAGTCTAACAAATTTTTCAAAGGGACATATAAAAATTATTACATCAATAGTATAATTGCATATTTCAATTGCATTTAAAATTTGAAAGAAAATTATAACATGTATAGATTTACTAAAAATTTGATCATATATGAATGCTAAATATACTGAGGTTTTCTGATTATTCAATTAGCATACTCTAGAATACATGCTACACAAAAGTTGTTAAACGTGATACCAATCTATAAGTTATATTTTGAGAAATATATTTTCTAGAGAAGGACAAAAACCAGTGATGTCAATGAGAAATCAATGTTCATTTATTTCAACTACACCTTTATATTAAAATCTAAATATGTTTTAGTTACTTGAATGCATTTATTATAGTAACATTAAGCCATCAAATCTCATGGGTAGAAAATGTGACTAGAAATGGACTTTTATGAATGTGGCAGTCACAAACATCATTTCTATAATTCAGGTTCAAAAGATGAAAGTTCTAACACTGAAGTGGTAATATTTAGTTTTAATATGCAAATGACAACTGTGTGAAACTCTGGAGTTTACATAAAAGACAAAGAATAAGTGTAAAAGGCCATAAGTATAGTTTATGTTGATCAAACTTTATTACTTTAGTATCACATGGTTATTACGCTAATTTTATAAAATATTATTATGTGTGTCTACAGTTTAGCCAAAATTTTACTGATCTATCTCTGAGATGAAATTCTCTGTTAATGAGAGTTTGAATATATTATATTGTTCACTTCATCTGTGCTCATCAATTCTCCATGAAAAATAAACAGATTATACATCAGGAAGTAAACAAACCTCTTTTGGGTCATCCCCAAGCAGCTTAAATTTTCTTGGGATCTTGCTTCTGGCAAACTTACATCCATTGTAGTACATGCTCCATGAACAACCAAAAGAAAAGGAGGCACCACAGGTCTCTGGGTCCAGCCCCTGACAGGCACACGTTCTCCTGAGAAATCAAAGAACCAAGTTCATGACTATGGATAGCACTGTCCAGGCTATCAATCTCATATTCTGGGTGTCTACATTCCAAAATGAATGCAAATTAGTTTTGAAAGAAGTCTAACTCTACATTAAGCTGTGCCACAATCACATTAGAAAATAACTATTTCGATTGACTTTAAAAGACAACTTGAACAAACATTTTATTGTAGTATAATACACACAGAGAAAGTACACATAATTTTATAGCTTCTAATCACTCACAAATGAAACATACACAAGTGAGTGCCACTTAAACTAAGAAACAAAACATATACTTGCACCCCTAAATCCTATCTTATATTTCCTTCCAGGCATTGTCCTCCTAACAGTAACTTCTATCAGAAGAGATTAGCTCTGCCTACTTTTATCCTATATAAAATATACTATATTCCTACTGAATATAGTGTGTATGTATGTATGTGTGTGTATATATATGCCTATTTTTATACTATATATACCATAAACCTACTGAATTTCGTGTGTATGTGTGTATATAAATGTGTGTGTATATATATAGTTTTGCCCATTTTTATACAATGTATAGTATAGTACACACACATATATGTATAGTTTTGACTATTTTTATACTACATATAGTATGCTATATATTTCTATACTGTAGTATAAAAATAGGCAAAACTGTATGTGTGTGTGTATATATATGTACACATATACATACACACATACATAATATACACATGTATATGCAATTATCTAGTATAAGCTTATTTGTGTCTTGCTTCTTTTCTTCAACATTGTTTGGAATACCCATCCACAATGTTGCATGTAGTTATACTTTATATTGATGTATTTATTCACTTAGTACAGTTTCTATTATATGGATATGCCACAAATTAATCGTTCCATCATTGATGGGCATTTGAGTGCTTTCTAGTTTTTGGCTAAAATACAGTATTGTGACTTCACATCCTAAGTCAGTTATATCCTCAGGGCAATAAACAGACAAACAAGCAAAGAAACCAAAAATTAAAAACAGGATAAAACAACCCACTAGTTAAACTATATTCAGTAGGTATTTTTCCACAGCTGTATTGAGGTATAATTGACAAATAAAACTAAGATATTTAAAGTATACAACGTGATGATTTGATATAAGCATATATTATGAAAGGATTTTCCCATCAAGTTAATTAACACATCTATCACCTCACATATTTTTTTTTCTTGCAATGAACATTTAAGTTCAACTCTTTTAGCAAATTTCAGTTATGTAGTAAGGTGTTATCAACTATAGTCATTAGATCCTCAGACCTTACTCATTTTATAACTGAAAGATTATATATACCCTTTTACCAACCTCTCCCTATTTCCCTCATCCCCAAGCCTCTCACAACTTTTCTACTCTGTTTCTGTGAGTTTGACTTTTGTTTTTTGTTTTTGATTCCACATAAAAGTAATATCAGGTATCTGTCTTTCTCTGTCTGGCTTATTTCACTTAGTATAATCCCCTCCAGATTCATCCATGTTGTCGAAAATGGCAGGATTTCCTTTTTTAAAAGCTGAATAATATTCCTCTGTGTGTGTTCACAAACCACATCTTTATCCATTTATCCACTGATGGACACTTAGGTTGTCTCCACACCTTGGTTACTGTGAATAATGCTGCAACTGGAATGCAGATATCCCTTTGAGATAATGATTTCATTTCCTTTGGATACATGTTAAGAAGTGGATTGTTTGTTTATGTATGGCTCTCCTGACCTCATTGGACAGCAGTAGTCTTATTTGTAGTAATGATATTATTTTGAAATTACTTATGTATGTTGTGACATGAAGAAATCATTGTTAATGTCAAAAAATAAGAATTTCAGTGTAAGATGAAATAAGTCTAAAGATAAGTAAATACCCTGTAAAATCCTATGAACAGGAAATAGTATGAACTCACGATATGAATTAAAAAGCTCAAATTTTCTTTTTCAAAAAAAAATTACTTCCTATATCAGCCCACTGAAAATGCCTAAAGTAACAATATCTTTGTAGCAATGGGCACATCTGGACACATACTGTGACCTCTAAATATCATTTCTCATAGAAATGAATGTAGGTTAAAATCCATGAGGTTTTTTTTTTTTCAAATGAGTTAATAATGATACCAAAAAGAAAGAACAAACTAAGTGATCATTTTTGGATGGTTACAAAGGCACCAAATCACTATTTTGAAATTTCACAACTAAAAATACTTACCATGCATTATTCTGTCATTTGTTTACAAACTATATTTAATGGTAACCAAACAGTTGATAATGAAAAGTTCTTTAAAGAATTCCGTCTAATAAATGCAGAAGGAATGTTATAATTAGAAGTTATAATTTTACAGATGTCAGCAAAACGGCAGAATAAGGATCTCTGAAAATACCCTTCTCCACAAAAGCAAAAAGAAACCTGGTAAATATTGTCAGAATCAACTCTTCAGAAATATGGAAATTAACAAAAGACTTGCAACAGTCCAGGAAGCATTTCTTCAAGAAAGGCAATGAAATTTTGGTAAGAAGCTAAGCTTTACAGTGTTTTAACTTGCCTTATTTCCACTGTCCCCAGAACTCCACGACACCCTTGAAAACCAACAGCCCACATTTATGGTGAAAATCAGCAGGCTGGCAACCACTGGAGAGGGCAGAATTAGGCTGGATATCCTCCAAAGCCCCATTCCTAGAGAAATGTCATTATTTTACCTATTTGGTAGTTCTCTAGAAGACACCACTGGCAAGGCTTTCTTCATTTGATCTGACTTGGAGTTCACCTATTGTATATAGCCTTTTCCCCACTGGAGATATTTGTTGAAAATAGTCAGAGGCAATTGTTGAACATTGCAGCTGCCTGAGGTCTTGGTAGACAAAACTAGCTAGACTGACCAAGAAAAAGAGAGAAGACCCAAATTACTAAAAAATTAGAAATGAAACAGAGGATACTACCAATGACCTTATAAAAAGCATTATAAGGGAATACTATAAAAATGATCTATCAACAGGTTAGATAACTTGATGAAATGGACAAATTCCCAGAAAGCACAAACTACTGAAACTGACTCAAGAAGAAATAGAAAATCTGAATAGACCTATAACAAAAAGACTGAATTAGTAATCAAAAAACTTCCCACAAGGATAAGCCCAGGAGTACATGATTTTGCTGGTGAATTCCACTGAACATTTAAAAAATTAGCCCCAATCCTTTACAAATTCTTCCAAATAAATAAGAGGGAACCCTTTTCAATGTATTCTATGAATCCAGTATTACCCTGAAACCAAAAACAAAGACATCACAAGAAAACTATAGACCAATATCCTTTATCAATATAGATGAAAAAATCCTCAATAAGATACTAGCAAATGGAATCCAGCAACATATACAAAAAGTATACATTATGGTCAAGTAATATCTATCCCAGAAATGCAATGTTGGTCCAATGTATAAAAATCAATCAATATGAAATACCACATTAACAAAGTGAAATGCAGAAAAAGCATTTGAGAAAAGTACAACACCCTTTAATGATAAAAATACTCAACCTAAGAATAGAAAAAAAATCTTCCTCAATCTGACAAAGAACATTTATAAAAACCCTACATTTAGCATCATACCTAATGGTGAAAAGCTGAAAGAAATCAGAGACAAGCAATAGCTGCTTGCTGTTGCTAATTCTGTTCAATATCTACTGTAGGTTCTAGCCAGGGAAATTATGCAAAAGGATCAAAAAAAAAAAAAAGAAAAAAGTAGACAACTAGATTGGAAATGAAGAAATTAAGCTATCTCTATTTGTAGATGACATGATTTTGTATGTATAAATCCTAAGGAACCCACCAAAAAAATGTGGCACTAATAAACTAGTTAAATAAGCTTGTAGGATATAAGATTAATATATAAAACCCAATTGTGCAAGTGTATCCTGGCAATGAACAATCCCCCCCAAAATCAAAACAATTCTACTTAAAACAGCATCAAAAAGAATAAAATATTTAGAAATTTGACAAAAGATGTGTAGGACTTGTACACTGAAAACCATAAAACATCACTGAAAGAAATTAAAAACTTAAATAAATGTAAAGACATCCTGTGCTAATAAATAGGAAGACTTAATATTGTTAAGATGTCAACACTTCCCAATTAATTTCCTGATTCAACAGAACCTCTGTCAAAATCCCAGATGGGGAAATTATTAAGTTAATCCTAAAATTCATAGGGACATGAAAAGGACCCAGAGTATCCTGTAGGATACTGTAAGGATTCTGTAAAAGAAAAACAGTTGGAAGATTTATACATATCAATTTCAAAAGTTACTACAGCAACTACAGCAATCAACAACATGTAGTACTGGCATAAGGATAGATATGTAAATTAATGGAATAGAAGAATCCTGAAATGACACATACATCTTTGTCAATTAATTTTCAACTAGAATGAGAAGACCATTCAATATGGAAAAAAACAGTCTCTTCAACAAATGGTGTTGAGACAACTGGATAGTCACATGCAAAAAAATGAAGTTGAACTCTTATCTCACATCATAACAGTGATCAAAGACCTAAATGGAAGAGCTAAAACTATAATACTCTGGGAAGAAAACATTGGGGTAAATCTTTAATACCCTGGATTAGGCAATGATTTCTTAGATATGACACTGAAAGTACAAGCAGTTAATTTAAAAAAACTGACTTCATCGAAATTAAAAACTTTTGTGCTTCAAGGATATCATCAAATGAAGAGACAACCTACAGAATGAGAAAATATCTGCAAACCATATATCTGATGAGTTCTAGTATCCAGAATATATAAAGAACTCTTATAACTCAAAAACAATTAATTTAAAAAGGAGCAAAGATTTAAGAAAGGATTTCTTCAAAGAAGATATATGAATAGCCAATAGCAAATGAAATAATGACTAACATCATTACTCATTAGGGAAATGCAAATCAAAACCATGAGATACACATTATACCCACTGGAAGGGGTATAATAAAATAAATAAATAAATAAATAAATAAATAAAGGCAGCCAATAAGTAGTTTTGGTGAAAATGTGGAAACATCAGAACCTCCATATATTGTTGGTAGGCATGAAGAGTGGTGCAGCTGTTTTGGAAAACAGTTTGGCAGTTCCTCAAAAAGTTAAACGTAGTTACCATACGACCAAAATTGTCACTCCTAGGTATACACCCAAGAGAACTGAAGAAAATATGTCTATACAGAAACCTGTACAGAGATATTCATAGCAGCATTATTCATAATAGCCAATAAGTGGAAATAACTAAAATGTCCATGAACTGATGAACAAAGAAAATGTGGTACACATATATGCAATGGACTATTATTCAGCCATAAAAAGGAATAAAGTACTGGTTAATGTTATGACATGGACTAAACTTTAAAACATTATAAAGACCTAGGAATAAAATATGTAGGAATAAATTTACCTAAGGAGGCAAAAGACCTATACTCAGAAAACTATAAGATGCTGATGAAAGAAATCGAAGATGATACAAACAGATGGAGAGATATACCATGTTCTTGGATTGGAAGAATCAATATTGCGAAAATGACTATACTACCCAAGGCAATCAACAGATTCAATGCAATCCCTATCAAATTACCAATGGCATTTTCCACAGAACTAGAACAAAAAATTTTAAAATCTGTATGGAAACACAGAAGACCCTGAATAGCCAAAGCAACCCTGAGAAAGAAAAATGAAGCTAGAGGAATCAGACTCCCTGACTTCAGACTATATTACAAAGCTACAGTCATCAAAACAGTTTGGTACTGGCACAGAAACAGAAATATAGATCAATGGAATAGAAATAAACCCATGCACCTATGGCCAATTAATCTATGACAAAGGAGGCAAGAATATACAAAGGAGAAAAGACAGTCTCTTCAATAAGTGGTGCTGGGAAAACTGGAAAGCTACTTGTAAAAGAAGGAAATTAGAACATTCTCTAACACCATACACAGAAATAAACTCAAAATGGATCAAAGACCTAAATGTAAGGCTGGACACTATAAAACTGTTAGAGGAGAACATAGGCAGAACACTCTTTGACATAAATTGCAGCAACATCTTTTTTGATTCACCTCCTAGAGTAATGAAAATAAAAACAAAAATAAACAAATGGGACCTAATTAACTTAAAATCTTCTGCACAGTAAAGGAAGCCATAAACGAAACAAAAAGACAACCCACAGAATGGGAGAAAATACTGATATTTGCAAACAAAGCAAAGACAAGGAATTAACTTTCAAAATATACAAACAACTCATGAAGCTCTATGTCGAAAAAAAATTCAATCAAAAAATGGGCAGAAGATCTAAATAGACATTTCTCCACAGAAGACATACAGATGGCCAAAAAGCACATGAAAAGATGTTCAACATCACTAATTATCAGAGAAATGCAAATCAAAACTACAATGAGGTATCACCTCACACAGGTCAGAATGGCCATCATCAAAAAATCTACAAACAATAAATGCTGGAGAGGGTGGGGAGAAAAGGGAACCCTCATACACTGTTGGTGGGAATGTAAATTGGTATAGCCACTATGGAGAACAGTATGGAAGTTCCTTAAAAAACTAAAAATAGAACTACCATATGAGCCAGCGATCACACTCCTTGCATGTATCCAGAGGAAACCATAATTTGAAAAGATACATGCACCCCAGTGTTCACTGCAGCACAATTTACAATAGCCAAGACACAGAAGCAACCTAAATGTCCATCGACAGAGGAATGGATAAAGATGTGGTACATATATACAATGGAATATTACTCAGCCATAAAACAGAACAAAATAATGCCATTTGCAGCAACATGGGTGGACCTAGAGATTATCATGCTAAGTGAAGTAAGTCAGATAAATATCTATGATATCACTCATATGTGGAATATTTAAAAAATGATTTACAAAACAAACAAACTCACAGATTTTGAAAACAAACTTTTGGAGACCAAAGGGGAAACGTGGCAGGGGGGAGGGATCAATTAGGAGCTTGGGTTGAACATATACACACTACTATATACAAAATGGATAACCAACAAGCATCTACTGTATAGCACAGGAAACTCTATTCAATATGGGAAAAGAATCTGAAAAAGAATGAATAACCTATATGGGAAAAGAACCTGAGAAAGTATGAGTATATGTGTATGTATAACTGAATCACTATGCTGTACACCTGAAACTAACACAACATTGGAAATCAACTATACTCCAATAAAATTTAAAAAAATAAAAATAAAAAAATATTATGATAAGTGAAAGAGGCCAGACAGATTAAATATTTTATGATTCTATTAATATGAAAAGCCCAGAAAAGGCAAATCTATAGAGACAGAATGTTGATTAGTAGTTGCTATTTAGCGGGGGAGGAGAATGGGAAGTGATTGCCTAATGGCTTTGAGGTTTCCTTTTGGAAGCGATGAAAATGTTGTACAACTTTGTGAATATACTAATGCAGTGTATTGTATACTTTAAAAGGGTGAATTTTATGGTATGTGAATTATATAGAAATTGAAAAAACTCACACATAACAAAATGACTTCAAGGTGATTTCCTATATGAAGTGGCTTCTGAAAAGGCACCTTTATTTTTATAGGGGCCTTTCAAATATTGTTAGAATTTTTACATTGCAGCCTAATTTTAACATGGCTCAGAATTTGGCTAACGGTTAAATAACAAATCAGAGAAATTGTAATCAAAATATTTACCTATACAACAGATTTTTAAAAACACTCTCAACCTCTTTGGACTTCTAACTGTTAAAAAAAAAAAAAGGGACTTCCCTGGTGGCACAGTGGTTAAGAATCTGCCTGCCAATGCAGGAGACACAGGTTTGATCCCTGGTCCGGGAAGATCCCACATGCTGCGGAGCAACTAAGCCTGTGCGCCACAACTACTGAGCCTGAGTGCCACAACTACTGAAGCTGTGTGCCTAGAGCCCGTGCTCCGCAACAAGAGAAGCCACTGCAATAAGAAGCCCACGTACTGCAATGAAGAGTAGCCCCTGCTCACCTCAACTAGAGAAAGCCTGCACACAGCAATGAAGACCCAATGCAGCCAAAAATAATAAATAAGTAAATATTTAAAAAAATAAAATTTAAACTAAAAATTATATCAGCCATTTAAACTTATGCAAGAATAGAAAAACTAGCAAAATAAATTAAATGTACATAACAAATTTATACTTTAAAAAATAAGAAAATTATCAATTTGCAAACTAATGGAAACAGGTAATAATCATCGATGGATGTGCTAAACCATTAGGTACGTTTTCTAGTAAACTTTATGATGGGTGGATCAAGCTAACAACTCCTCAACTGAACGCTCATAACATCACTATAAATGGAACAAAGCAGATATTATGTCCCTCTTGATGGGTGTGGAGAACTAAGATTATTTCATCACCACTTATGAAGCATTTTGCTAATATATACATTCACGTATACACACATATTTAAGTCTCTAACTACCAGAGTACAGAAGATATTGGTGACAGAGTAACAAGTTAAGCAAGTGTGCACAGCCAAATCCAGAATGTGAGAAATGTTACAAAGCAAATCACACAGTCTCTTTAACAAATAAATTCATCAAAAAGAGAGGGGAAACTATAATAAAGTAAAAGAGACTTGTGAATCATATACTTTATCTTACAAACTGGGACACTGTTGAGAGTAAAAGGAAGTTCTATCAATAACTATACTAGACAATAGGCATGAACTGGGACCTACTCAAAACCCTCAATCAAATATAAGATATGGACTTTCTTTTTGTCAATATTTTTTTACTTTATATATATGTATATCTAATATGTATATGTGTATATATGTGTACATTGGAAACAGTATCCAATTAGGGAATTTGAACATGGTCTGAACATTAAATGATATTAAAGAATCACTCAATTTTGAGATGAATGATAACGACACTGTGACTAGGTTTTGTTTATAAAAATAAAAAAAATCCTTGGGCATATACCCTGAGAAAATCAGGATTCAAAAAGACACATGCACCCCAATGTTCACTGCAGCACTATTTACAATAGCCAGGTCATGGAAGCAACCTAAACGCCCATCAACAGAGAAATGGATGGAGAAGATGTGGTACATATATACAATGGAATATTAGCCATAAGAAGGAACAAAATTGTGCCATTTGCAGCAACATGGATGGACCTAGAGACTGTCATACAGAGTGAAGTAAGTCAGAAAGAGAAAAACAAATATCGTGTATTAATGTGTATAATGTATTAATCGTGCATATATGTGGAATATAGAAAAATGGTACAGATGAACCTCTTTGCAAGGCAGAAATAGAGACACTGACATAGAGAAAAAAAATATGGACACCAAGGTGGGGAAAGAAAGGGTGGGATGAATTGGGAGATTGGGATTGACTTAAATACACTAATATGTATAAAACAGATAACTAATGAGAACCTACTGTATAGCACAGGCAACTCTACTAAGTGCTCTGTGGTGACCCAAACGGGAAGTAAATCCAAAAAAGAGGGGCTATATGTATACATATAGCTGATTGACTTTGCTGTACAGTAGAAACTAACACAACACTGTAAAACAACAAAGTCCTTATCTGTTAGTGATACACACTGAAGTGAACATAGCTTAGATGATATGGCCTCTGTTTTGCTTTAAAACACTGGTGGGGATGGGGTTAGGAAGTGGGGGGGGCACAGAATATACGGAATAGTATTGGCAAAATGTTGATAAATATACTGCACTCCTCCATTTACGTATATTGGAAAATTTTTATAATATAAAGTTTCTTTAAAAGTTTAATATCACCCAGCATGGCAGAGACATTTCTGGCTTTGACTTCCTTATAATGACAGATACACTCCCATAACCCTTGCCAAAAAATTATTGGCTAGGCTTAGTCATAAAATAAAAATCTCAAAGGGAAATCTTTAAAGGAGAAACAGCTGGCCGGGCTCAAAGGAAATGTAAAAATCCGTTTTGATTTTCCCACTGGAAGATGCTCTCGGAGTTCTTTTCTGGACTCACAGTGGGTGGTTATGGTGCATGTGGGCACTGGGATTTATAAGAACTCAGTGATGAGGGTCCCACAGCTTTGAATATTAAAAATGAGTCAGCAGCCCCAATTTGAGATTACCCTCCATTCTTCACAAAAAAATCATAATTTTAACTTTTGCCAGCAATAAAACTTATTTTATAGGGTAGAAGAAACTTCAAAAGCTATATCTGAGTGAAGTCTCTATTGCCATTGGTTAAGTGTCTATTTGAATCATGTACCTCAAGTATATTTTTTGTTTTTGGAAACTTGCTCTAAGTATAGGTAGCTCAAAGCTAGAATGTCATCTAAATAACTACTCACTTTACCTTGAAATTATAGACGAAGTTAAGCAAAAGTATACAGATTGGCCTTTAAAATGTCAATATTTGAAGCACATCTTTTTTTTTTTTACGGTTCGTGGGCCTCTCACTGCTGTGGCCTCTCCCGTTGTGGAGCACAGGCTCCGGATGCGCAGGCTCAGCGGCCATGGCTCACGGGCCCAGCCGCTCTGTGGCATGTGGGATCTTCCCGGACCGGGGCACGAACCCGTGTCCCCTGCATCGGCAGGTGGACTCTCAACCACTGCACCACCAGGGAAGCCCTCCCAAGCACATCTTTTAATAGTTTTGTTCTTGTCCCTATTTAGACCAGTTAAACAAATGAATTTTTCTTAATTTTTCTTGGCCCAATCATCATTCATGGTTTTCAAATGCAAAATAACATAATTTAGGAAAGTTCTTAACATAGAATCTGATGTAAAGAAAGAAATTCTATTTCAGACAATGGCATTTATAGGAATCAAAGAAAAGCCTTTGGGGAAAAATAACAGAGATGTATAATATTAATAAAAATTAAATCAATTACAAAGAATGTGAAATATAGTTTGCAAGAAACTTCAAGAAATTTAAATAAAACAAATGTCATTTTCACAAGAAGTTCTTTGGTGGTTTATAAATTCCAGCTACGAAGTCTAAGAGGAAGTCTGCTTTACAAAAACAAGGCAGTGTCGCTGAATTCCTGAGAAAAATGCTATCACCAACATCAGCTCAAGATGCCTTAACTTTCATTTTCTTTCTGATTAAAGACACCTAAATACATTTTTTAAAGGAGAAACAAGGGATGTTAGGGTAAATGGAATATTACTCTATACCTAAAGCAGTCAATCACAAGTTTGAGTCATGTCTTATGAATCAGCAACTTCTACCTTCCAACCTATCATTTGTAAAAGTGGGTTGATGGCCTTGAGGTACACACCATGACATTTTGGGATCATAACTATCATAGAAAGCCAAGCCACACTTTCATATAGGAAAAGTAACTTTCCTAAATAGATTATTTATAGTTGATTTGCAACCCTCCCTACCCACCCACAATGACCCAGGGGGAGAACCTACGTTAATATACAGTAAAACCATACCAGTTAGAGTAATAGTCAGCAAAAGGACAAATTTGGTTAGCAATGGATTGTTGCAGTGAGCAGCACAATATTTCCATAAGCTCAGTAAACTCTTTTGTAGTTTGGTGGATGCAAAAGAAAGGTGACTAAAGGAAGAAGTGCAGGGACTTCCCTGGTGATCCAGTGGTAAAGAATCCGCCTTCCAATGTAGGGGACGCGGGTTCGATCCCTGGTCAGGGAACTAAGATCCCACGTGCCGCGGGGTGACTGAGCCCATGCGCTGCAACTAGAGAAGCCCGCGTGCTGTGACTACTGAGCTCGCGTGCCTCAGTGGGAGACCCTGCATGCCGCGAACTACAGAGCTCACGTGGCCTGGAGCCCGCGCACCACAACTAGAGAAGAGAAAACCTGCGCACCACAACTAGAGAAGAGAAAACCTGCACGCCACAACTAGAGGGAAGCCTGCACCACAACGAAAGATCCCGCATGCCTCAACTAAGACCCGATGCAGCCAAAAAAATTTAAAAAACTAAGAAAAAAGTGCAATATTAAAATTATTTTAGTACTGACTGTGAGTAAAATAGCTACATAGGATTTCAGTGCAGCACTGTGAATTTTCCTGTATTCTTTTAATGATATACAAGAATAGCATAGCAGAAGGAAAATAAAAAAAATTAAGTTTTCTACAAGTGAAGATGTAAACTTCCTGCAGGTAGATAAGGTTAAAAAACAAAAAACACAAACAAAACCATACCAGCACTTGGAGGCATTAAATATATTTAACTGCATACCTTGCTCTCCTATTCCAAATTTTTATATTCCTCGAAAATAATGCCCATCCATAGCCACTAACTTCTTGATTATTTAGTAGCAGTAAAAGTGGAAGTGATTTTGATTATTATTATGGAAATAATGGACTAGATTGCAATGAAGTCAAAATCAGTTTGTTTCTACAGAACTTCTATAAATAAGCCTTGTATTTTTATGTTTGTTACATATAAAGTCCTTGACCTGGGAATCCTAAAGTTTCTCACCAAACTGTCTCAGATACTGCTACACAGAAGTGGTGTCAATACTTACTAATGTGGTGGCTAGGCACACAAAACAGCTGTCACTTGCAGTAAGCAGACACATAAATATTTTCAGGTTTATGGTATGGTTGAGTTTGTGGGTACAGACACTCAGATTTCCAGCAAGCTGCTTCTAACTCACAGCTACACTGTCCGAAGGTACAGAATATTAGTAAATGAAATTGCTTCGAAGTATCCATGTTAGCATTAGCAAATACAAGTTCCTACTGCATGGCTGTGAAGCAGGCATTTTGATCCCTGTTTTGTAAATGTGAAAACGCAGTTTCAACTCTCTGCCCTCAAACCAACAATTAAGCTTTCCTAGCAGTGGAAAGAGAGGAGAGGCCTGGGATGCACTTACTCTTCATTCAGGGCACACCGACGATTGGTGAGCGTGCCATATTTCCTCAGTGTCTCGGTGAGCTCGGAGTACAGTTTGTCAGCCAGAGAGAGTGGGATTCCTTCCCACACCAGGATGAGAATCACAATCACCGCAGCCTCACAGGTGTGGCCAGCTCGCTCCCGCACCAAGCACAGTAGCTTCTCCTCGCTGCAGCTTCTGCGAACCACCTGTTCGGGTCACCATTCCACCCCAACACCCACCACCCCAACCAAAACAAAACAAGGGTCACTTGCAGCAGATGAGAGCATTGATTGATGTCCGTATATTTTCTCAAGTCTGGGTCACAATTAGGGCGACATTTACCAGCACCTGCAACTTGCCTCTTGGTGCCCATCTATAACGTGGGGGCTTACCCTGGGGTCAGAACTGGGAGAGATGCCAAAGCACTCAGGGTGTAGCAGACTCGACCCAGTACAGTGGGGACAATGCTCCCTGCACTAAAGCCAGAGCTAGATGGAAGACAAGCAAGACTTTAAAGTTCAAGGTCTTCAAAAATGACAAGATAAAGATTAACTGCAGGGCTTCTCTGGTGGCGCAGTGGTTGAGAGTCCACCTGCCGATGCAGGGGACACGGGTTCGTGCCCCGGTCCGGGAAGATCCCACATGCCACAGAGCGGCTGGGCCCGTGAGCCATGGCCGCTGAGCCTGCGCGTCTGGAGCCTGTGCTCCACAATGGAGAGGCCACAACAGTGAGAGGCCCGCGTAACGCAAAAAAAAAAAAAAAAAAAAAAAGATTAACTGCAGGTACTTAAAGGATGAAGGACGTCTTCCTCACATGCCGGGAAGAATTACACTTCTAGCAGGCACTTGAACAGACCTCCTCCTCACTATTAAATTTTTTCAATTAAATACAGTTTGTACATGATTTTATACTAATCTGCCTTTTTCTTAAGAGATGACACGTGATAAATATAAGCAATATTCCTTTCAACTGGCATAAATGATTCTCTGATCTGATAACCCAATTCCCAGGGTTAGATGAATAAATCAAAATGCCCAAGACTGAAGACCAAAGGCCTTGTCAAGTCACACTTACCCATTTGGCAATAGGACATCCCTGAGAACTTTTGCCTTCTTTACCAGTATAGATGACTCTTTCAATCCTAATAGCTTTACCCTTCTGTCCAAACCTTAAAGAAATCCACAGAAACACACACACATATAAAATTAGCAAATGAATCTAAGAGGCAACCAAAATATTGAACATTTGAGCATAATTTTACTCTATGGCCACATCCTGAGAAATGAATAGTTTATTTTTAAAAAACAGAACTAAGCCAAGCAAACTGGATAGTAGACTTTAAGCCTTGTATTTCTTCAGTATCAAAATATACTGAAAATTGTAATGAACTATTTTGAAATTATATGATGGGTAAAAATAATGGGAAAGCTTATTTTTATACATAATTTCACAAAGCACAAAACTTTTTAAAGTTTGTTAAATTCAGTCTTCTAAGATACGTACTATTTGTCCTTTACTAAATTTAGTTATTTTAAAACTTGGGGAATCGTAAGATTTTAGTTAGGAATGTTTCTCTAAGAATCTCTCATTTTTTAAAAGGCTGGCAAATAACCAGTATCCAGCAATTTTGAAAATATAGGATAATTCTAGAAATAGATTATATTTTCCCTTATGACCAAAGCACTACTTACTCCTTGCTAATAAAAGAGGGCACTTAGGGAAATTCACTATTTTTGCCAGGCTACTAGACGATTATTTAGTGAATTTCTATGTGCTAATTTAGAAATGAATAATTTGAATTTGAGGCAACAATGATATGGAATATGTCCTTGCTGCCCAGAATGTCTCCTAATGTATTTTAATGATAAAAATGCCTACCTCTTAAAGAAAAGGCACCCTAGCATAATAACAGCTCAGAGCTGTGGATACCTATATGAAAGTCTCTCTCTGCATTGATTATCTTGCTCATAACAGTCTTCAAGTCTGCAAGATGACATGCAGGAGTAACTGTGTAGATTCAGGTAAGTACTTGCATACCTATGACTGACAAGTTAAAAAAAATGCAGCTATAAATAGAATCTGTCTCTATTTCTATTCAGTATATCACTCTTGCCCTCTGCTCATACTAATGGACAACTTCCTTGGAGATAACTACTCATTTATAACTCTAGGTGAATTTAACTCAATGGTTCCTTTCTTATACCACCTTTCCCCCCTTTTCCTTTTTTATCATCAAGTGGGAAAACCAGAGTGGGCGCTCTCTTTGCAGCCTGTGCCAGCACCCTTGTGCCTGGCAGGCTAGCTGGCTGGTTCTTGTTCATGCCTGGGTTTTCTGGCATCCATCTCAAAGTGGGCAGCCTATGCCAGCTTGCAGACTATTAGTCCTGTCAAATATTGTGACTCTCTGGTGAATAGCAGTGTGTAGTGTTGGCAACCCTGGAATAGCTAAGCCTACTAATAATTACTCAATTTACAATTGTTTACTGCTTTGTATGTGAAAGCTGGAAAAATTCTGACATATACAAAAGGATAAACGTTAATCTGCCCTGTGCCTTTGCGTTAATTACCTTTCTTCCATGATTTCTCTAATAGCTGCCACATTAGGACCTGCTCCTAGATGGGTATAAAAAGGACCTTCATCTTTTTCAATAATTTGCTCTGTTGAGATAATAGAAGATTATTATTTTAGACCTCAATTATACTAAATATAAAGGCTACATCCACAAAGCTTATCCCCCACCTGTACATTAAGGGTCCTAAATGTGACTTTAAACATTTTTTTTCTTTAAAATGAGTAAACTGATGGACTAATCTGTTAGAAAATGTGCCAAATAATTAAGTATATGTCCATTCTGCCTGTTGGATAAAAATATATTAAATTGCATTTCAGATATGGGATAAGGAATTATTTTAAATCAAGTAAGTGGAACTAAATAGACAGTGAGGGAATTAGAATATATTATATGTAATATCAACTACAGTTCAATTTTTTAAACTGAAGAAAAAAAATTACAGCTTACTAGATGCCTGCCTGTTATTTGGATGTTAAAAGATTAAAAATAAAATTTCCTGTCCTATCTCACCCCCAGGATTTTGTTCAGTTTATTGTCAAGATACCTTTTTCTCCTCTCGTTTCCCCACAATATTCGATTACTCTGTTTTGAAAATAAGAACATTCAATCCAGACCCATATTGTATGTATTACTTTAGAACTTATGATGAGAGAACATATTGAAGAGAGGGTCAGATAAAAGGAAGAGGCTCTTGTAAACTATCAAAGATGAAAAGTGGGGAAAAAAGGTTTGTGTGATAGGAGAAGGGTGTGAAGATGAGTATAACTTACCCAATGTTGTCTATGACATGTGTGGCACATTAGGCCAGTGAGGCAATAATATTACCCACACACAAAGGGGCAGTATGGATCTTCCCTCCATCCTTCTATAAAATGTGGAGTGTCCCATTTTAAGAGGAATAACATAAAGTGGGTGGACCATTAGCCACATTAGTCGAATGCTGGTTTTTACAAATGTCTTCTACTGTATCCAAGCTGAGTAGCTATAATTAAGATCTTCATATATATATATATATATATATATATATAACTGCATCAATCAGCAAAAAGTTTCCCTATTCCAACAGACCTATCATGCATCTTGAATTTTAACAAAAAGATGCTTGTTTAAAAAAAGAAAGGGAAATACCATATTTTCTATCAAAAAGATGAAACTTTTAAAGAGAAAATATCAAATATAAATCACACAATGTTTCAAATGTATACACGGAGAAAGGGCAACTTTATGAATATTCAGAACTTTGGCATTAAAATTTCCCCTAAGTCACCAAGACAGAAGATGATAATGTCCCCTTATCTATTATAAAAGTTAATCTTGTAAAACTACTAATACATTCAATCTTGAATTAAAAAATATTAAAAGCTCCTACATTAGTTTGCATATGGCAGTTATTTTCTCATTTTAACAAGGTGTTTTTACTGCCTGGCTATCTCTCCAGGAGATGATATACAAAGAGTTAACTAGATTGATTAGGCTAAAACAGATACCTTTATATTTTAAATGGTTTGAAGGGAGGGACAAATGAGCATGCACAATTTTTTAATTTTTTTGAAAAATTGAATGTAAGTGAAGTTCTCTCTTGCACAGCACAAGCATCTGTAATTTAAAGACAAGAAATGTAAGCTTCAGGTTTTTATGAGCCTTCACAAATTGCTGCCAGACTCCAAATTTTTAAAAAGAAAGAAAAATCCCATATCTGAAGATAAATTTGCTAATTCTGGATAAACACCATGTGTCTCAGTACATTTCTGGCACTTACCTACACATCTGCATGATGGGAAATCATACTGAGTCTTGACAGGTGTATCCAATAAATTTTTTATAGGAGTATCTAGTAATTTGGAAGGTGACTCTAAAAAATTATTGAGAACAGAACCAGCTGTTCTTTTGGTTGGTGTCTTTTCTGAGGAAGGCATTGCTTGCTGCTCTAAAGCTGGGGTGTGGCTATCAAGTTCTGCAGCAGTGGTTTGTCTAGTTAAAACTGTGACTGGCCCTGACATTTCAACTTTTACTTGCTTCTGTGATTTTAGAGTAAGAGCCTTATGGTCAAATAATGATTTGACCTGAAATTGCTTCAGATGCTGCTCCATGGTCTCAAGGATGCTCCGCTGCTGCATGTTATCACAGCTCGGAGGTGGAATCTCTTGCTTGGGTATCTTTTTCCACATTTTGTTTTCTGGCTGTGCTGACATGAGGCGCATACAGGCGTGGGGCTTGGATCCAGGTTCGACCTTAATTGGCCTTTGCATCTGACCATGGCAAGACTCGGCTTGGAGTTGTTGTGTTTGCTGCTGTTCTTGCTTCTGCAAAAGGTGCCACCTTAGAGCAGCATGCTTTTGGATGTCCTTCTGGGGCAGGGTCTGAATGTGACTTCCTGCCTGATTGGGCAAAGGGAACGCATTTGCTTGGTTTTGCATCAGGTACCTTTGCTGAGCGAGCTGTGCAGCTTGTTGACTAGACATATCTTGGTTTCTATTTTTATATCCCTGTAGAACTGAAGCTTGTTGAGGCTTCTGTTCTAGTTCTTGAAAGCACCTGTGAAGAACATCTTGCTTTGGGGTCACATTATTTGGAAAATATTGCATGTGATGCAAGTTTGGGATCTTGTTTCCTGCAAAAAGTTCAGAATTTACAGTCTGTTCTTTATTTTCTGGAACTACGTGTATATTGTTTGAACAAGAAATCTGCACTTTGTTTGCATTTGACTTCAAGATCTGACCATAGGGGGAATTTATACTATTCATATTTTGTACTTGCTCCCGTCCCACTTGGGGATTATGAGTCTGGAACTCACTTGATTTTGAATGTTGATCTTCACCATGAAAGCATTCTTCTGTTTTAATCTGGCTAAAGAATGATCCTTCTCTTTGCTGATCACTGTTGCCTTGGGGATGAGAAAAGGTCTGGGGCATTTGTTCCTTATTCTTCATCTGTAGTTTTTGCTGCTGTTGCTGGTTTTGAGAGAGATATGAAGTCTGGGATGGTTGTGTTTGTGCTGCCTGCTTATGAGGCTTATGTTGTGAAAGGTGTGAATTTGAGAATGGGTCAGTCTCGGAAGCCTGTTGATTCAAGTGCCGTTTTAATGTTGGTGGCATGAGTTTCTCAGTTTGGGGATCTGGTCTTTGTTGGAAATGACACCTCAGGGCACAGACTGACTGTCTGTGAGCTTCGGGTGAAGGGTCTGTTTTGGAGAAGTGCACCTGGAGTGAGGGTTTTTGGAACTGGAGATGCTGGTCCACTGTACCTTGAGACTGCCCTTGGTTCATCTCAGCTTGGTACCTTGGTGGTCTCTGCTCCGGTTGCATTATTTTCTGGGTGTAAGCTTGCCCTGGGAGCCCCCCAGGCACTTTGGAATTTCCAGTGTATTGTTTGGAGGTCATTTGATGGGAGGGGTTGGACTGATACTGAAGAATTGACCGCAGGGTTGCCTCATTACATTTTAGATGGGATTCTGCTTGATGATAGTGAGGGGCCTTCAATTCAATCCATCCTGGTTTCAGATAGGGCTGTGTTGGGAGCACAGGGTCTCGTGTTTGTTCCTTGTCTTGACTCTTGAAGACCTCTTGCTCTTTGTGTCCCATCAACTGCTGGCAGTGGTCCTGTGCATCTCCACTGCTACCAAGAATTGGTGGGTTATGTTTGAGATGTTCTGATAGTTGTCTTGTTTCCTCAGAACACAATGGAACCGTCATTGTCCCTGGAGTCCGTATGTCATTCTTGTTAACACAATAATTCTGAGGCCTTTCTGGAAGCATCGGAGAGGGGTTGGATACTTGTGTAGAGGGAGTTGGACTCTGGGATGGTGGTGCCTCATGTTGACCCTCCATTTTCACTTCCCTTAAAAGAGTTGTGTTACTTTGGTTGGGGTAGTGATGGTGTTCTTCCAAAACTCCATCATTCAGAGTGCTTTTTCCTTCAGAAGGAAGCTGAGGAACCTGCGGAGGACGAGGAGGGGGAGGAAGAAGCAATTGTGATGGTGGTGGTGTGGTAGTGGCAGAAAAGGAATCCTTAGTGAACACTGAGCTTTGCTTGAAGTAAGCACCATTCATTTCATTTTGCTTTAAATACCGTTCAGAGCTGCCACCAGGAGCCTGCAAATTGCTGCTGGAACCTGAACAGAATTCTTCACCAGATACTAGTTTTGTGGTTCCTTGGATGTTACTGTTTTCTGCCGGAGATGGGCATATCTCAAAAACTGACTTTCGTTGTTCTGGTTTCTGAAAGGGACAGGTCCCTAGCGTTGCAGCTGGTTTACTGGCACTATCAGCATCACAGGCCTCAGTCACCACTGCAGCTGGCTCTGGAGGCAGCTCAGAGTTCGAGGTCTGTGGGAAATTGATCTGCCCTGAGGTATGCGATGGGTGAGTGATCTCACAGGACAACTCATTAGTAGCCTGACTGTTAATGGCATGTATGTGAGATGTGGTTTTCTGCACCGCAATGGAAACACAATCTGGATAATATTGAGACAGTGTTTTTTCCAGGAGTTCACCATGTGTGTTTTCCATGGAAGAGGCAGAAACTGTAGCACCATTAGGCATTAGCACTGCCTTATTTTTAAGAAGTAATACAATGTTCTTGTCATGGTAGTTAGCATTTTTCCCCTCCTGTTGGTTCAGAATCTGAAGCTCTGGATTTTCAGATCCACTGCAGTTATGTGATGAAAAACCAGTGAAATCTTTAACTTCATTTTCTTGGGCTGCAGAGCTAACAGATTCTCTCTTATCACTCATATCGGAGACATTTGGTTGACTGCTGCCTTTGCCTGGATTTCTTTCTTGGCTTTCCCCGAAGTTCTTTCTTTCTCCATTGGCCTTTTGGTCTTGTTTCAGTTTCTTGTTCTGATGGAGCCCAGAGAGAGAAGGTTCACTAACTGTGCGTTTTATCCCTCCATTTTGCAAACATCTGGAATACCCTCTACTTTCTTGTATAAAGTCCGGACTCACGCGACTATTCTGGCTTCCTTTCATGTGGGGTATTCCATAATAACTCTTGAAAGACTGCCACTTGGTGTCTCCATTTACTTCTGGATAAGGTCTCTTGGTTAATGGGCTTCCATTCTGGAGCTTTATAGCCAGAGGTTCTGTCTGGCAAATGGGAGAAGAAGATGGTATCAGGAATGGACTCAGTCTGTTGCCCTCAACATGGTTCGTTCTATCCTGTTCCATCAGGCTTGCTTCGGGGCCATCCACAAGGCTGCCCTCTGAATGAATTCTAAAGCGTATGGAAACAAAAATTAAAGTACATTAATATATATCTAACACAGTACACCTTAGAGAAGAATCATGGCATTAATAATACTGGAATTCCTAGACATAGCAAACTGTGATACTCATTTTCATGTCTCGGAGTGACAGCCAAGAGCTACTCAGGAAATGATTATTCTTGTCTTACCAGCAACTCTGAAATATTTATGGTCACAGTAAACAAAGATCAAAATCACCAGCTAATGTGGGAAGTTCATACTGTATTAGTAAATAGTATCAACTTCCTTCCCAAATAATTATTTTTGTCAAAATGCTAAAAACAATAGAGAAAGATGACCTCCTTTCTTTTTTCTCTAGCACCTTACATATCCAATCATTTGCTTAGTTCTATCAATTCCATTTCCTATGTATTCCTTGAATTATCTTCACTGCCACTTGGTAGCCAGATCTACATTATCTTGCTTCATTATCTACTGTAATAGCTTTTAAAAGATTTCTCCTGAGCCCAGCCTGTCCTCTCCCCAGTCCTTCAAGGATCCTTCAAACTGTTATCAAAGGGAATGTTCTAAAAGGCAAATCTGATGTCATACCCTTCTTAACACACTTTATTGACTCCATAGTGCCTGCATTAGTAGTTCTCAAACTCTTTACCCAAATACACCTGGAAGATAAGGCACAGTCTCTGCAGTGCTGACATTCCAGGGGAGGGGGTGGGGGTGAAAGTGTAGTTTATAAAATGCTTTTTCTAAGTGATTCTATATTTTCCTCTATAAGATCTGCTGCCTACTTCTTTTGAGAATTCCTGCCTAATATAAATGGTTTTTCATATGCAGGTTTCTATTTTTCTGTCCACCTACTTCTTCCCACAGATTATACTCCAACTATAACAACAGCTTATAAATACCCAAACATTGTAAGCTGTTTCAGACCTCCATGCTGTTGTTTTATCTGCCTAGAATGCTTTCTTAGTCCTCTTATTGTGCCCTGTGACTCCTGTGTCTGGTTACAACTGTCTCAGATCACCTCCCCTAGAATTTTTTCCTTGATTTTCCAAAAGAATTACTCACTCCCAGTTTTATCCTGCCTTTTGATCTTGTATATGGTCTACTGCTGAACATATCACATTCAACTGTATTTTGTTTACTCTCTCTTACTGGACTGTGAACTCCTTAAAAATATCCTACTCTGTTTATTTTTATGCTTAGAGTGAGCATCCAATCAGTTTCACTAGATTGATATAAATTTGCTCATCTTGTGATCATTTCTTTATTCAGTCATTCATTCAAACATTTCTGAGATCAATACTGATGGGGATTTCAAAGTCCAAATGATAGGGAAAGCAGGAAGAAATGGGCACTAAAAAAGAAAAAAATAATCCATTATATAAAGTGAATGCTGCCCCATTCATTATAGAGTCATGCTTTATTTTCCCACAGTTTTTCTCATTAAATTTATTTTAAGGCTATAAGTAGAAAAAAGAATCAAGACTATTTTCCCTTTGGGCTATAAAAAAGCTCTATTAAAATAGCCATTGCTTACTAACCAATACAAATGAAACAGAGGAAGAAACAAACACTGGGAAGCAACACTAAAGTTATCATTTGCAGAGAATAAGATTGTATACTGGCCAACTAAGATAATCAACCGGAAAACTGTTACAGATGACAGTAAAATAGCTAGAAAAAAAACCAACAGCCTTGGTACCTAAAAGCAACAACCAGTCAGAAGCTATGGTGGAATAAAAAACTGTAATAGAAAAAATATTTTTAAAATACTAAGAACAAACTTAAAAAGAAATGTGAAAGACCTAGCTGAATAAAACATTAAAACAATACTGAGGGATACACAAACACAAAAACAAAACAAGTAGAAAGATATAATATGTTCTTGTATAGTTGTCAAATTACTCTATTCATTTAATGTATTTTCATAAAAATACTAAAAGAATGGGTTGAGTTATTAAGAAGCTGACTCTAAAGTTCACGTGGAAAAATAAACAAACTGGATAACCAGGAATAATCTGAAAGAGAATCTAATGGGGCTTGGGCAGGGCAGGAGCCAAATGGAAAGATATTAAAAAGCAACAAAAGCTCTACTGTACTTAAAACAGCTTGTACTTGCACATAAATAGATAATAGAGTGTTTATAAGACCAATGGAATAGAATAGAATGTCCAGAAATAGATTCAAACACACATAGAAATATAGTATGAGGTAATGATGGCATTTCAAATAAATATATTAGAACAATGGAATAGTTTTCTGAAAAAATGATACAGTTGGACCGGTCCCTTACATCTTATACCAGAATGTATTCTAGATGGATTTAAATTCTGAATATGGAAAACAAAACCCTAAAAAATTAAAAACAGCCTGAGAAAACTTAAAAAAAATAATCTAATGACTGGACAAGTTCTTTGTGACACAAAATCTAGAAGCCATAAAAGATGAGGAAGTTCAATAAAATTTGTGCATGTAAAAATAAACCCATAGCAAAGTTAAAAGTTACATAATACTTAATATATAGGACTCATACAAACTGACAGGGAAAAGACCACCCATTGAACAGGAAAAATGAGCAAAGGACATGGACAGTTCACAGAAAATGAAATGCAAGTGGCTGTTAAATATTTTTAAAATGTCCATCAGAACTTATAAAAAGAAATGCAAATTAAGACTGCAACAAGATACAGTTTTTTTTTTTCAAATTGGCAACAAACAAAAACTTTAATAATACACTACGTTGGCAAGCATATGGGGAAACAGACATGCTGTCGCATAGTTCTCAGGAGCCAAAACTAATACAAATACCATACAGGAGGATTTAGCAATATCTACAGAATTTCGTAGAAACTTCCCTTGATCCTTCAGTTTTAAACTCTCATCTAACAAATATGCACATATTTGTTAAACTATGTATGCACAGTGTTTTGCACTAGCAAAGTTTGGAAACAACCTATATTTTCAGATGAAGTATTTCCAAGCAATTAAATGAAATAAAGAAAGCTGCAGAACAGTATGTATAAGAATGCCACAACCTGTACCTTTACAAAAATAAAAATAAAATCAGTTCTGGGAGAATATACAACAAACTGGTTATAATACTTTGCCTCCAGGAAAAGGAATGGAGAGGCTGGAGAATAGCACTGAGAGGGAGATTGTTTTTAACTGTGTCATTTTGGAACTTTTAGGCATGTATATTAATAAACAAAACTTAAATCAAAAGGTCATAATTCCTAATGACAAATAAAAATAACAGAACAAAGTGATATCTTTATTTCTGCTAGACCTACTTCCTTTCAAATGTTAAGAGATGGGTTAGATGTGCATAGTCACTAGTCACAAATGGCCACTGAGCCTTTGAAAAGTGGTTAGTCCAAATTGAGATGTTCTGTAAGTATATATACACACTGGATTTCAAAGACCTTAGTGTGGACCAAAAAACATAAAATAACTCAATTTTTAAAAATATTTATTACATGCTGAAACAGTGCTATATTGGATATAATAAGTAAAAAATATATCATTAAATTTCATGTGTTTCTTTTTACTTGTTTTAATGTGAATACTGGAAAATTTTAAATGTGGTATGTGGCTTATGTTGTATTTCTATTGGGTAGCTCTGAGCTAAACTAATACTCTTAATTATCAATAACCTTTCATAAAAAAAAACCTTTAGTTTCCAGAATCATGAAAATTGATTTGTAGTCTTTGATGTAAGGAGCTTCTCCAAAATCAGGGGCATTACCACTTTTGAAAAATTAAGAAGCATAGGAGAGCGGCCAAGATGGTGAAATAGAAGGACCCTAACATCACCTCCTCTTAAGAGCACATCAAAATCACAACAATCTACAGAAAAACCATCCTTGAAAAAAGACTGAAACCTACCAGAAAAGATCCTCTACAGCTAAAGACATAAAGACGGAGCCACAAAGAGACTGGTAGGAGAGGCGAACTCCCAATGTAATCAAATCCCATACCACCCCCCACCAAGGTGAATGACCCCAAACTGGAGAATAATTATATTGCAGAGGTGCTCACACAGGAGTGAGAGTTCTGAGCCCCCCACCCTGGGGGTCCAACACAGGGAAGAGGAGCCCCAAAGAGCATTTGGTTTTGAAGGCCAGCAGGGCTTGATTGCAGGAGCTCCCCAGGATTGGGGGAAATGGAGGCTTCACTCTTAAAGGGTGCACACAAAATCTCATGTGCACCGGGACCCAGGGCAAAAGCAGCAATTTGATAGGAGCCTGGGACAGACCTATCTGCTGGTCTTGGAGGGACTCCTGGGGACTGGTGGTGGATAGAGAGGGGGGAATTCATCTGCATGAGCTCTCCCAGAGACTGACATTTTGGCACCAAGACCCAGCCCCACTCAGTAGCCTGCAGGCTCCAGTGCTGGTACGCCTCAGACGAAACAACTAACTGGGTGGGAACACAGCCCCACCCATCAGCAGACAGGCTACCTAAACACTTCCTCCGCCACAGCCTAGAAAATGGGGGACAATATTTGCAAAGGATGCAACAAGGGTTTAATTTCCAAAATGTACGAACAGCTCATATAGCTTAAAAAAAAAAAAAAATCCCAAGCAACCCAATAAAAAAATGGGCAGAAGACCTAAACAGGCATTTCTCCAAAGAGGATATACAAATGGTCAATAGGTACATGAAAAAATGCTCAACATTGCTAATTATTAGAGAAATGCAAATCAAAACTACAATGAAGTTTCACCTCACACAGGTCAGAATGGCCATCATCAAAAAGTCTACAAATAATAAACGCTAGAGGGGGTGTGGAGAAAAGGGAACCCTCCTGCACTGTTGGTGGGAATGTAAATTGGTATAGCCACTATGGAGAACAGTATGGAGGGTCCTTAAAACACTAAAAATAGAACTACCACATGATACAGCAGTCTCACTCTTGGGCATATATCCAGAGAAAACTCTAATTCGAAAAGATACGTGCACCCCAATGTTAATAGCAGCACTATTTACAATAGCCAAGACATGGAAGCAATCTAAATGTCTGTCGACAGATGAATGGATAAAGAAGATGTGGTACATTTATACAATGGAATACTACTCAGGCATTAAAAAAGAATGAAATAATGTCAGCAACATGGATGGGACCTAGAGATTATCATACTAAGTGAAGTAAGTCAGACAGAGAAAGACAAATATCATATGGTGTTACTTATATGTGGAATCTTAAAAAATGATACAAATGAACTTATTTACAAAATAGAAATAGGCTCACAAACTTATGGCTACCAAAGGGAATAGCAGGGGGTGGGGGTGGAGGGGTGGAGTAGGGGAGATTGGGATGTACACACTACTATATATAAAATAGGTAACAAGGACCTAACATATAGTACGAGGAACTAGACTCACTATCCTAGAATAACCTATAGTGGAAAAGCATCTGAAAAAGAATATATATATGTGTGGTGTGTGTATAACTTAATCACTTTGCTGTACACCTGACACTAACACAACACTGTAAAATAACTATACTTCAATTAAAAAAATTAAGAAGCATAGACATAAGCTTAGATAATTCTTCATAGACTAGGTTAATTAGCTTTCTAAACACTACAGCAAAAAATGCTTCCCTTTGGCAACTGTAAAATTGATTTACACATATACCAAACAAAATGTATTTACATGTACATTATGTTGTTATATATTATATAAAAACTTGTAGTCTCTGTATACAATATATATTGTCCTTTATTTTTTAGATAAAAATATTTATATATAAAGTATTTAACACATTACTCTCTATTACAATCCATACCACATAATTTGGACATTCTTCAAAGTGTCAAGGGCAGAATTACAATGGATGGAGTTTGCAAATCTTTTATGAGCATAATAACAGCTTCTAAGAAGAATGAAGGTGACTTAAATTAAATTTTCTTCAATATGGAGTTTTAAACACAATAGCCATTTTTAAACACTAATTCTATTATTAGAACTATTCTGTCAATGAGAGCAATTCCTTTTCTGAATACAACCATCAGATGTAAAAAGTTAAATGGTTAACTTTTTCAGGGAGGACAGGAAAATTGTATATTATCTTTCCATTTTTGGATGAGGATAACTTGTTATTTGAGGATTATTTGTTATTGGTCTATGAATCTAATTCAGAATATTTAAACCAATAAAGTGCCATTTTAGAGGGAGAAAAAGGAAATATTTTCTTTGACTTCTGACTTCTTTCTGTGGCCAAACCACACTTTTTGTGTATACACCCCAGAATATTACACAATCCAGTAATCTTCTTGCAACAGCACTCTTATAATCACCTAGTGCTTTTATACTGATATTGGAAGCATTATTTATTTTTAATGAAAAAAGAAAGAAATGAGACCTGTTCATTTTGATCACTGTAGAAATACTGAAAAAGCTTTCATGCTGGGCTTCGCTGGTGGCGCAGTGGTTGAGAGTCCACCTGCCGATGCAGGGGACACGGGTTCGTACCCAGGTCCGGGAAGATCCCACATGCCGTGGAGCGGCTAGGCCTGTGAGCCATGGCCGCTGAGCCTGCGCATCCGGAGCCTGTGCTCCGGAATGGGAGAGGCCACAACAGTGAGAGGCCCGCGTACCGCAAACAAAAAAAAGTTTTCATGCTATAATTTTTACAGTGTATATAAATATACAGTTTTTTCAAGCTTATAAAAGTCAATAATTTATATATGACAAATCTTCCAAGATAATTTTTTGTAGATATCTACCTGCTAATCTGTGAAAATAGAGTTAACAGGTTATTTTTAAAAATTGAGGGGAATAAGGAAACTTTTTCCATAGTTTAGCTAAGTTTTTTTTTGAATGAATGAATGCAAATTTTTGCTATAGAGATAATTTTGTGTGGCATTCCTTTTGCTCCTCAGAGACTAAGAACAGAAATAGTTTTTATTCATTCAGATCTGCTCTTTTACATGACTGATATCAGAAATATTTTGAATTCTCATAATTGATTTGAGATTCAAATGAAATATCCTTCATTTTTTCCTACACTAGAGAACATATAATTAATATGATGTATAGTATTGATCAGGATACTATTCCATTGTGAAACTGAACGTTCAATTTTTTTTTTATTGGAGTATAATTACTTTAGAATGTTGTGTTGGTTTCTGCTGTACCACAAAGTGATTCAGCTATATGTATACATATATCCCCTCCCTCTTGGACCTCCCTCCCCCCCATCCCATCCATCTAGGTCACCACAGAGCACTGAGCTGAGCTCCCTGTGCTATACCCCTGTGCTATACAGCAGATTCCCACTAGCTACTTATTTTACACATGGTAGGGTATGTCAATCCTAATCTCCCAATTCGTCCTACCCTCCCCTTCCCCCCCATGTCCACATGTCAGTTCTCTACGTCTGTGTCTCTATTCCTGCCTTGCAAACAGGTTCATCTGTAGCATTTTTCTAGATTCCATATATATGCACTGATGTATATTTGTTTTTCTCTTTCTGACTTACTTCACTCTGCATGACAGACTCTAGGTCCATCCACATCTCTACAAATGACCCAATTTCCTTCTTTTTTATGGCTGAGTAATATTGCATTGTATATATGTACCATACCTTCTTTATCCATTCATCTGTCGTTGGACATTTAGGTTGTTTTCAACCTGGCTACAGTAAATAGTGCTGCAATGAACATTGTGGTACATGTGTCATTTTGAATTATGGTTTTCTCAGGGTATATGCCCAGTAGTGGGATTGCTGGGTCATATGGTAATTCTACTTTTAGTGTTTTAAGGAACCTCCATACTGTTAACAGTATTCAAATGTTTTTAAAGTAATGCCAGCTCTTGAGGTTTGTATATGGTAATTTATACCAGATAAAATTGTAATATAGTTAATGCCAAATAAATTTATATCTATAAAAATCAGGAGAGAGAATTTTCATTTTAGAACAAGACTCAATTTTTACAATAGGGACAATGACTCACCTACAAGGACATTGGCCAATTAAAACTAAGGCACTAATATATATATATATATTTTTTTTTTTTTTTTTGCGGTACACGGGCCTCTCACTGTTGTGGCCTCTCCCGTTGCAGAGCACAGGCTCCGGACGCGCAGGCTCAGCGGCCCTGGCTCATGGGCCCAGCCACTCCGCGGCACGCGGGATCCTCCTGGACCGGGGCACGAACCCGTGTCCCCTGCATCGGCAGGCGGACTCTCAACCACTGCGCCACCAGGGAAGCCCTAAGGCACTAATATTTTCTTAAAACTGTTATGAAGTTTATATGCAAGGGCATAGGCAGAAGAGCCTTTGGTAAACCTGGAAAGGATGATTGGTTAAGCTTACCCAGTGATGTTTTTCATGGTGTCAGCACTTGATGTTATAGCATTTAGTTACAGTTTCAAAATGAACAGCGAGCTTTTAACATATTCCTTAAGAGATGTTCTTACAGATGATGGCTGATTTCAAGCTATCAACCGCCAGCTCACAAAATTCCTGAAAACTTCACAATCTGCTCTTGCAAACTGTTAAGAGCTGGTTCTAGGTACACTACTGTTAGGGCTACCAAAATATTAACAAATCATATTTCTTTCTTTTCTTCTTTTTTGGAAATAGAATGAAAGTTCCCCAGGAACAAATACATGCCATATTATTTGGGTAGTCTTCCTTGTTTCCAGAATAGTAGTGGACAAAGCGCTCTTGCCCACAGAATTACTGAACAGCATTTTAAATTTTTGGGAGGCTAAGAAAGTTTAAAATTACTTATTCAAAATGAGTGATAAATGTGAAGTTCATGGTTGTAACAATGTACAAAACATTTCAGAGCATAAGAAAGAATCTAGTTTTACTCTCTCATTTTACTGATGTAAAAACTGAGCAATTTGCTCAAGTTAGGCATCAAAATAATTGCTCCCACAGGGTCTACACTGGCAGCTCCATAGAAGCTCTTCCTGCCACATAATATTAAGAAAAATGCATAATTCAAAGAGTAGGTTTTATTTTGTTAATAAATTCATACTTTGCCAACATTTTAGTTTTTTTCAGGCTTAGGATAAAAAGATAAAGTATTCTTTTTACATATCTGTAGGACTGTAATTATTAGCATGATTAAAGGCATTATGCATGTATTTCATCAAGGTATTGTTTCTTTGTGTGAGTTGGAATAGAACAAAAAAGAAGATGTAAACATTTAGTACATGGAATTTGAAGTTGCCACAGAGTTATTCTGATCCCTTCCTTGCTACCTTTCTAGATTACCTTTTTAATTGACGCTGGGATGCTGATGATTTTCCTCTAAAATATCCGAGCACAATTTATAAAATTTCCCTAGTAATGTCATTGAGAGAATTGGAGCTCAACTTGCATTAGTTCATTTGCGTATTCAGTCTAGCATCAGTTGAATCCCCACTCAGTGCAAGTGCTCTGGGGTGGAGCAAAGACAAAGAGGCACAGGTTCTGCACTGCCCCGGACTGTGGTTACGGTGACATATTGTGACTGCACAGGAGAGGGGAAAAGCACTTCCAGCTGTCAGGGTCTGCATGACATAAACCCAAATTTCTCTCATGAAATTTAACTTCATCTCCCTCTTACCATAATAAGAGAGAAATACATGTCCCACTAAGTTTTAAAAGAATGACCATGAGTGTTCGCAAAACATATCTATCAACATCAGTGAGGCAGAAGAACTAGTGTTCTAAGTAGAATGCATATATATCAGTAGTTACCAGGTACAGAGGAGACTATGTAAAAAAATGCATTTTTAAAGAAATTAGTAATGTTCAATAAATGACTTATGGAAACTTTTCTGGCTATTGAATCCCTAATTTAGGAAAAGACATGGCAGATATTCATCTGCTTTAACTGCTCTGTTATCTTCCCTAATCAAAATGTAATAAGTAACTCATTACTTAAATTGTATACACACACACATACACGCACAGTTTTTGATTATGTGGTAAAGCATGAAGTTTCTTCATAGGTTTACCAAAAAGGTTTAAACTTAAACTTTAAGAATGTGACTTAAACTTTAAGAATGGACTAAATATAACACTCAAATACTAAAACCAGCTTTGGCATTTTGTCAAAGCCTAAAGAGGCAGTTTTAGAAATCATCTACCTAAATGACAGGTGTTAATTAAATCACAGTTCAAAATGTCATAATTTAGATCTTACTAGTCATATTATTTATGTTTCTCCCTTTATTCTAACAGTCTAATATACCCCATGAAGTATGGCCTTCTAAGGAACCAAAAAGAGTAGTTTCGTCTGCTATAAATACCACCAATTTTTTTTCTTCTGGAAATTCTGAAGGTCAAATTATAACCAGGTAATAGAAATGTGCAAGAATATGTTATGGCCACTCTATGATTTCAGCTAATGCTCCAGAATAATGTTTCATAAGCTATTAGGGAGAGGGAGAGAAAGAAATATATTGAGATAGAGCTTGAGAACTTTAAGTAAAAATGCCAAGTATGTCAACCTGCATCCTCAGCGTCAGAGGTACACGTTTATGAAGTCTGTTTATCTCAGTTGAAAATACTAGCCTTTTGACTAGTAGCTAACATTTTGGTTTCCTAAGACCAAAACAGGTTTTAGCCACAGCAGTTTTCCTTTGGTATTTGATTTTGTTCCTTCTCCCGCCTCTCTGACAATAATTTATTATGAATTCAAGTCACATCGGCAGCATCTGTGAAACAATTACTGCATCTAGGACTGACTCTGCAGTCTAATCCATCATAATTATGACAGGCCTCTTTGAAGATGCTATGATGCATGACTTAAAAATAGCACATTAGTGTGCAAATGGATCAGCATCTCATTTCACCAATATGCATTTAGGGTTATAATTTAGCTCAACACCATTTGACTCCTTTTGAATCACTTGAGAATGGTGGCTGCATCTCTCACCACATAAAGCTGTAGATGATGCTCAAAATTTGTGAAGAGGGCTTTTACTTTTTGGTTTATTGATTTTGTTGGTGGTGCACTAAGAGAAAAAAAATACACATCATTTAAATCTCATGTCAGCTTTTTCCAAGGAGACAAAAGAGTCAATTTATAGATCTGTATAGCTGCCA
Source organism: Mesoplodon mirus (assembly GCF_964341445.2). Classification (NCBI taxonomy): domain Eukaryota; kingdom Metazoa; phylum Chordata; class Mammalia; order Artiodactyla; family Ziphiidae; genus Mesoplodon; species Mesoplodon mirus. Next base: position 157,868,493 of record NC_138977.1, read on the forward strand.
TAAGGCAATAATTTTTTTATAAAAAATCTTTGACTTCATGTTCTAATATTGAAAGTATATAAAATACTCTTCCATCATCAGATGAGTCCTGTTTACTGATAAATGCGCACTGCTGGGGATAACTTCTTAAGACTAGTTACTTGCGAGGACTGTATCTACTAAAGTACATGTGTCTCAACATCAACCTTAGGAGATTACTATATATGTCTCTATCACCTCCATGACAGACTTTGTCCCTATTGTAATTCTGGTGTTAGGAATTTATTAGTTCCTGACATGGAAAACATTGAGTAAAGATGATATATTTGACTACACTTCATGCATAGATGGCACTATTTTCCAAAACTACTATAGATTCTTCCTACCAAAATGGGAGATAATTTGCATCAACTACACATTTATTTCAAGATATGTGTAGGACAATGGGCCTGTTTTGTCTATTGAATGTCCCTGTGGGTAGTGCTCTAAAATCCCGACAAATTTCAATACTTATCTTCTGCATCTGTCAAATTCCCTCCACTTAGTTTGACTTTCTTTCTTAATATATAATATTAGTATGGTTAAGTCCCACTCTGGAAGTAAGCAAAGTGTTTTTTATAGGGCATAACTTATGAAGTTAAAAATTATTTAATATTAACATTAATTTAATATTAGAGCTAAAATTTTTAAGGAAAACAATCTATCCAAAACATATTTTCAACAGCTAACTTTATGTATCCAAACTACATGTTAAGCATGGAACATAATGCATTATGTATGCATTAAATATGGAGAATATAAGGTGAATTAATATTTTTACTGCAAAATTGACTTTTCTATTTCTCATCTTGTAAGAGCTTTCAATTTTACTATTAAGAAATCTCTTAAGATGTACTTATCTTGGAAGAAAAAAAAAACAGTGAACACACAAGCATGTCAAAATCTCAAAGAAATTCCTGCATTTCCAGAAGTGCATTAATAAGTAGCTACACACATGACAAGCACTTGCTTTGCTCCTGCTGTGTGTTATACATGGTTATAGGAGAGACCTTGTCCGGTTTTTCATAATCCTCAGTAGAAACTATATAATTCCAATGTTTGAAGTTTTAAAATTTGTTTCTTATCTTAAAATAACATTATAGACACAACTGAATAACATATAGATTATTTAAGGGAGGAAAGTCAGGAGAAATGTCACTGAAGATTAGAGAAGAGGCGTACAGACGGAAGTCTGCATGTAAGATGTGGACAACTGACAGTTTAGAAATAAATCTGCTTACAGTTTGCAACTCTAGTCAACTAGTTTCCCAACTGGTAAGATGGGCATGCTCTTTTGTCAGTTTTCAATTATCCATGTATCTGTTAATCCTGGGATTGTTTCTCGAACTGGGCTTATTCCTGGTCTCTCTCACCAAACTAATAGGTGCTGAGGGAAAAGATCATCAAACATAATTATAAATATCATTTGTCACAAGCGTTATTTGTTTCTCATAAATTATAAAAGTTATTCACATTTTTCAGTTTCAGTCCACTCATAATTAGAATGGTTAATTGTGAGCTGGTTATTCTTACTAGGACACTAGTGTACTCTTATTAGAATACACTCTATACAATGCTTGACATTTTCCATTAAAAAAATGTATTAGGGGCTTCCCTGGTGGCGCAGTGGTTGGGAGTCCGCCTGCCAATGCAGGGGACACGGGTTCGTGCCCCAGTCTGGGAGGATCCCACATGCCGCGGAGCGGCTGGGCCCGTGAGCCATGGCCGCTGAGCCTGCGCGTCTGGAGCCTGTGCTCCGCAGCGGGAGAGGCCACAGCGGTGAGAGGCCCGCGTACCGCCAAAAAAAATAAATAAATAAAATAAAAATGTATTACAGAAACTGTAGTTGTTTGTGTTTGATCCTGCTGATATCCTATCTGAGAATCTGTCTAGTGGACAAGCATACCCCAGCACAAAGAGGCTGTAGGGTGGACTCTGTAGGCAAAGCTGAAGTGGGTGTGGTGATAGAAGACACAAAGCCAAGACAGACTTCCTGGTCAGGGAGCAGTGCAGTAACAGCCCCTGCAGGCCCCTCTGAAGAACCCATGTGTGCCAAGAGAGAGCCAGTACTTTGATTCCTGCCCCATAGAGGGCATCCAATGGCTAGTCAATGTCAACTGCCAAAGTAGCAACATTCAAAGTCCTGCAGCCTTGTTCAGGTGAATAAGGAACCTTAAGCTTTTTTCATCCTTCCTCCTAGTGGCTGGTGTTTAAAAGAGAGGGGGCAGGGGCAGAGATATTCAGAGTGAGACTCTCCAAGTGTTGGAGCCAGAGGTTAAGACTGTGAATCAGGCTTCACTGGGGACTTTTAAGATGAATAGGGCTGAGTTTCAAAGACTAGAATAAAACTGTTCTAATTACCAGAAAATGCTGTACAAAGTACAGAGTCTAGTCAAGAAGACGCCATAGGGATAGTAGGGCAGGAGGGATAATATCATAGTATGTTTGGGTAAATTACAGGGAAAATGCTTTCATTTTTATACCCTGGGGTATGACTTTTCCAATAAAACTGTCACATAAATCCAACAAAACAATTTCTAGTAATATAAAAGAACTTTATGTAATTTCTGACAGGGTTCATAATCATGCAATGACAGAGGCAGAGTCATAAAAATAAAATGTCGACGTATTCATTCTTTTAGTCAATAAATATTTATTGAACATATCCTATGCCTATGTGCTACGCACTGTTGTAGCCAATAGCAGTACACCAATGAGCAAAAGAAACAAACAGCCCTGCCCTCTTGGATTTGATACTCTACTGGGGAGAGAAACAATAAACATAATAAGGAATAAACTGTATGGTACAGTAAGAAGATGTTGAGTGCTAAAGGAAAAATAAAGAAATAATAGGGCAGGGGATGGGGGATCAGGAGTACCAGGGAGGGTCTGCAGGTTGCTGTATTAAATACTATAGTCAGAGCACGTCTCATTGAGACAGTGAGATCTGAACATAGTCTTGGAGCCAAATTATACAAGAAACATCCAATTCACCAAGATGATCTTAACTAATCAATGTGTGAAACTGTATTATTGGATACACTAGCCCGTGTCTTGAGCCCTAAAATCAAGAATGGAAAAAGAAACAAAACTACCAAGATGTACAAGGTAACTATATTGAGTCACCTAAGTTGTCACAACCCCAGGGGACTTTAAAGTATTACTGTGAAACAAATTAATAACATACCTAACATTTATAGAAAAACTTCATACTAGGAATCTTTGCAACACAGGCATTTTGGCATTTGTGCACTGTGTTGTATTCATGAAATCTGCTCCTCCTCAAAGGTGTTTTGTTCCCTAACAGTGCCTCAGAAGGCATGCCATCTGTGTTTCTGAGAAGTTTTATACAACTTTGAACAGCTCCATCCTCATAGCAATCTAGTTCTAATCTGCTACAGTTACTATGACAACCTAGTCATTTGTTTTCTTTCTATTTTGAAACAATCAGTGATTATTTTGGTTCAGTTAACTTGTAGGGGGTTACAAAGTTATACTTGAGGGTAAAATGAATATTCTACAAAAAGATGAATAATGGAGATGCTATTAAACCCATTACCCATCAATGGCCTATCAATTTAAGATACTTCAGTAGTCCTAAAGAAAACCGCCAACATTATTTCATAATATAAGTAAAATAATTTTTGTCCATCCAGGAAAAAAAAGTAAAAGAGATTTTCTAGAGGGTAAAGCATTAGGAAAATGAGAAACATCAACTATTTGATGTTACTTTAAAAGATTATATAACCATGTGTTCACCAGAAACATGTTCCCATATGTTAAGAAGGTTACTCTCATCTTCTTTGATCTTCTGTGTTCTGTTAGAATCTCTGATGAACACTTTATATTGCCCAAAATTATAGTGTACATTTTAACTGGTATCAAAATAGAAATAAAAAGACTATAAATGTTTTTCCTCAAAAAGGTTCTTACTTCTGGAAACACAATCTAAGGGATCCAAAAGTAGTATTAAATATAGTCTCTATCATTAAGAATTTTTAATTACTAAATTGGCTGGAGAAGACCTACACATACAAGACCAGCTATTCAGATCTAGTCCTGGATATAGATGTTTGAGCAAGTCACAACCTCTGTGCATCACAATTAAAGAAAAAACAAAAACAAAACCCAAAACAACCTCAATTATAATCTGAGGAAAATGAACATGATTATGTCTAAGATCTTTCTGAGTGCTAAAATGATACGATTCTCTAAAATTGGCAATGATAAATATCTACTGGTGTCTCACTGAAAATAAGTCATCACAAAGCCTACTCTTGGCCTGGAAAGTATACTTTTCACCTCATTTTACCAATAAGTAAGTAGAAGCTAAGAGAGCAAAGAAGCCTGGCATAGCTAATACAGGGCAGATGTATGTATGAAACACAGACCTGTCAACCTCTGAGCCAAAGCGTGGCTAGATGGGGGTGGTAGTCCAGGGCAGAGAAGCAGGTTTAGCATCCTTATGGTTATATGAGCACTCCATACACTGGGAAGAGAAAGTCTGGATTGGCCAATATGAGTACTGTCACTAGGCGAGCAAATTCTTCTACAGGCAATGATGGCTAAGCTTTCTTCACTGAGGTCTAGACAAAAAATATTCCTTAAACTCTCCAAGTCCAAGAAACGGCACTCTGAATGCAAATATCAATACTTTGGACAATGCACGTAAATCATATTTTGATCACTAGAAATGTGAATTTCTGATTATGAATTGAGAAATACATAAATTTGTTTAAACATCAACCTCATGTGCATTTGATGAAAACAAATCACTTTCCCTCAATCCAATCAACTCTGAGAGAAAGATAAAATTGGTTTTCTGGATTTTCAAATTAAGGAGCAGAATCTGGGCAGTGGTGTCCATCCCAAAATGATACCTTCTTCACATCTCTATCAAGTCTCTTTATAAGTGCATTGCTAAATATGCTAGAGACTAGTCTGTACATATACGTGGAAGAAAACAAATAAATAACCACATTATAGGAACCAGGTCACATCATATGTGATATATAAAGCACTAGTTCTATTGACTATTAATATGTATTTTTTAAAAGGGAAAGACCAGGCTGAGAGAGAATAAGTAAGGAAAACTGGGTTACAAATAAATTTCAAACTTTAATGGAAGCCCTCAAAGCCTTTAATATGATTCTGGGATCCCTAAAAAGGAGATGTGTGTGTATGGCATTTCCCAGACATACCTTGAGTACAGAATCACAGTTTACAGAGTAACCTGTGAAACCAACATCCCATGGAACAGCACACACTGGAAAACCCTAATTCAGATATATATGATGATTTTATGCAGTTTTAATATGTACATGGATCTTGAGGCATTGATGAGAACTTGTGGTCTAGCAGAATATAAATTCATATCCACAACTTAGGTGTAAAGAGCTCTGAGTCCATCTCTGAAAGCCAAAGACATGCACATATGCAAGTCTTGCTTTAACTTCAAATTAAACACGTAAAAACTATTTTCCCTGTCTAATTTCTTCCAATAACATTACCATTCTAATATTTAAACTCTTCCTTAGAAAGGGCTCTTGGCTTTAGCTCAAAATCTCTTCTGTCCTGATGAAAATATTCAGAAATGGCTACAAAATCTCAAAACAAAATGTTTTGACACAGTGACTCAAAACTCTGTAACTAATGGTAACAAATCTTTCTTGGTAATTTTAAGAGTAGCGGTCATTTAATTAATGCCCAAAGTGATTTACATCATATATATATATTTTAAGAGACAAATACTTGGTTTTAAGATGAAATTTTATAAACATAGCCTTTGTGATATCTGTGTTCCCACCTGCCACATCAAGAAAGCCACTCCTAATTGTCCATCACATAAAAATGTAATGGAAGCATGCAGACTGACATAAAGTAAGTTTTTATGTACTAAGTTTAAATAATAGAAATAAAATCAGATCAGAGTTGAGAAACTACAGTAATATAAGTAATCCAATTAAGGGTAATATTGAATAAAATAGGAATAGGAAACTTAGCTTTTCATATTATTTTCTAAACATCAAAAGTGCCAATATGCTCATATATTAAAGAGAAATAATTCTCCTATCAAAGATTTCTTCAGCCTTGAAATGAACAATTAAACTTTTGATAACATGACCACAAAACTCCTGTTTCTTTCTAAATGCTTCCAAATATGCTGTGTATTAGAAAGAGCACAGTCTTTAGCACTAGTGTTGAATACAGTATAAAACAACCTTGAACATAATTTTAAAAATAAAATAGAGACAAACAGGAAAATTCAGATTCCCGGCAGAAATTTTACTTATATTAAACTATCCTACTTTGCTTTAATACTCAGAAATTGATAATTTTTTTGTGTGTGAGCTAAATAGACCATTTAAGTTATGTCTATAAAGTTAAGAGAAAGGCCGCTCTCAGGGTGTAATGTAGCATTGCACTGATGTAAATCTTCATAGGGCATGTGGGAAAGATAAGAAGAAAAAAATTAAAAAAAAAAACGGATTGTAAACTCACCAAATCTAAACATTGAGAAAAACTAAAAATATACTTCCACTATGTCTGTATCAAAAATGCTATTTGAATTCAAAATAAGACCTAATTACCTACAAAGTAATTTCCATACAACCAGAGCATTATTTAGGGGATATCACAAATTCACATGTCACACCAAAGGATGCATTAAAGGTTGATTTGGCTAATGATTTGCCCAATAAACGTAGTTATATCTGTTATCATGACTGTAACTAAATCTGCTAAAAGATGAATTAGCTTTTTGTTTGAAAATAATTTCAAATTAATAGATCAGTGAATAATCCAAGTTCATGGCATTTTCATAGAACAAAAGTAGAATTTTCTACAGAAAAAATCTAATAGAAAATATCATACATTTTCTGTCTTAACTTGTATCAAATTGTCATGTTTATACTTCAATTATATTTGAATATGGTATATGCAATATAAATCTGAAGCAATGTACATTTAAAATGTCACCAACCCTCTAAAAGTTGTAGCTTTTCCTTGTTCTCTTTCCATCTTTCAGTGGGAATAAGCACTCTGACTTTGTCATCTTATAAACATGGTACCATAAGTCTACCAGTTAAAATACACACTGAATTAGGATGAAGAAAAAGAACTTCTCAGATTAATTTATAAAGGTTACAGAATTGTAGTAACCAGAAGTACCAACATTTCAGTGAGAATTATAGAGAAATAAACACATTTTAAGTATCCATTTGTTTTAGTCTTTGGTTTTAAAAATATTGATTTCCACTCTACTTGTCCTCTTTCATCTCCCCCAGAAACTCTAACCAAACTCCAAGTCCATTAATTCTTATATTCAAAGTGTGGAAATGTTTTACACAGTCTTCTAAACCCATGGTTAGCAATAAGATCATAAAATACTCTGAAGCAAAATTAATTTTATTTGAGGGAAGAACAATGAGTAGAAAGAAACAATGGTTAGTCTCCTAATGGGAAAATTACTTTAGTCACATATGGAGAAAACAGAGCTCTGAATAGTCAGGCTTCTCTATTCAAAGGTATTGACTTATAGTTAAAATGTTCCTCAGGTCACCCATTTATGGCACTGCATAAAAATTCTACACTGTTCTGCTGAAAGAGGTTATGGGTTAGAATCCCAGAACTGAGTTGGCATTCTGGTCCCCTTTCAGTTTCTTACAATTCAAGGCAAACTCTTTCCCATGTTTAAATGTTCTCTTTGTGGCAAGAGGTAGCATGAAGAGATGGTGAAATCATTGCAGCCAAGAAAAAAAGAAAACTGGCTGATCTCATCTTAACTGCCGTTAATGCTTTGAGATGATGGTTAAAATGGCATTATTGAAGCAATGCTGGGAAAATGTTGTATTCCTTTCTGTTTCTTCATTCAGAATACTTTCAAAACTCTAAATCTTTCCTCAGAACCCACTCTGGCATTTCCACCTTTGGAAGACTGCCACAAAGCTACCAGTCAAAGATTTTAAGTACCTCCAAGCTAATTTAAGCTTTAAATAATTGAAATTAAAATGTGCTGCATAAGAATTCAGGCTTTTTGGTAATAAATGTTAAGTCAAGAGTCACGAAGTTTAAAAAGCTCTTTCATTAATTTTCTTGAACATATATTTCATGATCTGGCAAGTGACCACAAGATGTTACTATAGAGAGGAACTGAAATAACCCATTCTTTTCAGTTTAAATGCTACTTACTTGAAGAATATTAGACTTTATTAAAAGGTCTCATGTGGCATTTTCTGTAAAAGTAAGCATTATATCTATATTACTATACATGACAAACTTTTATGGTATACTTTTTGACACATACTTTCAAATTTGTAGTTCAACTCACCATTTATTGAGTCTGTGAGCTGAGTACGTGCTAGGTGCCATGAGAAACAAAATGACTGGTGACAGCGTTCTCAGGGAGCTTATACCTAATTTAGAGGTGGATCATAGATTTATAAGAAGATACATGCAGGAATTCCCCAGCAGTCCAATGGTTAGGACTTGGCACTTTCACTGCCAGGGGCCTGGGTTCAATCCCTCGTCAGGGAACTAAGATCCTGCAAGCCACATGGCACGGCCAAAAAATAAATAAATAAAAAAGAAGATAAATGTCATCAGGTTCATATGAACATGGAACTATGGAACACACATCAAAATGGAGATGATTTTCATAGAGGCCCTAAAGAATTTCTAGGATTTCTTCAGTTGCAGTGAAAGAAGCACATCCTAGGTGGAGGGAAATGCTTAAGAAAATTTCTAGAAAGAAGACCTGAAACAGAGGTCTTAAAATAACAAGAAATCTATTTTGGTCAAGCAAAGGTATATGCAAAACCTTAAAATGAGAAGGGTATAGATGTGATAGTAATTAGGGTGTCATTTTGAGTAAGGCTACTTGTGATTATCACTACAAGCTTTGATGCACAATCACTCAACTTGATTAAAATTGGCTAAAAAATTTAGTACGCTTCTTCTGACTTTACTTCTTCTGAGTATACCTGAAGAGCTGAGAATCTCCCTAAATTCTACCTTTATAACCTTATGATAACCAAGTAAGTATACTGTCAAATTTCAGCATAGATAATGAATTCTAGTCCTAAAAATAGTCACTGTAGGCTATTTCATACTTCAGCTGTACATTTCCATCTCAGAAGAAGGGTTGAGAAGTTGAGTCAAGAATTAAGCTCAGACTTGATGCAGTTAAAAAGAAAACAGAGAAGCAGATGCGTTTGCAAAATAAAACTTCCATGGAGTCTTTTGGTGGGGGAAGGGTGGAGTGGAGAATGAATACATTTTTTTTTAAATAATGGAAAGTTAAAAAATTGAGACTAACAACATGAATTCAATTTTCAATGTATTTAAGCTGAAAAGAACAGCACTAGAAAATATAGACAGCCTTCACAACTTCAGTTTCCAAAATTTTGGGTATCTTAACTTTCATTTAGTGTGCACAAAGTGAATAATTTGACTCTAGCTTAAAATATAGGTATACAAACTAAACTCAAAGCAGAAGGAAGGAAATAATAAAGATTAGAGCAGAAATAAATAAAATAGAGAACTGGAAAACAATAGAAAAGATTTACAAAACTAAGAGTTAGTTCTTTGAAAAGATAAACAAAATTGACAAACCTTTAGCTAGACTAACCATGAAAAAAGAGAGAGGACTCAAATTTTAAAAAGAGGAGACATTACAACTGATGCTGCAGAAATACAAAGGATCATAAGAGACTACTATGAACAACTATACACCAACAAACTTGGACACCCTAAAATAAATGTATAAATTCCTAGAAACATACAAACTACCAAGACTGAATCATGAAAGAACAGAACACCTGAACAGAACAATAATGAGTAAGGAGATTAAATCAATAATCAAAAATCTCCCAATAAGGAAAGGCCCAGGACAAGATGGCTTCACTGGTGTATTTTAATAAACATTTAAAGAAAAAGTAATGCCAATCCTTCTCTAACTTTTCCAGAGAATAGAAGAGAAGGGAACACTCCCAAATGAGGCTAGCATTACCCTGATACCAAAACCAGATAAGGGTACTACAAGAAAACTATAGGCCAATATCCCTAATGAATACAGATGCAAAAACTCTCAACAAAATACCAGCAAATCGAGTTCAACAACACATTAAAAGAATCATACACTATGATCAAGTGGATTCATCCCTGAAATGCAAACACAGTTCAAGATACCCAAATCAATAAATGTGACACATCACATTAATAGGATGAAAGATAAAAATCATATTATCATCTCAATAGATGCAGAAATAGCATTTGACAAAATTCAACATTCATGATTAAAAAAAAAAAGGACTCTCAACAAACTAAGTATAGAGTGAATGTACCTCAACATAATAAAGACCATATATGACAAGCCCACAACTTATATCACACTCAATGGTAAAAGGTTGAAAACTTTTTCTCTATGATCAGGAACAAGACAAGGGTGCCTACTCTCACCACCCCTATTCAACATAGTACTGGAAGTCCTAGCCAGAAGAGTCAGGCAAGAAAAAGAAATAAAAGGCATCAGAACCAGAAAGAAAGAAGTAAAATTTCTCTATTGGCAGATAACATGACTTTGTATATAGAAAATCTTAAAGACTCCACCAAAAAACAGCCCTAATCAACAACTTCAGTGAAGATGCAGGATACAAACTTAACATACAAAAACCAGTAGTGTTTCTACACACTAGCAATGAATTAGCTGAAAAGAAATAAAGAAAACGATTCCATTCACAACAGCATCAAAAACAATAAAATACTCAGGAATAAATTTAACCAAAGAAGATGAACAATTGCTACACTGAAAACTACAAAATATTGATGAAAGAAACCAAAGAAGACACAAAAAAATGGAAAGGTATCCCATGTTCATGGATTGGGAGAATTAAATATTGTTAAAATGCCCATACTCCCTGAAGTCATCTATAAATTCAATGCAATCTCTATTAAAATTCCAATGGCATTTTTTTTCAGAAAAAAAAATCTAAAATTTACATGGAACCATAAAAGTCCCCAAATATCCGAAGCAATTCTGAGAAAAAAGAACGAAGTGGGAGGCATCACACAGCCTGATTTCAAGCAATATTATAAAGCTATAGTAATCCATGCCAGTATGGTACTGGCATTAAAAACAAACACATAGACCCATGGAACAGAATCAACAGCCCAGAAGTAAACTGATGCATATATGGTCAACTAACATTTGACAAGGAAGCCAAGAATACTCAATGGAGAAAAGACAGTTTCTTCAATATATGGTGCTGGGAAACTGAATATTCACATGCAAAAGAATAAAACTAGATTCTTAACTTATACCATTCACAAAAATTAATTCAAAATGGATTAAAGACTTTTGTTTAAGACCTGAAACAATAAAACTCCTAGAAGAAAGCATAGGAAAAGAAGCTCGTTGACACAGGTCTTGCTAATGATTTTTTGGATACAACACCTAAAGCACAAGCAACAAAATAAAAAATAAACAAGTGGGTCTACATTAAACTAAAATGTTTCTGCACAGCAAAAGAAACATCAACAAAATGTAAAGACAACATATGGAATGTGAAAAAATATTTGCAAATCAAATATCTGAAATTAGGTTAACATCCAATGTATATAAAGAATTTATACAACTCAGTAGCAAAAACCTCAAATAATCCAATTTAAAAATGGACAAAGGACCTGAACAGACATTTTTCCAAAGAAGATATAGGAATGGTCAATGGGTACATCAAAGGTGCTCAATATCATTAATCATTAGGGAAATGCAAATTAAAACCACAATGAGATATCACCTCATGACTTTTAGAATAGCTATCATCAACAGGACAAGAGATAACAAATTCTGGTGAGGATGTGGAGAAAAGGGAACACTTGTACACTGTTCTTAGGATTGTAAGTTGGTGCAGCAACCATGGAAAACAGTATGGAGGATCCTCAAAAAATTAAAAATAGAACTACCATGTGATCCAGAAATTCCACTTCTGGGTTTATATCCAAAGAAAATAAAAGCACTATGTTGAAGAAGAATCTGCACCCCCATGTTCATAGCAGCATTATTTACATCAGCCAAGACATGGAAATAACCTAAGTGTCCCTTAATGAATGAACAGATAAAGAAATATGAGAATGTGAGAAATGTAAGGTAAAGAAATGTGTGTGTGTGTATGTATGTATATATATATATATATATATATATATATACACATACATACACACACACATACATATCTATATATGAATATTACTCGGCCATACAGAAGAAGGAAGGCCCACATGTGCAACAACATGGATGGACCTTGAGGGTATTATGCTAAATGACCTAAGTCAGACAGAGAAAGACAAATATCATATGATCTCAATTATATGGAATCTTAAACAAACCAAGACAAGCCCTAACCCCTACTTACAGAGAATAGACTGGTGGTTGCCAGAGGCAGGGGTGGGGACGGCAAAATGGGTGAGGGTGGTCAAAAGGTACAAACTTACAGTTAAAAATAAGTAAGCCACAGGAATATAATGTACAGAATGGTGACTATAGTTAACAGTACTGCCCTGTATATTTGAAAGTCGCTAAGAGAATAGGTCTTAAAAGTTCTCATCACAAGACAAAAATATTTTTAACTATATGAGGTGATGGATATTAACTGAACTAAGCGTGGTGATCATTTTGCAATAAATACATATATCAAATCATTATGTTGTGTACATTAAATTTATACAATGTTGTGTGCCAGTTATATCTCAAAACTGGAAAAATAAAAAACAAAATACAGAGGTGTGTGTGTGTGTGTATGTATACCTACAAATACAGGCACACATACATAAACAATCCACTATAAAATTCTAAGTTGCCAATCTTTAGAAGTAATTGATTTTGAATACACAAGAAAAATAATTCAATACTTGAAACTATCATAAGCTTATTCATTTAATAGTGTTTTGTGATTAAATATAACCTTTGGAAAGTCTGCTCTTCCTCAATCTGAGAGGGGCTTCAAGTGAACTGTACAGGTCATTTTGCAAAACAGAACAGTAGGGAATAAAGAAGAGGTTCTCTTCATTATGAGTAAACTGGACTTGTCAACCCTCTGACAAGATAGAAACTGCATGGTTCAAACACTTAAATTTTCTCCTATTTGGGGGACAGAAAAAGTGCTAAAATGAGAATAGTTAATTTTTTCCTCAGCCTCAGTTTCTCTTGAGGCTATAATGGGAATAATCAAAGTTAAGAGTATCTGTCTTCACTGCCACCTACTTGTTCACACCTTATTCCATCATTGGCATACTTCTATTTGCAGGGTAAATATGAGGTACCTGTAGAGAATCTCAATGACATAAGTTGGAATAAAAAAGTAGGCTTTGCAGTTAGGTAGATCTACATTTAAATCTTCATTCTTCCACTTACTGTGTGATTCTGATGGACCCTTTGTTTTTTAATCTAGTGACAACACTAACACTAAAAGGGTTACTAACTATTAAGTGAGATAGATATATGAAAGACTAATGGGATGACTTTCTGTTCCCCATCAAGGCATGTATATTCTGCTTCTCTGCCTTTGTGCCTCCATTACTTCCTTCTTACAAAATTTCCCTACCTATCTGCCAAGGTTCAATAAAAATTCACTTCCTCCATACAGCCTTTCCTGTTCCCTTCCAGCCAGAAGAGCTGCCCTTTTCTGAATTCTCTTTTTCTGAGACCTGTATTAGGACACTCTTACTTCAGTGACATCTCGCCTTAGTTACTGTCTATCTCTCATTGCTCCTTCTCACTGTCCTATCAAGCTCTTCTTCCTCTGCTTATTGCTTAAATGCTGGTGTCCTTGGAATTCTAGTCTAGAACTTCTTCAACATTCATTCATATATTTATTCATTCTATTTAACAGGTAGTTATATTCAAGGTATTGCTCTGAGTTCTAGGGATGTAGGGATGAACAAGATAGTCTAGATTCCTCATTAGTGAAGCTTATTTAGACAAGTAAACAAATAAAACAATTGCAGATTGCTAAATGTTAGGAAGGAAATAAATCTGAATGATGGGATAGAGAGGGATTAAAATGGAACTATTGAATAGAGAAGTTAGGGACTCTTGAGTTGCTGACATCTATCTGAGCTGAATGAAAAAGCCAGTGGTAGGAAAAGTTGGGGGAAGAATGTTCCAGTCAGAAGGAACAGAAAGTACAAAAGCACTGAAGCATAAATGAACTTGGCTTATCTGAGGAACAGAGAATCTGATCTGGTTGGTTCTAAGTAAGCAAGAGAAGAGAGAGAGAGAGAGAGAGAGAGAGAGAGAGAGAGAGAGAGAGAGAGAGAGAGAGAGAGAGAGAGGGAGGGAGGGAGGGAGGGAGAGGTTTTAAGATGAGGTTAGAGGTATGTAAAGGCCAGGTAGGGGTGAGGCACTTAGATTACTATTTAAGTCCAATGGGAAGCCATCTGAGCATTATATGAAGAATGGTTGCATACTCTGATTTGGACTTTTAAAAGATCATTCTGGTAGTTTGTGGAGAATGAACTGAAGGCATTAAGAGTAGATGCATCAAGCTGGGAGAATGCAGTAATCCGAGAGAAAGGATATGATATCCTGGACTAGGGTGACAGCAGTGGAAATACAGAGAAGTGAATGGATTCGGGATGCATTTTGGAGGCAGAAATGAAACTACCTGGTGATGGATTAGATGTGAGTGAATGAATAAAAGGGAAGAAGAAACCAGGATAAGCCTAGAGTGTTATTCTGAGCCACAAGGTTGATGATGGTGCCATTTGCTGAGACAGAGGTAAATGGGAGTAACAAGATTGATGGGAAAATTATGAGTTCGGTCTTGAACAAGCTAAGTTTGAAATGCATATTATCATTCAAATGGGTATACTAGGCAGGCAGTTGGGTATAAAAGTCAAGAAGTAAGAGGTCTAAGCTGGAGTTAACTTTGAGCTGTGTCAGCCTAACAGTGGTATTAAAGCCATAGGACTCCATGAGATTATCTTGAGAGTACAGTTAGAGAAGGTGGCCTAAGATGGGGGCTGAGAAATCTTTAGAATTTAGAGATCCCAATGAGAAAGAAAAGACAACAAGGTGACCCAAGAGATGGCCAGAAAGTTAGTGACATAACCATTTCCTGAGTGACCTATTTAACTCCCATTCTCTCAAGTTGCAGAGCGATCTCAGATCTCTACTTCTAGTCCTCAGCAGAGTTGCTAATTTAAATTTGCGATTGTCTCCTAGTCATCTACATACTCTAAACCGAATTCATTGTCGTTTGCTCCAAATTTGTCCTCTCTTTTATGTATTCCCTATCAGATTGAGTGGTAATATCTACCCAGTTACTTAAGAAGAAACCCTGATGTTCAATTCTTTCTTTCCTTTTACAAACATCCCAACAAATACGAAGAATTATTGTCTCTACCTTCTCATTGTCCCTGGAATCCATAAATTATCCACATCCTCATTCTTACTATCATGGTTCTTACTGTCACCATCTCATTCCTGGATTACTACAACAGGCCATTAAATGGCCTTCTTGCCTCTGGTCTTCCCCTTTTGCCTATTCTCTACACTAAAGCCCAATGCTGAACACCATTGCTTCTCCACTTACTCCCATCCTTCAGTAGATCCTCTTAGCCTTGATACTCCTTAATCCCCTTAATATGACCCTAAAGCTATCAGGATCTGGCTGTGACCTCTCTCTAAACTTTTCTCTCATGGCCATTTGCCCCAGCCTCTTATTGATGTATTTATAATTTCAGTTCCTTTAACCCAGCAGCTCCTCTCTGGCCCCTGTGCCTTTGCACATGTGGTCTTGTCCTTCTCACTATAACAAATCTTCCCCATCTCCTTCTTCTTCACCCTTCCCATTCTAAACAAATTAATTCTCATTTATTCCATTTAGATATTAGTGTAGACAGTACTTCCTCTAGGAAACTAAATGACTTTCTAAGGGAGTGTTAGATGCTCTCCAGGATGTTCCAAGAACACCTTGTATTTCTCCTCATCATAGCACTTAACACACTATGTATCTGCCTATTTCCTTCTCTGCATCCTCCACCAGGCTTAAGCTTCTTGCAGAGAAGAAGCTGTCTACTGGTTTCATAGTCATAATCATAATACTTAACCCAATATCTGGCAGAAAGTAGGCACTCAATATTTGTTGAATGAATGATTGTGTATACATATTCTCTCTCCTACTGGTTTATAGGAATCTTAATATTTTCATTTAGCAATTAGGTCTTTAAACACAGAAATTTATTTTAGTGACTAAATGCATTAAAAACTAGAACACACAGTACTCTATAAAGAGAAAAAGTACTGTCAGGTGTAGATAAGATACTACCTAGTTATTGAATTAGCAATTGAGGAAAAATAAGTTTAAAATCTCTTCCCATACATGTTTATTTCCAACCCAGGTCCCAACACACACACACACACACACACACACACACACACACACACACACACAATCCTCAAAAAAACTGTTTAGCTTTTAGCACATTAGATAAAAGTGCAAGGGCCTCATGTAGGGGATTGGAGTCCTTAATTCCCTTGGTGACTCCTCTGGTTATCACTAACAAGGTTTGTCCTTCTTTGACTCAGTTATTTTGGACTCCCTAGGGGCAAATTCCATGTCTTATCTATGTTCCCTCCCAACCTGAAAGCCTAGCACAGGTATGCAGAAGGCACTCAAAAACTGCCTGTTCACTGAATGAAAATAGAAGAGATATGATTATTCTTGATAGGCTCCACTATAAACAAACCAACCAAACTGAAGTATCAGTAAAATATCTGTAACTAAATATTTTATGTCACATGGGGAAAATATTAGCATTTTGGTGTTCCCAGATAATTAGAAATAAACTCTTTAGTTTTCTGCATCTGTTTAAAATAGTAATTTTATAGCTACACATTGAAGATTTCTCAATTTTCTTAAAGACATCTTTTATTAATAAAATATCTTCACTGTGTAAGAGTAAAATCACGTATTTAATTCCATTAAGAAATGCAAAAACATATGTGAGACATCTGCTGTCAGATTTCTATTCTGTTCCCATTGTGACAAACCAACCTGGCATGTATTCTATTTTAGTTAAAAGAAAGTTCAGTCATGAACCTGTATCAAAGGGCACAAAGGATTTAGACCTCTAAGTTTAAAAGTCAATTCAGCTGACTATTTAACGTAAAGATCTAAAGGCAATGAGTTCTGTGTCCAGGATCATTCAGAGCATCTCAGTTAGGGTAAGGAGAGATATTTCAAATTTCCTCCCAGATAAGGCTGAAGGCTTGTTTTGATTCAGAAACCTGTTATTACACTTGACTCATCCTAGAGCAAATTCAAACTTCAAATACTGCTACTCAGATTAATTTGGAGTTATATTGGTACAAACAATCACTCTTGTGGGATAACTCATAGTTGGAATGAATGCCAGAGGTGAATGCATAAACAATATTCACACAGACATTCATCCCAGTGTATTCAGTTCTGCTGAAAGCGGCCTCCGCCCAAACATATACACCATGCATCAGGCATCTATTTGTATTTCTGCTGTGCAAGTTGTAACGTATTAAATACCAAACTTAATTAAACTGGCACGCATTTTAATTGTTTTCCACTAGATGTTGAAATTTAATAGCTTTGTCCTTTTATTCTATTTCACCTAAAACACTTATCACTATTTGAATTTGAGATTACATTTGCTGACAGTTCAGTTCTTTGGTTTTAATTGGTACCAAGTTTCCTGCTGTTTCCTCTTCGTTATGACAGGTCACTATGTCAAAAAAACAGGAAGACACCAAAGAATAGAATTAATGCTAAATTAATCCCAAACATTGAGATTAATTGGAAACACTATCTACTCACCAATGTGCCTTTACACACTCCTGTTTTACTTTTCTTCATCCTATAAGCTAGTAAACAAAGTTGAGCTTGCTCAGCAAATTTTCTATGATTGGAAAAGATGCAAGAAATATAAAAGGGTTAAGTGGTTAAATAAAGATGCCCTAATTAGCTTTTTAAAATTGCTGCACATAAAAATAAATCAAGTCTCTCTGTATCCCTTATACTTAATGGCAAGAAAAATAATTAGATGATAAAAATAAATGAGAAAACCAGAGTTTCCTAATTTGGGAAGTTGATTCCTCAGAGGACTCAAAATGTAATTCAGAGGAAGATGCTGGAGAGTCCTGCTCAATGCTGGCCAGTTGGATTGTTCATAAATTGAACGATTTGTTTAATTTTTGCTGAAAATTGTTCTACAGGTTCCCACCAAACCAAAAAAGCATAGGAAAATATTCTGATATATTAGAAGAAGGAGCTTTACTCATTCTGCTAATGCCTAACAACATTACAAAGGTTGCCTTCCACAGCAGAAAAAAAAAAGCTGGGCTCTTTTGCCTTCAGAAACCATAGACATGCAGAATTGCTATCTTGACCAGCCATTTCAGTTCCCTCTTATGTTCCCTTAATATGGACACTGAAACTGAAGTCATGGCCAAAACAAACTGAATGTGCTCTCCACTTGTCTTTTAAAACTCCCTCCTCCTTCAGCATACCAAAGAACTATGCAATACAGGATCTTGTTTAAAATCTGTTGGCTATTCTGGATACACTTCAAATGGTAGCAAATCCAGTTTTCTGCACTCCAGTTACAGCTCTTCACTCTCCTTTTATGTAATAAAACTAGAAACTCATAAGATGGTAAATTTTTGCCTTAATTTTCTTATGTATTTAAGAAAATTAGTTCCAACATTAGTTCCTAAGCACTGAGGTCCTATTGAGGATCTTAAGAAAGCAACTTGGTTCCCTCTTTCTAGCAAAATTTATGGAAAACTTCCAGTGAGCTTATAGATTCTCATAAGTGAATGCTTAGGATCCTTATCAGTTAGAGTTTAGCTCTTTGGTTTCAACTGAAGAGTTCAACTTGAATTGCAAATGTTAAAAAAAAAATTACTCCAAAAATTTTGGCCTATTTTTATCCTTGTGAGACTGGCTGATAATTTATTCTCTCTTCTTGAAAGCTTGCTTTCTACTTTGAATTTCCTTGAAAGCAGCATCCAATGTTAAATTCATTTAAGGAACGAATTTTCATCATGTTCACGAACAAATTAGGCTGGAGGACTTGTAGAAATGGTAACATAAGAGCAGATATCCAAGCCCTCTTCCCATTAAATGACTGAAATAATTTTTTTTAATTTGGAAAATATCCTATATGAGCATTAAAGTCACTAGGGAATAGTGACAGCTGAGAGGCAGAAGTTTTGAGGAATTTCTGGCTAAAATGCAGACAAATCCACATTAAAGGATATCTCTAGGAATCTAATCACAGCCCCTCTTCCTAAGCCAGCTGTGGAATGTACAAAACCCCAGCCAACTGCCCCAACAACCCTTCCTTGGAGGCATGGGTTGTGGTAGTCAGGGCTAACAGGAGAGAGGGAGACTTTGCAATGGAAGCCCTCCACCCCTGTACCATAGCTGAGAAGGAACTGGAAACACAAACAGAAACCCAGCAGTGCTGTGGTATCTCTCCCAGTTACGTATTCAAGTGGCCAGCTCACCCTGATATAGGGAAGTTTCTTTTCATCCAAAGTTTCCCTCCTAATATATAGCAGGAAGAACTAAAGGTGAGGGAGGCTTTGGAGAAACAGGTATGTCTTCTTTAAACACAAAGCAGCCAAAGACAGCAGTGTTGAGGAAAGGAAATACGTACAAACTCACCAGACAGAGGCCACCTATGGGTGGCAGGACTCTTCTCTAACCCAGCCTCTCACTTAGAGTGGGCTTACCCTGGCAAGAGTGTTCAATTTCCTAAACTGGTAGGGTTTACTGGGGGAGGAAGGCCCCAAAGGGACAGAGCTTTTCTCCAAGTTGGCTAAAGTTGCAAAACAGAAAATCAGACAAACCCAAATTATGAACCTGGACTAGTGGCCATGACAAATGAAAGACAGATATAAAGGGGAGTAGGAGGGAGGGAGCTGATCTCTTAAGCAATATTTTCAACAAATAGAACTTTTACCATGATAATGTTCTAAATGTCCCACTAAAACAGTCTAAGAAGATTCTATTACACTTTTGTGGTAGTAGATGAATCAGCCCTGCTCATTCAGATGAATCATTCAGATGAATCAGCTAAATAGGGGAAACAAATCCAGAATGGTACCTATAAAAATATACTTCAACTAAAAGAAAAAATAAGCATATTACTCAACAGTAGAAGAAGAGCATGCTTAAAGAAATGATTTGCTAGAATCATCTGTGTTCTAGAAATTAATCTTAGACCTCACGTGCCTTGTGCTGCCAAAGGAAGTTTTCATAGGTACTCTTTGAAACAGATGAATGAGTAAATTAGAAAACAGGCTGAAATTAAGAAGGAAATTAAGAAGTCAAGAAAAATAATGCCAAGTAATGTAATTCCACAGCAAAATATAAAACAGAATTAAGCTCCAAGACTTCATACTATACTACAAAGCTACAATAATCAAAACAGTATGGTACTGGCACAAAAACAGACACAGATAAATGGAATAGGATACAAAGTCCAGAAACAAACCTACATATCTATGGTCAATTAATCTGTGACAAAAGAGGCAAGAATATACAATGGAGAAAAGTAAGTCTTTTCAATAAGTGGTGCTGTGGAAACTGGACAGCTACATGTAAAAGAATGAAATTAGAACATTCTCTAACACCATATACAAAAATAAACTCAAAATGGATTAATGACCTAAATGTAAGACCAGATACTATAAAACTTCTAGAGGAAAACAAAGGCAGAACACACTTTGTTATAAATCATAGCAATATTATTTTGGATCTGTCTCCTAGAGTAATGGAAACAAAAGCAAAAAGAAACAAATGGGATCAAATTAAACTTAAGAGCTTTTGCACAGCAAAGGAAATCATAAGCAAAATTAAAAGACAACTTAGGGAATGGGAGAAAATATTTGCAAATGATGTTACTGACAGGGATTAATTTCCTCCAAAAGATACAAACAGCTCATACAGCTCAGTATTTAAAAAACAAGCTGGGCAGAAGACCTAAACAGACATTTCTCCAAAGAAGACATACAGATGGCCAAGAGGCACATGAAAAGATGCTCAACATCACTAATTATCAGAGCAATGCAAATCAAAACTACAATGAGGTATCACATGACATCAGTCAGAATGGCCATCATTAAAAAGTCTACAAATAATAAATGCTGGAGAGGGTGTGGAAAAAAGGGAACTCTCCTATACAGTTGGTGGGAATGTAAATTGGTGTAGCCACTATGGAGAACAGTATGGAGCTTCCTTAAAAAGCTAAAATATGTTACCATATGAACCAGCAATCCCACTCCCGGGCATATATCCAGAGAAAACTAATTTGAAAAGATACATGCACCCCAATATTCATTGCAGCATTATTTACAATAGCCAAGATGTGGAAGCAACCTAAGTATCCATTGACAGACAAATGGATAAAGAAGATGTGGTACATATATACAATGGAATATTACTCAGCCATAAAAAGGAACGAAATTGGGTCATTTGTAGAGACGTGGATGGACCTAGAGACTGTCATACAGAGTGAAGTAAGTCAGAAAGAGCAAAAGAAATATCGTATATTAAGGCATATATGTGGAACCTAGAAAAATGGTACAGATGAACCGGTTACAGGGCAGAAATAGACACAGATGTAGAGAACAAACGTATGGACACCAAGAGGGGAAAGTGGCAGGGTGGGGGGGGGTGTGATGAATTGGGAGACTGGGACATATATACACTAATATACTAATACATACATACACGAATATATATAAAATGGATAACTAGGGCTTCCCTGGTGGCGCAGTGGTTGGGAGTCCGCCTGCCGATGCAGGGGACATGGGTTCGTGCCCCGGTCTGGGAGGATCCCGCGTGCCGTGGAGCGGCTGGGCCCGTGGGCCGTGGACACTGGGCCTGCGCGTCCAGAGCCTGTGCTCCGCAGCGGGAGAGGCCACAACAGTGAGAGGCCTGCGTACAGCAAAAAAAAAAAAAAAAAAGGATAACTAATAAGAACCTGCTGTATAAAAAAATAAATAAAATTCTAAAATTAAATAATAATAATAAATAAATAAATTTATCTCTACTAAAAAAAAAAAAAAAGATTCTTGTCCCTGAGGAAGAGAGTTTCTTTAAATATCCTAAGGAAATGGTGTGATTAGTTTTCTAATATGCAACATGCTTTGGAGACACAGAAAAGAAAGGGGCTAAGTTTACCTCAAGGAGTTGGGATGACTTTACAGAGGTTGTATATTCCTTATTATATCGAAAACTTAAATCTTGCCAAAGACATTTCCTCAACATCCTTAATCATGGTTCTGACTCTTTTTGGTATTACCTACTGCTCAGCAGCATCAGTACTGTAATTAAGAGCTAAGGTATATGTGCTTCCCGAAGCCAGGCACTCCCTTCTGTGTGATGCAAATGGCCTTTGTAGGACACAAGCACATTCAATTCCCAAGTGTTCACAGTGCTGTTCAGAATATTTTTAAAAACTGGAAATACAATTATTTTCCAGTAAATCCAAAGCCTAAAACCCTCTCCTACCACTCCTTTCTGGCCAATCATCTCTTAAACAAATCTGATATTTTGTGTATTCTGGTGAAATTATATAAGCCAAATAAGAATGTATATGGTCTACATAAGAATGGAAGTAGTTCTTAACGTAGTATAGCATAATCATATGGCACTATCTTTATCCCATAAACTTATATAAAATGTTTCAAAGTAACTAACTGGATATTGATAGATAGCACTTTTCCAACTCTCCTCATTGAATAAGTCAATGATAATAATTATTCATCCACCAAACATTTATTACCTAACATGTGCCAAGCACAGTGTTAGGAATCCTAATAGGATAGGAATAAGAGGGAAGTCCAAGTACTTTGTGGGCTCAAACTCCATTAGGTCATCTTCAGTTTACATGGATGACTATGAAATTCAAATGTTTTCACTTACATTTCTTAAGACATTGAAAAATATTTGGCCAGGTATCCCACAGTATTTGATACTTTTACTTACTCACTCATGTTCTGTTTTGTTTCAGAAAGTGTTTGTATTTACTATTTTCATTTTGCCTGCTATAGTTAACCATTCCATGTCTTCACAATAAAATCTTTATGGCGTTAACCTAGTATCTGCTACTTTGTTGACAGCAACCCTATTACAAAACTGTGGACCCTAAAGAGAAAGTACTCTTCAATAAATTATAAATGATAATAATAAAAACCCAGGCCTTGTTATAAAAAGTAAGAGAATATCGTTCAAAATAAGGGCTTAATGTGGCCATTCATTAAAGTTATGATGTTACTAGAAATACTAAATGTTATTTAGAAGAGGCAAAAAAACTACTGCCTTTGAGAAAACCAGAATTTCAGAGAAGAAAAATACTAAGGTAACTGAAAACTATGAGTAATTTAAAAATCTATCCTGTAATTTCTTTAAGAATAATAGAGTAGTATATGGGAAAGATTAAAAAAAATAAAGTACGAATTACAGATTTTTTTATAGAGGTAGTCTGTAGCAGTGGGGAGTGAACCACTATGTGTTCAGAGGACTTGAGAGGCAGCGGTGCCAAGTAATTCATCACTCCACGCTGAAGCAGTCACCTCACCTCTCAGAAGAGTCAAGCTGCTCAAAGGCAAGGGCTAGGAAAACAGAATTAAGCATTTGATTTTCATATTAGTTTCAGCATCATCTATCCATTAAGTAAGATTAATATATGTTATGTATCCACAGTTTTTGCAAGCTTTCTGCAAAAATGAAGTTTGGGGCTTCCCTGGTGGCGCAGTGGTTGAGAGTCCGCCTGCCGATGCAGGGGACACGGGTTCGTGCCCTGGTCCGGGAAGATCCCACATGCCACGGAGCGGCTGGGCCTGTGGGCCATGGCCGCTGGGCCTGCGTGTCTGGAGCCTGTGCTCTGCTATGGGAGAGGCCCGCGTACCGCAAAAAAAATGAAGTTTGAAGACATAGCTATGTAGGGACTTATTCATTTATATTTATGAGGCAGGGAACCAGTTCACTGGACATTTACCTACATTTACAAAAGGTCAAGGAAGAAAGAAGTTGGGGGTGGATGTTATCTCACAAAATATGCAGTAAGTTCTATGGTCACATAAATCTGGAGGGCAGGAGATGGTAATCTATAGATTCTGGATGAAGATGCCCTGTTAATGATACCATATTTAACTACATTGGCAGGAATTCAACTCTAGCCCCAACTTGGAGGTGACCTTCCATTGCTTTATAGTTTGCTTTGTAAAATCCATAAGTAGTTCTAAAACCCTCTCAGTGAAATGAAGTTTTTCTTAAAAAAAGCTCACAGATAAGAAATACCCCCACTTTAAGTACCTGGTTTAAATATTGTCAACTGATAATTTTATTTACTAAAAACTACTGAGCACTACAATGGGAACAAAAATAAGCATTGCACCAATGCACCCACAATTTATCATTTAAAAAACACCTTTTTGCCTCATATCTATTGTGTTGTTTACTGTCAATGAATGAAAATATAGTCTTAAGACTTTCCATAACATTTTTAGGAAATACTTTACATTAAACAATAGGGCAAACAAGACGTATAAGTGTGACCACTTCAATAGGAAAATATTTCTTCTCAATTACATATTTGAAGGGAAAACGGTGCCTTTTTTGAGGAAGAGATAATTTTATTTTCAAGGGCAGTTCATCCAACTTTTAAAAATATATCAAATATAATGTTCTAAATTAAACTCTTGATTTGCAAGTAGTTAAATGATTCAGCTAAATAATTGAATTTAAAGAAGAATTTAATTCTTCTCACTCTCCTGGGGTAGAAGGATTCAACAACAAAGATCTTAATCATAGCATTATCAAGTGTCTCAAGTCTTAATTATCTCATGAACATAAAACCTAGAGCCTGAACATAAAACATAAGCGGGCTTCCCTGGTGGTGCAGTGGTTGAGAGTCCGCCTGCCGATGCAGGGGACACGGGTTCGTGCCCCGGTCTGGGAAGATCCCACATGCCGTGGAGTGGCTAGGCCCATGAGCCATGGCCCCTGAGCCTGCACGTCCGGAGCCTGTGCTCCGCAACGGGAGAGGCCACAACAGTGAGAGGCCCGCGTACCGAGAAAAAAAAAAAAAAAAAAAAAAGCAACTGTGTAAAGTCAAACTTCTTTTTCATTTTGATGAAAAGTATGACCTAGGTATTATATATTTATATTCATATCAGACACATGGTTTCTGACCTACTGACCAGCAGGAAGCAGTGTGTCCAGACAGGGAGGAAAATGGAAAATGGTTAAAGAGTAGGAGGGAGGAAATGAGAATTAAGTGGAAAGGTAATTAGGGGTTGAATGAACATATAACAAGTAGAGACACAGCAGATCTTTTAAATTAATATACCTTTTCCTACATTCACAAAATAAAACTCTTGAAGGAATTTTCGAAATAGAAATAACTGATGAACTGAGGCTCAGAGAAACAACAATGGAAGTTTTAAGCTTACTTTGTTTTTTCCTGATGTCCTCTAAAAACAAATTCACAGTTTTTCATATCAATGTCCACTGTGCTATCATTCTAACCTTTGTATTCTAA
Organism: Mesoplodon mirus; assembly: GCF_964341445.2. Classification (NCBI taxonomy): domain Eukaryota; kingdom Metazoa; phylum Chordata; class Mammalia; order Artiodactyla; family Ziphiidae; genus Mesoplodon; species Mesoplodon mirus. Next base: position 157,894,098 of record NC_138977.1, read on the forward strand.
TGTGACTTAAACCAAACCAGCTTGGGTTTAAATGATCTATTATCAAGAGTATTATCTGCTATACCTGATAAACTAGCTAAATGGAAAATCAGTCTCTCAATGGGTCAAAGATGATAAATACATTATCTGCAGAACCAACAGGAAAGTGTTTTCTCTCTCCTTCAGTAAAGGCAAAAGTAACCACAAATTCAGGAGTGAGACAATTGCTTCTACATGTTCAAGCCTACCTTCTAATATGGGGTCCCCAATCCCTAGGCCACACAGCAGGAGGTGAGCGGTGGGCGAGTGAGCAAAGCTTCATCATCTGCAGCTCCCCATCGCTCCCCATCGCTCGCATTACCTCCTGAACCACCCCCCACCACCCCATCAGTGGAAAAATTGTCTTCCACGAAACTGGTCCCTGGTGCCAAAAAGGTTGGGGACCGCTGTTCTAATACACCCTTAAGTTCATGGTTCATCACTGTGTCCAACTCACTTAAAATGATTCCAGTAAGGCCTGCCAGTTCAGAGTTGCCCCCCCTTTTGGGGGAGGAGGGTAGAGTGAATCTTAATCTTCTTCAGCTGCCTATCTTGATGCAGAACCTCCAGTCCATGGGAACAATCTAATTATATTATACCACCAGTTGTAAATATAAAAAGCTAGCTTTTAAAGTTTTAAAAGTATGGTGCTATGTAATGAAAGTAGATTCTTTTCTCCTATCAAGTAAGATGTACAATGCCTCTACTTTCCAGAGGAGAAAGTTAAAAACAGAGAAAATAAAGGACAAATGAGAGTTGTTCTAAGTTTTAGGTAGGACTTAAAATATATATATAGGGGATTCCCTGGTGGCACAGTGGTTAAGAATCTGCCTGCCAATGTAGGGGACACAGGTTCGATCACTGGTCTGGGAAGATCCCACATGCCAAGAAGCAACTAAGCCCGTGCACCACAACTACTGAGCCTGCGTGCCACAACTACTGAAGCCCATTCGCCTAGAGCCCATGCTCCGCAACGAGAAGCCACCGCAATGAGAAGCCCATGTACCGCAATGAAGAGTAGCCCCCGTTCGCCCAACTAGAGAAAGTCTGCACGTAGCAATGAAGACCCAATGTGGCCCAAAATAAATAAAATAAATAAACTTATTAAAAATATATATATACACACACACACACATAAATATATATGACTTGTTCTCTCAATGATCATCCAATTTTTAAAAAGCAATTTTATCAACATTATAATCAGTAATATCAAAGAAAACACAGAGGTCATGCTTATAGAAGCTACAGAGAAAATGAAAGAGAGAAGAAAGCATAAACATAAATAGAATAAAAAATAAATAGAATGAAAAAAATTTTCATAAACTTGCCTAGGCTTAAAGGAGGGACTAAAAATAACAAGATGCAATTTACTAAATTAAATGTTAAAATTTTCAACATTGATTTAGAAAATCACAGTCCCAAAGTAAGGATGAAAGAGATTGGGCTTATCAGCTGCTTGTGTGAAAAAAAAGACAAGGAACCTTACACTGCAACTTTAATGTGTGGCCTTCTGGCAAGAAAGCCAAGTGTGCTTTGAGGCCACATTAATGGATGTGCAGTGTCCAGAAAACTAGGAGAGAGATGTATGATGACCTGATCACAAGTATTTAAAATACCGAACACCAAACTTTAATATTTAAAGGACCATTACATAACACAGGGATCCAACATTCTTCAATAAATGCTGATTTTATCCTAACAGGATACGAAACAGAACATTCCAAAAATGTACTCAATCACTGCATTCCCCATTATTAGAAAAATCTAATCTAGAATAGTCTTTTGTAGAAAGGTAGTAAAGAAGATTCCGGCACGGCATGAAAAGGGAATAATTTTTTTTTAAGTTTTAAAATATATAACTTTTCTTCAGTTATAGCAATTATCTAAACATTTATTTTCTCATAAAATATGGAAACTGCCCCTTTTAACTCCTGGCCACTTTTCTCCCCATATCTCCCCCTTCTGCCTTCATTACAGCCCTCATTAAACATTTGAAGTAGGCATTTTATGATATATTCCAGTTGTATGACACATATTAATGAAGAGAAGTACCTTCTACAGTATTGATAAAAATTAAACTAAGTTTTAAAAAATATTTTGATATTAAGTTATCTTCCTTTCTATAGGATGCCAACCCCTTCACTCAATCAAAACATATTATTTATTAAATACTTACTATGCACTAGGCATTCAGATGTGCTTTCCTCCCTTACTACTGCAGGAAAATTACTAATTGAATAATCATTATACTAATTTCTATTTTTAAAATGTCTTAAAAAGACTCATTTTGAGAAGGTAGAACTTTTGAAAAAATGGAAAGGGACAACTAAAATAAAAAATAAAAAAAATAAAACCCCACCTATCTCTTAACTTTAAAAAAGTATATAACAACAAAACAAAAAGACAACCTACAGAAGGGAGAAGATATTTGCAAATGATGCTACCGACAATGGACTAATTTCCAAAATATACAAACAGCTCATACAGCTTAATATATTTAAAAAAATCAAAGACAACTATGGAATGGGAGAAAATATTTGCAAACGATGTTAGCGACAGGGATTAATTTCCTCCAAAATATACAAATAGCTCATACAGCTCAGTATCAAAAATAAATAAATAAATAAATTTAAAACTGGGCAGAAGACTTAAATAGACATTTCTTCAAAGAAGACATACAGATGGCCAAGAGGCACATGAAAAGATGCTCAACATCACTAATTATCAGAGAAATGCAAATCAAAACTACAGTGAGGTATCACCTGATATCAGTCATAATGACCATCATTAAAAAGTCTACAAATAATAAATGCTGGAGAGGGTGTGGAGAAAAGGGAACCCTCCTACACTGTTCGTGGGAATATAAATTGGTGTAGCCACTATGAAGCACAGTATGGAGGTTCCTTAAAGCTAAAAATGGTTACCATATGAACTAGCAATCCCAATCCTGGGCATATATCCAGAGAAAACTCTACTTCCACAAGATACATGCATCCCAATGTTCTTTTTTTTTTAATGGGAAAACAATTGTTTTTTTTTAACATCTTTATTGCAGTATAATGGCTTTACAATGTAGTGTCAGTTTCTGCTGTATAACAAAGTGAACCAGCTATATGTATACATATATCACCATATCCCCTCCCTCTTGCGTCTCCCTCCCACCCTCCCTATCCCACCCCTCTAGGTGGTCACATAGCACCAAGCTGATCTCCCTGTGCTATGCAGCTGCTTCCCACTAGCTATCTATTTTACATTTGGTAGTGTATATATGTCAATGCTACTCTTTCACTTCGTCCCAGCTTACCCTTCCCCCTACCCATGTCCTCAAGTCCATTCTCTACCTGTGTCTTTATTTCTGTCCTGTCCCTAGGTTCATCAGAACCATTTTTTTTTTTTGGATTCCATATGTATGAGTAGAGTCTGTCATAGAGAGTGAAGTAAGTCAGAAAGAGAAAAACAAACACATCCTAATGTTCATTGCAGCACTATTTACAATAGCCAAGATGTGGAAGCAACCTAAGTATTCATCAACAGATGAATGGATAAAGAAAATGTGGTACATATTGGGTTGGCCAAAGAGTTCGTTTGGTTTTACGTAAAAATAAAAGACACATTTTTCATTTTCACCAAGAATTTTACTGAACACTGTATTCACTAACCCAACAAACTTTTTGGCTAACCCAATATATACAATGGAATACTACTTAGCTATAAAAAAAGGAATGAAATAATGCCATTTGCAGCAACATGGATGGACCTAGAGATTGAGGAAGACAAATATATATGATATCTTGTGGAATCTAAAAAAATGACACAAATGAACTTATTTACAAAACAGAAATAGACTCACAGACATAGAAAACAAACTTATGCTTACCAAAGGGGAAGGGGGGGTGATAAATTAGAAATTTGGGATTAACAGATATATACAACTATATATAAAATAAACAACAAGGACCTACTGTACAGCACAGGGGATTATATTCAATATCTTCTAATAACCTATAATGGAAAAGAATTTGAAAAATAATATATATGGTGTGTTTGCGTGTGTGTGTGTGTGTGTGTAACTGAATCACTTTGCTGTACACCTGAAACTAACACAACATTATCAATTAACTATACTTCAATTTTTTTTCTTTTTTCACGGTACGAGGGCCTCTCACTGTTGTGGCCTCCCCCGTTGCAGAGCACAGGCTCCAGACGCGCAGGCTCAGCGGCCATGGCTCAAGGGCCCAGCCACTCCGCGGCATGTGGGATCTTCCCGGACCAGGGCACGAACCCGTGTCCCCTGCATCGGCAGGCGGACTCTCAACCACTGCGCCACCAGGGAAGCCCAACTATATTTCAAATTTTAAAATGGTTTTTTAAATAGTATGAAACTGAATAAAGGAAAAAAATCTTTTTGAGACCATCTGGTTTTATACTTTAAAGAAATATATATATCAAAAGGCTAAACATTTTTTTGTTCTAAATGAAATATATTTACAATTATGAAGTATTCAATCCTGCATTTGATGTGGGAAGTTTATTTACCCTCCTCTGAAGCTATGGATTTTAATAATCACGTCACTGTTTGGTTAGGGAACCTGGAGCTCAGACGTCTTTCCTGAAATGCTCTCTAGAGATCCAGCATATTGATTTAGACCTGTAAGCTTGCATACACTCCCAGCTATGTCCTCATAACATCACAAGGCACCTAGACAGCACTGCCAAACATATGGCTTCCCACAAGGGCCTACATTCTAAAGTACACTGACCAATCTTTCTCCTTTCACCTGAGAGTGAAAAACAGAACAAAACAAAAAACTGCTAGGTCAGAAAATCTATCATCAACTAAACTTTCTGGGATTTTCAAAACATTTCCTGCATTCATGTCTCAACAAACAAGGTCTTGAGTGTATTTATTCATTAAAATTATCACCCAATAGACACCATATATTATCCAGAACAGCTTTCAAATTTCTCTTCCTATAGTGAAGCATTTACGTCCACCAATACTACTGGAATTAGAATATCCCTAAAGTCTCCCAAAACAGTCAACAAAAGCACAAATCCCAATTGTAATCAATTTATTTTCGGTAGGACACTTTAGGCAAAAAATGTATAAGCATCAAATATTACTTTTACAAATGTTAGTTACAACTGAGTATCTCTGAGATTCAAGCTCTGAAATAAGGTAATTTTGTATACAAGGTTACCGTGTCTAGACACTGTAAGTTTCAACTTCTTACCCTCTCAGTTCCTCCCACACCCCACCCCCACTTAATGGGCAGATGCTGAATCTATTTTAAGAAGGAGCCAGAGGGGACAAGGAAGAACAGAAGATATGATCAGAAAGTGAATTCCTTCTTCTGAAGTGTCTGATTAAGTGCCTACTATGTAACCAAACACTGTGCAAGATGTTAGGAATGGAAGATAAGATACAGCCTTTGTCCTAGGGATTTCAGAGAAGACTGGCACACAGGACTACAGTAAGTGTGATGTTTGAGGGACAATAAATGCCACAAATATGAGGTTTTGCTGATGAGAAACCTGAGCTGGGGCTGTACGGCAAAGGGACATTTAACCAGGAGAGGAACAAGTACAAAGACTTGAATGTGTGAAATATAATGTTATGTTCAAGACCTATAGTTAGGAAGAATTATACCACACAATCTGAGGGATAGTCAATATGGTGACAAGGAGGTTGAAGAGTAGTCAAGAGCCAGATCAGGAATATTAAATACAGAGTTTGATCTACTTCCTATAGGTCAATGGTTTTCCAAACTGAGTTCTTTAGATAGCAAGAGTTCACAGAGCTGTTCAGGGCCACACTGGCTGAAAAGGGGGTAGGTAGGTGGCCCTATGAGTCCCCACATTGTATCCATTTCTGCACTGACCAGATGAACTTCATTTTAATTGTAAAAACTTTGCAAGGAAGGTGGGGTAGGGGGTGGTGCTTCCACTGCTTTAACAAAGTTCAACAATAGGTATCCATCAAAGGGTATTAAGAAGGGAGTATACATGGTTATATTTGCATTTAAGAATGAGCACACTAGAGCACTTTAAATTGACCAGCAGGTCGAAAAAAGAATAAAAGAACAGAAGCAGAGGGAACAATTAGGAAATGATTAATTCATGGAGAAAGGAAATTAAGAGTGGTAAGAATGAGTAGAGGTGTGGACAAGCTGGATTTGGGGGTGTGGGTGGAAAGGCAAGTGGTAGAAGTTCCTGCCCAACAAGTTCAATGTTCTCAATGAAGTCAGAAGCAAGCTGACTGGAAGAATCTAAGGAAAGATAGGTGTGTACATGTGCAAGTGTGGCGGGGGGGGGGCGCATTCAAGATCTGGAAAAGATGGCCAAGGTTGTTTTTTGTTCGTTTATTTAATTTAGTTATTTATTTTTTTGGCTGCACTGCATGGCATGTGGGATCTTAGTTCCCTGACCAGGAATTGAACCCATGTCCCCTGCAGTGGAAGCACAGAATCTTAAGCACTGGACCGCCAGAGAAGTCCCTTGTTTTTGCTTTTTAAAGTCCCTTTAAAACCACCACTAAGGGCTTCCCTGGTGGCGCAGTGGTTGAGAGTCCGCCTGCCTATGCAGGGGACACGGGTTCGTGCCCCGGTCCAGGAAGATCCCACATGCCGCGGAGAGGCTGGGCCCGTGAGCCATGGCTGCTGATCCTGAGCGTCCGGAGCCTGTGCTCCGCAACGGGAGAGGCCACAGCAGTGAGAGGCCCGCGTACTGCAAAACAAAAAAAACAAAAAAAACAAAACACCACTAAGATTCAAGGACTGTATGTGTTCTTGGTTGAAAATTACAAAATTGTTATACACATATACAACATTAACTATAGATCATAGATTCTCCCAGAAACCCATTACTTGTTCTCTTAATCTTTTCAACATTAAAAAAGCCAAGAGAACAAATTAATTTCACACTTTGAGGAAAAGGTTTGGTTAGAGGAACATCTGTAATGATGGGTAAACATTTCTAGTGCCTTTAGTTGCACTGCAACTTTCTTTCAGAACACAAAGTGTTTTCACCAAGACTCTTTCATTTATGCTTAAAATATCCTATGAGATCAAGAGGCAACTGAGACTTCACCTTTTGATAGGGAAACTGAAACGCAAGAATGGTGAAAATAACTTTCATAGGGTGCAGTCTATTTTAGCATGGCTGACTCGTTCCAAACTCAAATATGTGTCATATGTGGACAGGCACTGATGCCGAAAGTAGTAATAGCGCTCTTTGTGAATTTAGGGACTGCCAAAGTTCTCAGCAGAATCCCATGAGAATGTCAATCGTCTTCTATAATTCACTCTCTTGGGACATAGAGACTATGAGACCAATCTGGGCCTTATATGCATATAAGACAAGATACCACAGGTAACAAAGATTTTGCTTTCATATGGTTCAGTCATGACTTGTATTATAATGAGGCATGTATAATGGCGAGAGTAAAGAAATGTATAAAGAAAGAATTGTAGCACTGTTGTTAATAGAAAATAAAATTTTCTCTTTTAAGTATACCTCTAATAATTTAGAAAATTACATTTTATTAAAAATAAGAAAATATTTAATAACAAATAGATGGGTAGAAAAAATAATAGTTTGAAGGGTGCAGTTTGAAGAGCACTGCCTTGGATGATCTCTAGGGTCTTTTTTTGTTTAAAGTCTTATGACTCAAAGGATAAATTGATCAGGCTTGTTAGAACAATGATGATGGATTTCAGTTTATAAGACTGGCCTATAAGGAAGGGATGATTGAAGTCTTAATTTTAAAATGTAGGTGGTGATTTAAATTTGAGATGGCAAAGGCAACTTTCTTCTGAAAAATAAACAGAAAATAGGTACAATGATAGAAATAACTGTTCCATCTCAAACTACTGAAGAGACAGAAAGATGACATTTAAAATCAGGAAACATCAATAATCACTGTAGGTGGGAGAATCTAAGCATATAGAACGACCCTCTTCCAGTTTTACCAATGCTTCTTTGACCCTTTCTAAACAACTTAGATCTGTTTCAATGAGAGAGGGTAAAAATGTCCACATTAATTAGAAAAATGGCTACAAGACAGTGTGAATGGGCAAATCCAAAACTTCTAACTCTATTCTCCCCACGCAATCTGGCTAAATACAAATCAGTAATATTTCCTACAGATGGCATGGGGAGCGGGGGATGGGGAGCTGTCAATATGGAGATGTGGAGCTAGTCCAGGTTCTGCCAATAACTAATGACATGAACTTAGGGAAGTCATGTATCATCTCTGGGTACCCTATTTCCTATAATTTCCTATAATGCCAACACTTCATTGGTCAATTTAAAACTTGAAAACTTTGACATTTCTTCTTAATCTCCTATGTGCTATTAGCAGTTAAATCATCATTTTTCTTCAAAATATATCAAATCTCTCTTCCCTTTTCTGCCTTATCTTTATTATCATAATCCATGTTCTCAACCTCACTCTGAAATTACTCCAGCAACTTCCACCATCTCCCTACTCTTCTCAACTTGTCAAAATAATAATATCACTAGAGACCCGAATTTACCTTGTTACTTACCTGCTCCAGTTGTTCCTCAATATGTGTACAATAGCATGTAATAATCTTTAGACTGGCCTTAGGGTTTTATAAAAATTGACCTCACCTATTTTTCCATCTCCTTTCCTACTACTTGCCAACTCTGTACAAGATTGCCTGCCCTTGCCCTTTTCCTAGTGCACCCCCTGCCCTTAAAGCCAACATCCTTATTTTATTCCATCTCATGCTGTTTCTCCTCCACTTCTGTCACTGGGATGTCATCCCTTATTGTTTATTTGTTTTATGGCTGATGGTGTGAGGCTACATGATTGTGAACTGTATAAAAATAACTTTAGAACTTTTTCTTTGGAGTTTTTTTTTTCTTTCAGCTTCATTGAGGTATAACGACAAATAAAACTAAAATATATAAGGTATACAATATGATGATTTGATATATACACTGTGAAAGAATTCCCCCCATCAAGTTAATTACTGCATCCATCACTTGACACATTTAGGGGTTTTTTTGTTTTGTTTTGTTTTTGTTTTTTGGTGAGAACATTTAGGTTGTGCTCTCTTAGCAAATTTTAATTATATAACACAGTATTATCAACTATAGTCATCATGTTATATATTAGATTTTCAGACTTTATTCATCTTGTAACTGAAGGTTTGTACCCTTTTACCAACTATCCAAATTCTTCCTCTCTTTCAAGATCCAGACCACAAGCTGCCACCTTCTTTCATGAGGTCTTCTCTACCTGTTTTAGTCTAGATGGGCCTTGCCATTCTTTGAACTTCCAAAGTTCTTATCTGTATCACTCACTTGGGTACCTGGGTAAATGTTTATTGGTGATACGTGATCAAACTGTACACGATGTTCTGATTCTCTTTGAATCACTCTGAAAAAACTACTCTAGGGCTTTGTAGTATATTTCTCATCTACCTGAAATGCTCTTCCCCCGTGTAACTTTATGGTATGCATGTATTTCCTTTTTCATGTTTTTACTTAAAAAATAATTTTAATTTCACCCTGAGGTCTTTTCTGACTACTCTATCTGCAATTACTAACTCACCATGCCTCCAATTTCCTTTTTCTGCCAAAAGTTTTATGCTTAGCACTTCTTGGTATTCTACATACTATGCATTTTTATTAATGTCTGTCTCCCACTCTATAAATAAGAGAGACTTTGTTTTACTCATTAATGCATCCCAGTTCCTAAAGAGTGCCTGGTGTTTGACAGGTGGTCAAGAAATACTTTTGGAATGAATTCATTATTAAAAAACTAAAAGCAAGATTAGTAACAGTGATTAATAATAATAAACAAATGCTAATATAAAATTGAGAACTTATTATGTGCTAGGCCCTGCACGCATTATCCATATAACATTACATAATTCCATTATTATTTAACTCTGACATATTTTCCTCCTTGCCAAATAAAACAAGGCTTAAAGAGGTTAAATAATGTTCCCAAGAACACACAGCTAATAGACATTATTAAAAATGAGCCCCTGGCTTATTTAGTACTGAAAAGAAGTCCTAGGCTGAGCTTATCCAACTGTAAAAAAACTAAACACAAAATTAGATTATTTTTTGGATATGAGGGAAGGACTCCTTCGGTAGTCACTTGAAAATTTTTTTTTTAATAACAGCTAATATTTTAATTTCCTGTCCTCTTTTTTGTTAGTAATTTATCTTATACTTTTCCCTAAACTTTTACTCTTCCTTACTTACTCACCCTTCACCACCAAGAAGAGAAAATCTTCTGACTAATGTTATGACTTCACTAAAGAGATAACAATTCTATTTTAAAAATGTGTCTCAGTTCTCATGTTAAGGCCAAATACAGAATGAGTAGCCACAGTCCCCACGGTGAGAGGTAAAGCAACCACTAAGGCAGGAGGGGAAAAGCAAAGAATGCTTTATTCATAATTACCTAAGATTTTCCAGCATGAGAGGGGAAAGAGGAAGTCTATTTTCAGTGACAATGATTACTCTAAAAACATTAACATGTAAGGGGAAAATTTTCATTCTGAGAGTTACTACTGTGCTGAGGTCTCTTTCCCTTACACAGTGACTTAAAATTCCCAGGGCAGAGAGGTAATCTAGGCAGATGCACTTGCCCTATGTCTTGAAAATGGCAACATCCAGGGATCATGGGAGTTTAACTGAGGACACACTGGAAAGGATTTCTCAGCACCAGGTCAGTCTCTAAGAAGTATCAAGTGGCAGACTGGATACTTATATCCTCAGGCATCTGGAGTGAGGGAAGAGATTACAGCTACACAGGCTTTTTAGAAGATTTGCTATGCTGAATGTATAAACAAGATTCAGTGAAACTAAAGCTAAATTACCTGCTAAAGAGTTATAGATGAAAAAAAAAAAACACAACCTCATTCTTCCTTTTCTCTAGCTAACCTGCATTTTCCTTTCTACAATGCATCCACAATTTAAACTGGTTTACAGTACAGGCAAAGGTATACATAGTAGAATTCATTCTAGTGTTCATCTTAAATATTCTGGGGAAAAAAGATACATCAGTTCTCTACTTCTATATGTCTATATAAATGATAGTGATGTGATAAAAAAAAAACAAAAACAAAAAAACCCTTAAAAAACAAAGAAACCCTTTAGGTTGGGACACTCATTAGCAAAACAAATTGATCTTTATTAAGATCAACTATAAGAACATAATGAAAAAAGTCTTTCTGTCGGTACTTCTATTTTCAGAAAAATCACGTGAAAAAAATCACATAGGCTCTCCTGAGATCTGTCGTTCTAAACTTTAGTTATCTGTTAGTTCTACAAAGCCAAACTGTCATGAAACCCAGCTGCCTAGGTTCAAGAGGTACTCACTTTCAGAGCAGCAAATAACCACAAAATAGCACTTTTTTTTGGTCCTCAACAAGATTGAGACAAAGTGGCCATAGGTGATGTAAGAAGGGAGAAGAGAAATACTGTGACAAGTGGTTAGAGATAGCACCTTCCTCCATGCTTATTATTATATGTGAATGGCTCTTATCTCTCTTTTATTAAAATAGCAAACATTAAGGATCTGATGAAAATCTACCTTTTCTTCAGAGGAAACAAAAAATGTATGTATCAGTACTTAAAAGCCAGCACACAACTTTAGGGGATTCATAGACCTTAAAATCTAAGCCATGCATCCTAAGCATAGATAATAGAGGTATTTGAGACAGTACAGAGTAACTTAGCGCTGGAGGTTGTAAGAGAGATTGACCATTAAATTGAGAATAAACTTACACTCGCAAACAAGCACCAACTGTCCCCAGTGTCTTACCAGCAGCTCTATCCCTCACTGCGCCTCCTGGGTCATGGCCTGTTGGCTGCTGCTGAGCCCATCTCCTGCTTCCACCCGTGGTAACTCAACAGGAGCAAGGGCAAGTAGACAATCTTGAGAGGGTCTGCTGCTGAATGGTGGCCAGCCTGGAAAAGATACAGTTTGAATATTTTTAAGTTAGCAAAAAGGAACACAGCATGTACATCTGGTATGAAAGCTATTGCGTAGCATTTAAAGGTTTCAGATGCCTATAATTGGATATTTCCACTATGCCATTGGCTGTGAAAAGTACGGGGTTGGAGAATCTTTCTCAAAGCAATGAAAGTCCCAACTGCACCATAATATTTGTCTAATATTTGTAGAGCAGTTTGCAATATCCAAAGCATCTCTGCTCACATCAGTTTGTGATCACATCTTGATTGTGATAATCAATTAGGTTTGAGACCCACTGGCTTATATTACTTCATCTGTTGAATATAATAGTTCTCAGCCTTGGTTATAGTTATCACCTTGGGTGTAAAGTTGAGGCCTCAAGCTCAGAGATTCTGATTTGTTGGCCTAAAATGAAGCCTTGCTCCCCAGGTGTTTCTAAGGTGTAGCCAGGATAAAGAATCATTAGCATAACTCCTACTTGTTGAGATGTAGCACTAACTTAACTCATAAATAGCAAATGTCTATTCCGAATATACCACATCAAGACAATGTGTTAAGTGCTGTGGAAAAGGTAAAGCATTATAACATGTGACCCTGTGTTCAGGGGCTTTAATTTACCTGGACACATACTTTCAAAAGATCACATAATGAGATAAATACTTTAAAAATATAACCAAAGTAAGCCTTCACTGGTCAAAGATGTAGTGAAAATCTTGAAATAAGAGAAAAAGTTTAATGAATGAGGAAAGACTTCTTCTGAGTTTTAAGGGCAGGATGAAATTCAGAGAAAGAGAGAGGAATAGAGAGAGAGCACTGTTTTCAAGAAAAGACACAGCTGCAAGAATATGCAAAGCAAACTGAAGGATACTAAAAAGCCCATTCTGATGGAAGGGTTACTATAAAGAGCATTAAGAGAATTTGAGAGGCAGTTTTGACCTGGAATGTAAAGAGTATTGGTAAAATGGCAAAAGAGTTGAGCCATTTTCCAAAATATCTGGAAATAGTATCTGAAATAGTACTGGAAGCTGTTGAAGGCTCATGTCCCAAGAGGTCTTAGTAAATTTACTGGGTTCTTAGTAAGTGCCAGACACCATGCTAAAGCACTACATATGTTAGCTCATTTAACACAAACATCTGGAGAGGTAATTAATACTATCCCTATCTTACAGAGTCAGAAGGGGGGGGGTCACTTAATTTTCTCAGTTACATAGCTAGAAATAGTAAGCTGAGACTGGGGCATGCCATTTTTTTTTTTTAGCAACATGGCATCATAAAAGTCATGTCTTAAGATTTAGGGTTTTTAAAAATTGAGATATAATCCACATACCATAGAATTCATCATTCTGAAGCATATAATTCTGTGGGTTCAGTATATTCAAAAAGTTGTGCCATTATTGCCACTATCAAATTCCAGAACAATTTCATCACTCCTGAAATAATTCCAGTACCCATTAGGAGTCAGTCCTCATTCATCGCTCCTCTACCTAACCGACCTTCTCTCTCTAGGAATTTGCCTATTCTGGATATTTCAGATATATTAAATCATGAAAAATTTGGCTTTTTGTTTCTGATTTCTTTCACTGAGCATAATGTTCCCAAAGTTCATCTATGTCTTAGTGTGTATCAGTACTTCCTTTTTATGTCTAATATCCCCCTGTATAGATGTACCACACTCTATCTATTCATGATAAATATTTGGGTTATTTCTACCTTTTGGGTATTATAAATAATGCTACTATGAACATTCATTTACAAGTCTTTTTCCATTGTGGTAAAATATATGTAGCATAAAATTTACTAATTTAACCATATTTTAAATGTATAACTCTGTGGCATTAGGCACATTCACATTGTTGTGCAACCATCACCACCAACTATCTCTAGAACTTTTTCATTTTCTGAAACAAAACTCCATACCCATTAAACAACTCCCCATTCTCCCCTCTCCCAAGCCCCTGGCAAACACAATTCTACTTTTGGTCTCTATGAATTTGACATGCGAGGTACCTCATACAGAACCATATTTGTTCTTTTGTGACTGGTTTATTTCACCTAGCATAATGTCTTAAAGATTCACCCATGTTGTAACATGTGTCAGAATTTCCTTCCTTTTTAAGGAAGAATAGTATTCCATTATATGTATATACCACATTTTGGTTTTCCATTTATCTGTTGATAGACATGGGTTGCTTCCACCTTAAGGCTACTGTGAATAATGCTGCTTTGAACATGTGTGTTCATTGTTTATAAGTTTTTGTATGGACATATGTTTTCAATTCTCTTGGGAGGAAAATTCCTAGGAGTAGAATTGCAAGGTCATATGATAATTCTATGTTTAACCTTTTGGAGACTGCCAAACTGTTTTTACAAAGTCTCTGTGCATTTTACATCCCCATCAGCAACTGTGTGAGAGTTCCAATTTTTCCACACCCTCATGAACACTTGTTATTGTCTCTTTTTTTAAAGCCATCCTAGTGGGTGTGGTATAGTAGAAGATTTAGGGGTTCTCATTACATATAAGATATTGGCTTGGGACATCCCTGGTGGTCCAGCGGTAAAGAATCCACCTTACAGGAGATTGGTTCAAGATGGTGGAGTAGAAGGATGTGCGCTCACTTCCTCTTGAGAGAACACTGGAATCAGAACTAACTGCTGAACAATCATGGACAGGAAGACACTGGAACTCACCAAAAAAGATACCCTACATCCAAAGACAAAGGAAAAGCCTCAATGAGATGGTAGGGGGGGCGCAATCACAATAAAATCAAATCCCATAACCACTGAGTGGGTGAATCACAAACTGGAGAACAATTATAGCACAGAAGTCCACCCATTGGAATGAAAGTGCTGAGCCCCACGTCAGGCTTCCCAACCTGGGGGTCCAGCAACAGGAGGAGGAATTCCCAGAGAATCAGACTTTGAAACCTAGCGGGATTTGATTGCAGGACTTCGGCAGGACTGGGAGAAACAGAGATTCCACTCTTGGAAGGCACACACAATGTAGTGTGTGCATGAGGACACGGGAAGGAACAGTGACCCCATGAGACTGAAAAAGGCCTACCTGCCAGTGTTAGAGGGTCTCCTGCACAGGCGGGGGCTGGCTGTGGCTCACCGTGGGGACAAGGACACTGGCAGCAGAAGTTCTGGGAAGTACTCCTTGGTATGAGCCCTCCCAGAGTCGCCATTAGCCACACCAAAGAGCCTGTAGTCTCCAGTGCTGCATTGCCTCAGGCCAAACAACCAACAGGGAGGGAACTCAGCCCCACCCATCAGCAGACAAGCAGATTAAAGTTTTACTGAGCTCTGCCCAATAGAGCAACACCCAGCTCTACCCACCACCACTCCTCCCATCAAGAAGCTTGCACAAGTCTCTTAAATAGCCTCATCCACCAGACAGCAGACAGAAGAGGAAGAACTACAATCCTGCAGCCTGTGGGATGAAAACCACATTCACAGAAGGATAGACAAAATGAAAAGACAGAGGACTATGTACCAATGTAAGAACAACATAAAACCCCAGAAAATCAATTACATCAAGTGGAGACAGGCAACCTATCAGACAAAGAATTCAGAATAATGAGAGAGAAGATGATCCAGGACCTCGGAAGAAGAATGGAGGCAAAGATTGAGAAGATGCAAGAAATGTTTAAGAAAGACCTAGAAGAATTAAAGAACAAACACCTAGAAGAATTAAAGAACAAACAAACAAACAGAGATGAACAATCCAATAACTGAAATGAAAAATACACTAGAAGGAATCAATAGCAGAATAACTGAGGCAGAAGAACAGATAAGTGACCTGGAAGACAGAATGGTGGGATTCACTGCTGCAGAACAGAATGAAGAAAAAAGAATGAAAAGAAATGAAGACAGCCTAAGAGACCTCTGGGACAACATTAAATGCACCAACATTTGCATTATAGGGGTCCCAGAAGGAGAAGAGAGAGACAAAGGACCCGAGAAAATATCTGAAGAGATTATAGTCGAAAACTTCCTCCACATGGGAAAGGAAATAGCCACCCAAGTCCAGGAGGCACAGAGAGTCCCAGGAAGGATAAACCAAAGGAGAAACATGCCAAGGCACATAGTAATCAAACTGACAAAAATTAAAGACAAAGAAAAATTATTAAAAGCAACAAGGGAAAAATGACAACATACAAGGGAACTCCCATAAGGTTAACAGCTGATTTCTCAGTAGAAACTCTACAAGCCACAAGGGAGTGGCATGACATATTTAAAGGGAAGATCCTACAACCAACATTACTCTACTTGGCAAGGATCTCATTCAGGTTAAAAAAAAATAATCAAAAGCTTTACAGACAAACAAAAGCTAAGAGAATTCAACACCAACAAACCAGCTTTACAACAAATGCTAAAGGAACTTCTCTAAGTGAGAAACACAAGAGAAGAAAAGGACCTACAAAAACAAACCCAAAACAATTAAGAAAACGGTAATAGGAATACACATACAAATGATAACCATAAATGTGAATGGGTTAAACACTCCAACCAAAAGACACAGACTGGCTGAACTGACACAAAAAGAAGACTCATATATACGCTGCCTACAAGAGAACCACTTCAGACCTAGGGACATAAACAGAGTGAAAGTGAGGGGATGGAAAAAGATATTCCATGTAAATGAAAATCAAAAGAAAGCTGGAGTAGCAATACTCATATCAGATAAAATAGACTTTAAAATAAAGAATGTTACAAGAGACAAGGAAGGACACTACACAATGATCAAGGGATTAATCCAAAAAGAAGATATGACAATTATAAATATATATATGTGCCCAACATAGGAGCACCTCAATACATAAGGCAACTGCTAACAGCTATAAAAGAGGAAATCGACAGCAACACAATAATAGTGGGGGAATTGACACTTCACTTACACCAACAGACAGATCATCCACACAGGAAATTAATAAGGAAACATGAGTTTTAAATGACACAACAGATCAGCCAGATTTAATTGATATTTATAGAACATTCCATCCAAAAACAGCAGATTACACTTTCTTCTCAAGTGCACATGGAACATTCTCCAGGATGGATCACATCTTGGGTCACAAACCAAGCCTCAGTAAATTTAAGAACATTGAAATCATATCAAGCATCTTTTCCGACCATAACACTATGAGATTAGAAATAAATTACAGGGAAAAAAACATAAAAAACAAATACATGGAGGCTAAACAATACATTACTAAATAAGCAGGAGATCACTGAAGAAATCAAAGAGGAAATCAAAAAAATACCTAGAGACAAATGACAATGAAAACACAAAGATCCAAAACCTATGGGATGCAAAAGCAGTTCTAAGAGGGAAGTTTATAGCAGTACAATCCTACCTCAAGAAAGACGAAAAATCTCAAATAAACAATCTAGCCTTAAACCTAAAGGAAGTAGAGAAAGAAGAACAAAACCCAAAGTTAGTAGAGGGAAAGAAATCATAAAGATCATAAAGATCAGAGCCGAAATAAATGAAATAGAAACAAAGAAAACAATAGCAAAGATCAATAAAATTAAAAGCTGGTTCGTTGAGAAGATAAACAAAATTCATAAACCTTTAGCCAGACTCATCAAGGAAAAGAGGGAGAGGACTCAAATCAATAAAATTAGAAATGAAAAAGGAGAAGTTACAACAGACATCACAGAAATACAAAGCATCATAAGAGACTACTACAAGCAACTTTATGCCAATAAAATGGACAACCTGGAAGAAATGGACAAATTCTTAGAAAGGTATAACCTTCCAAGACTGAACCAGGAAGAAATAAATTGAAACTGTGATTAAAAATCTTCCAACAAACAAAAGTCCATGGACCAGATGGCTTCACAGGTGAATTATATCAAACATTTCGAGAAGAGCTAACACCCATGCTTCTCAAACTCTTCCAAAAAATTGCAGAGGAAGGAACACTTCCAAACTCATTCCACAAGGCCACCATCACCCTGATACCAAAACCAGACAGATATACTACAAAAAAAGAAAATTACAGACCAGTATCACTGATGAATATAGATGCAAAAATCCTCAACAAAATACTAGCAAACAGAATCCAACAACCCATTAAAGGATCATATACCATGATCAAGTGGGATTTATCCCAGGGATGCAAAGATTCTTCAGTATATACAAATCAATTAATGTGATACACCATATTAACAAACTGAAGAAAAAAACAATGTGATCATCTCAATAGATGCAGCAAAGGCTTTAGACAAAATTCAACACCCATTTATGATAAAAACTCTCCAGAAAGTGGGCATAGAGGGAACCTACCTCAACATAATAAAGGCCATATATGACAAACCTACAGCAAACATCATTCTCAATGGTGAAAAACTGAAACCATTTCCTCTAAAATCAGGAACAAGACAAGGATGTCCACTCTCACCACTATCATTCAACATAATTTTGGAAGTCTTAGGCATGGCAATCAGAGAAGAAAAAGAAATAAAAGGAAAACAAATTGGAAAGGAAGTAAAACTGTCACTGTTTGCAGATGACATGACACTATACGTAGAACATCCTAAAGATGCTACCAGAAAACTACTAGAGCTCATCAATGAATTTGGTAAAGTAGCAGGATACAAAATTAATGCACAGAAATCTCTTGCATTCTTATACACTAACAATGAAAGATAAGAAAGAAATTAAGGAAACAATCCCATTCACCATTGCAACAAAAAGAATAAAATACCTAGGAATAAACCTACCTAAGGAGGTAAAACACCTGTACTCAGAAAACTGTAAGACACTGATGAAAGAAATCAAAGATGACATAAACAAATGGAGAGATATACCATGCTCTTGGAGTGGAAGAATCAATATTGCGAAAATGACTATACTACCCAAGGCAATCTACAGATTCAATGCAATCCCTATCAAACTACCAATGGCATTTTTTACAGAACTAGAACAAAAAATCTTAAAATTTGTATGGAGACACAAAAGACCCCAAATAGCCAAAGCAATCTTGAGGGAAAAAAACAGAGCTGGAGTAACCAGACTCCCTGACTTCAGACTATACTACAAAGTTACAGTAATCAAGACAGTATGGTACTGGTACAAAAACAGAAATATACATCAATGGAACCGGATAGAAAGTCCAGAGATAAACCCACACACCTATGGTCAACTAATCTATGACAAAGGAGGCAAGGATATACAATGGAGAAAAGACAGTCTTTTCAATAAGTGGTGCTGGGAAAACTGGACAGCTACATGTAAAAGAATGAAATCAGAACAGTCCCTAACACCATACACAAAAATAAACTCAAAATGGATTAAAGACCTAAATGTAAGGCCAAACATTATAAAACCCTTAGAGGAAAACATAGGAAGAACACTTTTGACATAAATCACAGCA
Organism: Mesoplodon mirus; assembly: GCF_964341445.2. Lineage (NCBI taxonomy): Eukaryota > Metazoa > Chordata > Mammalia > Artiodactyla > Ziphiidae > Mesoplodon > Mesoplodon mirus. Next base: position 157,913,466 of record NC_138977.1, read on the forward strand.
AGATATTTTTTGACCCACCTCCTAGAGTAATGAAAATAAAAATAAAAATAAACAAATGGGACCTAATGAAACTTAAAAGCTTTTGCACAGTAAAGGAAACTATAAACAAGATGAAAAGACAACCCTCAGAATGGGAGAAAATATTTGCAAACTAATCAACGGACAAAGGATTAATCTCCAAAATATATAAACATCTCATGCAGCTCAATATTAAAACAAACAAACAACCCAATCAAAAAATGGGCGGGGCTTCCCTGGTGGCGCAGTGGTTGAGAGTCCACCTGTCGATGCAGGGGACACAGGTTTGTGCCCCGGTCCAGGAAGATCCCACACGCTGCAGAGTGGCTGGGCCCGTGAGCCATGGCCGCTGGGCCTGCGTGTCCAGAACCTGTGCTCTGCAATGGGAGAGGCCACAACAGTGAGAGGCCTGCATACCGCAAAAAAAAAAAAAAAAAAAATGGGCAGAAGACCTAAATACACATTTCTCCAAAGAAGACATACAGATAGCCAAGAGGCACATGAAAAGCTGCTCAACATCACTAATTATTAGAGAAATGTAAATCCAAACTACAATGAAGTATCACCTCACACCAGTTAGAATGGGCATCAGCAGAAAAATATACAAAAAACAAATGCTGGAGAGGGTGTGGAGAAAAGGGAACCCTCTTGCACTGCTGGTGGGAATGTAAATTGATACAGCCACTATGGAGAACAGTATGGAGGTTCCTTAAAAAACTAAAAATAGAATTACCATATGACCCAGCAATCCCACTACTGGGCATATACCCAGCGAAAACCATAGTTTAAAAAGACACATGCAGCCCAATGTTCACTGCAGCACTGTTTACAATAGCCAGGTCATGGAAGCAACCTAAATGCCCGTCGACAGATGAATGGATAAAGAAGATGTGGTACGTATATACAACGGAATATTACTCAGCAATAAAAAGGAACGAAATTGGGTCATTTGTAGAAACGTGGATGTACCTAGAGACTGTCATACAGAGTGAAGTAAGAAAGAGAAAAACAAATATTGTATATTAACGCATATGTGTGGAATCTAGAAAAATGGTACAGATGAACCGGTTTGCACGGCATAAATAGAGACACAGATGTAGAGAACAAACGTATGGACACCAAGGGGGGGAAGCGGGTGGTGGGGGGGTGCGTGTGTTGTGGTGGGATGGATTGGGATTGACATATATAGACTAATATGTATAAAATAGATAACTAATAAGAACATGCTGTATAAAAAAATTAAAAGAGAAGATCTAAAGACTTAAAAAAAAAAAGGAAAAGAATCTTTCTTACAATGCAACAGACGTGGGTTTGATCTCTGGTCAGGGATCTAAGATGCCACGTGTTGCGGGGTAACTAAACCCGCACCCCACAACCACTGAGCTTGAGTGCCTCAACTAGAGCCCGCACGTCGTGAACTACAGAGCCCATGCGCCACAACTAGAGAAAACCCACACACAGAACTAGAGAGAAGCCCACGTGCTGCAACAAAAGATCCTGCATGCCTCAGTGAAGATCCTGTGTGTGCAGCAACCAAGCCCTGATGCAGCCAAAAATAAATTCAATAAATAAATAATAAATCTTAAAAAAAAAAAAGATATTGGCTTGCCGCAGTTCAGATGTTAAATGATAAGTCTGAACAAGACGGTGGCAGAGGAAATGAAATAAAATGATCAAGCAAGAAATATTACTGATTGAGAAACGGGTGGATATTAGTAACACTCTAGATGTAGGGAGAAAAAGAAAGACTCAATTATAGTAATAAAGCTTTGAGCTTGGTTGCCTGGAAGAATGATGGTGTTAATCAGAGAAAACTCTGTAAAGGAATTTGAAATGATAAAATATATTTTTGACATCATGTATTTGAGGATTCCATGCATTCCAAATAAATAATTATCAGACAGGTAAAGTTCAGGGGGTTAGGGCTGGAGACAAAAAAAAAAAACCCTCACAAGATATTTCATTAACATCTTCATTGGAGTATAATTGCTTTTACCTTGTGATTTTAAAAAAGGTCAAAGAAGCATTGGTAAGACTAGAAGAGGGTCATTGTATATCCTTAGATTCCTAAGGCTGGGTTTAGCAACTTATGTACCAAACACTGAGGAAGAAAGGAAGCACTTGCCTTCCTGTTTTCTGTTTAAAATAGTAATATAAAACCTAAATGGTTAATGTATTCTTTACACTCAGAGTTTTATCAGAACTTGGTTGGTATGGGATTTTTATCTACACTGTGGGGCATTCAGGACAGCAGTGCCCTTGGCTCAGACTGGTGTGAGCAGGCTTAGTGCAACTGCCCTCTAAAGAAAGACACAAGATGGGGAGTCCTAGAGAAATGCGTGTCACTGCAGGCAGTTATCTGATTGGCTGGGAACCAAGCTGGCAAATTATCAAGGAGAACATGAAGTTCCAGTTTTCTATGCCCCAAAGAGCCCCCTTATAGAAAGAGGCCATCCCAACAAATAGAATGTACACCTGTAAGAGACCACAAGACTTTTGTTAGAACACAGTTCTTCAACGGCCAGCGATCTTGGCTTTGTTCAGTTTTGGAAAGTCTCCAACATGATAACATTCAGGAATCACTACAGTGATGACTCATACGCTTGGGTACCTGTTTTGAAAGAGAACGTTAATAATACTATTTAGGATGCTATGGTAAGTAGTCTCAAAGAAAATGTAAAACATTATCAGTCTGCTGATACACTGAGTTTTCCCTCTGACCTGATATACTGAGATTATAAAGGAAAAAACAAATCATTTAGAAGGCAAAACAGAATAAACATAAAGGGTAACTGCTGCCAAAGACAGAAGTTAAGGTAAGAGCCAGAAAAACAAACAAAAAAAAAGCAAAAGCAAAAACAAAAACAAAAAAAGAGAGAAATTTAAGAATGAAAGCCTATGAGCACATTGAGAAGTTTTCACTCCCACACACATATCTACATTTTTAATTGAACGAAATAAACCTCACGGTTAATATCACCATCTTTCTGAGGATAATGTGGTTTGAAAACAGATTTTTCTTTTGTTTCCCTAAATTGAAGCTTATTCTGGTATTTTATCTTCATCAACTATTCACTGTTTTAAAAGGATAATATCTTTCTGCAATACTTTCTAGAATGTAGATGGAAAAATAACAGTGACAATAAAAATAGCTAAGATATACTGAATGCACTCTTAGTCATTTAATCTTCAAAATACTTTCAATCATGTTCCTTAGCACACACTTTGTAGGTGGCAGGCCCTCAGAGCCTGTGCTCTTAACTGCCATGCTTCATGGCCTCCAACAGCGTGTAGGAGATTCAATGAAGAATACATTTCATTTTGGTGATAGATAAATTATTCTGTATTTCAAATCCTAGTAGCAGACAGTTTCCTTGAAAAATGTAACAAAACTTTTCTTTACAAACCAGTCACTCTACCTGTAAACATGTATACATCAATGCACGCTATGTATCATGTATAGAAATCTTTTGGGGGGGGTCTTAAATACATTCTCCTTTCAATAAATGGATATTTCCCTGATCAAGACATTAAATAAATACTTCCATCGTGAACAGGGCACTATGTTTATCCTGCTGGATCTAGGCCGTCCTTTCCCCTTTGTGCTAATCATCTACCATCACTGCACGTCTCTTCAAAGCTTCCCAGCAATAGGTGCTTCCTTCCTGTTGTCATGCCCCCTCAGCTGCTCCCCTGCTTGATGTGATCCTCCTCCAGGTCTAAATGGGGTCAGACTGGAAGTTCACTGAATAGCAGGTTACTGGCCTCAGCAGGATATACCCACAACTCAGTTCTCCTCCCTCTTTCCTCTCCCCACCCCACCGCGCTCCAATAAGCGTGCACTCATGCTTACTCTCTCTCTCTGCAAGTAAATGATCCCAACTGTAAGGTGCCCAAAGGGAAATGCTATTTCAGAATGTCAGCTACTTGGCAGCAATGGCTGTTCTATTAATGCTTAAAAAAAAAACCAAAAAACAAAAAACAGGGACTTCCTTGGTGGCACAGTGGTTAAGAATCCACCTGCCAATGCAGGGGACACTGGTTCGAGCCCTGGTCTGGGGAGATCCCACATGCTGTAGAGCAACTAAGCCCATGTGCCACAACTACCAAGCCCGTGTGCCACAACTACTGAAGCCCACGTGCCTAGAGCCACTGCAATGAGAAGCCCACGCACTGCAATGAAGTGTAGCCCCCGCTCGCCACAACTAGAGAAAGCCCGTGCACAGCAAAGAAGACCCAACACAGCCAAAAATAAAATAAATAAATAAAATTAATTAATTAAAAAGAAAAAAGCAAAACAAAAAAAGAAAACCAAAAACACTACAGAAGTTAAAGTTCTAAGAAGAAAACTAAAGCAAATCCTCATGCATATTTACTCCCTGCTCTTCCTAACACAGAGAAAGTGGTGACCCCAAGGAAAAATTCAGTGAGCATTTACAGAACAAATTCCACTAAGATAAAAATATATACACCAAACAAGATTGTTTCTAATGAAGTCTTTATAGAACTAAAATTGCCAAACAAAGCTGAAATATTAGACAGTTATAAACTGTTTGACATAGTATTTCTATTGCACAAAGAAATTAAGAACCAAACAGAAATGTAGAGGTACAGGTATAAATTCACTTGGCATTGTGTATAGATTATCAACTTATATACCTTCCAGAAACAAACAAGCAAACAAAAGTTATGAGGGAATAGATATTTTGAAAAAACAAGATGGAAATTCCACATTAGAAGAAAATATTGAGTAAAAATCAAGCAGAACAAGCATATATAATTTCTTGCATCTGAAATGCAAACATTTCTATGACACTCTGACACTTGCTAATACTTGACCTCTTTGGTCAGAAACTGGGCTACAATTAACCAATGGAGGTGTGTCCAATGTCTTAACTCTGAAAAACCAATAAAGGATATAGTTTATCTTTTATCCACTAAAATAGGAAACAATTCTTTATAACAGAACTGCCATTCCCAATGTTTAAGCATTTTAGGGATCCCTTCCAGAAATTCTGTGTAGTGGAGGAAAGAAAAGGGGCAGAGAAGAAGAAAGGTGAAGAAAAATGTGTACACTGATTCTATGGTTCATCTGTTCCTTTTTCTCCACACAAGGAACTTTAGGTTTTGGCGATGGAATTTCTATAGTTGACTGCAGGACAATATTTCTATTAGGAGCTAGGCTTTGAGCTGAATCTCAGAAGAAACTTCTCACCCATCACTCTCATAAACCCACAAGCAAACTAAGGAAATCAGAAGGTAGAAGAGATAACCAATGCACAAATCCACCTCAGGTTCTAATTCTGCCACTAATCCTCCATAACTTCATGATCTTGAGCCAACCAATCACTTAAGGAAACTGAGGTTTGAGAAGTCTATAAAATGTTGAATTGTATTATCTCTGTTTCAAACCAGGTTTAAGGCGTTATGATTCTATGACTGAGATCTATCGTCTAGTTTGATACAGATAGAACAAATACATGTATAAAAAAAGAGGTATTACACAATTAATAAGGTATAAAAACATGAGCAAAATTACATTGGTAGGATTATCCCAATTTAAATATCCTCATATAGGATTATAAAACTTTATAATGGGGACTTCCCTGCTGGCACAGTGGTTAAGACTCCAAGTTCCCAATGCAGAGAGCCCGGGTTCGATCCCTGGTCAGGGAACTAGATCCCACATGCATGCCACAACTAAGGAGCCCGAGAGCCACAACTAAGGAGCCTGCCTGCCGCAATTCAGACACAGCACAACCAAATAAATAAAATAAATTTTACAAAGAACAACTTTAAAATGAATAATCCTCAAATTGTAATAGACAATTGTAAACTCATAATCACAATGTTTACTGATCCCCCCCCAAAATTATTTTACAATGTATATTCTACTCCTTTAGATTTGGTAATTTCATATTATAAACTGATGTAACAGACTTTTCAGAGTAATGAGGCTACTACTACCATGGTTCATTGAGACTGAATTGCTAATTATATCCATTTATAATAGCCATAGATTGAGGATTGATAACTTGGTAGACTGTGAAAGCTTTATTAAAAAAAAAAAACTGCTTCAAATCTATAACCTTAACCCAGATATTTAAAAAATGAGTTCATTTTCTTTACATTTTAGGAAAAGTACTCGGTGTATATTAACCCCACCTTCCCATTTCTTTAAGACAGATGGGAAGTAAAAGAACAAATTTTTAATGATTAATTATTATATAAATTATTCATAGCCCAAAGAATATCTTCACGCACGGATGCTATTAGTCATATGAGCAAAGGCTTAATGCCATTACGTTAATAACATTAATACAAACACCAAAGGATCAGTGAGAAAATTTCTAATGCTTGATGAGACAGCAAACTGTACAAAATGAAATTTTATACTATATTATAAAACTGCCAACATTTGCTATATCACTGTTTTCAAAAAGCAAGAGGGAGACGCAAGAGGGAGGAGATATGGGGACATATGTATAAAAAAAAAAAAAAAAAAAAGCAACACTACTTCACTTATAATACTGTCTACGTTTTTCATCCTAAAAATGTTAACAAGTAAATTTCATTAAACCTTATTTCCAATAAAAAGGCAAAGGAAAGTGACTAGAAAACTCCACAAATTTCCCAAAGTTTCTAATTTTATTGTTTTCCTTAAAATAGAAAAGTATATGAAAAAGATTTCAGAATACGTAGGAAAACTCCAGTTCTATTTACCTAGATTGTTAAAAGCAAGTTATGCATTTTACAAAATTGGAAGTGTCATTAACATGACAGAAAATACTTCTATCTAAGGTACTCTTAAAAACAATTTAGTAAACATCATTAAGACAAACAGATGATTCGCTGGCTATACAGATGAATGATAATCAAAATATTTAACAGCTGGCATGTCAAAGCATGGGTAATAGTGCTGGAGGAGGGTCGAAGAGGCCACCTATTTTAGCTGCAGGACTGTGGGGAGGTTCAGGGAGTCATGGCAAGGGAGCCAGGGAGTCTTAGGGCAGCAGAATTCCCCCGCTAACTTGGAAATATTTCAGTAAACTTCAGCAGAGCCACACTCATGTATACCTCCTCTGTATAAGCTCTGGCTATTCACATGATTCTTAAATAAGGGATTTTTTTTTTAAGGCTTTAAGCAATTGTTAAAAGTCTGCAAATCACAACAGTGTAAACCAACTATACTTCAATAAAATAAATTTTTAAAAAAATCTTTGCAAATCTGCTACTTGCTACTGAAGAAAATGTAACTATTAACTTTGGCAGTAGCTAGAAAGAAACATCATGGGGGAAATTTTTTTTTTTTTGCGGTACGAGGGCCTCTCACTGTTGTGACCTCTCCCGTTGCGGAGCACAGGCTCCGGACGCGCAGGCCCAGAGGCCATGGCTCACGGGCCCAGCTGCTCCACGGCATGTGGGATCTTCCCGGACTGGGGCACAAACCCTCGTCCCGGCAGGCGGACTCTCAACCACTGCGCCACCAGGGAAGCCCTCATGGGGGAAATTTGATGGAAGAAAGTGAAAGATGAAAGGGTCTTTTTTTAATTATCAAAACTTTATGTGAAAATTATATAAAATATTTTTGTGACATTGAAGTTATTTAAAAATTAAAGTATGAGGTTCAACTTTCAAGTAATGACCACGATGACAGAATGTAAATACCTTTCTCCCCTAAATAAATAAAACATTTAGTATAAATAGCTGTATATCTAATCACACTTAAGACTGGAGAGTCATATAAATAAATGAGAAAGCCAAATAGATATTTTAATAACAAAATTTTGATATAATATTTTCATAAAATTATTATTTTCAAATTAAACTGGATTTTCAAATATTTCCTGGAGATAGCAAACACCTATTGCTGCTTATAAGTTAATTTCTTAAGAACAAGCATATCATAATGTTGAAGAAATGGCTGCATTATTAAAAAATATTTGATGCCATGTTTCAGAGATGTAAAAGGTGGTCTAGTCTACATAGAACTGCATATTAAAAAAATGTTTAAAATCATTTTTTATTTGCTAGATCTTCTAGATGGAATATACAAATCTAAAGAGAGCAGGAATTTGTTGTTGTTCTTGACTGTCCTCTTGTTGAAGGGATTAAAGTTACTTAGCAACCCCTGTGTTTCAGAAAGCAAAATAAAAAAGGAGTCAGTTGTCAACTACCAGTTCTTCTAAAACAGAAGAGTGCAAGCAGGTAAGCATTATTTTGCTATAATGTTTGGTCATACATTTTTAATCACATGACAAAGTAAAAATCATCAAAAAAAAACTCCCAGGGAAAAAACTCCTCTAAAAGCATATTAATTGTGACTAAATTGAGAATTTATAAAATCACCATTATCACCATTTTAAAATCATCATTGAGCAAAGTGGAGTTTGGAAAAAAAGGAGCCACAGACCCTGCCTTTAGAGAAGAATGTTTGAGAAAAGCCCTTGGTGCCAAGCTGACTCAGCTTCATAGGCCATGGAAATCAACACTGAATGTCTTGATTCTTCATTGACTCTGAGTGGATGAAAAGCTAAATGAAAACTGGAGCATTAACTTCTTATACTTGGAGACGTGAAAGTGTCATTTCTAAGAAAGCTCAATTGTCAATTGACCAGAAAGGCATAATTACTCCAACCTCCAAGAATAAGTCAGTAGAAGAGAAGGGAAACAAACAAATGAGCAGCCATTAGTATATGCATATTATTTCAGCTCAGTAGCCATTACAAGCCAGATACTCTACATGCTAGAAAAACCTCTTTCCTTTTGAGAAAGATGAGTAATACTGAAGAAACTAATAGTGGGATAAACTTAACCAGGCCTCACTAGGAATGCAGCTGCTTTACGGAACCTCACTGTAGACAGACTTATAGTGGGAGGTCAATCTTCTCTCCAACAACTGTCACTAAAATGACTTAACACTCCCGGTTTATGCCAGGTCAGTGTACACAGGTCATCTCCAGAGCCATGAATGAAGTCATGCTTTATCAGAAAGCAGGTCAGAGGTGACATAAATCATCTAACTGTAACAGCTGACTAAAAATAACTTTCTATTATAAGCACTCATTTCCTAAATGAGAGGATAGATATCCTTCATTTTCTGAGGAGGGATGAGGGGGGAAATCCTCACATAAAACCAAACAAGACTTTTCCATCTTCAGTACTCACAGAAAGGGCATGGAGTCTGTAGGTACCTGAATTTGGCTTGTAGCCTTTGATCTATCATGGGCACTGAATGAAGGCAAATGAATCTCACCCACCGATCGCCTTCTGAACAACTACTATCCCCTCCCTCACCTTTTTTATGAAGGACTGGTGCTACCTGTTCAGTGCATATAAGGTTGTGATTCAATTAAGAAGGAGATTAGGTTATTTTCTCAACCTCAGGTTGGAAAACCCAGTGTCAGTAGAGGACTTGAATAGAAACACTGTAGGTACCCGTAAGAAAAACAAAAAATATTTTTACTGCCTAGTTTATTTTCTTTTTATAAATTTAAGGGTTTTTTTTTTTAGGTTGCTTTTCATTTTTTAAATTAAACTTTTTTTTTTTTAGAGCAGATTTTGGCTCACTCTAAAATTTAGCAGAAAGAACAGTGAGTTGTCATCTACTTCCGTCCACACACATGTATAACTTCTCCCACTATGAACATCCCTTTCTCGGGTGGTGCATTTGTTTACAGCTGATGAACCTATACTGACTGACACATCGTTATCACCAAGTCCACAGCTGACATTAGCGTTCACCCTTGATGTTGTACATTCTGTGTTTTGGCAGATGTACTACAATGACATGTATCCACCATTGTAGTATATTAGAGAATAGTTTCACTACCCTAAAAACCCTCTGCATTCTGCCTATTCATCCTTCCTATCCCCTAATCCCTAGAAAAACTAATCTTTTTACTGTCTGCATAGTTTCACCTTTTCCAGAATGTCATACAATTGGAATTAATGAGTACAGACCCTTACAGGATAGATTATTTCTCTTAGCAATACGCATTTAAGGTTCCTTTATGTCTTTTCATGGCTTGATACCTTATTTCTTTTTAGTGTTAAATAATATTCCATTGCATGCCACAGTTTATTTACCCATTTACCTACTGAAGGGCATCTTGGTTGCTACCAAGTTTTGGCAATTATGAAGAAAGCTACTATAAACATTGTGTGCAGGTTTTTGTGTGAACATAAGTTTTCAACTCCTTTGGGTAAATACCCAAGAGTGCAATCACTGGATTGTATGGTAAGAGTACATTTAGCTTTGTAACTGCCAAACTATCTTCCAAAGTGGCTGTACCTTTTTGCATTCCACCATCAATGAATGAAGAATTTCTGTTGCTCCACAACCTCACCAGCATTTGATGTTGTCAGCATTCGAGATTTTGGCCATTCTAATAGGTGTGTAGGGTAATCTCATTAATTAATTTGCAATTCCCTAATGACACGATTTTGAACATCTTTTCATATGCTACTCATCATCTGTGTATCTTTGATGATGTGTCAGTTCAGGTCTTTTGCCCAATTTTTAAACAGGCTGTTCATTTTTTTTATTGTTTTAACAGTTTGAAGAGTTCTTTGTATATTTTGGATAATAGTCCTTTATCAAATGTGTCCTTTTCAAATATTTTCTCCCAGTCTGTGGCTTGTATTCTCATTCTCTTGACATAGGCTTTAGCAGAACAGAAGTTTTCAATTTTTTTTTTTTTTTTTTTTTTTGGCCACACTGCTCAGCTTGTGGAGTCTTAGTTCCCCAACCAGGGATCAAACCCAGGCCTTCGGCAATGAAAGCACAGAGTCCTAACCACCAGACTGTCAGGGAATTCTCAGGAATTTTTAATTTTAATGAAGTACAGCTTAAAAATTATTTCTTTCATGAATCATGTCTTTGGTGTTATATCTAAAGAGTCACCATAAATAAATAAATAAATAAATAAATAAATAAATAAATAGTCACCACCATACCCAATGTCATCTAGGTTTTCTTCTATGTTATCTTCCATGAGTTCTATAGTTTTGCATTTTACATTTAGGTCTATGATCCATTTTCAGTTAATTTTTGTAAAAAGTGTAAGGTCTATGTCTAGATCTGTTTTGTTGCATATAGATGTCCAGTTGTTCCAGCACCATTTGTTGAAAAGATTGTCTTTGCTCCATTGTATTGCCTTTAGCCTTTGTCAATTGACTATATTTGTATGGGTCTATTTCTGGGCTCTCTATTCTGTTCTATTGATCTATCTGTCTAACCTTTCAACAATCCCACATTGTTGTAGCTTTACAGTAAGATTTGAAGTCAGGTGTGTCAATCCTCCAACTCTGTTCTTCTCCAAATATTGTGTTTGAATATTGGGTCTTCTATCTCTCCATATAAATTTTAGAATCCATTTGTTGATATTCACAAAATCACTTGCTCAGATTTTGACTTTGTGTTGGATCTATAGATCGAATTGGGAAGAACTGACTTGACAATACTGAGTTCTCCTATCCATGAACATGAGCTATCTCTCCATTTACTTAAGTTATATTTTGATGTCCTTCATCAGAGTTTTATAGTTTTCCTCATATATCTTTTACATACTTACATAGTTTGTAAACTTTTTCTGTATACTGTACGTATTTTATTAGATTTATACCCAAGTATCTCATTTTGAGGGGTACTAGTGTAAATGGTGATGTGTTTTCAATTTCAGATTCCACTTGTTAATTGCTGTTATATAGGAAAGTGACTGACTTTTTTTCTACCACTTTTATTGAGATATAACTGACATACAGTACTGTGTAAGTTTAAGGTGTACAGTATGATTTGATTTACATACATCATGAAGTGGTAATCACAATAAATTTAGTGAACATCAATCATCTGATATAGATACAAAATTAAAGAAATAGAAAAAATAATTAGCAATACTCAACATTACTAATTATTAGAGAAATGCAAATCAAAACCACAATGAGTTATCACCTCACGCTGGTCAAAATGGCTATCATCTAAAAGTCTACAAAAATAAAAAAAAGTCTACAAATAATAAATGCTGCTGTGAGTGTGGGGAAAAGGGAACCCTCCTACACTCTTGGTAGAATGTAAATTGGTGCAGCCACTATGGAAAACAGTATTGAGTTTCCTTACAAAACTAAAAATAGAGCTACCATATGATCCAGCAACCCCACTACTGAGCATATATCCTGAAAGCATGAGAACTCAAATTCGAAAGGACACATGCACCCCAATGTTCATAGCAGCACTATTTACAATAGCCAAGACATAGAAACTACCCAAGTGCCCATCAACAGACGTTTGGTTTAAGAAGATGTGGTATGAGTGTGTGTGTGTGTGTGTGTGTGTGTGTGTGTATTCCACACATAATGGAATATCACTCTGCCATAAAGGTGAAAGAAAGAGAGGGATAAATTAGTAGTATGGGATTAACAGATACAAACTACTATACATAAAATAGATAAGCAACAAGGATTTACTGTATAGCACAGGGAACAATACTCAATCTTATAATAACCTACAATGGAAAATAATCTAATATATATATATATATATATATATATATATATATATATGGATTTCCTTGTGGTGCGGTGGTTGGGAATCTGCCTGCCAATGCAGGGGACACAGGTTCGAGCCCTGGTCCGGGAAGATCCCACATGTCACAGAGCAACTAAGCCTGTGCACCACAACTACTGAGCCTGTGCTCTAGAGCCCGTGAGCCACAACTACTGAGCCCACGTGCCACAACTACTGAAGCCTGTGCGCCTAGAGCCCGTGCCCTGTGAATAGAGAAACCACTGCAACAAGCCCACACACTACAACGAAGAGTAGCCCCCACTCACCGCAACGAAGAGTAGCCCCTGTTCACCGCAACTAGAGAAAGCCCACGCGCAGCAACAAAGACCCAACACAGTCAAAAATAAATAAATAAATATTAAAAAAAGAAAGAATGTTAAAAAAATATATAGATATATATATATAGATAGATGAATCACTTAGCTATATATCTGAAACTAACACATTATTGCAAATCAACTACATTTCAATTTAAAAAAAATTTTTCTTGTGATGAGAATCCTTAGGATTTGCTCTCCTAACAACTTTCATATATATCATATGGCAGTGTTAATTATATTTACCACATTGTACATTACATCCCTAGTACTTATTTATTTTATAACTGGAAGTTTGTACCTTTTGACTGCTTCATCCAACTTCCCTCCCCCCATCTCCTACCACTGGTAACCACAAATCTGATTTTTTTCTGTGTTTGTTGTTTGTTTGTTTTTGAAGTATAACTGACCTACAACACTATGTTAGTTCCTATTCCACAACACAGTGATTTGATAGTTCTGTGCCTTTCAAACTGATCACCACAATAAGTCTAGTTACAATATATCATCATACAATGACATTACATAGTTACTGACTATATTCCCCACACTGTACATTTCATACCCATGATTCATTTTGCAACTGAAGTTTGTACCTCTTAATCTCCCTCATGTATTTCAGAAAGTGATTGACCTTTGTACATTAACCTTGTACCCTGCAACCTTGCTACAACTGCTTATTAGTTGCAGGAGATTTTTGTTTGTTTTGTTTTTTTGGTCCATTATTTCAGATTTTCTGAAGAAGATCATGGAATTTCATGCCTTCTGAGAACAAAGTTTTATTTCTTCCTTTTCAATCAGGATATGTTTTATTTCCTTTCCCTGACTTATTGCATTAGCCAGAACTTCCAGTACTATGTTGTAAAGCAGTAGAGATGACATCCTTGCCTTATTCCTGATCTGAGTGAGAAAACTTTGTGTCTCTCACCATTACATGTTGATATTAGCTGTAAGGTTTTTTTACATGTTGTCTAGCAAGTTGAATAAGTTCCCCTCCATTCCTATTTTGCTAAATTTTTATCACAAATGGATGTTGGATTTTGTCAAATGCTTTTCTGCATCTATTGATACGATGATGTGGTGTTTCTTCTTTAGCCTGTTAATGTGATCAATTACATTAATTGATTTTTGAATGTTGAACCAGCCTTGCATACCTGGCATAAATCCCATTTGGTTGTGATGTATAATTCTTTTTAGACATTGTGGGATATGATTTGCTAATATTTTGTTGAGGATTTCTGGATCAATATTCATGAGAGATCTTGGTCTGTGGTTTTCATTTCTTGTTATATCTTTGTCTAGTTTTGCTACTAGAGTAATGCTGACTTCAAAGAATGAGTTGGAAAGTTTTCTCTCTGCTTCTGTTCTCTGACAGAGATTGTAGAGAATTGATATAATTTCTTCCTTAAATGTTTGGTAGAATTCATCAGTGAACCCATAAGAAAGGCCTGGTGTTTTCTGTTTTGGAAAATTATTAATTATTGATTCAATTTATTTAATGAATTAGGCCTATTCCGATTATTTAATACTTCTTGTGTGAATTTTGGCAGATTGTGTCTTTCAAGGAATTGGTTGTTTTCATCTAGGTTACCAAATTTGTGGGCACAGAATTGTTTACAGTATTCTTTTGCTATCTTTTTAATGTCCCTGACATCTGTAGTGCTGTCTCCGCTCTTGATTTCCTGTTTTCAATTTCATTGATTTCCCCTCTAATTTTTATTTATTTTCTTCTGCTTACTTTGGATTTAATTTGCTCTTCACTGCCTAGTTTCCGGAGATGAAAGCTTAGCTTATTGATTTTAGATTTTTCATTTCCAATTTATGTATTCAATGCTATAAATTTCCCTCTAAGCATTGTATTCACTGATTTTCCACAGATTCTTATAAGTTGTATTTTCATTTACTTCAAAATATTTTTATATTTCCCTTGAGATATCTTCCTTGACCTATGTGTCATTTAGAAGTATGTTAAATTAAATCTCCAAGTGTTTGGGGGATTTTTCAATGGTCTTTCTGTTACTGATTTCTAGTTTAATTCCCTTGTGTTCTGAGAGCAGATATTGTATGATTTCTACTATTTTAAACTTGCTAAGGTATTTTTTATGGTCCAGAATATGGTCTATCTTGGTGAATGTTCCATGAGAGCTTGAAAAGAACATGTAATCTGCTACTGTGGGATGAAATAGTCTATAGATGTCAATTATATCTAGTTGATTGATGGTACTGTTGAGTTCAACTATGCTCTTACTGATTTTCTGCCTGCTGGAGCTGTCCATTTTTGATAGAGGATTGTGAAATTCTCCAACTATAATAGTAGATTCATCTTTTTTTTTTTTTTGCAGTTCTACTAGTCTTTGCCTCACTTATTTTGACACTTGTTAGATGTATGCACATTAATGATTATATATCCTCTTGGAGTGTTGACCTCTTTACCATTATGCAATGCCCTTTTTAAGTCTGATAGATTTCTTTGCTCTGCAGTCAGCTCTGTTTGAAATTATTATAGTTACTCCAACTTTTCTTTTTCTTTTTTTAACAAGTATATTTTATTTTATTTTTTATTTTATTTTATTTTTGGCTGCATCAGGTCTTAGTTGCAGCATGTGGGGTCTTTGTTCCAGCAGGCAGGATCTTTCGTTGCGGTGTGTGAGCTCTTCATTGCAGTGCGCAGACTCTTCATTGCAGTGCGCAACCTCTCTCTAGTTGTGGCGCATGGGCCCCAGGGCACGTGGACTCTGTAGTTTGTGGCACGTGGGCTCTCCAGTTGAGGCGTGTGGGCTCAGTAGTTGTGGCGTGTGGGCATAGTCACCCTGCAGCATGTGGGATCTTAGTTCACCAACCAGGGATCAAACCCGCGTCCCCTCCATTGGAAGGTGGACTCTTAACCACTGGACAACTAAGGAAATCCCTCCAGCTTTTCTTTTGATTAGTGTTAGAATGACAAATCTTTTTCTATCCCTTTACTTTTAATCACTATGAGTTTTTATATATATTTAAAGTGGGTATCTTGTAGACAATATAGAGTTGGATCTTGTTTTTTGATCCACTCTGATGATCTGTTTTTTAATTGGTAAATTTAGACCATTGGTATTTAAGGTGATTATTGATACAGGTGAATTAATATCTGCCATATTTATTATTGTTTTCTAATTGTAGACTTTGCTTTTTCTTCCTATTTTTGTCTTCCACACTTTTTCTTTCTTTTGTGGTTTTCATTGAGCTTTTTATGTTTCCCTTTTCTCTCCTTTCTTAACATATGAGTTATACTTCTTTTTAAACATTTTTTAGTGGTTGCCCTAAAGTTTGCAATATACATTTACAACTAATTCAAATCCACTTTCAAATAAAACTATACTGGTTCATGGGTAATGCAAGTACCTTATAATAAAATATTCCTAATTTCACTCTCCTGTCCTTGTATCATTGCTGTCACTTATTTCACTTATACATGAGACTATACATTATATATTTATATATGTAATTACAACATATATACATTATATATATGCACATATTATGTATATCCATATATATGTGTATATATACATAGTCTTGTTATTATTTTGAACAAACTGTTATATGTTAGACCAACTAAGAATAATAAAAATAAAAGCTTTTATTTTATCTTCAATTATTTATTCTCCATTGCTCTTCCTTTTTTTATGTAGATCCTGGTTTCTTATCTATGTGTCATTTTCCTTCTCCGTGAAGAACTTCTTTTAGCATTTCTTATATGGAAGACTACTTGCAACAAATTCCTTCAATTTTTGTTCGTCTGAGAAAGGCTTTATTTCTCCTTCACTTTTGCAGGATAATTTCACAGGGTACAGAATTCTAGGTTGGTGGGTTTTTTCTCTCAATATTTAAAATATCTCCCTCCACTTTATTCTTGCTTGCATGGTGTCTCAGGAGAAGTTGCATGTAATTTTTATATTTGCTTCTCAATAAGAAACATATTTTTTTCTTCTGGTTTCTTTCAAGACTTTTTCTTTTTCTTTGATTTTCTGAAGTTTGAATATGATATGTCTATGTGTAGTTTTTTGTTTTTGTTTTGTTTTTTGGCATTTATCCTGCTTGGTGTCCCTGAACTTCCTGGATATGAGGTGTGGTGTCTGACAGTAACTTGGGGAAATTCTCAGTCACTGCTGCTTCAAATACTGCTTTTGTTTCTCTCTCTCTCTTCCTCCTAGTATTCCCATTTTGCCTACATTACATCATTTATTATTGTTCCAAAGTTCTTGGATATTCTGTGTTTTTGTTGTTGTTTGGTTTTTTTGTTTTATTCTCCTGTGTTTTCTTCTCTTTACTTTTCCATTTTGGAAGTTTCTAATATCATATTCTCAAGTTCTGAGATTCTTTCTTCAGTCATATATAGCCTACTCAGGAGTCTCTCAAAGGTACTCTTCATTTCTGTTAGTGTTTTTGACCTGTAGCATTTATTTTTCTTTCTAAAAATTTCCATCTAGGACTTCCCTGTGGCACAGTGGTTAGGAGTCCACCTGCCAATGCAGGGGACATGGGTTTGAGCCCCAGTCCGGGAAGATCCCACATGCCGCGGAGCAACTAGGCCTGTTGCTTAGTTGAACCACAACTACTGAGCCTGCGCTCTAGAGCCTGCGAGCCACAACTACTGAGCCCATGTGCCACAACTACTGAAGCCCGCATGCCTAGAGTCTGTGCCCCACAACAAGAGAAGCCACCGCAATGAGAAGCCCACACACCACAATGAAAAAGTAGCCCCCACTTGTCATAACTAGAGAAAGCACATGCACAGCAATGAAGTGCGTGCACAGCAACGAAGATCCAACACAGCCAAAAAGTAAATTAATTAATTAATTAGAACCTTGAGGATATTTTAAAAATTAAAAATAAATTAAAATTTCCATATCTTTGCTAACATTATTCATCTGTTCTTACATGTTGCGTACTTTTTCCATTAAAAATCCTTAGGTACTAGTTTTAAAAAATTCTTGGTCTGGTAACTCCAACATTCCTGCCATATCTGACTCTGGTTCTGATGCTTGTTTGGTTTCTTCAAATTGTGTTATGCCTTTTAGTATGCCTGGTAATTTTTTGTGGTAAAGTGGACATGATATACTGAGGAAAAGGAACTGCAGTCAATAGGCCTTTAGTTAGTAATATAGTGGCACAGTGTGGAGGAGTGGGAAGTATTCTATAATCCTATGATTAGGTCTCATCTCAGTCTTTTGGTGAGTCTGTGCCCCTGGACTGTGAATTTCACTAGTGCTTGTCAGCCCCTTTTTCCCCCTCTTAAATAGGATAGAATAGCTGGAGGAGTCTGGAGATGCATATATCCCTTCGCCCACATGGGAGGTTGGCGGGATCTGGAGTTGGGCATTTCTCTTACCTAGATATTTTGGGCTCTGGTAAAATAGTTTCCCCTGAGGGCAGGCCTTGTCAAGAAGAACAGAATCCTCTGGCATATTAAAATTGTTCCTTTTTCCCTGCTCCTGCCAGAAGCACAAGGGAATTTTCCTCTAATATTTACTTTGAGGACCTGGTAGAACTCCTGGAGGTAAAACTCACAGAAGTGTACAGGCCCCCCTATGGCTGGGTTCCCCTGGAGTTTTCTACACTATGACTTTTATCTACATTGAAGCTCCAGCAATTTGTTACTTACAGTTCAGGTTTTTCCACCATGTACTGTTTCCTGTGGACATTACTACTCACAGGTTTCTGCTCCAACAAGTTGATGATTCTCTGGATCTGCCTGTTTCTCCGTCCAATTTTGGGAGCAGTAGTTTGCCCTGTGACCTCACTTCTCGGATGGAGCTAAGAATAGTTGTTGATTTTTTAGTTTGTTCAGCTTTTTACTTAGTTGGATGGCAAGCTCCTTACATGCTGGACTAGAAATTGAAAATCTCAGTGTTTTTCTTTTCAGATTTTTAAAAAACTTTTTACCATATGTCATTCTAGTAACATATCAAGTCTTCCCTTCCAAATATGTATTAGAAAATACTAGTGACTAAAAATTCTGTGATCACAGTGAGTTGCTTCTCAAAAAGGGTTTTACAATGTACAAATAAAGCTTTTAGAAAAAGACACTGGTGAAATATCTTTTAAGACCTATCAAATAAGGTGTAGGCTTACTAAGGTTATATATATATAAACACTTGCCTTTTTCTAACTCTCTTTGATACCCCTAAGATTTTATCCACGTATGTAATATAGTTATAAAACAAATTGAGTTTCTGGATGAAAATAGCATTAGCATATTAAGTTCATGTTTATAATAATTTTGTCAGTGTGTATGTTTACAGAATGACCTATGGTCTTTTGAAGTCATTGCTACCTACTATTAAGTAATGACTTACATTATTTTTATTGGCATGGTACAATGTTTTATATTATTATTATTATTATATTTTCATGTATACATCTACCCGCAGTCAATATTTTATAAATTGAAATCCTGAAGAAGTTTCAAGATTTTTCCTAACCAGTACTAATCTCTGTTAAATTATATCCTGTCCATACATCAGTGTGTTAAGAGGCGTTCTCCTAAGGATATTAGCCTGATTTCAAAGATGTTTTAATTTACCATGTAATTACTATCTCAATAAATAGACTTTTGTATTCACTGAGTAGAGAAAATAAATTAGCAAATTTCTTTGAATTTCCTAGACTCATCAACTTTGCATTCTTGCAGCCAATCTGTCATTTTCAAAACTAGACCTTATTTTCTTTACTTACTAAAATGACTCACTGCTATCTCAAGTTTTTCAATAAGCTTGAAATTTTCTTAAAAGAGTAATCCAGGAACTTATCACTTTAGTAAACTGTACACAGTAAATAGCAATTTTATGAACATTTTCCTTCAGGGATTAAAGATAGGTAAACTTTTTATCCTTTGTATTGGTGTGCAGAAGTGAACTTCATCTTAAGAACAAAATCTACATTCTTAAGAGGTTTGAAAAGCAGAATTCTTTTTTACAACATCTATTCCCTCAAGGAATATTTAAAGTTTGGTTTATGGAATTAAGACCAAAGTAACTTTGCTCTCTGCTGTTTCATTTTATGATAAACATTGCAGAAAGTAGAAAAACAATCTGTAAGAAACCCTGAATTCAACCTTCAGAGTTCTGAAATATTTCTCATAAACATACAGGCATCTGAATGCAATACTATTGTTTTTTCCTTGAAAGGAAATAACAAGGTCGCTTACAAAATGCAATGAAACAAATCTTTATTTAATATCTGTGATATGTTGCAAGTAGTCTCACTCACACACACACACACACACACAAACACACACACACACACAAAGTTCAGTGAAATTTCAGAAAATGTTATCTTGTCCAAGGTTTTCATGTTACAGATAAGGAGACAGTAATAAACTTCCTGCCCAGCATCACAGGAAAAGCTGAAGAACTCATTTAAAGCCAATAATGCATTTTTGCAATACCAAATATGTACTAATCCTGTTTGGCCTGTCTGAGAAATGCATGCTATGAACATATGAAGAAGATGATAAGCCTTGGAAGAAGATTAGAAAACAGACTTCCAAAACAGGTGAAGATATGCATATGAAAATGAATAATGCAATCCAGAAGAAAGAAGCTAACCTACTTCTGTAGGTCATTGTAAATGGGCGAATGTAACACGGGCAGCAAGGACTAGCATCATTTCTCAAGAAACAGCTGTAGCTCAGGAGTTGTACCTTGGTGGCACCAGTACATAATTTAAGGATTTCAGTGCCTCAGTAAGTTACACTGTGAGGGATTACTGGTTTCTGTTACCTGGCTATATGGTCACATATCATTATGTCAAAAAAAGATATTAAGTCTTAAATCAACTCTTCTCTGATTTCAGAAAGTTCTCTATTTGGAAGAAAAGTAAAGAAAGAACTACTCTATCAATCTGTATCTCATTTCACTAGCATCAAATAGAATATTAATCATTATGGGATTTTATGCTACTAAATCTTTTTTTTGTTTGTTTGTTTTTGGCGGTACGCGGGCTTCTCACCGTTGTGGCCTCTCCTGTTGTGGAGCACAGGCTCCGATGCGCAGGCTCAGCAGCCATGGCTCACGGGCCCAGCCACTCTGCGGCATGTGGGATCTTCCCGGACCGGGGCACGAACCCGTGTCCCCTGCATCGGCAGGCGGACTCTCAACCACTGCACCACCAGGGAAGCCCCTATGCTACTAAATCTTTGGAATTAGAATTATCTAAAAGTATTGGTCTACATTCAACAAATAGCTATTGTGGGCTTACAATGTTCCAGGTACTGTGCTAGACAAGGGCGGTAACCCGTTAAACAAAACAGAAATAGAACTCCCACCATGAAATTTACAAATCACACTCAAATTCTACTGGATTTTGAGCCTTTAGTAATAAAAACAATAATGAAAGAAAAATGCACTCAAAACACTATGGATTTACATAAGTTTCCCTCCCCCTTTAATGAAAAAAGAAGGTATTTCAAAACCTTTGGAAAACTTGAGTTGGAGAATCATCGATCTATAACTATTTTCCACTATGAAATAAATGTCAAGGACACTTGAACTCAGAAGTAATATTCTGAAGGATATTATCTCATCATGATAGTAGAAGTTAAGAGATATTGAAAACAGTGCCATTTCTCCTAGCTAGAAGGAAGTTGGTAACCACACAACTGAGAGAAAGGAAGCAGAAAGAAGAACATAAGCATTGCTCATCTTTTAGGAGGTTTGAGCTCCAAAATCTATTTATAAATTAGTTGTTTAAAACTTAAGATGGCTTTTCAAATCATGTTTATAATTTAAAGTAGCCTTTTAAACACCTAATGTAACTTAAATACTATCCAATTATAATAACATCAGAAAAGAGTACAGTTGCCGATATGCATGATATTTGAGCTCCAAATGTTTCCTTGGTCCTAGAAACTCCTGGGAGATTGTCTCAGCTGTGCTGTGTGGATCCAAAAGCCTAATTTCACCTATGTGTGCTAAATATATACTTTTATCTATCTTTAATTTCTGACGGGGAGAAAAACACAACACTGGTAGCCTTAAAGGGAAAAGTAGTAAAAAAAAATAAAATTATATCATGACCCCCCTTTTTTCACCATTTCATTCACTCAGACATTCATCAAATATTTATTCAATGCCTACCATGTGCCAGCCACTGTTCTAGGTGCTGAGGCTATATGTGACCCAAACAATGCCTTTGTTCTCAGAACTCACGTCTACTGGAGGGAACAGAAAATAATTTTTTTTTTGGCCATGCCTCACAGTATGTGGGACCTTAGTTCCTGGACCAGGGGTGGAACCTGTGCCCCCTGCAGTGGAAGCTCGGAGTCCTAACCACTGGACCACCAGGGAATTCCCACAAATTGTTTTTTTTTTTTTTAAAGCAGCAACAAATACTCTAGTAAGTGATGATAAACCTAATCAAAGAAAATGAGGCAAGGTAAAGTGTGGCAGTTCTGTTAAATGGTTATGGATTTTATTTCTGAAAAACTAACACTCAAAGAGAGATGAGAAGGAAGGGAAGAAGCAACACATTGGATATCTAAACAAAGGCTTTTCCCAGAAGAGGAAACAGCAAGTGCAAAAACCTGGAGGAAAGAGGACTCTCATTTTGTTGTTTGGACAGCAAGAAAGCCATGGAGATTGGAGTGAGGGAAGAGAACTGGCAAGAAATGGAATCAGAAATGTAAACATTGGCCTGAGACCTTGTAGGCCACAGAAAGAACTTTGCCTTTTATTATTGAGTTAAATGGGGATTCATCGATGGCTTTAAGCAGAGGAGAGGCATGATCTGACTTAATTTTTAAATGACTTTATTTTTAAATGATCACTTGAATTTCTGGGTTTGGGTAAAAGACCTCGGTGAGGTAAGAAAGGGAGGGCAAAGCCAGAAGCAGGGAGACCCATTAGGATAACACTGCAATGTTCAAAGTTAGACATGATAGAGGCTTGGAAGAGTGTGGAAATGGTGAAATGATGGGAAATGGTCAGATTCTGGATATATATCAAAGCTAGAGTCAACAGACTTTGTTGAGGGATTGAATATTTTTACCTGTCTCTTCTTTCCCTAAAGTTAGGGAAGTGGGGCTCTTAGGAAAAGATTATGCCCTTATGGATACTGCACTTATTTTAAAAGATTACTAGACAGTGCAAAATAGTGAAATTTGTTTCACCTCCTTTTCTTACTTACCTGTTACTGAGCAGCAAAATAGGGAAAAAATATGAAGATGAGCAAAGTATCTTCAAGGGCCCAGAAATTATTCAGTCACACCTTAGATCTGCACTGGATGAATCTCTACTGCTAGGAATAATAAGCACAATCACTCACTATGCCTGGGGATTATAATACTGAAGCATGAGGGGGATACTGAGGGCTTACTAAGCAACCACACACACCAAGTTTTGAAAATTAGTCAGTAATGGACTCTAGCACTACTATTATTTTTAAAAGGATTATAAATAAAGTACCAGTAAAACTATAAATATATGTATATATTATCTATGTACATATAACATATAGTGTTTACGCACACATTTTTAAAAGTTGGTTGCACTGTTTCATAGAGATAGAATAGAATGTAATTCTTTCTTTATTTCTGTAATTTTTCTACAAAATTTAACTCATTCCATAGAATTTGAACCACAAGGAGACTGCCATTAAAAAGAATCAATCAGAGGGTATAAGACCTTTTGGAAATTAAAATTCAATTAATATTAAAAAAATCAAAAGAGTTGGGAAAATAAAATATACAGAGAAAACAGGTAGAAAATATGAAAAGAAATACAATAAACAAGAAAAATAAATTGAGGAGGTCCAATGTACAATTTGTGTGAGTTCCATAAAGATAGAGAAGAAAGAAAGAGAGGGGAAGAAATAATCAGAGGTATAATAGAAGAAAAGCTCCTAAAGCTGAACAAAGGGACTTTTTTCCCAGATTGTACAGGATCATTTAGTGCTGAGAAGGATAAATTTTAAAAGAGTCATTCCTAGATACATTTGGATTTAGATATTCCTGTGACCCTTTAATTTTCTGGTGGGACTTCAGAGCGGAAAAGATAAAGATCGAAATAAGCACTTAAATTTTTTAAAAAGCTATCTAAGAAAGATGAACCACATTTATTTCAGATATCTCATAACCAACAATGGATGAAAGACAGCAATGCACCAATGTCTCCCAAGTTCTGAGGAAAAATTACTTTGAACCTGGAATCCTGTCATTATTTTATCAATTAACTCTGAGGAAAAATTCAAGGCATTTTGGACATGCAAGGGCTCAGTTTTCCTCCTACACACCATTTCTGGGAGAAAAAAAAATGGGGGATGTACATCAGTGAAAAGACAAAAAAAAAAAGAATCAAATACCGGGAAAGACATGGGACTAAGGCAATAGAGGACCTAACCAGGAGAATAATGAACAGAAACTAAATCAGAATAGAATAATCAGACAGCATAGAGAAGAATGACTTTAAGAAGAAGGTATATTTCATTCACTAAGTGGTATAATTAAGAAATTTGAAAAATCATTGTGATATATATATTGTGACATTTTTTAGCTGTTCCCATTTTACAGATGGGGAAGCTGATTCAGAGAGGCTAAAGCTGCTGTGTTGAGTAAGAACATACACAGTTTATAAGAAGGCAAGTCAGGATTCAAAACTAGATCTTCCTAACTCCAAAAACCAGATTGTTTGATGGCATCCAGCTGTTTAGAGTTGATTGATTCATTAGAAATAATGAGGCAATGTAGATTCCAGGGAAAACAATATGGGAAAAGCAGAAAAAGCTGGAAGAGGGTGGGAGAGAAAGCTCATACAGGCAAGAACACCAAGGAGGAAGAAATTAGTCACAAAGGAACAGAGTGAAAAAAAGAATAGGGTGAGGGAAACAGAAATGGAAAGGGGCAAGACAAATGGCCATAGTAAAATATTCTATAGGGTTTAGTGAGAAATTTGCAAATGGGGAGATGTTAAAGATAATAGGGACTTCCCTGGTGGTCAAGTGGTTAACAATCTGCCTTCCAATGCAGGGGATGCCAGTTCGATCCTGGTGGGGAACTAAGATCCCACATGCTGCAGGGCAACTATGCCTGCACCACAACTACTAAACCCAAGCACCACAACTAGAGAGCCCACGAGCCACAACCAGAGAGCCCACGCTGCAACGAAAGATCCCACATGCCACAACTAAGACCCGACGCAGCCAAAAATAAATAAATATTAAAAAAAAAAGAACAGTGTAGCTAAGGACACATTTTAAAAAAAATTCAAAATGTATAGGGAATTTAGTTAATCCTATGTCCTGGTTTCTTCCTTAGTAAAATGGGGATAATAACAGCACCAACAAACATAGAGGTGATGGGGGAATTTCTCTGGTGGTCCAGTGGGTCAGATTCCAAGCTCCCAATGCAGGGAGCCCGGGTTCAAGCCCTGGTCGGGGAACTAGATCCCGAATGCATGCCGCAACTATGAGTTCAAATGCCTCGACCAAGAAGTCTGCATTCCGCAACTGAAGATCTTGCATGCTGCACCTGGGACCCGCTGCAGCCAAAATAAATAAATATTTTAAAAATTAGAGGTGATGTGAGAATTGAATAAGATAATCTCTAGAAATGCCTAGTATGGTCCTAGACACAATGTGAATAATTAGTCAGTATTGGCTATTATTAGAATGATAAATATCCTGTTATTCAATTTGAGGTAACTGACTTTACCTTCTGGTGCCTCCGTTTTTTTCTTATTTGTTAATGCAACAGAGAGTCTCTAAAGTTTTTGTTTTTTGCCAGTAACAGTCTATGATTCTGTTTGAAAATGAACTACATTTTTGCAAATCTGACAAATGCTTTATTGAAATGTTGAAGCAAAGGTGGTGGAAATCCAGGTGGCAATATCTTACAAGTAGCTGGAGATGCCTCTAGTTTACATAGCTAGATCTAAAATATGAAAACATATTCAAAAACACACATACATGCACACAGAATCTCTAACCCACAGTCCAGAAAAATCTGTTAAAAGTTCAAAGAGAGATGGATAAAAAAAAGTCCTGGGTAATTCGTTACAAGTAGCAAAGAGTTTGAAACAAATCTTTTAAATGTTCATAGCTTGTAATAGAGAACTTATTTACTGAAACCTCTATATTCTCCTTATTTATAATATGTTTTCCCCTCACCCTTTTAGGCCCTTTTCCATGTTTAAATATACTAGCTTGGTATTTAGTTGTATAGATACCATCACCTTACCATTATTACATATTTTCCAAAATTACCCCTCACATCCCCCCCCCTTTATCATGATTCTACCAGATAAGAAGGGGGTTTTCCCCTGTACTGTTGTAGATATAAAGCTCTTAAACAAAGTCATTCGATATAAACATATTCAGTGATTTTGAAAAGCATTTTTATATGTGGTAGATAAATAAAACAAATAAAACAGAAGGTTTTATTTGTTTTATTTATCTACCACATATAAAAATGTGGTACCACATTTTTACATAGGTAAAACGTTTACATAGGTAAAACATACCACACATTTACATAGGTAAAACAAATAAAACAGAAATAATGGGTGAGAAACAATTTTAAAACCAGAGAAAATGGCAGCTCTAGCTCCAATTGTCTGTTCCCATGCAGGTATGTAGTAATACTATTAGAGCTGGTTGAGTTGCCATAAAAGCTTCCAAAAGAGTCTGAGTCAGCTTGGTTACCAAAGAGAGTGACACTCTTTAAGAGCTTTGTCACCTCCAGTCCTTGGTTAGTAAAGCACTTACTCACTTGTCTGAGTTAAAAGCTCCTATTTTAAGTTCAAAGTAGAAAATTCCCTTTGGGTGGTAATGATAGTTTAAAATAAACAATTTGGGGGTTGGAGGGAAAGCCTGCTTTAAGCATCTACTCTATTTCCCCTCCAGACAAGTTTTACTACAATCAGGGCTTTCTTATTCTCTATCAGTATTCATGACCTAGGTCGTCAAACAGTTTCTAAGATACAGACCACCCCTTCCCCCACTGTTACATCACTGGTGTTCAGAATTCTGGAACTGTGTGTGTAAACATTAAAGCCATGTGTGCTTGACCACATGGGAAGGCATCAGGATGACCTAGGACTCCTACGCAAGAGGGAACACCCTGGCGCCAATCTTAACATCACCAAGCCAGCTGTTTGTTTTTATGTGTGAGCGTCTATGCGACTCCTCAACAGTCTTCTAAAGGGATCATATAAAAACAGTTTACATAAAAGACCCTGGGAATTTTGTGCACCTTCATGATATTTGGAAAAATGCATGGCATCAGTATTTTTAAATTTTATATTCATAGACAGAGAGTTTTATTATGGTTTGTTTAATTAACCATTTCCAGCAATGAGGACTTAACTCACATATCAAAAGTCCAAAACTTTTTGAGTGAGGGCACACACACATGCTCTCAATAGTAGCTGGAAAGAGAAAACAACCTAAAATTCCTACATTGCATCTTGATACATATCTTTCACATTCAATCTACCATTTTGGTATTTTACAATACAGAGACAGTTATCAGTCAGTCTCATCTTTATGAAGGAAGCCCATCTTTTGAACAAATCAATGTTTATTGAATGCTTGCCACTTCAGGTAAAACAAAAATACAGTCAAATAAAGTTATATTTAATCCCTTTCCTAGCAAAAATGCATTAATTTACGGCCTTTATCAAATTCTGAGCTCTTTCAGCTTATAACCATATATAATTTTCTGTCCAGTAAAGGCATAAGAAGAGGGGAAAATATTAATGTTCTAATACAGGGTAAGATCACCCTTGTGAAAGCTCAACAGTGTTCGGACATGGTACTGCTCTTAGTAAGAAAGTATATTCATAAGTAATTTCACACAAACTTTCACTGTTTGGGCCAGGGGTAATTAAGATAAATACACCATCTTCAGGCCAAAACAATGAAAAGCATGCAACTAAAACAATTTTTAATGCTTATAATCTAAATTCACCGTATCTTAATTCAATGTATTAGAAAAGTACAATAACTTATAACGTATTTAGTGGTTATAAGTTATATCTTTTCAAATCCAGAAGGAACCTGTACTAAGAAAAGATGAAAAATGTCTATCCTCAGATTTCATTGTGTTGGTTAAATGAGTCACTCTTTTGATAATTTCTTCTAAAAGTGAGCAGATACAGATGTTAAACATCTGAAACTTAAATTTCTAAATCTCATATGTAAATAATAGATTTGGAGAGATAACCTCTAAATTATTCCAGATCTAAACTTCTCTTATACCAAACATTACTTGGTACTTCGTTTATCTCTTGGAGAAAAAAAAAAAAATCCTTTATTTTTAAAAGTTAAGAAAATTCCTTCCATTTACAGTACCACATTTCAAAGATTCTGATCTTTCCTCTTTTTAGAAAGATAGTGTAATTAGAAAAAATATATATTCTATGAAAGAAGAGTTCAAAGAGCCCAACTTTTAAAGTAACTACAAGTTCATTTTTTGATTTAATTTCAATTCTATGTTAGGCTAGAAGGTTTCTATTTTTGGATAATCAATGATGACATCCATCTAAAATGATCCTAAGATGCAATACAAAAAGAACTCAAAATTTACTCATATTTTAAATATTCCAACCAGTCAATTTGCAATTTACAATGAAACAAAGCATCAGGAAACATATACCAGATACATAGGAGTAGACATAAATTCTTGGTGCTTTAATTTATTAACTTGAGACTTTTTTAAAAATTGATATATATATATATAATTCTTAAAATCAATATGGAAAAGGAAGGACAATTCCCTAAGTATAGAAATCTAATTTGTTTTTTAAACACCATGTCTTGATATGTAATTTAAAATGGAGAAGGGCTGAGGGAGGTGTGGTGATGAGGAGTTGAAAAGGGAGCTGAGAAGGGATGGGGATGGGTAATGCGGGACTGGATATGGAGGATGATCAAACAATCGTTTTCTTGAGTATTCTGCGGTCAGAGTGTCTAGTTGGGCAAGTCAGTTTATGAATTCTCTTGCATCTGAAGGTGCTTACACATGAGAAAATAAACTTAAAAAAAAAAAAGCATTTGTGAGACTGGGTGGCAGGCATGTGCCCTTCAGTCACAAGTGGCACTGTAAATTACAACCAAAACCAAGGCACAAATTGCCCACATTTTGCAAAAATCACACAAAAAAAGTTTGTCATAACTGGTTCTGTTTGTTGCAGGAGGAAAAAAAAAGAGTAATTCTATATTAAGGCACAGCCTTTGAGACTTTGGTAGGAAAACTGCATATTGGGTGGATCCTGACCTAGACACCTTGATCCTTGATTCATGACCCCATCAGAGCCACACAAGGGCTCTCTGACTATGAATTAAACTGTTTGATTCCTCTGCGCCCAGGAACACACAAAGCCTGTACTCTCAGCTGTTACATAAGAGGCTCTGGAATCCCTGGATGATGTTTGTAAATAGCGCTGCCATGCGCATGGAACCCACGTGTCCCACGTGTCAAATGTTGACGTGACTGTGTGAAGTGTCAACAAGCTCTGAAGAGAAACCTCCTATTTCTTTTGCCCTAAAAAAAGAGCATGTGGGTGTCAAGGAATTATTTCCAGGGGAGATTTTTTTCTCTCCCCCCATCTCCAGCAAAAAAAAAAAAAAAAAAAAAAGTGGGAAGAAGAACTGGAGGAAATGACCAATCTCCATCACTTTTCTTCTTATGTAACTCCTGACCTGAGGACATGATCAAAATTAACTGTCTAACTAAATTTAGGGTAAGTTTTGTAATCTCAACAATGCATTCTGAATGCACTTTCTACTTCCTCTCATCCGACTTCTTGTTTTTCTTATTATGAGAGATAGTATTACAACCACTAGAACGACACTAAGCAGTCAAATAGTTTGCAAAGTAACAAATCTCCATCCAAATAAAATTACAATATGACCCTTTCAGAGGAAAGTATCCAATAGCTTTGTTTGGGTGAACAGAAACACAATTTAGTATTCTACCCTCTTATTTTAAATTTCATCCTCATGGACACTAATTGTATCTTTTATCATGGATTTGTGAACAGAAAACAAACTCCATTCCTTAAGGAGTCTAAATTCTTACCAATATTAGAGAAAACTGACAATGTCAACAACTAAGCTTTTTATCCCTAAATATGAAAAGTTGCCCATAATCTTCAGGATTACTTAAAGCACAACAAGTTATAACAATGTAAAAAAACTGATACAAACTGTCAGTAATAAATTAAACTGTGTTTTAAAAAATACACTGCCTTCAAAAAAAATCTCAAGCATTTTTTTAGTCATTTTAAAATGCCATATTCTATATCTTTTATATAATTGATACAAAATGTTTTTAAATTACATATTAAATATGAGTTGCTGTCTATAAAATGTCCTACTTGAAAAGTATCACATTTAAGAGTAAGCAGGTTAAGTTTCAAAATATTGAAAATTTAGTTCCCAAAGTTAACCAAATGTCCTTTCTAATTTTGATTTCCAGTAGACACACATAATTCATAGTCATTTAAAAAGGTAAGTTATTAGTAAAATGTCTACTAGCTTCATTTTCTGCCAATGTTTTTCTCCAAGCTATAATGTGGTAGACAATTCCAAAATTAAAAACCATTTAGGTGATTGGATTGGAATAAAGATAGATGAAATCTAGAATGAAAAGTTTAAAATATGTGCTTTCTTGCTGAAATGTACCTGCTTCTCTTTTTACAAAAACAAATAATGTATGTGTTGAGTATTTTTAGATTGGAAGATTTGTTCTTCCCTCATTTTAAAAATATTTTTCCAGTTTTACTGAGAAATAATTGACATACATCACTGTATGTTCTTCCTTCATGTTTGAAAAGTATCCATTTATGGTATTTTTTCCTCTTATCAATTATGTTTGATACATGAAAGTATGAATATAAAGTGAATTAATGTTTTAATAACTGAATTCACTTTTTGAGATGCTCACTCCAATTTTATGAACTATCAGACACTTTATTTGCACTAATAATTTCTTGTTCTGTTATGATGTATGCAGTAAGACAAACAAAAAGCTAATAATCATCCAAACTAATTAGTGGGTGTCCAAAAGTAATCCTTTTAATGCAAAAACCATGAAAGGTTATAAAAGAGCTGACAGAACTTTATAGCCAATGGCAAATGTGAAAATTCTATAACTTCAAACAAAAATGGAAAAAGTAGTGAAAGAACAAACAGTTTAAAAACTAAATTAATAGAGACAA
This sequence comes from Mesoplodon mirus, assembly GCF_964341445.2. Classification (NCBI taxonomy): domain Eukaryota; kingdom Metazoa; phylum Chordata; class Mammalia; order Artiodactyla; family Ziphiidae; genus Mesoplodon; species Mesoplodon mirus. The sequence goes on from NC_138977.1 coordinate 157,944,563, forward strand.
GACAGTAGGTTACAGATGGAATCTGGGTATAGTATCATTGTATTATTTTTAGATTCTGGTGCTTTACTTTAGAATAAGCACAACTAATAAGTAAGGTATTTTTAAATGGGTGTCCTTGTTTCTCAATGCAGGCAGGAAAGAAAAACAGGAGAAATAACTCAGAGATAGACCATGTTATATCCTCTGGGCTTCACTATCATTATTTAAGCCCTTTTTTCCTTTTATACTGCAAGACAAAAAAAAATCAATTTGAGGAGAAATATATAATAAAAACCCACCTTGAGAGTTGGGTGAATAGTTTCCATTAAAGTATAATCTGAACATAGAAACCAGATTTAATACTCTATCAAGAAAAAGACATGACTTGGTAAGGCAGGTTTTAGTAATAGCTAATAAAGCATGACAATAGCAATTAAAATTATCATTACTTTGTGACATCCACAAAATTGTGACAAATCTCAAAATAGCAAAAGTAGCAAATGAAAAACATCAATACTATGTATGGCATACATTCATGGGAGACCTACTGTCTATGCCTGACATGGGCAAGTCTGCTCTCTCTGAAGAGAGAAGTCCATTAGCAAAAATCCACAGCCCACTGTTTTTCTTTTGAATACAGTGTATTTTTCAATAATAATTACTTATTAAAAGGTAAGCTAAAAATATTTTTTAAAAAATCAAAATATCCCTAATTTGAAAAGGTGTACAATTTTTGGAACCACATTAAATAAAGCAAAGATGGAGTACTACACTCAAATTCAGTGAGCAGCTTTCTGAATATTATAGAGATACTAGTATGAAAATCTATTATCAGCTGAGTTGGTTCAAAAAGTGTTGCAAGAAACAAGAGATGGTAAAAGCAAATAAAACTACTCATTTCTCCCATAAGGAAGACCAGACCTATATTCTACTTTATTGCTTTCCATAATAATCACTACATCAACTTCCTGATGGGTCAAAGGTTCTAACATGAGTGTCTAACTTGGGCCTGTCACAAATACACAACAAACATACAAGTAAATGCTACAATCATACTCTTAAAAGGTATATCTGGGTCATTTCTACAGCTGTTCCTTGAAAAAGTAACGATTACAGCAATTACATAAAGCCAAGACATGTCCCCATTGAGTACAATAACGTGTACATTATTAAAGCTGAATGCTTCAAGATCATTGGCTTTCCCCCACACTGTTATCAGTCATGGCACCAAGCTATGAGATCCAATTGGCAGCATTCTAATCAGAATAAAAGGGAAAGGAGTATTGCTTAACAAAAAGAATGTTTGGTATCTAGAATTACATAAAGTTAGAAATTCAAATAACGCCAACCCCAAGTAATTCACTGTGTGTGTTCAAAATTATGTCCTAATTTCATAGGGTCTAGACTTAAAAATCTGCACTCATTTTACCATTAACAGTCTGTAAAATTCTGTTGGTGTTAGTAAAGACTGTGGCTATTTACCATTAGCAGTCTGTAAAATTTTGTTGGTGTTTGTAAAGACTGTGGCTATATGTGGCGAAACATGGAGAGCCATCAACATTCTGATCCTCTTTCCCACTTTGTCTTGGCATCACAAAGACGGCTGCAGACCAGTTTCTTTTCTTAACCCTATTTTACGTGTATATTGTTAATAATGCTGCTATGAATATTCAGGTACAAGTTTTTGTGTAGACAGGTGCATGCATTTTAAGTCTCCTTTTATGACTTTCCCTATATAGCCCAAATTATAGCTACATTTTCATCATTAGTGGTAAAGAGGCGGTATAGCATAATGGTCAAAAGACTGGCTCTAGAGACTGACTGGCTAAATTCATATCCTAGCTAAGCCACGTACTGGCTGTAGGAACTTGGGCGAGTTATTTAATCTCACTGTGTATTAGTTTCTTCTCCAGAGATAGGGATAACAACAACACCTACCTCTAGAGTTGTGATGAGAATTAAATGATATAACTTGCAGTGTCATAAAACATTAAAACAACTTAAAATATTTTTAATGCAAAAGTATTTTAAGCAAAAAAAAACCTTTTGAGTAAACAAAAACCTATATTCTGATGCACATTTTGATAAGCCATGGTAGTATGATCACAAGATTGATGAAACAGAACTGTGTTAAACTTTTTTGTTTTGGGGGAAAAAAAGGTTTAAAATTATCTAATCATGTGATAAAATGGTAATAGAACTAAATATATATATATACACAAGTATACAAGTCAAATGGGAAATCTGAGTAAGATTGGTAGACTGTATCAATGTCAGTCTCCTGACTGTGATATTATACTGTAGTCTTGCAAAATGTTACCACTGGGGAAAATTGGGCAGAATGTTCATGTTCAATTATTATTATTTCATACAACTGCATATGAATCTACAATTAGCTCAATAAAAATTTCAATTAAAAATATGTGGGGCTTCCCTGGTGGCGCAGTGATTGAGAGTCCGCCTGCCGATGCAGGGGACACGGGTTCGTGCCCCGGTCCGGGAAGATCCCACATGCCGCGGAGCGGCTGGGCCGGTAAGCCATGGCCGCTGAGCCTGCGCGTCCGGAACCTGTGCTCCGCAACGGGAGAGGCCACAACAGTGAGAAGCCCGCCTACCGCAAAAAAAAAAAAAAAAAAAAGTGATCCCTAGGACTTCCCTGGTGGCGCAGTGGTTAAGAATCCGCCTGCCAATGCAGGGGACACAGGTTGGAGCCCTGGTCTGGGAAGATCCCATATGCCGTGAAGCAACTAAGCCCATGCGCCGCAACTACTGAGCCTGCACCCTAGAGCCTGTGAGCCACACTACTGAAGCCCGCGCGCCTAGAGCCTGTGCTCCGCAACAAGAGAAGCCACGGCAATGAGAAGCCTGAGCACCGCAACAAAGAGCAGGCCCTGCTCACCGCAACTAGAGAAAGCTCGCACACAGCAACAAAGACCCAACACAGACAAAAATAAATAAATAAATGAATGAATGAATGAATTATTTTTTTAAAAAATAAAAGTATGTGATCCCAGTATAAATTTACTAAACATCAATCAACCGTATGCTTATAATGACTGGCTTTTATAGGACAACTGCCATAACCTGTAGAAGTTACATTTAAGGAGAAAGCACCATCATTACTACCATCATCAGCAACACCAACGCCTTTTACATTATTTTTCTTATGCACTTAGAATAGATTACACATTTTCTAATTAAATGACTTTTTGCTACTTCTACATCATTTATTAAAACTTTTTTCCCCTCAGCTTTTATTGAGAGTAACTGACATATAACATGATGTAAATTTAAAGTATACAATGCAATGATTTGTAATAGGTATATATTGGAAAATGATTACCACAATAAGGTTACTTAACACATCCATGACTTCATATCGTTATGATTTTTTGTGTGTGTGATGAAAACTTTTAAGATATACTCTCTTAGCAACTTTTAGGTATACAATACAGTAATGCTAACTACAGTCACCATACTATGCATTACAACCCAGAACTTATTCATTTTATAACTGGAAATTGGTACCCTTTGACCACCTTCACCCCCTACCCCCGACCCCCAACTCATTAAATCTTGATTTAGTAGTATACCACTAGATTCTATTACAGAATAAAAAGACATGGAAATCAGTGCCTCCCTTCCAACAGACATAAATCTAACTTAAAAAAAAGTTTACAGTATTTTTAGTGAAGCAACCAGTTATTTTATGTCCTAAATTGTCCTCCAAAAATGCTTCATTCCAATTCATTCATCTTTTTATGTATCCTCAGATTATTTGGAGCTTGATTTCAAGTCAGTTTGAGGAACAACCCTTAGTGAGTATAAGATATCGATCTCAAAATTCTTAAAACTGCAGGTAGGTTGACATTATCACTGAATTTAATTTTACACAAAATATTAAAAATCCACCTACCATCAATTTATACTTCTTGAAGCCTGGCACATTTAACTGCATTTCATGACAAGTGGAGAAAGCATAAATTGAAGCTGATAGAATTTACTATTTTGGAATGGGCAACCAAAATCCATTTTATTGAGAAAAGATTTTATATCTATCTTAGGTATTTTCTGCAATGTACAACCCAGAATAAGAATAACGCTGGAAATAAGCAGATACATACAATCCTTTTTGGCTTGCAGTTACAATGATTCAAGGTGTCTTGCTTTGCACTCTTCCCTCCAGGAACTCTTCTCTCCCACTACACACCAATCCAACATATGAACTATATAACCTCCTTAAATAATGGCACAGTATTTATAAAGTTTTGGCAGTGAGTCAAAATAGAAATTGGAGATCTAGACCAAGTAAATACTGTATATTTGGCAAAATCATTTGTGGTTGTGTTCTTCAGCACAGTTTCCAAGATAACCACCAACTCTACTTGGCAACCTGACTCTCCCACAGTTAAGGCTCCAACTGTAAAGCTGTCTTGAGAGATATTTTCCTGCTACTGGATTTGGTGCCATTGCTACTCTTAAGAACTACTGTGCAATGATGGCATGATAGTTGAGAAAATGTTATTTTGATGAACCAAAACTGACAGCTAGCTGGTCCAAAGTCTTAACCTGTCCCCATGACAGGAAACAATTAGAGTAAAACAGTCTACATGGTTGTTTACAAAACAAAGAAGACTCCCTCTAGTAACTGAAGATTGCTAAGACTATTAAAGTCTATTAAACAATGATAACATCAACAACAAAGACAACAATTAAACTTGTAGAGGCAATTAGGGCATTAAAAAAAAGCAGATTTAACATTTTCGAAGTATTAAACATTCTAAAATGTCAAACATCCATAGCTTTTGAGAACATTTTATTTCAAACTAATTTCTTAAGAATTCATATGAATTTACTAACTTGGATTCGGTGCAGTATGAAAAATAAAGTTTCTGCCAGATGTGTCTGTGAATCATAGGAAGAACTTCTTAATGAGATACACAAATAAGGAAAGATTGGGCTGGCCAAAAAGTTCATACAGGTTTTTCAGTAACATCTTAACAAAAACCCAAACGAACTTTTTGGCCAACCCAATACATTTCAGTAGTGACATTTGGCTTACAACACTGTGTATGGGTGGAGCCTTGGAGAAACTGATAGAGAAATTCTAACTGCAACAAGTGAAACCAAAACATTAACTCCACTCTTTGTTACCTAATACAAGTCTAGTGCCCAAACAGAACTTTGGAAGTCTGTCATAACAACTCTCAGGCAGGTGCATTTCACTTGTTCTGGAAGTGATGTTGACCTGCCAAGTCTAGGTCCATGCACAATTGAATCAGAATCCTATCAATCCCTCTGGCTCCTGGCATGGACCAACACAATACCAGATCTAATTAGAGCCATAAGAAGAGTTTGGTAAATGTGTGAATTTAAACAAGGCAAGAGACTTCCCTCATTCCAAGTTAATTTCTCATTAACCATTAGTTCAATTTAAAAAATAAGCAGGGGACTTCCCTGGTGGAACAGTGGTTAAGATTCCGTCTGCCAGCACAGGGTACACAGGTTCAAGCCCTGGTTTGGGAAGATCCCACAAGCCGTGGAGCAACTAAGCTCGTGTGCCACAACTACTGAGCCTGTGCTCTACAGCCCACGAACCACAACTACTGAGCCTGCATGCCACAGCTACTGAAGCCCACGTGCCTAGAGCCCGTGCTCCGCAACAAGGGAAGCCACCGCAATGAGAAAAGCCTGTGCACCACAACGAAGAGTAGCCCCCACTCACCACAATTAAGAGAAAAGCCCGCGTGCAGCAACAAAGACCCAATGCAGCCAAAAATAAATAAATAAATGAATAAATTTATAAAAAATAAGGAGGGCTTCCCTGGTGGCACAGTGGTTAAGAATTCGCCTGCCAATGCAGTGGACACGGGTTTGAGTCCTGGTTCAGGAAGATCCCATATGCCGCCGAGCAACTAAGCCAGTGCGCCACAACTACTGAGCCTGCACTCTAGAGCCCGCGAGCCACAACTACTGAAGCCTGTGCACCTAGAGCCTGTGCTCTGCAACAAGAGAAACCACTGCACTGAGAAGCGTGCGCACCACAAGGAAGAGCAGCCCCCACTTGCCGCAACTAGAGAAAGCCCACGCGCAGCAACCAAGACCTATCACAGACAGACAGACATACATACATAAATGAATGAATGAAATTTTTGGAGAATCCAGGTAGTACTGACTCTCACAAATATGGTACATGAAAAGCTGAGGTTATGTCTTTCACTGTAAAGTATCCCATGCTAATTAAAATAATTTTTCTAGGGCTTCCCTCGTGGAGCAGTGGTTAAGAGTCCGCCTGCCAACGTAGGGGACACAGGTTCGTGCGCCGGTCCGGGAAGATCCCACATGCCACGGAGCGGCTGGGCCCGTGAGCCATGGCCGCTAAGCCTGCGCGTCCGGAGCCTGTGGTCCGCAACAGTGAGAGGCCCGCGTACCGCAAAAAAAAAAAAAAAGAAAAAAAAATTTTTTTTTTCTAGTAAAGGAAAAAGTAATATTTTCTTGTTTTGGTGAATAATATGCACATCTCCTCCTTATAATCATTGAAGCCCCTCATACAATATTAATTAGCAGCTATTTTCAGAAAAGAGTCTAAATTGGATGCTGGGAAAGAACAAGCTTTCATGGTCACAATCAAAATTATTAATCAATGTAGATATCCTTATTTATCAATGTGATATATCTATTAGTTGAATAGCCTTAAGACAGTATATACAACATCTGAAAAGTCCCCCAAAAGTAGTTACATACCACTGTTAGCAAAAGAAATTATTTATTTTAAATTCTGAATTGCTGGAATAATTAACCAGTTTTCTCAACAAATAGTAAGCATTTATGCTAAATTCCTAAGTGTCTTCTTTATTATTTAGGACAAATAAGAACTAACCAAATGAGCTGTTTCTATTCCACAGAGATGAGTAATATGTCTCCCTTGTAATCATGCCTCCAATATCAATGATTAAAGTAAACTTAACTGCTTTTCCAGAGATCAAAATACAAGGAGTTACAAAGTGAACTACTGAAGACAAATAGTTTTGGAAATCCGATTTATGGAGTAATGTCCATTACTGTGCTTTTCCCTCTGTCCATCTTTTAACCATGTCCATGCCTTCTAAACTTGTTTGACTTTCCAATCTTTCACTAACACTTCTCTGCTTGATAACATTTTAAAAATCAGTATTTATTGTGTTGAAATTTATATTCTACTTCAAACCTATTACAAGACACACATGCAAACATGGAAAAGAATATAACTCCCCTCCAGTATTTCAACTTTTCATTAAAATGCAAATATAATGATTTTCATTAGCCAGGCAACAATACCCACAGTCTTAAATCAAACCCAACCCAACCCAACCATCTTTTCTATGTACATTCCAACTGTCCCTAAGATATACTCTTCCTCTTATGTTGGATCATTTGTTGATGAATATTTTTAGATTTGTATTTGCCATTATTATCCCTGATTGGAGAGGGAAAAGCACAATGTGTGACTCGAGATTTTAAATTTTGGATATATCCTACCCCCTAGACAGACAAATATAAAAATACTTCACTAAATTTTCAACAACCGGAAAATGATCCTTTTTCAATTCCTAAACACTACAAGAAGGAAGAAAACTCACTCAATGCAATTAAAAGTATGTCATGAGGGTAATAGCCAGTAAATTTCACTTATATTTCACATGCGACCTTCTCAGCAGTCTATCCAGCCCACGCCTTATTTGCCATAGGTAGAAAAGTCTCCATAGAAACTTAGCTTAATATCGCTAGATGAGCAGCCCCAATGAAAGAGAGTCAGCAACATTCATGTGTGTAAAAAGGAGGAGGAAGAGGAGAAAGAGGAGAAAAGGAAGAGGAAGAAGGGGAAGAAAGGGGAAGAGGAAGAAGAAGGAGTAGAAGAGGAAAGAGGATGAGGAGAAAAGAGACAGAGAGAAAAGCAGAGAGATAAAAGACCAAAGAAAAGAGAGCAGCCAAGAGGGAAAGAGAAATTTGGATGGGACTGTTAGAAATCTGCTCTCTACGTCTCTGTTTCTTTACTGGGATTGGGTTTCATTTCTTTCGGCGCCCCTGACCTTGCAGTCTTCCAACTCTCCACACTCCCCCCCCCCCGCCCGCCCGTCCCCTCCCCCGGCCTGCGCCTGCCTTTGTGTCTGCCTGTCACTTACCGGGGAACCCGACGAAGCTGATTCGGGAGAAGCACAAAGCCAGGACACAGATTTGCCCACAAATTCTCTCACACACATTCCCCAGGCTGGAAGGTACAGCCCATCGCAGAGCTGATGTACCTCGAGAAAAGTGGTTTCGGGTCTTATTGGGGGAACCAGAGAAACTATTCTTTCCTCTCTCGCTCGGCACCGCTAACAAAACGCGCGGACTTCAGGAAAAAACAAAACCCCACTGAGTGGACTCCTGTTCCACTCGCCTGACACTCGCTGAGCGCAGCCCCCGAAAAGGGGGACACGGGGCAGAAGGGGGCGGACGCAAACGCACACCCAGACCCAGAGCCCCAGCGGAGAAAAGGGTCGAAGACCACTCCGTCTGTGTTCTCCCCAGGGCGGGCGAGGATAAACCCGAGGCTCGTCTGCCTTCCACGAAGGGAGGGGGTGGGGAAGCTTCAAGGGGAAGGTCGTGCCCCCCACAGCTGAACTATTTTAGAAAGGAAAGCAGAGAAAAATCACTTTCCGGAGGATAAAAGGCCGGGAAAGCAGCCGGCCGGACTCACAAAGGTAAGTTTTCTGGGCGAGGAGGACACGAGCACTAGCAGGAGAGAGAGGAGGACACAGAACTACAGGTTTAAAGGGGGGTGGGGGGGAATTAAAACTATATTTGTCAGCCATGTTGAAGAGGCTCCAGTAATTTGTGAAGCTTCCCTCTTCCCTCTTGGTATTTGTGGGTGACACTGAAGGCTTTGCTCCCCAGTCCCCACAAGCCCGAGAGAAAGCGCAGGGGAGAGGAAAGGGAGAGTTTCGCGGCACAAGAGAAGCGCTCTGACCTCGTTCTCGTCCCTCAGCCTTGCAGCAATCCAGCAGTGGCAGTCGGGTCTCCTTTCTAACAAATCCTAAAGGGCAGCCATCTTGCTTCCTTCTGCTTCTCTACGAAAGCAGCCTAGCCTCCGCATCAATATTCATAAGGCAGTTTGACGTCTGTTCTCATCACTCGGCGGGGCCGGCGTCTCGGGGCGGCCGCGGCGAGGGGGCGGACGTGACTCGCATGCGAGCCGGGCCTGGGCGCGCGGCGCTCGCGAGGAGGCGGCGGGGCCGCCCGAGCTCTCGCCGCAGCCGCCGCTCTCCTCCTCCTCCGCCTTCTCCGCCCCGCTTCCTCCTCCTCCTCCTCCGCCTCCTCCCCCTCCACCCGGCCGCCGCCTCCTCGTCCCGGTCTCTGCCGCCGCCCCGGGGCCCTCGGCCCCGGCTCCCCGGGAATCGGCTCCCCGCCCCGGGGCTCCCCGCACAAAAGCCGGCGGCCCCTGGGGCCGAACGAGGGGGCGCGCGGTCGAGGCCGGGGCTGGGGAGCCAGCGGGGGGAGCCGTGGGCCCGGAGGAGCGCGGGGCGGGGGCGCGCGGGGGAAGGTCCGGCCCCCGGGACCCTCGGATGGGTTTCCACTCCGGTGAAGGCGCGGGGCGGGCGCGAAGGGGTAGGTGGCGTGCGTCCCTGGCAGGAGGCTGAGAGACCCCAGCTTAACCTTTGAAACTTTTTGCTGGTACCGCACCCCACCGCCTCCTTAGAGTAGGAGGGCACGCCCCGCCGCCCCCGCCCCGACTCCCACCTCCTGGCAGGTATCCCCGCACACGCCCCCTCGCGCACCCACCCCCTGGTAGGTCCACCCGCCCCGCCTCGTTCCCGCTTTGGCATCCTCTCCACACAGTCGCTTTCATCTCGCTCAGCAGAAGCACTCCCCAGTTTCGCGGAGGGCATGCCCTTAGTGCTTTAGGGGCCTGTAGTTTTAAAGACTCGACAAATTAGGAATTTGACCCAGGCCCGCTTCTCCCCGCCCCGGTCCACCTTCTGTTTACTTTGGCCACGTGGGCTGGGAAGAAGGATTCACGCAGATCCGAGAGGGCTTTCGCACCGGTGACTCTCTACTTCGCGCTGGATTCGGTTGCAAGAAATAAATCTGCACTTTCAAATGCTTAAATTTACCCCCATAAGAGCCTCTATTTTGAAAAAATGTCCAGCCTTATAATTAAGTAATGAAGAAATCGACCCATAAAGAACTAAACGCCGAATGACGGACGCTCGATTTTCCCTGAAGTTCGGAATTCTATATAACCGCTCGCATCCACTGACAGATTTTCTTTTCCATTGCCGAGTAGTTTTACTTCTCTTTTTAATGCTATTTTTTCTAATCATAAATATTTTATGTGAAGATGAGATAAAGAACAAAGCCCATGTGAATTGGAATATCAGATGGTTTTTGAGATTTGCCCTCTATTAGAAGTTCTCACGTTACTGGCATTCAAATATTAGATAGACGTTTTGGACACATCTTTTACGGGATCACTACATTGTGATCACGATACTCTTAAGTAAACACAAGATATTTTGTGTAGCTCACGGTTTTTTGTCCGCATATTTCTTTAGAAGTCTTTACCTAATTTTATGAAATCGGAATATTTTCTCTTTGAAAAGGGTTAAAAAAGGAACTCTTTGTATGTGTCACATTGTTACTAAGAAGAGCGTTTGAAGTGAAACACTGTTTATTCATACACTTTGAGACAAAGTTGACTTCGATTTCTGGTTTTGCACTAGACTAAGTAAAATCGTTCGTTTCCCTAAGCCTTCATGTAAAATGAATTTCCATCTTTTCTAATTGTACACTAATGTGTCATTGAAGTCTTGGCAATTGCTAATGGACTTTAAGCTGTTAAAAAGGTGCCTTGTGATTTGTTTCTCAAGTCCAAAAAGTAAAGTTTTCCGAAGGCTGTGACGTACAGTTGTGCAGCGCACAGAACAGCAGAATTGTGGAAAGCATGAGCTTTGGAGTCCACAGAGGCAGATGAATCTTGACTCCACCCTAACTAAATGTGTGACCTTGAGCATGGTACTTAACCCTTTGTGTATATCAGTTTCCTCACCTGTCCAACACCATCTAAAACAGTGTGGCTGTGAGGATTAAATATGATACTAAGCGCCCAGGTGGTTATTACTACTGGTTATTACTATTACCAATCATAAGCCATCTATTTTCAAGAGTTTTTCTTGTTTAACTAGAAGTATAGAAGTAATTATATGTCTTCCTACATTGAATAACATGGCAGATATTGTATTGGCATGTGTCTGATATAAACACCCAAATATGCCCTTCTGTATATGATAATTGGGGAAATGGTCTGTAGGGTCACCTCCTCCTCATCTTTTAAACCTCTCTCTTTGTTGTAGCAGGTGGTTCTCGTCTACCTGGAATCATAGATGGCTTGCAGTTGGTTTTGCAACAGGCCCTGAACCTTTTCTTGCCAACTTCTTCCTTTGCACCTCCACCCCACCCTTAACCACCATGACATTTGTTAATTGAAAAGAAAATGCCTTACTCCTCTTGGCTGTTATGACTTTTCAACAGCAAAAGGAAGTAAAATTCTAAAGGTCTCCAGGTGTAAAGTATCTTAGTGAAATTTTGTATTGTTGATTTTTTAAAAACCTCTTTCTTACTTGCTATTTCTGGGAAAGATAAGCTATAGTGAAGATAATCAGTTGTTGACTGGATATTAGTGCACATTTGTATGGGTAATTCGGAGCAAGCTTTTATTAATTGTGTGCATTCTTAAGATTTCTCCTCTTACAGATGTGGTTAATCTATTTTTAAAAGATAATTTGCTGTTTTAACAGCAGTCAATTGCTATCAAACTCCTTACCATTTTCTTTCTTTTTCTCCAACTAGAAAGACCAGCACTACTTCCACACAGAAAAATACTTGCTTCCTTACCAGAGGAAAAAAACTAATAGAACAAGTCCCATGACGTGCTATTCTGTGTTAGAAAATTGACTTGATTGGGCTGGGCACCTGCTGTCTAACTCAATTGCTCGGTCTCTAAGCCTCGTAGGGTGGAGGCAGCTTCCTGTCTGCTCTGTCCTTTAAAGAGCTGACAACAGGGCTTTCCTCGTGGCGCAGTGGTTAAGAATCCGCCTGCCAATGCTGGGGACACGGGTTCGAGTCCTGGTCCAGGAAGATCCCACATGCCGCGGAGCAACTAAGCGTGTGCGCCACAACTACCGATCCTGCGTTCTAGAGCCAGCGAGCCACAACTACTGAAACCCGTGCTCCGCAACAAGAGAAGCCACCGCAATAAGAAGCCCGCACACCGCAAAGAAGAGTAGCCCCCGCTCTCCGCAACTAGAGAAACCCTGCGCGCAGCAACGAAGACCCAACGCAGCCAAAAATAAATAAATAAATTTATATTAAAAAGAAAAAGAGCTGACAACAGCAGCTTGCTTTACAATGCAAATTTCTTGTACTAACAAAAAAATAATAGATGATTCTTAATTTCCTCCCCACCTGCAGAAAGGAAATTTTCTTTAAGGACTTGATTTTCTCTTTAACTGAGAGGGAGTTGTGGTGCATACTCCTTTGAAAGAGTTACAGTGGTTTAACAAAAACATTAAATCATGGCGTGTTATTTCCCATTTCCAAAAACATATTTCTGAAGTATGACATGATAAAGATTCTCTCCATGCTTAAAAGACAATTGACCTTCAAACAGCACAGCAGTCATTGCTGGGAAGGGACTTGCTTGTTTCTTTTGTCTAGTGACATTACTGCACACCATACAAAGGTACATATTTAATATAAGTAGAATGCCAAGTTAAAAAAATCCCCAAGAGATTAAACATTTAGACATAACACTTTAAATTATTGATATACATTATTATTATTATTAATACAAACCATTATTGTCTAAAGCCGAGGATCATAATATTATGAGATTCTTGATAGAGTCTCTTGTTAATATGATTTCTACTTTTTTCCTGACCTTGTTTCATATGGTTAATTTCTCTTTCTATCATTTGGAAATAGACACAAATGATATAATCCTAACACTCAAATCAGGAGCTTTCCAATGTGTGTACTAACTTAATGGGGGTTAAAATGAAATGTCAGATGAAACTCAAAAGCTTAATCCTGTTAAAATATTGTCAAAGGCGTTATAAGAAGAATATAAGGGGGACTTCCCTGGCGGACCAGTGGTTAAGACTCCAAGCTTCCCCTGCAGGGAGCATGGGTTCAATCCCTGGTCAGGGAACTAAGATCCCACATGCCACGAGGTGTGGACAAAGAATATTAGGCTCATTAGTGAGACAAATCTCATGGAAGTGCCTCCAGAAGTATTGTAAATGTGTTGCTAATATCAATCTCTTTTCTTCTCATAAATTCTGAATTCACAATCCAGTAACTACTCTTCTTATTCTCATCCAACTTTGGTAATGCATTTAATATCCCACTTTCTTCTTTTATTTTAAATTAATTAATTAATTTATATTTTATGTTTGGCTGCGTTGGGTCTTTGTTGCTCTGCGTGGGCTTTCTCTAGTTGCGGTGAGCGGGGGCTACTCTTTGTTGCGGTGCGCGGGCTTCTCATGGCGGTGGCTTCTCTTGTTGTGGAGCACGGGCTCTAGGCACGCAGGCTTCAGTAGTTGTGGCACGTGGCTCAGTAGTTGTGGCTCGCAGGCTCTAGAGCACAGGCTCAGTAGTTGTGGAGCACGGGCTTAGTTGTTCCACGGCATGTGGGAGCTTCCTGGACCAGGGCTCGAACCCGTGTCCCCCGCATTGGCAGGTGGTTTTTTAACCACTGTGCCACCAGGGAAGTCCCCCACTTTCTTCTGAGAGAATAATTTTTCAGTTTCAATGATAAACTTCAATAATGAAGTTTATTATGTAGGATTTTATAGTTTTAAAAGCATTTTTGTACACTAACATTTTTGTGGTAAGGTGTACACTAACAGTTTAATATTCAAAATCATATGCCACATTAAAATGGCATTTAATTCCTGTCTTATAAAAATGAAAAGTGAGGTTAAGTGACTTTTCCTGCAATAGAGGATCACCTCTCAAACCCAAGTTTTGTGAATCCAAGATCAGGCAGTTTTCATTATACCTAAACTATACTCATATCGTTTCCTGCTCATTTCCCTCTAAATTTTTCTCACCATTATTAGAACTAACTAGTATAAGAATCTTCCCTTCAAAACTCAAAATAATTTTCCATTATTCTGTTACTTAAAAAAAACAACTCAACATCTGCATTTACATATACTGCATTTACTCGTTACATACTGGCTATGTACCAAGCATTGTAATAATTCTTGTACATTTATTATCTTTTAATTTAATGCTTAGCATAACCAAATAAGGTAGGTAAAAGCTTGTTGAGAATTAACAGTTGAGTGATTTGGTTGGGATTAAAGAGCTGGAACCAAGGTCTAAATCTAAATCTAGGTTTGTCTGATTCTAAAGCTCATGTCCTTGCAAGCTACACTGTTCTGTCTCCCCAGTTTAGCAGATACAGATATCTATGTTTAATGCCATGATAAGTTTTTCACACAATTAGGGTGTGTGTGGGGGGGTTGTGTTTTGGGGTTTTGTTTCTGTTTTTTTTACAATAACATTAGTGTTCCCTATCTCTTCCTCATAAAACAAAAGCAGAAACAAAAACTCTTGTCTAAACCTTTACTTGTTTTTGTTTGTTTGTTTGTTTTTGTTTTTTAATCATTTGCTTTCTACGCTGTTTCTTTTGTTTCTAATTGTATGCTAGAAGTTGGCATGCTTGAACTTTTTGGAATAATGATTACATTTGTGTAATAAACAAATGTGGTATCACACTCCTGCCCACTCCCCCATCCCTATAACATATGTCTTAACCCCACTAACAAATTGTTTACAGATAAGTTCTGCTACCTGTTTTCAGTATTAGTGTGGTGAAAGGATGTTGCACCCTTGATCTACTCCTGATTTCCTTGAATGACTTAGGGTTCATTCCCGCCAAACAAGGAAGCCGACAGGTGGAAAGAGTGCCACCTACTGAAATTGTTCATAGGACATGGATCTTTGGGGATAAAATACTCAGAATGGGATGGCACCAAATCTTTCCATTGGGAAAATGAATGAGACTCACCTCTGGAGCTTTTGAAAAATACAAATAACTAGCTTGCACTTCTCTACCCCCAGCAGTGTCTTGGTTTGATTAATGAGGTCTGGGATGGGGCTACAGTAACAGTATTTTTCAAAAGATTCACGGATAATCAGATGTACAGCTCTGCTGAAAAATCACGGGTATAGCTTAATGTGTAAAAATACGATGAAAACAATTAATGCTTACACATAATATTAATAGTTAATGGGCACAAAATGTTGTCATTCATGGAGCATCCCATGACAAAAAGCAAAGAGTGGGTATCTCGCTACAGTCTGGTGAAGCCCTCACACCTTTGCAAAGATGGAGCAAATTTGCCTGTGACTCCCTTTCTGTATTTCAGGTTGGTTAAATCCTTCTAAGTTCTCTTGTGGCCGGTTAAAAACAAACAAACAAACAACTCTCCTTTGAGGAAGAGATAAATAATTAGCAGCCAAGAATGACCCAGATTATTACTAGTAAAAAATGAAAGAGCAGGGGAAAATGCAAGTGATAGGACTGATTGCCTGATGCAGTGGGGAGAAAGAAGTGTTGAAAGTTGCCTGAGTTCAACTTGTGAAGAATACTTAGGGATTTTTGTTCTAATAAAAAAAAATTCTATTGGTTGAGTTTTGTCACATTTTTCTAAAAACATTTAAACCATTCTTTAATCCAGGCAGTTAGACAAATTGATTCTGATTTCTTTCTTTTTCCAAAATAATGGTCATGCAATAGTTTATGAATGTATTACAAAGCAGCTATTAGTGCAGTTCTTCCTGGAAGAAAGAGCTTTACAGATTAAACTAATTTTAGGTCCCCTAAAATTAGAGTTAAATTCTTCCCTTTCTTATGATATTCTATATGGAAAAGAAGGGGAAAAAAAGGAAGTAGGGTAGTTACTATTTGACATCCAATTTTCTTCAAATATTCTAAAGTGTGTTTTCATACTTTCTAGAGATGTGTGAGAAAAATCTAATGAGATCTGAATCAGTGCCAACTCAGAGCCTGTGGGAAGGCAGGGTAGTTTCCTGCAAAGATCTACACCACCAACCTCTGTTTAATTTGTTTTCTTATTTTATATCTTAGAGTACAATACTATTACTATTTGGCAGAAAATCTCCTTGATCTGTCAGTAATTAGGCACGCCTCTAAGTTGAACATAGGTTGATTGCCAAGCAATTGTTCTGCATTTCACAATGACTTTAATCCCCAAGAGAATAAAGTACATTTAAGCAGTGACTACAAAATAAGGGTTCCTGAAAGAGAAGTTGGAGTAGAAGGTGAAAAGAAACCCCCCCCCACACACACACACATTAAATCAGAACATCAAAAACACATGCTAAAGAAGCATTTCTTTGGGGGTCCCTAACATTTATTTCTCTGAAATCTTATGATCACTGACCCTAGTTAGACTGGGTAGAGAGAGATAAGGAAGTGAGAACTATTGAAGAATGGTGTGCTTAGCACAGGGTTGGGAGATGTCAGGTGAGTGTGATCCTAGTGGTAATACTGATATACTTTAATAAAGGAGAGCTTCCTGATTCTCCTTAAATCTTAAAACATTAATAGCAGGCTTCCCTGGTGGCGCAGTGGTTGAGAGTCCACCTGCCGATGCAGGGGACACGGGTTCGTGACCCGGTCTGGGAAGATACCACGTGCCGCGGAGTGGCTGGTCACGTGAGCCATGGCCACTGAGCCTGCGCGTCCGGAGCCTGTGCTCTGTGACGGGAGAGGCCACAACAGTGAGAGGCCCGCGTACCGCAAAAACAAACAAAAAAACCCATTAATAGCTATCGTCTACTAGTGAACAAGAACCAAAAGAGTCTCTCTCTAAATTTAAAATCCAAAAAAGGCTAAAGTCATAATTTTGGTGGGTGAGGGTCACTATTAAAGGTAAAAGTAGTATCAACTCACAAAACAGATATTCAAAAAATTTTAGAAAGAGAAACTAGTAAAAGCATACTTATTGGAATGTTAAACTCAGTCTGATATGAGTAAATGACATGGTTTAGGATTGTAGTCTAGACTCTGCTACTAAAAATCTTACCCAAGGGCTTCCCTGGTGGCGCAGTGGTTGAGAGTCCACCTGCCGATGCAGGGGACACTGGTTCATGCCCCTGTCCGGGAAGATCCCACATGCCGCCAAGCGGCTGGGCCCGTGAGCCATGGTCGCTGAGCCTACGCGTCCGGAGCCTGTGCTCCGCAACGGGAGAGGCCACAACAGTGAGAGGCCCACATACCACAAAAACAAAAACAAAAACAAAACAAAAAACAAACCTACCCAAAATCTTTAACATGCATTATCTCATTTAGTATTTACAATAATCTTTAAAATAGGTGAGACAGTTATGAATCCCATTTTATTTTATCTTATTTTTTAACACTAGGGAACATGTATTTAACACATGAGGGGACATGTCAGAGAGATTAAGTAACTTGCCCAGGGTTACACAGCAGGTGATACATTCTTAGACTTAAGTCTTCTTCAGTATTCTTTCCACAAACCAAAGGGAAACAAATAAACCAACTTTAATTCCTCCCTGGGGGCAGAAAAGAAGCTCTGATCAACCTGTGACATTGTACCTTAAGCTGATACATTTGTATTCCTTGCCTATGCTCACACAGGCAGATCAGAATGCTACAGTAATGGAAACATTTAGGAAAAGTGTGTTTACTGTTTTTCATTTATTTACTTGTTTATGTTTTAATGTAGGCCATCCACTGTGGTAGGAATTCTGTTCATTCCAAATGTGAGGGGAAAGTTAATCTATTCCCTAAAAAACATTTCTAAGGGGAAGAATAACAAGTCAAGACACTTTCTCAGAAATTAAAAAAAAAAAAAAAAACTTTAGAAATGAAGGCTTGTTAGTCTCATTTTCCATTGCAAAATGGTTCATCTGAAGTTTCTAAACTGTCATAGGTTATGGTGATGCTTGAGATACTGATGTGTCATTTGTGTTTCAATTTCACATTCTTGAGAGGCAGCTTAATCAGCACATGACCATAACCAGAGTCAAATGGCATCGTTACAAGGGTTTGCTCAGGAAATCCTCAAATCACAGAAGGATCAGAAACGGATGGAAATACCATCGCAAAAACATCCCTTAAAAGGTGTAATAATAATGACATATCTATCTGGTCATTCTTGTTTCACATTAGTGGTAATATTTCCCAGGCTCTGCTTTCTCAGCCTTTAAGAAAGGCTATATTTAAAATTAAATTTAAATTAATTTTATATTTAAAATTCAACTTACATAGTGATGGCTCATTGCATTATTCTCACTTCAATATACTTCTTATTTTTTCTCTCATTCAGTGATATAACAGTGAACAAGATGTGTCCCCTGCCCTCCAAGAATTTATAGTCAAGTGGGAAAACAGACATGTAAATGGGCTATGATAAAAAACTCTGTGTTGTGTGCTGGGGTGCAGTCAGAAGGGTGCTTACCTCATGCTTGAAAGCTCAGAGCAAACCTCCCATGAAAGTAATATTTAAGCTAAGATCTTAAGGATGAATAGGAATTATTCAGGCCAAGTAGAAAGTCAGAGAAGAGTGCTCGGTGGAGATAAAAGAGTAAAAAGAGTATATGAAGAATGGGGGCAGGAGAGAGCACGACATGTTTGAGGAGGGAGAAAAAAAAAAAAAAAGCACGTTCCAAATGATTTGTATAGGAAGTGAAGAGGGAGAGAGTGACCACTCAGGCTGTGGTCATGTGCAGGGACCAGATCATGGGGGTTAGTGACAGTCATGGTAAGGGGTTTGGGTTGTGGCCTAAGTGCAGTAGAAAGTCAATCATGGGTTTTAAGAGAGAAGAAAATGATCAGATTTGGATGTTGGAAATATCTCTCTAGTAGCACTAGGGAGAGTGGATTGAGAGAACACAGTAGCAGGGGCTAGAACACCAGTGGGGAGACAGGGGTAGTGAATTAGGAAAAATTAGAGTGGTCTTGTATTAGAGATTAGGCAGTAGGAAGGAGATAAATGGACAGGTACATGGGCGCCACAGAGGTAGAAGAAATGGAGCCTAGTAACTGCTTGGAAGCTCGGAGAAGCAGAGGCGGGGCTCCAGAATGTCACCAAGGTTTCTGACCTGGCTGGGGCAGTTGGTGGTGACTTTCACTGGAGATAGAAATGACAGGAAGAGAAGAGGACCTGGAAGGGGGACTTTGAGAGCTGTGGGAGAAAAAAAGAAATCAGTGATCAAAACATTAAGTTTGAGGGCTTCCCTGGTGGCGCAGTAGTTGAGAGTCCACCTGCCTATGCAGGGGACACGGGTTCGTGCCCCGATCCGGGAAGATCCCACATGCCGCGGAGCGGCTGGGCCCGTGAGCAATGGCCGCTGAGCCTGCGCATCCGGAGCCTGTGCTCCGCAACGGGAGAGGCCACAACAGTGAGAGGCCCACATACTGAAAAAACAAAACAAACAAACAAACAAAAAACATTAAGTTCGAGGCACCTGAGGGACATCCATGGGGAGATGTGCAGTAAGCAGTTGGATGGCTGAGCCTGAAACCTAGGAAAAAGATTCAGACTGGAGTTAGAAATTTGTGAATCATCTGCAGACAGATGGCAGTTGAGGGAGATACCCTTACACTCTGAGAGAGAAGAAAAGTGGAGTTCTAAGACAGGACCCTCAGAGGGACACCCCCTGTGAGGTTTGAGAGAAAGAAGAGGAGCCCCAAAGGAGGAAACCAGAGGTGTGTGCTGTTGTGAGAACCAAGTTAAGGACTAGCCTCATGAACGAGGTCTGAGCTGGTGAGCAGGGCCACATACTAATGAGCCGTCACCTGAGATGAGTAACGAGAAGTGCCTTGGGTATAACAGTGGGGCATTCCTTGCAATCCTTGGCCAAGTGAGCTTCAGGAGAAGAGTCCTGGTGACAGAAGCCAGATTGCATGAGGTTGAAGGATAAACAGGAAGTGAGGATGTGGAGATAGGGAGAGCTGATGTTTAAAGAAGGTTGGCTACAGAGAGAAGGAAGCAGATAGCAAAGAAGCTCCAGGGCGCTGTCGGATGGAGGAAAGAATGTCTTAAGATGGGAAAGACTCCAGCACGTTTACTGATGGGAGAGAGCAGATTGAGGTGGGTGGTTAAAGATACAGGAAAGAAAAGAAAACTTACTGAACAAGGCCCCTGAAAGGTAGGGTCTTTTAAAAGAGTATTCTGCTGACAAGCTGAGGAGGAGCATAGGCCTTACAAAGGAGGGGAGGACAATTGGTTTAGTGAGTTCATTTCATCGTGCCCTCCCTCCATCTCTCTCCCTCCCTAGTGGGCTCTGTAGATTTTCTTCACAAGTTTCATCATGGCTTTGGAGACAAAGAGGAATGGGGTCTGTGAAATGTATTATGAATTAAAAGCTGGTGGTTGGACAAGGCTGAGGTGGTGTCTATCATATAACATAAATTTCTAGAAATCGGACCTTTCTTCAAAACACAAGGGTGTATTATAAAACACTGCAGCTAATAAATACATACTAAAGGGATCCTTCCTACTGTGAAGGGAGAATCTCCATCCGGGTGATGTGCAGTGATGGCTAAGGTTTCTAATCCATGCTTCGTACTATAATGACAGCTCTGTGATCCAAGAATAATCATAAGAATATACACCAAATATGGATTGTCTACTGAGTGCTGAGCACAAGGTACATATTATTTTTATACTACAAGGATCCTGCAAGGTAGATATTTATTTTCAGTTTACAGGTAAGTAAAGGCTCAGAGAGAATAAATAAGTTTCTACAATCAAAGAGCTGGTTAATGGCTCAACTAGCACCAGAACGAAGTTTATCTATTTCAGATTGTGAGCACTTTGCACTAAGTAACGTGATGTATCTTTCAGAAATATCTTATTGAAAATTATTTTTGCTCCCGATTTCCCTCATAGTTATGTATTATTATGCAACGAAAATATCTTCTCTTTTAGATAATTGTGACCAACCAACCTAGGAAAAAATTGGTATTGGTGTGCAAGGGAGAGGGAGTTGGGAAAAAACTAGATCCAGACATATAGAGATTAATGAGAGACAAAGAATTATCTCCAGCATCACATATTCCTTCAGCTTGCCTATTTCCTGCATGCCGCAACTAAAGATCCCACGTGCGGCAACTAAGACCCAGTGCAGCTAAATAAATAAATAAATATTTTAAAAGTACAGAGATATTTTGTCTGCCTAGAGCTGAAAGTAATTACACAACTAAACACTTAAATTGCAATTATGACAGGCACTACAAAGGAAAGGTTCGGAGGCTGTGGGGAAAGATACAAGGAAAGATGCAACCCAGTTTAGAAGTCAACTTAAGCTTTCCTTGAGGAAGTGATAATTGGGCTGACTTTTGAAAAATAACTAGAAATGAACCAATCAAATGGGGTGTGGGGAGAGGAGTCTTGTTTCGGGCAGAGGGAATTGCACATGGGAAAGGCCCAAAGCAGAAATGGATGTGTCGTAAGGCCAGTGTGGCTGCAGCCCAGTGAATAAGTAGGAGAATACAATCAATGAGGCTGAAGATAGGCAGGGACCAGGACATACAAGGCCTTGTAGGCCACACTGAATCTGTTTTTGTCATTATATATTGATTTAAACTGCTCAGGATCCATCCTCACTTTCGTCAGAGAATGATACTATGATTTATCCTTGGGAAACTATAAGCAGATAGGGTAGGGGAAAAAAAGAACCAGGCATGGCTTTCTTGACAGTAGAGAGGCCATCTTTGGTCTAATCCATTTTGTGAACTAAGCCTGGCCACAATGCTTGCCCTTGAATAGGTCTCAGTAGTAATTATCTTAAGAGAGCACAAGGACAAACTTCTCAGACAAAAGAAGTAACCATAACAAAGAGAATATATCAGTTGTAAAGACTCCCAGTTCTATTTCAATGGTAAAGATTAGCCTGAAGCTCTCAACCACCAGATCACCCTGAACCCAAGGGATGATGATGTTAACCTTTTCAGACCCTCATGACTTCAATCAACTAAAGCTTGGACTCTGTCAACTGCCCATGTCTCTGTCAACTGCCAGTGGTACATGAATATGCATGTACCATTAGCTTAAAACTTCCCCAGTTTTGCTGTCTGGGGAGACGCTGCTTTGGAAAGATCGCCGGTGTTCTCCTTACTTGCTGCAAGAGATAATAAATCCTTCCTTCTCCCAATCTTTGGCTTGGTTGTGTCTTTTGGCTCAACATCCTTCAAGAGGCGAACTCAGTTTTTTGGGTAACAGAGCCAGTCTTCAAACCATGAGGTTTAGGAAGAGCCAGTCTACCTTCAGCTTCAAATGTGGGCCCGTGTTGAAGTAGCCATGGCCAAACAGAGAATAACCTCCTGCTCTCCCCACAGGAATTGTTAAGAGAGGGAAACATGCAACCCAAGCCTGGCCAATCAGAACCAATAGGGCCAACTCTGGGCCTTTTGCTGGTGGTGTTGGCTATTGCAACCAGAGGGAAAAGCTCAGTTCTCTCAAAGGAAATGTCTCTCTGTAGCCAACACAGAGGAGAGTAGTGCTGAGAGATTATGTCCAGTTAACATCACTGAATAGATCTGCTCCATAACTTTTCAGGTTTGTGAACCAGTAAATTCCTCTTACCAGGCAAGCCTGTTTGAGATATATTTTATTAACTTAGAACTGGAGGAGTCTTGATTTATTATTATTTTTTTAAGTGGTACAAGAATCAAAGTGTGGTGACAGCTAAAGTGTGGAATTAGCTGGGTGTAGGTAGGAAAGAGGCAATGAGGACCTCTTTCTGTTACCTGAAAACTGGGTTCACCTTGTTATCGAACCAAACTTGGGTCCCCTCACCCATGCACAATAAAGCCAATCTACTGACACTGGATTGTGGTGAAGGAAAGTGCAGCTTTATTGTAAAGGCACCAATACAAGGAGGATGGGTGGCTAAAACCCCAAACTCCTTGGTGGTTTTCAGGGAGAAGTTTTTATAGGGAAAATTTGGGGTGAAGGCTGCAGGGTGTGTGGCTTTCTTCTGATTGATTGGTACAGGGCTGTGTTCCAGGAATCTTGTACTCAGCCTGAAATTACCATCCTCCACCTGAGTGGGGGCCTTAGTTCCTGCAGAAGATATTGTTATATATACTCCTTGAGGAGGAACCAGGACCCTGCCCCAAGACTGCACTATTGTTTCTTGACTGCTCCTCCCTTGTTTCTGCATTCCCTCCCTTCTGTGATTGGTAACTGTTTGACTCTACACTTTGGAACTCAGGGAAGGTGAAGGAGGCTAAATGAAGCCTATTTCCTGCAAATAAGAAATGGGAGACACGGAAAGGACTTGTACCTGGGAGGACCCCACAGGGTCCCACTCCATTTCAGCCTCTTGGTGGATGTCAAGCCAAAAGCCACAACCAAGCAAAAGATCAGGGGAAGGAAGGATTTATTACTTGCAGCCAGTAAGGAGAACACCGACAATCTTTTCCAAAGCAGTCTCTCCCCAAACAGCAAAATTGGGACAGAATCCAACTTCAGTTGATCAAAGTCATGAGAGTCAGAAAAGGTCAACATCATCACTCCTTAGGTTCCAATTGATCTGGGGGTTGAGCACCTGAGTTGGGGGTGGGGGGTGGATTTAAATTCTGTTAAACAGCTCAAGACAGTTGTTGATGCTAGTCTTTACCATCAAAATAGAACCTGGAGTCTTTACAACTGATTTGTTATCTTTGTTATTGTTACTTCTCTTGCCTGATATGTTTGTCCTTCTGTTCTCTTAAGATCGTTATTACTGAGACCCTTTCAAGGGCAAGCATTGTGGCCAAGCTTAGATCAAAAAAATGGCATAGGCCAAAATGGCTTCTCTTCTGTCAAGAAAGCCATGCCTGGTTCTCTTTCTCCAAGGATCCCCTACCCTATCTGCTTACATTTCTTTAGCTGAGAAGTGAAACACAACAGTTGATTAACTTGTTATCTGTGGTATCTTGGGACTCAGAGTATGGGCCTACTGAGACTGGAGATTAGCAGATGTGTTCTTTTATTTTTTTTCTTTAGATAGTAATGTACTGGTTCTTTATTTATTTTTAAACTTTTAATTTTATATTGGAGTATAACCAATTAACAATGTTGTAATAATTTCAGATGCACAGCAAAGGGGCTCTGCCACACATATGCCTGTATCCATTCTCCCCCAAACTCCCCTCCCATCCAGGCTGCCACATAACATTGAGCAGAGTTCCCTGTGCTATACAGTAGGTTCTTGTTGGTTATCCATTTTAAATATAGCAGTGTTGTACTGGTTCTTTTTTTGTGAGGTTTAGTGAGGTCGTTTAAGAAAGGGACAAGCTGCAGTTAAAGCTGGTTTGTCTGGAAGTAGTGAAAACATTAAGAGCAGCCCTTTAGCCCTTGTCCTGAAATCCCAAACAACTAGGAGTCAGAAACTTTATAACTGTTTGGAGTTTGAAAATTAAAGTCCTCTGTTCCAGTCTAAATTTAGTGTTAGCAAAAGTGGGGAGGGTAGAATGAAATCAGAAGATAAGATTGAAATCAGGAGCTCCACCCACCTCTGTTGACAAAACATCAAGGTTAATTGTTAGAAGACAGAAACCACCCGCTTTGGGATCTAGAATCAAGGATTAGGCCTCACTACCAATGCTGGCTTTTGTTGCTAACTCCCTGAATTTACAGGAAACAAATAGATTGTAGAGTTTACTAAACTTTTAAGGAACTTGGGTTTCCAGAGAAACTCAAACACCCATAAACTCAGGGCTGTGATTGCTCAACCCCCAAAGCAGTACTCAGGATCCTAAACCCACACTAACAGAAATAGCACCAGTAGTAGAGTGTGATGACCAGAAAGTAAAAGTTCCCCAGCGCCTTTCTCACCGATGGCCATAGAGGACGTATTACACGGGAGATCATCCCCGAAGACAGATTCCAGAGTAGACAAAAGGGGCCCTCAAGAAATTCACTTCAAAGCCAAGGCAAGGGGTCCCTCTACTCCTGTCCTGCAAATAGTCCATTGCATGCCACCCCTCCTCCCATTTCCCCTTTTTCAAATAGAAGTTTTTATGGTAGTTATTTTGTTTCCTCCTCACAAATATACATTGTTTGTTGGAGATGATTAAATGTATCATTTTACAATAGGTTTCTGAACCAGGAGGGATGCACATTAACAAGAGTCTAGACTCAGTCTGGTTGCAGTAACTGGGTAACATTTGAATGGTGCTGGTACATATGCTTTTGATTCCATATGATATTATTGCTTAATGTAGGCTTGGGGAATTTTGAATTTTTAGGTGTAAGAAAAAGATGTGTGGATGTTGTGCAGCCAGGAGGTGAACTATAGTAAACATCTGTGTTTTGACCTATCAGGAATCCATTTCTTCTAGGTCCACTCCCTAATTTTCTCAGAGGAACTACTCTTAACGTTCATTACATGTGACCAGGTGAATCTGATTTCACTTTCAGCTTCAGACATGGCCAATCAGAACATTGTAAACCTCTGACTTTAGTGATTGGTTCTGGACATCCGAACCACATGTTGGTATCTAGGCCAGTTAAATCAAAAGCAACAAAACAGTTCTGGGGCTGGGGAAGAGGCTTTGTTTTTTTGTTTTTTTTTTTTCTGTTGGGATTGTTGTTAATGTAGAATATAGGCCTGGGTTTTCTATCACCTATTGTAAATGAAGAACCTGCCTGACAATAAAGCTAAAATAGACCAAATAAGAGCATTTGACTTATTTGAGTCACCTCATCTAGCTGAACCTAAAAATAATCTATCCTTGAATTTTTCATTATGTGAGTCAATCCCCCCACCCCACTTCCCACTTTCTTGGGGGTAATCTAGTATATGTTGGGTTTATTTCCTTACTAATTGAATGAACCTTTAACCCAAGAGCAAAGGGAAGTCATGACTGGATTTAATCAGGGATATGATCATATTTGAGATTTTTGAAGAGCAAGTTTTGTTTGAGTAACTCTTCTTGAAGGAACACCAATAAAATGTTTCCCATTTCATTCCCAAAAAGTAATAAGGGGAAAGAATCAGTCGGCTAACTGTTGTACCTATATTTGTACCCAGTGTGTGTTGTGAGACCAAATCTAACTGTGGTTAGGGGTCACTGGGGACAAGGTAGATGAGTATTGTACACACATTCTTACATTACTCTTCTTTAGTGTCTACTATTTGATCTCTCTTCATTTGGCATAGAATTGTATCCATGTATATTTTTGTACATTCACCAAGCCAGTTAGCATTTCATAGATGAAATGACTAAGGTTCTGGCTCATCCTCTGTTTGTGAACTGAAAATTTGAAAAGATAGTTGGTAGGACTCCTATTTCTTTTCAAGATAGAAATATAGTAAGCATTTGTCATGAAAAGTTGGACGAGAATAGGCCCACCAATTGCTATAATTACCTATAGCAAGATGAAGAATGATTTATTAGCATTAATTATGTCACATGTACATATATTAATTAAGACTAAGAAGAAATGCTGGAAATTTTCTAATGAAGTTAGAAGTGTTCTGGCTGTCTTCCATCACTTAAACTAATTTTTTTTTTATTCTTTTAACCTTAGCCAATGGGTAAAAGTAAAATATACAACTTGTAGATCACATTTTAAATGTTACTGCTCTCCACTTCATCTCCTTTCCCTACTGTAGCCTGGATTGTGGACATGATGGTAAGAGCCAGTGTTGACCGTGGGCCATGCAGATGATGACAACCCTCTAGAAGAGGCAGTGCAATGAGGCAGAAGTAACCTGGATCCCTTAATGACCACCTGGATTGGAGCCACCTACCTACCCAAGACCACCCATGAGAAGTAAATAAATTCTGTTGTATCTAAAGCATTGTATTTTGGTGGCTCTTTATTACATCAATTTAGCATGTACACCCATAAAATACAATGGATTATTTCCAAATAATGTGTGTGTGTTTGTAGCAGATAAGGTGACCAAAAAGTAAACAAAAATCCAACTTTTCCTTTATTCTCATGACTTAGAGGGAGTGTCCTCTATGGCAATGGTTGTCAAACTTTAGAATGCATAAAGGTTTCCTGGGAAGCTTATTTAAAGAGATGATTCTGGATTCTATTCCCAGAGATTCTCATCTACTAGGGCTGGAGTATGGTCCAGGAGTCTGCATTTTTTCCTTTTTTTTTTTTTTTTTTTTTGCAGTACGCGGGCCTCTCACTGTTGTGGCCTCTCCCATTGTGGAGCACAGGCTCCGGACGCGCCGGCTCAGCGGCCATGGCTCACGGGCCCAGCCGCTCCGCGGCATATGGGATCCTCCTGGACCGGGGCGTGAACCCGTGTCCCCTGCATCGGCAGGCGGACTCTCAACCACTGTGCCACCAGGGAAGCCCCCAGGAGTTTGCATTTTAAACAAGCATCCCAGATAACTCTGATACAAGGGGTCTGAGAACTTTATGTGTAGAAGATCTGTCAACACTATCCATGATAAACTGTGTGTGGTTTATGAAAAGTAGGGATATGTAACAGAATAACAAATGTAATTCTAAATTCATAATTTTGGGTGCACAAAAATTTAATTTGATTAATCAGTTTATGTAAAAGTAATGATCTTATAAACTCTTACTCTTTTAAAATTAGTTTGAATTTAATTCTATCTAAGATATAGACAGAACTTGAAACATTTAATTCTGCATCTTCTAAAAATGGACTTGAATTATGCTAAAATTATAAATAATGATTCAATTATAGGAAGTGACTGAAAATCTGAAATTTATATCAGAAAGATATAAAGCAAGAGATAGACTTTTTGCTGCAATATTCAGTTCTGTAAGGATGAAGTAGAAGTTCTAAACCTTCACTTAAACAAATTTAAGGATATAATGACAAGCTTAATATTCAATTCTTAGATGTTTCTATAACTTTCTGAAGCAGAAAGTTATAAGAAAACAGGTGAGAAAAATGAAAGGATGTGCTAAACTAGGCCCCTCTCACTTCAAATCCTCAAGTCTAAAAAAAGGTTTAAGAAAAAATTTTAATCTAATTATGCCTTGGTGGAAAACAAGAGCCAGCCAGGGGGGATGGGGGTAGGGTGGGGGAAGCCCCCAGACTCTACACTAGTAAACTCTTTCCTTCATTTTTGTTGAATTATGTATCTTTTACCTCTAATATATATTTGTTGTGAAGAAAAGAGAGCCTAATTTTCAGCTGTGGACTTATTCCACTTCCTCAGAATGCAAGAAAAATACAAAAAGAGGAAAATTATGACTTAATGCAAAATTTCCTTCAAGGCATCTATGTTCATTTCATGGTGGGAAGGAGCTGACACAAGGAGACCTGAGCTGCAGGAGAGAAACATATTTCTCTTCCAGCCACGTGGCTTTAAATGCCTCTCCTCAAAGGAGGAACCAGTTGGACCTTACATCTATGCAACTTAAAGAGGTGAAACTTCTCACACATTCAGTGTTTTCAGTGGCTTTTTCTAATGATTAAGTAATTTGCCTTTAATGAACATTTTAACATCCTCTTGTTAACTGTTTTCATTCCAGAGGAAAGAATGTACTTTACACTCTGATATTAACATTATTCCTGAGTATACACCCTTCTCCCCAAGAGATTCAAGCATTACTTTGTATAAACAGATTTCTAGAACATGAAGTCTTATTTAGTATAAAAATAAATTTAAAAAGTAATTACCAATTAATATGGAATTTCTTGACAACCTGTTGTGTATCTGAATTTGGGCAAAATACTATTATCTACTTTTTATTGCAAAATAAAAAATTTAAATTAGATATTTACACAACGATACTCAGGGTGTCACACCACTGTGAAGAATAATTGTGTAACATCATGCCAGTAATAAGCTCTTTAGTGAAGACTTTTAGGAAAGACAGTTTTGAGAATAGTGAGTCAGCTTTTTAAAATGGCTTTCTGTATGATTTTAAACTCTATTGGTATATTTTTCAAAGTTTAACAGTAAGTAGCATTTTTCCCCATTTTATGTTACCACGACCTTACCATCTTCTAGTTGTGAAATCTCGTGATTCATTATCATTAGAAAAGTTTAGAAAGTTCTGATGGTATAATGCCTGAATTGTCTTCCCATTGTAATATTCCAGTGACAAGATACCAACCTATACATATATTTTACACAATGCTTCTGAGACACAAGATTTCCTTCTTTATAACAGTGTTCTTTCCCTCTATAATTCTCAACATATTTTACTGAGGAAGAGTGACCTAAAAATCCAGATCACTGAATTTTGCTGGTGAATTTTGCTTAGTGATTGGCTAAGAGATATTTGCATTGATAAGTTTGAGAGTATTGGGGTAATTCACTGGGCCCATTCCCAGAAAAGAAAATACTCTTTTTGAGACTTTTATTCAACAAGTTAACCTGTTAACATTCTAAACTAATGTTTCCTTTTGAACAGAAGCACAAGATGGTAAGCAGGAAGTCTAATTTACTGTTTGACAGAGTTTGTTATTCAAAACTAGGCTTCTGTGGCCAACTCTAAGTGGTGGAGGTTTGGAGTAAACCCTCTTGTGGTTTTACAAGTGATTGTCCTTAAAATCTGAGTTTCTTCAGATGAATCCACTTATGCATCAGTGAAGCCCACAGCTAAGAGTAACCTTCTCACTCCCCATTCTATTTTAACCAAGAGCTAAGAGTAGGTTTAGCCACAGGAAAATTGGCTGCACCCATAATGTCATGGTGTTAGGGACATCTGCCAACTATTTCAAAACCTCGAGGGCATTGGCTGGCATCAGTTAAACAAATGGAGTTTAGTTTTGAAAACTGATTTTGTAAGGGCTTCTGTTTCTACTATGCCTCCTGAATCTCATTCAAATACGTTTTGCAATAAGGTGGTTACTGCCTTATTGATCTCTGAAAAAAGAAAAGCACTTTACCTTTTAGAGGAGAAAATGTTCTCATCATATTAGGTTAAGGTCAATTTATGAACCCCAAGTACTTTTCATTTCAGCATAGATTTTTTCCATCTGTCCCTCGAGCAAGTTCTTTGGCCAAGAAGCACATCTACAAAAGCAGATATTTTGTCTGGATTTCCCTAGAGAATAATAAATAATTGAAATTTCTGTGTTTCAAAAATATTTGAAATTATGATCATAGTTTGTGATAAAATAGACATGAATTTCCTTAGGTCCAAAAGTGTTTAGAAAATATTCTCAAACAGCTTATGTGAGGGATTACATTAGTACTCAATTGGATAGACTTCTTCCATGAAGGGTCACAGAATGAGTTTTCTTATTAAAAACATGTGTCAAAGATTTTTTTTCTACAATCTATATATTATTTACCACTTAGAAAGATATTTATGTATAATTTCCTTCTTGGAACTGGATAACAGTCCTTGTCAATCAAGATAAATCTTAGGATTCAATAATATAAAGCTAATAAAATCAAAATCTGTGTTAAAGTGGATTTTTTATTTCATTTGTTTCTCACATTCTTTTTGAAAGAGGATATTTTGATCCATAAAATATAAGACTTGTCAGGACTTCCAGAATTTTTATTCTTGCTAGAATACTCTGTAACAGAAGTCCTGGAACATGGGAAAATACTGACATTTAAAGTTGCTAGATTGTTTCAACTTTTACAAACCCAGCAACTTATCTATGATGCTAATTTTTTATTGAAAAATAGTTATTGAATCTAGAAGGTATGCTCCTGTTAGGCACCTTTATAATTACATTAACCAAATTTTAGTTTATCAGTTTCCAATGAATTCTACTTATTAGTGTACTTTTTTAGGTACACCACCCTATCATTTGACAGGTACATACTTAGAATTGATCATTCCTAAAATAATACTTTCAGGGACATAACGCTTAAACCTTTCAGAAAAATGCCAGTAAGAGCTGAGTCATAAAGGGTCCCAGCAGGAAACAGAGTGCATACTCAAACAAGAATACTTTGGGAAGGGTTTAATAAAGAGATATTACAGGTGTTTGCAGAAGGTTTATAAAAACACAAAGGAGAGCACTGCTATCATCTCTAAGCCTGGAGGGGCAAGTTGAAGAAATGGTTACCAGAACCTGGAAGAGAAGCTATGTGTGGAGTAAGCCAACTTGAGAGGAGCTATGAAGGACAAAACCAGTCTGAGGTGACCCCACAGGGAAGGAGTCAGGGAAGAAATATATCAAATTTATTCTTACCCACTCTGTGATCCATTACCATGTCTTCCATGGGCTAAACTGCACTGTTTAATATGGTAGCCTAGTCACTGATGGCTGCTGAGTAATTGAAATGTTGTAAGTGTAAAACATATACCAAATTTTGAAAACATAGTATAAAAAGAGAATGTAAAATACATTACTAATTTTACATTAATCAAAAATAGGAAGGATAATATTTTGGATATCTCACTCCTGGGCATATGTCCAGAGAAAACCATAATTCGAAAAGATACATGCACCCCAATGTTCATTGCAACACTATTTACAATAGCCAAGACATGGAAGCAACCTAACTGTCCATTGACAGAAGAAAGGATAAAGAAGATGTGCTACATATATACATTGGAATATTACTTAGCCATAAAAAAGAATGAAAAAATGCCATTTGCAGCCATATGGATGGACCTAGAGATTATCATACTAAATGAAGTAAGTCAGACAGAGCAAGACAAATATATATGACATCACTCATATGTGGAATCTAATTTTTAAAAAATGTTATAAATGAACTTATTTTTAAAACAGAAACAGACAGATTTCAGAAACAAACTTACAGTTATCAAAGGGGAAACGTGGTGGGGGGAGGGATAAATCAGGAGTTTGGGATGAACATACACACACTACTATGTATAAGATAGATAACCAACAAGGACCTACTGTATAGCACAGGGAACTCTATTCAATATTCTGTGATAACCTATATGAGAAGATAATCTGAAAAAGAATGAATATATGTATGTGTATAACGGAATCACTTTGCTGTACACCTGAAACTAACACAACATTGTAAATCAACTATACTCCAATAAAATTTTTTTAAAAAGTGAGAGACTGTAAAATATCACATTACTAATTTTACATTAATCAAAAATAAGAAGGATCATATTTTGGACATATGTATTCAATGTATGTATTATTAAATATTAACATATATTATTAAATACATATTTATCAATATATGTAATGTTTAATATAGTAATATATAGGATATATTGTTAAAACTGATTTCACCTGTTTCTTGCTATTTTTAAAAATGTGCTACTAGAAAATTTTAAATGTTTGGAAAATTATTAAATTTAAAATATATTTATATCATATCATATATCATATCATTTCTCTTGGAGAGCGCCAGGATAAACCCACCAGCAGTTAGAGAATGTAGGCGTCTGCTGATTCAGTTAGTGACAGGCCAGCCTTCTATAGTAGAAAGTAGGATGGAGAAGGATGGAGAGTGGACCTCCATCCTGGCTGAGGCTGTAAATAAAGAAAATTAACATCAAAAGATGTACCATAAGTAAGAGGCTGTATGTGTGTGTTGTATGTGTGCGTGTGCATGAGATTTCTATTGTTGACCAGAGGAATAATTTGTTAGCAAACTTGTTAGGACATTTCACATCATTGAAGACTAGCATTTTTTTAAAAAAAAAACAGCATTGGGAGTGGGCCAAATAATAGCTGTGCCGTTTAGAATTGTTTTGAACTTATGCACATTCCATCTTCTAAAGTGTAAATACAAACTGAAATTCATATTATGGAAATACCTTTAGCACCTGACAAGTGGAAGACATAATTTAAAATGGTTTTCTTGTATGGTGTTTTGATAAAAATATTTGATGAAAAATCGGATTAAAATTTTTTGATAAAAAATATTTGTTTAAAAAAAATCTTCCGTTGAAAAACTTCTGCTTAATTTGAGACAATTATCTACTTATTCAACAGATATTAAGTTGGAGCACCTTCTCTAGTCACCCATTGAGCTTTTCAGTTTAATATTAGGAGATATTTAGCAAGTAAGCAAGCAAACAAATAAATAATATTAATTTCATAGAGTTTTTTATATCAAGAAGGAAGAAAAACAGGCTAATGGATAATGACTGAAGATTCTTTTTTAGAGTAGGGTGGTGCATTTGTTTTCTACTGCTGTTTAACAGATTAGTATAAGCAGAGCAGTTTAAACATTATCGTATGGCTAGGTAGGTCAGAAGTCTGGCACAGTGTGACTGGGTTCTCTGCTCAGGATCTCCCAGGCTAAATCAAGGTGCTGGTTGGGATTCATTCTCATCTGGAGGCTCTGTGAGAAAATATGCTTCCAAACTCATTGCTGTTATTGGCAGAATTCAGTTCCTTGTAGTTGTGGGACTGAGGCACTTGTTTCCCTGCAGGCTGTCCTCCAGGGGCTAATCTTCCCTCCCATAGTTTGCCCACATTCTTTGACTTCCTCCATCTTCAAGTCAGCAATGGCATGTGAAATCCTTCTCATGCTTTGAATCTCTGACTTCTACTAAAGGCCAGAGAAAATTACCTATTTTTTAAAAGGCTCATATGATGAAGTCAGATCCACCCTGTTAAGCTCCCTATTTTAAGGTCAACAGATTTGGGACCTTGATTCCCTCTCCAAAATATCTTCACAGTGAGAGCTAGATTAGAGTTTGATTTAATAACTGGGAGAAGGCATGTGTGTACACCAGGGCTGGGAATCTTGAGGGACCAACTTTGCATTCTGCCTACCACAGATGGTTAGGGGAAAAAAGCCTCTCTGAGGAGTTTCCATTTGAATTAAGGCTTGGATATTGAGACAGAACCAGTCATAGGAAGATCTAGGGGGAAAGCATTAGAGCCAGAGAGAATAGCAAAAATCAAGACGGTGAGGCAAGGCAGAGATTTACTTACTCAAGGAACAGAAAAAAGCCACCAGGATGAAACAGTGGTGTGGGAAAATGAAAAGAGATGAGGTCAGAAAAGCAGACTTCGGCGCTTCCCTGGTGGCGCAGTGGTTAAGAATCCGCCTGCCAACCCAAGGGACATGGGTCCGGGAAGAACCCACATGCCGTGGAGTAACTAAGCCCGTGCACCACAACTACTGAGCCTGTGCTCTAGAGCCTGTGCTCCACAACAAGAGAAGCCACGACAATAAGAAGCCCGCGCACCACGACGAAGAGTAGCCCCCGCTTGCCACAACTAGAGAAAGCCCGCGCGCAGCAACGAAGACCCAACACAGCCAAAAAAAACCCCAAAACAAACAGACAAATAAATAAATAAATAAAAAGGAAAGCAGACTTCAGGTCAAGGGAAGGAATTTCGAATTTACCCTAATCGCAATGGTTTAACCTATTGAAGGGTTTGAGTGAGGGATGTTTTCAAATGACTAAAGAAGATCTCTTTTCTGGAGTACCCTCACCAAAATGCACACTTGGTAAAAAAGAATGAAATAATGCCATTTGCAGCAACATGGATGGACCTAGAGATTATCATACTAAGTGAAATAAGTCAGACAGAAAAAGACAAATACCATATGATATCATTTATATGTGGAATCTAAAAGAAACGATACAGGGACTTCCCTGGTGGTCCAGTGTTTAAGACTCTGCCCTTCCACTGCAGAGGGTGAGGCTTTGATCTCTGGTTAGAAAACTAAGATCCCGATCAAAAAACGATACATATGACCTTATTTACAAAACAGAAACAGACTCATAGACTTCAAAAACAAACTTACGGTTACCAAAGGGGAAACGTGAGGAGGAGGGATAAATTAAGAGGTTGGGATTAGCATATATACACTACTATATATAAAATAGTTGACAAGGACCTACTGTATAGCACAGGGAACTCTACTCAGTACTGTAATAACCTATATGGGAAAAGAATCTGAAAATAATAGATATATGTATGTGTGTAACTAAATCACTTTGCTGTACAACTGAAACTAACACAACATTGTAAATTAACTATACTCCAGTATAAAACAAAAATTTTTTTTAAATGCACACTTGGCCAAATTCTGGTGTACAGATTCTTTCCTCATGTTCCATACTTTTTCTGGTGATTTATCATACAAATATCAGATTCTTGTGTTCTTGTCTTAATGAGTACAATACTTACATTTGAAATCCATTTCACTGAATTTGTTTTTATAGTTTTGAGTGCTATGATATAGTACTGATTATAGTTTTATAAAGTGGATACAAATAAACAAATATTGTAGAGAGAACTTTAAAAATTAAAGTCTTTAATTTCCTCTTTGTGACCACCTAGAGGGGTGGGATAGGGAGGGTGGGAGGGAGGGAGACGCAAGAGGGAAGAGATATGGGAACATATGTATATGTATAACTGATTCACTTTGTTATAAAGCAGAAACTAACACACCATTGTAAAGCAATTATACTCCAATAAAGATGTTAAAAAAAAAGTCTTTAATTTCCTGATTGCATAGTCTTTGACTAAAATGCAGTTCAGTCCAATTAATACCAGAAAGATTATTATTTAAAATCTTATAAGTTTGAGGGAACAATTGAGATTTTCTTTTGCATGAGAAATGCATACGCTTCATCTAGATTTTGAAATCTGTTGATGCGAGAGGCTACTTTTTTTACTTTTGCCACTTGGGTAATTTTGTCTTTTCTGCACCCAACATGCTGGATCATCTGCATAGTATACCAACAGCCCAGATTTTGAGATGATGTACATTTAAAATTGGGGATTCCTCAAAAAATTATAAAGGGAATATCATTTTAAAAACTCTGAAAGCCTCTGTAAGCATACAGACCATCAAATTCTAGGAGTCAATAAGGGCTGTATACATATGTCTATTGTGCAAATGCTGATTTTAAGTATTAGCATTTACCAGAGAAGAATAGACAGTGAACAACATCTTTAGGGTGTTACATTTTCTATACTTCCCAAAATTTCTATTCTCTTCCTCTTTTTCTAGGCTCCAACCTCTTGTTTATATTCCTCAAGTATCTTCTTGTTCCATCTTCTTCTTCCTTTACTGTCACATAGTCTTAATCACCATATTATGCCTTTGCATTACCTTTTAAGTGGTCCCAAATATCTAGAAAAATCCTATCTTTTGTCAACAGTCTACCATTAAGCCAAAGGCCTGCTTTAGGCAAAGCTAGAAAAAATTATACTTCACAATCTTTTAATCTTTCCTTTAAGTTCTTGTTGACTTTTTAACACCTTTACTCTTCCAAGTATCCACAGATATCAGGCCTTCTCTTCCTTTTCCAACATTAAAGCTCAGGTTCAGCTAGATCATATTAGAAAACTCTCATATATTTATTGAAGTTTAAACAATTGATGAGTAGTTTCATGTGTGCAAGGAGTGTCTGTATTTTAGCATGGGATAATTGGTTAATTGAAAGCACTGAAGATTTAATCATGAAATGTTTAGAACAATCAAATTAGGTGCCAGTCATCCCCAATGTCCCTATGAACTGCCCTGCTCAGGAAAGCAGCACCAGTCTCTATGTGCCAAGTCAGAACTAATTTGACCCAAGTGGGCCCCTGGACAACTAAGGCCTAAACATAAAAATGCCAATAACCTATAAGAATGACCGGTACAAAAAGTTCTGTCCAATAAGGGTGAGATAATTCACTAAGCCAATCATTCTATCTCCTTTGGAGTTTTGTATGAAGATTTAAGGAAGAATTTCCCAGTAAGGGTAAAAGAGCAGAATGAGCAGCCCAGTCAGGAAAAACAGAGATGAAAACAGGAGAAAAACCATATGGTAACAAAAGAGAAAATAATTGACCCCCAAGTGTTTTGGCTATCCATTGCTGTATAACAAATTACCCCCAAACTTAGTGCTTTCAACAAGAGTTTTGTTTGCTCATCTTTCTTTCCCTTCCTCCCTTCCTCCCTCCCTTCCTCCCTTCCTCCCTTCCCCCCTTCCCCCCTTCCTCCCTTCTTTCCTTGCTGCATTGGGTCTTCATTGCTGCATGCAGGCTTTCTCTAGTTGCAGCAAGCGGGGGCTACTCTTTGCTGTGGTGCACGGGCTTCTCATTGTGGTGGCTTCTCTTGTTGCTGAGCACAGACTCTAGGCATGCGGGCTTCAGTAGTTGTAGCACGCAGGCTCCATAGTTGTGGCTTGAGGGCTCTAGAGCACAGGCTCAGTAGTTGTGGTGCACGGGCTTAGCTGTTCCGCGGCATGTGGGATCTTCCTGGACCAGGGCTGGAACCCATGTTCCATGCATTGGCAGGCAGATTCTTAACCACTGTGCCACCAGGGAAGTCTTGCTCATGATTCTTTGGGTCAGGAATTGAGAAAGAGATCGGTTGGGCAGTTTTTCTCCTCCACTTGGCATGCGCTGTCTCATTCACTCATTTGCACTCACCTGGTGGTTGAGCTGGACTGGAAGTTCCAAGCAAGCTTTACTCACATGTATTGCACTTTGGTGCTTCTCCACATGGGTTCTCACCCTCCACAGGGTTAACTCCAGCTTCCTCACACGGTGGTCTCTGGCTAGTTGTACTTCTTACATAGTGGCTGGTTTCTAAGGAGCATTTCAGGAGAGGCAAAAGGAGAATACACAGATCTTTGAAGACCAGCCTTGAAAGTTATACATCCACTTCTGCCACATTCTGTTTGTCAAAGTGTGTGATGGGGCTAGTTTAGATTCAAGGGGAATCACCTCGTGATGAGAGGTGTAAGAATTTGATGATATCTTTAAGTCACCATATCAGGGTTACTTTAGAGCTAGATGGTTTTCCAGTTCTGAGTCTTTGTACTATGCAAATAGAAGGTCCCAACAGACAGCTCATTTGGGGTGGTGGTGGTGAGAATGAGGTGTGTTCAGAGCCACTTGTCATAACTTGCTGATAATCACTACGCTTATTAGTAATGTTTTGTTTAAATCATGCCACATATACAATATATCTCCAGTCTGGGGATATAAATAAGAACTTTTAACTTTCTTGAATGCTCTGCAGGCAGTTATTTTCTTTGGGATCCCCTTTAAATGTACTAAAAAACTTTTATTAAGTTAATAGAACAATACAAATATAAAACTAAAAAATACAAAACAGATCTTTATGGAAGATTCCTTTTTCTTTTTTCTTCTCTTTTCTTTTTTTTTGGCTGCATTGCGTGGCTTGCAGGAACCCAGACCACTGCAGTGAAAGCATGGAATCCTAACCACTAGGCCACCAGGGAACTCCCTGGAAGATTTCTTTTAAAATTTGTGCAGAGGAGAAAAAAAAGGCATCTGGCCTCAGAGTATGAGGTATAATAGGAGTGAATCTGTGTGGAAGAGGGGCTATTACAAGGATTAGACATTTATTTTAGTGTGTCCCATTAATCAAGTGAGTGTACATGTAACACATATACACAAATGAGTAAATGAAATGACAAGGGCTTTTCAGAATAAATGTTGTTTTTACTGTTCATGGGATAGAAGTGTATTCAGAATGCATATAGCATGTGTCTTAGGCTCCTGGCAGAGTGGTGGAGAGGGCAGGAGGGCAGGAGGTGGGCAGGAGGCACATGCAGTGGCTAAACTAGAGTGACCTAGGGTGAAAGAGATACCCCTTTTAATTTCTGGGAAATAAAACCCAAGGCACTTGAGGACAAGAGAAAAGTTACATTAGGGTTAGAAGACTTCTACTTTGGCCTTTTCTTTTTTTTACAAATAATTCTAAGACAGGTTAAGAAACTTACCCAAAGTTTCATAATTCCTTGGATACAGCCATTTGACTTCACGTATCTACCACACTATAGCTTCAAGTAACAGTTTCCACTTTCCAAAGATCACCTCTGATCCTGTCACCATTTATGAGATCTACTTCCCTTGTGTTTTCTTTTAAGGCAGGCCTTGATGTTGATTTTAGAACTATTGCACCTGTTTTAAATCAGATTTTCTCAACCTTTCATGTGAAGATGGTGA
This sequence comes from Mesoplodon mirus, assembly GCF_964341445.2. Taxonomy (NCBI): domain Eukaryota; kingdom Metazoa; phylum Chordata; class Mammalia; order Artiodactyla; family Ziphiidae; genus Mesoplodon; species Mesoplodon mirus. The sequence continues at coordinate 157,983,413 of NC_138977.1, forward strand.
TTCATTAGGTCTGAGATAATGTAGGTCTCACAGGCTCCCAAGTGATGTTGATGATGCTTGTCTATGGGCCAAACTTTTAATCTCAAGGAGTTAGGTCATTAGGGCATCAAAACTTGTCCCTAAAATACCAGTGGAAATTACCAGGAAGTTAATAGTAGGTATAAATGCCAAATGAATTCTACTTTCCTAGGCTAGTCAAAAATTTATTCATTTATTCAAGAGATATCTATCAAGAACTTAAAACAGGTTAGACATTGTTCTAGGAAGAAAAAAGATAAACTTTTTACTGTCATTCCTATTATCATAATAAAGTGCCAAGTTTGTGCTTACTTAGAAGTCACTTTTGACATGTCCAAGCAGATTTGCTTTCTAATGCACTTTGGCCATAGATTATACATATATATTATACATACATATAGACATATATTTTCCAGAAATAGACTCTCTTACTCTACCAGTATATTGTTCAAGTTTCTAGAATTTAGAATTTAGAAATACTTTTGGAGACTACTTTCAGTAAAATTTTGCTCCAAAATAAAATATTTTACCAATCAAATAAGTGGAAAAACATTTTCACTTTTAGTCCATAAAGGAAAGCCAGCTTACATTGTATGTTACTTGACCTTGTTAAATGTGCACAGAATGCTTTTTTTGACACTTATGCTACAATTGCTTGATTTGCTTCCGCAGCTGCTCCATGTGGTCTTTTGTGACATAACCCAGGTCAGGTTGACCTGCCAAATAACTAACATTGCCAAGTGCCAACCAGAAAGAGTGAACTGAATTATTTGGTACTGCCTTATCTCATCACACGGGCAGCAACCTCAGCATTTATTAATCCAATGAGATGCTCACTTTATAATTAACCTGGGAGCTCCATCAAATGTCTAATTGTACCTCTGACAGCAAGAGAGTGAGCTTTGCTGAGCCTTGAAACTCTCTCAACATATCCTTAGGAGGTGCAGCTTTGTAGCTACCAGTTGGTGGCTGCAAGTTTAAAAAAAAAAAAAATTGCAGTCACGCTATTGCAACAGTGATTGCCCCAGCCTCTCCTTTCAGTTAATGAGGTGTTGAAAGTTCAAGACCTAAGTTATTTGTGGAACTAACAAGAACCAAAAGAATACTACTTGCTGAAATGAAGACTTTAGGATTTAAAGCTTATTCACAATCATTCTATCAGGACTGTATTTTGGATGCATTTACTAGATCACTATGATTTATTTATTTGTGCATATCTTTTGATCACATAAAGTGTAAGCTACTTGCGAGCAAAAATAGTGCCACCTGTTTCTATACAGTCTCACTGTGTGTTTCGGCACAGTGCCACTGTGCTGATATACAGCCTTGTTCATTTTAAGTGCCCAGAACTGCTTGGTGAGTAATAACAGGATGCAATCTGCATGCTTATCTTCTTCTATTATTTACATATTTTATTAGCATCAAATTTTCTGCTGATTCCAAAGAGAAATTCTTGGCCCACTTCTCGCCTTCTTGATTATGGCTGAATTAGACAATTAAAGCAGTCTCTCAAAGAACTTTGGATGAATTCCCATGATTCCATAATTGACTTTTCTAGAGGAACAAAGGGATGCAGATTATCTAAAATGTCTCAGTGTCTTCTGGGGGATTTCAACCCTGAATGTTGGTATTGTGAATACAGCAAGAGGCATTAGGGATGTGACCTCTTCCAGCATTGGTTCCAGGAGGACCAAAATTTACTCTCCAGTTTCCCCTCAATCACATATATTCTGTAGGACTCAAGGACTAACATGTCTGGATATAACTTTGTAAAGTTTTTCCTGTAAAATCTCCCACAACTCTATTATTATATTATTGAATATTATATCTTAGATGGTGACAGAATTAGGACATTAAAGATGTCTTCGAGGACTATTACCCATTAATATTCTGGCTATATTATTAATGAGTCCAAATACAGAACCAAGACCTATAATGTTAAAAGATGTTCCTTATTCTGACCACCCCTAGACCCAACAGCTTGTTGTGTAAAAGTGGCAGATTAAAAAGAACAGCAGGAATCCCTGATGTTCACCTAGCATTGCTGTATGCCAGGCACTGTGCTAACAATCTTATATGCAGCAACTCATTTAATCTTCATGATAACCCTATAAAGTAGGTACAATTTTACCCACTTTACAGATGGGGAAACAAAGGTGCAGAAAGATATTAACAAATATTCCCAAGGATTTTCAACTAGTACACACAAAACAGATTCAAGCCCAGATTTACCTCACTCTAGAGCCCTTACTCTAACCTCTGGTATACTATGTGGCCCTTCTAAACTGAGCTTCCTCTAAACGACAAATAGAAATAGAAGTTTACCAGTACCAGAATCACATTGTAAAGTTGAAAACCTAAAATAAATGTTCTCATCAAATTGGCATTAGTTTTTCTAATCTTGTAAATATTGTTCTCCTGTCTTGAGATGTTCTTATATCAAAATAGGCTGAGGAGTAATGGGGATTTAATAAAATTTCATATGGATAGTCTGCAGCAGAAGTGGAGGGAGAATTTATATTTATTGACATCCCCAAAGTTATATTCAATTTAGTAGGCTTTGCTGCATGCGTGCCCTAAACTATTCAAACTATTCAGAGAGCAATTAAACTTAAGTCTACTCTCATAACAAGAGCAACAAGGTTTTGAAAGGATAAATCCTACACTCATCCTGGTTATAATCCAACAGATCAGCAACTCCTTGTGCTTCATGACTTTACATAGTTGAATCAAAATATAGATGTAATTGTTAATTCTATGTACCTGGCACTGCAAGCATTTTTACTTCTTTCTGTATAGTCTTAGGATTTGCAAAATATTTTATGTACTTAATGTTGATGTGCATCATGCAAACATGTCATAATTGTTGAGCATTTTCTTTCTTTTTCCTCTTTCTCTCTCTCTCTCTCTCTTTGTTAGTGTAAGTATCTGCAATGACAATCTTGTTATACATAGCTCACCTTTCCTTCCTTCCTCCCTTCTTTCTTTCTCTCTCTCCTTTCCTTCCTTCTTCCCTCACCTCCTTTTCCCATACTTCTCTCTCTCTTTCATTAAGTTACATTGTGAAAAGTGATCACAGGAAAATAATATTTTTGCATCTCTTGAAACCTCTTGCCAAATTATTTACCAAAAATGCTGTACCAATTTATGCTGAAGTCAGCAATTTATGGGAGCATCATTTCTTCTTCTCTTTGCCAGAATTGTTCATTATAATTTTAAACTTAAAGTAGTGATAGAATGCTTCATCATTAGGAAAAATTCCAACTTTTTGGAGGGTTCCCTTTAAAGTTTTTCAACTTTTATATTGTTGGAGAGGTTAATTTTTTGATAATTAAAAAATGCTCAATAGGGACTTCCCTGGTTATCCAGTGGTTAAGACTCCATGCCCCCAATGCAGGGGGTCCAGGTTTGAACCCTGTTCAGGGAACTACATCCCACATGACACAACTAAAAGAGCCTGCGTGCCACAGCTAAAGATCCAACGTGCCGCAATTAAGAGCCGGTGCAGCCAAATAAATAAAATAAATAAATAAATAAATATTTTTTAAAAATGCTCAGTAAACAACCAAAATCAGTTTATTCTCCACCATCCATACCTTCCCAAGAGATATGAGCTATATGGCTCTATATGTCAAATTATCCCTCCTGGTTTGTCCACTCAAGACTTTTCCCTGCTACCTCAGTCCAGGAGAAGAAATTCCCCTAGCTAGCTTTATTCTCACCACAGGCTGAATTTGCATCTAGAGGTTCCCATTTTCTTTCTCTCGATGTTACCCAATAGATACCACAAAATAACTGGCAGTAGAGAACTCGTGGCTCTAATTACAAGGAGAGCACTAACCTCCAAAGAACCTGGTGTTCTGATGTGTGATCTAATCAGTAACTACTGATTCAGTTTCACACATTCCTCCTTTGATAAAGTTCTAGGGGAGGAGGAGGAGGGTGGACAAGGGTCAAACATGGCTGAAAACTCCTTTTTTGGTAAGCAATATTACAACTTATTTATTCAAATGTTATGTGTAAATAATGACTTTTTAAATTTTTGAGAATCTTTTTTTTATTTTGAAAAATGTCAAACCTACAGTCAAATTACAAGAATAATACAATGAATACTTGAAGACTCTTCACCTACATTCACGGATTGCCAACATTTTGCCGCATTTATTCTGTCTCCTTTTTGCTATATAACATTTTCCCCCTGAACCAGTTGAGAGTAAGCTGTATCTTATCATTTTACTTACCCCTAAATACTTGAGGATATATCTCCTAATAATGAGACATTCTCCTACATAACCACAATCTTATCACCATTCAGCGAATTTATCACTGACACAATACTGTTGTCTAACATACAGTCTATACCCAAGTTTCCCCTATTGTGACAATTGCTTTATAACTTAAAAAAATAGAGTTTTATTAAGAATCATATATTTTCTTTAGTCTCCTTTAATCTAGAACAGTTTCTCAGTCTTTTTTTTTTTTTTTTAATCTTTCATGACATTGACACTTTTGATGACTCTAGGCCTCTCTCCACCCTATTTTTTATGTTTTGGAATATGCAAGCTGTCTTTCTGACTGTCATATGAATCTGCTTTTGACATTACTTCTCTGTTTTCTTTTTTTTTCTGGCTGAGCCATGCAGCCTGTGGGATCTTAGTTCCCCAACCAGGGATTGAACTGAGCCCTAGGAATGAAAGCACAGTGTCCTAACCACTGGACCGCCAGGGAATCCCCATCTGTGTGTCTTTCTTTTATGTCTTCCTCCTGACCACCATGTCTCTGTATTATCCCTTTATTTATATGGAAAGTCCCTTTCTTCTTTTTCATCAGTTTTTTTTTCTTAACCAACTTTTCCCCTTCCCTGTAGGCACTCATCTGTTTCCTTGAGATAATACTATTTTTAAAAATTTAATTGGCTTGGTATTTGTCTTCTTTCTGACTCTTTAGCACCTCCCTTCAAGATTATGTTCTCCCTGCCAAGACAACTCTGTTTTACAAATATTTTCTAAAAGTGTAATTTAAATTCTCCTTTAAGAGTTACACTTGCTTTCTCTTATCTCTCCAGCTGTCTTTCCTTTATGTAGTTCTTAACTGAAGTCCTTATTTTCCAAGTTGCTCTAAATTAGAAGTTTATGTTTATTAAAATTATGCTCATTTAGATAGAGTATAATATGCTATCCTTGATTCTTTGGTAGAAAAACACATTTTGTCATATTTCTGGTTCAAAACTCACGAGATTCTATGTTAGTTAACACAAACCTTGATTTAAAGTTTAAAAGAAGGAAAATCAGCTTAACATACCTAAGCAAACATACCTATCGAAAAATGGCTGTTAAAAAATTGCATCCCGATTGTTTCAAGATAATCAAATACAGACTCATTTGTAAGACCTGGAGGGACCTTAGAGATTAAGAATTTACTCCCCTCAGTCTTCAGATAAGGAAATTAAGAACCCAAATCTTTTAAGGTCATGATCAATTGGTGGCAGAGACAACCATCATAACCTGATTCTCAGTTCAGAATGATTTCTTTTGCTCTCATTGTGTTCAGTTTAATATTTTCCTAGAACTAGGATTCAGATGTACAACAGAATCACTGTAAAACACTTGGAAATGGGTGACAGTGAAATGTTAAGAGGGCCCGTCCCAACCTCATTAGCTGTAGCCACTGGTTGCTTTAAAAATATAGTCTTTTTTTTTTTTTTTTTGGTGGAAAGGAAAGTTTGCTTTATTTTGGGTGGTGGGTGGGGTGGGAGTGGGGGGAGGGTGGACTGACAACCAGGGGGCAAGAGCTTTTATAGACAGAGGGAGGGGGCTACATGCAGAAGCAGCACAGTCAGCTCTGACAGTCGTCTTGAAATTGGTCACTCGGTGGTCTGATCGGCGTCATCTTGATTGTTTTAAGTACAGTTAATCTTCAGTTCCAGGGTCAGTTTGTTCCCATTTCCTTGAGGCCAATTCTTGGAATTGTGGCAGCTTATGTCATGGCTACAGGCTGGTCATCACGTAGTTAACTTCTTCCACCTGGTGGGGATTTCAGTATCTACAAGACAGCTCCCAGGATATGGCTCAGAATATGATCTATAGCCCTTAAGATGGAACTAAAGGTCCTTAACTATGCTTAACGACTAAACTATTATTATTGAGTCTTGTTGGACTGTTTTCCTTTGTTTCTGTATTTTCTCACTTCTCTGATTAAACTTATTCTTTGGTTAAATTTTTTTTTCACAGACAAAAGGCAGGCAGAGGACATGAGGAGGAAGGACCATAGGGTCCTGCTCCATTTCATTTGTATATATCTTCTTAAAGGATAGAACAGTTTCATACTATTTTATTTTAATTTTAAATATTTATTTATTTATTTGGCTGTGCCACGTGGCTTGCAGGATCTTGGTTCTCCAACCTGGGATCAAACCCGGGCCCTCGGTGGTGAGAGTGTGAAGTCCTAACCACTGGACCGTCAGGGAAATCCCTTCATATTATTTTACATGTTGCCTTTTAAATATGTCTTGGGAAGTGTCCCTTATTGGTACATCTAGAGCTTCCTCGTCATTTTGGATAGCTGTATACTATTTCATTATATAGATGTACCATATTTCTTTTTTTAAAAAAATATTTATTTATTTAGGCTGTGCCGGGTATTAGTTGCAGCATGCAGGATCTGTGTTGCTGCATGTTTAGTTGTAGCATGTGGATCTTTAGTTGCGGCATGCAGACTGATTGCTTTAAAAATATAGTCTTGCTTTCACGGCTATAGCTACAGACTTAACATTTATTGAATTATTGCTTTGTACCAGGCACTGGTCTAGGTATTTACACACATTCATTCATTTAATCTTTAAATACCTGTAAAAGTTGGCTTATTATTATCCCCATTTTACAAATGCAAAAACTGAGGCACAGAGAGCTTGAGTAACTTGTCTAAGGTTATTTGTTGATTATGTAGAATGGGCTGCAAACTCATTCAGTATGTTTTTGGGGTTATGCACCTAATCATTATGATACCGCCTCTCTTAGTCTTAAGAGTTTCAAACACAAATGCCAGTCGTATTTTCCCACTGAAATGGAAACTGAGGCATACATATGTTTAAATGCTTTACTATTTTTATCCAGTCAATGAAATGCCAAACTACCTTTGCCTCAAGCTGAGATTTCCCCGATATCACAAATGTGCCGTATTCTTCATTCTAAGAAGATTGAGGGTGAAATCCTGGTAAAAAACAGGAATTTTATCTACAGTTCCATTGATTTGCTTTATTGTTTCTTCTTGCCAATGTGAATTAGCAGGATTGCTGTCTGCAGTTTGTGTTCTATCATTCCTGATGATGGGATTGTTTTTTGTCCTTATGCAGAACCAAGTCACTTGAATCTGCTAGAGACCAGATATTTATAACTAATTAACACTCTCCTTTTAAAAGTAGAAAATAATACTAAGCTAAACGCTGCATTTATGATTAATTTAATCATCTTCATTAAAGCGGTAACAACATCAGTATGGCTATTACTTAAAAGAATTTTTTAAAAGGCTATTAAGACTAGAAATAAAGTCAATGACTAAGTAGATAATAGAAAATTGAATTTTTGGCTAAGAGTATGATATATGAACTAAATTATCAATTGGAGTTGACCTAACAACAGAATAAATTTTGAACTGATGACTTAAGTCTTGAATGTTTCAGACACCTCTGGAAAGACAAAGTGTAGTATATCATACTTGCTGAATAATGTATGACACCATAGTGACCCGCTGTTAAATTTAAGGCAAACAGGAAGTGATACTTAAAAAGTTGGAAGAACTGGTCTAAATTTCATGAGGTTGTGCTTCTGTCTGCCTCCTTCTCAGCTACATGTTGACTAACAGATGAAGAATACCTCAAGAGAGAAGAGGCACAGGGCCTCCTGAGACTGGCTAGGGACTTGAAGGCTTACCTTGAGCTAGGTTTGACATTAACACATAATTTTTCCTGGCAATCTGGGGAATGAGAATGGTCACTAACAACTTAGAATGACTACTTGTACAAAACCCACTGGCGTCTCTAATAAAATTCTCCCTACTGTTTTGGGGGATAGACTACACAGCACTTAATTACAGCTGCTGGGCCAGAATGTAAGTCAGCCAAGACCTTATCTCAATAGCATGTCTTGCTTGAAAAATGAAGTGTAAGAGTCAAGCTCAGGAAGAGTGCATGGCTGAGCAAGTTTCTGGAAAAAAGACTTGAATAGAGACAGGAAAAGAGAGTAATAGGAGAGGAGAATGCCAAATATAACCTTCTTTTATGGTCTAGACATTATTAAAATTCCAGAAGCATACCTCATGTCCATCATAAATTCAATAGGGAAACTTATGTGTGATTCTAAACATGTAAGGTAGGACCACATTTGGTTGAGAAGATTTATTGTTGAAGAGTATCGAATTGTGAGTTTGTTGTCCGTGGCAAAGGCCGGGGATATACCCTAACACAAGCATTAAGCAGTTCACTAAATTCAAATGAGCAGGAGTTTCAAGTTGGCAGGAACTGTTTCTCAATGGACAGGTGATAAAGAAGACAGCAATAAAAACCTCTGTGAGGAAGTGGTAGACAAAGGCTAATGGTTTCTTTTGTTTAAAGGGTGACCGGTGTTATATGAGGGGTCTTATCAGGGGGTCCCTGGAACACGGAGGAAAACTACTGCCAGAATAAAAGCTCCATATTTTCATTTTAGAAAGGAAAATACAGATCAAGATAGAAAAAGTGAATGAAAACTCTGAACGTGAAGCAGTTTTATTTAAAATAGGATGAAAAACGTTTTTTTATTTGTAAATGAAATTGAAAAAACTTAGGTTGATATATGTTAACTTGGGATTTGGATAGCATGAATACTCTGCTATACATCTTGATGATTCTTGACTTATGAGTGCACATATATAAATGTTTGTTGCCATGGGAACTATCTTCCTGGGCTACTATAAAAGCTGCTCTTCCTCTGGTCCCCAACTTTGGTGTTCACTGCAGCTTAAGACTCAAAGAACCTGGGTCATTGTACTCATCATTTGAATGGTCCCGATTTTCAACTGTATGGTTTTAAGTAGAATTTTTCAAATTCTTCTGAGAACCTGAACTATGGATTTAGTGTGAAAAATATGTTTTAACTTCAACTGATTTACTAATGCATTTTGGAACACATTTTGTTTCTGACCTGCATATTTGTAAAATTCTCCTCTGTGTGTTTATGAAAGACAGGTAACATGTTGTTCTCTATCAAACATCTCATCTCTATAGATGTTTTGGGAACTCAATTGCTGTGTCTGTTTGAGCCTGTTGGGGGGTGTTTATTTGGAAGCACAAGGCTTGTGCTCCTTACTCTTAGTTCATGGCTAAGGAATTATATATCTCACTCCTGGCATTTGACTTAGTATCTTCCTTTGGATCAAGTGAGACAATTTTCATATTTATGGATTTGCTTAAAGTAGATTTTCCAACTACTTATAATTTAATGAAGAGATTTATGACTTTAATTTTTTTTAATTCCCAGAGAAAGTTCCAAAAGCTCTCTTAGCCCTTCAGAACTCCCTAGACATTTCTTAACCTGTCACTACTGTCCAGCCCTGCTGGCGCCAGCACTGATTTTCTCACTGTACTTCCAGGAATAGGAATCAACCCTCTGCTGGCATCCTGATGGTAAGATGGCATAGGATTTATTCCCTAACATTGGTGACTTCATTTCCTGGTGTACCTCAATTTTTTTTTTTTTAGATCTAGCAATTTTATGTCCTTGTCCCTTCTTTCCTTTTATTCATTAGTTAGTTAGCACCAGGTACTGTATCATTTTCCCAGTGGCCAGCCCGTGAAGAGAAGGAGATGGAGTTAGCCTCTGGTGAGGTTTCAGGCAGCATCAAAAAGTCCATACTCAACATCAACCATTATTACATTATTTGGTGTTTCAAGTGTGAATAAAGATTAGGAAACACAAATTACATGTAACACCCGGTAGAACAGGCCTACAACAGAAAATAACTCCTTGTTCCTTACATTTTACAAGATGTTTTCTTTCTTTTTTCTTTTTTTAATAAATTTATTTATTTTATTTATTTGTTTTTGGCTGTGTTGGGTCTTCGTTGCTGCCGGCTTTCTCTAGTTGCAGAGAGTGGGGGCTATTCTTCATTGTGGCGCGTGGGCTTCTCATTGCGGTGGTTTCTCTTGTTGTGGAGCATGGGCTCTGGCCGGGTTGGCTAAGTAGTTGTGGCACATGGGCTCACTAGTTGTGGCTCGCAGGCCCTAGAGCGCAGGCTCAGTAGTTGTGGCACACGTGCTTAGTTGCTCCGTGGCATGTGGGATCTTCCCAGACCAGGGCTTGAACCCGTGTCCCCTGCATTGGCAGGTGGATTCTTAACCACTGTGCCACGAGGGAAGCCCAAGATGTTTTCATAAAATTTCTAAAACAGAGAACTAGTATGATTTCCCTGATTACATAAACTCACCTACTAGGACAAATGAAGGACAGTTGTGTCATTTGGGGTATTCAGAAAATAAATTCCAGCTTACGCTTGAAACATGCTTTCTGGATGACTACACATGATACACAGACAGCTGCTGTCATGGGAACCATCTTCCTAGGCTACTATAAAAGCTGTTCTTCCTCTGGTTTCCCACCTTCAGAGTTCTCAGTAACTTAAGATTCAAATATACCTGGGACTTAAAATTCAACTCTTGTATAGTAAGATTTTAGCTGCATTATGGGTTGGTTAGAATTTCTGTGATGCACAGAACCTAACCATAGATATTGTGAAAATGTATATGCCAAGCTCCAAATAGTTGTATCCACAGATTTAGCCATAGGAATTGTGCCTGGTTTGGTGGTTCCAGGGCAAGTGATGGTGCATATAGTTGCTAATGTTTCTAATTCAAGAATGTCGGAAACAGAGAATTTGTTTTGCTGTTTAGGGCTTGGATTATGAGGCAAACTAAAAGAAACAAAAGGAATGGAAGGACCAAAGTAGAAGCTGGTGTGGGTAGACAGTATGGCAAAAACTCAAGTGGGGCAATTTATAAAGATATACAGCCAGCAAGATATGATGAGGTCTTGGAACACTCAAGTCAAAATAGAGGTTAGATCAAACTCCGATAAATAAGAGAAGAAAGGGGAGTAAGAGGAACTGTACTGAAAAGGACAAACCATAGAGATGTGTCCTCAGGAAATGACTAACTGAACCAAAAGCCCTATGACTGTGGCAATCTGGTCTTAAAAGAAGCTCATTGGATAGAAGGGACTTGTGGGGACTTTAGCAATATTCACGTAGCATCTAACATTGAGTATTTTCACAGTATCTGTTTTATTATTGCACATGAAAAAATATGTCAATCTATGCTGAGTAGTCACTTCTACATTCTTCATGGAGTTTTGTAGCATAGACTTGGATGCAGGGTAACAAACCCCTTTGCCTTATTATTAAAGACTCAAGAATCTGGCACAAGCCAAATTATCATCTTCTCACATTTATTAAATATTATTGGACTATGTATTATATAATGTGATTAAACTTAGACATAGGCCTTAAAACTCAGGAATTTAAAATTTGAGTCAGAATATTAAAGCATTCTAGGTCCGTTGAAGATACAGAGTCATAAAATACACACACACACACACACACACACACACACACAATACATTCCTGTGACACGGGCTTAAAAGAGGTTTCTTTTTTTATTCTACCAAGAGAATATTAGAGAAAAATTATATGAACCGACCTAAATCCGGATCTTATGAGCTGAAAATTTTAGAAGCTCTTATTGAAAGAAAATATGAGTATTCCAACAAGAGGATTGTGCCACAATAAAACCTTAAATACAAAGGTGGTGGAATGAGATGAGTTATAGGAATAAAGGGTGACAATACTATATTCATTCATTTTCTCATTCATGCATTTAGAGATTATTAAGTGCCACAGTGGATTGTTTTATTTTGTTTTCAGAGATGGCTGCAACAATATTCATCACCTTAAATGCTCTTCTGCAATATAATCTTGCTACTTATCCATCAAGAGATGGAATCTGTTTTTCTTCCCCTTGAATCTTGGTTGGCCTGTGACAGTTTTGTTCAATGATATTGACAGAAGTGATGCTGTATAACTTGTGAAGCTGAGCTTTAAAATATCTTCAGCTGCTACTATTTACAATAGTGAAGACATGGAAGCAACCTAAATGTCCATCAACAGATGAATGGATAAAGATGATGTGGTATGTATGTGTGTATATACACATACGTGTGTGTGTGTGTGCATATACACACACAATAAAAAAAAGAATGAAACATTGCCATTTGCAGCAACATGGATATACCTAGAGATTATCATACTAAGTAAAGTAAATCAGGCAGAGAAAGACAAATATTATATGATATCACTTATACTTGGAATCTAAAAAAAATACGAATCAACTTATTTGCAAAACAGAAACAGACTCAAAGACATAGAAAACAAACTTATGGTTACCAAGGGGGAAAGGGGAAGGGGAGAGATAAATTAGAAGTATGGAATTAATAGACACACCACTATATATAAAACAGATAAACAACAAAGATTTACTGTATAGAATATGATATTCAATATCTTATAACAATCTATAAGGGAAAAGAATCTGAAGCTGTACACCTGAAACTAACAGAATATTATAAATCAACTATAGCTTAATAAATAAATTAAAAAAAATATCTTCAGCTGCTGCTTTTGTTACTTGGAACACAGCCACCATGCTATGAGGAAGCCCAAGTAGCCCCATGGAGAGGACCCTGTGAAGGAGAACCAAGTGCTCTGGCTGACAACCCCAGATGAGTTCCTGGTTGTAAACTGACAGTCATGTGAAAGAAGCCATTTGGTATCTTCCACTTGTCCTTGTGCCCCACTTAACACTACATGAAACAGAAGAACTATCCAGTAAAGCCACAGAATAAAGAGAAAATATAAATCTTTGTTGCTTTAAACCACTGAGTTTGGGGAAGTTTTGCTATGCAGCAATATATAAATGCAAGTGTTTGCTATGTGCCTGTCATTGGGCTGGTTGAAAAAAAAACCTCTTTCAAGAAACAAATAGAATTAATAGTCTAGTGGGAGAGACCTACACATTAACTATGCATATAATATATGGGGACAAATTCAATAGTAGCATATTCATGTACAGAGAGAGCACAGTGAACGAGGTGAAGACCACATGCTGGATAATTAGGAAAAACTGCCAAGAGAAGATAACATTTAACCAAGGTATTTAAATAAGGCATTTTATGTTGAGGAAACTACATGCACAAGTGTACAGACATGTGAAACAGTATATATGTATCAGTTAGGACACATTTAATGGCCCAAAACAGAAAATCTGAATCTTAAGCTAAAAATGGAAGGCCCTGGTTCATACACATGAACAACCTAGAGTAGATCTGGCTTCTGTTTGGGCTGTACACAGGGTCTCAGATGAGGTAATCAGTATCCAATTATTTTCTCTCCATTATTCACTTTGCTTCCTCTGTGTTGGCTTCATTCTTATGGCTATCCCCTGTGGTGTCCAGATGGCTGCCAGTAGATCCACAGGTTACATAATTCCTGGGTTTGTGTTTAATAGGAAAGTTTTCTTTCCCAGGATTCCTGAAAAAATAAATCTCATCATGATTCACTGGCTCTGATTGGGCAGTGCCTATTCCTGGGACAATAACTATGGTCCAATTGCAAGCACTTAATTTGGGAAAGGGGGAGATGCTGGTCCCCTGGAGATAACCTAGAATATGGTTTCCAGAAGGGAGAATGGATAGTAATTGCTTACTACAGGGTGTCTGGAAGTTTAAGCTACTTGGTATTTCTAGAGAGTGAAATGGCTTAGGGGTAAAAAAATGACAGGAAACAAGGCTAGAGAAGTAAGCAAAGAAAGACCTTCCAGGGTCTTAGATACCTGGCTAAGGAGCTTAGTCCTTAACTTGTAGTTGACCTGAAGCCGTTGAAAGATTTAAAGAGCAGAGACATAACTTGCCTTTCAAAAGCCTGTCTTGGCAGTAGAGAAGAAGGTATGGAATTTGTAAGGCTTCAGTCATGGGGACCAGTTGAGATACAGTCCAAATGATAGATTCAACAGATTCTTGGGAAGTAGAATCACCTAGGTGTAGGAATTCCTTGGATGAGTGGAGGTGAAGGAAGCCTCCAGAGTTGTGAACTGCACCACAGTTCTGTCAGCCACGGGACTTCCTGTTGTGTTAGAGAAGGCACTGAGATGGAAGGCAGGAAGACGCTCAGGTGAATTAGTAATACAAGCGACAGTCTCTGTTTCAGTGGTCCTCAGACTGTAATTGGTTTTAATCTTCTGCCTCTTCTACCTCTGGTACTAGGTTTTTATAACCCTCAGTCAACACTTAAGCTGGTCTAGGTTGCTTGCCTGGTTGGGTTGAGGGGCCTGAGTCCTTGTTTACTTTGCCCTTGTGAGGCTCTGATTCCCTCAATTGCCAGTTAGCTGTTACCACCAAGCATGGAAGCACTATAATAGACTATGGTGAGCCTCCAAGCTGCAGATACAAGCCTCTTTATCTCTATTTTGTATCAACTATAACTCCTCAAGAGAATCAAGCTTGAGTGTTCTCCTCAGTAGAGTATTTTATTTTTTGCCAGTTGGTCCATTGACATGAGGAACTATAGTTTCAGGTTCAGTGGAATACTTACAATGTTGCCTGGTGGAGGAATTCCCTAATATCACCCATCATCCCTTTTGGAGTTAAGACCTCTAATCCAACAAAGCCTAAGACCACAGGGTACGAGAGCACAAATTTTGCAAGCACATTATTGGCAGTGATGGTGAGTGGTCAACCCTATTATTACTTCTTAGTAATTGTAATCCACTGCCAATCCTACTATTAGCTCTCAGTAATAGTAATCTACTGCACAGGAGTCTCTATATACCCCTGCTCAGGCCACTTGTCCCTCCATAAAAAGTGAGCAACTAAATATTCTGATCAAAGCTCTGCCAAACAGCATTTCCCTTCCTTATTGTCCCTTAGGGACAACCTTGTTCATGAGTGGAGCTGCAGTGTAGTGCAGGCCTTTTTGTCTCACACCAACATATTGGGCTGACTGTGAACAGGTCTAATATTTCTCTTTGTCTATGATGAGGAGGACTCAGTTAGAACATAGTTGTTTGTTGACGGAGAGTCATTGATGCACTTGTCCGATAGGGTTAACTGATAGAGGGATCATGGCCTCACAGTCACGTAATTTACTTATATACTCTAGACCTGTTGACGCCTTACTCCCAGTGTACTATATACAATATGATTGATTGGAGATGTGCAATTAACATCCACCTTACAAAATTTGGTGGCTCTCACATTATCCAGCTCAAGTTGGAAAGATCTGGTTGCATAAGCACTTGATGTGCCATGGTGAGTGATTCAGTCTCTATTGCAGAAGGTATGGCTGCATAAGGACTTAGGAAGGAAGTCTAGGCTAGAGATACCAACATGAAAATTATGCAGAGGTGATATTGAAAATATAAGAAAAAAATGAGATCATCAAAGAAGAGGTGGAGAACACAAAAGAATACCTATTTTTAAGAGGATGGGGAAGAGGATTCAGGAAAGAACTCTAAGAATTGATCTCATTTAAAAATTAAAAGTGTTTTCTTAACTCTATACTTGAAGAATATTATATAATTTTATAATAGCTTCCTTAAAAAGAAAAAAGAATTGATCTGAGATGTAAGAGAATCAGGAGAGAAAGCATGGTATCATGGAAAAGAAAAGAAGAGATATTTCTCAAAGGAGAAGTTGGTCAGCATGTAGAACTACCAGAGAGAAATCTAATAAGGTAAGTACTCAAAAACATTCCCTGTGTCAATAAGATTCAGTAAGGTTGTAAGGGCAGAAGCCTGATTACAGTGGGTTAATAAATCAGGTGGGAGGGAGTAGAGAAAATAAACATGGCAACACTTTCAAGATATTCACTGAGAAGTAAAGAAGAGGTGCAATATTCAGGATTAACAGGAAAGGGAGAGATTCTTTCTTAGGTGGGTATTCAGTTTTCAACGCTGTAAACTAGCCAGCTCAAAGATTTCTTTTCCTTCTTAAACTAGTTCAGTTGACTAATTTTTGTTGAGGAGTTAGTTCTTCAGCCAGCTAATAGGAGATGCAGCTGCTTTAAGGAAATGCCATCCTTTTATTTATCTCACCACTTCCTCTTACAAAAGGAAAGACTTGGGTTACAACATGGGTTGTGTTCTACTCTAACCACCAGAATTCAAGTAAGGGCTGGGGGTTGTCCAGAGCCTGGAAACAGGAGGAAAAAGTGATTAAAATAAACACAAAGCTTGTTTACATATTCACAGGAAACTTCCCACGACCTATTAAAATGGAAACAAAGAGATCAAATTCAAGAAAGGGATGCAAATGCTGAATTTCTCTTAGTCCATAGAGGCCAATGTTCTTTACAGTAAAAAGCCCTGCAAAAGACTATTAGCCAAATTCACTACTGTTTTCTCTGGCTGCCAGCTTTTCAGCATCCGGTCACATTGTTGCACTGATTTTCCCCCTTATTACAGGCAGGCGGGAGCTTGCAATTCCCTGCTGAAGCAGAGGGCATCTGTGCAGATGCATATCGTAGGCAATTGCACTGTGACTCACACAGTGAGCCTGGGAATCTTGGGAGTTGAACTGAGGACAAAGTGGGAGGGATTTCCCTTCCCAGGGCTGGTCTCCCGGTCTCTTTACACACCCTGTTCTTCACGGAAGCTTACTGCTTGGCTGCGGAGTGCCTCCTGGAGAAAGATTATGAGGCCTATAGGGAGAGTTAGTGCTTGCTGCTTTTTTTCTGTCTTAACCAACTCCCTTGACTTTGTGCTTTACTGTGCTTTTACTGTTGTTTTCCTTCTGAAGTTCCCCAACTTTATATATGAGTTTATGAGAAATTTTATAGCTAAGATTGGTGATGATTATACGACTACTTAGAAATTGTACAGCAATTATTATCAGGGATTTCAAAGAACTTTGTAGGTCTTAATCTCTGGAACATTTGTTAGGAGATATAAGGAGATATTATTAGGATTAAGACCGATATCCAATTTCAGGAAGAGCTGGGAGGCAGCTTTCTCCCCTCCTTCCCTCCTTTTTCCTTCCTCTCCTTTCTCCCTTTCTGCCCTTCCTTTCTTTTCCATTCTTCCTGTTCTTAACACTACCGTATTCGCCCTGATAGCCTGCTTTTTCCACAGAGCTATCATGAGATGGAAAAACACATAGGAAACTATTTTAAATTTCATAAAGCCCTATGATATTGTTTTGTGATTATGGTGATCCCTCCTGTGCTATTTTTGGAATGAAGAGCAAAGACGATATCACGCATAGAAACAGCAATTTACATATGAGTACTTCTTTCTTTTACCTTGCGCATGAAGCTGAAGCAGTAGTAGTGACCTTCTCATATATATATATATATTTTTTTTTTTTTTTTTCTGTACGCGGGCCTCTCACTGTTGTGGCCTATCCCGTTGCGGAGCACAGGCTCCGGACACGCAGGCTCAGCGGCCATGGCTCACGGGCCCAGCCGCTCTGCGGCATGTGGGATCTTCCCGGACCGGGGCACAAACCCTTGTCCCCTGCATCGGCAGGCGGACTCTCAACCACTGCGCCACCAGGGAAGCCCTATATATATATTTTTTTTTTAATTTTTTTTAACTGATTGCTGATAACAGTAGTCAGACTTTTGTCTCAGTTCTGCCTGTATCAGGCCTTGGGTGCCTGTGTGTATATATATATCTATCCATATCTATATCTATATTTATATTTATATCTATTACAGCCTTTTAGGGTTATTAATCATAAATTACATTGGATTCCTCAAACTGCCACAAATATTTATAGAGTGACTGTGACCTTCCTTCTTGGTCTTATCTTCTTTCCCTAACATTTCTCAGTGTACTTACAAAAAGATTAGCTCCTGTCCTATTGCTTACAGAATGAATGGGCTGGTCTATTTCTCTCAAGTTCAGAACTATGAAGTTTCCCTCAGTTTCTGAGATCATAGTAGCTACATTTCTTCTATTTCTGAGTGTTCAATGGGGAAGGCATTAGTGCTTTAGTATATGATACAATATACTTTCAGGATATTAGGTACCATCAGATATTACATACATAACTGATTTAGTTAATACCCAGTAGGGCTTCTGGAACTTGCTGGAATTACTCGTATGGATATCTGGGCCTTCCATGGTAGCTCACGTCTCAGGACCATTTGGAAGGTTGGCCCACTCTTGTCAGGTGAACACTGACTGTTGGCCTGTTGTTCTTGGCTCAAGGTCTACCCTGAGCTGAGATGCTTGCATCTTGCTTCTAGGACATTAGTGAGTTGGGTAAACCTTTAAATGTGAAAGAAAAATAAAATGAAACAGAACCTTCTTCTGTTGAGGCCTCTTTGACTCCTCTAGATAGTTCTGTCTTCCTTAGGTTGACAGGGTGGGATTTTCCTTCCTCCAGATCTCCTTTTATTCTCTCCCACCCCCCAAGAGCATAATAACACACCAAAAGCATCATATTCTAGGCTCAATCTTAGAAGAAGAGTCTGCAGGATGTACAGTCTTCTTTGGGGACCAAGCACTACAAGAACCTGTTGGCTCTCCAATGGGACAATGCCTATAGACTGAAACGGAAAAGAAGGTCTGCACGATCTCTAGGGCTTTGCAGATTTGTGATTATCTAATAGCAAGATTACTCCTCCCAACTATTCCTTTCCACTGCATGACAAACTACCTGTAGGTACTGCTAGATGTCACAGGTGTAATAAAGAAGTTAATTTGTTAGTCATGGATGTCATTTTGGATAGCTCCCTAGCACACATGCTTCTGGCTCTGTGATCTCACTGGCTATTGAATTTCTCAGTGGAACGTGTTTTCTTTGGGACAGAAATTTAAAAACCTCTTTGGGACAGAAGAGTTACTTCTTGTTTGATGTTAGAGAGGAAAAGAGAAAAGAGTCTCTCCCTCTCCCCGCAACTGGAGCAAGAACATAACACTTCCCATGGGACTCTATCATCCCCATTCCCCTACAGATCAGCTCAAAGTTTTATTGTTAATCACTTTATCCTCAGTACTACAGTCAAATCATTCCTTACTTTTGCAATTTCATATGTTTCCTTCCCTTTTCTCTAGTCAAGCATAGGTTTCCTACTGATGAAAGGACACTGTTTAATACATTAGGAGACCAATAGTGAGTATTCTGTCTTGTAAAAGTCTGGTTTAAGACCAGTGATGTGCTGGAGAGGGAGGAGATCAAGATGGCAGAGTAAGGGGACATGGAGCTCACCTCCCCCCATGAACACATCAAAAATACCTCTACATGTGGAACAATTCTCAGAGAAAACTAACTGGAAATGGAGAGAGGGACTCCTTTATAACCAAGGCTTATGTGAAAGATATACACATAATCAGGTAGGATGGGAAGAAAGATATCAGGTTGGGACCTGTACCCCTGAGAGGGATGGAGAAGAAAAGGGGGATTGCATGGGTGGACACTTTCCCTGGGGAGTGAGTGGATCGAGTCACAAACTGGGCGTCCCAGTCTTGGGGTCCTATGGGTAGGAGACAAGCCCCCTTGGCTGCTTGGAGGACTTTGGAGACAGATATAAAGGCTGGAGAAGCCTAGACCCACACTTATGAGGAGTGCACGAGTGCTGACGTGACCCCAGGAAGGGTGGAGAGAGGTCTGCCCTAGCTGCTGCCACCTTGCTGCACTCCTCAGTTAGAGGTGAGTGAACACCCTGGCACTGCTCACTCCACACCACAGCTTAGCACTGGATCTAGGGCATCCAGGACCTGGAAGAAGACCTGATATAGGAATGCAGAGGCAACCCAAGGCCCTAGGGTGTAGCTCAGGTGGAGTGGCGGTGGCTGATATCAATGCTTACTCAAATGGCATCCCAGAAGCAGCCTAGAGTTCTGATGGCAGTGCAGCTTCCAGAATTCCCATGACAGCCTCACTGTGTGCCCTAGCCCAAGCTGAGCAAACACTCAGGCCCTGCTCACTCCACAAGACAGCCTAGCACTAGATCTGGGGTGGCCATGACAGGGGAAAGATGCAACCATGGCCTGTATCTGAGTACAGCCACGGATGCCTACACAGGCAGAGCATCTGACCTCTGTAACACATGAACCCCACTTGCTTCAGCACTCTCCCTCCTTTGGGACAAATGTCCCAGAGTAGGGAGAAGAAAAAACACACACTTAAAGGGAATAGAGCCACCTTGAGCCCAGTCCTTAGTGCTTCTGATCCAGCAACTTGGGTGCAGACTCTTCTTTAACAGCGTGGTAACGACCACTGAGCAGAGGAAGTCCCACCTCACACCCTGTGCAAGTTCTAGCTCCTCAATCACCAGCCATACGCCCTACCAAGGTGATAGCTGACAGCACACCCTGAGGAAAGATGTGACTGGCAACCTCATCAAATCCAGCTTTCCCACCAAATGCATTGGGCATATGCAGCTTGTATAAGGGTGCTCCCACATAAGAATATCTCTTTAAGACTACAATAGGAAATTGTTTCACCTAAATTCATAGAGACAGAGAAAGTTAAGTAAAATGAAAAGGCAGAGGAAGTACTTTCCACTGAAAGAGCAATAGAAAGTTTTTGAAGAAAACAAATAATGAAACAGAAATAAACAATTCACCAAGGAATTCAAGATATTGGCAATAGAAATGTTACCTGACTTAAGGAAGAGAATTGATCTCAACACAGATCATTTTAACAAGGAACTAGAAAATATAAAGAAGACCAAATCAAAAACATATAATTCAAAATCTGAGATTAAAAAATATGCTAGAAGCAATGAATAGCAAATAAATGATACAGAAAAACACATAAGTGATCTGGAAGATAGAATAATGGAAATCACCCAATCAGAACAACAGACAGAAAGACAAATTAAAAACAAAAACAAAAACAAAAGTGAGTGTAACATATGAGATCTCTGGGATAACATAAAAAATGCTAACATTCGCATTACAGGGGTTCTAGAAAGAGAAGAGAGAGAGAAGAGTATCAAAAAAGTATTTGAAGAAATTATGGCTGAAAACATCCCAAATCTAAAGAAGGAAACAGATGTCCAGGTACAGGAAATACAGAGGGTCCCAAACAAGTTGAACCAAAACAGAACCACACCAAGACATATCATAATTCAAATGACAAAATTTCGAGATAAAGAGAGAATTCTAAAGGCAGCAAGAGAAAAACAAAGATACAAGGGAATTCCCATAAGGCTATCAGCTGAATTCTCTGCAGAAATTTTGCAGGCCAGAAAGGAGTGACATGATATATTCAAAGTGCTGAAAAGTAAAAACCTGTAACCTAGGATGCTCTACCCAGCAAGACTATCATTTAGAATAGAAGAAGAGGTATAGAACTTCTCAGACAAGCAAAAAATGAAAGAATTCAGCAATAATAAACCTACCCCAAAAGAAACGTTGAAGGGTTGTCTCCACATGGAAAACAAGTAAGAATCTATAGAAAAGAATCTATAGAATGCCAATAGGAGAGGTAAATGTAGAGTAAGGACTGGCAGTCACTCAAATAAGCCAGTACAAAGATTAAAAGACAAAAAAAATTTTTAAAGCAATTATAACTACAATAAACAGTAAAGGGAGAAGACTGACGATGCAAAATATGACAGCAAAAACACAAAATGTGGTAGAGGGAAGTAAAAAATGTAGATCTTTTAAAATGTATTTGAATGTAAATGACTATTAGTTTAAATCAAGTAGACATAATTATGGGTCAACATATATGAACCCAATGGTAGCCGCAAATCAAAACCTACAATAGGTACACAAAAACCAAAAAGAAAGGAACCCAAGAATACCACTAAAGAAAATCCTGAAACTGCAATGGGAGAAACAAAAAGGAAAAGAACTGAACAGTGAAGAACTACAAAACCAATCGGAAAACCAGTAATATAATGGCAATAAGTACATACCTATTAATAATTACTTTAAATGTTAATGGACTAAATGCTCTGATCAAAAAGCATTATCTGATTGGATTAAAAAACAAGACCCTTCAATATGCTGCCTACAAGAAACTCACTTCAGGGCTAAAAACACAAACAGATTGAAAGTGAGGGAGTGGAAAAAGATATTCCCAACAGAAATTACAAGAAAGTGGGGTTAGCAATACTCATATCAACAAAGTATATTTTAAAACAAAAGCAATAACAAAAGACAAAGAAGGGCATAATCTAATGATAAAGTGACTCATGCAAGAAGAGGATGTTACACTCGTTAACATATGCACACCCAGTATAGGAGCACCTAAATATATAAGGCAAATACCAACAGACATAAAGAGAGAAACTGACAATAATACAATCATAGTAGGGAACTTTAGCACTCCACTGACATCAATGGACAGATCATCCAGACAGAAAATCAGTAAGACAACAGTGGTCAGACAATATGAACAGACTGATCACTAGAAGTGAAATTGAATTTGTAATAAAAAAACTCCCGCAAACAAAAATCCAAGACTGGATGGCTTTACATGAGAATTCTACCAAACATATAAAACAGAACTTATACCTATTCTTCTCAAATTATTACAGAAAATTGAAGAGAAGGGAATGCTCCCAAATTCATTCTACAAGGCCACCATTACCCTGATACCAAAACCAGACAAAGACACCACACACACACACAAAATTACAGCCAACATCTTTAATGAATATAGATGTAAAAATTCTCAAAAAAATATTAGCAAACCGAATCCAACAGTGTATAAAAGGATCATACACCATGAACATTTTGGATTTATTCCAGGGTCACAAGAATGGTTTAATAGTTGCAAATCAATCCATGTAATAAACCACATTAACAAAAGGAAGGATAAAAATCACATGATCATCTCAATAGACTCAGAAAAAGCATCTGACAAAATTCAACCCCCACTCATGATAAACACTCTAATCAAAGTGGGTATAGAGAGACACATCTCAACATAATAAAGGCCATTTACGGCAAACTCACAGTCAACATAATACTCAACCATGAAAAGCTGAAAGCCTTCCTGCTAAATTCAGGAATAAGACAAGGATGCCCACTCTAACCACTTCTATTTAAGATAGTATTGGATGTCCCAGCCACAGCAATCAGACAAGAAAAAGATAAAATGTATCCAAATTGGAAGGGAAGAGGTAAAATTGTCACTATTTGCAGATGACATGATACTTTATACAGAATACCCTAAAGTCTCCACCCAAAAACTATTAGAACTAATAAATGAATTCAACAAGGTTTCAGGATACAAGATTAAGTTACATAAATCTGTTGCATTTCTATACATTAAGAGAAAGTAAAAAAACATCTTGTTTAAAATCACATGAAAAAAAAAGATAAAATACCAGAAATAAACTTAACCAAGGAGGTGAAGGACCTATACTCTGAAAATTATAAAACACTGATGAAGGAAATTGAAGATGATGCAATGGAAAATAATCCCATGCTCTTGGATTGGAAAAATTAGTATTATTAAATTAACCATACTACCCAAAGCAATCTACAGATTTAATGCAATCCCTATCAAAATGCCCCATGATAATTTTTTTGTTCATTTTTTTAAAACTTATTTATTTATTTATTTTTTGGGTGTGTTGTGTCTTCATTGCTGTGCACGGGCTTTCTCTAGTTGTGGTGAGTGGGGGCTACTCTTCGTTGTGGTGTGCAGACTTATTGCAGTGGCTTCTCTTGTGGAACACGGGCTCTAGGGCACCTGGGCTTCAGTAGTTGTGGCTTGTGAGCTCTAGAGCGCAGGCTCAGTAGTTGTGGTGCATGGGCTTAGTTGCTCCACGGCATGTGGGATCTTCCCAGACTGGGCTTGAACCCCTGTCCCCTGCATTGGCAGGTGGATTCTTAACCAATGCACCACCTGGGAAGACCCGTCATGACATTTTTCACAGAACTAGAACAAATAAACCTAAATTGATATGGAACCACAGAAGACCCAGAATTGCCAAAGCAATCTTGAGAAAATAGAACAAAGCTGGAGGTATGACTCTCCCAGACTTCAGCCTATACTACAAAGCTAAAGTAATCACAACAGCATGGTATTGGCACAAAAACAGACATATGGATCAATGGAACAGAATAGATAACCCAGAAATAAACCCACACACCTATGGTCAGTTAATCTACAACAAAGAAGTGAGAATATGCAATGGAAAAAGGACAGTCTCTTCAACAAGTGGTGGTGGGAAAACTGGACAGCCATATGTAAAGCAATGCGATTAGAACATTCCTTCACAGCATATACAAAAATAAGCTCAAAATGGTTTAAAGAACTAAATGTAGGAATGGAGGCCACAAAACTCCTAGAACACTCTTTGACGTAAATCACAGCAATATTTTTTTGGATCTGTCTTCTAATGCAAAAGAAATAAAAGCAAAAATAAACAAATGGAACCTAATTAAACTTAAAAGCTTTTACACAGAAAAGGAAACCATCAACAAAATGAAAAGACAACCTATGGAATGGGAGAAAATTTTTGCAAATGACGTGGTCAACAAGGGGTTAATATTCAAAATATACAAACAGTTCATACAACTCAGTATCAAAAACAGGAACAACCTAATCAAAACATGAGCAGAAGAGCTGAATAAATATGTTTTTCCAAAGAAGAGGTACAGATGGCTAACAGGCACATGTAAAGATGTTTAACGTGGATAATTACTAGGGAAATGCAAATCAAAACAACGTTGAGATATCACCTCACACCTTTCAGAAAGACTATTATCAAAAAGTCTACAAATAACAAATATTGGAGAGGATATGGAGAAAAGGGGACCCTTGTATACCATTGGTGGGAATGTAAATTGGTACAGCCACTATAGACAGTATGGAGTTTCCTCAGAAAACTAAAAATAGAACTACCATGTAATCCAGCAATTCCACTCCTGGGTATATACCTGGAAAAAACAAAAACACTAATTCAAAAAGATACACATGTCCCAATGTTCATAGCAGCACTATTTACAATAACCAAGACAAGGAAGCAACCCAGGGCCCATCAATAAATGATTGGATTAAGAAGAAATGGTATATATTGAGATATATACATACACACACACACACACACATATATACCATTGTATAAATTATATATACATATGTACAATGAAATATAAAAAAGAATGAAATTCTGCATTTGCATCAATGTGGACAGACCTAGAGAATATTATGCTTAGTGAAATAAGCCAGGCAGAGAAAGACATATTATATGATATTACTTATACGTGGAATCTAAAAAATAATACAAATAAAGGTATATGCAAAGCAGAAACAGAGTCACAGATATAGAAAACAAACTTGCAGTCACCAAGGGGGAGAGGGAAAAGGGGAGGGACAAATTAGGGATACAGGGTTAACAGATAAAAAGTACTACGTATAAAATAGATAAGCAACAGGGATATACTGTATAGCACAGGGAATTATAGCCGTTATCTTGTAATAACTTATGATGGAATATAATCTGCAAAAAAATCTGAATCACTATGCTGTACACTCAAAACTAATATAATATTGTACATCAACTATTCTTCAGTTTAAAAAAAAGGGACCAGTGTTGTGTTGGTAAAAATTTAAAGACTGCCTCTCTGGGTAAAAAGCCCTGATTTATAGTACTGGCTTATTTCCATGGTGTAAGTACTCCCACCATGAAGTCACTGAATACAGAGCTGGGAAGCAACACCCATAATCAGATTCTGCAAGCAGGTACCAGGCAGCTCCAGCATACCACTGAATATATGTGAAGTGCTTAGGACATGGTTTGGAACATAATAAATTCTAAGCTAATGTGTCTTTTTATCAATTATTATTAATTACTATTGTTATTATCATTGTCCTCTCTCTTCCTCTTTTATGAATGTATGTATGCATCCAGTGATGTGCTGAGAAACTCTTTAAAAAAGACTTGATTTGCATCATTTGCCAATTTCCATGTAAGTATGTACACAATGGGTGATTTTATGTTATCAAGGAGTTAACACTTAGATTGTGGAATTACTGACTATTTAACAATCTGCCCTTTCAAACTGATAGGAAATTGCCCCAGCACTCAAATGTTTTAAGAGATTATTTCCAGAGATGTCTGTATTGACCTCAGGATTTTGTTCACAAACATTGAAAGGAGAAGTTGTAATTTTTAGCTTCTGTGTAAGTGAACTTTTTCTCTTTTGAGTAAAAACCTATGAGTAAGTGTTTTCTATTTCTTTTTCCCAACTCTTCTATTTGAATAATTTTACCTCTCAGTTTACAAAAAAATTAGAACAAAATTTTATATTTTTAGTGCCATAGAATTTGAATGAAGGAAGAGATCATTAAGCTCAGGACAGCTTGGAGAGAAGCTGAGGCTAGACAAAATAGTTTGGATAGATAGAAAAGAATGGAGAGGGCATCCTAGGTAGAAGAAGTGTATAATTAAAGTAACAGAAGGGGAAATAAAATCAGTGGTATTCATGGGGAACATTCACTCAATATACACTCCCTGATCACCATATGCTTGACACTGTGCTTGGTGCTAGAGCTATAAGGCAATGAAACAAAATTCCTATATTCATAGGCTCTGAAATGACGAGAAGAAACACTAGATTGGAAAAGATGGTTTGGGAAAAGTGCAAATTAAATTTTGTTGGGTAAATTGAGGTAATTTCGTGGAAGAATGTGAGTTTATAATCATCAGATACATAAAAGAAGTCACTGTAGAATTGTGAATGACAATTAAAATGGTATTTTGCAACAATCAATTTAGTCGAGATATGTAGAACAGATTAGGAGGTTGGAGACAGGGAGAGATAAAAGAATATTGAAATAACTAGAAATAAAGAGAGTCTGAATTGAGATTGATAACACTTCTTCCCTGATTGTACATGAGGAAGAAAAAGAATCAGATATTTAGAAAAGGAGTTGACAAATTTTCCCATAAAAAGCCAGATAGTAAATGTTTTAAACTTTGCAGGTCACATGGTCTCTGTTGCAGCTACTCAGTTCTGTCCTTGTACTGTGAAAGCAGCCACAGATGGTACAAAAATAAACAAGCATGAATGTGTTCCAATATAACCAGCAGTGGTGGATTGGTCCACTGGCTGTAGTTATTCGACCCCGGTTCAGAGTATAGAGAAAATGACAATGGTCATTGTCTAGGAGAGAGGATTATAACTTAAATTTTGGATATGCCAGATTTAGGTGATGAAGAGGAAATCTAGGTGGAAATACGGAAGTTTAAGATTGGATTTTGGATGAGAGATCAAGCTTGGATTCAGATTTGAGCTATTCACTGTTAAAGTAAGAAAGGTGATGCACATTTAGGATCAAACAAGGAACACAGAAACCAGAAGCAATCTGATACAATCGATTAAACAGATGATGAAGGAGCTAAGGAGACAAATAGGGGACAACACAGAGATTAGGAATAGCATGTGGCTAGGATCCTAAGCTGTGGCTAGGATAGGGGTGGTGTTCCTGGAGGGACAGGATGAAGTATATCATTACAATAATGGCCCCTAGGGGATGTCATTCCCTTGTGTCCAGGCCCTTTACAATATATTATTGCTGCTCTTCTCTTCAAGAAGTAAAGTTTATTTAAATCAAGAAGTAAAGTTTATTTACATCAAGAAGTAAAATCTATCCCTTTGAATAAGGTCTAGCCTTGTAACTCTCTTTGACCAATAGAACGTGGTGGATGTGACATTGTATGAATTCTGGAACTCATAGGCCTTAAGATGTCTTGCAGTTCCAGTCTTGCCCTCTCAAAAACTTCAGATTGCCACGCTGTGAAAAAACCCAGTCTTGTCTGCTGAGAGATGAGCCATTTCATGGAGGAGAACCTAGTTAGCAGCCAAAATAAATTGCCAGACATGTGAGTGATGCCATCTTGTACCATCCAGCTCCAGTGAAGACATCAGAGATGGCATCCAAGGCAGAAAGAGAGAGGGAGAGAAATATCCTGGCTTCTCCCATCCTTTACCCTCCTGTCTTCCTCAGTGCCTCTGCCTGGACCTCCTTTTTCCCTCCAGTGCCCCCATTTGGTCTAACCAAATGAAGCCAGCTGATAAGGGACCCCTGGGAAACACGGTCTGCAAAATGAAGTAGAACTGGGGAAACAAGCCCAGGATCAGCACAGCAGATGAAGCAAAGGAAATCAAGCATGAAGTGGGGGAGAGAAGCAGAGGGTTTAGCCCTGTTTCGGCCAAGAGAAGGAAGAGGAACTGGTAAAGAAGCAGAGATAGACCAGCCAGGTAGGTTGGAGAAACATAATACAATGCTGGCCTTAATTAAAAAGTGAGAGGATTATAAGGCAGAAGGAGAGGTGTAATAAATGGTGTATAATAATGCAGAGACTTCAAAGAGTGTGACTGGCTAAAGAGACAATTTTACTTGGTGACATGCAGTAATTAGTGACCCATAAGTGGCCTGTAACTGTTGATTAATTTTTACTTCCCAAATTGTGGTTTGAAAATCCTCAAAGGTTTGTAAAAGTGTCACAGGGGACTCATCATTAGAAATGGTAATGACATCTATTTTGGCTTCTAGTATGTACAAAAAATTTGTTATTTATTTGGTAAGTTTATAAAAGATTCTTGAATATAATGAATCTCCCTTAAAAAATCCATACAGGGATACATAAAAAATTAAGTTAATGGCCTCCAATTTCTTTTTCAAAATACCTAAATGATGATGTGATTATTTTTTTCTTTCAAAACTGAACACTTTGAGAGTCTGGTAGAGTGTATTGAGTGGCCAGGCACAGCAGTCATTGGATATAAGATAATTATACTTGTGATTTGGTCACCCAGTTGAATGCCTCTAGCCATTATGCTGATTTTGATTACAGTAGAGCTAAAACTTTTTTTTTATTCTTAAATACCTTTTAAATTTAATTTATACCCATGATGGGACTTTTGATAAAGATAAAAAAACAAAATGAATATTCAAGTTAAATACATGTTAATTAAGAGTATACAAATGATAATAATTCTCTAATTTGCTTCAAGACATTCCTGTACAGAATTCTGGTTTCATTAATTTCATCACATTTTTTTAAATATAGCACACCAAAATCTCTCTAGTACTTCTGAAACCAGTGTAAAAAGAAAAAAGCAGAGTGACAAATATATCTAATTTAACTTTTTTACTTATTACAAATAAAGATAACCCATATCTATAATGTGACATTTTGAAATAAATGCTGTTCTAGATAATTTTGTCTTGTTATTTAAAAACAAGTGTAAAAACTGTATGATACCATTATATACAATTGTAAAAAGTCAAATCTAAACTGTAATGACAGAAAGCATATCAGTGGTTTCCTAAGACCAGAGGTGGGGACATATAACAACAAAGGAGCATGAGAGAATTTTTTGGGATGATGGAAATATCTGTATCTCAATTGTGGAGGTAGTTACATTGTTAAATTCAACAAACTATACATTTACAAAGGGTGCACTATATTGAATATAAATTAGATCACCACATAGTAAATTTGAAAAACATATATAAACTTCATAAAAATAACTCAGTTCACTTTTTTAAATGTTCAATTAGAGAATTCCAAATATTAGATCACAAAAGCAGATTTTTATCTATGAGGGCCAGGACAGGGGTAAGGTAAATGAGACACCCAGGGCACGAAGTTGAAGGAGGAGCTCACCACCAGAGTTTTGAAAGGGTCAGCCCTGCCCTTGTATGTCTCTAAATTATTCCTCCTTAAATCTTGTGCCCTGAGGGCCTCACTTGCCTTGCCCTTTTTGACAACTTAATAGAAGTTAAAATTTTATTCCATCTTTTAATATTTTGGTACCTAAATCTAATGTTTTAAAATATGCTGCCATTAAACTTTATGTGCTGCCAAATTAAAAAAAAAAAAATACCCGTGTGACTTGTTGAGTTTGAGTGTAAGGATTGCTGCCTTTCACTTCTGGAAAACTCTCAACCATTATCTCTTGGAATATTGCCCCTTTCTCTCTCGTTTTCTCCTTCTGAAACACTGAATGTGTATGTGTTAGAGCCTGTTCCTCATGTCCTGTTGTCTCTTGTTCATATTCTCCATCCCTTTGTCTCTTTGTCCTATATTCTGGATAAAAGCTTGAGTTCTCTCTTTGGTTGTTTTTAACCTATGTCTTATCCTGTCCATTGAGCTTCTAAATTCCAAGATCATTATTTTTCTTTCTTTAATTTCTATTTATTTATCAAAACTGCCTGTAATTTTGACACCCTCTAGTATTTCTTTAAAAAGTTTAAAGAGACATTCCTTACATTTTAAACATTGATAATAAATATCAATTGGCAAGAAATATCAAATATCAAAATGCCAGGAATTCAATCTGGCTCACTGATATGCCTGATCCCAGGCACCGAGGACAGTCTGGCACAAAGTATGATACTGATAAATATGTGTTTATAAATTCATTATTTACAATCTTTGCAGGTCAGATTCTGTTTTTTGTTTTTTCTGCTGATTCTTGCTAATGGCAACTTGTTTCCTTGGGTGTTTGCAATTTTTTTCCCCCTTATTGTGAGCTCATGTTTCTTGGAACTTTATTTGGGAAAACTTTGTGTCCTGGGTCTAAGGTGCTTTCCTCTGGAAAGTTTCTATATTTGCTCTTCCCAGATGTAACCGAGGCACTAACAACCAAGGGCCACTTTAAAGTCTTAGCTTAAGATTTTTATGGCTTAAGTAGGTGGAGTGCATGAGTCCCCAATCTACCTGAAGACTAGCTTACGATTAAGAATTCTCATGGGAGACTTCCGGGTAAGATGGCGGAAGAGTAAGACGCGGAGATCACCTTCCTCCCCACGGATACACCAGAAATACAGCTACACGTGGAACAACTCCTACAGAACACCTACTGAACGCTGGCAGAAGACCCCAGACCTCCCAAAAGGCAAGAAACTCCCCACATACCTGGGTAGGGCAAAGCGGAGAGATCCGCACACAGAGGATCGGTGCCGAGCGGCACTCACCAGCCCGAGAGGCTTGTCTGCTCGCCCGCCGGGGCACGCAGCGCTGGAAGCTGAGGCTCGGGCTTCGGTCAGAGCGCAGGGAGAGGACTGGGGCTGGCGGCGAGAACTCAGCCTGAAGGGGGCTAATGTGCCACAGCTAGCCGGCAGGGAGTCCGGGAAAACTCTGGAGCTGCCGAAGAGGCAAGAGACTTTTTCTTCCCTCTTGGTTTCCTGGTGCGCGAGGAGAGGGGATTAAGAGCGCTGCTTAAAGGGGCTCCACGGACGGGCGCGAGTCGCGACTGAAAGCGCGGAGCCCAGTGACAGGCGTGGGACGCTGGGGCTGCTGCTGCCGCCGCCAAGAAGCCTGTGTGCGAGCGCAGGTCACTGCCCACACCGCCCTTCCGGGAGCCTGTGCAGCTCGCCACTGCCGGGGTCCCGGGATCCAGGGGCGGCTTCCCTGGGAGAACGCACGGCGCGCCTCGGGCTGGTGCAACGTCACGCCGACCTCTGCCACTGCAGGCTCGCCCCACATTCCGTGCCCCTCCCTCCCTCCCGGCCTGAGTGAGCCAGAGTCCCCGAAGAGGCTGCTCCTTTAACCCTGTCCTGTCTGAGCGAAGAACAGACGCCCTCCGGCGACCTACACGCAGAGGCGGGGCCAAACCCAAAGCTGAGACCTAGGAGCTGTGAGAACAAAGAAGAGAAAGGGAAACCTCTCCCAGCAGCCTCAGAAGCAGCGGATTAAAGCTCCACAATCAACTTGATGTACCCTGCATCTGTGGAATACATGAATAGACAACACATCATCCCAAATTGAGGAGCCAGGAGTCAGTGCTGTGCCTCTGAGGTGGGAGAGCCAACTTCAGGACACTGGTCCACAAGAGACCTCCCAGCTCCACATAATATCAAACGGCGAAAATCTTCCAGAGATCTCCATCTCAACACCAGCACCCAGCTTCACTCAACGACCAGCAGGCTACAGTGCTGGACACCCTAAGCCAAACAACTAGCAAGACAGGAACACAACGCCACCCATTAGCAGAGAGGTGGCCTAAAATCATAAAAAGTCCACAGAAACCCCAAAACACACCACCAGACGTGGACCTGCCCACCAGAAAGACAAGATCCAGCCTCATCCACCAGAACACAGGCACTAGTCCCCTCCACCAGGAAGCCTACACAACCCACTAAACCAACCTTAGCCACTGGGGACAGACACCAAAAACAACGGGAACTACGAACCTGCAGCCTGCAAAAAGGAGACCCCAAACACAGTAACATAAGCAAAATGAGAAGACAGAAAAACACACAGCAGGAGAAGGAGCAAGATAAAAACCCACGAGACCTAACAAATGAAGAGGTAATAGGCACTCTACCTGAAAAAGAATTCAGAATAATGATGGTAAAGATGATCCAAGATTCTATTTCCCAGATCCAAAATCTTGGAAATAGAATAGACAAAATGCAAGAAACAGTTAACAAGGACCTAGAAGAACTAAAGATGAATCAAGCATCAATTAAAAACACAATACATGAAATAAAAAATACTCTAGATGGGATCAATAGCAGAATAACTGAGGCAGAAGAACGGATAAGTGAGGTGGAAGATAAAATAGTGGAAATAACTGCTGCAGAGCAAAATAAAGAAAAAAGAATGAAAAGAACAGAGGACAGTCTCAGAGACCTCTGGGACAACATTAAACGCACCAACATTCGAATTATAGGGGTTCCAGAAGAAGAAGAGAAAAAGAAAGGGACTGAGAAAATATTTGAAGAGATTATAGTTGAAAACTTCCCTAATATGGGAAAGGAAATAGTTAATCAAGTCCAGGAGGCACAGAGAGTCCCATACAGAATAAATCCAAGGAGAAATACGCCAAGACACATATTAATCAAACTGTCAAAAATTAAACACAAAGAAATCATATTAAAAGCAGCAAGGCAAAAACAACAAATAACACACAAGGGAATCCCCATCAGGATAACAGCTGATCTCTCAGCAGAAACTCTACAAGCCAGAAGGGAGTGGCAGGACATACTTAAAGTGATGAAGGAGAAAAACCTGCAACCAAGATTACTCTACCCAGCAAGGATCTCATTCAGATTTGATGGAGAAATTAAAACGTTTACAGACAAGCAAAAGCTGAGAGAGTTCAGCACCACCAAACCAGCTTTACAACAAATGCTAAAGGAACTTCTCTAGGCAAGAAACACAACAGAAGTAAAAGACCTACAATAATGAACCCAAAACAATTAAGAAAATGGGAATAGGAACATACATATCGATAATTACCTTAAATGTAAATGGACTAAATGCTCCCACCAAAAGACACAGAGTGGCTGAATGGATACAAAAACAAGACCCATCTATATGCTGTCTACAAGAGACCCACTTCAGACCTAGAGACACATACAGACTGAAAGTAAGGGGATGGAAAAAGATATTCCATGCAAATGGAAACCAAAAGAAAGCTGGAGTAGCAATTCTCATATCAGACAAAATAGACTTTAAAATAAGGACTACTAGAAGAGACAAAGAAGGACACTACATAATGATCAAGGGATCGATCCAAGAAGAAGATATAACAATTGTAAATATTTATGTACCCAACATAGGAGCACCTCAATATATAAGGCAAATACTAACAGCCATAAAAGGGGAAATCGACAGTAACACACTCATAGTAGGGGACTTTAACACCCCACTTTCACCAATGGACAGATCATCCAAAATGAAAATAAATAAGGAAACACAAGCTTTAAATGATACATTAAACAAGATGGACTTAATTGATATTTATAGGACATTCCATCCAAAAACAACAGAATACACATTTTTCTCAAGTGCTCATGGAACATTCTCCAGGATACATCATATCTTGGGTCACAAATCAAGTCTTGGTAAATTTAAGAAAATTGAAATTGTATCAAGTATCTTTTCCGACCACAGTGCTATGAGACTAGATATCAATTACAGGAAAAGAGCTGTAAAAAATACAAACACATGGAGGCTAAACAATACACTACTTAATAACGAAGTGATCACTGAAGAAATCAAAGAGGAAATTAAAAAATACCTAGAAACAAATGACAATGGAGACACGACGACCCAAAACCTATGGGATGCAGCAAAAGCAGTTCTAAGAGGGAAGTTTATAGCAATACAATCCCACCTTAAGAAACAGGAAACATCTCGAATAAACAACCTAACCTTGCACCTAAAGCAATTAGAGAAAGAAGAACAAAAACATCCCAAAGTTAGCAGAAGGAAAGAAATCATAAAAATCAGATCAGAAATAAATGAAAAAGAAATGAAGGAAACGATAGCAAAGATCAATAAAACTAAAAGCTGGTTCTTTGAGAAGATAAACAAAATTGATAAACCATTAGCCAGACTCATCAAGAAAAAAAGGGAGAAGACTCAAATCAATAGAATTAGAAATGAAAAAGGAGAAGTAACAACTGACACTACAGAAATACAAAAGATCATGAGAGATTACTATAAGCAACTCTATGCCAATAAAATGGACAACCTGGAAGAAATGGACAAATTCTTAGAAATGCACAACCTGTCAAGACTGAATCAGGAAGAAATAGAAAATATGAACAGACCAATCACAAGCACTGAAATTGAAACTGTGATAAAAAATCTTCCAACAAACAAAAGCCCAGGACCAGATGGCTTCACAGGCGAATTCTATCAAGCATTTAGAGAAGAGCTAACACCTATCCTTCTGAAACTCTTCCAAAATATAGCAGAGGGAGGAACACTCCCAAACTCATTCTACGAGGCCACCATCACCTTGATACCAAAACCAGGCAAGGATGTCACAAAGAAAGAAAACTACAGGCCAATATCACTGATGAACATAGATGCAAAAATCCTCAACAAAATACTAGCAAACAGAATCCAACAGCACATTAAAAGGATCATACACCATGATCAAGTGGGGTTTATTCCAGGAATGCAAGGATTCTTCAATATACGCAAATCAATCAACGTGATACACCATATTAACAAACTGAAGGAGAAAAACCATATGATCATCTCAGTAGATGCAGAGAAAGCTTTCGACAAAATTCAACACCCATTTATGATAAAAACCCTGCAGAAAGTAGGCATAGAGGGAACTTTCCTCAACATAATAAAGGCCATATATGACAAACCCACAGCCAGCATCGTCCTCAATGGTGAAAAACTGAAACCATTTCCACTAAGATCAGGAACTAGACAAGGTTGCCCACTTTCACCACTCTTATTCAACCTAGTTTTGGAAGTTTTAGCCACAGCAATCAGAGAAGAAAAGGAAATAAAAGGAATCCAAATTGGAAAAGAAGAAGTAAAGCTGTCACTGTTTGCAGATGACATGATACTATACATAGAGAATCCTAAAGATGCTACCAGAAAACTACTAGAGTTAATCAATGAATTTGGTAAAGTTGCAGGATACAAAATTAATGCACAGAAATCTCTGGCATTCCTATATACTGATGATGAAAAATCTGAAAGTGAAATCAAGGAAACACTCCCATTTACCATTGCAACAAAAAGAATAAAATATCTAGGAATAAACCTACCTAAGGAGACAAAAGACCTGTATGCAGAAAATTATAAGACACTGATGAAAGAAATTAAAGATGATACAAATAGATGGAGAGATGTACCATGTTCTTGGATTGGAAGAATCAACATTGTGAAAATGACTCTACTACCCAAAGCAATCTACAGATTCAATGCAATCCCTATCAAACTACCACTGGCATTTTTCACAGAACTAGAACAAAAAATTTCACAATTTGTATGGAAACACAAAAGACCCCGAATAGCCAAAGCAATCTTGAGAACGAAAAATGGAGCTGGAGGAATCAGGCTCCCTGACTTCAGACTATACTACAAAGCTACAGTAATCAAGACAGTATGGTACTGGCACAAAAACAGAAAGATAGATCAATGGAACAGGATAGAAAGCCCAGAGTTAAACCCACGGACATATGGTCACCTTATCTTTGATAAAGGAGGCAGGAATGTACAGTGGAGAAAGGACAGTCTCTTCAATAAGTGGTGCTGGGAAAACTGGATAGGGACATGTAAAAGTATGAGATTAGATCATTCCCTAACACCATACACAAAAATAAGCTCAAAATGGATTAAAGACCTAAATGTAAGGCCAGACACTATCAAATTCTTAGAGGAAAACATAGGCAGAACACTCTATGACATAAATCACAGCAAGATCCTTTTTGACCCACCTCCTAGAGAAATGGAAATAAAGACAAAAATAAACACATGGGACCTAATGAAACTTAAAAGCTTTTGCACAGCAAAGGAAACCATAAACAAGACCAAAAGACAACCCTCAGAATGGGAGAAAATATTTGCAAATGAAGTAACTGACAAAGGATTAATCTCCAAAATTTATAAGCAGCTCATGCAGCTCAATATCAAAAAAACAAACAACCCAATCCAAAAATGGGCAGAAGACCTAAATAGACATTTCTCCACAGAAGATATACAGACTGCCAACAAACACATGAAAGGATGCTCAACATCTTTACTCATTAGAGAAATGCAAATCAAAACTACAATGAGATATCATCTCACACCAGTCAGAATGGCCATCATCAAAAAATCTAGAAACAATAAATGCTGGAGAGGGTGTGGAAAAAAGGGAACACTCTTGCACTGCTGGTGGGAATGTGAATTGGTACAGCCACTATGGAGAACAGTATGGAGGTTCCTTAAAAAACTACAAATAGAACTACCATATAACCCAGCAATCCCACTACTGGGCATATACCCTGAGAAAACCATAATTCAAAAAGAGACATGTACCAAAATGTTCATAGCAGCCCTATTTACAATAGCCCGGAGATGGAAACAACCTAAGTGTCCATCATCGGATGAATGGATAAAGAAGATGTGGCACATATATACAATGGAATATTACTCAGCCATAAAAAGAAATGAAATTGAGCTATTTGTAATGAGGTGGATAGACCTAGAGTCTGTCATACAGAGTGAAGTAAGTCAGAAAGAGAAAGACAAATACTGTATGCTAACACATATATATGGAATTTAAGAAAAAAAAATGTCATGAAGAACATAGGGGTAAGACAGGAATAAAGACACAGACCTACTAGAGAATGGACTTGAGGATATGGGGAGGGGGAAGGGTAAGCTGTGACAAAGTGAAAGAGCGGCATGGACATATATACACTACCAAACGTGAGGTAGATAGCTAGTGGGAAGCAGCCGCATAGCACAGGGAGATCAGCTCGGTACTTTGTGACCGCCTGGAGGGGTGGGATAGGGAGGGTGGGAGGGAGACGCAAAAGGGAGGGGATATGGAAACATATGTATATGTATAACTGATTAAATTTGTTATAAAGCAAAAAAATAAAATAAAATAAAATTAAAAAAAAAAAAAAAAAGAATTGTCATGGGAAAACTTTTTGCTTTCTTCACACAAGACCAAGGCAAGATTTCTTACTATTTCACCTGAAGGTAGAAATGGAGGCTTAAGAAAATTAAGGTAATAAGGTAAGCTGAAAAAGGAGTTAAGATGAGTACGAAGATTTGAAGGACTTGGAAGCCCATGCTTTTTTCTAATACCAAACGTCTTTAAATGACTTGAATTGTGTTGATATATGAACCTGACTTAACCCAGCTCTCAAGTGGGTAAACGAGTTAGAGCTTGCAGGAAGCAAGTCATGTCCAGCTACTAGAGTGGAGTCAGAAACAGCAGTGAGATAGGAGTCTGCAGAAGGTTTCTGGTTCTTCGTGGCTAACGCCTCTGTGAATTCACCACAAAGGGTCTGCTGGTAGACTGGGGCTGCTATTGGTCAGCAGAGCAGGCAGTCAGGTAGGAAGCTGGACATAGATCAGGGAGAGCCATACAACCTGAACCTCTTTGTTCTTCTATGACTTGAGCAACCACCGTCT
The DNA here is from genome assembly GCF_964341445.2 of Mesoplodon mirus. Taxonomy (NCBI): domain Eukaryota; kingdom Metazoa; phylum Chordata; class Mammalia; order Artiodactyla; family Ziphiidae; genus Mesoplodon; species Mesoplodon mirus. The sequence goes on from NC_138977.1 coordinate 158,021,336, forward strand.
TTTGAGCATAATGGCCGCTGCTTTACTTGACCTCCCAAATCTCATGCAAACATCTCCATGGGTGGCACTAACCCAGGACTATACAGAGAAGAAGATTCTGGGAAATGTGGTTCCAGCTTATCTAAACAACCAGCAAAGGAGGGGAAAAACTTGGCAACCTACATATGCTAAACACATCTTTCGCCATCTCTGAGCAAAGGAACTGTAATGCTTACACTCCGCATAAGTGACCACCGGCTGCCTTACCTTGTTACCACAAAACTTATCACCTCGAGAGTGAGTGTGGGAAGTTGTATACACAGTGCATGTAGTGTTAAACGTGTATTTATTTTCCTGGGGTGTTTGTTTCAGAAGCAAAAATACACAGTCGTTTTCGATCTATAATTCCTGCAACTTTTTCAAGATGCTGCTTAAAAATCTTTAGTTCCTGGACTTCTCTGGTGGCTCAGAGGTTAAGAATCTGCCTGCCAATGCAGGGGACACGGGTTCGATCCCTGGTCAGGGAAGATCCCACATGGCACGGAGCAACGAAGCCTGTGCACCACAACTACTGAGCCTGCACTCTAGAGCCCACAAGCCACAACTACTGAGCCCGAGTACTGCAACTACTGAAGCCCACGTGCCTAGAGCCCATGCTACACAACGAGAAGCCACAAGCAATGAGAACCTGAGCACCTCAAGGAAGAGTAGCCCCTGCTCGCTGCAACTAGAGAAAGCCCGCACTCAAAAACAAAGACCCAACACAGCCAAAAAAAAAAAAAATCTTTAATTTCTGTAGCAATGGAAAACTGTGAATGTTGGAGCAGAGATAACGGTAATGAATGCTTGCCATTGACTGGCACCTTCACGTAAGGCTACACACAAACACATGGGCAACTGATTTATTGAGAGAGAAATGTGACATTGACAAGTTAATGTGACCCCCCCCATTCAGTGGGTCAAAGTCATTTGAAACCCTGCAAGCTCTCTGAAGAATAGGATTCTCAACCAGCCCACCTTTTGCTTTTGAAAAAGACTCTCAGAAAGATGTGACTTTAATTCATGGTCCACAGAGTTTCTCTCAAAGAATATGTGTTAATGCATCTGGAGTCCACTTCAGTCAGAACAGACTCATATATTATGAGGCTTGTGTGTCTCCTTTCTTCCAGCCCCGAGCATAAGAACGACATAGTCTGAGCTGTACCAGCTACCAATTTTCAGCACTTCTGGGCAAGATTTACTATTTTTAATAATAATAATTGTCCTTATAATATTTAATAATATTATAACTGTTTTTATAATTGTTATTATTGTCACGATTATCATTCCTCTAGCTCCTTTTCTTTGTGATGCTCTTTAAGTATTTTACCATTTGCAAATCTCTTCACAAACATTTTCCCATTTCCTATTCACAATTAGAGAAACGTTTGATCATTTCCACGTCATAGATGAAGAAATGGAAGCTTAGATGCATTAAGAGATCTGCCTGGGTCTCACCATTAATGTCAGAGCTGGGCTCAACTCAAGGTATTGTTCTATTCCTTTATATTTTTATCATTTTTTCAATTTTTAATAAGGCTGATTATTCCTATTTCTGGTGTTCTGTCACCTACACAAGGTGAGCTTCTTTCCAGTAGGGATTATAGTAATGCCACCAATTTACTCAACATTACCTGTTTAAACAGTGAACACGTGACAATGACTTCCTGGACAAATTGATGAATTTGTGCCATTTGTTTATCCTCCCTTAAAAGTGATGTTTCAGGATCAATCTTCTAGGTAAATTGCATCTTCTCAAGAAACTGATTAAATATGGGAACATTTTGATTTCTTAAAATGTCCAGACTACAGAGATGGGTAGGGGATATTTCCTTTTGCCTACATGGAAAAGAATAAAAAAATGATTCGTCATGCACTGATAATTGCAGTACAAAAGAAATGTGACTATTTTTAAAGTGCTATTTTCTCCCTAAGACCCAAAGCTTCCCAACCTCTTAAAAAAAAATCCATTCACCTGATATTAAAAGCTCCATTCCCTGACCTGAAACATAATGGCAAGTTCCCAGCAAATGATGCAGCTGCTGCCACAGTCAAAGCCTTTGTTGTTTGCACTTATCCTCACACGCAGACATCTCTGAATAGAGAGGCAGGTGCTGTTTGATAAAAAAACTGGTCCCCACAGTCAATGTGAACAGCAGTCAGAGCACATTTACATTTTCTTATTTTCTGAAGGAAATGTTAGATGAGTTTGGAATCTTGCAATATCCTTCTGTAGTTTAACGCCCACCTCCCGCCATCATTGACCAGTTTCAGTATTTTAAAACTGTGTTAGTTATAAATGTACACGTATAGTTCAGAGGCAGGCATCCCAGTAGATGACAAAACAATGACAAAGAGAAAAATCATTGTATATTTCAACGAACACCCTGGATTTAGAATTAAAGACTCTGCTGGCATATTTCCATTTCTTATTATTGAGAAAGGTTCTTTGGAGTTGCTCTTTGCAGACACAGCAAATTCATTGACAGGATTAAAAAATTTGGAGCTGGATTTTAGATGAAAGTGTCACTGTCTGCATATCAATGCCAGCTACAAATCAGCACAAACAATTGTTCTGTCATTAGCAAAAGCCTGTGAACAGGAGCAGTCCTAATATTAAGACTTCTGGCGCTCTCATTGGGTTTGTTTGACTTGATTGCATCCCGTTACATTTACAATCTGTTTTGTGTTATCGGCACATAGACTGACAGACTTTTAAATTCACATTTAGAAAATTTGAGAGCAGTTTTCCAAAAACAAACACTCCCCGAAAGAGTAATACATCAGCAGCCTTGACTTACACTGCCAATAAATAATATTTAGCCACTGGAAACAGATAGTCTGATCCAATTAAAGAGGAATATTGGAAGATGAGAGACCTAGATTCTGCTAAGGGTTTACTTGATTTTTCTTTGTGCGTGTGGTGTTAGTTCTCTGTACTACAGTTCTTTTCAATAACTAGGCCATTGTATGTGCTCTCGCCTTTACTAGTATAAATAAAGTAGATAAGAATTAATATTTTCCAGGGCTTTGGTTCTCTGAGATGAAAGATGTGATAGAAATGCAAAGACCTACTAAAATTGTGAGTTCCAAGTGCCGTTATCATTCGGCTCGGACGGGCGACTTGCTGGTTACATGCATAGGAAAAATAAGAATGAGTAGCAGTGATTATTTAACGAGTATTTCTCATGTGCTGGCCACATGCTAAATGCTTTGCACTTGCTCTTCCTCTTCATTCTCACAGTAACACTATTAGCGTCTCTGTTTTATACACAAAGAAACTGTGGTTAGAGAGGTTCAGCAACTGGTCCAAGGTCACACAGCTCGGTGCCACACACAGGATTCAAACTAAAGCTGGTCTGTCTCTAAAGCCTGTGCTCTTCACCATGATGTGAACTCAGAAAGCCACTGCCAACGCCTATTTTCTAAAATCGCCTTTCATGATCTGTTCCCCAAATCCCATGTGCCCTTTACTTTCATGCATCCCATTGGTCATCTCTCCACATGTGGGGAAATTTGGGGTGAGTTTCTGGGATGAAGACCCCCTGTTGATTCCCATAACCCACATCTATCTTTTAGCCAAGAAAATACATAGTTAAACAACTTTGGGCTCTCAGCAAATAGAATAGTTTTAAGGTTTCTGAGAGGGTCCTTCCATGTTGATGTAGGTCTCATAGAGTAAAGAGAATGTGTTTTCTTCTCTAATATCCTAATTTGTTATATCAAAATAACTGAAAAATTAGCGGAAAAATTAACTGCATTTTTTGAGATTTCCTATTTGGCTCAGCATACACAAATTAAGTATGTAGAAAATTTAGGCCTTCTTCTATTTGGTAGGGATGAGATGAATTAGACATGATAACTGCCCTCAAGGAATTTAAATTTAAGTGAGAGAAATAGATCTATGAACAACTAACTGCTTAAAATAGTGTGGTATTAACTGGGGTAGGGACAAAAATCATTACAGATTTTAAAATATAGGGAAAATTCATTTCTATATTGGAAAGAAAATTATTTAAACTAAAAAAATTTTTATAAATCTTGCATAAATTCCACTTTATAGATAAAGTTTCTAAAAGATGAAATATACAGGGTTCTGGAGTCAATGACTGATCATTTCTGATAATTAACTGAGTTACTATGGACCAGTGACTTAACCTCTATAAACCTCAATTATCTTTCCTTTTTTTTACAATTAATTAATTAATTAATTAATTTTGGCTGTGTTGGGTCTTCATTGTTATGCGCGGGCTTTCTCTAGTCGCAGCGAGCGGGGGCTACTCTTTGTTGCGGTGCGTGGGCTTCTCATAACAGTGGCTTCTCTTGTTGCAGAGCACAGGCTCTAGGCACACGGGTGTCAGTGGTTGCGGCATGCGGGCTCAGTAGTTGTGGCTTGTGGGCTCTAGAGCACAGGCTCAGTAGCTGTGGTGCATGGGCTTAGTTGTTCTGCGACATGTGGGATCTTCCCGGACCAGGGATCAAACCCATGTCCCTTGCATTGGCAGGGGGATTCTTAACCACTGTGCCACCAGGGAAGTCCTCAAGTTTCATGTAAGATGTGGGTAATAATTCGTGCTCCAGAGTGCTGTTGTAAGGATGAAGTCAGAAGCCATTTACAAAGGGTCTAAAGTAGTGCCTGGCATCAACCAGCACTCAGTATTTGTTTACCTTGTCTTACCTCCTGTCACAAGCCCTATTTTTCTCTTTCTGATTAAAAAATAGGAGAGATGCATTTTAGTTAGTAATAATGGCTGTAAGACAGAACACATTTTGAGGTCATGTCTAAAGGAGATAAGCGCATCCTGTTTTCTTCCTTGTGCTAAAGATAAAGTGCTTAACATTGACTTTGGTGAGAAGTAGGCATTGTTGTAAATGCAGAGAGAGGCAGCCTCTCCATGGCTACCTGTTTGCACATGGAATTAAGGGCACTGTATTTCTTTGAAGGACACTCAGGGGTTCTGCCTATTATTCCCCTGTTTTTTTGTTTTGTTTTTTTTTGCAGTGAACACATAACTTAACAGTTGTTAAGGACCCTCTCTGTATGGATGCTGAGCTAGGCCTTTCCATGTACACCTACGTTCAGTTCTTCTAACAAATTTGTGAGCAGAAGGTGCAGAAATCGGAGAGTTATAGAGTTAGAGATCATCTGATCCAGGATGACAAACTTACTGTTTCTCTTTTTACAGAGAAAAACCTCATGGTGCTCTGAAGGCTCTCTCCACTCCTGCCCCCTCCCCCTTTATCATTCACAGGAGTTTTTCCTAATATATATCTTACATGTGTAATCTTATCTTGATGTTGCTTCTGGGTTCACCTGCATTGATACAATTGATACTAAAAATGTTCTGAGAAATCAGGTGGTAAAATGGGTTTGGGGCTTGGCTCACTCATTGCTCAGCAAGCAAGGAGAACTCCATCCTGAGAGGAATGCAAAACACAGATGGTCCGTGGCACAAGATGGCAGTCCCATAGCTGAACATTTCACCAGTGGGGACATGCAGAAACATCACAATGGAGAACACCCCTGTGGGTGTGATGATTCAGGGATTTGAAAGATGTGGGGATGGGGTGTGCAAGGACAGCAGAGTTGGCTGGTTATTACTAAGCTGTACTGACACTCTACAGTGGGATGATGAGAAACTGAGGGCCACTAACAAAGAACAAATACTAAGCGTGAGAGTCAGAGAGCCTCATTGGTACCTTATGAAGAGGCCCCTATCTCCTGCAGTGGAACGGTGAACAGCTGAAGAGCAGACTCAGAACTTGATGGAGTCTAGAAGCTGCAGAGATATTTTGATGCTCAGCAAAGGCAGGCCTCTGATGGGCCCTGACTGGGAAAACCTGGGATCTTGAAACGTGGGATGGAGACATCTGGATAGATGCTCCGAGAGGATTTTAGTTCTGTAGACCTCCCTGAATGTTCAAGGTTTACAGAGATAGTCTACTCCTCTACAATAAGAGTTGGCAATCCCTGAGTGTGGGAGATGATGTTTCAGGGACCTGCCACTTCAGTGAAGTTTATAGATACCCAGTGATCAGAGACATGGTGGAAGATGCTCTCCTACGCAAAAGTCAAATTACTGCATTTTGCATCCCCATCACAAGGAGGGCAACAGTGCTCCCAGTAGGTTCTTCTCGGTTCTAGAGGCAATGCTTTCTACAGTTGGAAATGCTGCTCTAGCCCATATGCTTGGTTACACAGAAGGCTGTCAGCTTTGAGGGGGCACCAGAGCTGGAAAGGGCTCTGCATCAGGGCTAACCTGCAATGGGGTCTCTGTCCTTAGGCTATGTGATCCATCAGACCCTACAGTGCTGGAGGTGTCAGTGGTGGGAAAAGATGTTGTTTGGAGCTTATGGCAACCTCTAGTGGTGGACGCTCAAGGCAGGCCTTTGTGAGTTTGGAGCAGGGTCATGCCACCTGCAGTGGAGAATTATGTACTTTTTGAAAAACAGTTCCTGGAGTGGTATTGGATCTTGGCAAAGATGGAACTTTTGCCCATAGGACGCCAACTGAGCTGCCCACTATGAGCTAATTTCTGTTGGACTAGCCAAGTCATGAATGTGGATGGGCCCAGCGGCAGTCTATCATTAGATAGAAAGGTATATCCAGAAATATCACAGGCAATGACAGAGAACCCAAGTAAGCTGCATGGGCAGGTAGCCCAGACCCTCATGTCATTCACCACAGTCAAATCTGTGATATTCCCTTAGTTTGCATCTATGCCCCTAGGGAGAAGGGAATACTGTACATTCAACTAAAGGAGAGTGAAAACACCTGTGCTTGGTTTATAAACAAATTAGCTCAGTATGTGAAAATGGAAAGCGCTGTATTATATTTAGTATAGTTACAAATTATGGATAAAAATTTGACTGTAAAAGTAGATACTTTAAAAACTTAAACATGTCAAAACTTATAAATGCATTTATTTTTTCTCTTTTGAAGTTTTTCCTCCTGAAAGAATTTTTTAAAATTCAGGAAACTTACAAATTATTTGGGATGCAGTTCTGTTCTCTTACTTTCTCTCTCTGACCACCTAATTTAGGATAATAAAGTTTTTAGTTTTTTACTTACAGGTTTCCATCTGCCCAGCAACTGGAGTCCATCTGGAACAATGTATTTTCATCAAATTGTATGGGGAACTCAGACCAGGATTACTCATCTGAAGAGAAAATGGTTGTTATTTCATAGGTTTCACACATGAGCAAATTGATCTATAGCTGTGAAATGAATAATAACATTATTTGACTATACAGTTAAATGAAAGTCTTGAAAATTATATAGTTGAATATTTTGCATTATTATTGCTATTTTCTCTGGATTTCTCTTTGGGAGGGCTTTTACACTTGGAAATTTTCTTCACTTTTCATCTTTCTATTAAACAATAAAGAGGACTGTTTAGTTAGTCCAGTGTTGGTGAGCAGCTCTGGAATGCATTGTGGATGGGGCTAGAACTATGACAAGCATATCAATACTTAAGGCAGATTCAGGAGTTTAAAGTCAATGCAGGGGCTTCCCAATTAGGATTGATTCCATCTCTAAATGGAATCATTTCACAATATGGGATAGAGGATAACTGGATAATTCTAGGAGCAGTTTTATTTCCTCTTCCTGTCCACACAGAGACATGAAACAAGCTCTGGTATCTAGGTGACTTGGATTGGGCTTGGCTTCTTCCCTGTATCAATGCTGTGACCTCTAGAAATCAATTTGTTTGTGCCTCAGTTTCCTTATCTGTGAGATAAGAGGGTTAATTTCTTTTTTTTTAACCATTAAAAATTTTTTTATTAGAGTATAGTTGATTTACAATGTTGTGTTAGTTTCAGGTGTACAGCATAGTGATTCAGTTATACATATACATATATATTAATTCTTTTTCCATATAGGTTATTACAGAATATGGAATAGAATTCCCTGTGCTATACAGTAAGTCCTTGTTGGTAATCTATTTTATATATAGTAGACTGTGTATGTCAATCCCAAGTCCCCAATTTATCCCTCCCCTCCACGTTTCCCCTTCAGATTTATTTTCTTTCAGCTTTGATTTTTAAATGTCTAGAAACCAGATTTTTGAATACAATTAAGGATGACTGAAATGAATATCTCCAAAGTACTTCCTCTTAAAACAGTCTCTTAAAATGGTGTTTGAAGGTTAAATGGATTAATATATGCATTGTGATTTAATCTTCTAACTAACAAGCACTTTTGTGCTAAGTCCTCACTATTAATTCTTTATTCTCCCTCCAACAAGAAGACATTAAAATGTTCCATTGTAATCTTTTAAATTATTTTCAGGCAGAGGTAGACCTTGAGAGATATTGATCATACTTTAAAAAAGAGTCAGTTATCTGAATAGATGGCACATGATCTCGTTTACATAGCATATTTTATATAGAAATTCTCAAAAAATGGATGAACAAGATTTACCATATAAGTGGTCCATTCTCTGTCCTTCCCCTATTCTACTGCCAGCAGCGGTCCTGCCTCAAAATTTATCCAAATACTTTTAAAGTCCATTTATATTTCTAAAGGTTATAAAGTAATAAATTTCATAAACTCATAACATACCTAGTGAAGTAGTAATTCTGATATTTGTCTAAAGGTTGCCTCGTTCATTTCATTCTAATATTTGCCTGTGTTCCTCATATCCACTGATTTGAGGATATCTTTCATTCTTTCCACTGGTGTTAAAAATCCTTCATTTTGAGAATTCACCATAGGAGAATAATATCACAGGAGGACCGATGCTTGGCAACTTTGAAGAATTACAAGAAAAGTCTTGGTGCAAAGACTTGTAAGCAAGAAGAGAATATCCTATGACCTCCACAATCCTGTCCTAGAGTAAGAACTCAAGAGATATTTGCCAAATAAATGAAGGGGTTAAATTAGAACAGCAAGGTTTTTTTTATTTTTCTTTAAGATCAGTGCAGATAGTGATCATCAGACAAAAAATATTATCTCAAATATTTCCTAGCCAGCAAATGTCATCACACCCCTCACCTAATTTTGGAGATTTTATCTGTCTAGCAACAATACTGTGGATTAAGATCTGCAACCGTTTTGTTGGTTATAAGGTCCTGAAAATAAGATAATTAGAGCATTCTGGGTGCTCACTCTTCCTGTTGGAATTATATCGATATTATCATGTCATTTTTTGTTTGTTTGTTCCTCATAATAGCATTCCCACCTTGGCACTTAAGCAGAAACTTCACTTGTTATGGTTGTTTCACAGTTGATTCCATCCTTTGACTTCCTGTTTGCACAATTTTCCAGCCAATCAAAGATATGTGCGGTTTGAAAGCATGTGTCAACTGAACAGATATCAAGAATAAAATGCACATATACATCCCAAAAGACTTGTGTCAAAATCAGTAAGATTGCACAAGGCAGGAACCTCAGATAGTGTGTTAACAGAAGAAAATTGTCAGAAATTAGTTCATTCAGTCTAGTATCTGGGCTTTAATAAACCACGTCTTATCTCCTTTGGCCAGTGGACAGCTTCTAATTGGTAAGTGTCCAAGGTAAGACAAACAAATGCAGGGAAACCTTTCTGCCTGGCTTTATACATCAGCAAGATAGCCCTATCGTACATCAACGGACAGGCTTCAAGTCGACAACAGGAAAAATGTGACTCAGCTTATACAAAAGGGGAAGTCCCGGCATTGGGCTCAAACAATGGGCCTGTCATTTTATTGCTCTGCTGGTCTCTCTTACCGTTTTGGAAGATATGCAGGGCAGAGGACTCAGTACTCTTCCCTAGATGCTAGACAGGGGCACTGAATTTAGCACTGAGGGAGAGGTATTATTCAAGGGTGAGAGCAGAACAGAGGAAACAACGCAGAACTTGTGGTTAGGCTGGTAAAATGACACCTTAGATTCCAGGAATACTTCATTTGGGTATGGAAACAGGATAGGCCCAGCAACAAAACAGAAGCAGTACAAAATTCTCCCTAGAATGACGAAACTCCAGAAAGAATAAAACAAAGAAAGCAGTCTGTGAGGGCTATGATTATTTTCTCCTCCCTTCCTTATATGTCTGCAATTCCCCCTGCAGAAGAGAAATCCCATTTCAAGTCAGCAGCTACCTGCTCATCAATGCAAAAACATTTCTGTGATATGACGCCAAACACCACGTACATGTGGTTTATATGTTTTGTTATTTAAATTTGGGGGGATTCTTAAGACTTATAAGGCTGAAGAAAACTTTATTTCTCAGATAACTGCGCTCTATATTATGTAAATCACACCACCACCACCCAGTGGGCAGACCTCACTATAGAGTCATGTTCTCTGACAACTGGACCACCATTACCCTCTGTGTTCATAGGTTGTCCACAATCCCTGTCTTAAAGCTTCCCCTAACTTCACTGTTTCCAGTTCTTCTATAGTGGCTTTTGTGAAGCTTCCATTCTCTTCCTTTGTTGTGGTATAGTGATAAACTGGTAAATGTGGGCGATGCAGGCCTTTTGGTGAAACACAGACTCATTAACAGGAACCAGGAGAAGAGGCTAAATGTTGCTGAGGTTTCAGACTTTTATGGGGAAGAAAATGGCAGTAATAAAATAATCATTGGTAGGAACATGAGTTTTCTTAAGTTTCAGCTCTTTGGAAGTCATTGGAAAAAATGTTTATTATTTTTGACGGAATTATTTTTAGAGTATGACAAAAGTATTTTATTGCTTTCTTGTGATTTATGGTCATTGTGTTCTGGCCTGAGATATAGTAACACTGCAACAGGTTATTAAGGATGGCTTCTCACTACTGATAGAATCACATCTTCCTCATCTTTGTGTCCTTGGAATATAGTCAGGATCTGTCAAGCATTTAATAAACATATTTAGTTGAATGAATGAATTTTCAGCAACATTTTGACTAGCTTGAAGAAGCCCCAAGGAACAGAGAGATATAATGTGATAAGACTGATAGAGAGCAAGGATTAAAACCATAAAACTGGAATTCCCTCTCCTGGGCCAGAAATTATAGTTTTGATTGCTCTCCTTTGGTTGCCACAGAAATACAGAATGAAGGGAAAAAGCCAGCTAAAGCAGTCTTTATTGGCAGCAAAAAGATCCTGTGAGTTTTAAGTGTCATATTTAGACAATTTAAACTTACTACAGGGAAGAACATTTGGGAAATAGGAAAGGTTTTGACTTCATACCACCCACAAGATTTCCAGAACCTTCCTTGAGCTCAGATTAACATGGAGCTCCCTCTCCTCCTCACCCCATTCTTGAGTCCTATGCTGCTTCTCCTTTCTCTGTTCTTGTTCTCAGTCTCCCACGTCACACAACAGTAACAAAATGACTAAAACCTTACTCACTGAATTTACCGTGTGAGCCAAAAGCAAGTGCTTCGGCAGCTCAGCAAACTAACCACATCATCTGAGTTTCAAAGCCACCACCGGCTGCCTTATGGAGTTCTTTATGGAGTTGGAGAAGAAAGCATGATACACTTTTTTTCTCAAATATCCACTTGGTTAACCCCATCACCTCCTTCAAGTCTTGTCAAACCATACCTTCTCAATGAGATATACCCTGACTCTTCTATTTAGTGCTGCAAACGGCCCATCCTCCAAACCTGATCCTGGCACTCCCGATCTTTCCTATTCTACATTTTCTCTTTTCTATGGCATTTATCATCTTCAGTATTAGCATGTCTACTTATTATAGTTATTTTCTGTTCCTGCTTCCCACTTGAATGTAAGCTTCACAAAGGCAGGGATCTTAGCTTGTTTACTGGTATATCCCAAGCCCCAAGAACTGTGTGTAGCACACAGCAGATAATCAATAAAGATTTGTAGAATGAATGAATGAGTGAATATCAGTCTACTGCCCCTCTTTTAGCTAAGTTTTTGAGTAGGGCAGCTAGAATCTCAGTGGAATTTCATGGAGTTCTTGAGGAGAATTATAACCAAAGTCCTATTATGTACTAACAGGACGGCAGGCTACAAATGAAATACCAAGGGGAAGTTCAGTTAAATTCAAAACATTAAGATTTTTAAAAATTGAAGTGTAGTTGATTTACAATGTGTAAATTTCTGCTTTACAGCAAAGTGATTCAGTTATACATATACGTACATTCTTTTTTGTATTCTTTTCCATTATGGTTTATCACAGGATATTGAATATATTTCTCTGTGCTATACAGTAGGACCTTATTATAATATTAAGATTTTAAAAATGCCTATTCTGATCCAGCAATTTTTCTGGGTACTAGAGAGACAGAGATGAATAAGCTATTGCTTCTGCTCTCAAAGAGTTTACCATCTATTAGAGAGACAGATGTACAGACAGTGCCTCATAATACAATGTGATTGGTGCTAAAATTGCAATATAAACCAAGAGCAACGAAATGAGAAGTTCAATTGAACATATCACAATTCCACTGAATGGTTCTCTGTGCTAGTGAGGTAGCCAAAGTTGATCATAGGAGAGGCCTGAAAGGTATCAAGGCACAAAGAAGAGACCATATGTGTTATCAGCTTCCCTCTTCTCATTGGAATGGAGTGTTCTTATTAGGACATTTTCTTGCCTCTGGCATTGCAAATTGAGCCAGCAAGTAGAGTTGGAAGAATGAATTGGTAAACTGAAACTCACCTATTGAGTGTCTTGGCTTCCAGTTCTCTGGTTAGGGTATAGGCCTCCTTCCCTTCTCATGTCACTTACTGCAGGTTTTAGGTCTCATCATATCTATATCTGCCCAGCCTGCTTAATGAGGTTCTGAATAAATCAGTCTCCTTGTGATAGCTTCTCATACACTTCATCTTTCCTTCTATCATTCTAGAAAAAGAGTCCATTTTGCATTTTCTTGGTATTGCTTTACTCTTGGTTATTTGTATCTTGACTTATCTTTTCTGAATGAGAAGCAGATGGCAGATGACTCATCAGTACAATCATTATGACTTTCTTAGCTGCTCATAATTTCAGATTCCTGGCCTAAATGTTTCTTACCACTTCTGCCTCAGATGAGTCATATGACTTCAGGTGGCAGATTAGAATCACTGCTTTCTCTGCTCTAACCAGTTTCAAGTACCTGCTTTTTAGGTGGTCTCATGAATGTTTAGAAGTTGTGCTGCTAAGCAGACCCTTCCCAGTGAGAAGAATGGAGAGAAGTTCTGCTTTTGTGGTATCTTATTTCTATTGATTAGCAAAAGATTGTCATATTGATCATTACCCTAAATATTTAAAAGCCATCCAAAGACTTCATGAGTGGACTTAAAGTATATCTTAGGCATCCACTCCTATTTAGTGTGTTCTCTGTGGCTTTGGAAAGTGAGAAACCAATAAGTTACATTTCTTCTTTGTGAAGCTGTTACTGATTTCTTAAGACAGAGGCTGGGAAACACAAGGGAAAGTACCTAACCATCTGCCAACAATGTGCTAGTAAGCTTCTTTGGGTCAAATTTGTTTTTGCATAGCCAGCTCCTAACACAGAGCCACATGCACAGTAGATATCTAGTAGGTGTTGTGAACTCGTGAATAAAAGAAGGTATGGGTTGGCCTGCTTAATGATATGAGAAACAACATGGAACCTGGCAATCCAATTTCTATGTCTGTGGGAAGGAAGAATTATGCCAGTCAATTATCTACTAATGAGAGATATGTTAGGGCAAATTGAACGGCTGAGATCTTTAACAAAATGTGCAAACATTACACTTTTCCAAGTTTACAAGAAGGGAAAATTGCCTTAGGAGTATCCTGAGTAAGTACCACCTACAAAGTACAATTTGAGGGGCTCTAAATCAGAATCTCTTGGATACCTCTCATGATACTGCCTTCCTTTTATAGCTGATCAGTAATCCCCATCAATAGGGCTGGTCTTCAAAGTCAAGGAACATGATCTTCACAGAGAGCACACATCCATTAGAGTGAAGAGTGTTAAGTTTTTCTCAAGCCTTTTCCTTTTGAAGGCCTTTTTTCACCTTCGCTAGCACATGGGTATAAATCTAAGGCAGAATCTCCCAAATTATATTCTGTGGATTTCTGTACCACCTATACTCCAAGCTCAGCTGTCATTGTTTATCTCCAAATCCTGCTTAATTTTTCTTCATGGTGCTTATTACTGCCTGAAATCACATATTATTTTAGTTTTTACTAAATGTTTCCATCACTAATAGTATAAACTGCTAGAGGACAGGGACTTGTTCATGACTTTTTAAACGTGAAAATAGTGTTTGGAGTATACTAGGTACTCTATAAATATTTGAATAAATGAAGGAGTGTCATGATGTGAAAAGAGACTTCTGTGGACAAATTCATTTTGAAAATGCTGGATAAACAAAGATAAACAGGTTTACCTACAGCAGGGCTCATTGGGTGTTTTAATAAACTAATTGTATTATGAATCTCAAGCAGAGGAAAAACATGCTGTGTTTCCTTAACTTCTTTTATCACAGAACATTTTTTCAGCAGTATTGTCCTAATGTAATGAGTTAAGTGCATTCCAGTGAAGAGACCAAATAGGGGAGGTCTGAGAGGCTCATTCTCGTAGGAGATGACACCAAATTAAATTTTGTTTATCATTTATTTATTGAAAACAAGTGCTAGGAAGTATTTAAAAATGCTTTATATATCCATTCATTTATTAAACATTTATTGAGCACCTACTAAGTGCACAATACTTTTTAAGCACATGGGCTACATCAGTGAGATTAAAGATAAACAATAAATATTATCTATCTTCATTTACAGATGATAAAACCCAGATAGAGATCTTTTGACTTGCCCAGGGTCAAATACTTAATGAGTGATAAAGCCAGAGTTTGCACTCATATAATTCTCTCTGAAGCCCTATACTATTCTATATAAAGAATATTTATACTTATTTGACCTTTCCCAAGAGTGAGAACTTGGCTATTTATATATTTTGAAAATCTTGGAAGAACTGTCTATATAGACTCAAGGTATTATTCATAAAATAGGAATTCTCTTTTATGAAGAGTTTTATAGATAAGTGTCTGTTCTGTGAAGATTACTTTAAATAAACCTATTCTGCTTTCAAAACCAAAAATTGAGATGGGCACATGTTTTTGTAAGGGAGTGGGCCTCAGTTTGCAGTACTTATCCTCGTTGCTTTTTAGATACCTGAGCTAACTCATTATTTCTGACTCTCATTTTCCCTGATTCTCAAGTGACACCATAGCCCCCTTGTAGTCACTGATGAGTGGCATGGTTGTACTTCTCTGCTTGACTCTTAATATACCCCTTATGACATAACTTAGGTTTTTGCCTTTTAGCTCCATGTACCACAAGTGAAGGTAGTAAGACCAACTCTACGCAGCCTTCCCACCATTATGGCTGAATAGCATTAGGTTGATATTTAAATATTTCAGTTGCTCACTTAGTCTATAAGTCTTTGCACTTGAGTTCCCTCTGGCTCTCTAGATACATAGAGTAAATTGTGTTTTAATCTGGCATTTATTTTCACTTGACTCATTTTTAAAGTCTTCTCCATTTTTTTCCTGTTCATTTATAACTCTATTAGCTTAGAGACACCATTCATTTTGTAAGCAGTGCTTTAAACACATTTCGTCTATCAGGATTAATTTTGCTGAATGAACCACCAAATAAATACGTTAAAAACAACTATAACACTTCATTAATCAAAATATCAACTCTGCAGATATGAAATGTCCCCCACCTTCAAAATTCTCTTCCTTAGCTTGTGAGTGCTTGTCTGTTTGACTAAAATATAAAAAGTGATATAAAACACTGTCATTCTATTAGAATATGCATGCAGGATTTGAAGGTGCAATCCATTATACTTAAGGCTAATTAATTATTATATGGTCAAATGAGCAACAAATGCACACGCAAAATCTAAAAATTTATTTGAAAATTGGTTAATCAATTGAGTATTCAAATGCACATTTGTTTTAGCATGCAGACACTTTGCACTTTTATAAGGGATTAGCCTAGATAAAAAACCATTAAAGTAAAACATTTTTGAAATATCTCTGCTCTGTGGGGAAAGAAAATACATTAAGATCAAATGGATTGGAGTCTTAAAAATCATAACTGTTTTTCTAATAAACAATCTTCAAAGGAAAGAAAAAAATGTTAGCATGAACACTCATTTATAATGACAAAAAGAAATCAGTCCAGAATACCTACTTTGTGGGAGGCATTCAAAATGAACATAATTAAAAGGAAATCTCCACCAGGTTAAATGGCCTGCCACCTGCATAAAGTCCCCCCAAAGGCCAAAATCCAGATGGAATTGCTCTCTTTCAAAAACAAACTAGGACCATGTAAGGATGTACAAATCCCCAGTCAGCTAAGCGGTTTCAAGTAAGCCCTTTTCATCTTCGAATTTCACAAACTGCAAAACTTAAAAAAAAAGGGTGGGGAGGAGAGCACAAGAGATAGTCACAGTGGCAGCAATAACAAAAACCCTAAGAAACTACAGGAAAGACACGAGAAGAATGGTTGTTAAAAAAGAACCCATGATGCAAGTTATCTATTTTTTTTTCACATTCATCAGGGAGTCAAATCTATTTGAAGCAGAGCAAATGTTTTATTGGCTATTGAATATCAGAAATAAGCATCTCTTGTTTAATTGAGGTAATTTCCAGAAGTCCTCTGTGGGAGAAGCAGAAGCAAAATTGATAAATTGGGAGAGGGAGGATGGTGGCATGGTAGAGTAAAAGCACAGAGGTGAAAATGAACTTGTCCTACTATAACAAACATTCATTTTGGGGAAATAGACAATTAACTTGGATACATCATGGGTATCAGATTAGAGTTGGCTCAGAAAGGCAGTCTCACGAATCTGGATTTTATGTGATGGATAGGGGAGAGTCACTGAAGCTTTCTGGCTCAGAATCATGATTTCATTAAAGCTAAATTTACAAAAGATTAATCTGTTTAAAAAAGATTAGAGAAAAGAGGCAATTGGGACAGGGAGAATTGTTAAAGCTTATTTAGTTAATTGAAGTAAATATGTCTGAACTTTGAAGGAGGAGGAAAAATGATGCAATGGATATTAGAGACATTTCAAAGATTGAATCAACATGACAGGAACAGTTAGAGAAGCCTCAAATATTTAATGCTTTAACACTGGAAAAGTGATGGCACCACCAGAAGAAAGAGGAAAACTGGAATAAATAATATATTTGGACTTAAGATGGTAAGTTTAGTTTGGGAAACTTTGAGCCTGAAATAGCAACAAGGCAATATGTACGGGTACAGGAATTAGTAGAACTATTCTCATTACTTTGGGGAGTCATCTAAATCAGAATGGATCTGCTCAAAGAAAAAGGTTGAGGAGGGAAAAAAAAAGGTCTAAATAAGAACTCTCAGGAGACAGAGAAAAAAAGCATCAGAGCAGTAAGAAAAAAATAGGAATCAGCAAAAGATGCAGGAAAAAGAGAGAAACAGAGGAGGATAACTAGAATAGCATGGAATCGTGTAAGACAACAGTAGAGATGGTAACCAATAACAAATTATCACAATAATAAGGGGTGAGGAAGAACAGGGTTTTTTTTTTAATTAATTGATTTAATTTTTTGTCTTAGAAAAATATGTTTTATTTATTTATTTTTTTGAGTTGAATATTCTTTTTTTTAAACATCTTTATTGGGGGTATAATTGCTTTACAATGGTGTGTTAGTTTCTGCTTTATAACAAAGTGACTCAGCTATACATATACATATATCCCCATATCTCCTCACTCTTGCGTCTCCCTCCCACCCTCCCTATCCCACCCCTCTAGGTGGTCACAAAGCACCGAGCTGATCTCCCTGTACTATGCGGCTGCTTCCCACTAGCTATGTATTTTACATTTGGTAGTGTATATATGTCCATGCCACTCTCTCACTTCATCCCAGCTTCCCCTTCCCCTTCCCCGTGTCCTCAAGTCCATTCTCTACATCTGTGTCTTTATTCCTGTCCTGCCCATAGGTTCTTCAGAACCATTTATTTTAATTTTTTTAGATTCCATATATATATGTTAGCATACTGTATTAGCATTTGTTTTTCTCTTTCTGACTTACTTCATTCTGTATGACAGACCTCACTACAAATAATTTCGTTTCTTTTTATAGCTCAGTAATATTCCATTGTATATATGTGCCACATCTTCTTTATCCCTTCATCCAATGATGGACACGTAGGTTGTTTCCATCTCTGGGCTATTGTAAATAGAGCTGCAATGAACATTGTGGTACATGACTATTTTTGAATTATGGTTTTCTCAGGGTATATGCCCGGTAGTGGGATTGCTGGGTCATGTGGTAGTTCTATTTTTAGTTTTTTAAGGAACCTCCATACTGTTCTCCATAGTGGCTGTATCAATTTACATTCCCACCAACAGTGCAAGAGGGTTCCCTTTTCTCCACACCCTCTCCAGCATTTATTGTTTCTAGATATTTTGATGATGGCCATTCTGACTGGTGTGAGGTGATACCTCATTGTAGCTTTGATTTGCATTTCTCTAATGATTAGTGATGGTGAGCATCCTTTCATGTGTTTGTTGGCAATCTGTATATCTTCTTTGGAGAAATGTCTGTTTAGGTCTTCTGCCCATGTTTGGATTGGGTTGTTTGTTTTTTTGATATTGAGCTGCATGAGCTGCTTGTAAATTTTGGAGATTAATCCTTTGTCAGTTGCTTCATTTGCAAATATTTTCTCCCATTCTGGAATAGGATAGAAAGCCCATAGATAAACCCATGCACATATGGTCACCTTATCTTTGATAAAGAAGGCAAGAATATAGAGTGGAGAAAGACAGCCTCTTAAATAAGTGGTGCTGGGAAAACTGGACAGCTACATGTAAAAGGATGAAATTAGAACACTCCCTAACACCATACACAAAAATAAACTCAAAATGGATTAAAGACCTAAATGTAAGACCAGACACTATAAAACACTTAGAGGAAAACAGGCAGAACATTCAATGACATACATCACAGCAAGATCCTTTTTTACCCACCTCTTAGAGAAATGAAAATAAAAACAAAAATAAATAAATGGGACCTAATGAAACCTAAAAGCTTTTGTACAGCAAAGGAAAACATAAACAAGATGAAAAGAACAGAGTTTTGATGTGAGGACAGTTAGAGTTTAAAAACAGAGATCAATAGGATTATAGTATAAAATAGGGTCATGCAATTAGAGTTTAGGATGTGCTGAAGATGTGATGTCATTAAGCAGAAAGGATATGGAGAACATAAGTCATGAGACAATCAATCAGTTCTTTAGGAAACAATTACCATTGACTGATTGAGCATGTTCAAGGTACTAGGCTCGGTGACATGAGACACAATGCATACTCTCAAGGAGTTTATAATCTGGATTAGGAGGTGGAAAGAATAACACAATGTAGCAAGTTGATAGTTGGAAAGAGAGCAAGCCCTGTGGACAGAGGATGATGCCAAAGTCCTTAACAAAAGGTAGCCCTAAGCTTGGGCTTAAAGGACATGAAGTCATGTAAATGGATGAAGGGAGAAGTCATTCTAGGTAAGAAGGGCTAGATGCTGAGAAAGCCTTAGGTGTTTCAGCAGATATAACCTAATGCATACCCAATGTTCATTCTACAACTCCCTATTTTCTGTTCACAGAATCCACATTTATTCAGGTAGCAATGGAGAACTCCTGATCTAAAGGGGAGAAGGACCCTATCCTAGTTTCAGGGAACGGGTTGTGATTGGTCTAAATAGAAATGCTCTTCTCATGTATCTTTGCTGTTGATTGGTCCGAGGTGGCCATTAATTCAGTTCTGCCAATGAAAAATAAGAGAAAGTTTATTTTATTTCTCAATAAAAAAGGGCAAACAGTTGGCTCTGCCTTTTGTCCTTTTGGCTTTTCCTCTTTGTTCCACTTGAAAAATGGACTAAGTCCTCAAGAAACAGTAGCTAACTTATAACCATGTCGACAAGCAATGAAGATAAAATGTCAAAATACTAAATTTCACTGAGCAGAGGTAGAAAGAGCCTGAGCCTTTGTCATTGTCACTGTCATGGCCATTGAACAGCTAGCTGCACTGTAATGCAATACAGACCTCCAGACTCCTTGTTTTGTTTTAAAAGAAAAAACAATTATTTGTAGCAACTCTTTAATCTGTTTTGTTGTTGCTGTTACTTGTAGCCAAATAATTCATAACAGACTTAAATTTTGAGCAGTTATGACAAGGGGACATTGACAAGTTGAGCAGAAAAAGAGATTTCTGGAGAAAAGGATGATTAGATCTCTAGGCTGGTCCTGGGTAAAATATAGACAAACACTGTTTAATTGCATTCATTAGGAAAGAAATAAGGAATATGCAGGCCAGAGACTGGGGTGTACCTGGGTACCTAGATAAGTAAATTAACCACACTGACTACTTAAGTATTGGTTTTTGTGAGACTGTAAAATTCAAGGAAGGGAAAAAGCATTCTGGAAGCCACCTAAATTGAGAGTCTAATAAGAAATCCCTTACATAAACCTGGGGTCACAAAGGACTCTATAGCCAGAGTATGTATTGACTATGAATAAATCTTCTTTCTCTTTGGGATACTATAAGAAAAATTGTCAGTCTCAAAACTTGGTATTCAGTCAAAAAATTTTAGAAATTATCCTTTGATATTTGTAACCATAGCTCAGTTTTGTAACCAAATTCATGTAACCCACCAAGCCAAAAATCTGAGTTGTGAATTCAGTTTAAAGTGCCCCAGATATGTGAATGGAATGGACAAATTCTGGAAAACCTACTTTAATATTAGGCATTAACACACTTCCACAGATAAAATTCCAGGGCTTATGAGCAGTGTATAATAAAAAATATTACTAAATACAAGGAAATAAGCTATCCTATGTGAGAAAGGAAGCAGAAACAGATACTTAAACTTCATATTTTGGAATTATAAGACACACAATATAAAAGTATACAAATATATTTCAATAAATAAAATTTGAAAAAGCACAAAACAGAACTACTATCAATGAAAACTATAATTACTAAAAATCTCAGTGGACTGGTTGAATAACAGATTATACACATCTAAGAAAAGAATTAGTAAGTCAGAAAAAAAAACAATTGAAGAGATGACCTTAGTAGCTCAGAGAGATGAAAAATATCAAAGATGGGTCAAAATATAGCACAGATAGACAGAAACACATATGTGTGAATATATATGCTTAGTTGAAGTTTCAGTTTAAGAGAGAGAATGAAGCAGAGGAAATATTTGGTGATATTATGGCTGAGAACTTTTCAGAAATGACAAAAGATACCAATATCATTCAACAAATCCAATAAATTCCAAGCAAGGAAATTAAAAAAGAATTCACACCTAGGTGCATCATAGTAAAATTGAAGAACATCAAAATAATCCAGAGAATTATATGCCTTTTAAAAACAATAGTATAAATGGAATGCATAACTGCAGTCTGGAACTGCCCAGCATGAGCTAGGGTCTCTCAGACTCTTTGAGGGGTACAGTTGGGTGGCCCCAGCAACAATCCATTGTAAAATGGAAATAGTACATCTGGAATTGAGGATGAGCAAAGAGCAAAGGCAAGCTGACTGCCATTTCATCTTTCATTATTATGCCAGTGACCACTTAGCTCACAATTTTAGTTGTAATTTAGTTACAGTAAGATGATTGAGGAAAACAAAGCCCAAGCTTGGTTTATGAATGGGTCAGCTTGGTATGTTGGTACCTGCCCCAAATGGACAGCAACTTCAATAAAGCCATATTCAGTGGCTTTGAAAGACAGCGGTGAGAAAAAATCCCTGCAATAGGCAAAATTTTGAGTGATGCATCTGGTCATATACATTGGATAAAGGAGTATATGGACCTATGGACCGTCAGTCTGTAAGGAGAAAGACTGGATGGTAAGAGACCAAAAGGTATGGGTTAGAGGCACATGGATGGATATATATGAATAGGCACAAAATTTATAGACCTTAATATTACTTATTACTCCCTGCCAGAGAGCAGTTATCACAGAAAAGACACTAAAAAAACCAAAGTAGTTCAAATAAATTGGCTGATTGATGTCAACAGTGTCATCAGCTACCCTAGTGCTAGAACAATAGCCTTATGAGCCAAGTGGCCATGGTGACAGGGGTGTGGGCTCTGCAAGAAGGATTCCCATTTAGTAAGCCTAATCTCTCTACTACCACCATCAAACTTCCAATCTGTCAGCAACATATACCAACATTGAGCCTCCAATATGGTACCATTCCTTGGGGAGACCAACTGGTCACATGGTGGCTAGAGGGGGTCAGATGGGTACCCTGTAGGCTTTCATTGAAGGTTAAGGTATTGGTCATCTTAGCCCTGGGCTTGCTGAACCACAGTATTTTCAATGGGCAACTCTGTTGAAGCCTCTCACCTACCCCTCATCAAGGTACCAACTGTTTCTTTTGGGGTTGTCCATCTGCCATGGGTTGGGTGGTAGCCCTGTGGGAAGGGGAGATTGACTACCCTGCCCTGAATGGGCTTGCATTTTTCATTTTGTACTAAGCGTTGCAAATTATGAAACTGGTCCTGCTGGTAAGAACTGATAGGAGCAGGCTCCCACACACCACTGATAAGTGATCAAGTAAGATTACTAGGAATTCAAGTAAAGCTCGGACCTCAGTGCTTGACAGAGAGTAAGTGACCCAAAACTTTAGCTGTTAACACAACTATTAAAGAGGAAAAAATAATGCTAACTACTTTGGAGGAACAGGCAGATTAAATATACTATGTAAGTAGATTAAACAGGTACTGACTTTTATCTAGGCATAATACAATCAAATCAGTGGCAGCCAATTTCTTTTCTATGTAAATGAGGGCATATAAGAGCATTATTTATTATTACATATTTTTAATTATTTGATTTATTTGAAGTTTTACATGCTCTAGAAAAAACCCTGTAACACACACACACACAATCTATCAAAACCTTCTACAAAATGAAAACAGCAGCCCACAAAGAGAAAATTAGATGTGAAAGCATAAGGTCAAGTGTCACAAAGTTTAACCTTGTTAAACCAGAAGGGGGGAAAGGAATCCAAAAATTACTTCCTTTTGAGGAAAAAAATATAGCAATTATATAAGGTTAGTTCAAGAAAAATTGTAATTGGGTAGTGTGAAGTGTTGATTAAAATGGACATGATAAGGCTGCATACTTTTATCCTTTTTAACAATCATTCAGCAAATATTTATTGAGGGTCTACTGTGTGCCAGGCACTGGAGACAAAAGAGTCTGTGGACCAAAGAGTCAAAATCTTGCTGTTATGGAGATTACTTTAAAAGAGAATCAATAGAATTATTATATTTGGACAAAGAAAAATCAGTTAAATAGTAGATGTTAATACATTTTATTTATTAAAATACACAGATCATAAGTGTCCAGCTCGATAAATGTTTACATATATATATATCTATGTAACACAATCTAGATCAAGTTTTAAAACAGTTCAATTTTTGTTTTTTTAAGAAAGTTCTCTCATGGTGTTTCCAGTGAATAGTCATCAATCAAAACTGCTATTCTGACTTCTTATGAATTATTTTTGCCCAATAATGAATTCTTTATAAATTAAATCATATAGTATATAGTCTTATGGGTCTGATTTCTTTTGCTAAACAAAACATCAATGAGATTCATCCATTTTGTTGCATAGATGTTTGCCTTATTTTTATTTTTTATTGCTGAATAGTATTCCCTTATCTGAATTTACCTCAATTGCTTTATCTGCTCTCATGTTGCTAGATATTTGGATTGTTACTTGTTTTTTTTTAATTTTTAAAACAAGTATAGTTGATTTACAATATTATATTGGTCTCAGGCATACAACACAGTGATTCCATATTTTTATAGATTATACTCTATTTAAATTTACTGCAAAATTATGGCTATATTTCTCTGTTCTGTATAATATATCCTTGCTGCTGTTTCCTGTTTCTTGATCAGTACTGCTAGGCTTTTATTAACTTTATTAATTTTTTTCAAAGATCCACTGTGGCTTTGTTGATTTTCTGAATTGTTCCTATCCTCTTTTTTTAATTGATTTCTACTTAAATTATGTTCTTCATTCTACTCTCTTTTGTTTTGATATTTTTCTAGTTTCTTGAGGTGGAAACTTAGATTTTTTATTTTAAAACTTCTTCTAATTTAAATTTTATAAATTTCCTATTAGGTACTAGTTTGGTTGCATTCCCTAAATTTTATTATGTTTTATTTTTATTCAAGTTAATTATTTTGTAATTTCCCTATGATTTCCTATTCAGCTTATAAGTTCTTTAAAATGTGATGCTTACTTTCCAAACAGTTAGGAATTTTCTAGTTTCCTTTCTGTTATTATTTATTAGGAAAATTTCACCATGGTAAGAGAGCATATTCTGCATAATTTCAGTGCATTGAATAATTTCACTTGCTTTATTTACCAGCATATGCTCTATTTCAGTAAATGTCCTTTGTGTACTTAAACACTATATATTTTTCACATATTGAATATAGTGTTGTATAAATGCAAATGTTGGTTAATAGTGTTGTGTAACTTTTCTATATCCTTACTATTTATTTTGCTTAAGCTATCAGTTATTGGAAGAGTTATGTGATGATCTCCAGCTATGGAACTTCCCTAGTGGTGCAGTGGTTAAGAACCCGCCTGCCAATGCAGGGGACACGAGTTTGATCCCTGGTCCGGGAAGATTCCACATGCCATGGAGCAACTAAGCCCCTGAGCCACAACTACTGAGCCTGCACTCTGGAGCCTGCGAGTCACAACTACTGAGCCCACGTGCCACAACTACTGAAGTTTGTGAACCTAGAGCCCGTGATCGGCAACAAGAGAAGCCGCCACAATGAGAAGCCTGCACACCTCAATGAAGAATAGCCCCTGCTTGACACAACTAGAGAAAACCCAGGTGCAGCAACAAAGACCCAGTGCAGCCAAAAATAAATAAATAAATAAATACTTTAAAAAAATGATGAAAAACATCTCCAGCTATCATTGCAGGATTGTCTGTTTTTTAAATTCTATTTAATTTTTGCTTCATAAGTTTCGAAAGTATGTTACTAGATACATATACTGGTGCATACACATAATTCTCATATTTAGGTCTTTCAGATGAATTGACTTTTCATCATTGTGAAATATCCCTCTTTATATCTGGTAAGATCCTTTATTTTGGAGCCTACTTTATTTGACATTAATATAACCAAAGTAGCATATTTTTCCCCTAATTAGGGTTTGCATGGCCTATCTCTTTCCATTCTGTTTTCTCTTATCCATGAAATTCCATTTAAACTGTGTCTTTTGTAAATAGCATTTGATTGGGTATTGATTCATTATGCACTTTGACAATATCTTAATTGTAATGTTTAGTCCATTCATATTTAATGCACTTACTACACATATGGGTTTAAGTATATCACCTTGCTACTTTGTTTTCTATTTGTTCCACCTGTTTTTTTTTAATTTGTGTGTGTGTGTATGCCTTTGTTCCTCTTTCCTTCCCATTTTGGATCAAGTAGATTTTTATTATTGTACTCCAGTTTTTCTACTGGATTTTCTTTGCATTATTTTTAGAGGTTAGTATAAGGCCATTTGCAATATACTTTGTTTTCTATTTGTTCCACCTGTTTTTTTTTAATTTGTGTGTGTGTGTATGCCTTTGTTCCTCTTTCCTTCCCATTTTGGATCAAGTAGATTTTTATTATTGTACTCCAGTTTTTCTACTGGATTTTCTTTGCATTATTTTTAGAGGTTAGTATAAGGCCATTTGCAATATATATCATTAATTTATCACAGTCAACATTAGATTAATATTAATCATTTCACCAATAATGTAAGAACCTTATATGGAATAATGCCATTTATCCCAACTCCTATTCTTTGTGCTTTTTTGTCACTATTTTTGATTCTCTATGTTTAAAAGCCAAAATTACATCATCATCATTATTATTTTACTTTAAACAACCATCTTCTACATAAATTTCAACAAATAATTTTATATTAATTCACATATTTGCTCTTTTCTGTGTTTTTCATTCCTTCCTGAATATTCAGTCTTCCATCTAGGATAATTTCCCTTCAATCCAAATAACTTCCTTGAGGGTTTCTTATAGTGTTGATCTGCTGCTAACAGATTTTATTAGCTTCAGTTTGTCTGAAAATGTCTTTAATTTTTACCTTCATTTTTTAGAAAAGTTTCACTGTGTATACAATTTTAGATTGAGAGGGTTTTTTCCTCAATAGTTGAGTTGGGCTAATAGTCTTTATCTATCACATTGATTAGATTTCTAGTTGCTGTCTCACTTCTTAGAAAGTCTTTTGATAGTTCAGGTTATTTTAAAAAGCTGCCTTGAAGAAATTTGCCTAATGAAATTCTATTTTTCTCTTACGTGGGTCTGTAATAAGCAAAGGGAATAAAAATCATCACATTATCCTTAAAGATGGATTCAAAATCGGTAAATACACCTAAAATGTATTCTGTTCATTGCTGTAGTTCATAGTGACAACATGATTATTTGTAAGTGACAACATGATTATATGTAACTCTCGTGGACATTAAAAATTTTTTTTTGGCTACTCAGTGTATAATTTTCCTTCCTGTTTAAGGGAATTGTCCACTGTATAGATTGGGGGGATACACAGTTTACTTCTCTTTACCCTTCCTATCACCACTACCTATAAGTTGGGGTGTAGGTTCATGAACTAGGCTCAACCATCTAGATGCTTGCACTCAGAATTTTGAATGTGGGGGTAGTGAAACGGAAACTGGAAATCATTTAAAAGTATTGAGAGTCCAGTGGTGGCAGCACCACATGTTCACAACAGTGATGTCCAGTAAGGATGGAGGCACATACCAGTGGTAGCAAGGTAACTAGACTATTCTTGTGGCATGACTTTAGTCTTGGTTCTGCTGCCCTGAATCCATTGGTTCCTGCCCATTGTCTGAGCCTATTTCTCTATCTTGCCTTCTCCTTAATTCTATAATCCACCCAATATATATATATATATATATATATTTTTTGCGGTACGCGGGCCCCTCACCGCTGCGGCCTCTCCCGCTGCGGAGCACAGGCTCCGGACGCGCAGGCTCAGCGGCCATGGCCCACAGGCCCAGCCGCTCCACGGCACGTGGGATCCTCCCGGACCGGGGCACGAACCCACGCCCCCTGCATCGGCAGGCGGACTCCCAACCGCTGCGCCACCAGGGAAGCCCCACCCAATATTTTTATTAATGCATTTCTTTTCTAACTTAGCCATAGTTGGTCTTAGTGACCTACAAGCAAGAAATCTCACTGACACAGGCACCTTCTAAATGGTAGGTACTCATTCTAGATGCTGAAGTCATAGAAGTAAAAAGGTATGGTATCCGATTTCAGAAAAGTATAATGAGGAGCTGGATATACTAAACAAAAATTGCACAATAGTATGTATAAATGTATAATGATAGATATATATACACACATACATAGACTCTAATGGAGGTACACGTGAGGACAAGAGGAGTAGAGAAAGTAGTACCTGTGCCTGCCCCGGGGTCAGGCACTTTCACAGAGTGGAGACTCTGGAGCTGAGGAGAGACAGCTGGCAGAGGAAAGTAGTCACGCAGCAGAGTGGGGAAGGGATTCTAGACAGAGTGGGTAGCAAGGTCTATAATAGAGAATTATAGCAGGGAATACTAAGGTAATGGGATAGATACCTAGTGGGAGCATGGCAGGAGGGAGGGAAGACTAAATGTGTAGATGGTTGCCACACCAAGGGATCTAGACTTTGGAGAAGAGATTACAATAATATTAGAAAGATTTTTCTAAAATGAAGAGGTGGATGAGACTGGTTCAAGAGGTGAAGAAATCAGTTAAGACTGTGGTGTTTCTCCTAGTAAATTTCATATTTTAAAGGGCTGAAACAACATTTCTTTTCACAACAGCTACGTTCTTTTTGCAGAATCACAAGAATAATGTCTCAATAGCAGACTTGACTTTTTGGACTTCTGAGTATTAAGAACTAACACATAAATCTCCTTTATCTTTCATGGTCCTAGGTTTATTTGTCACACTATTCCCATTCTATCTCACCTCTTCATGTGTTATTGGAAAGCAATTAAAAAATTCACCTCATTAGTAGGAATGTTAGAACTTTGTAGTATCTTTCAACAAATTGAAGGGTCAGCATCTTGATTGTGCATGTTTCTATTGCATTGCCAAAGGCATGGGTGAAAGCAGAAGTGAGCTAAGGGTAACAATTAGACAGATGCACATAACTAAAGAGGTAAAATGTGCATAGGGACAAGGGTTCTAGATAATGAGATAGTGATGGTATAACTGAAAGCAACAGGATATCTCAAAAAATTTAATAGAAGATAATGATCAAAGCGAAGAGGTTACTGTACTCAGAAGGCAACACACACAGGCCTAAGTTCTGCAAGTGAAAGATTTTCTTCCCCTTCCAGTTACTGTGCTCCCTTGTTCTGCGCTAGGCTGTAGCCAGGATCCTGAGGGACAATTGTGCTCATGATCTTTTCTTGCTAAAGCCTATAGGAGAAGCCATGGTATACAACGTGTTTTAGTTCCCAGAGAGATCCTGAAGTTCTGTTTTAACACATATTGCAGATGAAACGTTAAGAAACGAGAAAGTAGGGTGGGTGGTGATAGGATGGGCAGGAATGGTAGGAAGGGAAATAAAAGGAGAGGAAGGGAGTGAGAGGGAGGACGAAGCCATGGACAAAGAAGAGGAGGAAGGGGGAAGTAAGGAGAGTCTCACAAAGTGGGGAACGAAGACAGATCAATTCAAAAGAAAATAATAAATCGAACTAATTCCGCCTACTGACTGGCTTAAATGGACATTGTGGGTCAGCCAGGCATCTAAACACTTTATAGCAATTGTTCTAACATTGCTTAAATGTTTGGGGAATTAAAACTATTTAAATAAACTGTTGGTTTTTAAGAGAAAGGGGAAGGGGCAGGCTGCCGAATATGAAAAAGAGCTGCTGTAAGAAAAGTTGATGGAAATTATGAAACATTATTGGTCTAAAATAGGAAGCAAATCATTTATAGTACATGAGGTGAAAACCAGGAAGTTTGGAAGAAAGTGGTTAAGGCTCAGAGAAGCTTGAATGCCTGTGTTGTCTGTGACATTTGACATGTTGCAAAAGAAGCATAGAAATTAAACTCTTCTCTGTAGAAAGCAGAGCTGCACAATACCACTGCAGTTGATTTCAGTTTTTTTGGAAATTGTAGACTTGGGAAGTGTAATTTTTTTTGGCGCTGTTTACTTTGTATCTTATTATGAGATTTAAAAACTAATGTTTAACTGCATCTTGGTTTAGTAAAAGCAGAGCAGGTCATGGCTTCAAAGCTTCTCCATTTTGGAAAGGATACATACCAAATTGTTACAGTGGCAACTTTGGCGAGTGGGAGTGGGGCTGGGTCTGAGCCATGCTTTCACCTTTTACTCCACGCACGTTTGTGATTTATGATAAAGTTAGTTTTTAAAGTGAACATTTTAAACAATTTTTATCTTCCTTCCCTCTCCCACCCAACCATACTTTAATTGTTGTTTTGAGATTACAAAATGGGTCCATGCCTGTTGTAAAAATTTATGGTGATTTATTTAATCAGTTCCTATAGACAAATTTTGGGGCTGTCTTTATTTTTTGTTTGCTATGACAACCACTGTTAAGGTATCATGCTTGTATATCTCATGTTTTTATATTACTGTAGGATAAATTCATAGAAGAATTCCTGAGTCAGAGCAACTGTGCACTTTAATTTTGTGAAATACGCTAAATAGCTTGTCGAAATGTTGTAGCAATTTATACTTCCACAAAAGTGCATGATTATTCTAATTTCACTAAGACTAGATATTAGTATTCTTTTTAATCTTGGCCTATCTAATAAGTAAAATTGATTTCTTCTTGTTTAAGTTGAATTGATTATTAGTGGAGTTGGGAATAGTTTCATATGCTTAATGGAGGTCATGTTATTTTAAAAGAAATTGGTTTGTTAAGAGTTTTCTGTATAAAGTGGTATTTACCCTTTACCATACATATTGAAAATATTTTCTCCTTTGTTTGTAGTGTCTCTTTATATAACAGTATTGTGGTTTTATGAAGTCAAATGTGTCAATTTTTTTTCTCCTTAGAGCTTCTGGGTTTCATATAATCATTAGAAAGAATTATAGGAATATTCTTATCTACATCACTGCCATTTTATTGGTGAATAGTGGGGACTCAAAAACTGGGTCTAAAATCCATAGGACTATGGATTCACAGAGCTATGGGTAATCAAGTTGATAGAAACATTAACCCCCTTAAAATTATTAAAAATACCTCTCCTATCTTTTGTGTGCATTATTTCATCCTTATTTTTCTAAAACTATAGTCCTTAGCAATTATTACATGCTACTCAGAATGTTAAGTGTAAAAATTAAAAGCTATTTCTATGATTAAAAAAATGAAAAAAAGAATAAATTCTCATTTTGCAATCCCTAACGTTACTAAAATAAAAAGTGCAGTTTCTTTCTGGAAAAGAGGTCATGCTGTGCAGATCATTTATGGTATATCAGTTGGTTCCCATCTCATGAGTTAGTCAAGAAGGAGATGTGTATTTTGTGTCACTAATGCTGTGAGAAACAGTTCCTGATAGTCCATTCCTGCATGTACCATCGCCATAAAGGGACTGCTGGATATCAAGCTCACTGTAGAATAAGCCACACCATGCTTTCCCAAATGAGTATGAGATCACTGAGTCTTAAAGAAAGAGGAGAAATACAAATTTCTATCAGTTACTAAATTTGGTCATCCATACAGTTATGTACCATTTTCCTACCCCAGCATATATAAACAATACCTGTCCTTAAAGGCTCAGCACAAATGCACTTTTCTCTGTGATGCCTACTTTAATCTCTCTATCCAGGATTCATTATTTCTGTTTTCTAAATTCTCATAGTCCTTTTTGTATACTACTCTTCCCCAAGTATCTCTGTTTGTTTTCTAGTTATTTAAGTAGCCATGATTTATTCTTATTAGAATGTAAACTCACTGGGGGAAAAGATGTTTGTTTAAATCAACTTGGCATTTCCTCACGGTGCTTATTATGATGACATTACTCATCTGAATGGGTAAAAACAGAATTAAACTAGGTTGGAGAGAAATACAGAAATTCGAAATTAGAAATCAAGAAAATAGAAAGTTTTACAATAAGAAAAGAGAACCAATAAAACTATTGAAAAGCTGATAACTAGCCCAGGTAATTCAGTTGTAATGGCTAACAAACAAAAAAGAAAAACAATGCAAATCTTAGGCTTCTTTACTTTTGCTGTGTAACTATTAAAAAAAAATCATCTCAGATAATTATGACTTATAGTGGCCTGTTCTGCTCTTTGAGGGACTATTCAATACCCGCCCCCCCCACCCCGGCTTGTTTATTTATTTATTCATTTTGGCTGCTGCAAGGCATGAGGGATCTTGGTTCCCTGACCAGGAATCAAACTTGTACACCCTGCAGCGGAAGCATGGAGTCCTAACCACTAGGCCACCAGGGAATTCCCCAAACCCAGTTTGTTTTACATATTAAAATTTTTTTCAAGTTACAGCAAATAAGAACACACAAAATAGCTCTAGGAACTAGGAAGAAGAGAAAATTAACATGTCTAACAACTGATTTGTATTTTAAAATTTATGACTATTCTTTCCATCTGGATGATATTTGTCATTCTTCACATTGGTATGATTCAGGCAAGTCTATACTTCATATAAATACAATTAATTTTTATTGATTTTTTGACATGAGAGTTCAGTCTAATATAGCAATTATACAGCCAAAAAATGTTTTTATTAAAACAGAATTTAATCTTCTCAATAAAGGCTAAAATTATGTTTTATATTGTTATTTTATTTGAACCAGAGGGACTGGCTTTGGGATTCTTTGAAATCTACAGACTTGTAGATTTGTAGCCACAGACTTCCTGGATAGCTTGTCTGGGTGTGTTTAAATCAAAGCAATGTGATTTTCTTCAAGGAAAAATAGCTAATTAAGGTGCTATCATTCCTTAGTCATCAACAGAGAATAGCCAATAATTGCCTTGGGAAAGGAGAAAGAACCTTACATAAGCTGGCACTGATTTTTTATTTTTTATTTTATTGAATCTGTCTCCTGATGATTAACACAGAAATTCCTCTAGCAATTATGGACTCTCTTATAAATGACTCTCATAATTTACAGCCTGGCAGGAGCAGCTTCAACTCAAACATGTGTGTAATTCACTCTTCTGGCTCATTTCCATCACATTTCCCCCCAGTCCTGATCCTTTCCCATGTGTGAAATGTTTCACACTGAGATTATATGGTCCCCTTTGCCAGAAAAATTGACCTACCACACAGAGAATACTATAACTGATTTCCCAGGGTGCATTCCAATGGAAAATAAGGATATTCTTGATAAAGGAATTCCATAGTCAGTTCTCACGCTTCATTTCTAATCACTGATTTCAGTCTCCTACCCCTTCTGCCAGTTTTTACCTCCCCCACTTTTTTTTAAACTATCAGATTTATGGGCATATAACCCAGTTAATACATTTTAATTTTAGTTCCTTTTCTATTTATATTTCTTTTCCTCTAGTAGGTATGCTAATGATCTGTGAAATGTCCAAAATGTGGGTATTAACAGATAAAAAAATGATTGAGATCATATAAACCCCAAATCCCTCCCTGAATGGAGAAACATATTAAAATTTCCCAGTCCTGTAAAAGATACGTAACTTGGCTCTAATGTAACTCTTATCTTTATTAGTAGTAACATTTACATTATTATTAAATGGCCTTATTTATTTCCTATCGTGTGTGGTAATGGTGGGCTGTGAAAAAGTAGATAACCATGTTAATAGCACTGGCCAGTAAGGTGGTAGGTTACATTCCTGGGAAGAAATTTTTTGCTACAAATGTATTACATGTCTACATTTTTCAATGCATCATACCTTGCCAGGCTTCCCAACATGAATTTAGGAAAAGGATATGGAATGAAGGTAGGGAAAGAGTATAATCAGTAGACAAAGATATTGCAGAAGACATACCACAAGGGGCTAGCCAGGGAGCCATAAAGATGGAGCCAAAGGGACCAGTCTGGGACGAATGCTCAGTTGCTATTTATTCAGTTAACATTTGCCAGTCACCTACGATGGGCTAGGCTGTGGAACAAGGTTCTGGGGATAGAGCAGTTAACTATTGAGTTGGCCGAAAAGTTCGTTTGGTTTTTTCCATAAAATCTTATGGAAAAACCCAAACGAACTTTTTGGCCAACCCAATGCAAGGGAATCACTTTATTTCCCACCCAGAGTTTACAGTCTAACATACAGCTAGAAAGAAGTAGTAGCAGAAGATGAGGCAGTCATAAGGACAGAATGAAGCATGGTAAGAATTGGGAAAATATGCTTCATGTCCAAAGCTGTAAGTGTAAATGTTTCTTTTACACTGCCCTAATGTGGCTTATCAAGCTGAGGACACAGAGTCAATTGGCTGAAAGATACGGCGATAACTTAAGACATAGTCCTTGAATGTAGGCATTTAGATCTAGAGAATATCACATGTAATGTATTCAAGGATTACTATATTTTAAGGCAGTATTTGATCCATGCCATTAGGGACAAAATGATCAGAAATCGACTGAATACCACTATACTGGCTTCAGCACGCAGTCTTTAATCCTAGTGTTCCTTCTTTGATAAAGGTGCCTCTCCCTCAGCTGTCAACTTAGAGAAACAATAATTGGTTATTTTACATATATGTGGCCAGGGTATACCTGAACCAAATCATCCCAGTCAGTTCATAGCCTGGTAGATAATATATGATGAAGCCTGGCCTGAAACTATGAATGGACCAACTGGATTATTTTTCATTGGAATTGAACTTAAAGCCACTAAGAGAACAAAGCAATCAGCATGGGGAGGTGATTCAGAGAGTTGAGAAGAACTGTGCTGTCCGTGAAATAAACAGGAACAGTGGAATGGGGTTCATGAAGAAGCTGTGGTTTCAGTGCAGTCCTGGAGGTCAGGGAGAGCCCTGAGCTCCCACCCTCCCTCTGCCTTATGAGAAGATGACTTATCGTCACAGAATGGTACATGGATGACAAGAGCAGATTGGGAAGAGTAGTGCTGGTAGAAACCTGAATTCTTTCCTGAATTGGTTCAGGAAAGAATCAAAGGAGAAAAATTCAAAGCAGCAAATACATACAAGTATTCTGAGGAGTTTTTGGGTGAAGGGGAGGAGAGAAATAGGGCAGTGATGGAGGAAAAAGTAGGGTCAGGAGATGAAGTCTTTTAAGA
Organism: Mesoplodon mirus; assembly: GCF_964341445.2. Classification (NCBI taxonomy): domain Eukaryota; kingdom Metazoa; phylum Chordata; class Mammalia; order Artiodactyla; family Ziphiidae; genus Mesoplodon; species Mesoplodon mirus. Next base: position 158,055,591 of record NC_138977.1, read on the forward strand.
TGGGGAAAGTAATAGCATATTTTCCTATTGGTAGGAAACCTTCAGTAGAGAGGGGAAGAATGATGATACAAGAGAAAAGGGATAGAGTTGCTAGAGTGATGTCCTTGAGCAAGTGAGAGGGGTTGGAACCTGCTGAGAGAGGTTGGAAGAATTTATCATCCTTCATAATGGCAAGAAGACAGAGTTCTTGGGGCCAGGTGTCTGTATGTACGTAGCTGTGGCGGTGAGAGCTTGAGGAAGTTCTGATTGTTTTTATTTTTTCAGTGACATTGGAAACAGCCCAATCAACTTCCAGGGGTAGGAGGTACAGGAAATGTGAGGAGAGAGGGTGAGGTATGAAACTGTTGAGTGAGGGAATGAAGGGACTGCAACTATGATGGCACCATTCAGGCTCACTTGATGGTTAATGACCATGAATTTAAAGTGAAACCATCAAAGCCAGCTGTGTTGTGAGTCTGGAGTAGATGCAGACTTGGATTTAGTGGTGCTGTGACTGGACAAGAGAGGCCTGCACAGGGAGATAGATATGGGAGTATGGTGGGTTTGAGAGGGAATGATTATAGAAATTGAGGAATCTAACCTCATCAGGGGAAATGTGGGGTTGTGAAGGGGTGAAAGTGAAAAGGTGGTAGGTGGGGACCCTGGCTGTGGGAGTGAATAGCTAAGGTAGGGCAGAGGACAAGATTCCTACCAGAGAGGAAGCTGGCAAACAGCTTTCACATTCTATTGAAATTATCTGTTTGTGTCTGTATCTCAGTAGGTAGGGCTTCTCAGCCTTGGCACTACTGACATTTTAGACTGCATAATTCTTTATTGGGATGGGGAGAGCTGTCCCATTTATACTGTAGGATGTTTAGCAACTTCACTGGCTTCTACCCAGTAGATGCCAGTAGCACTGTCCCAGTGGTGACAATCAAAAAATGTCTCTGGACTTACCAAATGTCCCCCGTGAGACAAAACCAACCTTGGATGAAAACCACAACACTGGCCCACAGGCCTCTTAATAGGGGATGCACCTTATTCATTATTACATTCCCAATATTTTAAAAATACTTGGGTACATAGTGAAAACTCAATGGATGTGTGATAAACTGAAGATTTTTAGTAATAGTGAGTAAGATGCTATGTTGAAGGTCCCCAAGATCACCCCCAGGTTTGGTGATTTGCTAGGAGAACTCACAAGACTCAGTATAACAGTCATACTTATAGCTATGATATATTACAGCAAAAGGCTACAAAGTTCAATGAGCAAAGGGAAAAGGCACATGGGATGAAGTCTAGGGAAAATTGGATATAAGTTTTGAAGGGTCCTCTCCCAGAGGAGTAATGCAAGATTCACTTAATTCACCCTGGTAATGAGTTGTGATAAGTCCTTTCTAGCTGTTGCCAACCAGGGAAGCTTGTTAAAAACTCAGTGCCCAGGGTTTTTATTGGAGGCTGGTCATATAGGTACCCTCTGACTGACATCCAAATTCCAAAATCCCAGAAGGAAAGCAGGTGTTCAGGAAAAACAATATTGTCTGCACACTTTAGGCACAATGGGCCACTCTCATCAGTTCTGAGAATGGTTCCCCATGCTTCCCTGAAATCCAACTTCCCAGATACCAACCAAGGGTCAACCTTGCAAGCAGGACTTTCAAAGCATGGAAATTGGGTCTGCTTTGTTAACTCTTTTCTGCACAGGGGATTTATATTACACATCACATGGAGAAATGGTTCAATTTCCTCTTAATCCCTGCTTTCAAAATTCTTAATACCCTGACCAAATACCTCATTTTCCATGTCTTTTTTTCTATACCAACTGGCAAAAAAGAAATGTCTCTAGTCCAGCATCACACAGCTCTGCATATCCTATTTCTCTAAATGGCAGTTCAGGGACTATTTATTATTAATAAGCAATGCTGCCAGGAGATCTGAAACTTTACCTTTACTCCAACCTGCCAAGAAAACAAAACATTCTCCATGCTAGTTCATATAGGAAACAAAAGAGGGGCTTGGTTTTTTTTTTTTTTTTTTTGCGGTATGTGGGCCTCTCACTGTTGTGGCCTCTCCCGTTGTGGAGCACAGTCTCCGGACGCGCAGGCTCAGCGGCCATGGCTCACGGACCCAGCCACTCCGTGACATGTGAGATCCTCCTGGACCGGGGCACGAACCTGTGTCCCCTGCATCAGCAGGCAGATGCTCAACCACTGCGCCACCAGGGAAGCCCAAATATTTAAGAACATTTTGGATACCATGTCATAACTGCTTCAACCTTAGAGCAAATATACTTAATAGAATACACTATACATAATATACATATTAGAATGAAAATATATATAACAGATGAAAATAGAGTTTACTGGAGTAAACATATTAACACTAGTTGCTTGAGCTGCCAACTAGATTTAAAAAATTCCCATTATTTAAAACCCTGTCTCAAAAAAAGAAATAATTCATATAAACTAAAATCCTAACTATGAAGAATTTATCAGTAAATGTTACTCCCTATTGGCCACAGCCAAGAACAGAGAGGCTGCAGGAATGAGAAATGCTGAGTTGATCTCTGTAATTCCACTCCTTCCTTGATCAGTTAAAATGCCCTAGTAAAGATGCTGTAATAAAATGCAAGTGAATGACAATGTATATTTTAGGAAAATGTTGAAATATGCTCAAACTTTTAAAAAGGTAATTCATTTGTTAGCTCCACAGTTATTAAGAGCATGGAATCAGACCATGATTAAGTCCTGAATCCTTTACCTAGTAGTCATGACTTCTGGGCAAGTGACAATTTATCTAAGGTTCAATTCCCTCAATGATAAAATGAACTAGTAACAGTACTGACTTCCTAGGTTTTGAGTAGTGAACGAGATAATGCATGTAAGCACGTAGCCTGTCCTCATAGCACTGGCCCATAGTACATTCTCAATAAATGTCAGCTCTTGTTTTAGTGACACATTATTTGCTATTGTTCTTTGTATTCATTCGAAACACTTTTGACACTAGACCCTGCTCTAGGTATTAAGAGCATATCAGTAAACAAGATAGTCATGGCCTCTATCCTCAGAATGCTAAGACCCTAACAGGTAATTAAGTATGTGTTATAACAAGTGATAACTACTCTGATATGCAAGGGTAACAAAATAATTGAAACATAACCCATAAATTACGGAGAGCCATCAGTGTGTTAGATACTGGCTTAAGGAACCTTTAAATTAGCATACAGGGCATATGGATAGATCCTATTTTATAAAAACAGCAGTAAAAATAATCTTATAAATGACTAATTATGTTTGTTGTTGACCAAGTGAAAGATGGGTATCAGTTTATTCAGCTGGCATAAGGAAGAGGTGGTATTTTGTACAACTTTCCCTAGATTCATAGATTGAGGTTAACATGTTACTTCTGAGATTTGAGAAAGTTTTAATTAAAACAGTTTTAAGAAAAATATTTCTATACAGGGACATAATTTCGAAGAAGACTGCCAAAGTCCGAGTAAGAGGTGATGCACGTCTGACCGAGGTGTTGGAGGAAGAGAAGAAACAGAAAGACAATTCTAAGATAGCACTGCTGAACCTTGCAACTGGTAAGATGTTGCAAGGAACAACATCAAAGAAGCGAGGAAGAGGAGCAGTCGGGACAACTCTCAGATTTCCAGTCAAGATAAATGGATACAATTAAGCTAACCCGAGAGCATAAGAGAGGGATGGGGTGCTCAAAACTGAGGGATTAGGGCTTCCCTGGTGGCACAGTGGTTAGGAATCTGCCTGCCAATGCAGGGGACACGGGTTCGAGCCCTGGTCCAGGAAGATCCCACATGTCGCGGAGCAACTAAGCCCGTGCACCAGGACTACTGAGCCTGCGCCCTAGAGCCCATGAGCCACAACTACTGAAGCCAGTGCACCTAGAGCCCGAGCTCCGCAACAAGAGAAGCCACCGCAATCAGAAGCCCGCTCACCAAAACGAAGAGTAGACCCCGCTCACTGCAACTAGAGAAAGCCCGCGTACTGCAACGAAGACCCAATGTAGCCAAAAATAAAAATAAATAAATTTATAAAAAAACAAACAAAAACTGAGGGATTATGATTTGATCCTGAGCACGCTGGCACTAGGCACCTACAGGACATCGGGGAGGAGAAAGTTGTTTGACAAAAGGGTCTCCATCTCAGGAGAGACATCAAGATTACAGATGAATATTGACTGGGAAGTCAGTCAATATTCATTTTTCCAGTGTCTGCTCTGTGGCAGGTACTTGCTTGGCCTGTAAAAGCTGTTAAGTCAGTGGTGTCTCCTGGTTTGTTTCCTTCCCTCTATTTACTCTTCCACTTAGTCCCTGACTCCTATGTCCTTATCTTATACCTTGTTAATACAAGTAACTTCAACTAACTCCACAATCTCAAGTTCAAACTTTCTAACTCTCTTCTCATCATGTCCTCTCATTCCAGTTTCCTCCTCTGGTACCCTGACTCGCTGGAATCTACAATTCTACAACCTTTTCATTGTCAGTTCACAACCCTCTCCTGTTCTCACTCTGCTTCTTATCTAGCTTAAATTCCAACCCCTTCTCCCCTGATGACTCCTACAGAGCCTTACTTTCTCAGTCATCTCCCCAGCAGCTAGAGGTTTTTATGTGACTCATTTCTGACCCATAAACTGTTAGTAGAAACTGGTGAGGTTTGTGTGTGTGTGTGTGTGGGTGGTTTTGGGAAAGCTTTGGTGTGTCTCCTTCCTTCCCCCTTTGTCCTGTCTTAACTGAAGTCATGATGGCTAAAGTCTTGGCAACCGTGTTGCAACCACAAATGAAAAGCCATGAGGACAAACAAGATGTTGGCTGGTCCTGACACACTGGAGCAGCTGAACCAAAGGCAGCAACTGCATTCCTCTAGATATCTTTTTATGTAAAATGGAATCTCCATTTGAGGCAGAAAGCATTCCTAAGTAATGTGCCCCACAAAAATAAGGGGTGTTTTGCTGCATCTGTGTCCTTTAGAGAGTTTTGTGTTATTGTGAATGTTTTTCACCAATATTCTGCTATAGGCATTGGGGAAATTTGATGATGTTTAAACAAAGGAAAAACAAATTTAGATCTCTATTTTAGAAAGAGCGCTCAGTTGAATGTATGGACAATTACAAAGGACAACATTTACCTTCCTTTAGATAACCCTTCCTTACTCTGTGATCTTGGTGGTGGTCACACAGCCCCTGACTCCATGGACCTGGTGATTACCCCAAGGAATGAAATGTGAACCAAATAGGGCCAATCAGAATCCATCCTTAGGGTTGTTCTAACCAGAGCTAGAGGGGGAAAGCTGAGCCCTGATCCTGGCATCATGGAGCTGGGATTCTGGAAATCCCAGTCATTTAGGCCATGAAACCCACAGTTATAGGCTGGGTGCTCTGGAGGCAGACAGAGATGGAGTTTGGGGCACAGGGGTTTATTAGGGGTCAACCCAATGGAAAAGATACATTGTTGAGCAGAGGGAGAAGAGGAATTGTGATGCAGGTTTGACAAAGCCCCAGCCCAACTGGCAGGGAGCTCTGGAGTAAGAAAAGCCCATCAGCATCCTGCATGGACCTCAAATGGCTGGCCAGACTAACTTTGTCCCCAGATGCATGCCACCGTGGGAAAGGTGTGACCTACAGTGAGGTGGATCTCCACAGCTGAGACAGACCTGAAAGGAGCTGGCAGCTGGAGGCTGTTGCCTCACTGCGTTCCCCACAGCTGGCAGCAAGTCCCTTCTGGAAGGGACATGCTCGTGCATCTCCATGTCCACCACACTCAGCAGGTGGAGAAAGTCTGTCTGCAAAAGGTGAGACTGGAGCCAATCTATTGACAAACCCAGAGCTGAGGGACAGAAAAAGAAACCTAATAAGCTGCTTAAGTCTACAGACCCAGTTGCAACTGAAGCCAGAAACACTTTTACCATTCTTAGTTACTCGAGTCATTAAGTTCCCTTTTTGTCTTAGTCACTTTAGCCATGTCAGTCAGGGTTAATACAGTAGTGTTTAAGGTGATAATTGATTTGAAAGAAAAATAAGTGACAGAAAGACCTTTACAGAAGTTGGGGAGTGTTGATGAGGGACTTAAGACAGTAGCCATGGTGATGTACATGTGTTACACAGAAGAGGTGATGGGCTGCAATGACTAAGAGTAAAGCAAGAACCAAGGAGAGCAAGAATTCTCAGAAAAATTCCCAGCATTTAGCCTAGGTGATAGCCTCACTCTCCTCCCCTATTTATACAGAGAGGGAATAAAGGAACAGCAGGAAAGGGGGAGGAATTTATGGGTTTAGGTTTATAACATACTACATTTTGAGTGCATCCAAAGGACTTATTTAAATTGCTAGCTCATAAATTTTCAGTGAAAAAATATCACTACTGACTGGCGGGAAAACTTAAAACAACTGATCATCTGGGGAGTTTTTTTGGTCAGAAGAGCCTATTTGCAAAGCTAAATTTAAAGCAGAAATTTGCTTGAGTCAGGATAAAATAAGTTAAATGATGCTTTTTAATTATCATGAAGCTAAGATACTCATCTTCATTACGAGGATAGCTCTGCGAAGAAAACTTGAACACTTTGTCAGTTGGCCAGGGTACCTGTGCCCTTGGACAGTAGTAGCAAAAACTTGGAAAATACTTACTCATCACCTCTCTTTTTATCACCCAAGACTTAATGCAGATTTCTTTGTCTGTTTACTATTATGTTATTATCTCATGACATACAAGTTCCAAGCTTCTACTCTATGTGTTTTAAGAAAATTACTTTCTGACAACATCTAGGGGGTAGATATTGCCTCATTTTGCCTCCTAAATTATATGAAATTACGTTATGAGATGGATACTATGGAAACAAATTTTATTTACATGAATCTTCATTTGCAGGAAGTTGCACTGATTGACCATTTCCCTACATTTTGGGGTTCATCTTCCTCCAGTGTCAATTACCCTCATTTTACATTCCTACAGGTACATGAGCAGTGAAGATGAGAGGAAGGCAAAAACCAGGGAGAAGCTCATGATGGGGTAGTGCTTGGTTTATTAAATTCCAACACCTGGAAATGAAGCTATCACATGATATATATTTTTTTAACTTCCTCATTTCATTCCAAATTATAGAATTGGCATCTGTATGGGAGGAATTAGTGATATACACAGCACCTCTTAAAACTGTGTTGGATAATTGTGGGCACTAGTCTTAATTCTTTATGCCCTGCATGAGATCTTCATTATAGTACTTCTACCTCCTCTTCAACTTACCCCTTTCCCACTTAACTCATAACCCCTTATTTGTTATTAGTTCACACTGTCTGAAGTCACCTTCTATCCTCACTAGGACCTCTAATCACTTAATTCTTCCCAATTCTCATAACCCATGAATTCTCAATGGGAATAATATCACCCTCAAAGGGACAATCTATTAAGTAGACTCTGGGCAAGAACATCTCAGATATTAGAATGGTTTGTGGTCCCCTCCAAAGGTCCATGGTATATAAGCAGATATACTGTACAGTATATCTTTTGTGGTCAAATTTCATGGCGAGAGCGACTAGGAAAAAATTGTCTAAAAAGGTACCTTAAGGAATGATAATGGGGGAAAAAAAAGTCCTGGAAACACTGACCTAGAACAACAACCTACCTGAATGCTCAATTAAATCTATACTGACTTTACTTCCACCCTCCATTCCCCGTCCCTGTGATCTGCAGTATCTGGTCCAATGTTGTCTAGTGGAAATAAAATGTGAACCTCATATATATTTTAAGTTTTCTAGTTGATTGCATTAAGTGAAAAGAAATAGGTGAAATTGATTTGAAGAGTATATTTGACTTAACCCAATATATCCAAAATATTCAACATATAATCAATATAATAATTATTAAATATCTTACATTGTGTTTTGTGTGGGCTAAATCTTTAAAATCCAGTGTATATTTTATACTTATAGCATATTTGAATTTGAAAGTTAATTTTCATTGAAATTACTTGATCCATTTTTAGATTTCATAACATGGCTAAAAAGTGGAATCACATACCCAAGTTATTCTAAACATATTTAAACATTTTCAAAAACCAAATATAGTATATAGCATTTTAATTTAAATTACTTAAGATTAAGTAAAATAGGGCTTCCCTGGTGGCGCAACGGTTGAGAGTCCGCCTGCCGATGCAGGGGACACGGGTTCGTGCCCTGGTCTGGGAAGATCCCACATGCCGCCGAGCGGCTAGGCCCGTGAGCCATGGCAGCTGAGCCTGCACATCCAGAGCCTGTGCTCCGCAACGGGAGAGGCCACAACAGTGAGAGGCCCGCGTACCGCAAAAAAAAAAAAAAAAAAAAATATTAAGTAAAATAAAAATTTCAGTTTCTCAGTCACACCAGCCAGACTTTAAGTGCTTGAAAGCCACATGTGGCTAATGGTTACCATATTAGAAAATGCTGGTTTGGCCTATTATTCCCTCACAGTTCTCTTTTGCCTTTTCTAGATTGCCGGATACACAGGCATTGAAAATTGTAGAAGTTTAAGGTGCTAGCTCAGGACAGATATAGGATATTAAAATTCATTTATATCCTCACTGTTATTAGGCAATTGTATATGGCTGTGTCTTGTGGACTTCCTTGCACACAGATAGGTACTAACACAGTTCAGTATCACAACTTCTCTATTCTGACTTCAGGGAAGACATCACAAATTAAAGGTGGCCTTCTTTCACACTGAGTTCAAGTGCAGCCTCAAAATACTTTTTATAGGTTATTTCAACTACTATCACTTCTCTTAAGACAGAGTTTCAGTTAGCTACAATAAATTAACTGGAGTTACCATAAAAGTTGAAAGCATTCTGCCATTCTTGTCTTTGTTCATCCCACCGTATTCTTTCCCAGAACATATTTTAAGTGAACATAATGGGTTTTAGATTAGAATATAAAATGATTCATGGGCATTAGAAGGCAAGCACCATAGCATATGAGTAAAAAGCAAAACCCCTGAGGGAAAACAGACTAGGGATTGAATCCACTTTTACCACTTACCTTCTGTACAATTTTGGACAAGTCATCTAACTTCCTTGCGTCTTATTTCCTTATTTTAAGAATTGGAATAATAACACCTGCTTTGCATGATTATTATAATAATGAAAAAGTATAGGACATGTCATGCATTAGGCACAGAGCTTGGCACACAGTAAGCATTCAAATTAAATTGATATCTATCATTTTGAGATAACTAAATATCTTACAAAATTAGCTAAATGTTCAGTGTTCATATTCTTTGGCTTCCAAGCTGGCTTGTTAACTTCTTGGAAGGCAGAATTATGCACCATTCAACAGTTTTTATCCTTTTCAGAGGTTAGCTAAATTCTAACCATAGGACCTGACTTTCGATGAATACTGAATGAAGGAATCAATGTACCTGTAAGCTTATAATTGCTCTCGTAATATTTAAGAGATGAATTTGCCTATTCTGGTCAAAATAGCTATTAAATTCAGACTGAGAAAATTTCTATGACACCAGACTTCAGTCTCAGGATTGGGGTAGGTTCAAAATTCTAAGATCTGTGTCAATGCCTATTAGAGTCCATGCTTTTGCTAACGTATTAATTGGAGCTTAGGTCATAGGGAGAGTAGGGGAACATGGTAAAGACTTGGGGAGCAGATAGTTTCACAGAGGAATGACAGCAAATCGAAGGGTCTTAGCATCAGAAAATAGGAAGTAGTTAAGTAGGAGTTATTTAGAGAAAGATCTGCAGTAGGCAAGAAGTACAGGTCCCAGTATTTCTTGAGACCCTAGCATGGCCAGGTTGGGGAATACACCATTGAGCAATCAGCAGAGGGACAGCTTGGCAATAAGTTACTTTCAAGTATATTTGGTATCATGTAGTAGAAATTCAGCTAGTGAGATGAATTTGTAATAGGACTTCAACATCTAGAAAGGGCTATGAGGGGTAAGTCAGGAAACAAACAAAGGTGTTCAATAAATAAAACACAGTAGTAGTCAGTAAATCCAGAGAAAGACTCACTGACATAGATTAAACTACCATGATTTTTTTAATCAATACTTGAGTTATGGTGATAATCTTCTATATGGCACATCCTCTTCCTCCTCCCATCTTTTTCTCCTTCCTTTCCTTTCTCCATGTGGTAGCCAGAATGAAATTTCCAAAATACAAAATTGATCCTACTGTCCTCCTAGTTTATACCCTTCAAAGGCTCCACACTGCTCTTAAAGTTCAAATTCTCTAATATGGCCTCTACCATTTCCTGTAATATCTATTCCTTGTTAATTCTCTGCCCTCACCTATTATATTGCTCAGCACTAATGTAAAATCCAGCCATGTTAAATTCTTTCCAATTCCTCCAAAATAACATCTGCCATGGTCTCTCTTGCTTCTGGGTTTCCCCAAAGCTGTTCATTCTGTCAGGATTATTTTACCTCTTTTCTGTGCCAAAATAATTTTCTTAGCATCTTTTAGGTCTTAATTAGAAGACATTTCTTCTGGGAAACTCAAATCTGTCAAGTTTGGATTAGTTGCCCCTGTACTTCCTTTCATGGATATACCACTTCCTCTTAGTTCTTCTGCCTCCTGCCCACCCCCCTCCTTCTCCCAGCTCTATAAGGACAGGAATCATTTAAGTCCTCTTCAGTTATATCTCCAGGGCCCAACATACATAAGTTATTCAATAATTTTTTTTGAATGATAAATGTATGCTGAAGCTTATTTACAAAGAGTAAGGCTGGACTCTGCTTCTGGGCAATAACACCATAGGGTAAGCAGCTAGACTGGCCAGCTGCTGAGCTTTGAACTACTGGGCAGAGTTTACAAGAGATCTCCTTGATTATATTCAAAGGTTGGAAACAGGTAAATTAAAAGGCCTATCTCTGAAGGTTAAAGAGATATAAAGAACCAAGCAGATTTTTATAAACATTTTATATGTTCTAGTTGTGGTTAGGGTGGAGTGTTATGGTTGTCCATCCATGATTTTTTCTTTTTCCAAGCTGTTAATAGAATATTAATTAATTGTTATTAACTATATTAACATTAGCATTAATAGTGAAAGAAAATGAACACATAATTACATCTTATACTTTTCAGACAGCTAGTACACAACCCAACAGTGAATGTTGATGGTCTTTCTCTAATCCAGTTTATAAAACATAAAATGAATAAGCATGTTAGCCATTGACTGACAAATGGAATTAACATGTGGGAAGACTATAAACACCATCTTTTCTTGAACAGAATTGTCTACTCTGCTTTACTTGATTCTTCTCGATGGATATTACTTTAAAATTCTAATAGTTACATATATTGAAGTTGTATTTATAGTCAATTGGTTTTTTAAAATTTCACTGATATCCCAAATCCTTGAGTGATATAGATAATATGAAATATTTTGTCCTACTACATAAGAACAAAGTAGGGTTTCTTGCCTCTGGAAGATATTTATTGTGACCTTGACATATTGTGACCCCTGTGGTGATATATCATTACAACTCAGAGGCATTAAAGACATCTAATTAGCCATACCTTCTATGAATTCTGCCAAATTTCTTTTGACTAGTAATATAGCATTGAGTTACTCTTGATTTTCTAATTTGATGACTGTGGTAGGAGTCTACCCACCCCAGCTTTTATTTTACTTCTCTTGAAAAAAGTCCTCTCTCACAACACCCTACAGTTTTTCTTTAAAGTACTCTTCAGAATTTATTATGTTTTACAATGTGTTTCTCACTGAGATTATTACAAGTGAGCACAATGAAGCCAGAAGTTTATCTAGTGGGCCTGTCAAATTGTATTCTCTAGCATCTAGCACAGAACCTGACATACATCAGGCAATGAAAAATATTTTTTGAATTACTGAATAAGTGCACTGACTGAACTTTTTAATCCTGTGTTCAGGTTTTGTCAGAAAATTAGTATTTGTGTCAGAATAAAATTAACCCAGAACATTGGAATTGCTGTGGGAGAGAAAGTCTAGAAGATGATTATTTAGCAAATTTGAAAGTACAGGATTGCTGGAGAGCCATTATCAGTGATCCTAGCTGCATGGAGTAGTGAAGTGGGTTATTCTCAGGAGGATGGCTGGAGCCACTGGAAGCTTCTGTTGATGATCTCAGCTGCTTGCTTATAGCAGGTGATTCCTGGGAGAAGCACTGAAAACCAAGGAGTGCTGCCAAAAATGATCTCATCTGCCTGCAAACAGCTGCTACTGAGAAAAATGATTCTTCTCTTTAAAACTTTGTGAAAGTCTCATTGGCAGGATCTAACATTGAATGGTACCAGGAAAGGATTCTGGGACATGTAGTTCCACAGTGTAGACAGGGATGAGAGTTAAATTGACAAAAGGCAATTCAGCACACTGAGCCATTAGGAGGAGCTTCTAATTAAAGATAAACTAGACTACAAGCTTCATGATGAGAAGGATTCACTTTTTTTAAAATTGATCTGTCCCCAGCAATTGGGTGTTTATGGCACTGATGGCTACCTGAGCAATACAGAATCACACTCTCTTTCCATAGTATAGACTTATTTCTGGGGACTGACTACCTGTCTACTTTTCCCAGCTTCCTGTGCATCTAAGTGAGACCATGTAACTAGTTTTTTTTTTAAATTTATTTATTTAGTTATTTAATTAAATTTTTTTGGCTGCTTTGGGTCTTCGTTGCTGCACGCGGGCTTTCTCTAGTTGTAGCGAGAGGGGGCTACTCTTCGTTGCAGTGCATGGGCTTCTCATTGTGCTGGCTTCTCTTGTTGTGGAGCATGGGCTTTAGGTGCGTGGGCTTCAGTAGTTGTGGCACGCAGGCTCAGTAGTTGTGGCTCACGGGCTTAGTTGCTCCATGGCATGTGGGATCTTCCCAGACCAGGTCTTGAACCCGTGTTCCCTGAATTGGCAGGCAGATTCTTTTTTTTTTTAATTATTATTATTTTTTTGTCTGCATTAGGTCTTCATTGCTGTGCGCGGGCTTTCTCTAGTTGCCGTGAGCAGGGGCTACTCATAGTTGTGTTGCGTGGGCTTCTCATTGCGGTGGCTTCTCTTGTTGCAGAGCAGGGGCTCTAGGCATGCGGGCTTCAGTAGTTGTGGCTCATGGGCTCTAGAGAGCAGGCTCAGTAGCTGTGGTGCACAGGCTTAGTTGCTCCGCGGCATGTGGCATCTTCCCGGACCAGGGCTCGAACCCATGTCCCCTGCATTGGCAGGCGGGTTCTTAACCACTGTGCCACCAGGAAGTCCCGGCAGGCAGATTATTAACCACTGTGCTACCAGGGGAGTCCAATGTAATTAGTTCTTACCAATGCACTGTGGGAAGTGATGTGTATCTATTCTGAGCTGAGGTGGATGGGTGCCAGGGTCTCAACTTTCTGAGGTCTCTTTCTTTTTGCCTTTTGCTTTTATGGCTGAGCATAAAGCATTGGGCAGAGGACTCTGAAAAGACCCTAAGACATGGCAGAATCACTAATGGGAATATCTGGGATTTTGTCACTACTTGGATGAAAGCTGCTGATCAGGAATGTCTGATTTGACTTTGTGTATAAGAACTAAATCAGGTAGTGTAAAACCAATGAAATTTTGGGGTTGCTTGTTATGACAGTTGGTCACTCCTAAATGCTTAAGAAATATTCAGTGAATAAGCAAATAAAATGGAAAGGTTTACCATGCCCTTTGCAAAGTCTGCTGTGGTCATTGCTTAAGGATGAGTGCCCCAACAGGCAAACTGCATTCTAGCATACTATTCTGCATGCTTCTTCCCCTTAGCTTCTCACACACTCCCTGAATGTTGTTCAGACATATGACAAGGAGAGGTTGGTAACTAATTAGAAAGGATTTCCCATTGTTAGAAATTGAAAAGTCTTTGTAACACAGCTTTCTGATCAAAACTTTGTAGAAAAAACAATAACAGGTGATAAGAGATGTCATCCCTTAACATAACTAGCTTGCTTGATTAAAACCCAGAACTCCTGTTAAGTACTTTAAATTTAGATTTCCTACTGAACAAACTAAGGATAACTAAGGATGCCAGGAGCCTGTAATATACCTGATAGTTCACTTTAATCTTATGGCAGGATCAGGTAGTGAAAATTAGCTAGGTCATTATTCTCTGATAAGTCTTCAAATCCTGCTACTAAATTATTTTAATCCCAGCAGCAGAGACAAAAATAATAGACAACAACAAAGTGAAAAGCACTATATTAAGTGCTTTCCATGCACCACTGACTATTAATTCCACACACATAGCAAGAGAGTCTCGATAATATTATCCCAAATTTACTGAAGAGAAAACTAATGCTCAGAGAGGAACATCGGGGGCGGGGGGGGGAGGGATAAATCAGGAGCTTGGAATGAATATACACACACTACTATATATAAGATAGATAACCAACAAGGACCTACTGTATAGCACATGGGACTCTACTCAATATTCTGTGATAACTTATATGACAAAAGAATCTGGAAAAGAATGAATATATGTATCTGTAAAAATGAATCACTTTGCTGTACACCTGAAACTAACACAACTTTGTAAACCAACTACACTCCAATAAAATTAAAAAGAAAAACTGATGTTCAGAGAGATTAAGAAACATTCCTAAGGCTACACAGCTATTTAATACTTTTCTCTGATCTAGAAAGTAATCTGTGTATTTGTTGATAATTTGTCCGATACACTCACCATCCATAGGAGGAAGTTTTCATACACCTTTTTGCCAGGTTGCATTTGGTCATTCTTTTCTTTACTCATTCTGCTAAAGAATGAGTTACATCTTCATATATATGGCAAGATGTTTCTCTTGACTTCATATTCTTTCATTTTATACTCATTTCTCCACTTCTGTACACTGTATTCATTATAGAGTTGATCTCTTTTTTTCTCATTGCTTTAAAAACTAGAGACCATTTGGCTAGTGTGGTCTCACTGATTGAGGGACTGAAAGTGTTGTCTTAAGCCTTCTCATATCATTCCAGTACCTTAAAACTAGAAATTAAAAGGGCTTCCTTAAAGGAATTTTGTTTATAACTGTAAGCTTCAGTTCCATACCTATGAATATTACTCATGTCAAACTTTTACAAAATAAAAACCTAAAACCTGAATAAAATAAAGTGAGAGCTTTCAGTTGGTATATAAGCTAACTATTTTTCTGTCAATATGAATCAATAACAACTGCTGCTGTGAGTACAATTGCTATGGTTATTTTCCTTGTTGCCACAGTTATTTGTAGAATGCCCTTCCTTTTCACTCACGATACTAGGTACTTACATACAAAAACGCTAATCTTTAAAACAACCCTGTGAAGTAGATTTTATTATTTCTGTTTTACAGGTGAGTAAGCTGAGGCTAAGGGAGGTTAAAAAACTTCCCTCAAGGACAAAGATAGGGCTAGTGAGTGACACATCAGGTTTGACCCTGACTTCAAGTCCTGGTATCTTTCATTACACCATGCTGCCTCTCTGAACTCACTTATAAAGAAACACCTGAAACAGTGTCCAATTTGCTTACCTGGAATCAAAGAGAAATGGTTAGCCATATAGTTGAGTAGTTCTAGTGTAATATTACGAGCTTCCCAACTTTAAGGATTCCTGCCTCTGTGTTTTCTCTTCCCGATGAACTGCCTTCCTCTTTCCTGCTATCCAGGCCCTAGCCAGCTGATAACACCTTAGCAATTCTATCGAGCTGGAATAGTTAAATGATAGCCAGGCAAGTGCTTCTCTTATAAAGCCTTGCAAGATTTCTTCCCTGCAGGTCATCCTTTAGGTGAGCCTTGATTGGACTGCTGGTCTGGGGGAGTGGAAAAAGGACCAATGCACCAGGCAACGAGTTTAGCAGACATATGAAGGGAGCAAACATAGTTTTTTTTTTTTTTTTTTTTTCCAGCTTCACGCCTTCACTGAAGACTGTTAAGAAAAGGTATGACATCTACCTCTAATGATGTTCAGTATTGATCCCATTAGCATTATTGCTTTAGCTCAATAATTTTATAGAACAGAAAAGGAGAAAAAAATCTTGAAGAGAAGCAAAGGTTGACTCAATAAAATTAGAGGGTTTATTTTTAAACTAAAGCATGAGTTTATTTATTCCTTACTGAATGGCTGCTTAAGTTTAATTTTTACATTGCTGCCAAAGAACTGCCCTCTCTAATACTCATCTGGTTCCCACCCAGAAAGCTTATCCCCCAGCTGATCAGCCTTAGAGTCTGGGAGAGGAACTAACATATAGCTTGTTAGAGCAGTGATTCTACACAATGAATCACCTGGGAAGCCTTAACAATCCTGCTGTCTGGGTCTCATACTCAGAGATCCTGATTTAATTGATCTGGGCATGAGGAATTTTAAAATTTCCCCAAGCATTTCTAAGGTGGGGCCCAGACTGAGAACTAGTGAGCAACGAGGCTGGCCCTGGGAGCCTGGGTCTCTGCACTGAAGACCCTTGGAATTCATAGGAAGGATGGCATTAGCCAGCCACTCCTGTGACTTTCCTCATATAATTTCTTCACAATTCCTATTTCTTTCTTTTCTTCTCTCTTTCTCTTTGGAAACCCAAGACTGTCCAATGAGAAAGCAAGTGGGTCTCAAGGAGTTCTGAGAAATCAGGCTTTTGGAGACTGGCTAAACTAGGTAAGCATTCATTCCTTGGCTTAGCTAGACTGGCTGGGAAATGAATAGAGGTGGTGGAGATGAATTAGTGACGAAATATGGTACCGTGGAAAAAATTAACTTGGAATTACAACATTTGGATTTACTTCTGGCTTTGCCTCTTATTGTGTGTGACTGATTTGTTTCCCTTTTTCGTTAAATAAGAAAATCTGGCTTTTTGATTTCTGAAGTATTTTCTGGTTTAATAAGTATGATTATGTACTAGAGGGGGATGTACTTAAAGTTAAGGAAGCCATGCCTGGGTAGGCTCCAGCATTTTTGACTTACATTGGTTTGCAGAAAACCGGCGGAAAGCCTGCTTCTCCCAACACCCTCCTAGTCTCAGAAGGCATCGTGGAACCTCATGAGGAAGGGACTCTGATTCCAGGTAGCAGCTGGGGGGCTTTCTCATTACTTAGTTTCCACTTCCTTGACTCTGACTTTGTCCTGGCTCACATAGCATTTGCCTTGTGTCTACTTGGTGGCTCCCTATTTTTTTTCTGCTTTCGGACACCTACAGTTACGTGCTCAACCACTGCTGGGGCTCAGCTAGGTCTAGCTTACCCCAGAGGGATGTTTTGCCCTGGATCCAGGGAATGGTGAGTTCTGCTCCTTTGCCTGAAGCTAAGGGTATGCATCATGGTGGAGAGGGCAGTGGTGTTGTCTTTGTGAGACAGTGACCTTAGCCACCTTCTCTGTCTCCATCTCTCATGGGGGTAAGTTGGGCATGAATCAGCAAAGGGATGAACCTCCCTTCTTCTTGAACTTCCTGCACTTGATAGAAGGGGTTGCTCTGGGGTACTTGAAACCCCAGGATCTTAATGCAGAATGAGGACAGCAGAAGTGTTTCAGAGACTTAGCCTCCCTTTGAAGTTGACAGATGAGAGAGGACTGGAGAGGTGTAATGGACCCACTGGGCCCCCAGTCCCCGATGTTCCGTATTGAGGAAGGTGCCCAAGGGGAGGTGGCAGCAGAGGTTTTCTTTACCTGTGGAGATGGGCAATGATCACCATCTACCTAGTGGTTCTGAAACCTTATACCATGGAATCACCTGGGAGTCTGCAAAAGCTATTTAGTTGCCTTACTCCAGCACAACTGATGGATAGATTAAGTGAGTGCATAATGAAGAGAAGATTGAGGGAAACAGACCTTGTCCTAGAAGATGGAATGGGCACAGAGAGGAAGTAAAGTGCCCACAGTTACTTCTTGCCAATGAAGTCTGCTGAGAGTCTGGAAGGAGGAAGATGGGAAGGGACAAGAAGCTAAGGTAGAGCTTAGAGCAGTGTGATTCCTGCACCAGCATGTCAGCATCACCTGGGAGCTTGTTAGAAATGCAAATTCTGGGGCCCCACCCAGATCTACTTTATTGGAAACTCCTGGGGTGGGCTCTGCAGTCAGCCTTAACAAGCTCCCCAGGTGATGCTGATGCCTGCTAATGGCTGAGAACTACTGGCTTAGAAGAACCGCAGTTCTTTCCTGCCCTGCTCCAGGCCTGGGTGCAGATACACAAGGAGACGAGTGCTGCTGTGTGGGCTCAGTAACAGGAGCTCGAGGAACAGGACAAGGGGCTGCACAACCTTGGCAAGGCATGGAAGGAGGTAGGGGAACAAGCCTTAGCTTCAGGGAGCAGGGGAGGACGACACACCTCCCATAACTTGTTCTCCACACTTGTGTGGAGAAGGGACGGTTCTTTTTCTCCACTTGTGTAGGCTCTGACTTATTTCCCCTGGCTGGTGACTCTGGGAGTCTTGCGTGTGTCATTCTTGTTTAATGTTTCCCTGCACTAAAGTGGCTGCAACGGTTGCTGCTGGTTTGCAACCTGGCCACTCTACATGGAGGACAAGTAGCGAGGGAAGAAAGAGGCAGCCGCTCAGATTCCTAGGTGGCAGTTACAATAAGCAAGGAAACTTACTTATCAGACTTGTCTTGGAGGCTGCAAGACAACTAGATTTCTGCACCTGTGCATCAGAATCTTGAGTTCGTATAGTGTCCTTAACCTGGTTCGGCCCCACATACAATCCAGATGGTCTCAACAACACACTGCTGTCTTAAGATTGTGTCCTTGAAATGGCTCTGGCTGTGGGAACTGTGGGCAGAATGTACATTTCAAGGATGGGGAGCAGGCAGGAGCCTCCAATTGTCCGGGTCCTGCTCACAGGTCAACCTGTGGTCACGTCCTGTCCATAACATCCTCCAATAGTTGCTAATCACCTGGAAGGTGTAGTATGACTAGGAGATGAAGAAGAAGAAGCAGGAGCTGGGGTAGCCATGGGAGCAGGTGCAGTAGATGTAGGGGGGAAAGGTGGAATTGTGAGGGGAAAGGTGGAATTGCTGGGGGGAAGGTGGAATTGCTGGGGGAAGCTAGTCTTTGGAGGTGATGGGAAGCATTCCCGAGAAAAACCATACTTTCCATGGCACCCACACCCCCTCCTTCTTCTCTTTTCCCACCCAGAGACTGACATTCTCAACAACCCGAAGCAGTCAGATGGGAAGAAAAACACCACAGGGAAAATTGGTGAAGACAACAGCAGGTAAGAATGGAGGGGCGTTTGCGGGGAGACTAAGGTGTAAAGCCTTGGAAGAAGCGTGCTGGAATACCTTGAGTTTTGAGCTGTTTGTTCCTCTTTCTTGTACTTGTCCTGTTCCATCTTGTAGAAAGGAGGAAGTGTTGTTCCCGACAGTGGTGAGAAACCTCTAGAAGCAGGAGACAGCAGTTCCCAGGGAAAATGAGGAACTCAAGCAGTTGCTGACCATGCTAGACAGAGGTGTGGCTGAACTCCTGGACTGCCCTTGGGACAGTCCCACTGTGAATTTTCATGTTGTTGAAAGAAAGAGGAATAAATCTTGGGTCAGGCTCCTGGTGGATACAGATGTTTTTCATGTGCTTAATGAGGTGGGGAAGGGTAGTGGTGTTTTCTTAGGAAACTGCTTAACAGGAGCCAGCTGTGGAACAGTCCACTTGCTAGGAGGCTTCTGCTAGGGGTCGTCCAAAACTGAGGATTGATGGATCAAATTCATTGAATGCCCAATTTTCCCTGACTTTCCCACTCCATACCACCTTGCCCTCCCTTGAAAGCTCAGGTGACCAGAGCCGTGGACTCTGGTGGCTTGTGGAAATGCTAGAGGTAGAAAAGTGTTAGCTTTCCTTTATCTTTCAGTGTTGCAGAAAGCCCTGTTCTTTTCATTGTTCTGGCCTCAGTAAAGAATAAACGTTTTACTGACATGGTTATGAGCATTAGGGCTGAGTGCATTGGTTTTCAGGGGAGGATGAGTCATGGCAGAAAATCTGTTGGGAGTGGAGAGAGAATTGAAAGGAGTATGAAGAAGCCCTCTTCCCCTCAAAAAATAGGATGTAATGTCTTACGTTGGGCAAAGACTGAGAAATAATGGATACAGTTTTTATGGATAATGGATACATGACTTTTCTCTTTACTCCTATTCTCTTCCTTTGTTAACACCTTATCTTGATTGAAGTTTAGAGGAGAGAATTGATATTCCACAGTAGAAAGGGGACCCTTGTGGGAATGGGGGTGGGGAGGGTGGGACGGGATGCAGGACCTAGACAATTGAGTCAGGATCATGGATTTAAGAGTCTCCAATATCTCCTATCAGTTTTCACAGTGGGGAGTGAGCACTAGAGAAGGGGTTTTCGGTAGGTGAGAATGGGCCAGATGGATAAGCTCAATATCTGAATTTCTTAAAGAAGTGGTAATTTAATTTTGGTATAGCCCGAGGAAGGAGTGAGAGTGGGGAGTCAGGGAAATGCTGAACTTACAGGATGGTGCTTGTCATACTGTCTAGATAAATCTATATAACTGTTCCTATCTCTTGACCATTTCCAAGAGCAAGGATTACACCTTTTGGTATGTATAAGTCTCCCTATCAACACAGGAAAGAGATTCAGGAGAGGAGGAGGGACTATTTTACCTGTAACATTTGGAGCACTTACCATGACCTCTATACACTCTTTCCTACCCCCTCAACCCCTTTTGATTTTTGTTGGTATATTCTAAGTTTTGTCTAGATGTAATATGTCAAAAAATGTCTTAATCTTTCCAGAAATAACATACAAATGTTTTGCAAAACTTTACAATAATTATAATTATGTTTATATGCTGGTGGACACTACACACTTGGTTGACAGTCATTCACTTCCCCTCTTTCCAACTCTCAGAGACCATCTGTCTATGACAGAGCCTGAAAGTGACAAACACTTTCCTAGCTTTCCTATGTGTCATAGTTTTGGCCACTTACATATAAGGAGATATTGTTGGAAAACTCCTGGGAAATACTTTTTGATTAAAAAGAGATTTGTGTATTAGAAAGCTTTCTTTTTCACCCTCTCGTCCCTCATGGATGTGTGGGGAGTGATGTCTGTCTTGGAAGGAGCTATGTATTCATGAAGATGAAAGCTAACCTGCTTAGGACAAGGATCAGATGGGTGAAAAATACCTTGGTCTTTAAGGAAATTGTTGGACGAGTCCACTGGGGAAAAAACTGATGATTGTATACCCCTGTACTTATTATATGAGGCAACCAAAGCTCCATTTTTTTATAGTTAGTTTTGGATAGTGTTCTGTGACTTGCCACCTGACAGTCTTTTATGTCATAGCTTCCTATTTTTGAAATCTATATCTTGCTGTGTTTGTTGGTTGACTGAAATATTCAAGTACCTGTTGGTGGGATTTTCTTTCTTTCTTTCTTTTTTTCAGGAAGATTGCAAGAGTGGTATACAAAAATTTGAGTAAATATATCTGAGAATGTTTTTGCCTTCACATGTGAACTCATTTCATTATAGAATTCTTGGCTTATAATTTTTTCCCTGAAGTTTCCGTACAAATTGCCCTATTGTTTTCTGTCATTAAAGAACTCATTAAAGAGCTCAACCCTAGACTTATTTTTCCTTTTCTTCTCCTCCCACCTTCCCCCACCCCCAGTATTTTACCATGATGTAACAAAGGTCTGGCTATTTTTCTTAGTATATCATGAGCCCTTTTATCTGTTTGAATTTTTTCTCACATTAGGAAAGTTATCTTATAATATCTTTGTACTTCTGTGTTTTGTTTTAAGCCAATCACAAAGATGTCCAAAACAATTTACTAAATGAATACCCATTATTCATATATTAGATATCTGATCTGTTTTTCATATTTTATCTACTTCATTTGCTGTTACTTTTTAGTCTAATTCTGATTCTCTGCAGTTTATTTTCTGTAGTTGAATCTAATCTTTGCTGCTTGTAGTGCCACTTAAAATGCTGCTGTTGCATTATTTGTTTTCTCTCCCCACCTCACTTAATGTTAATGTTCTTCTCATCTGTGGTCTTGTATATTCTGTCCCTATCTCTTGTCTGATTAGTGTTCTTCAATTTCCCTGTGGGTGATGTGAATGGGAGCTGACATTATTATTTTTTGCCTCCTATTCCCACTAAGTAGTGACTATTTACATGGCTATTGTTGGCCTCATCCTTTTAGAACTTAAGGTATCCATCTGAATGAATTCAGTTAAATTATCAGTCATTTATCAGTCTGAGGGGACTGGGGAGGAAGATAAATATATCCACAGAAGAACCTGGTCTCTACAATTTGGTTGTTGGAAACTACTGTCCTAGGGCCATATTTCTTTTACTCCAGGCATATGCTGGTACTAGGGCCAGCCCAACCTTGTCGGTAGAAATATACAGTGCTCTTGCTTTAGGGGAATAACTTTCCAGTTGGGAAAAGTCTGCTACATTAGTGATAAGCCAGTTCAGAAAACATTGTACTGCATGTTTTTATTTGGTATGGCCAGAATTCCTTTCCCAATGAGGTAGCGTAGCCCTGGTATGTGCTGGTGATGGGGCACCAAACTGAGTGATGCTAACCTCACCTCTAGCCATGTCCCCTCTGATTTAAAAGTACTTATGTTTTTCCCTAGGATTTCCTTAGTTTTTTCCTGTGTCTCATTACTACTCCTGGAGAAGGGGAATCATGAGTATGTTCCTGATGAGCCCTTCAAGCTAATCTCATCTTCATTATATCTAGCAAAAAATCCTTAGTGCTTTTGCCATGACTTATTGAAGAGGCTGAAAAACAGTACATTTTCTAGACACTCTTAGCTAGGATTCTAAACAGGATTTAGGTTTAATCATTTGGATGTCCTTGTATGAGATTTGGAAGAGAGAAGTGAGGCACAAGCTATTCTTCCAGCTTCTTATAGCAAATGCCATCCTGGGGTATCTGTTTTTGTTGTGGCTTCCTGATTATCAGGTGGCAGCTTCTGAGTTTTACAGGCAGGTGTCTGATTATAGAACTACCATTTTTCTTCGTAGCTTGGTTCTGTATTGATTCTCAGTCATTTCTGAAAAGTTAACTAGGAGTTTGTTTATTAAGTTTTCTCATGATTCTGATAGCCATCTAAAATCATGTAAAATGTTCTGCTTATGTTAACTAGAATAGACTCATTATCTGCCACTGGAATTTGACCATTGTGAACTCAGATGCAGATTTTCTCCTATTCTTGTTTTTCTTTTGTGATTTGACTGAGTTTCTAGGAAGGACTTTGGATATCTGCTACCATACCACCATCTTTTCCAAAACTCTGTTTCTGATGTATTTCAGATCAGTGATAACATTTCAGATATTTATATAATCAAAGCTGTCCCTGCTTTTCCTCTCAATTTTATCTTTGGGAATTTGCTTAGGAAGTAAGATAATATTTTTATGGAGATTTCATATACACCCTACATCTTCAAATCTTTGTTGGTAGTATAAATCCCAGTCATTTGACTATAAACCAGATAACATCTTTGTGAATCATTTCCTGGTGGTTTATTTTGTGAAAGGAAGTTTAATTTTATAACCGTTCTGAGTTCTTGATGCCATGTGTTTCTTTTCTTCTAGTTTCACTTTGGTCATTGTTCATTTTATTACTGTTCATTATCCTGCCCTCATGG
The DNA here is from genome assembly GCF_964341445.2 of Mesoplodon mirus. Taxonomy (NCBI): domain Eukaryota; kingdom Metazoa; phylum Chordata; class Mammalia; order Artiodactyla; family Ziphiidae; genus Mesoplodon; species Mesoplodon mirus. The sequence goes on from NC_138977.1 coordinate 158,079,120, forward strand.
AGCTTAGTGTAATAGGAGAGGCTGAAGTAAAGAGACTGATAAAGCAGATGGGCTTTCTCTGTATTACCCACATATACCTCTGTAAGATTCAGGGACATGGATTAGATTGCTGGGGCATGAATGGTTCACATGTCCATTAGCTGTCCTTTATCTGTTAATTCTTTTGGATTTTTGGTAGGCACTGCTGTGGAGTAGGATGGATATTATTTTGGTCTGGAAGGATTTTAAAGCAGATGTTTTAAAATTGACTTTTGACATAGAAAAACAAATCTCGATGGGATGACTGGAGAAGCCTGATTCTAAGTGTCATGCTGTCAAGACATGCTTATGTCATAGTATGCATTTTGAGGTAACTGGTTTACTACATGGTATGATTTCAGAGTGAGCAGTTGAATTTTAAGAGTTTGCCAATGGCAATGATTTAGGGTGTATTGACCCTTTCTTTCCTGTAGCTGGTCAAGGTATCCTCCTGGCTTGTGAAGGAATGCTCAGTAAACCATAATGTAAAGACATCCTTTAAGGGCTGGCATCCGGTGGACAGGTGTGTGGATTAAACAAGACGTGGGAAGGACCTGTACCTGTTCAACATAATAAATATGAATTCCTTTTTCCTTCTCAACAAGGTGTTAGCTACCATACAACATGTTGTCATTACATCTGATTGCCACAATGAACATAAAAGGGTGAATACATCTAACTCACCAGTGCAACCTCTTTACCACTTTCCTTTCTCATTGTCTGTGTTTTTGTGATTCTACTAAGATTGAGAAAAATGAGCTTGATGGTTGGAAAGGTCTTATGGAAGATGTGATACTTAAAGAAAGGACAGTTTTAGGGAAGTAAAGGAGTAATCAGGTCAAATAGAGAAACATGAACAAAAGCTGAGAGATGCGTCATGATAGCATTCCTATGAGAAGAGGGAGCTCGGCTTTAGTGGGTAAAAGAAGACACTCAACTGAATTAAATTCATCAGACCCACCCTTTTCTGAAAGATCACTGGGGATACACAAACTCCCAATCTATGTAGTGTAAAGTAAGGGTGGACAGTTGGATGACAAAACTTAGTGATTCAGAAAACAATTTCGTGTTTCACATTTATTCATTAGGCTGAAAATTTTGTCTATTTTTATACCCCAATTCTATAACAGTTCCCCTTTTTGCTATAATACAACGTTGAAATGTACTTATTTTTAACCTCTAGGTTAACGTTTAGTATCAATTAATCAGAAAATCCTTTGGTTTTACACATGGAGGGAATGTTTCAAAAGTATAAAAAGGAGAAATTTTCAAAAAAATATAGTTTTGATATAAGAAAATAGAATGCTTCATTGTTTAGGTCTCATTTGAAAGTAGGAATATTCTAAAAGCAGTTTCATTTGCATCTTAGACTTGCAAGTAGAAAAGCTTGATCTAGAATTCATATTAAGTGTTTCTTTCTAAACCACTTAAATTTAAATATCATCAGCCACGTGGCAACAAAGGTATAATTTCCTGAAAAATTATATTTTTAGTGGGAATATTTTCATGCAAAGCATCTTATTTTTCTCCGAAAGTCATGCTTTTCCCAGAAACCAGTGGTTTCATTTCTGTATTTTAATTAGTATTTTTATTTTCCACAATCCGTTGATAGTGATGGGAAACTTGAACTTGAGACTTTGTTTAGCTGTATAGATCTTGAAATTAGTGGGTCTTTCTCAATGGGGACATCATTTGAATAGGGAATCAGTGTTGATTCATTATGGAGATACTGAAGAAGCTTTCCACTGTGACTTCATAAAAAAATCAAAATGAAAACTATAAGGAAGTTGCAAGGGGAGGAAGCTGTCTTAAAGTTCAACCACTCCAGAAAAATTCAGTAAAACTAGAGAGGTAATTTTCCACAGGTCTAGCAATGACTCTGTTGAGTATAGCTTTAAACTGAAAGGAAAGCATTACTGTTTTTTAAAAATTCTACTTGCAAAGTTAGAAAAAAATCAACTATAAAAGAAATCAAATTTAAAAATTAAACAAATTTTAAAGTTTTCCAGATGATTCTAATGTGCTGCCAAGGCTGACAAATCCTGCTTTCTTCTTGATAGATGACTTTCTCTTCAGCTCACTTAGCCAAGATTCCTCAAAGTAAAGCATTTCTTAACTTTATATTAATCCAGTATTAAACATGAGAAAGTAATCTGTGTATTAAAAATTCTTCTAGGAAACGGGAGTTCTTGGCTACAGTACCGTGATTGTTGTATTCACAGCAATTTTCTGTGAATTGTTCCACCTCTTTTGTAAATCATCCTTTTATTCTTCTTACTTCCAATTCCTTCTTGACTCTGTAACTTTATCATTTTGACAACTATTATTTTTCTCACCTCAATTTGCTACTTCTTCTTCTTACTTTTTTTTTTTTTTTTTTTTTGGCCTCTGGTTCAACTTTGATCATCCTCATTCTCTCCATTAAGCAACTTTGCACCATCACAATCTCACAGGCTTCATTCTGCCCACTCATTCAGTTTGAGCTGCTGTTTGAGATCATGAAGGCTTGGAGCCTGCTTGAAGAAACTTCCAAGTTTCTTTATCCTGCCAAATCCCTGTCTACATGTAAAATGTGGTGTGAATTTTGCCTTCTGATGACATGATAAAAATACCAGTTACCCTCCACCAATCAAATGAAATCTAGCCTTTATAATAAAGGACACATTTCTAGAGAATATGCCTTGGTTTTATACATTGTGCAAGTGTACCCTATGATGACTTTAGAAATCCTCTATGGAGACAAAAGAAGCATTTGAAAGAATTTCTTTGGTATTACAATAATCATATAAACTTTCTGAAATCTTCATATAGGATGAACACTAAGGCTGAAGTGTTTGACAACTGTATTTTCTTCAGTGAATTTTGTGTAGAGTTCAGTTCCATGTGCTTTTCTCTTGGCATGTCTAGGCTACTCTGATGGTGAGTTAAAAAGGACTTTGAAGCTATCTAACACCTTGTGAAAAGAAACAAGCAATTAATGAGCATAAGAGTGAGCTATGGAGCTTGGTCTCAGCACCCGTGAGAAAGACTTGAGGTTAGTCATAGAACATCAGCAAAAAAACAGGGACTTGGACTTAAGTAGGAAAAGTTCAAATAGGAAATAAGCATTGAGAGAGAGAATATCAAAAATGAAGCAGGCAATATTTCATTCCACCTCAGTTTTGTTTGAACTTTACTTGAAATATGTTTACTTCTGCAGAGCACAGAGTTCAGAAAAAGATGTAGACATCCTCAGGAGCTCATCTCTCTGCAAAAGAGAGATGTTACCAGGGGACCTAATCACTGTTTTCAAATATTTGAAGGGCTCTTATGTGGAACATGCACACAACTTGTTATGCAGACACTAGTAGGGGAGAAGCTAGGGACACAGGGTGTATTTAAAACGGTGTGAAGAAGAAAACAAATTCATGATACAAAAATCTTGATTCTTCCTCCCTGCCCCAAACTTCTGATATTCTAGGATTCACACTTTTCTACATTTGTGTGTGTGTGTGTGTGTGTGAATTGTCTCCCAGTTAATTTAGAATTTAATAATGTGCTAAGGAAGCAACAAATAGACCAAGTTATATAATCTTAGGATACTTAAATTTTCCTGGACTCATTTTCTTTACCTTATTATATAGTAAGCCCTATGTAAATGTAAGACATTATCATTGTTGTGTAGCAAAAATATAAAGTGTTAAATACTTAACATGATTTACTGAGTTTTAGTTAAAATCATTCTTGTTTTCCATCTGGGATAAGTTCTGAAAAGTGGGATTGGGTTAATTTTCCGATATCATAGCCTTATCTGTACATATGATAATTTCAATGGATTGCATCTACCCATTTGAATTCACATCTGAAAAAATATTTCAGATGAAAATTTTGTATCATTACTCAGGGCACCTGGAGGAACCAAGGAATAGTTATTCCCCTCCATGGCACAACTGAATGTAGGATGAACATCTTCTCTCAGTAGTTTATTCATTTCCTATCCAATGTGAAGTAACATTAAATCTTAAATCTGAAAGATTGTTTAAAATTTTTCATTAGTTTTTTTTACATTTGATTTTAAAAGCTTTGCAAATAATGAGTAAATACTGATTCCCTAAGTTAAGACTATCTTTGAAAACATTACATGTGGACAACATCCAAATTGGTGTGAAGACAACAAAGAAATGGAAAAAAAGATGAAGTCTCTTACTAGACTGTGAAATTTTAGAGGCATTCACAATAGGGAAAAAGAGAACTTATAAATACCCTTTTTTTAATATGAAAAATGATTGTCCAGACTAAATGCCCTGAAAGACCTTCCCAAGTGAAACAACTAAAATGCAGAACAAAATGAAAAAAAAAAAAGAAGGTAAAAAAATGCAAATTTCAGAAAACAAATACCAGAAATCTTACACAGATAAAATCACTATTAGTATATGCATGTATTGGGTTGGCCAAAAAGTGCCTTCAGTTTTTAAGTAAAAATAAAAGACACATTTTTCATTTTCACCAAGAACTTTATTGAACAACGTATTCACCCTTTTGTTCCACTACCTTCTGCCATTTTTCAGGCAACTTCATAATTTCATCTTCCCAAAACTTTTTACCTTTTTTGAGCAGAGAACTGTTCCAGGTGCCTTTTACAGACTTCCAGGGAATTGAATTTTTTTCCACCAAGAGAATTTTGTAAAGACTGAAATAAATGGAAATCCAAAGGTGCAGTGTCTGGTGAATATGGTGGATGAAATCAGAAATTCCCAGCCAAGCTGTAACAGTTTTTGCCGGGTCACCAAAGAAACACGTGGTCTTGCGTTATCCTGATGGGAGATTATACGTTTTCTGTTGACTAATTCTGGATGCTTTTCGTCGGGTGCTGCTTTCACTTGGTATAATTGGGAGCAGTACTTGTTGGAATAAACCGTTTGGTTTTCTGGGAGGAGCTCATAATAGAGGACTCCCTTCCAATCCCACCATATACACAACATCACCTTCTTTGGATGAAGACTGGCCTTTGGTATGGTTGGTGGTGGTTCATTTCGCTTGCCCCATGATCTCTTTCATTCCACATTATTGTACAGTATCCATTTTTCATCACCTGTCACAATTTGTTTTAAAAACAGAACATTTTCATTACGTTTCAGCAGAAAATCGCATGTGGAAATACAGTCAAGAAAGTTTTTTTCGCTTAACTTATGTGGAAACCAAACATCAAAGTGATTCACATAACCAGGCTAGTGCAAATGATTTTCAACGCTTGATTTGGATATTTTGAGTATATCAGTGACCTCCTGCGTGGTATAACATTGATTGTTCTCAATTATTGCTTCGATTTGATCGCTATCAACTTCAACTGGTCTACCCAACAGTGGAGCATCATCCGTCGAGAAATCTCCAGCACAAAACTTCACAAACCACTTTTGACACATTCAGTCAGTCACAGCACCTTCTCCATACACTGCACATATAATTTTTGGGGTTCAGTTGCATTTTTATCTTTCTTAAAATAATAAAGCATAATATGCTGAAAATGTTGCTTTTATTCTTTCATCTTCAATATTAAAATGGCTACACAAAAATTCACCAGTTTCGATAAGTCTTTTTTTAAATGCGCACTGATATGACAGCTGTCACAATCTAACAAAAATTGTTTCAAATGAAGTTAAAGACAACTAAGTTCTACTAGAGCCATCTTACGGAAAAAAATGAATGAAACTTTTAGCCCACCCAATACTTTATTCCATTTATCATCATCTCTATGTTGCAAATGCTAGAAAATTGGGTTGCTTCTCAAAGTGCAGCATTAAGAGGTCTGGCTTAAAGTTTTTTTTTTTTTTAACATTTTTATTGGAGTATAATTGCTTTACAATGGTTTGTTAGTTTCTGCTTTATAACAAAGTGAATCAGTTATACATATACATATGTTCCCATATCTCTTCCCTCTTGTGTCTCCCTCCCTCTCACCCTCCCTATCCCACCCCTCCAGGCGGTCACAAAGCACCGAACTGATCTCCCTGTGCTATGCGGCTTCTTCCCACTAGCTATCTACCTTACCTTTGGTAGTGTATATATGTCCATGCCTCTCTCTCGCTTTGTCACAGCTTACCCTTCGCCCTCTCCATATCCTCAAGTCCATTCTCTAGTAGGCCTGTGTCTTTATTCCTGTCTTACCCCTAGGTTCTTCATAACATTTTTTCCCCTTAAATTCCATATATATGTGTTAGCATATGGTATTTGTCTTTCTCTTTCTGACTTACTTCACTCTGTATGACAGACTCTAGGTCTATCCACCTCATCACAAATAGCTCAATTTCGTTTCTTTTTATGGCTGAGTAATATTCCATTGTATATATGTGCCACATCTTCTTTATCCATTCATCTGATGATGGACACTTAGGTTGTTTCCATCTCCGGGCTATTGTAAATAGAGCTGCAATGAACATTTTGGTACATGACGCTTTCTGAATTATGGTTTTCTCAGGGTATATGCCCAGTAGTGGGATTGCTGAGTCATATGGTAGTTCTATTTGTAGTTTTTTAAGGAACCTCCATACTGTTCTCCATAGTGGCTGTACCAATTCACATCCCCCCAGCAATGCAAGAGTGTTCCCTTTTCTCCACACCCTTTCCAGCATTTATTATTTCTAGATTTTTTGATGATGGCCATTCTGACTGGTGTGAGATGATATCTCATTGTAGTTTTGATTTGCATTTCTGTAAGGATTAATGATGTTGAGCATTCTTTCATGTGTTTGTTGGCAGTCTGTATATCTTCTTTGGAGAAATATCTATTTAGGTCTTCTGCCCATGGCTTAAAGTTTTTAAATATGTCTAGAATTGTCCATACTTCTGAAAATCTTAATTTGGTAATGATATTAATGTCATGGTCCTAGGGAGCCACATTTAATTGGTTTGGGGTGGGGCTCAGACACTGGTAATCTTTAAAGTTCCCCAATATTTCCGATGTCCTGCCAAGTCGAGAAACCTGCTCTAGAGTAGATTTTTGTTGTTGCTGGTAAATGTCCTTTTTCTCGGCTCATTCAGCCTGGATTCCTGAATAGAACTGTAACTTGGCTCTTCTTACTTTTTATTTTGGGGTGCATGTCCATTCCGTGAACTTAGCTGTCAAATCTCTGCTGATGACTCCCAAATCGTGATAGGCCCATCCTCTCATCCAGCTCTTGAACCACATCACTGAAAGTTGATTGGACATTTTCACTTGAATGTCCACTCTCAAACTCACCATGTCATCTGCCAGTGACATTAGCGGTCACTCATGTGAAAATCTGCCATCATCTTTGACTTTGTCTCCTCCTTCAACTTCCTTTTCCTCTGCCTTCAGGTTCCTGTCAATTTTTTCTACTACGGTAGAGCTCTTCATTCTTTTCCCCTGTCATATTAGTCTATCATAATAGTCCAGGCTCTCACTATCTCAGCATGGCTATTATTTGTATTAGACCTCTGGCCTTCTCAAATCTAGGCCTTCCTATCTCCAATGTATCCTATTTATACCTAGCAGATGAATTTCTTTTAAGCATTACTTTAACTTCACTCCCCACCTTTCACTGCATTTTCTTTTTTTTTTTTTTTTGGCCATATCAAGTTCTGAATAATTTGGCCCAAGCACTTCCACCTCACATTATTTAATACCATTTGTCCTTTTTTTCTGGCGAGTCTGTCATGTATGCTCCACAGTATGCTTTAATTTGATTAGTTCAGTGTTTCCCAAAGTCGAGGCTTCCCATGGATGCCACTTGAGATGATTCTTGGTGGTATATGAATAAACTTCAAAATGTTTAGTTATATATCTAAATATAATGTAAGCTAGAAAAATAGACATGTACTTCAAATTCATGATTTGACAGATTTTTATTGCTTAGACTGAGACAAGGTAAATACTAAAGTTTTTTAAGTTATCAATTAAAATAGTAAACAGGTAATATGGAAAAACTGTGAAGATATATGAACAGATGATATCTGTAAAAAGTGATTTATACTATTTTCACCTCCTGGCATAATGTGAGGCAGATTCATCCTTTCAGTCCTAATTTAACTTCAAAATTCTCCATTAAGTCAACCATGCCAAATCTGCTGGAGAGATGTAGGAAGGTTAAGAAAGACAACAAAAACACTGGTTTTGAACAAGAACACCAGTCATGTGTGAATGCAAGATTTTGTTAAATGGTGAGAGTGGGTGGTATTGAGGCAGCTCCAGTTATGGGCTACTCTTTTGAATGTTAAAAGGGAAAAAGAGGGACTTCCCTGGCAGTCCTGTGGTTGAAAATTGACCTTCCAAGGCAGGGGGTGTGGGTTTGATCCCTGGTTGGGGGAGCTGAGATCCCACATGCCTCGTTGTCAAAAAACCAAAACATGGAAACAATACTGTAACAATTCAATTAAGACTTTAAAAATGGTCCACATCCAAAAAAAAAAAAAAGAAAAGAAAAGAAAGAAAAAGAAAACCTAAAAAAAAAAAAAAAAAAGTGGGGGGGAAGAAAGCTAGAATGAAAATTAAGGGATGACCCAGGTGATCAGACAGATTGCTCTCAACTGCCATGTAGGCAGGCAGATTCCTCTAAAAGTTAGCCAAGAATAGACGGAGAAACACCAGATCTAAAGTCCTGCAGTCCTCTCTGTCTTCTGATGCTGCCACTACTTCTTCTTTTGCTGACACTCTACCCTGGTCTGCACTCTCTAAATGGGGACCAGGGACCAGGCGCTAGTCTGGGGTGAGAAGCGAGTGAGATACAGATGTGGGAGACATTGAAGAGAACATGCTGTGAGCTGTTGTAGCTTGTCTGGGCCCTTTTTTTGTGCTTGAAAAACCAGTCCTAGAGTACTTAGGGGAAGAAGCCCAAATTAATATTATTCGGCCTCTCCCACTCCGTAAGTAGAGGCTTTTCCCATGGTGAAATCATAGGATGTTTTGTTTTTTTCCCCTGTACTTTCTCCCTCAGGGATTGCCGACACTTCCACGTCCTCCCCACCCCCCACCCCGTGAATGTCCCTGACTAGGGGGTTACTCCAGTCATCTGATGCCTTTGAGGCATCCTGCCCTTGCCCTCTGGAATTAAAACAGTCAAGTGTGAAAACAGTTTTTTCACAACAATTTTTAGTGGTTTCACTCTTTATCAAACAAGAGGAAGAAATTCAAGTGAAATCAAGGTGTGTGTGTGCATATGTGTGTGTTAGTAAAAACTGAACTAGGGCTTAGGTGTCAGGTTTTATTTTCGGCTCTGACTTTAACAAGCTGGGTGATGGGGTACAGCTCAGTTCACCCGTCAGCATCGTGAAGGGTGGAACCATAACACCTCTGGTTTCCTCCCAGCTCAATGGAAGTGAACCTTTCTCAAGTTTTATTAGAGTGTTTCCCAGAATTTCCTTCAGCCCCCTGTGGACCCACTGCCAGATACATGGGCAGCAATCATGGCAACTGATTTAAGGTTCACTTAAGAGGCAGATGGTTAGGCTTAATCCAACTGCTTATAACATTCTGGATAGTGAGGGGAGAAAAATGACTGGTTATCAGTTCCTGGTTTGAATAGGAAGTGGTGAGTATTTGGAGGAGTTGTGACTAGAAGGGGGTAAAAAGATGTTTTGAAAAGTGAAGGTGGGCTACTTGCTTTACCAAAGCAAGGGCATCAAACTTAGCTAATAAGAATAGTCATCCACAGAGTGGCTTTGCGAAAATCTAAACGCAACCAAGTGGACATTTCAAGTTGAGATCTGAAGAAATCTGGCAGTTTATTCTGCCTCAGACAAACTTCATATTTTAACATCTAAAAATCCTCCTGCTCCTCTTACTTCCGGTGTTGGCTCACTGTGTTGTATTTCTGATTGTTCCATCTGCAAACAGTGCTGCTACTCTTTACTTGCGTATAGTGTTTTCCAGGGAGTCGGAAAACAGTCTGATTATGTACTATTGGAGTGCGCGTGGATGTGTGTGTGTGTGTGTGTGTGTGTGTGAGAGAGAGAGAGAGATGGGAGAAGTTCGCAAGTCTCCATTTTCTTAGGGAAAGCTTAGCATGTAACAGAAAGATACTCTGGGTTGTCATCCTGCTTGTGCATGTGACAGGGTAGAATTATGCTATGAGATTTTAATATGTCGCTTTTAATTTTTTCCTATATTTTCAATCTTGACATGAGATCATTCATGATAAATCCTTGTTTTCAGGAACCTAAAGACTTCAAGAGCTCTAAGAATGGTCATTCCTAACAGATCTCTTTACCACAAGCTATTCGTGCATTGATGCTCAGACCGTGCATAATTTTCCCGGAGAACATGACTCAAAAGGGTTCATTTTGAGAATAAGTAACACTGTCTGACATCCTAACTGGAATAAAGGGTTTTATTCTCCTATACCATGTCCTCTACTTCCAAGGAAAATTTTTAATGAAGACTGTTCCAGAAGAATAATAATGTAATCCGAAGTCCAGGAATATGATTGTTCTCTTCAAGGTGTTCAGTGCTTCCTCAGTATAAAAACAAATCAACTTCACAAGACATTTATTTTATCTCTATGTAGAAGAAAAGCAGCAATAACAGTGGATACCACTTATTGGGCAGCCACTGAACCCTAGGAGTTTGACATATTAACCCATGTGGTCCTTCCAACAAATCCACAGGATTGTGATTCTTGTTTAGCAAATGATGAAACTGAGATTTTGAGAAATTAAGCATCCTGCCCAAGGTCGTATAGTTAAGAAGTGCCGATCTCCCTCGTTACAAAGGTTCTACACCTTTCCTTATACTACATGGGTTAAAAAAAATGTTCTTTGTTCCATTTATAATTTTACAATTGTTTAAAGAACCAAATCTGCTTTTAAGTTCTCATTAGAAATAACTTTTTGAAATTAATTTGGACCATAATTAGAATAAGTCACACAGTACATCCATGATTTGAAAAATAGTGGAAAAGTTTGGAGTAGTAACTTAGGTTCTACTGTGATCACATTTTTGGTGTTGGAAGGGCCTTTTGAAATCTCATCAAAACATCTGCTTTGGGGATTCCCTCTGCCATCACCCTTAGGGGAAACTACTTGAGCTCATGTAGTGATAGGACATGCAGAACTTTTCAGTCAGAAATTTCCATTTTTAGCCAGTTCAAATGATTAGTAATAATACTTCACCTTTATATACTCTCTGCAGTTGACATGTTACTCACCTCTTTTACACATCTTATTTCATTTATGGAAGCTTGTTCTTATTTTGAGTCCAAGTCTGTTCTCCCATTTACTTCAACTCACAGGAGGGATGGAAACTTCTTCTGTATAGAATGTAAATGAGGTAGGGGATAGTGTTGGGGTGAATAACTTCCCATTTAATATTCATGATGTGGTATCTCTTTGCTAAGGTGTTTTGGTGAACATATTCCTCATAGATTTGACAAAAATGAGTATGTGCTTTCCTCTTTTATGAACCCCTTTTAAAGCTACAAAACCAAGAGCTCTGCTGATGCAGATCTGTGTTTTCCCCTTCCTTCCCCCACATGCATGAAAAAACAGCAACATGGAAGAAAAGAATAGTTCTGACCAATAGCAATAACTTGCCACCTCCGCAACAATAGGTCTGTGGATAGAGAATTACAAAGTAAATCCTTGGTAGCTAAGAATGTTGCTTTGCTTTTAGAAATTGAAACTTTTTTTTTGTTTTTGCCATTTAATAACAGCTTATTGAGATGTAATTTACACACCATAAAACCCACCCATTTAAAGTGTACAATGCAATACATTTTAGTGTATTCACAGAATTGTACAACTGTCACCATCATTTTAGAATATTTCCTCACCTAAAGAAACCCCTTCCCCATCCACAATCCCTCCCCATTCCTTCCACCATCACCACCCTCAGCCCTGAGCAAGCACTGATCTATTGTCTCTACCCATCTGCCTGTTCTGGGCATTTCATATAAATGGAATCATGCGATACACAACCCTTGTGTCTGGCTTCCTTGTTGTAGATGTGTCGGTAGCATGTATTCTTTTCAATGGCTGGATAACATTCCATTGTATGCCACACTGCTTGGTGTTTGTCTGAAACTTTTGACTTTTGATTTAGTTGTTAACGTGGGTAAAACAAAAGAACTTTATATTACATACACTTAATTGAACTTTTTGTGCCCTTTAAAAAACACATTCTGAGGGCCTGGAAAGATGCCATACATTTTTAACTTGGGACCTCTGTGTATAGATGAGATGTATATTTGTTTTATCTACTTTCCTCATTCTTGTGTGTAACGTGTAAGTGTGCAAAAGGGAGCGTGCAATCGGATATAGTTCAAAAAGTGCATATGCAAGGTTCATGTGGATAAAATCATGCAATTTCACTAGGCCCAGTTCTAATTCCTTCATGACTTGAGTCTATGGATCATGGTGTGTGCTCCTCAGTGTAGACAGAATCAACCACACTGTTGGTGTAGCTTTCCAGTCAGGCTTACATCCCCATAATTATTGTTTGATAGGTAAATTTCACCTTGTGATATGTGGGTAAGTATTCTCCATGATCAGAATTTAAAGGCATGCTCATCCCTAATTTTACCTGATCTTTCACTTTGTCGGATGTTAGAATAGTCTGACGGGACTTTATTCAACAGTGTTGTTTTCTTCTAAGGATCTCCTGAAAGGGTTTGCAAATTGATATTTTCCTGATTATTTTTCTCATTTAGAAATATCAGTTATTTAATACCAATGGAGATATATATATATATATATATATATATATATATGGAAAAGGGAAGTGTGGTGAGGTGGATAGGTAGAAGTTAATGTCAGGGGCAATGAGAAGCATTGACCATGTTCAATCTGAATTGTTTTGAGTCAGAGACATCTTATTTATCTTCAAATAACTGAATATCTATTGAGGACAAGGCTTATAGTCATTCTTGTATAGTGCCAAAAGGAAGAAAAATGGTGAGGTATATTTTTTGCTTAAACATAATGATATGGAGAAAACATGCTTTTAGGAAGCAGAATTCTATCAATACTTTCCTCCTTACCCACCCATAAAACACCTGTACATCTGAGTTACCTGAAGAAGGATTTATCAATTAGAATTGTTATAAAATGGATGGATGGAACAACTTCAAATACTTTCTCCCTAAAAGTGTTCAAATAGACACAAAACCAATAGTCAGTGATGTTATAGGCTTTCTTCCTGGTGGGCACTATGGATACCACAAAGAACAAGACAGGCACAGCCCTTCCTTTTTCAGAACTGGTATTGAGAGCAACATTTGGAAGAGCTAGAAAGCAGGAAAGGTAGAAAAGGAAAAAGTCATTAAGAAAGCAGCTCAGAAAAAGGACGAGGTGAGAGGGGAAGAGATAGGATGCTTCAGAACTGTGGCTGGCAAGTGATAGCTTCATCCAGGTTGTGTTGGGTACACAGTGATGAACATATGCCATCCCAGCTCACAAGGAACTTCCAACCTAGGTGGGTGACCCACACTGTAGAGAGAAAAAAGGAGTGTTGATTGACTCCACCTGGGATTCATCCTTTGGGCACGAGCTTGTGTTTCTCTGTGGTGGTCTCACTGCATGTGGATTGTGGGTTCTCTTGGTCTGTCCTTCTAGGGATGGGGCCCTTGAGCATGGGACACATACACTGTGGCACATCTTAGGTCTGCACTTCATTAATCCCGGGATTTTCTGTGAAAATGATAAACCACAGTCCTTTTTTTCTTTAAGTTGTTTTACAGTGTTGTGTTAATTCTGCTATACAGCAAAGTGATTCAGTTATACACATATACACATTCTTTTAATATTCTTTTCCATTATGGTTTATCATAGGATATTGAATATACAGTGCTATACAGTAGGGCCTTTTGTTTAATAAACCACAGTCCTTGAGGAAATTCATACCAAAGTATAACAAATGTGTAGGAGTCTCAATATTCACATTATTATTCAGCAGAGACAATAAATGCATGGAATAAATATGGCACTGATTGAGTTCATATATTTGCATTAAGATGAACCTATTTTTAAAAATTAGGACCCGAATGTTAACTGATTTCTCCTAAACATTCTCTACCTTTTAACTTACATACTAACTTAATTAAATATATCCAATTTTCATTTCCAATGCTCTGGAATGTGTGGCAAATGTCCATTGGAATGCAAAAGCAGTAAATTTCCCTTTATTGTTGTTATTTATTGTGAAGACATGCTTCATTAAACAGTCCCTGCCTTGTTACTGAAACAACTTAATATGGTTTTGCACAACTAATGGTTTTCATCAGCGTTCATCATTGAGTTGTTTCCTACCTAAGAAACAGGGTTGGTATTCTAAATATTGTCTATGCTAGGATAGAGAAATCTCATTACCAAAAAGGTAGTAAGTTTTAGGAGAAAGCTAATTTAAATCAATCAACAGAATGGTCTCTGTCGAGAGTTACGTGACACTTATAATAATGTACTGCTTATGCTTTTATTTAGGGGGTTAAATATCTCTGTTACTGGCCAAGCAGAAAGAAATAACACTTGAGTTTTGGCTTGCAGTGGTTAGGATGGGCATTTCTGAGTAGGAAAGAGAACTGAGTTTAGATGCAGGAGCAGTGTAGTCTGGCTGGGCTGTGCCATCTCTCCGGCCCTCAGGTGCCTCATCAGTAAAATGAAAGCAGAGCTGTTTGTTTTCTCTAATTTTGCTTCGAATTTTGATATTTTATATTTATCACACCTACTTGCTATCACCAAACATCGTTCATATATTAATGAAGGAATGAAGACACATATAGAATTAGGTCACCAAAAGAGCACTAGAAGGAAGTCTAATAGCACGGAAAGAGAACCCCACTGGGAACTGGAAGACTTGGGTTTAGCTTTAGCTTTGTCAGTGACTAGCTTTGTGACCTTGGGCAAGATACTTCTCAGTAGTCCCTATAATTATTTTCAGTTCTAAGATTTTTTGAGTTCAACAATGAAGCAAAAATCAGAATGGAGGCATACAACTGTACCTAATATTATCAGGACGTGAAATTTCAACTCAGGGAGACCTAGCGAAACTAGGATTTGATTTTTTTTTTTTTTAAGTACAAGATAGGTGTTAAACATTTTATAGCTTTTTTTTTTAATTAACCATTTTAAAGTATACAATTCAGTAGAGTTTAGTACATTCACGTGTTGTGCAACCACCACCTGTCTCTAGTTCCAAAACATTTTTATTATCTCAAAAGGAAACCCTGTACCCATTAAGCAGTCACTGTTTCTTCCCCGTGCTCACCTTAGCTCCTGGCAACCACCAATCTGCTTTTTGTCTCTAGGGATTTGCCTATTCTGGATAATTCATATGAGTGG
The DNA here is from genome assembly GCF_964341445.2 of Mesoplodon mirus. Taxonomy (NCBI): domain Eukaryota; kingdom Metazoa; phylum Chordata; class Mammalia; order Artiodactyla; family Ziphiidae; genus Mesoplodon; species Mesoplodon mirus. The sequence goes on from NC_138977.1 coordinate 158,094,402, forward strand.
AATCATATAATACTTGGCCCTTATAGTCTGGCTTCTTTCACTTAGCATAATGTTTTTGAGGTTCATCCATGTTGTGGCATGGATCAGCACTCCATTCCTCTTTATGGCTGAACAATATTCCATTGTATAGATGCATCACATTTTGTTTACCCATTCATCCTTTGATGGGTATTTGGGTTGCCTTTACTTTTTTTTTTTGAATTTTAGTTTATTTATTATACAACAGGTCCTTATTAGTCATCAATTTTATGCACATCAGTGTATACATGTCAATCCCAATTGCCCAATTCATCACACCACCACCGCCCCCACTGCTTTCCCCCGTTGGTGTCCATACGTTTGTTCTCTACATCTGTGACTCAATTTCTGCCCCACAAACCGGTTCATCTGTACCATTTTTCTAGGTTCCACATATATGTATTAATATAGGATATTTGTTTTTCTCTCTCTGACTTACTTCACTCTGTATGACAGTCTCTAGATCCAACCACGTCTCTACAAATGACCCAATTTCCTTCCTTGTTATGGCTGAGTAATATTCCATTGTATATATGTACCACATCTTCTTTATCCATTCATCTGTCAATGGGCATTTAGGTTGCTTCTGTGACCTGGCTATTGTAAATAGTGCTGCAGTGAACGTTGGGGTGCATGTGTCTTTTTGAATTATGGTTTTCTCTGGATATATGCCCAGTAGTGGGATTGCTGGATCATATGATAATTCTATTTTTAGTTTTTTAAGGAACCTCCATACTGTTCTCCATAGTGGCTGTATCAGTTTACATTCCCACCAACAGTGCAAGAGGGTTCCCTTTTCTCCACACCCTCTCCAGAATTTGTTGTTTATAGATTTTCTGCTGATGCCCATTCTAACTGGTGTGAAGTGACACATCATTGTAGTTCTGATTTGCATTTCTCTAATAATTAGTGATGTTGAGCAGCTTTTCATGTGCTTCTTGGCCATCTGTATGTCTTCTTTGGAGAAATGTCTATTTAGGTCTTCTGCCCATTTTTGGATTGGGTTGCTTTTTTTAATATTGAGCTGCATGAGATTTTTATATATTTGGAGATTAATCCTTTGTCAGTAGATTCATTTGCAAATATTTTCTCCATTCTGAAGGTTGTCTTTTCGTCTTGTTTATGGTTTCCTTTGCTGTGCAAAAGCTTTTAAGTTTCATTAGGTCCCATGTGTTTATTTTTGTCTTTATTTCCATTTCTCTAGGAGGTGGGTCAAAAAGGATCTTGCTGTGATTTATGTCAAAGAGTGTTCTTCCTATGTTTTCCTCTAAGAGTTTTATAGTGTCCGGTCTTACATTTAGGTCTCTAATTCATTTTGTGTTTATTTTTGTGTATGGTGTTAGGGAGAGTTCTAATTTAATTCTTTTACATATAGCTGTCCAGTTTTCCCAACGCCAGTTATTGAAGAGACTGTCGTTTCTCCATTGTATACACTTACCTCCATTGTCATAGATTAGTTGACCATAGATGTGTGGATTTATCTATGGGCTTTCTATCTCATTCTATTGATCTATGTTTCTGTTTTTGTGCCAGTACCATATTGTCTTGATTACTGTAGCTTTGTAGTATAGTCTGAAGTCAGGGAGTCTGATTCCTCCAGCTCCATTTTCTTGCCTCAAGACTCCTTTGGCTATTCGGGGTCTTTTGTGTCTCCATACAAATTTTAGGATTTTTGTTCTACTTCCATAAAATGCCATTGGTAATTGGATAGGGATTGCATTTAATCTGTAGGTTGCTTTGGGTAGTATAGCCATTTTCACAATATTGATTTTTCCAATCCAAGAACATGGTATATCTCTCCATCTGTTGGTATCATCTTTAATTTCTTTCATCAGTGTCTTATAGTTTTCTGCATACAGGTCTTTTGTCTCTCTAGGTAGGATTATTCCTAGGATTATTCATCCTTTTTGTTGCAATGGTAAATGGGGTTGTTCCCTTAATTTCTCTTTCAGATTTCTCATCATTTGTGTATAGGAATGCAAGAGATTTCTGTGCATTAATTTTGTATCCTGCAACTTTACCAAATTCATTGATTAGCTGTAGTAGTTTTCTGGTGACATCTTTAGGATCCTCTACGTATAGTATCATGTCATCTGCAAACAGTGACAGTTTTACTTCTTCTTTTCCAATTTGGATTCATTTTATTTCTTTTTCTTCCCTGATTGCCGAGGCTAGGACTTCCAAAACTATGTTGAATAATAGTGGTGAGAGTGGACATCCTTGTCTTGTTCCTGATCTTAGAGGAAATGCTTTCAGTTTTTCACCATTGAGAATGATGTTTGCTGTGGGTTTGTCGTATATGCCCTTTATTATATTGAGGTATTTTCCCTCTATGCCCACTTTCTGGAGAGTTTTTATCATAAATGGGTGTTGAATTTTGTCAGAAGCATTTTCTGCATCTATTGAGATGATCATATGGTTTTATTCTTCAATTTGTTAATATAGTTTATCACATTGATTGATTTATGTATACTGAAGAATCCTTGCCTCCCTGGGATAAATCCCACTTGATCATGGTGTATTATCCTTTTAGTGTGTTGTTGGATTCTGTTTGCTAGTATTTTGTTGAGGACTTTTGCATCTATATTCATCAGTGATATTGGTCTGTAATTTTCTTTTTTTGTAATATCTTTGTCTGGTTTGGGTGTTAGGGTGATGGTGGCCTCATAGAATGAGTTTGGGAGTGTTCGTTCCTCTGCAATTCTTTGGAAGAGTTTGAGAAGGATGGGTGTTAGCTCTTCTCTAAATGTTTGATAGAATTCACCTTTGAAGCCATCTGGTCCTGAACTTTTGTTTGTTGGAAGATTTTTAATCACAGTTTCAATTTCATTACTTGTGATTGGTCTGTTCATACTACTTTATATTTCTTCCTTGTTCAGTCTTGGAAGGTTATACCTTTCTAAGAATTTCTTCCAGGTTGTCCATTTTATTGGCATAGAGTTGCTTGTAGTAGTCTCTTAAGATGCTTTGTATTTCTGTCTGTTGTAACTTCTCCATTTTCATTTCTAATTTTATTGATTTGAGTCCTCTCCGTCTTCTTCTTGATGAGTCTGGCTAATGGTTTATCAATTTTGTTTATCTTCTCAAAGAACCAGCTTTTAGTTTTGTTGATCCTTGTTATTGTTTTCTTTGTTTCTATTTCATTTATTTCTGCTCTGACCTTTATGATTTCTTTCCTTCTACTAACTTTGGGTTTTGTTTGTTCTACTTGCTCTAGTTCCTTTAGGTGTAAGGTTAGATTGTTTATTTGAGATTTTTCTTGTTTCTAAAGGTAGGGTTGTATAGCTATAAACTTCCCTCTTAGAACTGCTTTTGCTGCATCCCATAGGTTTTGGATCATCGTGTTTTTGTTGTAATTTGTCTCCAGGTATTTTTTCATTTTCTCTTTGATTTCTTCAATGATCTCTTGGTTACTTCATAACATATTGTTTAGCCTCCACGTGTTTGTGTTTTTTACGTTTTTTCCCCCTGTAATTCATTTTTAATCTCATAGTGTTGTGGTCAGAAAAGATGCTTGATATGATTTCAATTTTCTTAAATTTACTGAGGCTTGATTTGTTACCCAAGATGTGATCTATCCTGGAAACTGTTCTGTGCACACTTGAGAAGAAACTGTAATCTGCTGTTTTTGGATGGAATGTCCTCTAAATATCAATAAAATCTATCTGGTCTATTGTGTCATTTAAAGATTCTTTTTCCTTATTTATTTTCATTTTGGATGATCTGTCCATTGGTGTAAGTGAGGTGTTAATGTCCCCCACTATTACTGTGTTACTGTCGATTTCCTCTTTTATAGCTGTTAGCAGTTGCCTTATGTATTGAGGTGCTCCTATGTTGGTTGCATATATATTTATAATCATTATATCTTCTTCTTGGATTGATCCCTTGATCATTATGTGGTGTCCTTCCTTGTCTCTTGTAACATTCTTTATTTTAAAGTCTATTTTATCTGATATGAGTATTGCTACTCCAGCTTTCTTTTGATTTCCATTTGCATGGAATATCTTTTTTCATCCCCTCCCTTTCAGTCTGTTTGTGTCCCTAAGCCTGAAGTGGGTCTCTTGTAGACAGCATATACATGTGTCTTGTTTTTGTATCCATTCAGCAAGCCTGTGTCTTTTGGGTTGGAGCATTTAGTCCATTCAACTTCAAGGTAATTTTTGATATGTATGTTCCTATGACTATTTTCTTAATTGTTTTGGGTTTGCTTTTGTAGGTCCTTTTCTTCTCTTGTTTCCCACCTAGAGAAGTTCCTTTAGCATTTGTTGTAGAGCTGGTTTGGTGGTGATGAATTCTCTTAGCTTGTGCTTGTCTGTAAAGCTTTTGATTTCTCCATCGAATCTGAAAGAGATCCTTGCCGGATAGAGTAATCTTGGTTGTAGGTTCTTCCCTTTCATCACTTTAAGTATATCATGCCACTCCCTTCTGGCTTGTAGAGTTTCTGCTGAGAAATCAGCTGTTAACCTTATGGGAGTTCCCTTGTTATGTCATTTCTCATTTTTCTCTTGCTGCTTTCAATGATTTTTCTTCTTTAATTTTTGCCAGTTTGATTACTATGTGTTTTGGCGTGTTTCTCCTTGGGCTTATCCTGTATGGGACTCTCTGTGATTCCTGAACTTGGGTGGCTATTTCCTTTCCCATGTTATGGAAGTTTTCGACTATAATCTCTTCAAATATTTTCTCTAGTCCTTTCTCTCTCTCTTCTCCTTCTGGGACCCCTATAACATGAACGTTGTTGTGTTTAATGTTGTCCCAGAGGTCTCTTAATCTGTCTTCATTTCTTTTCATTCCTTTTTCTTTATTCTGCTCTGCAGCAGTGAATTCCACCATTCTGTCTTCCAGGTCACTTATCCATTCTTCTGCCTCAGTTATTCTGCTATTGATTCCTTCTAGTGTATTTTTCATTTCAGTTTTGTATTGTTCATCTCTGTTGTTTGTTCTTTAATTCTTCTAGGTTTTGTTAAACATTTCTTGCATCTTCTCAGTCTTTGACTCCATTCTTTTTCCAAGGTCCTGGATCATCTTCACTATCATTATCTTGAATTCTTTTCCTGGAAGGTTGCCTATCTACACTTCATTTAGTTGTTTTTCTGGGGTTTTATCTTGTTCCTTCATCTGGTACATAGCCCTCTGCCTTTTCATCTTGTCTATCTTTCTGTGAATGTGTTTTTTCTTCCACAGGCTACAGGACTGTAGTTTTCTTGCTTCTGCCGTCTGCCCTCTGGTGGATGGGGCTATCTAAGAGGCTTGTGTAAGTTTCCTGATGGAAAGAACTGGTGGTGTGTAGAGCTGAGTATTGCTCTGGTGGGCAGAGCTCAGTAAAACTTTAATCCACCTGACAGCTGATGAGTGGGGCTCGCTTCCCTCCCTGTTGATTGTTTAGCCTGAGGCAACCCAACACTGGAGCCTACCTGGACTCTTTGGTGGGGCTAGTGGCGGACTCTGGGAGGACTCATGCCAAGGAGTACTTCCCAGAACTTCTGTTGCCAGTGTCCTTTTCCCCATAGTGAGCCACAGCCACTACCTGCCTCTGCAGGAGACCCTCCAATACCAGCAGGTAGGTCTGGTTCAGTCTCCCCTGGGGTCACTGCTCCTTCCCCTGGGTCCCAATGTACACACTACTTTGTGTGTGCCCTTCAAGAGTGGAGTCTCTGTTTCCCCCAGTCCTGTCAAAGTCCTGCAGTCAAATCCCACTAGCCTTCAAAGTCTGATTATCTAGGAATTCCTCCTCCCATTGGTGGACCCCCAGGTTGGGAACCTGACGTGGGGCTCAGAACCTTCATTCCAGAGGGTGGACTTCTGTGGTATAAGTGTTCTCCAGTCTCTGAGTCATCCACTCAGCAGTTATGGGATTTGATTTTTCTGTGATTGTGCCCCTCCTACTGTCTCATTTTGGCTTCTCCTTTGTCTTTGGATGTGGGGTATCTTTTTTGGTGAGTTCTGGTGTCTTCCTGTGAATGATTGTCCAGCAGCTAGTTGTGATTCTGGTGTTCTCACAAGAGGCTGTGAGAGCACGTCCTTGTACTCCACCATCTTCGTTCCTCCAGCATCATTTTACAGCTTTTAAGGTTACCTTTGACAGAACTTTTAAGTTTGAAGAGGTGGAGGATCGTTACTTCTACCTCATAAGTCCTCTGAGTTTGGAACTAATTGAGAAATGGGCAGAGCCAGATAGATCTGGATCAAATGACTGTTAAGGCTGAGTCTGGGTATGGAGCTTAGATATTTCCTTAGTAGTGGAAAATTTGATTGTTTATGTTTTCCCTTAAGTATAAGCTTTAGGATGATCCAAAGAATACTGTAGAGAAAACATACTCAGAATTACTGCTTTGTTTCTGCTGAACTTTAGTAGTTGACAAAGAGGGAGAAATTTGGGGTCCTGACTCTTGTGTATGTACTACATGTAGTTTAGGATCTGGAGGTGAAGGCCAGAAGCAATGAGGGGTGGGGGGAGCCAATACAAATAACTGGGGCTGGTGGTCTGGAAAGAGTGTGGGTCAATACAAAGCCCTATAAGGAGTTTTGTTAGTCTACCCTGCTCTGGAGGACACCAAAATATTTTTTCATCAGGGCCTGAACTTCTCTCTCTTGCCATAATGAAAGCCCTCTATCTCTGTAGACTTGAAGGAGTGAAGGTAGAAGGGCTGAGTCACACTTGTACAGTTCTTTGTTCTAATCTCCCAATCATCTGTGTGTTGTTTGGGACACACAGAGGGGCATGTAGGGAAAGTGGAGGGAGTTTTACCCTAGAAGCCCTTTCTCAGAAATGTGAGACTAGGGCACTGGCAATTTTTCCTAACAGGCTTCCTTATCTTTCTACTTGTGGTAGCAAATATTTATTAGAAATATACCTTTTCTTATTAACACTATAGCTGAATCTACACATGGCAAAACTGGTATACAATTGTATATTAATTAGCCTGAAAACTACCCCCCCGCCCCCACTCTTGGTCTTGACATAGGGCAAACACATGAATGTTGTCTAAGAATTCCATGGAAATGTTCAAGTCTTTTTCCCAAGGATCCTTGGGGAGAATGCATTAATATAAGGTTTATTCATGGGTGTCAAGGGGTTGGTTACTTAGAGATCTTTAAATCATACTAAAGTCTGTTTCTCTGGGGGAGCTAACCTAATATATTGCTCATCACTTTTGCCCTGACTTTTTTTTTAATAAATTTTATTTATTTATTTATTTATTTATGGCTGTGTTGGGTCTTTGTTGCTGCACGCGGACTTTCTCTAGTTGCAGTGAATGGGGGCTACTCTTTGTTGCAGTGTACGGGCCTCTCATTGCTGTGGCTTTTCCTGTTGCAGAGCATGGGCTCCAGGCCCACGGGTTTCAGCAGTTGTGGCTCACGGGCTCTAGAGCGCAGGCTCAGTAGTAGTGGTACACAGGCTTAGTTGCTCTGCAGCATGTGGGATCTTCCCAGGCCAGGGCTTGAACCCGTGTCCCTTCCATTGGCAGGCAGATTCTCAACCACTGTGCCACCAGCGAAGCCCAGCCCTGACTTCTTTACCAAAGCTTGCTACGATAACCTCTGGTTTTATATCAGATCATGCTAGATTAGCTTACTTGGGGGTAACAGAAATCCTGGGAGCTTTGATGGAAATACTGATGTATTGATGGAGAGGTGATTTAAATACGGTGTAGCCTAGGAAAAAGAGCAGCTTTCATCCTCCCAAATGCCAGTGTACCTGTCTTTGTGAATATGCCTCATGGACAGTCTCCTGGACTCTGTCATCCTTCCCCTGTTTGTGTGTCTGTGTGTGTGTGTATATATATATCAGAAACAATGAGACTAGTTTTTCATCAGAACTGGGATAGAATACTTGGTAAAAGAATATCTAGAAATCTTAAGACTAAAAATGAATAAAACAGTAAAATTTAAAATAAAACTAGGATTTGTGATAGAGCAGACTGCAGGTTCAAGTACTACATCTATGGCAATTGCTTTTTGAGACCACTGTAAAATACACAAGTGGCCTCGTATCACATCAACTGAATACAAAGAAAAAACATGAAGCCAGGTGCTATTCCAGGGACAGTGGAGGGGGAGAGGGGAGCAAAGAAGATGACAAAGCCCTGGTTTATTGCCATCTGGAGCCCGCCTACCTGGCTTAGAATCTTGGCTTTTCACTTTATCTTAGGAAATTGTTTCAATACTCTGTGCCTCAGTTTCATCCTCTCTAAAATGAGGTTAGAAATGGTATCTGGTGTTCCAAGAATGTCCATGTTGGATGTGGTGTGGTAAAGCTGGTACAGCCAAAGTAGGGAGGCTTGGAAGGAAGAAGTTGATTATGCCCACAGGTTCCAGAGAGGGGCGTCACTGAATACCATTCAGGACCATGGGGGAAGTTTCAGGTCTTGTTCAGGTGGCAGAAGACAGGAGAGAGGGGAGAGTATGGGCCAGAACTTTTATTGGGATTTCCTGGGGAGAAGTAGGGCAGGGAAAACAGAATGGCAAGTTTGAATAATTCCTGTTGGCTTCAGGCTAAAGGAGTAGTTTCTTGTTGCCTGGTACCTGGCCCTGAGGTGATTTAGTGCAGGGGAAATATTGGCTTGGTGTACGAGGGTTAGATATAAAGAGGTGTCTGGGGACTCGGGATTGGATGGTTTGTATATGAGAGGTGTGCTCCTGGCTGAGACTTTTATGGTCTTTAAGAATTGGCTAGCCCTGGGAGGGCCATCTCTCTCCAGGCCTGGGAGGGGCATCACTCCCTGGGTCATTGAAGCCCCCAAATGCCAGAGCATCAAAAATACAGAAATTAAGAAAATATAGTTATTATAATCATATGATCAGTGGATGCCAAGCAGATACATACAGAGTCTAAGAAAACAGACTACTTAATTGTGAGGTTTAATGATTTAATATACATGTAGTCCAACAGGCCAATCTGGTCTCAGGTCCCCAGGCTAACTGCCTGGGAGGCTGAGGCATGGAGGGGAGCAAGGCTCCCTCTGCCATAAGTAGACAGGGCCCAGAGCAATAAGGCCTTGTAGAGCATGTAGGAGAGCTTGCAAAGCAGTTGGAGAGTTGTAAAAGTGGTCTGTGATGAGTGGCATGTTGGGATTGTACAGAATAACTAAGATGAAACAATTTTTATATGTACATGAATTTCAAGCAGCTAATTAAGTTTATAAAATGTAGGTCAAACTGTATAGAACATCAAGTGGATTAAGAATTATTTACAGAATTTTAACTGCTTTGAATGGCATTTTGTTGATATCCAGGAACAAGAAAAACAGGATATAAAAGGAAATAAGCTAATAAGAGATGTTTTCTTTTACCTAAAGATAGAGACCAGCAGTTACTGTGGTTGACTCACGTTTGAGACAGCCACAGTGTCTACACCGAGGGTGAAGTGAACTTGAGGATACCATGGGTGTGACACCAGGAAGGACAGGTTTTGCCATCTCTGTCACCATGTCTATGAACCTGAGTTATGTGGTGGGAGTGTCGGACTTGGATCTACAAGATTTGGCTATGGCTCTGTTACTTCCTAGCTATGTGACTTTTTGTCATTCCCACCTGTAAATGGGAACAATAATGATTTAACAGGACAGTCGTGAGGTTTCAGTGAGATACTATTTTTGAATATTTTCAGAGAGAGCTCATTCTCACTATCCTTAGCTTCTGTTTCTAGTCACAACAGCTGTCCCAAGGGCATCTCCTGATTTCTAGTGGAGTTCACTAGGTAAGTAGACAATTTACTCATGCTGCTATTGGGTACTCAAATATGAGATTCTTCATTGCTTATGTGAATGGATGAGAGTTTGGGCTTTGCATTCTATCTGACTTTACTCCTCTAAGCCTTAGTTTTCTCATCATTAAAATGAGGATAATAATAGCATCAACCTCATGGGTTGTCATAATAATTAAATGAAATTACACATGTGGAACACTTAGCTTAGTACCTGACACATAATAATCACTCAGTAAATGGTTGTTATTACTAATATCATTTCATGTACACATGAAGGAGTTTGATCTACACTTCTGGGATTCAGATACAATTCAGATTCAGGATTCAGATTCTGTCTCATTAGCAGAATCAGTGATAAAAAAATAGAAGTTAACTAATGTTATTAAATAATTGGTTAAAAGAGCTGTTAGGAAAGGACAAATGAATCTTCTGTATTTTTCAGCATATCTCTACTATAACTCAGGGTGTTTCTTTGAGAAAATATAACATTCTAATAAAAATCTATTGACTCTCTAAGACATATGAAAAATAAAACTTAGTTTTAAAAAGAAACCCTTTAGAGCCACTATGGAGAGCAGTATGGAGGTTCCTTAAAAAACTAAAAATAGAATTACCATGTGATCCAGCAATCCCACTACTGGGCATATACCCAGAGAAAACCATAATTCAAAAAGACACATGCACCCCAATGTTCATTGCAGCACTATTTACAACAGCCAGGTCATGGAAGCAACCTAAATGCCCATCGACAGATGAATGGATAAAGAAGATGTGGTACATATATACAATGGAATATTACTCAGCCATAAAAATAAATGAATTTGGGTCATTTGTAGAGACATGGATGGATCTAGAGACTGTCATACAGAGTGAAGTAAGTCAGAAAGAGAAAAACAAATATCGTATATTAACACATATATGTGGAACCTAGAAAAATGGTACAGATGAACCGGTTTGCAGGGCAGAAGTTGAGACACAGATGTAGAGAATAAATGTATGGACACCAAGGGGGGAAAGTGGAGGGGTGGTGGTGGTGGTGGTGGTGGTATGATGAATTGGGTGATTGGGATTGACATGTATACACTGATGTGTATAAAATGGATGACTAATAAGAACCTGCTGTATAAAAAAATCAAAATCAAAAAAAAAAAAAAACTTTGTTGTAGTACTATCACTTGAGTAGTACCTGCAGTGAATGTTATAGAAATTCCACTGGTTCATCTTCAAAGAAAGCTTCTAGGGGGAGGCGATTTTAATGTTCATGTGTGCCACAGAAGTTGTAAGATAATGCTTGGTAATTAGCATAAGCTTGAAGCCAAATAGCTGGAAAAACATGTTCCAGGACATTGCAGATCAAATCATTTTTCTATAAAAAGAAACTGCTGGATGTTCAGCTGACAGATCATCAACCATAAAAGGATAGTTTAATGGATTTCAATCATTATCTAAACACAACATCACAGAGCTAAGTTTATGTGCATTGTTAATCATACATTGTGAACCCGGTAAAAGAAAATGTAACAGAAGCATCAGATGAGATGTTTTCCTTTTCTGATTTTTAAATTGCAATATTTGATTTTTGAGATCACTGAAAAAGAATGGTTTCTTAGAGGAATTGCGCTAAGGGATGTGCATGCTCTTATTGGAGAAACAAAATGGTGGAACAGAGGAAGAGCTCTGAAAACACTGTGAGTGCTTTACAAAGCTACTGAATTCCTTGCTTTTGCTAGTATTCTAGAAGAAAACATGTCCCAATCCAGAGGATTTGTATGTATATATGTGTGTAAGGTTTTGTGTGTGTGTGTGTGTATTTTAAACCAGCAGACACTTTTAAAATTTTAAATTGTACTAGTCACCGAATTATTCCCTAAACTATTTTAAACTAACTGCTCTTCTTTGAAAATATTAACAAAATTATATATCTTGCAGACTTATGAAAGTTTTAAGAAAATAAGGATATTCATTATGGTAGATGGTTACAAAATAAATAAAACCAGTAGCTTTCTAATATTGCACATTCTTATAAGGGAAACATAAAGAGAAAATATTCCATTTCCATTTACAAATAAATGCATCTAATATCTAGAATAGTCTTAACAAGAAATATGAAGGAACTGAATGAATAAGTTTATAATGTTCTACATAATAGCATAACAAAAAGATTTGAGAGCATGACAAAAGATTTGAATAGAGAGACATACCTTAGAACAAGTAGACAATTTTTATAAAGAGGTCAATTTGGTTTAAATTTATTCTATACACAGTGTATTATCAATTAAAATCCCTATTTATTGTGGGGAGGTTGGTGGGGAACTTGGCAAAATGATTCTCAATTCACTTTGAAGAATAAACATGCAAGTATAGATGAAAGAATTCTGAAAAACAAAAATACTAAGAAGGAGTATTGCCTAAACAGATGTTAAATTGTGTCATAAAATAGCTGAAATTAAAACAATGTGAGAAATAGATGGTTAAAAAACAAATTGTCCATCCTCAGCCCCAAGTATATATAGGGATATAGCATTTGAGAAAGTTAGATTCTTGAATCAGTAAGGAAAATATGCACTCATGAATAAAGTGTTTGTCCAGTATATAACCAGCTGGGGAAGAATGTCATTTCTACCGTGCTCTTTACATAATTATACTTGTTAAAAAGTATAAAAGTAAAAGTAACAGAAGACAATATGGGCAGATTTTAAAGAAAATATTGGGGTGGAGAAGTATGATTTTCTAGGTATAATGTGAAAGCCAGAAACAATAAAAAAGCAGATTGGTAAATTTAAGTATAAAAAGTTAAATGTTATAAATGGAATCAATACTACACATGAGACGGAAAGATAAATGGCCAGTAGGAAAAAGAATTTTCCACATATATGATAGCCACGTATATGATAGAAGTCTTCTATCCCTAATATACAGAAATCTCTTACAAATTAATAAGAATGTAAACCCCAACAGAAAAATAGGCAGAATGTAAAAACACAGCTTACACAATAAACACTTTTGTTGTGCATTAAAATTAGTGGGAGACCAAGATCAGAAGAGGAGGAGAATTGATGTTAAACTTAGATAAAAGTAAAAAAACAGATTTCTCACTAGTGGAATAATAAAATGTTTTTGTTATGGTGTATTTCAAACTTTACTGCATTGCTTGTAGAAATACTTGTGTTATATACTGAATGTGATTCTAATCTTCACCAAAGGTCTTTTAAAATTAAACTGAGGGCTTCTCTGGTGGTGCAGTGGTTGAGAGTCCGCCTGCCGATGCAGGGGACACGGGTTTGTGCCCCGGTCTGCCAAGATCCCACATGCCATGGAGCGGCTGGGCCCGTGAGCCATGGCTGCTGGGCCTGCGCGTCTGGAGCCTGTGCTCCGCAACGGGAGAGGCCACAACAGTGAGAGGCCTGCGTATCGCAAAAAAAAAACAAACAAAACAAAACAAAACAAAAAAAAACTGAAGAAAAGAAACCACCTAAACAAAAAAGGGTATTAATTGGTTCACATAATTGGAAAGTCCAGAGGGTATACTAGCTTTAGGCATGGTTGGATTTAGGGCCACAGACTACTTTGTTCCTCTGCACCAGCTCCAATCTCTGATTGGCTTAATGTTGTGGATCCTCTTCACTCAAGTTTTTCATCTTACAGAACTAAGCAGCTTCAGTAAAAAGAGCTTTTCTTCCTGCACGGCTCAGTTGAGTATCACTGTACCAGCTTGAATCACATGACCATTCTGGAACCCGTCACTAGGAATAAAGAGATGGACTAGGCTGATGGTCATTCCTAGTTGCAAAGGAGGGTGGAAACAACATGAATATTATCTTAAAATGATCATAATTCACCCCCTGGAATGAGCACATATGAACTAGTGTTCTGAGAGCAGAAACAGGTCAGATTGATCACTGGCAGGTGGAGGAAAATTAAGTTAGTGGCAAAATCTTGGGGGCCTTTCAGGCAGGTTTAGGAGTTTAGGCTTTATCAACAAAGATGTAGTATTTAATATGAGTCTTCAGTCAATGGATATGGTGCTGGATTGTCATAAACCACTGGAATACTTCTAAGGTTTTAGGTTGCATTGTGATTATGAAAATTTTCTTGGTATTCTAGCTTTATGTCCTAGAAAAACTACTTGCCAAATAGGTCTTACAGAGGGAGACTTTTGCAACCTATTTAGCAAAATGACCAGGAAAATATAAGAAAAGATGGACCTGTTATTCATCCACCACAATCCAGGTTTATCCTGGAGCAGCCTATGTGGCTTCAGATTGCCTGAAGATTTGTGGGAGAGAGATGCAAGTGTCCTCTGCAACCTGGCAGTCCTAAGTGACTGGCAGACTGTTTTCCCTCCAACCCGTGCACCTGCACCTGACTGCCTTTAAGAGAATTTGCGAATTCAACACATACATACTCAGTGCCTCATGTCTAAATGGACATGAAAATAGTAATGGGATGTTTTTGGAATGCCATCTGTATACACACAATTTGCCTGACTATGTGACACCATGTTATGCCTAAAGTGTTCATTTAATTAACTCTCTCTTAAAGTGGATTTAACTCACTATTAAAATACCAATAATTTTTGACCTAATATGGCAGATACTAGAAGGTCTAAAATATCATGATTTATAATATTTTGGAAGAAAATTCCTTTTAAGGAAAGTTTTACAAAGGAAATTTGAGAAAATTGAGAGTTTAGCTGTTTTCCTACCTAGTGAATATGCATGTGCTTGGTATTTGTATGGTATGGGACTTACAGATTTGGTGGTGAGGTGGTGTCTATCTTTTTCTGTATCACTTGGTCCTAATTTTTAGTGATTATGTAAATTAGGTAAATTGTTGATCTTTTGGAGGTTTGTTTCCTTTTCTGTTGTTGATTTAAATGAGTTTGTAATAAATTCTAGACCTTTGTAAGAAATGAGATTAGTATTGGCATGATTTTTTAAAAGCTAAAATTCTTAGTGATTTCCTTATTACAAATGAAAGGATACACAAAGGATATACAAAGGGAAGATTCAGACTTGTTCAGGAAAGAGAAGGAGATCATTATGCCTTAACTTGTTTCTGTCATACCATGTTCCTTTCCTGTGGGAAAATATGAAAATGTGGTGATTCATTAAGACTGGTTAACCAGGAAGTAAAGTCCCTATGGCCGTCTCATATCTAGAAGAAAAATTATATAACTCTTACTAAGACAGATTTAATCAACAAGAACCAAGCCTTGAGGCAATGACAGATAAACAGATATATAAGTACTGGTGACATTGTAAATAAAAATCTGGTGGTTTTTAACTGATCTAAAAGGCTATCTAAAAGCATTTTATCAGGCTTCTTGTATCATCATTGTCACATAGGTTATGCTACCATTTCATGGAATGTTGTTCTGCTATATCCACTAGAAATTAAGGACTTTAGTAGTTGGGGGCTAGCTGATGCAGAATGGATCCTGAATATACATTTGTGGAGCAACCATACAAGGGTCTACCTATAAGGGTTGTAGCTCTAGATGAATTCTGTAGGTTACATCAAAACCTCTGCACTCTGCATATCTAAGTTTTATGTATGATGACTTTATTCCTTATATTAGGATTTTTCTTTACTGTTATTTTTTTTTAACCTTTTGTGTCTGTGGTGTGCAGATTACTTCAATTTTCAGTGGACTATTTTAAATTTTCAACACAGATATGTCTGTAAATACAGGTGACCCTTGAACAATGCGGTGGTTTATCCACATATAATGTACAGTTGACCCTCCATATCCATGGTCTGTATCCTCGGATTCAACCAACCATGGACTGTGTAGCAATGCAGTATTTTTGAAAAATGTCTGCGTATAAGTGGACCTGCATAATTCAAATCCTCATTGTTCAAGAGTCAACTGTAATGATGGCTGTAGTTGGGTTGTTAGAGGTCCACACGGAGGATAAGATCTCAGGGTGTTCCTTTGTTGTCATGGAGCAGGATGCAAGAGTATTGTTCCTTCCTCCCTTTGTCCTTCCTCTCTTCCTAGATACCCTGCATTTCTTCTTTGGGTAGACATTTTTTTTTTTTCTTTTTTTGTGGTACACAGGCCTCTCACTGCTGCGGCCTCTCCCACCGCGGAGCACAGGCTCCAGACGCACAGGCTCAGCGGCCATGGCTCACGTGCCCAGCCACTCCGCGGCATGTGGGATCCTCCCGGACCGGGGCACGAACCCGTGTCCCCCGCACCGGCAGGCGGACTCTCAACCACTGAGCCACCAGGGAAGCCCTGGGTAGACATTTTAAGGAACTGTTTCAACCCCTAGAGTTAAAATGTTTGACAAAAAAGAAAACTGAATATCGAGTTTCTCATAGCTGCAGAGTTAGAAATAGTGGTTGGGTCTTCCCTCTATTGACTCAGTGTACTTTCTTATCTATCTATCTATCTATCTATCTATCTATTTAATTTATTTATTTATGGCTGTGTTGGGTCTTCGTTGCTGCGTGTGGGCTTTCTCTAGTTGCGGCAAGCGGGGGTTACTCTTCGTTGTGGTGCGCAGCCTTCTCATTGCGGTGGCTTCTCTTGTTGTGGAGCAGGGGCTCTAGGTGCACGGGTTTCAGCAGTTGTGGCTCGTGGGCTCAGTAGTTGTGGCTCACAGGCTTAGTTGCTCCACAGCATGTGAGATCTAACCGGACCAGGGCTTGAACCCGTGTCTCCTGCATTGGCAGGCGGATTCTTAACCACTGAGCCACCAGGGAAGCCATAATACTGCATTTGTTTAGATACAGCTTGTTTTCCTGGCATATGTAGTTTCAGAAAGTATTCAACTGACTTGCAGAATGGAATCTAGGCAATTAAGAATACTTGGTCTATGAAAGTACATTTACGTGTGTTCTTTATCTTATGTCTGGTTTTAATGGGTCTACCCAGAGAATAGCTCCATTTGATGAGACTTCCCACTAAAAAGATACCATGGTACTTTGAGCGAGGCTAAATAAGCCACTTCTGTTCTGAAGAGCACTGGGTTGTTTATGAAGGGTGTTGGCCCATTAGAACTATATAACAAACAGAGCGAGAAATTTCAAATCACTTTGTATTCAGTTAGGTAAGTGTCAAAACACTGCAAAAGATTCAATCCTGACTTTATGGGCAGGGTGGTGGGAAAGTCTTCTTATGAATGATGTGTTACAGAGAAACTGCTCTCTGGAGTGCATGCATGGTGAAAGGCAAAGAAGGAGAAAGACCTTGCTTACAATTACGGATTGAAGAGGCTCATGTTAGGATTTCAAAATGTTCTAGGGGGACTCTGATGAACCTCCCATCTGGAACAATGAATGTGAACTGTACATTCAGGGTGAAAATAACATCAGTTATAGGATTCCCTAGGTGGCTTGACATGACATGTTCTACCTTATACTTTAAGCTTGTCTGCCTTCAAATATCGTTTAATAGCAACACTAAATGAATAAATGAGCCTGTTTATTTTAGATGATTGGTTACAGGAATAATGCAGGCCATATCCATCATCTTCTATGTCTAATTTAGCAGGACTGAATTGATGGTCTTTGTGTGTGTGTGTGTGTGTGTGTGTGAGAGAGAGAGAGACATGGGATTAACATTTGGAGGCTCTGCCAGGTATCTAAAGGCAGGCCTTCTGTGGCTTCCAGAGCCCATAGAACTCTCTCCTATCTCACAAGAGTCAGGCTTGATTTACAGCTGCATCCAGATCCAAAAAGAAAAACACCAGATCTGGTTCATTCTAGATTACTATCTGCCTGCTAATGTTGTGTTTGAGGAGCTAGTTGAAAAGGGTGGTGAGCGTGTGTGTGTGTGTGTGTGTGTGTGTGTGTGTGTGTGTGTGTTGGGGGTGGAGGATAGTTTTGGCTATCACATGTGGCTTCTTGTTTTGTTGGGCTTGTTGAATCTCCTTACAGAAAACAGCCATGTCCTGTTTATCAGGTTTCTTTAAAATCCTTTTCCACAGTGCTATCCAAAATGCATTAGCTATTATTCTCCTGTGCGTCAACATGCATTCCTTCTTGAGCATAGAAAACAAGGGCAGCTTCCCTTCAAATGTAATCCAACTCCTGAAGGGCAAATTTTTTTGTCATCATTTACCTGGGTAATTACAAGTATTTCTGGTGTAATTTATACAATTATAGGAAGTTTAATTTTTCTTAGCTGTGGGTTTCCATCACAGAAAGTTGTCTGACTCGCTTCAATGCTTGGCTCTCAAATCTGTTGTAATACATTAATTTTTGACTTCAAATTGCAGCTCTATTGTTTTCCACCACCATGATGGGAGTGGATGGTAGATGAGGTAGAAGAGTTTAAAAGTGAAAAAGAAATGAGAATCCTTCAGGCAATTCTGGTTTTAGTCTAGCTTTCTAGAAGTGTTTCGTTTTTTGTCGTATTTATATATTTATTTAGCCACTGGGATTCAGCTACTGACTAGCAGTTTACCACAGGCCTTAACAAATATGCGTTGTAAGGATAAAGGTTAGGCTGTTTCTTTCCTGTTTCCTCCCTGTGTGTTAGTTTATAAACAGAAAGTTTTAGCCAAACACAAAGAAACAGTGGTAAATTTTAATCATGCTTCGTTACAGATACAAGATTTTTGTTTAATCATAGTAACATTATGTTTTCCTTCTCTGGAGTAATTTATATGTTTTGTTACTAGAATCTCTTCTGCATAAAAGAGGTTAAGATAAATCATTAGATGCCTTTAAGGAAGTCAAAGTAAAATGAATGTACTATTTGAAACATAGTCTAAGTGTAAACTCTGTGCATATGTATATGTTTAAATTTCCTATTGATTATTTCACATAAGAGTAATCAGTGTCTTTGGCAGTAAATTTTTTGAGTAAAATATCGCTTCTCTACAGGGAACAAAAATAAAGAGAAATTTAAAACCCGTTTGGTTTCACCTGGATTCTGACATGACCAACTTAGAAAAAGGATATAAAAGTTGAACATTTTTTTCTTAATTAAAAACAGAGACTCTCTCTTTGACACAAATATAAATGCACCGTATCTCCAAAGTGACCCAAGGAAAGAGGAGGGAGGTGGTGTTGGTTGTTAATTGTTATTATTATAAATGTTCTCAGGAAGAAATCTTCAGAAATACTCTAAACAGGACCAGTCATTTAATAAACAGAAACTATTTATATTCTCCTTGTCTAAACCTTTCCTTCAGGGATTGCAAGGATGTGTAACATTATCAGGGTCAGCATGTCCTCAAGCAATCTTTATTTTGAGGTGTTTTTGCTTGCTTTTCCGCTGTACATTCTAGTAGCATCTCATCTCTTGTAGCACACTGAAGTAAAATTTTCTATATGACATCTTCGTGGACTGAATATATTAATGTATTTATTTTCTTTAAACCAGTAGTAGATTCTTTAATTACTAAACTGACATATAAGTTAATATCTACTTAGTATAATTTGTCATATTAATCATTTTAAGCTAGTAATGTTAGTTTAAAAAAATCAATGTATGCCCATTGCAGATAACTTATATGATAAAGAAAGACATGAAGAAGCAATGGCTGTGCATAGTTACATACCTCTTATTTCTCCAGATTAAATTAAAGGAGGACCAAGTGTCCATATGCTGATCTAGTTATCTCTCCCTTGGGGTTCTCTCTTACATAGTTGTTCATTAGATTTCAAGACCCAAGAAGGAGATCCCTGGTATTGAATCCATCTGTGGTTATTCTTTTTTTTTTTTCAGGCATAATTTATTATTATATCTTGTTAACAGTTATTGAGAACCTAGTAAGTACCAGCACTGTGTTAAGTGCATACATATATTATAGAAAGACATACCCATTCCTAGATCATTTTATCAAATGAAATTATTTCAGCTTCTGACCGCTTACTTCTTGTATTCTTTCACATAGCTTCATACTCTATTGTTTCTCTCTTACCAACAAGAAAAAGAACATGGCTTGTTAAATTGTTCCCTTTACTGTATATCGAGTCTTGTACCATTCTGATAAAACCTTGGGTTAATCTAAATTTATCTGACCTGGGAAAGCCCACTAGTACTGTCATCAGATTCAAAAGATGAATAGCATGAACCCTCCATCCTCCATAGTTAGCTTTCTCATGGCTATAAAATCTTCATTCTTCTTGCTGGACCATGTTCCTAGGAATGACACCATTGCTGCCAGTTTTCTGGAATGACCAGCTGCCAAGGCTCATTGGAGGCCAGGCAGCTGCACAACTCTCCTGTGGTTTCTAATGCCAGAGGGCCACACTGGGGCATGGACCAGCTTTGCCATGCAGGATCCTCCACTCCCACAACTGCATCTCTGGCTGCCACCCTGAGGACCAGCAATTCTTTAAAGTTACTTTTCTGGTTGCCCTAAAGACTCTCTTCCCAATACCTTTTCTTTGTATTGGTTGAAAAACATTGATATGTGGGATAAAACTAGAGGGCCACTTGCTCAGGTTCCTGGGGCTTCCAGGTTGACTAAGTTCTAAATCCAAACACTAGAATCTTAAGCAAAATCGAGCACAGAGGTCAACAATCCTTGCTGTACTGATCTTGCTGTCATATTAGTAGGTACTATGACACAGACCACAAGAGAAAGCTTTGCAACATCACTACTTACCAGTCTAATGGGGAAGAATTCTCTTGGAAATCTCTGACAACACAATACTTGAATTAGTACTGCCAAAATGAGGACCCTTAGCAATCTTTAGTGGCTTGCAGGAATTTGATTTACCTGAAGAATAAGACCAGGTTAAAAAAAGAAAAACAAAGGTTTTCTAAAGAAAAGGTAGTATCTGACTGCCAAGTCCTTGGAGACCAAGAGAAACATATTGAGGACTGCGGTCTGAAAAAGAGAGAGAATTCATAGAAGAAACTCTTGGAGATGAAGGAAACAGTGACCACAGAGAAAAGATCAATCCAATCCTGCAGCTTCAAAGAGGACAGCAAACCAAAGGGAATTCTGAGAGGGAAACAGGAGAAACGTCATCATAAAAATGACTGAACTTGAAGAAGTCAAGGGGAGGGGAAGCAGGGAAACTAGTTCAAAAGGAGCTGAGCTTTTCTCCACAGAGAAAGCACACAGTTTTTTGGAGAGGTCCAAAATTTCACAAGGAAAAGGTTATTATTATTGTTTGTTCTTTCCTATAACAGCAGTCTAGTTGGAAAGCAATAGAGTCAGCTAGAAAAACACAATGCAGGCTTCCGTTCTGGGGGAAGTGGGGAAAAAAAAAGAGGTCCAAGGTTGGCTCCTTTTTACCCACTTTTTAAAAAAAAACATATTTATTGCAGTATAATTGATTTACACTGTTGTGTACCTTGTTGCTGTATAACAAAGTGAATCAGCTATATGTATACATATATGCCCATATCCACTCCCCCTTGCATCTCCCTCCCACCCTCCCTATCCCACCCTTCTAGGCGGTCACAAAGCACAGAGCTGATCTCACTGTGCTATACGGCTGCTTCCCACTAGCTATCTATTTTTGCATTTGGTAGTGTATATATGTCTATCCTACTCTCTCACTTCATCCCAGCTTACCCTTCCCCCTCCCCGTGTCCTCAAGTCCATTCTCTATGTCTGCGTCTTTATTCCTGTCCTGGTCCTAGGTTCTTCAGAACCATTTTTATCTTTTAGATTCCATATATATGTGTTAGCATACAGTATTTGTTTTTTTCTTTCTGACTTACTTCACTCCGTACGACAGACTCTAGGTCCATCCACCTCACTACAAATAACTCAATTTTGTTTCTTTATATGGCTGAGTAATATTCCATTATATATATGTACAACATCTTCTTTATCCATTCATCTGTCGATGGACACTTAGGTTGCTTCCATGTACTGGCTATTGTAAATAGAGCTGAAATGAACATTGTGGTACATGACTCTTTTTGAATTATGGTTTTCACAGTGTATATGCCCGGTAGTGGGATTGCTGGGTCATATGGTAGTTCTATTTTTAGGTTTTTAAGGGACTGCCATAGTGTTCCCATTATGGCTATTATCAGTTTACATTCCCACCAACAGTGCAAGAGGGCTCCCTTTTCTCCACACCCTCTCCAGCATTTCTTGTTTGTAGATTTTTTGATGATGGCCATCCTGACTGGTGTGAGGTAATACCTCATTGTAGTTTTGATTTGCATTTCTCTAATGATTAATGATGTTGAGAATCCTTTCATGTGTTTGTTGGCAATCTGTATATCTTCTTTGAAGAAATGTTGATTTAGGTCTTCTGCCCAGTTTTGAATTAGGTTGTTTGTTTTTTTGATATTGAGCTGTATGAGCTGCTTGTATATTTTGGAGGTTAATCCTTTGTCAATTGCTTTGTTTGCAAGTATTTTCTCCCATTCTGAGGACTGTCTTTTCATCTTGTTTATGGTTTCCTTTGCTGTGCAAAAGCTTTTAAGTTTCATTAGGTTCCACTTGTTTATTTTTGTTTTTATTTCCGTTTCTCTAAGAGGTGGGTCATAAAGAATCTTCCTGTGATTTATGTCATAGACTGTTCTGCCTGTGTTTTCCTCTAAGAGTTTGATAGTGTCTGGCCTTACATTTAGGTCTTTAATCCATTTTGAGTTTATTTTTGGGTATGGTGTTAGGGAGTGTTCTAATTTCATTCTTTTACATGTATCTGTCCAGTTTTCCCAACCACTTATTGAAGAAGCTGTCTTTCCTCCATTGTATATTCTTGCCTCCTTTATCAAAGATAAGGTGACTGTATGTGTGTGGGTTTATCTCTAGGCTTTCTATCCAGCTTCGTTGATCTATATTTCTGTTTTTGTGCCAGTACCATACTGTCTTGATTACTGTAGCTCTGTAGTATAGTCTGAAGTCAGGGAGTCTGATTCCTCCAGCTCCATTTTTCTTTCTCAAGATTGCTTTGGCTATTTGGGGTCTTTGGTGTTTCCATACAAATTGTGATTTTTTTTTTTTGTTCTAGTGCTGTGATAAATGCCATTGGTAGTTTGGTAGGGATTGCATTGAATCTCTAGATTGCTGTGGGTAGTTTAGTCATTTTCACAATATTGATTCTTCCAATCCCAGAACATGGTATTTCTCTCCATCTGTTTGTATCATCTTTATTTTCTTTCACCAGTGTCTTATAGTTTTCTGCATACAGGTCTTTTGTCCACTTATGTAGGTTTATTCCTAGGTATTTTATTCTTTTTGTTGCAATGGTAAATGGGAGTGTTTCCTTAATTTCTCTTTCAGATTTTTCATCATTAGTGTATAGGAATGCAAGAGATTTCTGTGCATTAATTTTCTTTCCTGCAAGTTTACCAAATTCAATGCTTAGCTCTAGTAGTTTTCTGGTAGCATCTTTAGGATTCTATATGTATAGTCTCGTGTCATCTGCAAACAGAGACAGTTTTACTTCTTCTTTTCCGATTTGGATTCCTTTTATTTCTTTTTTGTCTCTGATTGCTGTGGCTAAAACTTCCAAAACTATGTTGAATAACAGTGATGAGAGTGGGCAGCCTTGTCTTGTTCCCGATCTTAGTGGAAATGGTTTCAATTTTTCACCATGAGAACGAAGTTGGCTGTCAGTTTGTTATATATGGCCTTTATAATGTTGAGGTAAGTTCCCTCTATACCTACTTTCTGGAGGGCTTTTATCATAAATCGGTGTTGAATTTTGCCAAAAGCTTTTTCTGCATCTATTGAGATGAGCATATGGTTTTTATCCTTCAATTTGTTAATATGGTTTATCACATTGATTGATTTGCCTATATTGAAGAATCCTTGCATCCCTGGGATAAACCCCACTTGATCATGGAGTATGATCCTTTTATTGTGCTGCTGGATTCTGTTTGCTAGTGTTTTATTGAGGATTTTTGCATCTGTCTTCATCAGTGATATTGGCCTGTAGTTTTCTTTTTTTTGTAACATCTTTGTCTGGTTTTGATATCAGGTGGCCTTTTAGAATGAGTTTGGGCGTGTTCCTCATTCTTCTGTATTTTAGAAGAGTTTGAGAAGGATAAATGTTAGCTCTTCTCTAAATGTTTGATATAATTTGTCTGTGAAGACTTCTGGTCCTGGCTTTTGTTTGTTGGAAGATTTTTAATCACAGTTTCCATTTCAGTGCTTGTGATTAGTTGTTTATATTTTCTGTTTCTTCCTGGTTCAGTCTCAGAAAGTGGTGCTTTTCTAAGAATTTGTCCATTTCTTCCAGGTTGTCCATTTTATAGGCATATAGTTGCTGGTAGTAATTTCTCATGATCCTTTGTATTTCTGCAGTGTCAGTTGTTACTTCTCCTTTTTCATTTCTAATTCTGTGATTTGAGCCTTCTTCCTTTTTTTCTTGATGAGTCTGGCTAATGGTTTATCAATTTTGTTTATCTTCTCACAGAACCAGCTTTTAGTTTTACTGATCTTTGCTATCGTTTCCTTCATTTCTTTTTTATTTATTTCTGATCTGATCTTTATGATTTCTATCCTTTTGTTAACTTTGGGGGTTTTTTGTTCTTCTTTCTCTAATCGCCTTAGCTGTAAGGTTAGGGTGCTTATTTGAGATTTTTCTTGTTTCTTGAGGTAGAATTGTATTGTTATAAACTTCTCTCTTAGAACTGCTTTTGCTGCATCCCATAGGTTTTGGGCTGCCATGTTTTCATTGTAATTTTTTTCTAGGTACTTTTTGATTTCCTCTTTGATTTCTTCAGTGAACTCTTGGTTATTTTGTAGCGTATTATTTGGCTTCCATATGTTTGTATTTTTTTACAATTTTTTCCTTTAATTGATAGCTAATTTCTCCATTGAATGTGAATGAGATCCTTGCTGGATAGAGTAATCTTGGTTGTAGGTTTTTCCCTTTCATCATTTTAAAAATGTCCTGCCGGGCTTCCCTGGTGGTGCAGTGGTTGAGAGTCCGCCTACCAATGCAGGGGACATGGGTTCATGCCCCAGTCTGGGAAGATCCCACATGCCGCAGAGTGGCTAGGCCTGTGAGCCATGGCCGCTGAGCCTGCGCGTCTGGAGCCTGTGCTCCACAATGGGAGAGGCCACAACAGTGAGAGGCCCGTGTACCGCAAGAAAAACAAAAACAAAAACAAAAAATACTGTCCTGCCACTCCCTTCTGTCTTGCAGTTTCTGCTGAAATATCAGCTGTTAACCTTATGGGGATTCCCTTGTATGTTATTTGTTGCTTTTTCATTACTACTTTTAATATTTTTCTTTGTATTTAATTCTTGATAGTTTGATCAATATGGGTCTTGGTGTGTTTCTCCTTGGATTTATCTTGTATGGAACTCTCTGCACTTCTTGGACTTGATTGACTATTTCCTTTCCCATGTTAGGGAAGTTTTCAACTATAATCTCTTCAAGTATTTTCTCAGACCCTTTCTTTTTCTCTTCTTCTTCTGAGACCCCTATCATTCAAATGTTGGTGCATTTCATGTTGTCCCAGAGGTCTTTGGGACTGTCCTCATTTCTTTTCATTCTTTTTTCTTTATTCTGCTCTGTGGTAGTTATTTCCACTATTTTATCTTCCAGGTCACTTATCTGTTTTTCTGCCTCAGTTATTCTGCTATTGATTCCTTGTAGAGAATTTTTAATTTCATTTATTTTGTTGTTCATCATTGTTTGCTGTTTAGTTCTTCTAGGTCCTTGTTAAATATTTCTTGTATTTTCTCCATTCTATTTCCAAGATTTTGGATTGTCTTTACTCTCATTACTCTGAATTCTTTTTTAGGTAGACTGACTATTTCCTCTTTATTTGTTTGGTCTGGTGGGTTTTTACCTTGCACCTTCATTTCCTGCATATTTCTCTGTCTTATCCTGTTGCTTAACTTACTGTGTTTGGGGTTTCCTTTTAGCAGCCTGCACATTTGTACTTCCCTTTGTTTTTCATGTCTGCCCCAGTTGGTAAATTTGGCTCAGTGGGTTGTGTAGGCTTCCTGGTGGAGGGGACTCGTGCCTGTGTTCTGGTGGGTGAGGCTGGATCTTGTCTTTCTGGTGTGCAGGACTGCATCCAGTGGTGTGTTTTGGGGTGTCTGTGACCTTAGTATGATTTTATGCAACCTCTCTGTTAATGGGTGGGTTGTGTTCCTGTCTTGCTAGTTGTTTGGCCTGGGGTGTCCAGCACTGGAGCTTGCTGGTCATTGAGTGGAGCTGGGTCTTGGCATTGAGATGGAGCTCTTTGGGAGAGCTTTTGCCTATGATTTTTATGTGGGGCCAGGAGGTCTCTGGTGGTCCAATGTCCTGAACTCAGCTCTCCCACATTTGAGACTCAGGCCTGACACCCCAGCAGAGCACCAAGACCCTGTCAGCCACAGAGCTAGGTACATGGGGAGTTTCTTGCCTTTTGGCAAGTCTGAGGTCTTCTGTCAGTGTTCAGTAGGTGTTCTGTAGGAGTTGTTCCACATGTAGATGTATTCTTGATGTATCTGTGGGGAGGAAGGTGATCTGCATGCCTTACTCTTCTGCCATCTTGAAGGTTTCTCCTCCCTCTGTGGTTATTCTTGCTGCCGTTATTTTCGGCTGTTCCTTGTGACTCTGAAAACTGATTACTTCTCTTAGGACAGCCACCATGCTTTACCATTGCAGGAAAGTCTTGCCTTTGCTGCCCGTGCTCCTGGTTTGGGTCTGTGATGTATCTGAGTGTTAGTTTCAATCCAGGTTGCCTCTTCTTGAAGTCCAAATTTTACAATTCTTAGTGCCCAGTGACTTAACTCCCCCTGTCAATCTTCTTTGAGAGGACTCTAGCCCCCAAAAATCCTGAGATAAGATTGGTCTGTTGTCGGCCCAGTATGGCCTACAGCCATGTCCCCGTTTCTAACCCTGGAAAATCCATTTAGTCATCAAGAGGTCTTTCCTTATTAGCCTCTCCTCAGGTGACTCATCCTCCATAGGTGATTCTCTGGTATTTGTTCCCAAGAGTTAGCAGGATGAAAACATCCTGGTATTTGAATAGAAATGCAAAACGTGGAATCATTAGTGTATCACCCCATCTATCTAAGCAAATGAAAATTACTTAATATCATTCATTCTACTCAGGGATAGCAACCATCAGTTACTGGGTGAGGCAACAACAGGGGTGCATTTCTCAGTGGAATTCATGTAACTGGCTCCTCTTGGAGTTGTGCTATGTATAGCCATCATGGCTCTGACCACTACTTAAATGTAACTATTTACATTTTGTCCATTTTCTATGCACATTTGTGAATATATATAGTCATATACATACACATTCATACACATACATATACAAAGTGATGTGATATATATATATATATATATATGTATATATATCACATCACTTTGTAACAGGCCATTTTTATACAAGTGCCCTGGGTTCAGGCATCCAAGACAGTGGCATTCAAATGACCCTCTTGGCATATCTCTTGGTACACAGAGCATAGCTTGTGCCAGAAAATGTTGGGCAGCCTTTTTACATAGAAGTTACAGAGGGACAGAGGGCCTTCCTAGGAGGAAACTTCAGGCTCAAGATATTTCTCTTTTTAGTTTAAAAGTTATGAAAACCTGTAGGATGGACTGAGGTGATGCTGACCAAATTCAGATGTCAATAATGTGCAAAGAAATGTTGATATGCAATAAGAATATATCGAAAGGGTGTGAGTAGGTTAAACTAGTGGATAGGAAAATGTATCAAGGGAAGGTTGAAGGTTTTGTGTCTACAAGGGAGCTTGACTCAGAGCCTTTTGGAATCTTATCACTTTGAAATGGAAGTGGGTGTGTGCGGAAACCCAGAGAGTTATAACTTGGGGAGTTCGAGCTGGATTTGACCTAGGGTATCCTTCCTCTGAGCTGGAAGTTCTGGCACAGATAAGAGCAGGTGTCTCAGTGCAAGCCCATCTCTGTGGATGACCTTGGCTCCACCACTCACCACAGTAGTGAGCAGGGACACCCACTGTGCGGTACACTCAGGAGGCATCAGGCATGGCTACCAAGCCTCCAGCATTGAAGACAGAAGAGCAGTACAGAAGAAGGTTCTGGAACAAGCAGCATCAAGACAGCAGTCATTAAGGAGACCTCCAGCCTCAGGAAAAAACATTTTGGATCTTGGGGCAAGACTAGAGCAGACACGTTTGATCCTTTGGGCAGAATAAGCACCATGGGAATAATTGGACACACTGGGGAGAATAATTAAAAAATAGACTGGGAGACTTGGAGTTATACTTGGAAATTTTAATGCAGAGTCACATTGTTAGTGTCCCACACTGAGGAAGAAGATGATATCAATTACGTATTCAAACTCATTGGTCATATGCAAAATTTTATATTGTGGGTATTTCCCAAGTCACTAAAGGTTTTTCAGAATCATGAGTTTGAATGACTAAATTGTTCAATTTCTTCATCTGTAAAATGAGGATAATAATACCTGCTTTGCAGGGTGGCTGTGAGGATGAAATAAGATAGTGTTTATTAAAGAACCTAAATAACAATAGGCAAACAGTACAAGGTAGCTATTGTAATGGGTAAATTAATTCTTCAACTTCTCATTTTAGCAGGATTTAAATTTATACCATTAATGTAGTAGTTAAATAAGTCACACACTTTTTGATGATATTTATAAGTCCTTCCGGTTTAAAAAATGCTGAAAGGAAAAAGAAGAACTGAAAATAACTCTTCCTGTGATACCATCTCTCTCTAAATATCATTGCACAATTGTTGGTTTGCAACATTGCATTGGCTTAAAAAAATAAAATAGAAATGTGACATGTTAAAGCAAATATTCTAAGTAAACAAATTGCTTCTGATTCTCAGAAGTCCATATAGATAATACTACAATGGAAAGTTTTAAAAGGCAAATAACACTTAGTTAAATAATTTTGCTTTTTAAACTTTTAAGTTTGTTTATACATAAAATATTTTAAGCTAGATTTACAAATTTGAAAGCAGAGACTAAAACAATTATTGTTAAAAATCTCTTGTGAAAAAGGTGTTTGTGGTTCTCAGAACAGATGGCCCTTGGCTTGGCATCTGTGAGCTATCTCATGACATGGAGAGGACTTATCTTTATCTAGGGTTTTCTTTTCTTTTTAAAGGACAGTTGAACTTAACATTTGAAATACTGAATGGGATATTTTTATTGATTTAGATATATTAGTATTTGTTTCAAAACTTCACTGAATACATTTTCAATTATTAAAAACATGGATATTCCTGGTAGAAAATCTGGAAAATATAAACAAAAATGAGAAAATAAAACCACCTACAGTTCCATCAGTCAGAGATAACGCTGGATATTTGAGTCTTTAAAAATGCATTTATACCTGTTTTAGTTTGGGTTGCTCTGACAAATCACCATTCACCAGGTGGCTTATAAACAACAGAGGTGTATATCTCACAGTTCTGGAGGCTGGAAATTCGAGACCAGAGTGCCAGCGTGGTCAGGTTGTGGTGAAGGCCCTCTTCCAGGTTGCGGACTGCTGACTTGTTACATGGAAAGAGAGGGAACTAACTCTCTGGCCTCTTACAAGGGCATTAATCCCATATGAGGACTCCATCCTCATGACCTGATTACCTCCCAAATACCATCACATTGGGGGTTAGATTTTTATGACATACACACACACACTCAGTCCATAACAACACCTATATATACATGTTTAAAGCAAAAACACAATCACACATTGAAAATTATACATTTTCAACCTACCAATGTATTTTAAACATTTGCCCATATTACTTAATGTTTTTTCATTTCCTTTTTAAACATCCACAGATTTCCATTGTATGAATAAACCACATTTTTTTTTTTTTGGTACGCGGGCCTCTCACTGTTGTGGCCTCTCCCATTGCAGAGCACAGGTTTGGGACGCGCAGGCTCAGCGGCCATGGCTCACGGGCCCAGTCGCTCCGTGGCATGTGGGATCCTCCCGGACCAGGGCACAAACCCGTGTTCCCTGCATCGGCAGGTGGACTGTCAACCACCGCGCCACCAGGGAAGCCCCTAAACCACATTTTATTTAACCAATCTTCTATCATAAACCTTTTAGCTTTTTACTAAGTTTCATCAGTTATAAATAGTATCTCTACAAACATTTTTGTGGCTAACTCTTTGCACACATCTGTGATTTTGTTTAGAAGGAAATTATGGGTCAAAGGCAATAGGCAAAAATATTAGAAATGTTTGATATATATTGCATATTGCCCTCCAGAAGAAAGTTACAAAACAACATTCCTTCCTCTAGTCCTTCAGTGTGTATTTCCCTAAGTCCTCAACACTGCTGATTATTGCTCTTAAAAAAATTTCCTAAATTGATAAGACTAAAATGCATATAATTTCACATTTGTCTTTATTTAATTATCTGTGTGATTATATTTTCTTATTTGTCTATTACTAACTTGTAAAGGTTTCCCACTTGAATATGCAAATGTTAAAGTGTTAATGTTGAATGCTGAATATAAAAAAGAAATATGCTTGCTTGCTTTCCTACATTTATTGTCAAGTTTTAACTTTTCTCAACCCTTTTTGTACAGGATTTCACACAATTCTTTAAGTGAAGTAGCCATATTTTATTTATTTATTTATTGAAGTATAGTTGATTTACAATGTTGTGCTAATTTCTACTGTACAGCAAAGTGACTCAGTTTTACACAAATATATGTTCTTTTTTAAAAATTATTTTCCATTATGTTTTATCCCAGGAGATTGGATATAGTTCCCTGCACTATACAGTAGGACCTTGTTGTTTACCCATTCTAAATGTAATAGCTTGCATCTACTAAGCCCAAACTCCCAATCCATCCCTCTCCCTCTACGTCCACTTGGCAACCACAAGTCTGTTCTCTATGTCTGTGAGTCTGTTTTTGTTTTGTAGATAGGTTCATTTGTGCAATATTTATTTTTATTTATTTATTTATTTTTGACTGTGTTGGGTCTTTGTTGCTGCATGCGGGCTTTCTCTAGTTGTGGCGAGCAGGAGCTACTCTTTGTTGTGGTGTGTGGGCTTCTCATTGAAGTGGCTTCTCTTGTTACAGAGCACGGGCTCTAGGCATGCAGGCTTTAGTAGTTGTGGTGTGTGGGCTTAGTTGCTCCATGGCATGTGGGATCTTCTTGGTCCAGGGATCAAACTCATGTCCCCTGCATTGGCAGGTGGATTCTTAACCACTGCGCCACCAGAGAAGTTCCTGTGCTATATTTAGATTTCACATATGAGTGATATCATATGGTAGGGAGGAGGTGAAAGACTTATCTGCTGAGAACTATAAAACATTAATAAGGGAGATTAAAGAGGATTCAAAGAAATAGAAAGATATCCCATGCTCTTGGATAAGAAGAATTAATATTGTTAAAATGGCAATACTACCCAAAGTAATCTACAGATTTAATGTGATCCCTATCACATTACCCATGACATTTTCCACAGAACTAGACAAAATAATCCAAAAATTTATATGGAACCATAAAAGACCCAGAATTACCAAAGCAATCCTGAGGAAAAAAAACAAAGCAGGAGGCAAAGCTCTCCCAGACTTCGGACAATACTACAAAGCTACAGTAATCAAAACAGTGTGGTATTGGTACAGAAACAGACATACAGTTCAATGGAATGGATTAGAGAACCCAGAAATAAACCAACACACCTATGGTCAATTAATCTTCAACCAAGGAGGCAAGAATATAAAATGGGAAAATGTCTCTTCAGCAAGTGGTGCTGGGAAAGTTGGACAGCTGCATGTAAATAAATGAAGTTAGGACACACTCTCACACCATGCACAAAAATAAACTCAAAATGCCTTAATGACTTAAACATAAGACATGACACCATAAAACTCCTGGAAGAGAGCATAGGCAAAACATTCTCTGACATAAATTGTACCAGTGTTTTCTTAGGTCAGCCTCGCAAGGCAATAGAAATAAAAGCAAAAATAAACAAATAGAACCTAATCAAACTTTCAAGCTTTTACACAGCAAAGGAAACCATAAAAAACAAACAAACAAAAAACTGAAGAGACAACCTATGGAATGGGAGAAAATATTTGCAAATGATGTGACAGACAAGGGCTTACTCTCCAAAGTACACAAATGGCTCATACAACTCAAGAACAAAAAACAAACAACCCAGTCAAAAGATGGGCAGAAGACCTTAATAGACATTTCTCCAAAGAAGACGTATGTATGACCAGTAGGCACATGAAAAGATGCTCAACGGGGCTTCCCTGGTGGCAGAGTGGTTGGGAGTCTGCCTGCCGATGTAGGGGGCGTAGGTTCGTGCCCCGGTCGGGGAGGATCCTATGTGCCGTGGAGCAGCTGGGCCCGTGAGCCATGGCTGCTGGGCCTGAGCATCCAGAGCCTGTGCTCCGTGGCAGGAGGGGCCGCCATGGTGAGAGGCCCGCGTACTGCAAAAAAAAAAAAAAAAAAAAAAAGATGCTCAACGTCATTAACTATTGGAGAAATGCAAATCATATTTTAAATTACAAGGAACTGAAAATTAATTTGACTTGGAAGTTTAAATGGAAGTTCAAATTCATGATTTATCTTATTGAAGAAAAGGCTTGATCAAATTCAAAACTCCAAAAATGTCCATCACCTCACATTGTTCCTGCAAAGAGTAAATGTAAATAATGTGATTCATCATTCAGAATCCTGGAATGGTGAACAGAAAGGGCCTTTAAAGTTCTAGTCCAACAATTTAGTTCACAGAGGAAGAAATTAAAACTTGGTATAATGGAAAACCATTAGGCTTTGGAGTTAGGTGCCTGGATTCAAATCCTGGTTTGGCCACTTATCAAATGTAACGAGAAGGAAAGTATACTCAAAATCTTGGAGCTTTAGTTTTGCCATCTCAAACACAGTTAATGTTAACTGGTTAACTCAGACTATTGTGAGGTCAGTTCCTTTCCTTGTCCTTTAGTGTCTTACCTGGGGTGACTTAACTAGTAAATTAGACAGAGCAGACTAGAGTTTTGTCCCTTGGTTCTTCATCATATGCTCTGTTCACTATATCCTGGCTCCTTTTCTAGTTAAGGCTTTTGAAGCATGATCTATTAAGGTGCATCATTTTAATTAGACTGGAATGGAACAGAGTTGTGGCAAATACTTGTTTGGTTGACTGAGTGTTCAATGCCTTCCAACCAGAGACCACCAGGAATGCACTTGCAGTTCAACATATTGGATTTATTACTGGTTGCAAGGAGGAAGCCTGCACACCATGGGAAATGTGAGGCATTTCAGTAGAAGGTGTTTGAAAGGATTCTCATGGGATGGGGACCCATGTTAGGTGAGTGTTGGGGAGAGTTTAAAACGTGGCTTTGTTCTGGATTGCATGCTATTGGGAATTGAGGATGAGTCTATGATTGGATATTTTAAAAATCTTATGAGGTGGACAAAATAAAGTGAGGCCAAAGCTCTAGTTGGGAAAGGAGTGGTAGGTCCCCAAATTAGTCAGGGTATGGAGATGTTTGGAATTTTTGTGGTTTGCACAATGACCTTGTTTCTGTGCTTAGAAGATTATGGACATGTCTTGATTTTCTCACTTCATCATGGTAGCTGATGGTGATTTGGAAGCTTATTTATGGTCAACAGGAGAATACCAAGGCCTATTGTGAGTGCTACACTAGCTCTTAACAATATTAAGGCCCCGCTGTGGGTGTTAGAACAGTTTCTGGATGTCAGAAGATGCTTTTCTTGTTCTCTCTGCATCTCCCTTCTCTCTTGCCACCTGTAGGCCACCAGTGACTCTGGGACAAAATTCTGGCCAAAGAGAAACAAACATGCTCTTGGAGCTTCCTCATACAATGTTTACTTTCAGATACTGGCACCACTCCTTCTCACTGTCCCATCTTCCTTCTTCCTGGTAGAAGGGGATATAATTGTTGAAGCTGCAGCAGTCTTTTTGTAATTATGAAGAAATGGTCAAGGAAATCTCAGGGTATTTAGCACCATTGATCTGCTGAACCAGTCCAGCCCTGGTAACTCTGGATTTCTCACTATGGGAAATAAAAATACTCCCCAGTTTAAAAAAAAAAAAAAAGCCACTCTAGTTATACTGTTTGTTACCTGTAGCTGAAAGCATTCCTGAAACATTAGGTATTCATGCTCATTATTTATTAGACACTCTTTTGGCAGCCAAATTTTTATGATGGCTCAGAGCATTTACCATTTGGAAATGGAGTTTGGCAATGTCCATTTTTTTTTAATTAGGCTTATGTTAGGTGAATAAATTATTGTTCTTTCTGCTTCGCAAGGTTTGTCATTATTACTTCATTCAGATGCAATTTCTTTCTTGGTTTCAGACACCTGCATAAAAATGAAAGCTTTAGAAACCTTCCAGGTCAGGTTTAGCAGGAAGAAGTGTGGGTGCATTTGTAGATGTGATTATTGAAAGGGTGAATACAGCTGTAAACCTAATTGCTGGATAATTGTGACTTCACCATTGCAATTTGCAGGTCCCTATAGCCTTTGTGATTTGTTAAGCTTAACAATGTATTGGTTGGTTTTAATGATCATTGACTTAGAGATAGGAAAAGCTCCTGTCCTCCTGGGGGGATAATTCCCTGGTTACTCTGGACCACTGTGGTTAGCACGTTAGACTCCATAGCACAGAATCAATGCTCACTGGAAAACTGCTAATGTATTGGGAGGTGGGGATAAGGACAATAGCTAATTACTATTAACATTCAGTGTGCAGGAAAACTAAACCACAGGGACAGTAGGAATCCAATGTGTGCCGGATGCTAGATGAGAGTTCTTAATAAAAGATAAGTGGAAATGTTCAGGAAAACTTCACATACTGACAGCTAGGATTTGTCTATTAAAAATTATGTGCCTTTGGTCAGAATACATTTTACTCTGGTCAACAACTGGTGGTTATTCTACAGGTGTTTCTGATCTCTCTGTGCACCTTACACATAGTAGGTACAAAATATTTGTCCAAGAAATGGTTGAAAATGTATTAAAATTTGCTTCTGAAGATGGCTCCACAATAGTGACAGTAATAATTTATCAAAATATTCTCTATAAACAGTAAATTATTTAGCAGATCACCATTTATATACTGCTGATATATTACTGAGTAAAATATATTAATGTTCACTGTTGTGAACATAAAATATCCAGATGCAGGGAAATGTAATAATTGATGAGGAAGATTTTTGTCTACTTAATAAATAGAAAGTGAATCTTGCATGGAGTGCTTGACTGTACCAGGAAAATGTGTCAGTCCATGAAGCAGACCAGTGGCTCTCTTTTTCAAGAAAAACTTAACAGTAAATTACAACAAAATAGTTTTACAGTGTAAGTTTAACATTATGTATTTTATAAACATTTGAAATGTTTATGAAAAGACTGACCTTTTCCCTCCAGTTCTTGTAGGCAGATGAAATAAATCCATCCAAATGAAATGATTCATATAATTTAATCCACTGCATGTTATGTGTTGTAGTATGTGTTGAAGTTATGAGTACTGTACACCTTCACACATGCTTAGTAAAGTGCAGAAATTTACTAACAGAGGAACTTGAAGAATCCTAGTTTTGTGGTAACCATATTCAGTATGATTGTCATTATGCAGCATTCTCAGAGTTTCTCCATTTTGTGTTTCTCCAGGAAGTATGCTCTTTGAATAGGAGATCTATGCTGGAAAAGATATTGCAAAAGGAGTTTAGAAACTGGTCTGTTTTTCCGATTTTGAGATTTTTATGGTGCTGTCAATTTTCCTGCAGAATTAAGTTCTGGTGAAGCATGTGTTTTGATGAAATTATTTTGAGAGAATGAATGAATGAATGCATGAACAAGAACTCAAAGAGTTTATTTAAAAGTAAACTTACTAGGAACTTCTCTTTGAATTTGTTAAAAGCCATAATGAAGGCAGGGAAGGGGCAGTTGCAATTCAGTGACATAACTACTAGATTGGTTGTATAAACTGCAGTAAAAATAAAGGAGGGAGTCTAGAAGGAGTGACTTTATTTTCTGGAGTGATACTTGAGATCACTTTTAAGGGGGAAGTAGGAGTTTTCCAGATGGACAAAGAGTAGGGAGGGCAGAACAGTTTCATACTGTGGCCCGTGATGTTTCTAAAACAGGCCACAGAATATTATGGCATCTTAGAAGTTTGATTACATTATATTAGGACTCCTAAGGCTTTTTTTTTTTCCTTTTTCTGGCAGAGAGAAATGTCAAGAGATGATAAGCACGTTGTTCAGGGTTAGATTATGCATGCATTGAATGACATGCAAGAGTTTAGATTGTGTTCTGTGGTCCCTATAACACTAAGCTTCACTGAAGCAGGAACCGTGTCTGCTTCACTGAATGCAGCAGTCCTGGTGACCGGGAGAGTGCCTGACATATTGCAGTTGTTTAATGTGTATTAAGTGAATGAGTGAGGAGCCATTAAAGAATTTTGAGAAAATTTTGAGAAAAGGAGCAACCAATGAACACTTAAATTTTGGGACCATCACTGATAGCAGTAAGAACATGGAAGTGAAGGGTGCATTTATTTTCTATTACTACTGTTAAGTTACCACAAACTTAGTGATTTCAAACTACACAAACTTATTGTTTTATAGTTCTTTGTGTCAGAAGTCTGACACCTGTCTCACTGGGCTAAAATCAAGGTGTCGGCAGGGCTGTGTTCCTTTCTGGAGGCTCTGGAGGAGAAGCCACTTCCTTGCTTTTCACACCTTCTACAGGCTGCCTGCGTTCTTGCCTCATGGCTCCCTTCCTTCATCTTCCTTTAAGCACACTGCTATTCTTGGACCCTTCACCCATCTTCCCATCTCTCTGATTGTTGTCCAGAAAGGTTCTCCATTTTCAAGGGCTCATGGGATCATATTGAGCCCACTTGGATAATCCAAGATAATCTCCCCACGTCAAGGTCTTTTGCCTTAATCACATTGGCAAAAGTCCCTTTTGCCGTGTGAGATAACAGATTCGCAGGTTCTAGAGAACAGGCTGTGGACATCTCTGTTAAGAAAGAGGTTGTGATATACACTACCAAACGTAAGGTAGATAGTTAGTGGGAAGCAGCCGCATAGCACAGGGAGATCAGCTCGGTGCTTTGTGACCACCTAGAGGGGTGGGATAGGGAGGGTGGGAGGGAGGGAGACGCAAGAGGGAAGAGATAGGGGAACCTATGTATATGTATAACTGATTCACTTTGTTATAAAGCAGAAACTGACACACCATTGTAAAGCAATTATACTCCAATAAAGATGTAAAAAAAAAAAGAAAAAAAAGAGAAAGAGGTCGTGAGAGAGATAAAGCTGATTCACTGAACCATTTTACTTTTCCTCTTTGCAGAAAGGTAGGCTACATTTTGCACCTTCTTTGCACTTAGTTGTGACCAATTTGACTAAGTTCTGGCCAGTGGGAGTTATGTATACCTCCTCCAGGCCTGACTCATAAAACACCTCCTACCTAATCCTCCATGCTCTTTCTTTTCTCTCATCTGTTGGCTGGATGAAGAGGGATCCAGCCATGCACTCTGAGACCCTGAGGGATGATAGAGTCTCTAGATAGAAGCAGCTGGGTTCCTTTGAAGAACCCCCACCAAACACAGTGCACCATGATTTGCATGATAAAGAAAGCTTTGTTGTGTTAGCCTCTGAAACTGAGAAGTGTTGCTACAGCAGCCTATCCTGACTAATACTGAAATTTGTACCTCGCAGTGGGGTGCTGCTGAAACAGCAGCAATAAACGTGGCACTGACTCGTGCTTGGGCAGTGAGGACCCTAATATTAGGGGCTTGAAATACGGTAACTCATGTTCTGAAGGGGGAAAAACCATGGATAAGCTGATGTCTGGACTAACTTGGAAGGCAAGATATAAAATCTTATAGCTTTAGGACAGGGATTCTTAACCTTGCTTACATATTAGAGTCACTTGGAGGATTTAAAAAACTATCCATGCTTGGACCCTGCTTCCAGAGGTTCTGATTTGATTGATCAGTGTGTATATGTTGGGGAAGGGAAAGGGGCATTGGTATCATTTTAACAGTTTTCCAAGTGATTCCAATGTGCAGCCAGGCTTGAGAACTAAAACTCTGGAACAGAGGTCAGCAAATGTTTTCTGTAAAGGGCTAAATAGTAAATGTTTGGGGCTTTGGGAAGCAAGAGTGTCTCTGTTATAAGTATTCAACTCTGTCATTATAGCATGGAAGCAACCATGACCATATGGAAGTACATGGGTGTGGCTGTGTGCCAATAAAACTTTATTTACAGAGCAGGCAAGCAGCTGGATTTGACCTGCCATTGGCCATAAGTTTGCTGATCCCTTCTCTAGGACAGTGATTCTCAAATGTTTTCTTCTCAGGGTTTCTTTACCTTTTAAAAAACTATTGAGGATCACAAAAACGTATGGGTTATATCTAGCAAGAATTACCATATTAAATTTAAACTGAAGTCAAAAAAACAGAAATGAATAGAAAATAATCATAAATCCATTATGTTAACATAAGCAACATATTTTAATGATTACTGTACTTTCAAAAAATTTAATGTAAAGAATGGTGTTTTCTATTTTTGCAAAACTCAGTACTGTCTAGCTTAATAGAAGACAGCTAGATTCTCATTTGTTTCTTCATTCACTCTGTTGTGATAAGTCATTTTAATTGAAGTATATGAAGAAAATCTGACCTCACACAGATGTATAGATATTTCTTGTTAGAAGACCAATCTCCTTCTCTTAAAGGAATATTTTAATAGCCTTTTCAGATAATTGTGGATATTCTTGGATACCACCTAGTAATTCAACAGGTGATAATTTCTTAAAAGTTGATTGCAAGGTGGAATCTGAAACCATATCAACAAACTTTTCACATACTATAACATTAAAATTCATTGGTCTGGTTGTGCTTTAAAGGAATCATTTGCCTATGCGTGATTTTATGATATCTTACCCTGGTTACTTAGAAAATACTGTTTCCTTGAGTTTTACCATTGGGATATCATTATATAGTATTTTAAAAAGTCACATTTGTTAATATCACTCCTGATCTCTTCAGAAAAGTCTTTAAGAATTCAGAAGCTGTCAAGCTCATGGTGGTGGGTACGTTTTCCAAAATTCTAATTTTCACTTGAAAGCTCAAGTTTTATCATTGGCAACAAGTACTGTCAGTTTGTTCGCCTTCAAGTGACAGGCTCACTTCATTTATTTTCAAGAAAATGACTGCCAAATACCCAAGTCTGAATAACCATACTTTGTTTATCACTTGTTCTCTCAAGTGTAAATGGCATTCCACGAAAAAGAGTTCAGTTTGCAACTCAAACAATTGCACGCTGCTTTTCCTCAAAACAACCTTTGTGTTTAGGTATGCAGCAGAAGTGCTGTGTGTGTTCTTTCCTTTTGGTCTCACAGAATATTTAAGACTTCTTTTCCAAGGTCAAGATTTAATAACGTGAATAATTTTTACTGTTTCATGAAGGGCATATTTAAGTGAAACGAGCTTTTAAAAAAATTAACTGTGAGTACATAGGAAAAGATATGATACAATGTTAGGTCAATGATAACAATACAAAGATACAGTTGGATGACATTGTCTTGATTTGTGCTAAAGTATCAACAGCTTTACATGCTGTTGTTTTGGTAGTATCAGTGTGAGTTTCAACACAGTGAAAAAGGAAAATAACCTCTTAGTATTATTATGAAAGTATTTTTGACCCTGTGGATCCACTAAAAAGGTCTTTGGGATTCCCAGGGGTGTGCAGACCACACTTTGAAAACCTCTGCTTTAGGGGACGTGCTGTAAAGAAACAGAGTGTGTTAGTGTGGAATAGGTATTATTAGTTTCCTTTGGTGTAAGGTGTTTCAGGAAAGATACAAGCTCAGAAAGAACTGGCCAGGGGCTTCCCTGGTGGTACAGTGGTTGAGAGTCTGCCTGCCGATGCAGGGGACACGGGTTCGTGCCCCGGTCCAGGAAGATCCCACATGCCGTGGAGCAAATAAGCCCGTGAGCCATGGCCGCTGAGCCTGCGCATCCGGAGCCTGTGCTCCGCAACGAGAGAGACCACAACGGTGAGAGTCTCGTGTACTGCAAAAACAAACGAACAAACAAAAAAACTGGCCAGTTTTCAAGCTGAATATAAAATTGTAGAGGGAGTCCAAAGACTTGGGGTGAAAAATGGTTGGAAAGCCAATTGCTTCCAGATCCCAAATGGAGTCAAAAAGGGCCAGTAGAACTTCTTAGCTGGACAGCATGATTTAGTTCTATGGCAAAGGTCAGACTAAGGGGGAGACCTTCCAATAAGAAACAATAATCAAAGTAGCTGCAGTTAAGGAGGGAGAGGAGGAGAGAATTATACCTGAGGATTATAGATGGAAGCAAATACAATAGAAGCCTACCAAGTTTTTGAAGAACTTTTAATGTCAAGAATTGCAAAATATCAGACTAAAAACTCTTGGAGCTGTAAAATCACCTTTTGGCTTTCCAACTTTTGGGAACACTCATTTCAGTTGTGTCCAAAGGGAAGAAATACACAATAAGAACCCCTAAAAGCTAAAGGTCAATGAGGAAATTATTCTCTGAGTGCAGAAATAAAGTTTAATCATGTAACTCACCCTCTCTCCAGGGTAGGGGACTTCATAAGCCCTGCCAAGCAGGATTTCAGAATTGCAGTGGACTAATGAACACTGTGCATCTCCCAGTATTACCTAATTTGAAACGAGTTTTAACTGCATTTATTCCATCCCTGCTCCACCATTGTATATAGCTCAAGCCCATAACTGAATTCTACCTTCTCTTCTCTCAACTGTTTGCCACCTACAAGTGTCTGGTGTGGGACTCCACTAGGAGGTTGTATGGTCACTAGATGGAAGAAGCTTTGTTACTTGAATGGAGCAGATCCTGCCCAACAATTTGCACTGGATTGTGACATGAGCAAGAAAGAAAAAATCTTTATTGTGCTAAACCACTGAGATTTTGTTACAATCTTTGCTACAAATGTTCTTTATTGCAATATTTAAACTACTCTGAATAATGCAGAGGCTATTCCATTGATCTAAACAGGCATTCAATGAGACATTGAAGTAAAGTAGTGGCAGAGAGAAAAATAAGAAATAACATAGATTAAAGGTAGAATCAATAAGCTTTTGTAGACTAGGAAAATGTGAGAGCAGAATAAGGGAGAGAAAGAGGTTTGGGATGAATTCTAGCTTCTTATCTTGGGTTGAAGTGGGTGGAAATTTGGATGGAACTCATAGAACAGTCCAGTGAAGTCCCATAAGCCATAGCAATATGGGGGCTAAGAGCTTGGGACAGAGGTCTGGAAATGAGGCACATGGGAAAGAGTAGTGGTGGGGAGAATTTGTTGGGAAGATAATTCAGTGGGAGAAGAACACAGAGGTCATTTAATTAACAATAGAATAGTCTACAAAACAAGAGTGATCATGAACAATCAGGAAGGGAGAAAATGGCAGAAAATGGTAAATCAAACTGTTTTCTCATTTGGTTTCTGTGAAGAGTCATGAAATGGTTAAGAGTCAAATATTGCAAAGATGTCAAATATGATGAACTAAATATTTATTAAATTTTAAAATTAAAAGTATTGGTGACCTTCATGAAGATAATTTCAGTGGAGCATTGATGTAAAATTCAGAGCGTTTTAGGATAAGTATCTTATGATTTTATGGATGAAAATACAGACTGAAGGTGTTAGATCTTGACCAAGGTCCACAGTAAATGTTGGAGCTTGGTTTTGTAATCTTGCCTATCCAATACCACAGCCCAAGCTCCTCCACTCTTCCAAACTGAACCAGAAAAGGGCACTTTGCTAAGATGCTGATTCAGATATAATTTTTAAAGCAGGATAAAATAGGTTTATAGAAATCATAAGGATCAATATGTATTTTCAGAGAGAATGTAGAGAGGTTACTCTAAATTATTATAATATTTTCTGAGAGAGGATTTTTCCCCACCCCTCCCCTCCCTCTTATTTCTCTTAAGTTGATTATATTGTCAACCAGGAGTTACAATTTATAATATGAATGGGTTTATCACTGTCATATTTTTAAAAATAGGGTCTTTTTTTTTTTTTTGGTTTAAGAACACAGGGTGTACCAATCTGCAAAAATAACTTCTTGCTAAAACTATAATATCTAAGTAAGTTTACTGACAGACTGTTTTCTCTCTAAAGTCTTATAATACTTAATTAACAAGATCAAAGTTTATGAGTTTAATAGCCACCTTCATATTTACCAGATGCCTTGTTAGTAATTTGGTATTTAAAGTATAATCCCTAAACAAGCCAAAAACAGAGCCAACTATTTTTTAGGAGATAGTTAATATAAGTTTTTTTCTTTAACAAACTTAATGGAAACCCCTAAATGCTGTCATAGAGCACTATTCCAAATAAGCTCCTTAGCAAAATAAACAAAATACATGTCAAAACCTGAAGAAGCATTTGTTCTTGAGAGCCAAGGTGTCTGCAAATCTTGTATAGGAAATCTCACTTTTCTTTCATTTCAAATAAAGAAATTTTGTGTGAAATGAAGGAAAATAATTGGCATCACTTGAATCCATTATTCATTAAATTTTACTATTTTTGTACAAAGGAACCTTTCTTGGCATGTACTGATTTCCTAATCTGGAATGCTTGGTAAAATATTTTCATTAAGATGTGTTATTTTTAGCAGTAAAGAACCTTCCAGTTTGAGAGTCAACACATTCAATTTGGAGTATACATAAAGTCAAGAATAAATACAGTCAGCATT
This sequence comes from Mesoplodon mirus, assembly GCF_964341445.2. Classification (NCBI taxonomy): domain Eukaryota; kingdom Metazoa; phylum Chordata; class Mammalia; order Artiodactyla; family Ziphiidae; genus Mesoplodon; species Mesoplodon mirus. Next base: position 158,136,692 of record NC_138977.1, read on the forward strand.
CTTAAACATAAACCTTGATACTGCCCTACTTCAGTTGCAATTTTTGATAGCATAATTCAGTAATATTTATCTCCTTTGCATTTCTATAGTAACTATTTCTGTGAAACTGAGGTGTTTGGTTGAAATGCCTCAGTAGAACAGAAAAGAATCATCTGTAATTTTTTTTGAAGGCTATTTTGAAATGATGAGGAATTGAGAAATGACCTGCCTTCTATGCAAAACAATTAAAAATATATCTCTTTATATGTGTTGCAAATGTGTTCACATACATGTTTGATGCATATCCCATTTTAAAGACATTAAGTCCCATCTGATTACCCATATGTTCTTAAAACAGGGTGGTAGATGATAATCTCCATTTAAAAATTTGCTAACTGAGAGGAAGCAATTTAAAAAGAAAGAAGTCCCATCCTGAAAACCCCATATTATTTTTAAATCTCACATGTGGATCTTGGTAAAATATAAGTAGAAAAATGTAGCTATTACATAACTATTACACATATTACATAAGAGTTAGGATACAGGATATGCTCCACATTTTAAGAGATAGTATTTTGCAATGCACACTACCCCAAAGGAAATCTAAAGAACACCCCACCCCTGCCAAAAAAACAAAAACAAAAACATAAACCTGAAACAGTTTATGAAAAAACTAAACTAAGCTTATTTTTGTTTCCAAACCAAGCTTATTTCTTTAGCAATATTAATACATTTTGTTTGGTTTTTCTCATCAAGACTAAAATGTATCCTATTCTAACAATTCAGAAGTTCCCAAAACTTTGTGCTTATGAAAATGAGTATCTGAAGAGGTCTAAATTTTTAGAGAATATTTTCAGAATCTATTATATGCTGGAAAGATAGCATCACAGCTTCTGAATCTCTTGCCAAGTGTCAGGACTGTTTAACACATCTTATAAAAACAATGAAATTACATATTTTAAGTTATGCACTTCTGAAATATTTAAACAATAAACACATTTTGCATGCAGATGAAAAAATAAGGCTAAAACTTTGGTTTATAAAATCAGAATAGCTGTCTTTTGCAGTATTGGTAATATACAGTAAAGGCAAATGAAATAAATATTTGGTGATTTTATGACACTAATTTTATACATTCACTCATTGAACAAGTATGAATTATTTACTCTGTGACAAGGTGTTACACTTATATCCCTGGATGTGTAACAAAGGGTTAGGTACTTAATGCTTTCTGGAACTTAAGGACTAATTCTTCCCATCCCTGTGAAGTAAGACCATTTGTTGCATATACAGAGCAAAAGAAAAACAAACAAAACAAAAAATATGTCAATGAATCACAAAAACTATTTAACTGGGTTGGGACCCAATGTTGTTCATATTCTTGGCCTGTAACTATCTGAAAAAACCCCCCAAATGTCAGGCTGACCTCTTACTGGTGACTGGGTGAATACCAAGGTTCAGTGGTTTGTCCTGGATGCACATTCAAACATTTGGACATCTAGCCAACATTTTTAGTTAGAGCTTTTTCTTCTGTTAACATTGTTTAGAAAAGTGTAATGTGTAACTTCCATAGAACATTCATAGTTCTATTTTTATCATATTAAACAAATAAAAGCAGTCCATTTTTTGAATGCATTCCCTTTTCTTAAGTTCACATGGGGTGAAAGTAGTGTGATGTTAGTTATGAATTGCTGTTGATAGCAAGAATACAGATATTGTGAATTCAGAACTTGAGAGACAGAAAATAAATCAAATCATTGTGGACTGTGACACACTCTATGAAAGACAGAAATAGGCGATATGAATGGTAGTAACAGGGGACGGAGGGGGAGAGGAAAGGCCAAGAAGAACCTCTCTGAGGAGGTAACATATACACTGAGGTCTGAAGGATGAGAAGTCATAGGAAGAACCAGGAAAAGAGCCTTCTAGGGAGAGAGAACTGAAAGCCTAGAACCACGAGGTGAAAAGAGCTTGTTGGTTAGGAACAGGAAGGAGGGTAGCTTAAAGTCCCCTAGAAAGGATCTTTCTGACTTAGATGATCTTGTATCTAATGGAGAGTTCCCTGCTATCAAGCAGGAGAGCTTAGCTTATGCTACAGAAACCAACCATCCCCCAGGTCAGCCGCTCTAAACAACCAGATAGATTTCTCACTCACTCTATCTGCCAGTTGCAGGCTGGCCAGGTGCTCTGGTCTGCAACCTTCTCACTCCAGGACCCAAGCTGACGGAGCAGTCACTATCTGGAACGCAACACTTACAGTGGCAGAGTCAAAAGAGAAAGCATCGCACATCGAGTACAGGCTCTTAAGGCTTCCACACACATCGTTTCCGCTCTCATTTCATTGGCCAAAGACACTAATCTCAAATCAGCAAGGCAGTGTCATTCTCCAGTGTGCCCGGAAGAGGAGGAGAACTGGAAATATTGATGAGCACAGTACTGTCTTCTCTGGGGTGGGGGTGGGGGGTGGTCAGTGAACAAGCTGGAATTGTACGTAGAGTTGTGAGTGAGTTAGTGAGTTAGTGTGTGTGTGTGTGTAGGTAGGTAGGTATGTGCACGTCACCAGGGAAAAGGTCCATTGCTTAAATCAGATTCTCGAAGGGATCTGACACAACAACAATTAAAAACCACTGGACCAGTTGAAAACTGTCATGTAAACAGATAATTGATATACAAGACAATCTGCAGCATGAGTGAGAGGCTGAAATGATTAAATAATTGTGTGTGTGTGTGTGTGCGTGCACACACAGGCATGTGCATGGATAAGGAAAAAGTTGAGCAAATTTGCAGACCAAAGGGTAGAAGCCAGAGAACAGGGAGTGATGGATTAAAGACACCAAAATGTGATGGGAAATGCCTGATGAAATGAGGTTCTAGAAGATGCCTGAGGAGATGGTGTCCAATATCCTATAGAAGTGTTAAATTCGAGGATTAGAAAAGATGACTGTTTTCTGATTTAGGAGGAAGGGAGGGAAAAGATGGGTGCCCCCGTGGATGTCAGGCAGGCTGCAGGTGGAGGGGAAAGAGAGTACCTCTATTTTATCTGATACATGGACAAGGGCATCTACTTAGAATGAGGGGATCGTTAAGCATGTTGAAAGGTTAGAACAGCTGTAAGGGAAATCTGAAACAGAGCTGGCTTGGGACAGATAAAAGGACTGCCAGTAGCACTGGGGGCCCAGCGGCTGCTGGAGAACATAGATTTGTTGCAGTGCCAGTAAACAGAACTATGGGATTTTTTTTTTCCATGCCCAGCTGCCTGGAAGCAGGAGTGGAGAAAGTTAATGGTAGGACTGATCCAGGGCTGGGGATTGGCAGAGCAGTTGCAGCAACATGTTTTGCTGATAATCTGAAGTTCAAGAATCTCTGAATAGGGAAAATGGACTAAATTTCGCTTTTACTTTTTAAAAAATAAGTCAGTCGATAATGGTGAGAGGCAGCTTTACAGCCAACGTTATTCTGTGTGAGTTGTAATCCTTGGTCCCTGTACAATTTTTTTTGAGCTCACAACTGATAGAACAGTATAATCACATGGTGGAAGGTAAATAGCATAGCTTATCCCTTACTGTTTAAGTAAAATTAATCATGCTCCAGCCACCTAAGATTTTAGGTGTTCCCAATACTCCCTTGCTCCAGTAGTAAAATCTGACAGAGGAAGGTAAGAGAAAAAAATTAAAGCTCCAAAAATATAATTATATACCCAGAGACAGAATTGCTTACCTAAGCATCCTGCTATTAATTAGTAGGTTTTAAATTTTGCTGCTTGGCTGATACTAAGACTTTGTATTTAGAGGAACCGTTAAATGAAGATAAAAGGGAAACATCTAGAGTAGCTTAGCTCCAATGCATGCTGCAGTCTGAAATGGCATTGTGTTGCATTTCTCTTCTCCCAGTCGCCTGCCAAATCCCTGAATTTCCCTGATTTTGGTGAGGTTACATCATAAGCATTTGATAAAAATGGCATTGCTGTTCTTAAAGGCTGCATATGCATCCCGAAGCCGGGATAATCATTATTCTAGTTTACTGCACGACTTTCCTTGAAACCTGTCATTTTACTTTCCATTTTCTGAGAATGGAGGGTTTGTCATCTCTTAAGTATCTACTGATGACTGACAAGTGATGTGAGCAAGCCAAGTCTGATCATCTAGAATTACGTCTTTTTATTTTTATTTTTATTTGCGGTACGCGGGCCTCTCACTGTTGTGGCCTCTCCCGTTGCAGAGCACAGGCTCCGGACGCGCAGGCTCAGCGGCCATGGCGCACGGGTTTAGTTGCTCCGCGGCCTGTGGGATCCTCCCGGACCGGGGCACGAACCCGTGTCCCCTGCATCGGCGGGCGGACTCTCAACCACTGCGCCACCAGGGAAGCCCCTAGAATTAAGTTTGAGGCTGAAGTTAAATGTGACTTTTTGCATCTTTCCTCAACAGAAAGAAGTTAGCAGGAGGAAGCTAGTAAATATTCTAAAAGAGATTGTTGCTGCAAATGGCTCTTCCCCAGAAAACCCTCCCTCAGAATTTCAGTTGTTGAAACTAGCAGGTTTTTATCTCCAGGAACTAAGATAAGTTTCTCTTCGCTCTGGCCTGCCAACTTGTAGACTGTCTTCAGCTGAGGCAATGCTGCCAGAATGCATAGCTGGAGAATCTTCTCGACTCTCTATTTATTTTAGAGTATGATAATGTGAGGGAAAATTAAAATTGTCAGTTTTTCATTACACCAGAAAGCTCTCAGAGCTGGTTAGCCCATCAGGCCTCACAAATATACTTCTGCAGAAAATTGTATAAACAGATGGAAAAGCCAAGAAAAGAGGGATTCATGTCTTGCCAAAGGTCACACAGTATGTTCAGGACAGGACTGGACACCTGAACCTCCTGACCGATCTGACCGATCAGCACAGGGGGGCATTTGGGTGCTGAGGTCATGAAGTAGATGCTGGGCAGGGGCTTGGTTAAGCAAGGGGCAAGGACAATGGATTTTAAGTAGACACAGAATGACCTACAACAAGTTGTTCCAGAAGCCCAGTGACTATGAGGCTTCTGAGGACTAGGACTTTCTGTTCATGTCTACATGCTGGGCGCCCAGCTCCAGTGCCTGGCGTATCAGCCGATACCCAATCAGTGGTGAATACATTCTGTCAAATAAATTGAGAGCCTTTACAAACCTAAGTCAGAAAATCTCATTTTCTGTGCTGAAAATGCATTGTGCAACGGCTTCTCATTTTCCTCAGAGTGAAAGTCAAAGCCCTGACCTGGGGGATCTGGTGTTGGCTGCCTCTCTGACTGCATTGCCCACTCTCCCTTCCCCAGACACGCCCTCCTTTCTCCCCTTCTCCACAGGAGACAGCTCGCTTTGCGTTGGCTGCTCTTCAGGCCTGGACTCTCATTGTCTGTATGCAAAAGGCCCCCTCCTTTACATCAAGACTTTGCCCAAATGTCACTTTTCATTAAGTCATTCTCGCTGCCCTTTTTAAAAATGGCAGCCCTTTTCCCAGCCCCCTGCCCACACATACCCCTGATCCTCTCTTGGCCTGCTCTGTTTCTTTCATAACGCTTATCACCTGTTAACCTTGATTTACTATGTCATTTACTATCTGTAACATTGATGTTTTATTGTCTGTCTGCCTCTTGCTAGGATGTTAGCCAACAAGGGTGAGGATTTTGGTCTCTTTTGTTCACTGCTATCCCTAGTGTTGCATCCAGCACCTGACACACAGAGGACGGCTTGTAAATAATTGTTGAATGAATAAATTAATAAAACTGGATAGTGAAGAAAATGAGTGGGTGAGGTGAAGAGTGAAAATGACACAGCATTAAAGCCAAGTGTAGAGGTGAATGGACTACCAGTTGTGGTAACTTTTGAGAGGCAAACACTCATTTTCATATTCAGAAAGCTCTTGCAACTTTCAGAGTCAAAGCTGCAGACATCCAACCAATTAACTGTCAAGCTTTTTTTTGTTAACAATGTGTAGTTCAACCCCTGGGAAATTCAGACAGAAAGCACGTGTATGGATTGGTATCTCTCAAAGTGTGGTATGAAGCCCTCTGTATTAGGATTGCTTGGTATGTATTGAGGTTCCCAAGCTTTATCTGGTTACTGAATAATCGCTAAGGATTAGATTCCCAGGTGACTCGAATGCGTGCTAAAATTTGAGAATTACTAGTATATAGAAATTTATAGTAAACGATGGAACTATAGTAAAACAGGATTTCCGTACTGTAGTATAATTGTTCTACAGGATGTTGAAAAGATTTCAGTTAAAAAAAAAAGTATTCCTTGAATTAATAAATTAAGGTAACACTAAGTTAAATGGATTATTTTTGGTAACAGGAAATTCTCAGAATCTTTAATAAGCTGACATCATTGCAAATTGCCAGTAGTAGGATATGGTGTGTAGCTTCGCTTTACTTCATCATGGGCATCTCTTTTTAAGTACCTCTTATTAACTCTCAGGGGAGAGGTTTTTCTTTAAATAAAAGGTCTGGGCATTTCTGCTAGGGATAATATCTAAGATTCATTTTTGGTTCTAACAGTCTATAATTCTCTATAATTCTTTTTTCTCTCTTGTTAAGTGCCCTTAGTTTGTAATGTAACTGGGGTTTTTTGATCCCTTGAGAAAAAAGTATGTAGTAGTATATCTGGATTTCATGGTTCACAGGACTCACCCTTGCAAATGTAAGTCTTTTGTCTTCGTGCGTGTGTGTGTGTGTGTGTGTGTGTGTGTGTGTTTGTGAGAGAGAGAGAGAGAAATGATGAATGACAGTTTAGAGAGGGCACACAGAATAGCCTATATACAGTGCACCTGAATGAGTGGGTCTGCTTTTTAAGGTCAAATTTGGTAGATTAGTAAGTGAGGGTGCTGTCCTTTGTGTGATGCTTTATAAACTAGTGGGATGCACACATATAAATATCTCATTGTGTATAAGCATTATGTGGGGTCTGATTTTCCTGTATTGATCACTACTAATCTATTCCTTATGTCGCTTTCCATTCCTTTGGCCTGGCCCCTGGAAACAAGATAGGTTTGTGCCTGGAATAAACAGCTTTCTCCCCCTTTGAAAGCCATTCCAGGTCTACAGCACATTACACCCTTCCGTGTAATGGAAGTATCCACACATGGTCAATCGCTGTCTACAGATGTAATGAACCAAGTGGGAGGTAATGAGAAATGACTGTCATGCCATCTCTAGGGCCCCGTTCCTCCCACTGCACAATTACACTGTTACCCTAGAGAAACGGAGAAGACCGTAACACTCTCCGCCTTCCTAATGGTCTTAAAGCCAGCCCTTGCTTACCAGGGGAGCTGAAACACAGCATTCTTCATTTGACAGTCCAAAGGCTGTCCAAGGAAATACATGATGATAATATGGGGAGCAGCTCTATACACAATCATACACTGTTTCCTCAGTGCTGACTTGGCCTCTTGCCTGAAAGATGCCAGCAGACTAAGACGGTCCTTTCCTGCTTCCCCCTGGCAGGTTTTTGGGGTGAGAACTGCTACTTTCACAACAGAAGAGCTCAGGGAGCAGGCTGGTGGGCAGAGCTGCATTTCTGTTAGAGGAATACAAGCTGAAGATTTACCCAAAAAGCTCTTTTAAATAATGATGATAAATGCAGTGATAACAGCTCTTGGGTGCCCTGTCTCTCCAATCTTATTTCTGAGTTTCGCTTCACAGAGGGCACTGATTACGGTGCCTATTTCCGCAGGCTAGTTCTTGTGGTGAGAGGGAGATGGCAGCGTTGCAGAAAAGGTAGAAGGGCTGCCCGCTGAGTCAATTGTTAGGGAGGGAGCATACAGAAAGTGCAAAAAGGTGGGAAGCCTTTTAAAATTCCTTTCGTTGTCTTCATTTTGCTCCTATAGCTGAGGCTTGCCCAGGCTCTGAGGGAAGTCTGCCAAGTGCTTGCTGCACAGTGAATGGGAGCAAGCCAGGCTGCTGTGTTGCTTGGCAAAGAGAGAAGAGCAGTGCAGGCGGGCTGCCGGCAGCAGGGCACCATTTTCCACTCCCCTGCTCCGCTGCCTGCAGGAGGCCCCCAGGTGGCATTAGAGAGAATTAGCGTGTAAATCACAGGGCTTGCTAATTTCTCACCACTTCATTAGCTGACAGTTCAATGCAAGCGCTCTCCTGCCATTCACCTCACGTCCCTGGCACTGACGCTTCACATCAGCGGAGACAGAGTTCAAGCGTGTTGTGTTGACGTGCTTGTGACTTTTTGGTTCCCCACCTCAGTGCGTGCTAGTTTTTTCTCTGACCCTGCTACTAGCAATTACTTCCTGGGCTGTCTCTGCAACATTTGCCTCCAATCTCCTTTTGGTTCAGACTTGGGTCAGTATCATCGGGAAAATGTGGAAATTGCTCCTGATGCGGTCGTGTCTTTTTACAGAATGGGTTCAAATACGCAGCCAAGAAAGGAAAAATAATACCCTGTGTTTAAAAGGACACTCAGAGCATTACTAATAGCTAATAGTTTTTGAGTGTTTACCATCTACCAGGTATTGTTCTGAGCACTTTACAGTTCCTTAGATCTTGTTATTTCTATTTTATGCAAAGGGAAACTGAGGCACAGAGAGGTTAAGTTTATTGCGTAGGACACACAGCATTTGAATATAGATGGTCAGGATCCAGAGCCCACACTCTAGGTATTAGGGCATTTTGCTTTAATTAGTCAGTCACTTAGTTCCTGGATATGTTCATTAAAAATTAATGAAGCACCAACTATGTGTTACTACCCCAGAATTTCTTAGCTATCAATCCTTTGATTTTCATTTCCATCAATCAGAAGGTATTTGTTGAGGAACTTCTGTATCTCCAGGTTGTGCTCATGCAGCTATGAGAGAAATGCAGGGTATAATTTTGCCATTGAGACATTTACAGACATGTGGACCAGGGGTTGACAAACTTTTCTCTTTAAAGGGCCAGAGAGTAAAATTATTTTTGGCAATGAAGGACACATGCTCTCTGTTCCACAAGTGCAAAAGCAGCTATAGATAATATGTAAACAAACAAGCATATCTGTATTCTAATGAAACTTGACAAAAATCCACAGCAGTCCATATGTGGCTCATGGGCTGCCTGCTGTAGAGGATAAAAGAAGCCCCAAGAGAATGGTATAGAACAGTAAATAGTGATAGTGTGGCTGGAAGCAGGGGTGTGGCGTACTGCCCGTTCCTGCCTGTGAGGGGCACAAACGAAGTAAATTACCAGGAAGCAGAGAGACCAGTGTGCTTTCCAAAGACTGGGTGAGAGGTGGAGCATGAACCTTCCTATAGGATGGGAAGTATTTGATGGACGCCTGTAACGTGGTTAGGTGGGTTTTATGAACCAGTCAGGAGTTCTTATTACTATGGATAGCTGGTAAGTTGGTTGACTGATTTCCCTTGTCCCTTCCTTCTTTGCTAACAGAACCCCAAATTTGTTTGACATCACCATGGGTTCTGCTCTAAGCAATAACTCATCACTGATTAAAGTCAACCTTAATAATAGTCTTTAATTTCCCAGCCATACAGCCCAGTTCTGATCAACTAGAAATAGGGGATGCCTGCTGGGTGAAGTGGGGAGGGACTTTTGGAAAACCTTTTGCTTTTCTCATCAAAGGGACAGACAAAGCTAGTGCCGTGCACCCCTTATGTTTCCCTTTCACAATGGGAACGCCAAGATGAGTTGTGACAGCCGTCTGGGGGCCTTGAAGGAGCAGGCCAACATGTTGAGGATGGGATATGGAGGCAGAGAAAAGGAGCTGGAGCCTCTGATGACGCCACTGAGCTACTGCACAGGTGCTGGGCTGACTGCCTCCAGCCTCCTCATTAAAGGTTAACTAGATGTTTTTATTGCTTTAAGTCAGCTTTAGTGGAATAACAAATGTGTTTCTTAAAATTTTCTAGAAGTAACTAGAAATTAGTTCTAGAAGTTTCCCATTTCCTTAGATATTTCAGAAAATTGTATGAAATCAGATAAGAATTACTTCTAATACTTTTCAATATGTTTGATTTTCTTGGTGATGTCCTTCTCCACAATATACTAATTAGGAAAATAATATATTACAAAAGCTATTCACCCATTTTTATTTAAAAGCATAAATGTCTTAAGATATGTACGACAGTGGGATCCTAGTGCTTGTGCTTGGGTACCTGATTCTCTCTAGGTCTCAGAATTAGGAGTGTGTTTTGTTTTGCTTTATTCTTCTAATTTTTCTATAGAAAATATGTGAACAGAAAAAAAATTAAATGGCATTGACAAAAACCAAATTAATTTTATTTTTAATGCAAGCTTCTTTTCAGGCTTTCTCCATGTTTCTCTCCTTGTTTTCCCTTTGGCTTTCTAAGCTCACTTTTCTTTCCCATATTATTGGTTTTTTAATTTCATCTGTTTGTTTTATAAACTGTCTTTCTAGATATCTTCCATTTTAATGGAAGTATGATGTTGCAAGTATGAAGTATGTCCTTGAAGTCTGAGTCTTATGTTATTGACTTTCACCCAAACTTCTTCTATAGTTGCTCATTCATTTAATAAATGTTGCATGGCTGTTATGTAGCAGCCACTATTCTATATGCTACAGAATTAGGACAAATTGATAATTGAAACTCTGTGCTCTTCTCTCTTGCCCTCTTTCCTTTTGGTTGTCACACCTGTACTCGTTCTGTAAGACCTAATGCAAATGCTATTACCTCCACAAAAACTGACATGACCCACTTATTGAACTATTACCTTACTCTTTCACATTTCCATTACACTATTGTTTCTGCCACTCTTTGGTTATTTTCATGCTGACGGTATATTATGTGTATTGGTATATATTCTTGTTTGGACTGTGGACTCCTTTAGGGGAGCTACTCTGTCATTGTACCTTTCCCCTAGTGTCCAGTCCCGTGTTACTCCTTTAAACAGCTACCTTTAGACCTGCAGTAAGGGTCATGGCCACATAAATTGCATGTTCAGCTGCATGTTTCCTGGGAAGAATGTCCTGAACGTGACCTATATCTTGTCACACCTTATCCTGACTGACAGTCAAGTCTCCCAGACACCAATGTGCTGACTGTTGTTCTTTTAATCTCGCCACTCCTCGGGTATGTCTCACCCCTTGTCTTTTCTAGACCTTCTCATCTGTGTCTCCTCAGCTTTCTTACTTTGAAAAGGAGGCCCAGATCTTGAAGAGGAACCTAGAGAATAATCATATTTTACACTCAGCCAGCCCTCAATCAATAATATGTTTAATAAATAGGTGGACGGGCAAGTGAATGTTCATAGAAAATAGGCATTGAAAAATTTGATGCTCTTTATAGTAAGTTTGGAGTAAGAGAAAATAAACAGTACTATTGGCTGCTAGTGGTATTTATTGAAAGGTGGGAAGGAACACAAATATAGGCCTGAAGAATGCACTGTGACACACAAGGCCAGTATTCTCCTGATCACCAGGTCCCCCTGCATCATATTCTTGTTGGTATACTAATCCTCTTTAAATAAGGGGAAAAGTAAGGAAAATAAGAAAACACAACTCTTTTTCAAGTCAAGTTAGATCAGGAAATCATGGCAATTTTTGGAATGTCAAATAAAAACAAGGGAAGAATTAATTGTGCTATAGCCCCAAATGAGATGCTGTCACCACCAAAGCTATAACTCTCAAAATGAATATAACACCTCCGAAAACTCCCAGAACTTTGCCAAGTATTTACATGTTCTCTGTGAATGTGGCAGCTAACAGCAAGTGGTTCTGGTCATGAAGCACACCATCTGTGTGATTACCCACCCCTTGAGAGAGTGCTCTGAACTCAGCAGTTGTACAACAGATGCATTTAAATATATAGTATTCCTCCTCACATAGTTCAGGATGGGTGTTAAGGACCTAGGGAAAACAACCAGCTTCCTTGAAATGCAGGCTCCATCTGATGTCTTTCCAGACACCTTCCATAACCATACCACACGCAATCTTGGAAGATAAGATTATCGTAATAGATTTCCAGATAGTTAAACAGGTCAGCTTGATCCAGAACATCAGCAGCTGCCTTCCCAATCATTAACGAGTCAATCTGGAAGGTGAAACCAGATCACTGTTTGGTTTTCATTTAAGGGGAAGCCTGCGTAGTCATGGGAAAAACAAGACTAAAGAAGTCAGATTGTACGTACTCCAGATAGATGAATAGAAAGAGTTTCACTATAATTCGTCACTACTGTATTAGTAGATGCATCTCTTCAGAAAAATAACAGCAGACTAGATAGTTTTTTGATGAATTATGAAATGAAGAATGAAAGACCAAATTCCATCTTATCCTTTATATTTTGTTTACTTAAATAATTCACAGGTAGTCCGAAAGGTATTCTCTTTGGGGATTAGTTCATCCTAATTGCAGGAAGGAGATCTAACATTATGTTTATCAGAATGTGTATGTCAGTAAAGGCTGTTAAGCATTTCTGAATCACATCCTCACTTGCCTCCAGTTGCTGAGGTGATATCACGCTCTCTGAAGCTGGTCACAAGCCATGCTAGGCCAGGGATGGACATTCCTTACACAAAAGGGACAGCTTTTTCACTTTGCTCACAAGCCCCTCTCCTGTTTTCCTTCATGGTAGTGGTATACATGAGGCAGAGGTGTGGTCAGCACTGAAAAGAGCACACTCCAGGAATGAACTGATATAACCTCAAGAATCTAATAAATGGATGAAAGATTTGTCATTCTACATTGATGTGATAAAATTCCAAACAGTAAATTTCATGTGACCAGAAAATGAATTGTCATTCATATTTTCCTGCAAACTCTGGGTAAGACTTGCACTGTAGCCATCATCATGAAGCCCAGCAACCGCCTTTGAGACAGTCATTGGAAACCAGTCTTCATGGGCAGCTCAGTGGCTGAGGAAGCATTTTTACTGATGTAACTGGCATTGTATAAATGATTTTAGGAAACTGCAGAGGTGAGATGATCTATGTTGTATCAATACAAACAGATCTCTGAGAGCCTTGGCATTGTGAGTCTTATCTGCTTTTTTCTCTCAGTGGGAAAAATATGAAAAACATAATTATTCTTAAACTCAAATTAGGTCTGGAACTGGAAACAATTTCTGGAATGTCATGAGTAAAAATAAGAAATGGAGAATTAATCCTGTGAGCACGAATGAAGAGTTGTCACCACCAAAAGATAACGGTAAGATGGTTACCAGAGTCTGAACAAGAAGAGATGGAGCCTGGACTCTATGAAGAACATTTCCCTGCCCCGAGTGGATAATAAACAAATACGTAAGCCCATCTTCTCTACCTACAATTTTAAATTTTCGTCCATGAATCACTATACCTCACATGAACCTATGGATTCCTAGTACATTTTTAATCAAACTGTTTATATAGACAGGGGCTCTAGAAAAAAAAAAAATTGTCCAGCACCCCACATACCTGAGAGATTGCCCTGACGTGGAGACCCAGACTGACTCTGAACTGTATTTATTTGGTAGTCAGTAGGTAAACACTAAAAAGATATTTAGAAAAATGTAACAACCAAATTTTATTTTGGAATTGTAATATGCAAAGAGACCTTGTAAGATGACTTAGTGGGTGTGAAAGGAACAACATAGGCCCAGGAAGGCTGGGAGACCAATGCAGTTGTCCATATGAGGACTGACTGACAGTGCAAGTGGAGGGACTGAGGTTTCAAACATAAGAGGGAAATGAGAATGTCTTTAACAGAATTAGTGACATCTGAAGAAGAAAGATGTTTTTTGAGGGGAAAGAAAATGCATTTGGAATTTTATGCTTTGGAACATTGGTTATTTAATTTGAATTTTAAGAAGGATGACACTAGTGGAATATCTAACTGATTTTGCTTGCACTGAAATCCAAAGGTCTTTTGGCTGCAATTTCTCAGAAACATTCATTAAATCTTTGAATAATCAGAAAGCATATTTAGACATTCAGCAGAGTTCTCTAAACCTGCCGTTACCTACGCATTTCCAAATCAGTTAGATCAGTTTCCCAGAACAAGTAGGAGAGAAATGGTCTGGATTTTCTGTATTTAGAGATACTTTCATCCTCATCTATATAGAGCACAATTTTGAGATCTGACTGGAGACTATTGGTTAAAAAAACAAAACAAAACAAAAAACAGGCAGTTTTGATGTTTCTGACTAGTTTTTGCTGAGGAATATAAAATTCTGAATATAAAATTCAGACCACATCACCAAGTGATTATTCAATCAGTATTCACATGTGAGTAAAGGAACATTGCAAAGAATGAAAGAAACACATCTTGGGCTTTGTGTCTGTGTGAGCACAGTGCCCCAGGCTCTAACCAAATGGCAGGTGCTCACTGTGGCACACAATCCAATACAAAGCAAGGGCATATGGGAGATAAAAATAATTATCAGTGGTTATCAAAATTTGAGTAATAGTTATGCTGTTGGAACAAAGGTCCCAGACAGTCTCAGCGACTAAAATTCTCACAGAGTGCTTGTTTTCTTAACCATGTTGTGGGTTTTCATACCTGATGACTGATTCAGCAAAATTCTAAGTACTGCACGCTGATTAATGTGGCTTAGAGAAGTAGCAGTAAAAGGACTCTACTTACAAAGAGTCATAATATATGAGATATTTTAAAATTTAGTAATAGAGTGGAGTATTAAAATTAGAAATTAATGTTGTTTTGGGAAGAACTCACAATAATAATAATTTTTAAGTACCTAAAACCTTTTCTTCCCAAAATTTTCCTCATTGCATGTCCATGACATTGCTATTAAAAGGTATAATGCTTTGGTAAAGAGGAAATTGAAGCACATAATTTAAGAAGTTTTCATATAGTTGTTTAGTCTCGAAGGCAGAAATAAAGAGTAGAATCTCCAGGACCTTTCTATTAGATCACACTTTTTCTCTATTCACTTTGATTCTCAACTCAATTTACAAAAATATTTATGTAGTAGGTGATATACAGATATAACAGATATAAAATCAGAATCAATTAACCTAAATGTAGGGACCCTCAAAAAGACTGTCATCCCACTGTTTATTTTTTTACTGAAGTATAGCTGATTTACAATGTTGTCTTAATTACTGCTGTACAGCAAAGTGATTCAGTTATACATATGTACATTCTTTTTTAAAATATTCTTTTCCATTATGGTTTATCATATGATATTGAATATAGTTTCACTCTTTAAATTCTGTAATTACTAAGAAAAAAACTTGCTTGTGTTTATCCTCACTGTTTCTCTTTTATCCAGAGAGAAACATTTTTTGATTAGGTTTGGTTTTCTCAGGGTATGTCCAGTAGTGGGATTGCTGGGTTGTATGGTAGTTCCATTTTTAGTTTTTTAAGGAACCTCCATAGTGTTCTCCATAGTGGCTGTATCAATTTACATTCCCACCATCAGTGCAAGAGGGTTCCCTTTTCTCCATACCCTCTCCAGCATTTATTGTTTGTAGATTTTTTGATGATGGCCATTCTGACTGGTGTGAGGTGATACCTCATTGTAGTTTTGGTTTGCATTTCTCTAATGATTAGTGATGGTGAGCAGACTTTCATGTGTTTGTTGGCCATCTGTATGTCTTATTGGGAGAAATGTCTGTTTAGGTCTTCTGCCCATTTTTGGATTGGGTTGTTTGTCTTTTTGATATTGAGCTGCATGAGCTGCTTGTATATTTTGGAGATTAATCCTTTGTCAGTTGCTCTGTTTGCAAATATTTTCTCCCATTCTGAGGGTTGTCTTTTGGTTTTGTTTATGGTTTCCTTTGCTGTGCAAAAGATTTTAAGTTTAATTAGGTCCCATTTCTTTATTTTTGTTCTTATTTCCATTTCTCTAGGAGATGGGTCAAAAAGGATCTTGCTGTGATTTATGTCATAGAGTGTTCTGCCTATGTTTTCCTCTAAGAGTTTGATAGTGTCTGGCCTTACATTTAGGTCTTTAATCCATTTTGAGTTTATTTTTGTGTATGGTGTTACAGAGTGTTCTAATTTCATTCTTTTACATGAAGCTGTCCAGTTTTCGCAGCACCACTTATTGAAGAGGCTGTCTTTTCTCCATTGTATATTCTTGCCTCCTTTATCAAAAATAAGGTGACCATATGTGCGTGGGTTTATCTCTGGGCTTTCTATCCTGTTCCATTGATCTATATTTCTGTTTTTGTGCCAGTACCATACTGTCTTGATTATTGTAGCTTTGTAGTATAGTTTGAAGTCAGGGAGTCTGATTCCTCCAGCTCTGTTTTTCTTTCTCAATATTACTTTGTCTATTTGGGGTCTTTTGTGTTTCCATACAAATTGTGAAATTTTTGTTCTAGTTCTGTGAAAAATGCCATTGGTAGTTTGATAGGGATTTCACTGAATCTGTAGATTGCCTTGGGTAGTATAGTCATTTTCACAATGTTGATTCTTCCAATCCAAGAACATGGTATATCTCTCCATTTGTTTGTATCATCCCCTGAGAAACCGTAATTCAAAGAGTCATGTACCACAATGTTCATTGCAGCTCTGTTTACAATAGCCAGGACATGGAAGCAACCTAAGTGTCCATCAACAGATGAATGGATAAAGAAGATGTGGCACATGTATACAATGGACTATTACTCAGCCGTAAAAAGAAATGAAATTGAGTTATCTGTAGTGAGGTGGATGGACCTAGAGACTGTCATACAGAGTGAAGTAAGTCAGGAAGAGAAAAACAAATACCATATGCTAACATGTATATATGGAATCTGAAAAAAAAAAAAGCCCTGAAGAACTTAGGGGTAGGGCAGAAATAAAGACACAGACATAGAGAATGTACTTGAGGACATGGGGAGGGGGAAGGGTAAGCTGGGACAAAGTGAGAGTGGCATGGACATATATACACTACCAAGCGTAAAATAGATAGCTAGTGAGAAGAAGTTGCATAGCACAGGGAGATCAGCTTGGTGCTTTGTGACCATCTAGAGGGGTGGGATAGAGAGGGTGGGAGGGAGGCACAAGAGGGAGGAGATATGGGGATATATGTATATGTATAGCTGATTCACTTTGTTATAAAGCAGAAACTAACACACCATTGTAAACCAATTATATTCCAATAAAGATGTTAAAAAAATGAGAATCAATCAATAAATAATTTAAAACTCAACTTATTATACTAATGATTGACAGTTAACAATGCTGTATAATGGGAAGATGTGTTGACTAGATATCAGAACTAATTCTAGACACATTCTCTCATTATGTAGTTAATTGTTTTAGGAAAGTCTCTCTCTTCCTTTGTTTCCTTTCATCCTCTCCCTCCTTTCTTCCCTCCTCCTCCCTCTCCTTCCTTTCTTTCCTCTATGAATCCCACTGTTCTCATCTGACAAAAGATTCTAGATAACAAGGCCTACTACGTAGCTACCTCAAAGAGCTATTGGGGACAATTATATGAGACATATAAGTAGTTTTACCCCTTTCCTCCTGTCTTACTAGATAGGACCACCATCAAGTCAGTTTCTCAGTAAAATCTTCAGTATTCCTGTCTTTTTTCTTCTCCCCCAGACCTATCCAACTGCAGGTCCTTCACAGATGGTTGTCTGCCATCCTGTTATAGGCCATCCAGACAACTGTAATAGCTTCTAACTGGTCTCCCTGCTTTCTCTCTTGTCCTCATTCAATGTATTCTTTATCTAGCAGCCAAAATGATCTTTTAGAAACAAAAATAAAATCCTGCTATTTCCTTATTTAAAGCCTCCAATGGCTTCCCATTACATTCAGAATAAAATGCAGAATACTTACCATGGCCTCTGTGGCAGATTCAAGATGGCACAGATTCTTTGCCACTCCTCCCTTAGAGAGGTGTCTGATTCTCCTCTCTTTGTATCCGGGCTAGTCTCAGAGCTTTGTCTGATTCACATAAATTGGTAGAAGTAATGTTCTGTGACTTCAAGAGAGGTCATCAGGAGTCTTGAAGCTTGGGTCAAGGCTTGCTCTGGGAGAAACCAGTCTTCATGTAAGACGTTTACCCACCATGAGACAGCCATAATGCCACTTGGGAGAATAGAAAGCCATTTGGTGAGGCCTCTAATGTGAGTTGCCATGTAGAGAGAGGCCAGGGAGCACTGAGGCACCAGACATTGAATGAAGAAATCCCCTTGGAAGTGGGTTCTACAGTGTCAGCTGCCCCACCTAGTACCACATGGATCAGAGAGAAACTGCCTGGAAGAAACTTCCCATATTCCTAGTCTCCAAATGGTGAGCCAAACATAACCTTTGTTTTAACCCACTGTGTTTTCGGGGTGATTTCACAGAAATAGGTAGCCCAGTAGCTTCTAATGACCTAAAAATATGGCTCCAACCTCTGTCTCTGAGTTCATCCCTTTCCATTCTTCCTCTTGTTTAACCGTCTAGCAGCCACATTAGCTTCTCTGAATGTTAAGCTTGTTCCTGTGCCAGCACCTGTGCACTTGCTGTATCCTCTGCTCGAACTCTTACCCCAGATCTTTTCATCTTTATCTCCTTCTTGTCATGGAGCTCAAGTGACACAGTTTCTGTTACGTCCTCCAGATCACTCGGTTTACATCCGCCTTACCTCCCCTACGTCATTCTGTTTTATCACTGTTCTTTATTTGTCATAACACTTGTAACTACCTGAAATGGTTTTGTTCACTTATTTATTTCCTACTTACTGATTCTTTTGCTAACTAGAATGTAAACTTTTGAGACCAGGGGTTTTATCTGTGTTTTTCACAAATGTGTCCCTAGTGCCTTTTACAATATATTCAAAATTTTTTTTTCTTCATGAATGCATGTAAAAGTGCTTCAAACCTAAAGGGTTTCATTATTATTGCACCACAAGAAACTATTGCAAGAAACTACTGAGTGCTACAAAAGTACAGACTAGGATGTACTCGGACATAAAGCGATAAGATATAGAAAATTAGAATTTACTAGAATTGTAGAGAATTAGAAACATCCCCCAATATCAATACCTTTAAGTCCACTTGAGTCAATCATAGTTGCACATTTCCATGTTAATATCTTCTTTAGGAAACTGACAGTTCAGTTGTATTATTTTTCTATCCCCACCTTGGCACCTGGCTCAATCTTCAGTTTTTCAGCATCTATCCTTCAGTAATAAAATGAAAAAGAAGGTATTCTTTTTGGCTTAACTGTCCATAAAGTCATTGACCAAATAGTCTATGAGAATGTCAGGTGTGTTGATCATTTAATGCGGAGGCACTGACACCCTTCAAGAAAGTGAGAATCAGCTCACAATCCAATTCATGGGAATTTGTTTTGTTTTACATTTAACACCCAGTGATTACTTAGGGAGAAGGTTGTTGCTAATTGATAGTATTTACGCTAACCAAGGGGAGAGAGAACATAGCTTCACAAATCTGTGGAAAGAGCATCTCTATAGGGATTTAAGAGACAAGTGTGATTTGATTTGATTTCAATAAACTTATTGGCGTGATAAGTTATGTAATTGTCAGCATGTATCAGGAGAGCAAGTTTAATACGTATTACCCTAGTACACATTTTAATATAGCAAGGTAAAGAAACTCACTGACTAGCAAGGAATTGAAATGTTGAAATGGAAATCCAGGCTTTGAGATTCCTAGAATCTCTGAAACCATCTTGCATCTTTCTCTCCATCTGCCTGTCAGCACGACTTTCTGAAATAACTAATCTCAAAGGAATATTTTAGAAAAAAAAAGTATCATGTGGATGTGTTTTCCCCCCTAATAAATGCCAATCGCAGGCAGTGTTTTTGTCAGGAGACCCTGTTCCAGATTTAAAAGCCAAAAGAAAGATGAAAATGAGTACGCCAAAATGTAATTTAAAATGCAAATACAGATTCTGCAGAAAAGCAGCAAAAGCTAATTGTAGTTGTTCTTCATGCACGGCTCTGTAGACAGTGTGTGTTGTTACCTTCCTCCTGCTGGGAATGTCCAGACCACAGCTGCACTACTGCCACACTTGGACCTCTCAGATGAAACACATTTGACCTTAAAAAGAGAGAGAGAGAGAGAGAGAGAGAGAGACAACACAAAACCCCAAGCCCCAGTCACAGAAATCAATAGGAACTTAACCCTCAGCAGTACTAGGTGGAAAGGCAACCATATGTGACAGTATGGCTGTTAACTCATGAGAAATCCCCAGAATAGAAATAGAAGTTGCATATTATAAAGAAAGGGCAGATAATCTATATTATCTAAGAGCTCATACTGTAGATTAAAAAAAAAATGCAACCCCTGAATTAAGGACATCATTTGTTTTCAACCTAGCAAAGCTGCACAAATATTTCATACTTAGGTTAACTTCAAGTCAATTCTAAAATATGCAACTTTAGCTTTTTAAATTTTATTCCAGTCATACCTGGATCCTAGTAGGTTCCATACTATGCTGAGCTTAGGTGAGCATATTATTTGCAGCATAACCTTATGCACTCTTTTAAATCTTAGGACTTATTTATGAAAAAGTATTATAAAATTGCAGATCCCAATTTCCTTTTTTTTAAACATCTTTATTGGAGTATAATTGCTTTACAATGGTGTGTTAGTTTCTGCTTTATAACAAAGTGAATCAGTTATACATATACATATGTTCCCATATCTCTTCCCTCTTGCGTCTCCCTCCCTCCCACCTTCTCTATCCCACCCATCCAGGTGGTCACAAAGCACCAAGCTGATCTCCCTGTGCTATGCGGCTGCTTCCCACTAGCTATCTATTTTACATTTGGTAGTGTATATATGTCCATGCCACTCTCTCACTTTGTCACAGCTTACCCTTCCCCCTCCCCATATCCTCAAGTCCATTCTCTAGTAGGTCTGTGTCTTTATTCCCATCTTACCCCTAGGTTCTTCATGACATTTTTTTTTCTTAGATTCCATATATATGTGTTAGCATACGGTATTTGTCTTTCTCTTTCTGACTTACTTCACGATAACGATTGCTTTACTGTCTGCCTTTTCTTTGAGTATGTGGGAGTTATAGTAAATCCAATCAGCATTTTGTCACACAGTATGAATGGTCTTGCGTACCTGCATAGGAGAGCCTGCTCAAAGGTATTACAAATCCAGGAGAAAGAATGATTTTACCAAATAAAAGAACTGCTGAGAAAAGCTTGACCTAGTCACAAAATTGGCATTTTGAATTCTTTTAAATAACTCTGAAACTCAAGTGGGGCCCATTCTCCATTATGTATGTTAATTAGGACCACTGACTCTGGGGATCAAAGAATTTAATTCTTCACTATCAGAACGTTATGAACTCAGTTAATAGAGTTCTATTGGTCCTTTGTGCCCTTTCCTGCCCTCTAGTGGGGGTGGTATTGTGCTACGAAATAGTCAGACAGAAACAAGAAAGGGACCGGGAGATGAACAGTTTGGATAATTGCATTAGTCACACCAAACGTGGTCTCTGGTGTCCACGCATGTGCCAGGGTCCAGAGGCTGTCAGGGTTTCTCAGGGAGGGAGGGGCGCAAAGTCTCTTGTGCAGGCTTAGACAGAGCAAGGGTCTGGGACCTACAGCATTTATGTTGCCTTGTCCTACATTTCTTTCTCTTTCCAAGCTTTACCATCTGGTGTTATCCTGCCTGATAGCTCATGACTCCTTTTAGTAATTCATACACTTTACAGGAAAAGCAGACTCCTTTGTTTACCCGTATCAATTACGTTGCACAAAGAGTCACATCCACCTGTTTTCATGATTGATGTGCTGGGTTTGAGGAGGGAAAAAAGTTGCAGCTTCCTTATGAACTTAGTGGGAAATATCAGTTTAACTACATAAAGAAGGAGTGTTAAAGCAACTTTGGCAGGTGTCAGTCATCTCTATATGCCAATCTTAAAATTTTATCAAATGAATCAAACTATGCTAAGGTTGCTCATGCATAACTGCTTTTATTTTCTCTATAATTTCTTGCTTTTAGTTCCAAAGATACTCTTTATTTCGCTTTTTTCTTTGGGAAGGTGGAGGAAGTGAATTCTGAGGGCCCCTCCCCAGAGGCCTTATGCCTGAGTTCATCTGTGAAAATAGAGGAAAGAAGACATGTTTTATAATACCACTAAGAAATATATGTTTTCTTTTAGAAATTATTTTTGCATGAATATTGTACTTTGTTTTATACAGTGAAGGCTGGAGCCATCCTTTAGTGTCTGTCAGGCAGAGAAGGGGGATGTACTCTAAACTCATTTGTTTAATTTATTATTTCTTTATGGAATATTATAAACATGGTACATAGGACCATGGTACATATCAAATTGAAAAAAAGAGATTTCAAGTGAATCCGGAGGTATGGGAAATTCAACTGCAGGAGGATAACAGGTCAATCACAAGTAGGAAAATGCTCAGGAAAATCCAATCTAAGGTCAGCTAAGGTCAGGCCTGTCTCTGATGCATAGTTCAATCCCTGTTTATCTTTCTTACCAGTGTTGCTCTACGTTAATAGTTTCTGCCTTTCCCAAATGTGTGGGTGCTTCTCCCCTCCCCCACCCAAAATGAAGGTTTATTCCCTCTTTTCCTCTTGCAACCAGTGTCATTATTTCTAATGTGAGCCTGGCAGTTTGACTTAAAAAAAAATCAATTATTTTGCTAAGCTGTACCATTTTTGAATTAAAAAAAAAAACACAAAAAAACGATTTCCTTTTCTCAGTGGCCAGCTAAGGACAAATCTCTATCCAAAATAACTGATGGATCTGAGATCTTATTTGATTTCAGGTCTACGTGATTCTTAAGCACATTTCCATTTTCTATGATTCTCTAAATTACTTACATTGTTTATGACCCTCACATTAGATTATTCCCATTTATGGAATTTTGTTTCCTTCTGCCTCTATAGAATGACTATAATAATAATATTGATACTAGTAAGACAACTACTAATAACAATGATAGCAAACACTATAGTTTTGCTATGTGTTAGGAATTATTTCAAGTGCTACATACTAACCATTTATTTTCTAACAATCTTGTAGAACACTTTACAGATGAGGAAACTGACGCACAGGTCGGTTCACCTGATGGCCATCACATAGCCAGTAAGTTTGGAAATAGGATTCAAAGCCAAGTGATGTGGATCTAGTAATGATGTTCTTAACTACAATAATAATGTCATTTTTCTATAATAATTGCTAAAACTTGTTGTGTATTTACCATCAACAGTGTAAAACAATACACTTCCATCACTGTACTTGGTAGAGCAACACTTGCTCTATCTGGTGCCATGAGATGCCTTGAAACTGAAGTGCCAAGAAAAATGTTCATTCTTTTAAGTCAGTAAGATTGCATGGCCATGCAGGGTGTGAAATAGATGCCTAGGTCTGAAGAAGGGACTCTTTACCAAGGGAGCTTGGCACAGATGTCTGGATCGTCAGGAGGGGACATGAGGAGGCACAGCACCCGCAGTGGGGGCCAGCCCTGGCTTTAGTCCTGTGACCTCAAGCATGCTGTCTAATCTCTCTAAACCTCAGATGCATCCTCTATAAAAGAAAGAAAATTTGAATCCCTTAGTTTGCTGGAGGCTATATTTAGAAATTGAAAACTGTCATTGTGTTGTATGAACAGAGATTTTGCTAGAGCTTTAGAAGAGAAAAATGCTGGTGGAACTAAGGTGCTACTTGGCACGTAAGAGTTTCAGCATACAGAACACAAAGCACCTGCACCCTTGTGGTGCTGCCACTTTCATATTGTGAGTAGACATACAATGTGTAGGAAAAACACTTCCATGTAACTCCTCTATTCACCCACACACCACTTCTGACACCAGATGTGTGATTTTTTTCCCCACACCAAGTAATTCTGTGATGCCAACTGGGTGACATACAGTTAGATTCAGCCCCTTAACTCTCCACCTGGAGCTGGCATCAGATCCCACGCATGAAGGGCTCAGTCTCACAAGACTGTGCCCACTTCAGACACCAATCACAAGTCCCAGGTTGTCCTTGGTATTTCTGACCAAACAACTCTAAATTGGGGTTCCCATGACCCCCTCCTTTGGCTGGTGATGTTTGCTAATATTCTCTCTCTTGGTGCTGGGCAGGGCAGTGAGCCGAACCTCTGAGTCAGCTATGAGATTAGGAGAGTAAACAACCGATACACTTAAAACCATTCTGTACACACACAACCATTTTATTGTTCATTTTCAGTACAGTATTCAATAAATTACATGGGATATTCAACACTTTATTATAAAATAGGCTTTGTGTTAGATGATTTTGCCTAACTGTAAGCTAAAATAAGTTTTCTGCACGTTTAAGTTAGGTTAGGCTAAGCTATGATGTTGTGTACATCAGGTGTACTTAATGCATTTTTGATTTATGATATTTTCAACTTGCATTGTAAGTTGAGGAAGCTCTACAGTCATTTGTTTTTGAATTTTATTTTTATTTTTTTACACAGCAGGTTCTTATTAGTTATCCATTTTATACATATTAGTGTGTATATATCAATCCCAACCTCCCAATTCATCACACCACCCCCACCAACACCACTTTTCCCCCTTGGTGTCCATACATTTGTTCTCTACATCTGTGTCTCAATTTATGCCCTGCAAACCAGTTCATCTGTACCATTTTTCTAGGTTCCACATATATGCGTTAATATACGATATTTGTTTTTCTGTTTCTGACTTACTTCACTCTGTGTGACAGTCTCTAGATTCATCCACATCTCTACAAATGACCCAATTTTGTTCCTGTTATGGCTGAGTAATATTCCATTGTATATATGTACCACATCTTCTTTATTCATTCGTCTGTCGATGGGCATTTAGGTTGCTTCCGTGACCTCACTATTGTAAATAGTGCTGCAGTGAACATTGGGGTGCATGTGTCTTTTTGAATTATGGTTTTCTCCGGGTATATGCCCAGTAGTGGGATTGCTGGTTCATATGGTAATTCTATTTTTAGTTTTTTAAGGAACCTCCATACTGTTCTCCATAGTGGCTGTATCAATTTATATTCCCACCAAGTGCAAGAGGGTTCCCTTTTCTCCACACTCTCTCCAGCATTTGTTGTTTGTAGATTTTCTGATGATGCCAATTCTAACTAGTGTGAGGTGATACCTCATTGTAGTTTTGATTTGCATTTCTCTAATAATTAGTGATGTTGAGCAGCTTTTCATGTGCTTCTTGGCCATCTGTATGTCTTCTTTGGAGAAATGCCTATTTAGGTCTTCTGCCCATTTTTGGATGGGTTTTTTTTTTTTTTTAATATTGAGCCGCATGAGCTATTTATATATATTGGAGATTAATCCTTTGTCTATTGATTCATTTGCAAATATTTTCTCCCATTCTGTGGGTTGTCTTGGAGTCTTATTTGTAGTTTCCTTTGCTTTGTAAAAGCTTTTAAGTTTCATTAGGTCCCATTTGTTTATTTTTGTTTTTATTTCCATTACTCTGGGAGGTGGATCAAAAAAGATCTTGCTATGATTTATGTCAAAGAAGGTGCTTCCTATGTTTTCCTCAAAGTGTTTTATAGTGTCCAGTCTTACATTTAGGTCTCTAATCCATTTTGAGTTTATTTTTGTGTATGGTGTTAGGGAGTGTTCTAATTTCATTCTTTTACATGTAGCTGTCCAATTTTCCCAGCACCACTTATTCAAGAGACTGTCTTTTCTCCATCGTATATCCCTGCCTCCTTTGTCATAGATTAGTTGACCATAGGTGTGTGGGTTTATCTCTGGGCTTTCTATCTTGTTCCATTGATCTATATTTCTGTTTTTGTGCAAGGACCATATTGTCTTGATTACTGTAGCTTTGTAGTATAGTCTGAAGTCAGAAAGTATGATTCCTCCAGCTCCATTTTTTCCCTCAAGACTGCTTTGGCTATTCGGGGTCTTTGTGTCTCCATACAAATTGTGAATTTTTTTGTTCTAGTTCTGTAAAAAAATGCCATTGGTAATTTGATAGGGATTGCATTGACTCTCTAGATTGCTGTAGGTAGTTTAGTCATTTTCACAATATTGATTCTTCCAATCCAAGAACATGGTATATCTCTCCATATGTTTGTATCATATTTAATTTCTTTCATCACTGTCTTATAGTTTCCTGCATATAGGTCTTTTGTCTCCCTAGGTAGGTTTATTCCTAGGTATTTTAATCTTTTTGTTGCAGTGGTAATGGGAGTGTTTCCTTTCAGATTTTTCATCATCAGTGTATAGAAATGCAAGAGATTTCTGTGCATTAATTTTATATTCTGCAACTTTACGAAATTCATTGATTGGCTCTAATAGATTTCTGGTGGCATCTTTAGGATTCTCTATGTATAGTATCATGTCATCTGCAAACAGTGACAGTTTTACTTCCTCATTTCCAATTTGGATTCCTTTTATTTCTTTTTCTTCTCTGATTTCCATGTCTAGGACTTGCAAAAACTATGTTGAATAATAGTGGTGAGAGTGGACATCCTTGTCTTGTTCCTGATCTTAGAGGAAATGCTTTCAGTTTTTCACCATTGAGAATGATGTTTGCTGTGGGTTTGTCGTATATGCCCTTTATTATATTGAGGTATTTTCCCTCTATGCCCACTTTCTGGAGAGTTTTTATCATAAATGGGTGTTGAATTTTGTCAGAAGCATTTTCTGCATCTATTGAGATGATCATATGGTTTTATTCTTCAATTTGTTAATATAGTTTATCACATTGATTGATTTATGTATACTGAAGAATCCTTGCCTCCCTGGGATAAATCCCACTTGATCATGGTGTATGATCCTTTTAATGTGCTGTTGGACTCTGTTTGCTAGTATTTTTTTAAGGATTTTTGCATCTATATTCATCAGTGACATTGGTCTGTAATTTTCTTTTTTTGTAGTATCTATTTCTGGTTTTGGTGTCAGGGTGATGGTGCCCTCATAGAATGAGTTTGGGAGTGTTCCTTCCTCTGCAATTTTTGGGAAGAGTTTCAGAAGGATGGGTGTTAGCTCTTCTCTAAATGTTTGATAGAATTCGCCTGTGAAGCCATCTGGGTCTGGACTTCTGTTTGTTGGAAGATTTTTAATCACAGTTTCAATATTATTACTTGTGATTTGTCTGTTTATATTTCCTATTTCTTCCTGGTTCCGTCTTGGAAGGTTATACTTTTGTTTGTTGGAAGATTTTTAATCACAGTTTCAATTTTATTACTTGTGATTTGTCTGTTTATATTTCCTATTTCTTCCTGGTTCAGTCATGGAAGGTTATACCTTTCTAAGAATTTTTCCATTTCTTCCAGGTTGTCCATTTTATTGGCATAGAGTTGCTTGTAGTAGTCTCTTAGGAT
The DNA here is from genome assembly GCF_964341445.2 of Mesoplodon mirus. Lineage (NCBI taxonomy): Eukaryota > Metazoa > Chordata > Mammalia > Artiodactyla > Ziphiidae > Mesoplodon > Mesoplodon mirus. The sequence goes on from NC_138977.1 coordinate 158,163,828, forward strand.
GCTCTGTACTTCTGCGTTGTCTGTTGTAACATCTCCTTTTTCATTTCTAATTTTATTGACTTGAGTCCTCTCCCTCTTTTTCTTGATGAGTCTGGCTAATGCTTTATCAATTTTGTTTATCTTCTCAAAGAACCACCTTTTAGTTTTATTGATCTTTGCTGTTGTTTTCTTTGTTTCTATTTCATTTATTTCTCCTCTGATCTTTATGATTTCTTTCCTTCTGCTAACTTTGGGTTTTGTTTGTTTTTCTTTCTCTAGTTCCTTTAGGTGTAATACTAGATTGTTTATTTGAGATGTTTGTTGTTTCTTGAGGTAGGCTTGTCTTGGTATAAACTTCCCTCTAAGAACTGCTTTTGCTGCATCCCATAGGTTTTGTATCATTGTGTTTTCATTGTCATTTGTCTCTAGGTATTTTTTGTTTTCCTCTTTGATTTCTTCAGTGATCTCTTGGTTATTTAGTAACATATTGTTTAGCCTCCATGTGTTTGTGTTTTTTATGTTTTTTTCCCTGAAAGTGATTTCTAATCTCATAGCATTGTGGTCAGAAAAGATGCTTGATATGATTTCAATATTCTTAAATTTACTGAGGTTTGATTTGTGACTCAAGATGTGATCTATCCTGGAGAATGCTCCATGTGTACTTGAGAAGAAAGTGTAATCTGATGTTTTGGATGGAATGTCCTGTAAATATCAAATAAGTCTATCTCATCTACTTTGTCATTTTAAGCTTGTGTTTCCTTATTAGTTTTCTGTTTGGATGATCTGTCCATTGGTTTAAGTGAGGTGTTAATGTCCCCCACTATTATATATATTTATAATTGTTATGTCTTCTTCTTGGATTGATCCCTTGATCATTATGCAGTGTCCTTCCTTGTCTCTTGTAACATTCTTTATTTTAAAGTCTATTTTATCTGATATGACTATTTTTACTCCAGCTTTCTTTTGATTTCCATTTACATGGAATATCTTTTTCCATCCCCTCACTTTCAGTATGTATGTGTCCATAGGTATGATGTGTGTCTCTTGTAAACAGCATATATATGGGTCTTGTTTTTTTATCCATTCTGTGAACCTGTATCTTTTGGTTGGAGCATTTAATCCATTCATGTTTTAGGTAATTATCAATATGTATGTTCCTATGACCATTTTCTTAATTGTTTTGGGTTTGCTTTTGTATGTCCTTCTGTTCTCTTTTGCTTCCCACTTAGGGAGTTCCTTTAGCATTTGTTGTAGAGCTGGTTTTTGGTGCTGAATTATCTTAGCTTTTGCTTGTCTGTAAAGCTTTTGTTTTCTCCATCGAATCTGAGTGAGATCGTTTCCGGGTTAAGTAATCTTGGTCATAGGTTCTTCCCTTTCATCAGCTTAAATATATCCTGCCACTCCCTTCTGGCCTATGAAGTTTCTGCTGAGAAATCAGCTGTTAACCTTGTGGGAGTTCTCTTGTATGTCATTTGTCTTTTTTCCCTTGTTGGTTTCAGTAATTTTCTTTGTCTTAAATTTTGCCAATTTGATTACTATGTGTCTCAGCGTGTTTCTCCTTGGATTTATCTTGTATGGGACTTCTGTGCGTCTTCGACTTGGGTGGCTATTTCCTTTCCCATGTTAGGGAAATTTCGACTATAATCTCTTCAAATATTTTCTTGGATACTTTCTCCCTCTCTTCTCCTTCTGAGACCCCTATAATGTGAATGTTGTTGCATTTAATGTTGTCCCAGAGATCTCTTAGGGTGTCTTCATTTCTTTTCATTCTTTTTTCTTGATTCTGTTCCGCAGCAGTGAATTCCACCATTCTATCTCAGGTCACTTATCCATTCTTCTGCCTCAGTTATTCTGCTATTGATTCCTTCTAGTGTAGTTTTCATTTCAGTTATTATATTGTTCATCTCTGTTTGTTTGTTCTTTAATTCTTCTATGTCTTTGTTAAACATTTCTTGCATCTTCTCGATCTTTGCCTCCATTCTTTTTCCAGGGTCCTGGATCATCTTTACTAACATTATTCTGAATTCTTTTCCTGAAATGTTGCCTATCTCCACTTCATTTAGTTGATTTTCTGGGGTTTTATCTTGTTCCTTCATCTGGTTCATAGCCCTCTGCCTTTTTATCTTATCTGTCAGTCTGTGAATGAGTTTTTTGTTCCACAGGCTGCAGGATTGTAGTTTTTCTTGCTTCTGCTGTCTGCCCTCTGGTGGATGAGGCTACCTAAGAGGCTTGTGCAAGTTTCCTGTTGGGAGGGACTGGTGGTGAGTAGACCTGGCTGTTGCTCTGGTGGGCAGAGCTCAGTAAAACTTTAATTCACTTGACTGCTGATGGGTGGGGTTGGCTTCTCTCCCTGTTTGTTATTTGGCCTGAGGCAACCCAACACTGGAGCCTACCTGGGCTCTTTGTTGGGGTTAGTAGTGGACTCTGTGAGGGCTCACGTCAAGGAGAACTTCCCAGAACTTCTGTTGCCAGTGTCCTTGTCCCCACGGTGAGCCACACGTACTGACCACCTCTGCAGGAGACCCTCCAACACTAGCAGGTAGGTCTGGTTCAGTCTCCCCTGGGGTCACTGCTCCTTCCCCTGGGTCCCGATGTGCACACTACCTTGTGTGTGCCCTCCAGGAGTGGAGTCTCTGTTTCCCCCAGTTCTGTCCAAGTCCTGCAATCAAATCCTGCTAGCCTTCAAAGTCTGATTCTGTAGGAATTCCTCCTCCTGTTGCCAGACCCCCAGGTGGGGAAGCCTGACATGCGGCTCAGAACCTTCACTCCATTTGGTGGACTTCTGTGGTATAAGTGCTCTCCAATTTGGGTCATCCACCTAGCAGTTACAGGATTGAATTTTATTGTGATTACGCCCCTTCTACTGTCTCATTGTGGCTTCTCCTTTGTCTTTGGATGTGGGATATCTTTTTTGATGAGTTACATTGTCTTCCTCTTGATGGTTGTCCAGCAGCTATTTGTGATTCTGGTGTTCTCGCAAGAGGGAGTGAGAGCATGTCCTTCTACACCGCCATCTTGAACCAATCTCTGCAGTCATTTTTATAGAGTTATTTACAGTCGCATGTGAAAATAGATTGTTGTGGCTTTGATTAAATGTAAGATCTGATTATCCCGAAGTAGAAAAAAAGTCTTGAAGTGATTAATTTCATTATATGCTGCATGCTTCAGTTAAAAAGGCATTTATCTGCATTAATATTACTAAATTCAACATACATAAATAGTTAAAATATAGAACCAGACCTGAGGGTATATCATATACCATTTATGACACCAGCACTTTTGTTTCAGTAAAATGGCATCATCTATCATATTAAATTAACTTGATAACTTAATTTGATTATATTCATAGTTTTGACTGTATCTCATGCATAGGTTAATTTTGTTATTTATTTTTTTCAAGCATAAGAAGGTGATATTTAAATAGTATGAAAAAAGAGGCTCCATAATTTTTGTTTTCCTTTAAAAGGGAAGAATAAATTACTCCGATTTGAAAAGTAACACTTTTGAGTATAGCAGCAATTATATTACTATATTAGCTATAGTAATAGGTGGAGAGAATAGATGCAGAACCCAGCTACAAGAGTCTTTACTGACTTTTGTAGGTATTTAAAACTCTGTACATCACTTCCTGCTCCAAAACCATGGTTTCTTTTGTCTCATTTTCTAAGAAATCTGTATTATCACTTTAGGCAAACTAACTCTTGGAAGACCTGAGAAATGTTTCCTTCCTAGAACTAATAACTTTTGAAATTATCCCCTTTATCTTCATCTAAATGTCCTTTTCCAACTGTATGTGGGCTCTTACAGTCTATGTTGTCCTCAATTCCAGAACCATTTCTCTAGTAAGAAACAAAAACACAGCTTGATTGGTCATATATGGGTGTTGTTGTTGTCCTTATTATTATCAAACATAATCATATGAAAATAACTAGGATTCAGAGTCAATGATAGGGAAGGGCTGCTTGTTTTATGAAAGCAAGAAGTAGCAGCGATGAAGGAAACACACTCTCAGGGAAGTTTTGACAAGTTGTTATAAGTTTGCTAGGAGGAATGATATTAAACATAGTAGAATAAACAATGACTTTGGAAGGAGACAGCCTTGTGTTTGAAGCTCTGCTACTTAATACTGTATGTCTGCCAGTCAATAATTTGCCCTCTCTGAATCTTAGATTCCTTGCATGTGAAATGGGGATGATAACACTTATCTTGGAGGGTTATTGTGAGGATTATGGGTTGTATGGACTTACGGGAAAATAATAATACAGTGTTTGGCCCATAATAGGTGTTCAATTTATGGTTGTTATTATTACCAGCCTAGATTGTGACTCTCTCATGTTGTGATGAAGACACACAGTGAGGGCCTACAGGTCTCAAAAGATGACAGAAACAAAAAATTATGAAACAGGGAAAAGTTATTACCACAGGTGCTATGGTCTGAATGTTTGTGTCCCCTCAAAGTTCATATGTTGAAAACCTAATGCCCAATGTGTTGGTAGGGCCTTTGAGAGGTGCTTAGGTCACGAGGGTGGAGCTCTTGATTCGTGGTCATGATTCGTGCTCTTATAAAACAGACACCACATAGCTCCCTTGTCCCTTCCACCATGTGAGGACACAGTGAAAAGATGGTCATTTATGAACCAGGAAGTAGGACAGACATCTTACCAGACATCAGCTCAGCTGGTACCTTGATCTTGGATGTTTCAGCCTCCAGAACTGTGAGAAATAAATTTCTGTTGTTTACAAGTTACCCAGTCTATGGTATTTGGTTATAGCAGCCCACAGGCACTAAGACAATAGAGAATCAAATTATGTCCTCATCAAGTTCTGGTTCCCCGTTTTCAAGGGAAGATTCCTGCCCCTTTCTCCTTGCATGCTTTCTAGGCCAAGCCAATGCATTCACTAAATTGGCTATTTATAATACAGCACTATGTTAAAAAAATTACTACTAACTTCCAATTGCAGCTTATAATTTGGGGTGATGTTAAAAATATTTAATAACCAAGTAGCGGGCACACCTGTGTCCCACACTCCAACTGATAGCCCATATGAGCCCCACTTCCTGTCATGAACAGTCACAATTGACTTAGACTGTGTCAATGTGTACTTTCTAACTAAACAGATGTTTTTATATAACAGGAAATGCATGAATAAGAAGGAAAGTGACTCTGTGTGACTTCACTACTCAATGTGAGCTGCTTGGAGAAGTATACTCTGAAATGGATACAATTTTGCTTGTTTTTTTTTAAATTTATTTATTTATTTATTGGCTGCCTTGGGTTTTTTTTTTAATTTATTTTATTTCGTTTTGGCTGTGCTGGGTCTTTGCTTCACACTGTTTTCTCTCATTGAGGCGAGTGGGGGCTACTCTGTTGCAGTGTGCGGGCTTCTCATTGCGGTGGCTTCTCTTATTGCAGAGCATGGGTTCTAGGCACACGTGTTTCAGTAGTTGTGGTATGTGGGCTCAGTAGTTGTGGCTCACAGGCCCTAGAGAGCAGGCTCAGTAGTTGTGGTACATGGGCTTAGTTGCTTTTCTTGGTTTTTACTTTCAAATATTGCTTTCCTTTCCCTGTCAACATGAAAAAATGCCCAAACCCTTAACAAACAGAATAAGTGAAATTTTAATCTAGCACCTCCAAGAGTGTTCACATAGTAATTGGAGCTTTTTAAGCATATGCAGCAAATATTTTTAAAGATACTTGACAACGTTTACTTTGGCAAATATTTAATTTAAAAAATTACAGGAGACAAAGAGTAACGAAATATCCAACATTTCAATTTAGTTTCAAGTTCAGCAGTAATTTAAGTAAATGTGAACTGGACAGCTTTATAAAATATTAAGATGTAGAGTTGTGTTTAAAGTTTAAGTTGGAGACACGTTAAGTTGATGTGGGAAGTTTCTAAGAGTCCTTTCACCCTCAGGCTGAAGAGAGATTTTTAACAAACTCATACTGTCAGCACTGGAATGGGAAGAAATACAGGAAGGCAAAGCCCATTTACTGAGTAGAAGTATACTCACGGCATGTCTGAAGACAAGTCAGTTCTGTCCAAATCCCTTGGCTGGTAGGAATCATGGGGAGTTTGCTTATTGTAGCCTTGTGTTCCTTGGATTATGTTTCTCCACTGAAAACCCAAAGGATGCTGGAAGGCTGGGTTGGTTATGTATTTTAAACCTCAAGTGGCTTTAGACCACAAAAGAACAAACCCAACTCCACAGAGGATGACATTTCAGGAGGAGCCAGTGCTCGTTCCGATGCTGTCTTCCCACTTCATGTATGTTGGAAATGGTTTAAAGGTATTCAAAACCTCTGGGTTCACTGCCCATTGACTGGACTGTAATAGTAGAGCTCTTGGTAGGCTGGTTCTCAACCTGAACCTAAGGGTTCAGCCACAGCTGCTTTTTCTCTGCCAGTGCAGTGAGTTAATCACAATATCACTGGCAGAATTCAGCTCTGGGTCATTTGTCAGTACAACTATTACTACGTCTATCAAGCGTCATGTGAGCTACCTGTTTGTATATGTGGTAAATACTCTACATGGACAGCACTGGCTGGTATAAACTGAACTGCACTTGTGCCAAGAAAATAGCTTCACACACTATAGACATGTTGGCTTTTTTCTGCAGCCTCTTGGGTTGTGTGAACTCTGGTAGGAGCCAAACCCCAGGATGGAGACTGAGTTCTTTGGCCACCAGCTGTGTTGGGCAGTTTCACAGGGCACATGAGGCAGTTCCAATTGGCAAACAGCACTTCCTTTTAATAAATCAATTGGCATCTTCCTTAGGGAAGAAACAGAAATGGGAAAGAGCTAGTCTTCACTGTGCACTGAGGATGTCAGACTGATATCTTTATAAAAATTTCTTAAGCTGAAAGTATCTAAGAATATCAACAATGTATTGCAAAACAAAACAAAAAAAGTCTAAACCTTTATCATCATCATCAGGGAGGTACAGAGGACAAAATTAAATAGTGCCCAAAAGACTCCTAGGCTCCCAGAGCAGAACCATTATGACTTGGCACCCGTGTTGCTAGAACATCTTATGAGCAGGTACAATGCCAAATGAACACATGTGAACAAGAATACTCAGCAAGGAGGAAGTGTTTATCAGTGAGTATCAAATCTGACTAGAAATAGGAAAGAACGGTGCCATCTGCTCCGTGGACAGAGCCATCCCGGCTGTAAGACAGCAGATCACTACTGGTGAAAGTCTGGGGTAGAAAGAAAAGACTTGCATCCAGCCAGTTAGTGAAGCCTGGTAAATAAGCATTTCCCAATGTTTAAGCATGCTTTACCCACCCACCATCACAGAGGAGGGAAACATTGTAAATCAAATCACTACGCTTTGCTGCTCATCAGACATTGATTATTATTCTCCTGGGCAAGTGGAGAAAGTGGCTAATTGTTTGGATGCCTTTTGTGTGTATATTATCCATGAAGATTGCATACTTTATTGGTGAAGTTTTTTTTTTTAAACATCTTTATTGGAGTATAATTGCCTTACAATGGTGTGTCAGTTTTTGCTTTATAACAAAGTGAATCAGTTATACATATACATATTTTATTGATAGTTCATAAATTTACAGATACTACAAGGGGGGAGAGGAAGTTCAGTGTGTGCCAAGAGCAGACAGCTTGGTTTATTTCCAACTGTATGGTATCCTAACGTTGTCTCTGGAGGGTGCTTTTCTTCCTCCCTTCCTCCGTCCCTCCTTCCCTTCCTCCCTCCCTTCCTTCCTTCCCTTCTTCACTCCCTCCTTCCTTTCCTTTCTTCCTCCCTTCCTCCCTCCCTCCCCTCCCTTCCTCCCTCCCTTCCTCCCTTCCTCATTCATTCCCTCCCTCCCTCCCTCGCTCTCCCTCTCTTCCTCCTTCATTCCCTCCCTCCCTCCCTCCCTCTCCTCCTCCTTCATTCCCTCTCTCCCTTCCTCCCTCCCTTCTTTCCTCCCTTCCTCCCTCCCTCCCTTCCTTCCTTCCCTTCTTCCCTTCTTCCCTCCCTCCCTCCCTTCCTTTCTTCCTCCCTTCCTTCCTCTCTTCTCCCTCACTTCCCTCCTTCCCTTCCTTCCTCCTTTCCTTCCTTCCTTCCCTTCTTCCCTCCCTCCCTCCCTCTCTTCCTCCTTCATTCCCTCTCTCCCTTCCTCCCTCCCTCCCTTCCTTCCTGTAAATACAGCTTTATTGAGGTATAAGTTACACACATTAAACTGCACATACTTAAAGCATACAATTGATGTTTGTATATATGTTTATATCCATAAAATTATCACTACAGTTAAGATAATTAATGTATTCATAACCTCCAAGAGATTTCTTTGTGTTCCTTTGTAATTCCTTCCCTCTTGTTCCTCCCCATTGCTTTCCCTCTTGCCAGGGCAACCACTGATCTGCTTTTTGTTACCCACAGATTACTTTAAATATTCTAGAATTTCATATAAATAGAATCATACAATATGTACTTTTTTGTTTTTGTTAATTTCTTTCACTCATTATACTTATTTTGAGATTCATCTACATTGCCATATGTCAGTAGCTCATTCTTTTGTATTGCAGAGTGGTATTCTATCATAATGGTTAAAGAACCACTTGTTTATCCATTCACGTGTTGATAGCGTTTGGATTGTTTCTAGTTTTTTGGCTATTACAAATAGAGTTGTATGAACATTCACATATAAGTCTCTATGTAGACAGAAGCTTTCATTTCTCTTAGGTAAAAGTCTAGAAGTGGAATGGCTGAATCATATCATAGGTGTATATTAATTTAAGAAACTGCCACATTGTTTTCCGAAGTGGTTGTACCATTTTACATTTCCATCAGCAGTGCATGAGGGTTCCAGTTCTTCCACATTGTTATAGATATTTGATATGATAAGTTTTAAAATTTTATTCATTCCAGTGGATGTGCAGTGGTATCTCATTTTGGCTTTAACTTGCATTCCTTTATTGATAAATGATGTTGAATATCTTTTCATCTGTTTATTGCAATCTGCATGACTTCTCTGGGAAGGTGTCCAAATTTTTTGCCATTAAAATTTTTTCCTTGAGTTTTTAAAGATCTTTATGTATTCTTTAAACAACTTCTTCATCAAACATATATTTTTGCATATATTTTGCAAATACTTTCTTACTCTCTTAGTATTGTTTTTAAAAGAGTGTGTTTTAAATTTCAATGACGTCCAATTTATCAATTTGTTATTTTATGGATCTTGCTTTTGGTGTAATACCTAAGAAATCTTTGCCTAACTCAAGGTCACAGAGATTTTCTCCTGTGTGTTTCCTCTTTCTCTTCCTTTTCATTCTTTGGTGCCAGGAGCAGAAGTGGTAGAGCTGGTTTCTAGATGTTAAGAGATTCCTGTTTTTTGCACTGAGCAGCTCTGTGCCATCTGGCTACTTGCCATTTGGATTTGAAACATTAGAAAGTCGGTGGGCGCAGGAGCCTTGAAAACTTTCTGTGAAACCTTGCATTCCAACAAAGAAAAAATTCACTAATTGCTTTTAAAGAACTTATCAAGAAGGTTTCAGAGGTACTCAGTTGGTGTTTCCAAGAAAAAGCAAAAGCAGTTTTTTATAGTATTTTGAAATGTTAACCAGTGGCATTTATTATCTAGTAAAACTGGGAAATGGGAAGACCCTTCTTGGCATTTTAATCTTAAAATATTCAATATAATTAAGATATTATTTCTTTCAATTTGTGCTGTTCTCCCTAATTTGGATTGAGTATTTCTGGAATGTGAGCTTAGCTAGTGGCTCAAAATAAACAATCAATGTCGTGCTGAATGAACTGTTCTAAAGACTTAAAGTTAACGTGATAACAGCACATGTTTCTGGGTTCCATTTGGTCACAATTTTTGAAAATACTTCCTGTGAATTTTAATTCTGGTATGAGCTCTATTTACTGAAATTGCTTTAATTCAAGGCAGACTTTATATGATGTTTTCCTAAACATCCTAGTGTTTTAAGTGACTAATATGGAAATGAACCCCCTCCTTGAAGCCACTTTTTTTAAAGCAATCCTCATACTGTGAGAACAAGAATTATTTGAAAAGTTTCTATTTAGTTAATGTAATTCTTATACAGCAGATAATCTAAAAGAGTTGCTTAGTTAATGCCATGTGATTGTTTTACTGAATATTTGTTCTGATGTTATTACAAATATTGCTCATTACTTGTGGGACTTTTGAGATCATTTTGCAGAAGTCATGTATATTCTGCATTCTTAAATTTAGATTTAAGTTTTGCATTTTCTGCACTGAGGAGGCTGTCTATCTCTCAAGCTGGTTAAAGCAGTTTCAAAGGCAATCAGAAAAGTTGTTTTGCTTTGGCAATATAAAAGTTAGCTGAAGGGTTTGGAAATGTTCATATAGGAAGGAGGGAGAGAGGGTTGAATTTCTTGCCATGGGCTACCACTAGAGCAACCATTAACAATTTAAACAAGGGTGATTTTTTAAAGCAAAACTGTGCAAGTAAGGTTTCTTACCTTGAGGCAGGCAGAGGACATGGCTGGGCTCATACATTTTTAGCAGCTGACATATTAATGAAACTACTTGCATTGAAATGAGCTAAATTCTATTACCATTTGTGGCCTTCCAACTGATTTCTGAGGCATTTATTGAACTTCAAAAAGTGCTTCCAGAATCAATTAAAAATAATTTGTAGATTCAACATGTATGTACCCATGAACGGTCAACATTTATATTAACTTGGTTCATATCATGTCCAATTTTCTTTAAAGAGTTGGTGTTTTGATAGCTAAACAATAAAAGAAATAAAATCTGCCAGAAATTGTAATGTAATTCAGTGAATTTTTCCAATTTTACTTTTCCTCTTTTGGGGGAAAACAATCACCAAAACATTCATTGGCCAAAAAGCCGTTTATTAGTTACCAGCAAATAGGTAATCTGCAAAATTAGAGAGAATAACTTGTTTGGAACAACTGGGAAGTAACTGCATCATATAATAGTGGGAAGAAATGGAGTTCTTTAGTTTCTGAATCTGAAAGTAGCATTATTATCATATGGGAATTAGAATTTTGGAGTAAAATAGTGAATTTGTCACAGCACTGGTCTGTTCTGATTTTGGTTATAATAGTTTGCTTTTTTCTTTTCTAAACTACTTTTACATAAATTATATTACTGAGCTCTCACATCAAATATTACTGTGAACAAAAGATAAACTAGAAACACAGAAAAGTTAGTTTGCACTAGGTAACATTGCCAGTTAGCAGAGAAATTGGGATAAGAACACTGTCTTTCTCTAATAGTTTTTTCCTCTGGAAGTTGATGCCAATTTTTTCTTTTTTTTTTAAAGCACTTCTTTCTGTTAATGGAATATCCAACTGTATGCCATTCTGCTTTTGTTAATATCCACCAGTAGATGAGAGTAAAAAATGAATGCCAGTGAACTTGGTGGCAGAAAAATGGAAACTTTGAAGAAGTCACATGTGCTGTCTAGACACCCAGTATCCTACTTAGAGAAAACATAGATGTTCTGCATCCCAAGGTTTAGGTTTAAGACTTTGGAGCTGCACTGAGTGTGCCTCTCACTGAAGCTTCTTTCAAGTGATCTTTCCAAGAGATTCCAGAGAGGAGGCCTGTCTACTGTAGGATGGGCCTACCCCAAGGTCTGCTTCTGCATCAAGGTGTGTTTTTGCATGCTCCATCCTTTTTGCAAATGTGAAGATCATGTCCTGATTGAAAAAGAAATATAACTAAATGCCTGTGACATATAGGGGATGCCAGGGACAGGAACTGAAGGGGAATTCTTAGGCATGCCTGGCAAATGTCTGCTGCAATCGAGAGTGTATCTGTGCTACAGTGGTCTATGCCATGTGACTTCATGAGGCTCCTAAGAATAACAAGAAGTAACAGAAAGATGCTTATTACTTCTCAGGAAAAGCAGGGTAGCCATTTGCTTACTCTCATGAGACCTAGGACTACACATAAGATATTAGTCTATCCTAGAAATTTCCTTACCCATGATATAACTCAAAAGGAATACCACATTTCTTTAGTACAAGATGTCTTTTTTGAGTTTCCTGTCTCTTTTAGATAACAAAAGAATTGGCCCTGATTTTAGCCTGCAGCACATTTTAATGAATAGCTGACTTATTAGGACATTCTTACAATGAAATACCAACTTTCTTTGAAAACAAGACAGCTCAAAGTCCATCCTGATTTTCTCCAATGTGTCACCACATTTTAGAGAAAAAGTATATTTCTGACTCTACAAATCCAGTGACTCTCATACTTGGTTTAATGCTGTAGTGGACGTTTATTGTTGTTTTGGATTCTCCTTCTTTGGTAGCAGCACCTTGATGTCAATGTGGCGAATTACTTTTTCCCCATGTGTGATGGTAAAAATGTATATCAGTATGCCTTCCCAGCTAAGGGCTCATCATGAGACTCAAGTCAGGCCTATCAGACAGCCTCTTGGGACTTTGATTCATGAGTGAATGACACAAGCATGAAACGCAAGCTTTGTGTAAATGTGGTCCAGTGGTGGCATCCTGACAGTAGTGTTGGGAGTTTCTGCTACTACACCCTAGAGCGCCCCTGTCTTCTGTCTTTTTTTCATAAGCTCGCTTTCTCAGTCTTTAATCATTTCTGTGACCTACCCCATAAACTTAATAAATCTCCTTTCTGCAAAAGGGTTCACATTGAAGGAGCTCCTCAGTAAACTTTGGAGATGTCTGGGAAAGATTTCTGAAAGAGGTGCTATATGAGCCAAGTCCTAAAGGGCCAGGATAAGTTATTCACGTGGAGAAGGGTGGGTTTATTTTAAAGGTAGTGGGAGCAGTATGTGCAAAGAATGTGACACATGAGAAAACAGATGGCATATTTAGGAAAAGGCAAATTTTTCACGTGACTTAGGAGAGATATTGAGATTGGGAGCATGGTCAAGAGTGAGGTCATTCAGGGAATTTTTGCCATGCTAAGGGCGTTATATTTTATCTTGAGAATACAGAAAACCGTTGAAGGGTTTTGGGCAGGGCAATACATGAGCACTATTGCTTTTTTTTTTTTTTTTGCGGTACGCAGGCCTCTCACTGTTGTGGCCTCTTCCGTTGCGGAGCATAGGCTCCAGACGCGCAGGTCCAGTGGCCATGGCTCACGGGCCCAGCCGCTCCACGGCATGTGGGATCTTCCTGGACCACGAACCCGTGTCACCTGCATTGGCAGGCGGACTCTCAACCACTGTGCAACCAGGGAAGCCCCACTATTGCATTTTGAATGGCATGCTGGAAGTAGTGCGGGAATGGAGTGGGGAGGGGCAGGAAAGCCTGTGAAAGGCTAATGTTGTAGTCTTGCTGACAGATGTTAGTGACCTAGAAAATAGCAGTGGGGATGGGGAGAAATAGAGGAATTTGAGAGGCATGAGGAGGTTGAATCAATAGAACTTGATAAAGGATTTTATGAAGAGACTAGTGAAAGAAAGAGATAGTCACTGTTCAATCTTTGGATTTCTACCTTGGATAACTAAGTTCCTGAAGGTATCCTTTGCTGAAAGTAAGGACACAGCAGGAAGGTCAGGTATGCGAGGAAGATTCATTTCGGACACAACAAATTTGATGGACTTATGCAACATTCAACTGGAGGTGTCCCATAAGCTGTTGTAAATGTGGGTCTGGACTCAAGAATGAGATCAGAGGTGGAGTTAGATACATCTAGAGATAGAGTCTCCTCTGCAATCACTCTTTCCCCAACTTCTTTCTAAGTGAGCATTCTCAAGGTCTCTGTGCTAGGAAATCCTTACTTCTCATGCTGCTACAAACACTCCCTGGACAATCTCATCCCTGTTTATGAATTCTACTACCACTTGCAAATTGACTAAAAACAAAGCAAAACTCCCTAATCTACTTTCATAAGTTTTTTCTTGACGTTTCTATTCAACTATATTCTTAACATTTCCATCTGGTTGTCCTTACTGGTGTCTTCACTTTTAAGAATTTCAATATTGAATTCATCGTTTTTTCTCAAATACCTACTCTGAATGACAAAAAAGAAAACTCTGCTTTTTTTTGTTTCTTTCACCTGTCACTGGCGCTACCACTTGTCACTCAAGTGATCATCCAGTGATGGAGCTCCCTTTCCATGTATGTTTCCTGTTGATACTGTAACACATCACCATAAACTTAGTGGCTTAAACAATACCATTTTATTATCCTACAGTTCTGGAGGTCAGAAGTCTGCTGCAGATCTTACTTGGCTAAAACTAAGGTGTCGGCAGGGCTGTGTTCCTTTCTGAAGGCTCTAGGGAAGAATCAGTGTCCTTGCCACCTAGAGCTGGAGGACACCCGCATTCCTTAGTTCGTGGCCTTTCCTCCACTTTCAGAGTCAGCCACATCAAGCCAAGTCCCTCTTAGACTGCCACCTCTCTGTCTCTCTCTCTCTTTTTTTTTCTTTCTGATTTCCTGTTGCACTTTTAAGGACCCTTGTGATTACATCAGACTTGCCCAGATAATCTAGGGGATTTGCCCAGATAATCTAGGGTAATCTCCTTATTTTACTGTTCATTCATTGGCCCCTTAATTCCATGTACAAACTTAATTCTCCTTTGTTTTATGACATGACACATTCACAGGTTCTGGGGTTTAAAACTAGGACATTATGGGGGACCATTATTCTGTTTACCACCCTCCCCTTCTCTCTCATTAACTCACCTACTCACCCCATAAGCATACCTTATCCTGCTCTCTGTTTCTTCATTATATTTATAATTACCTAACATGTTGTAAATTTACTTGTTTACTTTCTGTTTCCTCCACTGGAATGCATCATAAAGCATTATAAGGCAAAGACTTTGTCTTGTCCATTGTCGTGTCTAGAGCCATGCCAAAAACATAGTAGGTGCTCAATAGATATTCCTTGGATAAATGAATGAATAAAAATCTAATTTGTCACTGAAGACTGTGAATTTGACCTTGATAACATGTTTCACATATCCATTCTGTTTTATTCATACTCACTGTCACTTGTGTTTTGTCACACGAAAAATTAACACTCATTTTTCTTGGAAGGCTTCACTATTTCAGTAGATTCCTAGCTAGTGTGTGTACCTCCAGTTTCTGTACCCTGTTTCTTTTTTTCTTTTTTTTGATAATTTTGTTATTGTTGTTATTTTTGACCATGTCAAACATATTAATATTCTCATTTTATAAATTTACTGGGAAGATTAAATTAATATGTGTAACCTGCTTCAAACATTGCTGAATACACTGATAAATGTCTGATAAATGTTAGTTATTATTATTACTATTCTTCTTCTAGATGCTGAGCTTTTTATAGGAAAGTACTGTTGGCCATTCAACTCTGTATCCCCAGAGCCAGATACAAATTTGACACAAGTGATCAATAATATTTTTTTGAACAATGAATATGTATTAGTTATTCTCAGAATGTCAGGACCTAATTAATGGATAGACACTAATCTAGAAATGACTTGTGAATAGATTTGAAAATTTGCAGTTTACCTCTTTTCATTTTCTTTTTCCCTGCTCTGTGAATTAGGATCTTGAGCTTATTTCTTGGATAGAATGCACTCAGTATATAATTAGATGGTGTTAATGAACTTGGAATTTAATGAACAAAAACGAATTTGTTGGGAATTATTCAGTAAACAAATATTTATGGAGGGAGTAGTATGTGTGGGACCACCTTTTAGGTGCTGGAATTAACAATGTGGCATTCTCCACAATCGGAACCAGGCACGGTTATTTTAATCTATAGTTAAGTAAACAACAGAAGCCTGGTACTGCTTTGTTTCCTTCTCACTACACCTTCAGGGACAACCTTTCACCAGAGTGAATAAGGGAACAACCCAAGTCCACTGTTCCCTGCCAGGTCCCACGTTGTTTGTCCCCAGAATGAGTGCTGTTGACCTTGTGGTTGGTTTCATCTGAACTTCCCCGTTCAGCTTACTGACCATGGATCGCTTGCAGGGCTGGGTGTCCTCTTCTCTCTTCCCTGTTTCTTCTGGCTCTTAGCTCTGTTAGATTCCCTTTTCTTCCCCAACAGGAAAGTCCTTGAAAAAACATGATCTAAAGTGACTGGTAATTCTCCTAATTTTCAGTCTTTTTCATAAGGTTTTAGAGAAATCTGGGTTTTCGAACCACTATTCCAGAAAGGAGTACAGCTCTTGGCTGGCTAGCCCTCTTGTTGCATCTATTTCCATATCTTTGGCATATAATCGACATTCATAAGTAAAAGCTGGCTTATATGAATCCTGGTTCATCTGTAAGTACTGACTCCTTAGATCCCTAGGATTGAGTATATCACCATATGCCCATTCCAGAATTGTATACTATTCTTCTGTTCTACAGTTGCAGTCTACCCAAAGCTTAGGGTAAGAACTCTGATTATATTCATTTTTCCCTGTCAGGAATAATTCATCCTATTCTAATTTTCTAATCAGCACCCTCTGTGTGAAATAATCCCTTTAATATTTCAGTATGGATGTCTAATCTGAGATATGTCATATGTGCCACTTTTATTGTTTGAGCAGCCCTCTTCCTGCTTAGCAACACTCAGCACCTTAGCCATCCATCCCTGGTATACCTCCCTTTGCCTGTTTCCTCATATGTAAAAGAGGGGTAGTGGTATGAGTATCTAGCTCATGGGCTTGATGCATGGATTAAAATGAGTTAATAATATGTGTTTTCCTTAGCATGGTGCTGGAATTCTGTAAGTGCTCAATAAATGATAGTTATTATCATTCCTATCATTAATATTACTCTTGGTCCCCAAGGGATAGAAATATTTTAGTTGTAAGTATTCCTAATGTATTCCTTCATGTAACTGGGATATTATAGGTTAATTTAAACATTTTAAAATCTTTAAATACTTTTAGATTTACAGAAAATTGCAAAGATAGTATGGAAATTTCCACACCCAGTTTACCTCATTGTTAAATCTTACATTTCTACAGTACAGTTGTCACAACCAAGAAACCAACACTGGTACATTACTATTAACTAAACTTCACACTTAATTCAGGTTTCAGTAGTTTTTCTCTAATATCCTTTTTTTTTGCCTATTTCAAGATCTCATCCAGGCTACTATATTACACTTAATCATCATGCCTTCTTGGTCTCCTCTTACTGGTCTTCTCCAGCTTCTCAGACTTTGTTTATGATGATCTTGACAGTTTTGAGGAGTACTGGTTGGGTATTTTGTAGAATGTCCCTCACTTGGGATTTGTCTAATGTTTTTCTCATGATAAATCTGGAGATACGTGTTTCTGAGAGGGAGACCATAGAGGTGCCGTGCTCTTCTCATCACAGCAACTTAAGGGTCCATACTATCAACCTGACTTATCATTGTTGATGTTGACCTTGATCATCTGACTTAGATAGTGTTTGTCAAGTTTCTCTACTATAAACTTAGTTTTTTCCTCCACCTTTCCATATTCTGTAAAATCAAGTCACTAAGTGTGGCTAACATTCAAGGAATGGGGAGCTCAGGTACCTTACTTGTGGGGAATATTTATGTAGATTATTTGGATTCTTCTGTAACTGAGATTTGTCTTTGCTCCCTAATTTATTTATTTATATATTTATTCAATCATTTATTTATAACAGTTTGAACTCATGGACATTTATTTTATAGTTTGGGTTATAATCCAATACTACATTATTTTGTTATTTGGTTAAAATTATTCAGTTTTGGCCATTGAGATCTTTCAGCTTGGTTCCTGTGTCCCTTTGACATGCTCCATCACTTTGTTTTTTGAGTGCTTCCTTGTTTTCTAGCACTGCACATTGCTCTGACTTGCCTTGTATACTCCCGGACCCAGCCCTAGCATCATCTATTTCTACATGTAACCCCGGTTCCCTTTATTGGAGAATGTATTAGAAGCCAAGATCTGGGCACTGGGTGATTAGCTTTTGATGATTTTTAAAATTAATTAATTAATTTTTTGCTAGTGGCAGCAGGCTTCACTTTGTTTCATACATTTCTTAACAGTAGCCTATGGGTCAATCCTACCTCTTTTACAAATTACCAGAAGATGTTTCACTCTCAACACTTTTTGCCTCAAAACAATTTGATAAACACTTGGTTCATATTGCTTGGGAGAGTTAAATTCAATTATATTCTATTTTCTTCTGTTTAGGCACCTAGATAATTTTTATGCAATACCAAGATATATATCATTTATTTCTCCTCTTGCCCTCAATCCCACTCTCCCAAGGAGTTACAACTATAGTCAATTATTTCACAACCCATCGGTGGTGTCCCACTGTTCAGGTAAAATGTACAACTCTTTATAAAAGGCCCCGAAGTTTCGATGCCTGTACTAGGAATTTACTGTACAAAATGGAGTCGCAATAAATGCAGTGGACACTTGATAAGAGATACATGCTGAAACTTTAAAAATTCCCCAATTTGGTAACACAATATACTCTGTAAACAATTATTAGTGGAAAGAAATAACGCCTGTTGAGAAATTGTGTTTATCTAAGTGACTTGCTGAAGACTCAGGTTCAAAACTCAGGAAAACTAGAAATTAGTACACACCATAAACCTTTAAGGAATGTGCAAAAATTTTAAATTTCATATCAAATCTAAGGATGTCAAAGACTTAATATTTTTTAATTTTTATTTTATATTGGAGTATAGTTGATTAACAATTGTGTGCTAATTTCAGATGTACAGTAAAGTGATTCAGTTATACATATACATGTATCTATTTTTCAAATTCTTTTCCCAGTTAGGTTATTACAGAGTACTGAGCAGAGTTCCCTGTACTATACAGTAGTCTTAATTTGATAGAGAAGGAGAACCCCACATCTCATTTGGAATACATTTCTTGAACCCTATTAGAACCAGCTGTTGTGATGAAAAGATAGAAAATGCATCACCTTGCTCTTGCCTCCAGCTTGATTGTGTCCCCATCTTCCCACAGTTGGCTGGAAAGCTAGACAGAATGTGAGGTTGGCAGGAATGGGAATTAAAGGAGAAGATACTGTTTGGAAGATGTAAATAATGTAAGTGGGTAGGGATAAAAATGTTGTGGCAAACACAAACAAGGTAACAGTGAAAAAAAATGACTCAGGAATAGGGATTCTGTTCAAGAAATAGGGTGCTCTAAAGTAGGAGGGCCTGAAGGACAGGGGTTATAGGTTCAGAGTAAAGTGAAATTAAGGGATAAGCTATGTATGGAAAGAACATTCCAGGTACATGGAACAGAAAAGTACAAAGGCCTAGAGGCTTTGCTGATAAAAATACATTCTAATTGCCAATAATTTCTAGATGCTTCTTAGGAATTTCTAGTTATGGACTCTCTCTGAGAAATTTAGTCTAGTTCTAAAGTTTGTGGAGTCATGGAGATGTTCTTGAAGCAGGATGTTGTCATATATTCTTGATTTTGAACAGGTAAATTCATTTTTTCTTTCTTTGAAATTTTTCTCAAATAAACATTTTTAGAAGTATTGAGAGAAAATTAATACAGCAATGATTGACTTCATTGCCTACTCCTGGAAATTCTTTAGTTCCCCAAGAAAATCTGGGGGACTTTCCTCTAAAACACACAGCTCTGCACAACGTTTTTCACTAATTCTCAACAGTGGGTTAAATCTTGACATCAGCATGTCCAGGGAAGCTTTTGTAAGCCTGTTTATTTGTAACAGTTGTTAGAATTTGACATTTGATTTAACTTACCCATATTTTTGGAGACTGTAAACTAAGAAAGCATCTGAAATATGCATACACTTGTTATGAAGAAAGATACAGATATACGGGTAGGATTTTAAAAAAAAGCTTTCAGTAAAACTCTTTCTACTTTAGGTTTGAAAAGACTTGATACTTTTCTAAAGGTTCTCAGCCAGCTGATTTCAGTCCAGGAGGCTAAAAGGAACATAATAAGAAACCTGTTCTTGTAAAATGTTCAGTCTGTCTGAAACAAGTTTGAGCAGGAAGCATTTGTGAGAAGCCTGTTCTCTGAGTCTCCCTCCTGGTTCTTCACTCCAGGAAGTTTGCTCCACACCCAAATGAGTATCTGAAACTTCAGTGATTTTCCTGTTTCATACTAAGACTATTAAATGGAAAGTAGGAAAGTGAGTCCAACTTCTCAGTATAGTCTAATGACATAGCAATTCTCATTTGCTTCTGATGATATTGTCTGGATCAATTCCATGTGGTTTTGTCCTTCTTTAGAGCTGAACTTTGATCTCCTAAACTTAGGGATACCGCAAGTATTTCATTCTCCTGCCACCATTGTAAACCCTGTGTACTGGCGAACTAAAAACCCAAACCAGGCCCTAGGAATTCTTTACCCAGAGTTTACCAGCTCATGCCTCCAGCATTTATTCAATTTTTATTCTATGAATAAGTCAAAGTAATTACTCTTAATAATCCTCAAAATACAGAAAGCAAATACTTTTATAAAAGATTATTTTTTTCCAGATGTAGATAATAAAATACAGAAAGTCACGCCTTACTTACAATCAGATGATTATTTTAGTGCAAATTCTATGTTCACAAGAATTACACTGCCAATAATAATATTAGTAATAACAATAGTAATAATAAATAAGTAACAAATAATAAATAATAATCTCTAGTCATTCAAAACTACATATACTGAGAACCCATTGTATGGTACATACTATAATAGATGAGTATGTACGTATGAATATAGAAGAACCAAGGAAATAGGTGTTTTATTTTGAGGCATTTAATAATAACAATACTTATTGAGTTAATGTGTGCCAGCTATTGAGCTAAATCTATACATTAAATAATGTGATCCCAATAACCAGCCTAGGAGCTAGGATAGGTGCTGTTGGTTTCTGCATTTTACAAATAGGAAATTAAGGTTTAGGAAGATTAAATGAATTGTCTATGGTCAAGCTAACAGGAAGTGATGGAAGTAGGATTTGAATTTGATTTTTTTTTGACATTACAGCCTGTAAATTTTTCTTTGAACATTTAATTTTATTTCCCTGCAAGTTTACATTCTAGTTGAGGATTCAGGACAAACACATGAAATAATGCTTGCCAAACAATACATAAGTGACCATGAGTACTTATAACCCAGATTATTAAAATCAACAGAGCATGCCCAAATGAAGATGTAATTCACATTGGAAGCATTTCCTACAGAAAGTAAATTTGAAACTGTATGGGCAGCTGTGAAAAAATATATTTTTGTGAAGATAGTAAGAAATAGAATGAAAATATTATGTTAAAAAGATAAACCTTCACTTTTTAAAAATACATAGTTTAATTGGGGTGAATTGACATAATATCATATTAGTTTCAAATGTACATCATGATTCGATATTTGTGTATATTGCAAAATGATCACTACAATAAGTCTAGTTAACATCCATCACCATAGATAGTTACAGCTTTTTTCTTGTGATGAGAACTTTTAAGATCTACTCTCTTACTTTCAAATATACAAAATTGTATTATTAACAATAGTCACCATGCTGTACGTTACATCCCCATGACTAATTTATCACTGGAAGTTTGTACCTTTTGACCCCCAAACCTTTACTTAATAGATAATTCTAGGTGCCTAGAAAACAAAATAACAAAAATTATATCATCTTATATCTGTTAATATGCAAAAGTTTAAGAAAACATAAATTGATTTCATTTGTAGATTAATGGTCCTTAATGTGATAAGATCATCTTTAATACAAATAAAAAGGAACTAGAAGAATCTTCAGTATAAAGGCTTAGAAAAAGTACAACATTTGAAAACCTCAACATTTAATATATGCTGAAGTAATGGACACTCCACAGTTTTGTCACGAATTCATTCTAAATTGTCTATGAAATCATCAGAACCCACAACCGCTTCCCCATCCTACCCCACTTCACCCAATTCCCACCACACACACACAATGCTCTTGGTGTTGAAAAGAAAGAAAAAGATATCTCACATTACAGGTATGATTTCCATAATCATGGACAGAACTCTTCCGAACATTCACCAACTAACTCCGTCCTATGAGAATATATCTTAATTGACTTGTTTCAAGTTAGATCTTTGTCAGTAGGGACTTCTAGTGTTGTTTTCTATTTCTATCATTGTCAAAGATGATATATTACACCTCTCTATTTTATTACTGCATCTTTCATATTCAAGAATTCAACTTTTATATTTCTTTTAGAGGAAGTGTGTATGTTTTTAATAAGGAATGTCTCCAAATCATAGGAATTCCTCTTGTCTACTTTCCCCTTTTTCAGAAAAGCATGTTTAGATGATTTAACCAAGGAGAGAGTTGGAGGAAAAGCAAGTTAGAATATTCTAGGCAAAGAATAAAATGAAAATATTTTTTAGAGAACAAAAGTATGGTGATGTGATACTGACAGGAATGAAGGATGCAACAGAGATGTGCCTTTACAATGATGTAAAATGCTACCAAATCTTCAGTTATAATATTCAGGGATTAATGGATTTGAGTGACAGTATAAACTATGAGTCATAGATTTCTGTGTTTCTCTGTAGGAAGTCTTAGCAATTTTGTATATTTTACAATATATAGGGGAGAATATATGTAATCTTTTAAAAGATCGTCTCCTGAATTTACCAAACGAAAAAATTTTAAAGAGCAGTTGTCTAAGAGGTAATGCATAAGAAGAGCTTTGTGATGGCAGAAAGAATGTTATCACTAGAAAGAGGTGACAGGGAAGAATCGAGTAGCTCCAAGCCAGAAGGAGAAAATAGTGATTGAGAAGACAAAGGTTCATCCAAGGAATAGACTAGATTGATACCAGGAAAATTATTTGTTTTTAATGCAAATATCCTATCTTGGAGTCAACACCTCTCCTAGTCATCTGGATTAATTTAACTTTTTTTGTAATGCATTTTAATGCTCTTCATCAATGCTAAAAAACCAAATATATATACACTTGCTAGTGTGTGGTCCCACATCGGGATGGGATGGAAATAAACTTCAGGACTACAAGTCACTTTGAGGCCCTGTGTGCCCCAATAATATTTTATTCTTGATCCTACATACTTACTGTTGTTTGCAGAAGAACAAAAAAATACGTGGAATCCCTTTTTAGTATTGGAATCATTTGTATCTCATATGTGGCATATTTAATAAATTTAAATCTCAGAGCTATTCTACCTCATATTTCTTTAAATTTGAGCATTCGTTGCAAGGCTAGGGTTAGGGTTAGCTATTTTAGAGTAAATATTGAAGTTGAGTAACAGAAGCAAACAGAAAATAGACATTGAAAAGATGTTTATTCCTTCCCTAAATTAATTTAAAAAAAAGAGTAACATCAAGCTTTTAGTCATGTTGTGTCAAGCATTTGTTTGTTTTTTTTTAAATAGAAAACAAAAAGTAAGATGGCAAACCTTCTTAACTAAAATCTTAAAGTATTATATTTGAGGAGATTTAGAACCAGAGAGAAAGATTTCTGTGTATATTAGAATGGAGCCTATGCCATCTTTGATTTCTTTCATCAGTGTTTTGTAGTTTTCTGAGTACAAGTCTTTCGCCTCCTTAGGTAGGTTTATTCCTAGGTATTTTATTCTTTTTGTTGCGATGATACATGGGATTGTTTCCTTAATTTCTCTTTCTGATTTTTTATTGTTAGTGTATAGGAATGCCAGAGATTTCTGTGCATTAATTTTGTATCCGGCAACCTTACCAAATTCATTGATTAGTTCTAGTAGTTTTCTGTTGGCATCTTTAGGATTTTCTATGTATAGTATCATGTCATCTGCAAACAGTGACAGTTTTACTTCTTCTTTTCCAATTTGTATTCCTTTTATTTTATTTTTTCTCTGATTGCCATGGCTAGGGTGAACTGAGAGTAGCATTGACATATATACACTACCAAACGTAAAATAGATAGCTAGTGGGAAGCAGCAGCATAGCACAGGGAGATCACCTCAGTGCTTTGCAATGAACTAGGGGGTGGGATAGGGAGGGTAGGAGGGAGGCTCAAGAGGAAGGGGGTATGGGGACATATGTATGCATATGGCTGATTCACTTTGCTGTACAACAGAAACTAAAACTAACACAGTATTGTGAAGCAATTATACTCCAATAAAGATGTATTTAAAAAAAAAAGAATGGAGCTTAGTTTTTCTTGACTGTAAAAACAACTTTACAGTAAGACTTCACAAACTTAAGACAGGTTGGTTGTGGATGAATAGGTTAAGACATGAGATTAGGTAATCTGAATTCATGTGTTCATTCAAAAATTTTCCAGTGAGAATTTTCTTGAGTTCCAGACATTTTGCCAAGTCCTGGGGATAGAATGGTGAACAAAGCCAACATTTGCCTCTGCCCTCTTGGAGCTGGTATTCTAGAAGGAAAGACAACATTAGTTTATCAATAAACACATGAAATTTCAACTGTGAGAAGGGCTCTGAAGGGGAGATTCTGGGAGAGCTTGGAATAAGGGGATTTGAAATAGTTGTGGTGTCAGGAAAAATTTCCTCAGTGAAGATGCCTAATGAGATCTGTAAGTTGAGTAAGTGGATAGGTAAGGAATGGAAATAGGAGGAGAGATGGAGTATAGTGAGCTGGTGAGCAATGTCAGTGGGGAGAGTGGAGACTGGGGAGATTGGTAGGAAGCCGACAACACAGGTCCTTATAGTCCATGTCAAGAATTTATCTTGATCCTAAAAATGGTGGGAAGGATTGAAAGACGTGAAGCAGGTAGGTGACTGAACTGGGTTTTGCCTTGCCTTTTGAAACATCCCTCTGGCTGCCTTGAGGAAAATTGACTGGAGCTGGTTTGGGTGGGTGGGTGTAGGGGGGAGATGGGAAGGTGTCGGGGGTGGTTAGCTTAGAACAGGGGAGTCCCAGCAGGAACTTACTGGGGAAGCCTAGACAAGAGATAGAAGTCACCTGTGTCTGCTTGCAGGTGGGCATGGAAGGAAGAGAAGGAATTCAAAAGATATGTAAGAGATAAAATGACAGGACCTGATGATAGAGGTGATATGGACTTTCTGTGTGTGTGTGTGTGTGTGTGTGTGTGTGTATGTATTTCAAAGTGTTGCTTTATAAAAGATGCTGAAATAGAGCAATTTTTATGGTTAATTTCCCTTTTTAAGCAAATCTTCACTTTTTCTTGTACTTTCCCTACTAGATACGGTGGTCAAAATTTTCAGGTAAACACAAAATATGTGATGATTGAGTAATTGAGTAAAAATGTAAGGGGACATTTCTCTTTATTGAAATGATTTTGACCATCAGTTTAAAATAACTATAGCACAGGTACTACACTTTGCTTAAATGTGAATTATGCCAGGCCTCCCTGAACTCCTAATCAAAGAAGTCACTTAAATAATGACTAGGTTATAACAATATATTACAGTTAAATTTGACAATAGAGAAGAATTAAAAGTGAAGAATGCTGAATAATGTTTGTTATTATCCAGGTGAAGCATGAATGATTTAGGGTCAGCCTGAAGAATGATATTGGAAAAGTGACTGGTTTCAGAAATTGAGGCTTAAAGCTACTGGGTTTCTTTGGTTTATTCATTTTTTAATGTCATGATCATACCATCCTTTTTGATAAATTTTGCAGTTTTTATGATTCTGACTTGTGGAGTAGTTAAAAACGTGTGAATTTTACAGGAGTGGTGTTTATTGCAGTATCTAGTTTTAAACCTGAATCATGCCTCGCTCTTTAAGATTTTTGTTACATTTTTGTGACTTTTCTGAAGATTAAATAAAATAATGGGTAAAGGGCTTACAAATGCTGTACCTATAGTAAGCCCTCCAGAATGTTGCTTCTGTTCATTATTATTCACACAGGTAATTCTCCTGAAGAGTCAAGTCATTTGTCTACCTGCAAGCGTTGAGAGAAATTTAACTGCTGTGAGAAATGTTTGGCATTTTTTTAATGTTGATTACTTTGGCTTCATTTAACTCTTGTATTGTTCTTTAAGGTTCTGTATTTATGTCTTGGGCCCCTAATTAGACTCTAAGGAGTTTGAGAGCAGAGATCTTATTGGACTTCTCTTTTTATATCCCTCACAGAACTTAGTACCATTCCTTGTGTGTAATAGATGTTAAATAATTACATGTAGATGGAAAAAAAAAGTGTGAATTATAATTAAAAATTCCATGTGCTTTTTACATTCTCTCATAAGTTTTATTTAGTTAGCAGTTAAGTGATTAACCTATTAAATATAACTTTAATAGCCCAGTTGCCTGTATGGTGTCTGCCACTGTATGTTTTATGTAAGAAAAAGAAATCTTGGAGATTTATAGTTCTGTAGTATCAGGCATGCTGTTTATTGAATAACTGGTGATGGATTGTATCTATAGGAGACAGCCAATGTCTATGGAACATGAACATTTAGACATTCTGGATAACATTTGGAGGTAAATTAAATCTCCTTTTGAAAATAATGAGTAATGCAAAACGGCATGTGTTTTAAAGGATGAACTAGGTTGCCACAAAGCACTGAAATAAATTAAGATTTTAAGGAATGATAGCTAGGACTTTGGTTGACTGAGATGGCCAGGTCTTGTCACCACCCCGGCTAAGTGTTCTGGCAGTTTTGCAGTGAGTGATATGTTTTCTGAAATGTATCACTGAGGTTCCAGAATTCTAAATGAAGCTAGTGTACTATGTATGACTGCATTACCTCAACCTGCTCAGAGCAGGAGGGGCATTTTAAAACACATTACAACAACTCTCCCACTCATTCTTTCATCTGCTACATCTTTTTTTTTTTTTAAATTATATGTCTGTCATTGAAAATGAGTTACAGGAAATCACATGGCAACCCAGAGAGGTTCTGAGAAATATTTTGCTTTGACTTTAAGCCTATACAGTTTTCCTTGAAAGACAAATAGATATTTTAATTGATGTTTTCCATCCTAAATGATAAATTTGGCTTGGAATGTCTTTCTGTATATTACTGTTCAAAGGCTTTGTTTCTTAGAACAAATATGAGATATCAATGTCATGGATAGGGACTTTTAAAAATGGCTGCCCCTGTGACGCAGAGCCACTGTAGCCCAGGCTTCCTATTTGTGCTGTCTTTCTGACAGCAATATTTCTTTCTGCCTTTCTGACAGCATTATTTCTGGGAAATCAAGCTAATTACTATTTTTCTTTCCCTGTTGAAAGGATTACTCATCCTCCTTCTCCACTCCTGTATGTCCTTGTCTCTTATTAAGTTAATCTATAATAATAATCCATGTGACTCCTTTGAAATTGTTTTTCTTTAACAAATGGTATCAGCTCTTTTTTTTATAGATAAGACTTTTTAAAAGATTTAATTTATTTATTATCATTTATTTTTGACTGCATTGGGTCTTTGTTGCTGCACATGGGCTTTCTCTAGTTGTGGCGAGTGGGGGCTACTCTTCATTGGGGTGTGCGGGCTTCTCACTGTGGTGGCTTCTCTTGTTGCAGAGCACAGGCTCTAGGCACGCGGGCTTCAGTAGTTGTGGCTCGCGGGCTTTAGAGCACAGGCTCAGTAGTTGTGGTGCACAGGCTTAGTTGCTCTGAGGCATGTGGGATCTTCCCGGACCAGGGCTCAAACCCGCGTCCCCTGCATTGGCGGATGG
The DNA here is from genome assembly GCF_964341445.2 of Mesoplodon mirus. Taxonomy (NCBI): domain Eukaryota; kingdom Metazoa; phylum Chordata; class Mammalia; order Artiodactyla; family Ziphiidae; genus Mesoplodon; species Mesoplodon mirus. Next base: position 158,191,300 of record NC_138977.1, read on the forward strand.
ATTCTAAACCACTGTGCCACGAGGGAAGCCCTCTTTTTTCTTTTTTTCTTATTTAACTCCATATATTGCTGTTTGGTTCAGCTTCTATGACCTTTATGAACCCTTTTTCCTAATTCTTCCTTTACCTTGGAATTTTTCTTGACTCTAAGGAAAGAAACACTTATTTAAGACTTCACATGTGCCCAGTAGTACTTATAATGCATGTTGTGTTATGTTTTTAAATTTGTAAAGTATCTCTGTAAACTTAATCTCATTTTATTTTCTTGAGATGGTAGTTGTAATTGTCTTCATTTTATAGCTGAAGAAATCAGGGTTTAGAGCAATTAAGTAAGTAATCTGTCCATGGTGATATTTTTGGAAAATGGGAAAGTCAGGGCACAAGCTGAGTAACATTATTATTTAAAAAATATATAGTTCACAAATTTTAAATATTTAATAAGTGCCTGTTATATGTAGAGTGATGGCCTTGGTATTGGGGTAGGAGTTAATATATAAAGTCTCTGCTTTCATACAGTTCATATTCCAAGATGGGGTTTTATTGACTCAATTTTTTTTTTTTTTTTGCTAAAAATACAAAACCATTGTGACATCATGTACATAATCAGTTTAGTGTGAGTTACCCTAAACATGGAGATCCTTTTTGTAAGAAAAGACTATCATATTAGGGTGACTACTGAACTATTATACATACCATGTACACATTTTCTTTATATGGAGCTAGAATGGAGCTTGCAGGTGTTTCCATTTGACTGACAGTGTGTATTTTCAGAACAATTGGTTGAGCTGAGGGACACTGTGACAACCATTAAATGGAGCCAGGTTAAATGATCTGTACAGAGAATGGCCTCTGAGCCTTGGCTAAGCATTGAACCCCATGATGGGCCAGCTAATAAAGCATGCCAGGAGACCATGCCTAGGTTTTGCTGGAGAGCTTATGCCGACTTTGTTGACACTGATATAATTGTTCTGTTAACTTATTCAAGAAATACTTCTTCTTTCTAACCCCCAACACAGAGCAAGAATTCTAATAATATCTACGCCATCTTAATACATCCCACAAAATAACAAGTTGTGTATTCTGTGAGTTAACTGTTCCATGTCCTGTAATCATGTAGCTGGAAAACAACTTGGCAACCCCAGGTATGCTGGAAAAGGTCTTTTCCCCTGAGCTCTTCTCTGAGAATTCTTAAGGGACAAAATTTCCCAGTAATATTCTACAATAACATAAGTTTACAACACTTATTCATATGGAAAATAGCTTAGAAGGAATTTGCCATCACGATTCAAACTCTGGGATGATATAGTGGAAACAAAATAATTACCCAGAATTTTAGAGTATTTCCCATATTTTAAGTTTCTTTGAAAATGATACTGTATTTTGGAGGCAATGAATCTATGGGGAGTCTAAAAAATAATAGGGAGGACCCAAATTTGATGCTTATTGGCTGTTGCCACAATTTGAACCAAGAAAATGATAAACACCATACAGAAAATTAGAAGGCTACATTATTAGACGTTTTAATTGTCTTGGACTCATGGAGTATTCTGAAGTTATCTTTGCAACTAATAAATTATTTTGATACTGGTATTGTGATATAGAGGCTTCTTTCAAATAAGCAAACACAGCCCCTTAGGCTTGGCGCATGCAAATGATAGTACAAAGATGCCTGCCTTTTAGGTCAAATTTTGCAGGAGGAAAACATTGCAGTTCTACGCAGTTCCAGCAGGGGTCAATATGTTTTCATCATTACATACTGAATGCTCAGTGAGCAAGCGGCAAAAGTGTTGATCCTAATTGGAGCAGACACAAGGATCTTCTATAATCCTCTGACATCCTTTTCAAATAATAATTCTTAGGTGGGTGGTGGGCTGGTGGCTGCAACGCCAGTGCAGTCTTCTCTACAGTGAAGCCTAACCATTGTCAATTATTTTTGATGTATGCTAGCTTAACTTAAGTCTCCTTCTTACTGGCTTTTCCATCCCACAGAAGGGTATTGCTCCTCCTAATTATTGAGACACAGTACCCAGGATGGTCAGGACAAGTGTGTTATTTTGGCTTAATGCACTCTCTCAAACCCACTGTCTTCTTTTTCAGCCTCCCTGTGTTCTTCCTGCTCAGCACACAGAGCAAGCTTATACCTTCAGTCAAATACCTTAAGATTATTTTACTTACACCCTTAATTGCTAGTCATTTGACTTTTAACTCGTTCAATGCCAGCGCTTGGAGAAAACTGGAGATACAATGATGAATATATAGATAATAGTTGCATGTATACAGCTGCCAATAGGTTCGTAATTGAGAGTAAATCCTGCCTCCATCCCAGACACTTTCTCATAATTTGTTTAGGGGCTCTGCCAGCCAGTGGTATTCAGGGAGCAAACTGTCATCCTTCACGTGCATTTTAAGGAATGCTGGTTGCCCGAGTCTCCAACTGTCACACAGAAGCTTGAGCTCTTAGAGTCAAAAGAAAAAAAAGAAAAAGAAAGGCACGCATGTCCTGCCCCACATTTGTAAGCTCATATTTTACTCTCCTTAGCCCTGACTGCAGCCCTTCCTGTTGAGCAGGGGAGTGAATGTCTCCACGCACAGACATTTTCAGAAATTCAATTCTGGAGAGCTGAGGGGTATCACGGCAGGAATGTATTAACAGGACACTTGGAAGGTGGTTAACTGCTTGAGCTGCCTGTGCTGGAGCGAGAAGGAAGGAAGAGCACATCTGATAGAGCTCCAGCTCCACAAGGCTAAACCCAAGTGGGATTTCAAAGCCATGCCCTCATGTATCTCCAAGGCAGCGGGGGGAGACGGCTGGTGGTGGCGGGGAGGGGATGTCTCTTGGAAGGTGAAACACAAGTTGTAAAGGTGAAGTCAGAGTTAGCCCAGCAAAACCAGCGGGGACTAATCTGGGTTTAGGTTCGTAACCGCTGGGATCGTTTTCCACTTATTATAGTATAGAGTTTGAAAGGTGCCTAAAATTAAATACTCCACCACAGCCTGAAGCTTCAGAGTCAGATAGCAAGGAATCTATTTAACTATACATGTAAGTACATTTAAAATATCCTCTCTAAAAATGTGTGGAGGGTTTTTACTTGCAAAGATTTTACCAGTACCCTTTAGCACATCAATAACAAAAACAAATCCAGCCATCTCTATTATTCTTGATCCATCTTTCTTTAAAGCTCATATTGGCATCCTTAAGCAAGATAGGTGGTAAAATTCTTGGATGGGACTACTCTTTATCTCTTTCATTTTAATTCTTTATTTACTTAAAAAACAAAACTTAGCTTCCTCAAATTAAGGGAAAGGTATGAAGCATAAAAGCTGTAAGTTGATGAAGAAGACAACAGTAATTTCAGCTTGGGTCTGACAGCCACCTGACAGATGATACTCATGTCTCTGATGGGTAGTCAGAAGAAGTTGGGAGGAATTTTGAGCTCATTCTTGGCTATTACAGCAGACAAAATAATTTATTTTTTTAAAACACCATGGTTAGCATGAATGGGAAAATGATTTAGGTCCATAATAATGAATCTCCTAAAAGAAGTATATATTTATTTATGTATTCCAGGAATGTTTATTGAGTGTGTACTCTATGCCAGACACTGATACAAGTACTGGGGCTATGCTGATGTATAAGATAGGCCAGGGGTGTATTCTTGTAGAGCTTACTTCTCGTTAAAATATAGGCATGTTTTGAAAGTATGTAAGTATATGTTCTAAAAAAAAACAGTGTATTTTTATTTCCTCACTTCACACGTTTGCTTCTTCATATTTAAAAATGTAGGCTGAAACACTCCTTGTATTCTCTGAAGGTGAAAAAAAATGTATCTAAAGGGTGAACTATAGAATTTCAGTGACAGTGGAATTGCTTCAAAACCTAAATTAGGAATACAGGGTATGTAAAGTGGTTTACAAATAATTAACAGATTAAGATACTTTTTAGTTAGTGCATTCATTCATAAAACTGAACAAATGTGTCTGGAGCAGCTGACACCAGAGTTCAAGGTTGCTCATCTCCCCTGTGGGAGGCCATGACAACTAAACATGAGCATTTCTTGTTCTCACAGCATGGCTTCAGGAAAACCAAATTGTCTCTGCCCTGAGAATCCTGATCTCGTGAATTACGATAAGTGAGAGGGAATCGTTTCCAAATTATGTTTTAAGACTTGTGCAGATTTTAACTCTGTCCTTACAGTTAATCCTTAGGCACTGAAGCAAACTTGAAATAGAATAAGTAGGTATCTGTTTCATTTATTTATTCAAATATAGCTCTGTGCTCAAAGATTGACCCCCTATATCTAATGACTAAAAAAAAACAATTTTGAAAACTTAATTAAAACCCATAATTTGGAGCTGTATTATAGCTTTGTTTAGTATCAGGCAGGACAGTACATTTTTCAAGTTGCCTGGGAAGTAGGGCCTTGGGGATGTGCTCTAGCTTCCATGCAATGGGCTTACAGCTCTCTTACAAGCTCAAATTGGAGGCTTTCCTATGCACTCATCTTGAGAAGAAAACTCCAGGAACAAAAATAAGACCTAGTCCTTTCCCTTCGCCATTGCTTTGGTTCTCATAGTCATCCTCTTTGCTTTTGCCCCCAAGGTATGTCATGGCCAACATATTCTTGCTCACATTTACCTTGAATTAATGAGTCATCATAAACTACCAGGTCTTCCTGCCTTGTGGATTCCTGAGTACAAGGAATGTACCCACATTTCTTCTTTTTTTTAATATTTAAATTTTATTTTTTTAAACAGCAGTTTCTTATTAGTTATCCATTTTATACTTATTAGTGTATATATGTCAAGTCAATCTCCCAATTCATCACCCCCACCACCGCTTTCCCCCCTTGGTGTCCATACGTTTGTTCTCTACATCTGTGTCTCTATTACTGCCCTGCAAACCAGTTCATCTGTACCATTCTTCTAGGTTCCACATATATGTGTTAATATACTATATTTGTTTTTCCCTTTCTGACTTACGTCACTCTGTATGACAGTCTCTAGATCCATCCACATCTCTACAAATGACCCAATTTCATTCCATTTTATGACTGAGTAGTATTCCATTGTATATATATACCACATCATCTTTATCCATTCATTTGTCGATGAGTATTTAGGTTGCTTTCATGACCTGGCTATTGTAAATAGTGCTGCAATGAACATTGGGGTTCATGTGTCTTTTTGAATTATGGTTTTCTCTGGGTGTATGCCCAGTAGTGGGATTGCTGTGTCATATGGTAATTCTATGTTTAGTTTTTTAAGGAACCTCCATACTGTTCTCCATAGTGGCTGTATAAATTTACATTCCCACCAACAGTGCAAGAGGGTTCCCTTTTCTCCACACCCTCTCCAGCATTTGTTGTTTGTACATTTTCTGATGATGCCCATTCTACCTGGTGTGAGGTGATATCTCATTGTAATTTTGATTGGCATTTCTCTAATAATTAGTGATGTTGAGCAGCTTCTCATGTGCTTCTTGGCCATCTGTACGTGTTCGTTGGAGAAATGTCTATTTAGGTCTTCTGCTCATTTTTGGATTGGGTTGCTTCTTTTTTTAATATTGAGCTGCATGAGCTGTTTTTATATTTTGGAGATTAATCCTTTGTCCGTTGATTTGTTTGCAAATATTTTCTCTCATTCTGAGGGTTGTCTTTTAGTCTTGTTTGTAGTTTCCTTTGCTTTGCAAAAGCTTTTAAGTTTCATTAGGTCCCATTAGTTTATTTTTGTTTTTATTTCCATTACTCTAGGAGGTGGATCAAAAAAGATCTTGCTGTGATTTATGTCAAAGTGTGTTCTTCCTATGTTTTTCTCTAAGAGTTTTATAGTGTCCGGTCTTACATTTAGGTCTCTAATCCATTTTGAGTTTATTTTTGTGTATGGTGTTAGGGAGTGTTCTAATTTCATTCTTTTATATGAAGCTGTCCAGTTTTCCCAGCATCACTTATTGAAGAGACTGTCTTTTCTCCACTGTATATCCTTGCATCCTTTGCCATAGATTTGTTGACCATAGGTGCATGGGTTTATCTCTGAGCTTTCTATCCTGCTCCATTGATGTATATTTCTGTTTTTGTGCCAGTACCATACTATCTTGATTACTATAGCTTTGTAGTATAGTCTGGAGCCCAGGAGCCTGATTCCTCCAGCTCCGTTTTTTTTCCCTCATGACTGCTTTGGCTAGTCAGGGTCTTTTGTATCTCCATACAAATTTTCAGATTTTTTTGTTCTATTTCTGTAAAAAATGCCATTGGTAATTTGATAGGCATTGCATTGAATCTGTAGTCTGCTTTGGGTAGTATAATCATTTTCACAATATTGATTCTTCCAATCTGAGAACATGGTATATCTCTCCATCTGTTTGTATCATCTTTAATTTCTTTCATCAGTGTCTTACAGTTTTCTGCATACAGGTCTTTTGTCTCCTTGGGTAGGTTTATTCCTAGGTATTTTATTCTTTTTGTTGCAATGGTAAATGGGAGTGTTTCCTTGATTTCTCTTTCAGATTTTTCATCATTAGTGTATAGGAATGCAAAAGATTTCTGTGCATTAATTTTGTATCCTGCAACTTTACCAAATTCATTGATTAGCTCTAGTAGTTTTCTGGTGGCATTATTAGGATTCTCTATGTATAGTATCATGTCATCTGCAAAGAGTGACAGTTTTACTTCTTCTTTTCCAATTTGGATTCCTTTTATTTCTTTCTCTTTTCTGATTGCTGTGGCTAGGACTTCCAAAACTATGTTGAATAACAGTGGCATGAGCAGATAACCTTGCCTTGTCCCTGATCCTAAAGGAAATCACCACTGAGAATGATGTTGCTGTCAGTTTGTCATATATGGCCTTTATTATGTTGAGGTAGGTTCCCTCTATGCATACTTTCTGGAGAGTTTTTTATCATAAATCGTTGTTGAATTTTGTCAAAAGCTTTTTCTGCATCTACTGAGATGATCATATGGTTTTTACCCTTCAATTTGTTAATATGGTGTATCACATTGATTGATTTGCATATATTGAAGTATCCTTGCCTCACTGGGATAAATCCCACTGGATCATGGTGTAGGATCCTTTTAATGTGTTGTTGGATTCTGTTTGCTAATATTTTGTTGAGGATTTTTGCATCTATATTCCTCAGTGATATTGGCCTGTAATTTTCTTTCTTTGTGAGATCTTTGTCTGGTTTTGGTATCAGAGTGATGGTGGCCTCATAGAATGAGTTTGGGAGTGTTCTTTCCTCTTCAGTTTTTTGGAAGAGTTTAAGAAAGATGGGTATTAGCTCTTCTCTAAATGTTTGATAGAATTCACCTGTGAAGCCACCTGGTCCTGGACTTTGGTTTGTTGGAAGAGTTTTAATCACAGTTTCAGTTTCATTACTTGTGTTTGGTCTGTTCATATTTTCTATTTCTCCCTGGTTCAGCCTTGGAAGGTTATACCTTTCTAAGAATTTGTCCATTTCTTCCAGGTTGTCCATTTTATTGGCATAGAGTTGCTTGTAGTAGTCTCTTAGGATACTTTGTTTTTCTGCGGTGTCCATTGTAAGTTCTCCTTTTTCATATCTAATTTTATTGATTGAGTCCTCTCCCTCTTTTTCTTGATGAGTCTGGTCAGTGTTTTATCAATTTTGTTTATCTTCTCAAAGAACCACCTTTTAGTTTTATTGATCTTTGCTATTGTTTTCTTTGTTTCTATTTCATTCGTTTCTGCTCTGATCTTTATGATTTCTTTCCTTCTGCTAATTTTGGGTTTTGTTTGTTCTTCTTTCTCTAGTTCCTTTAGGTGTAAGTTTAGATTGTTTATTTGAGATGTTTGTTGTTTCTTGAGGTAGGCTTGTATTGCTATAAACTTCGCTCTTAGAACTGCTTTCGCTGCATCGTATAGATTTTGGATTGTTGTGTTTTCATTGTAATTTGTCTCTAGGTATTTTTTTAAATTTCCTCTTTGACTTCTTCAGTGATCTTTTCGTTATTTAGTAACGTATTGTTTAGCCTCCATGTGTTTGTGGGTTTTTTATGTTTTTTCCCCTGTAATTGATTTCTAATCTCATATTGTTGTGGTCTGAAAAGATGCTTGATATGATTTCAATTTTCTTAAATTTACTGAGGCTTGATTTGTGACCCAAGATGTGATCTGTCTTGGAGAATGTTCTCTGTACACTTGAGAAGAAAGTGTAATCTGATGTTTTATAGGATGGAATTTCCTATAAATATCAATTAAATCTATCTGATCTCTTGTGTCATTTAAAGCTTGTGTTTCCTTGTTAATTTTCTGTTTGGATGATTTGTCCATTGGTGTAAGTGAGGTGTTAAAATCCCCCACTCTTACTGTTTTACTGTTGGTTTCCTCTTTTATAGAAATGCACCCAAATTTCTAAAATAAATGTTAAAATTTTCTTTTGGAACGTATCAAAAATTATAAATACTCTCTTGCTCTTGAGAGTTTTGAACTTTTAAGAAAAGAGGCTACTGTTTTCCTAAAGCAGATTTTCTGTTTTCAGACTGACAACTCTGTTAGATAATATATACTTCACAATAAATGGGACATATACCAATAGGAAAATGTTACTGCTTCTCTTGAGAGTCATCTCTCTCTCTCTCTCTCTCTGTCTCTCTGTCTCTCTCTAAGATTGCCTCAATGTTTGGGTATTTATGATGCATATTTCTCTGTCTCTTACATGACTGTGATTTTCTTGGTTACTGCAAGGGTTTTAAAAGTTATAAATAGTTTTTAAAAATAAAGCAGTTGGGTATGTTAGAGTCTTTCAGAAACTTCCCAGGCTGATTTTATTTTTCAAGATGCAAATATAAATGTTAAAGGAAACAACCATTGCAAGAACTTATCATGGTAGACAACTTTTAAGATTTTTCTAGTTATCAGTTTGGAGCAGATACATTTTTCTCCCTGTGGGAAAACTCACTTTTATCATAGTGAATTTTTCCTTTTCTACTAGGTGTGGGATAATGATGTTGTGTGAAATCTGGGTACCCTATTAAAGCCTGCTAACATGATGCAGTGTGCAGTAACTCAGAAGCTTAGGTTATATCTTGGAAATTCAGTATTTACAAGTTCTAATTCCTCTCTTTCATTTTACTGTTACTTGACCTTTAGCAAAAAAAATTTTGTCCTGGTTCTTAATACCAGGACTTGCTTTCTTTTTACTTTACCTTCTAGGAAACCCAAATCAAATTTGAGAACTGCCTGTAGCAGTTTTATGTATCTCTGGGAATAAGTTTTGTGTCTTAACTTTAGTAATTCTATTTTTTAAGCTGTTTTTCTTTCTGACTCTTTTGAATTGTATTTCCATAAGCCATCTCAAATAATTCTGGAAGAAAGTTAGATCATAAATAAGTAAATAAAAATTACAGTTTACATTTATTGTTTGCTCACTATGGGATTCACTGTGAGCTAAATAGTTTACATGAACTATCACAATTGATGTTCAAAACAAATCCATGAAGTAGTAGTGTATAGTAAGGAATACATTCAGCTGAAAGTAGTTAGATATCTAATTAATAGTGACCTAAACAAAGGTGAGAGTATTTATCTTAATATAACAAGAAGTCTAGTGAAAAGTAGCTACTGACATTATTTGAGAGCTCAGTGTTGTGAGGAATAGCATCACTGAGATTCTCTTGCTTTTTCCCTCATGGATTTAAAATGGCTGCAGAAGCTCTGAATATTATGCTTGTACTTAACACAGGAATAAGATGGAAGGGCTAAACCAATCATGTTTGTTGCTTTCATCAGGAAGCAAAACTTATTCTGAAACACTCCATCAACTTTTGCTTACCTCTCCTAGGTGTAAGAAAGGCAAAAGAGGAGGGGTTCGACAATTACTATGAAAAAGTAAATTTAAAAGTAATTGTTAGTGCACAGACACTGATAAACTAGAGTGGAAACTGGCTGCAAATAATTGGAAGTGAATATCTATAGAATATTAGCCATGAATATACCATAGGTACGTAGTTTATTATCCTCATGGTATAAATGAAGAAACTAAGATTTAGGAAACCTTAATAGTCCAAAGTCATAGAGTGAGTAAATGGTAGTGCCTAGATTTTAATCTTGGGTGAGTGTCTTGAAAGTTTTCATTTTTGGTCAATGTGCTACACTGTGTACCTCAGAATGCATTTAAAAATATCACACATGCATGCATACCAATATTATTGTAGTGCTAATAAAACTGGGCTTCCAGGATATACTCTGGTCTTGCCTGGTGCCTGCTAAATTGAACACACACAGTCAGCTTCAAATGCATTGAGGGAGTTCAGCTTCTGGTAATACCAATGTATCTTGTATTGGAGTAGCTTTCCCACAGATAATAATGATAAACTCTGGGCAAAACTTACAGTAATAACAACAAATATTTGAAGGCCAAAACCAGAGGAAAGTCAATTCTTGAAAATAGGATGCTGCATTGGGTGTATTTGATTTTATATAGCTTTTGGTCTTAGAAAACACTCCAGCCTATGAAGCATGGAAAAGCTAAACTTAAGCAATAAGCTATATTGTTAATGGCTTGAGCAGTCAGAGGATGGAGTCAGGGCTGTCTGAGCAGGTAAAAAGTAAGAAGAAAATCCCAGAAAGGAACCATATAAAGGGAAGCCCCGATATTTGCAAGTAACTCCACTCAAATTCTTGCCTGATTCTGGACTACACGTGAGAAAATGGGATGAGGGGTTTGTAAGGAGGCTAGTAAGAAAGAATAGATTGAAGGATGAAACACTTAAAGCAGAGATTTCGGCTGCTGCCTACCACAGTGGAAGCATGTTTTGAATTTGGGTCCAACCAAACTAACTACTTGCTAGAACAAAAATAAATACAGATGAAGATAACAGAATGCAGAGACTCTAAGATGTAATATCAACTGTGTCCAGAACACTAACAAAATTATTAGACACGTGAAGAAACAATGAAATGTAACTCCTAGCAGTGAGATAAAGCAGTTCATATAAATCAAACCCAAGATGAAACAAATGGTAAAATTGGCAAACAGTGACTTCAGTGAAGCTATTAAAAATATGTTCAAGACTTTAAAAGAAATTATAATTAATGAACAAATGGGGAATCTCAGCCAATAAATGAAAACTATAAACAAGTTTCAAATGAAAAATTTTAAACTGAAAAGTTCAGTATCTGAAATAAAAACTTTAATGAAGGGCTTATGAGCATATTGGAAATAGCAGAAGGGTTCAGTAAACTTTAAAATAGATCAAATAAATTGTTCAGTCTGAAGAACTCAGAAAAAAAGATTGAAAATAATGAACAGAGCCTCAATCACATATGGGACAGTAGGAAATACTCAAGTATGTGAACAGTTGGAGTAGAGATAAGGAGATAGGGAAATAGAGAACAGAAGGGGGTAGATAGGGAGGGAGGAAAAGAGTAAGGAGATAGAATAATGAATATGGGGCAGAAATATTTGAAGAAATAATGACTGAAACATTTCTAAATTTGGAGGAAAATATCTTAGAGATTAAAAAAATTCAGCAAACCCTAAATAGAATAAAATTCAAAACACAACATAGTCAAACTGCTAAAAACTGAAGATAAAAAGAGAAAATCCTGAAAGCAACCAGAGAAAAATGACACATCGTATAGTAGCCGGTGATATGAAAGATAGCTGACTTTTTATCAGAAACAGTGAAACTTAAAGATAATGTTAAAACATGTTTACAATACTAAAAGGAAAAATAAAAAGAAAAGTCAGTGTAGAATTCTATATCCAGAGAAAATATACCTAATAATGAAGGTAAAATAAAAGCATTTTCAGCTAAATAGAAACCGAGGGAATTCATCACTAGTAAACTTGTCCTATGATAAATGCTTAAGAAAGGTTTTTTTTTTGTGTGTGTGTGTGTGCCTGTGCCCTCTTTAATTTTATTTATCCTTGCTTGTGACAGAAATCACACTAGATGAAAACTCAGATCTACAAGAAGGAATAAAGACCACAAGAAATAGTAGATGTGTGGGTAAATACAAAAGATTACGTTCTATCTCTTAATTTCAGAATGACATAAATATGAATTTGCCTAATAATAGAGTTTCAAAAGCTAACAAAGCAAAGGTGGGGGGGAAGACAAATTTGCTATAATTATTAGAGGTTTTAACACCTCTCTGCATCAGTTTCGGTCTCAGAGAAGCAGGCTCCAAGATGGAATTAGATGTGCAAGAGATTTATTGGGGAAAAAAGCAAAATAAGTGTGTGCAAGAACAGGGTATGAAAATCCAAAACACATGGAAAGAGAGAGTGAAGGAAAGAAGATTGGGTAGAAGAGTATTAGATACAGTTCAAGAAAGTTTTGGCCAGGCGAATGAGGAGTTTTTGAGCCAAAGTTGCCTTTTGGATCAATCCCCTGTCTTGCCAGAAATGATCTGCCTTAGTACTCAGTGTATCCAGTAATGGGCTGTGGCAAGCATGGCGTTGAGTGAATGTGGTGGTGGACCAGACAGGCAGCCATGACTAACTGACATTTATCTAAGGATGGCATTTTTCTGCAACAATTTGCCATATTAACAAAATAAAGGAGAAAAAATCTTATGATTATTTCTGACTATGTAGATAAAATACGAACAAAATTTAATACCCATTTTTGATGTTAAAAACACCTCAGCAGGCTAGGTGTAGAAGGGAATTTCTTCAGTCTGATAAAGAGTATCTATGTAAAACTTTTAGCCAACATACTTAATGGTGAAATATGCAATACTTTTAAGATAAGGAACAGCAGAAGGATATTTACTCTCATCAGTTCTGTACAACAGTGTACTGGAATTCCTAGCTACTGAAAGCACTAAAGAAAAAGGGAAGTTAGAAAGATTAGAAATGAAGTAAAACTTCTATTCATAGGTGGCATTATTGTCTATGTAGAAAATTATAAGGAATCTGCAAAGCAACTAATCAAACTCATAAGTGGATTTAACAGTTTTGTAGGGTATAATTTCAATACACACAACTCAAATTTCTATATACTTATAGTAAACAACTGGAAATTGAAATAAAATGCAATTTACAATATTATTACACTTACGAACTACATGACCCAAATCTTTGGCAGATTAACATATATCTTCATACTAAAGGAGTATTTACCTCAGTTGCTATTGCCCAAAACAACACATTTGAATTTTTTTTAAATTACAAAGCATGGCAAAAGTCAGGAAAAAACACTTTGAAATGACAAAGAGTCATCAAGACCAGATTTGTGTATGACACAGATGTTGGAATTATCAGACTGGGAATTTAAAATAACTGTGATTAATATCTTAAAGGCTTTAGTGGGAAATAGACAATGTGTAAGAATAGATGAGAAATGTAAGCAGAGGGGTGGAAACTAAGAATCAAAAGAAAGTGCTAGAAAAAAAACCCCATATTAACAAGCAAAGAGTGCCTTTGATGGGCATACCAGTAGACTTGACATGGAAAGAAAAATGTTCAAGGACACAGGTCAGTATAAACTTCCAAAACTGAAATACAATGAGAGAAAAGAAAAACACCTGGGGGGCAACACTGAAATGTGTAGCATGTATAACTAGAATACAGAAGGAGAGGAGAAAATGGAGCAGAAGAAATACTTCATGTAATTATGGCTGAGAACTTAAAACACCAAACTACAGGCTCAAGAGCTGAGAGAAAACTAAGATAATCACTAAAAACACCCAAACACACTTAGGCATATCATGTTCAAAGTTCAGAAAACCAAAGACAAAGAGAAAATATTGAAGGAAGCCAGAGGAGAAAAATAATCTTGTCTATAGAAGAGCAGCATAAAAATTACAGTGAACTTCTTATCAGAAACCATGAAAGCAGAAACAGAGTGGTATAAAATATTTAAAGTGTTGAAAGAAAAAAACTTGCCAACCTAGAATTATACTCAGAAAGAAATGTTAAAAGACTTTCTTCAGGAAGAAGGAAAAGGATATAAGCAGAGACCTGTATCTACATAAAGAAAGAAGAACATCAGAGGAAGAATAAATGAAGTAAAATAAAATCATTTATTAAAATTTCTTCTTATTCTTAATTGATCTAAAAATAACTGTTTCAAACATTAATAATAACAATATATTGGGTGATAATAGCATATGGAAAATTGAAATGAATGACAGGTATATTACAAGGGACAGGAGAGAGGAATTGGAAATACTCTGTGGGAAGGGAACTATATTACCTGTGAAGTGCTATAGTGTTATTTGGATGTGGATTCAGATTAGTTTAAAATATATTATAACTTCTAAGGCAACTACAAAACTTTAAAAATGTATAATTACTATATGGCAATAGATGAAATGGAATAATATAAAATATTAAAGTCAGAAGGCAGAAATAGAGTGAAAGGGGAAAAAAAACAAAAGTCAGTGAATTGAAAACAGTTGTAAACATAGTAGAGATTAATTCAACTACATCTATTATCACTTTAAGTATGAATGAATGGACTCAATACACCAATTAAAAGACAGCCATTGTTAGAGTGGAATGAAAAAAAAAAGACTCAACAGTATGATTTCTACAAGGAACCCACTTTAAATTTAAAGAAACCCAAGTAGGTTAAAAATCAAGGGATAGGGCTTCCCTGGTGGTGCAGTGGTTGAGAGTCTGCCTGCCGATGCAGGGGACACGGGTTCGTGCCCTGGTCTGGGAAGATCCTACATGCCGTGGAGTGGTTGGGCCCGTGAGCCATGGCCGCTGAGCCTGCTCGCCCGGAGCCTGTACTCCGCAATGGGAGAGACCACAACAGTGAGAGGCCTGCATACCGAAAAAAAAAGAGAAAAAAAGGGATAAAGATGCACTATGCTACACTAATCAAAAGAAAGCTGGGAAAAAACAGAAAGCTGGAATAACTATATCAGTTTTAGACAAATCAGACTTTGGAACAAGGAAGATTATCAGGAGTAAAGAGGGAGATGACAGAATCATGAAGGGGTCAATTATCTGAGAAGACAACAATCCTGAATGCATAGGCACCTAACAACAGAATGTCAAATAACAGAAGGCAAGAACTGAGAAGAGGAACAGACAACTCTCATCCACTATTATAGATTGAAAATTTAAAAACCCGTTTGACAGTTCAAACAGGCAGAATATCAATAAGAATATGGATGACCTGAACAGCATTATTAACCAAATTGATTTCTTTTACAGTTATAGAATGCTTCATTCAACAAGAGCAGAATACACATTCTTCTCAAGCCCACATGAACCATTCCTCAAAATAGATCACATTCTGGACCATAAAACATACTTTACCAAATTTAAAGCAATAGAAATCATACAAAGTATATTTTCTAACCATAATGGAATTAAACTAGAATTTATTAACAGAAAGATATGTGGAAAATCCCAAATATTTGAGTATTAAACCACACACTTCTAAATAACACAAAATGCAAGAAAAAATATCAAGAGAAATATCAACAAAATGCGAGCATACTACTTATCAAAATTTGTGTGATGCAGTGAATGTTGTGCTTAGAGGAAAAACTATAACATGAAATGCACATATTAGAAAAGAAAGATCTAAAAAATCAATAACAACCTAAACTTTCACCTTAGCAAACTAGAAAAAGAAGAGTAAACTAAACTCAAAACAGGAAGAAGAAAGACAATTTTAAAAATTAAAGATTAAAAATTAAATTATAATACAATAGAAAATCATTTAGGATGCTGAAGGATCCCAGAATCTAATGCAAATGGAAGAAAAAAAAAAGACAATTTAACTGTACTACAAATGTATGAAGCATCTTTCCTGAAGGGGAAGGGGAAAAGGTGTTTACCTATGTACATTTGGAAACGAGTGAAGATTGTAAACCTAAAGGAGAAAGGGATGTAATAAACACTGTAATCCAGTTGATAAAGTTGTTTCCCTTGGGGGTACAGGTTAACAAATTTAAACCACTATACATGTATGCTAAAATTGACAACCTGACATTGAGTCAAATAAACCCAGAGATTTTATGGTTGTGGGAAAGATGATAACTGTATTTTTTGGCAAAATCTCTAATTTCATAACCAATTTAAAAAATGCTAGCTCTTAAAAATAATATGCTAGATCTAAAATCCTATGAAGTGTTTTTTTAACGAAGTCCTGATTTATATAGCTCTTTTTGACCAATAAATATAGAGCAAATTTTCTATGTATCATGCCTAAAGTTTAAATTTATTAGAAGAAATATTAGAAAAAAATGGAAGCAGCTAATCTTTAAAACATTTGATATTCTATCACTTTTAAGATACAAACATACTGGTTCTAATTGTGAGAATAAAAGTAGTTGGAAAATCACTACTAACAACAATGATGACCCACTAATAGAACTTACTCCTCAGAATATATGCTATTTAAATAACTTTTTATGTGGTAAAATATTTGCAAGTCATATTACAGATGAGGGAATTATTTCCCTAATATATAAAGAGCTCCCATAAGTTAATAAAAAGAAGAAAGACCAATTACTCCGTTAAAAAGGATAATGGATATGAAAATATAATTCTTAGGTTATAAAGTAAAAATAGCCCAAGAAAATATATAAAGAGAAACATAAGTAAAAAAACAGACTAAAACACTATGTATCACCCATAACATTTGTAAACATTTAAATGCTCAGCACATTCTGTTGTTGAGACTGATATACAAATATTGTGTTGAATATAAATTGGCATCAGCTGCATGGAGGGCAGTTTGTTTATAGATGTTAACATAACAAATTACTTAAATATTCATTTCTGGAAATTTGTTCTAGACATACACATGTTGAAAATCATGTATAAAATAGACTATTAATGTAAGTGTAAAGATTTGCACTGTATTGTTTTAAATTTTTAATATTAAAAAATTTAAAGTCTCATAAATATGTTATCTATATAAAAAGTTATCTGTTGAAAACTAAATTATGATCTTGTATCCTTCTCCATGCATCACATCAAATAGCTCATATATTGTATGACAAATAATGGCTACAGTGATCATATGGTTAAGTTGGTGTGTATCAGATTTCTCCACAGCAAAGTTAATATTTTTTCTTTTATAGCTAATAGGGGAGATGGTTTGAGACTAGGCAATTCCCCTTTCTCATACTTTTGCCCATTAATTTTGGGATTCGTTGGTGGATCTTATCTGAAATAATTGTTACTGTGGTGTTTGCCTAATGTCGATTCTCTGTTTCTCCAAATTCACTAAGTGGAACTTTATTTTAAGAGCTATTCACTTCCCCATTTATTTATTTACTCAATTATTCATTTATATCACTACATACTTATGAATATTTAATTTATTCTATAGGTTAAAATACAGTACCATTGTTTTTTCATTTTGTTGCTCAATGATCCCACTTTGGCCATTAGGGCCATTTGGACATTAGATCATTAGCCATGCTGGCTTTTGTGTCCTTCCAGAAAACCTTCATCTTTTAGAGCATTTTCTTACCTTCCTACATCACCACATATTCCAGGTTTACCTTGTGTTTTTCCTGTCCTGGTCCTGGAATCAACAACTTCTTAATGATTCCACCATTTCTGTGGCATTCATGTAGAAACACTTAATCTCATTCCAGTTATGAGAAAACATTAGACAAAACCATATTGAGGGAAATTCTGCAAATATAACTGATTAGTACTGCTCAAGTATCAAGGTCAAGAAAGACAAGGGAAGACTGAGGAACTCTTACAGACTGGTAGACCAAGGGAAAATAATGACTAAATATAACGTGGGATCCTGGATAGGATCATGAAAGAAAGAAAGGTCATAAGTGACAAATTTGTTGAAATTAGAATAAGGTCTTTGGCTTAAGTGACAATATCGTAACAGTGTTTCCTGTTATTTATTTATTTATTTGGTTGCACCAGGTCTTAGTTGCAGCAGGTGTGCTCCTTAGTTGTGGCATGTGAACTTTTTTTAATTGTGGCATGCATGTGGGATCTAGTTACCTGACCAGGGATCGAACTCAGGCCCCCTGCATTGGGAGCACAGAGCCTTAACCACTACACCACCAGGGAAGTCCCTTATTTCCTATTTTTGATAATTTACTCTCTTTATGTAAGATGTTAACATTTTGAAAAGCATAGTCAGTGATATAAGGAAATTAATAATATTTTTTGCTACTTTTCTATAAGTCTAAAATTAGTTCAAAATAAAATGTTAAAAATATTAAAAAGAAAAAAAAACATTGAACTAGTCTGGAAAACTCTCCAAGATATATACTTAAATCTGGAAAATAAAAGTTCACCAGTTGTGTATGTGTGTGGAAATATATGTGTTTGTGAATATATATATTAGCTTTGGAAGGACACAAAGAAACTATCAATATTTGTAGAGATTTGGGGAGACAGTGAGAGATACAGTTTTCATTGAATATTCTTTTTCTTTTTTATCATGTACATATATAATCTGTAACAAAAAAGCAAAATAAAGAAAATGTAAAGGGCATTATATTGCTAAAGTAAGTGTAATGATTTATAGGGTTAATATAAAATGTGTCAATTATTTAACTATATAACTACATATGTATTGATACTTTTATCTTGTTATGAGAATAATTCATACATGATAACATCAAAAGTTTACTGAAGTTCAGTTATCTTAAGTCCCTTTACTTTTTTAAAATACTTTTTTACTAGGGAGTGGAAATTGTCTTCAGAGGGCCGTAGGTCTTATATTCTACACAAGTGGACTGTAATTTGAAAAAAATGTTCAATCAGCATTGCTGTAAAGCTCTGCTCTCTCTCAACAATTGATTCTTTTCTGTATCTGTTCTCTTGCCTACAATGACTGTCTGATTTTTCCCTTAACTGGCTCTCTTCTCTTCTTTAAAACTCAACTTAGGTGTTATCTTCTCCATAAGTTTTCCTTATCCCTAATCCCCAAATTTGGGCTTGACAACAATCTTAAATTCTTCTATTACACTGTGTGTTTATTTATGTTATAACCTCCATTTTATTATAATTATTTTTTTAAGTCTCCTTCTTAAATTACATGTAGATTAAAGAAGGAGACTATTTTGTCATTGTACTCTTTATACTTCAGAGAATGACAAACATTGGTCTAAATTTTATATATATATATTATATATATATAATTGTATCATATATATTTGAGACAATTAAAGTAAGTTTAAAATATGAATCTAGAAATCTCATGCTTCCTGCAGTGAGCAGATCCACATAGGATTAAATCATCTAGATGTAAACAACGCAATCACAGGGTCTAAATTCTGAAAAAAATCACATTAAATTTTAAGGAAAGAACAGATAATAGCACTTGAAGGAATCTTACAGGCAAACTTACTAGAGACGACATTTCTTTCCTGTTTCTTTTTTTAAAATTGATATATGACTAACATAACATTATATTAGTTTCATTATATTAGTTGTACAACATAATGATTTGATATATGTATATATTGTGAAATGATCACCACAGTGAGTCTAGTTAACATCCATCACCATACATAGTTACACATTTTCTTTTTCTTGTGATGAGAACTTTTAAGGTCTATTCTCTTAGCAACTTTCAAAAATACAATACAGTATTATTAACTATAGTCACCCACTTCACACCCCTACCTCTGGCCTCTGGCGAAGTGGGTGAAATGGGTAAAGAGAGTCGAAAGGCTTAAACTTCCATTTATAAAATAAGTCCTTGGGAGGTAATGTACATCTTCTTTATCCATTCATCCATTGATGGACACTTATGTTGTTTCCATTTCTTGGCTGTTATATATAATGCTGCAATGAACATGGGGGTTGCATATATGTTTTTGAATTAGTGTTTTTGTTTTCTTCAGATAAATACTTGGAACTGGAATTGCCAGATCATATGGTAGTTCTATTCTGAACTTTTTGAGGAACTTCCATACTGTTTTCCATAGTGGCAGCACCAATTTACATTCCCACCAACAGTGCATGAGTAGTCCCTTTTCTTCACATCCTCACCAACACTTGTTATTTCTTGTCTTTTTGATAATAGCCATTCTATCAGGTATGAGGTGATATCTCATTGTGAGAGCCCACTTTTTTATACACATGAGGTAAAGGTAGAGTAACACACTGTTTAAGTTTGTTTTTTTTTTTTTTTTACTTCAAAAATAAGTTCAATTAATAAAGGGGGAGTTTATTCTAACATTTCATTTGGGGTGATAAGGGTGGGACCACAGTGTGCAAATTAGAAGGAACTGGATTGGATGTATGAATCATACAAAGGTGTCCTTTGTTCAGGTCACCACAGCTCTGAATGTGGGTTGTGTGTCACTGTAGTCTTCCATCTTGGACTTGACCCTCTCATGAAGAACCTAGGGGTAAGACAGGAATAAAGACACAGACCTACTAGAGAATGGACTTGAGGATATGGGGAGGGGGAAGGGTAAGAAGTGACAAAGTGAGAGAGTGGCATGGACATATATACACTACCAAACGTAAAATAGATAGCTAGTGGGAAGCAGCCGCATAGCACAGGGAGATCAACTTGGTGTTTTGTGACCACCTAGAGGGGTGGGATAGGGAAGGTGGGAGGGAGGGAGACGCAAGAGGGAAGAGATATGGGAACATATGTATATGTATAACTGATTCACTTTGTTATAAAGCAGAAACTAACACATCAGTGTAAAGCAATTATACTCCAATAAAGATGTAAAAAAAAAAAAAAAGCTCAACCTTACAAACATTCACTGTGGCCCTAGATAAGGAAAACAAAACCTCACAGAAATCCCAGAACCATTACATATCTAGAAAGTTAGTTCTGAATCCACTGTAACACTGGGCTCCCAGTAGAAGGAACTCCTGGATATCCTTCCTAGAGCTTTGTCATTAACATGACTCAGTGTCTCTCCTCATGTCACCTTGCTCATTGTGTCTGTTTCTACTCTTTAGTACCAATAAGCTCCTTCTTTTCTGTGTATATTAAAAACAAACAGAACAAAGCATTATGTTGTAGCTTCTTTTAAACTTTATAATTTACCATAACTTTGGCTTTTAGGATTCCTTACAGCCTCCACTCAGGGCTTCTCTTTATGTATTTATTTTTCAGGTTTGTTTCTCAGTAACTCATTCTCTTTTTATATCCAATTTAGTTTCTGGAGGCAGTGTGACTGTCCCTGCTCATTTTGTGTGTATGTCTGTGTGTGGGATCATAGATACCTGTCTGTCTTATGAAATAGCTTCCTTCAGATGGGTTAGGAGTCCACACCTGACAGACTCAGCCATGACTGGAGGAGGGTGTTGAAAGGTGGGATGGGGCTCCTTTTGTTCAAAATATGACCTCCTAAAAGTGAACATCAGCAATCTCAAAAAAATCAAAATCGGAAAATATAATGGACAAAATTAAGATTATAGTTCTTCAGACATTGTTGGTCTGTCAAACAAAGCCAAAATAAGGGTTGGGAATAAGACCAAAATATAATATTAGAGTCAAAAAAGTCAATTTACATAGATGTTGCACTTGTTTATTCATATACATAGTAAAATGAAAACTCTGGGGATCGAGAGCTGCTTTAGATGTGGTAAGTTTAACACCTTATACACTATGGACATTCCATCAGTATCAAACAAGTGTGACAACAACTGCAAATATTTTGCAAGATGCATTTTTTTCTCTTTTCCTATTGGTGTTCTCAAGCTTTGCTTAGGATAATTAATTGAAGGTTTCACATTAATTTCTAGAACTCTAAATTTAGTGTCTATGGAAACATCCTTATATTTAAACATCTGAGCCTGTTTCAAACATTTCTGGATAGTTCTTCATTAATTTTTCCTTTGCAATGAAGTGCTTTGTTATTTTTTAAAGTTATTGCTATTTGAAGAATCACATCTAGAAGATAGAAGAGACCCAAGAGATGGGTGCTGTTTTTCTCTTAATGATCTTAAGATATTTTTCTACAATTATTTAAAGAACCATGCTGGGGGGAAACTTCAGGATGGCAGAGGAGTAAGACATGGATATCACCTTCCTCCCCACAAATACATCAAAAATACATCTACATGTGGAACAGCTCCTACAGAACACGTACTGGACACTGGCAGAAGACCTCAGACTTCCCCAAAGGCAAGAAACTCCCCACGTACCTGGGTAGGGCAAAAGAAAAAAGAAGAAACAGAGACAAAAGAATAGGGATGGGACCTGCACCTCTGGGAGGGAGCTGTGAAGGAGAAAAAGTTTCCACACACTAGGAAGGCCCTTTGTGGGCGGAGACTGCGGGTGGTGGAGGGGGAAAGCCTCGGAGCCACGGAGGAGAGCGCAGCAACAGGGGTGTGGATGGCAAAGCAGAGAGATTCCCACACAGAGGTTCAGCACCAACCAGCACTCACCAGCCCGAGAGGCTTGTCTGCTCACCCGCCGGGACGGGCGGGGCTGGTAGCTGAGGCTCGGGCTCCGGAGGTCAGTTTCCAGGGAGAGGACTGGGGTTGGCTGCATGAACACAGCCTGAAGGGGGCTAGTACACCTGAGCTATCCAGGAGGGAGTCTGGGAAAAAGTCTGGAACTGTCTAAGAACCAAGAGACCATTGTTTCGGGGTGTGTGAGGAGAGGCTATTCAGGGCACTGCCTCAGTGAGCTCCAGAGACAGGAGCAAGCAACGGCTGTCACCGTGGACACCAGAGACGGGCATGAAACATTAAGGCTGCTGCTGCAGCCACCAAGAAGCCTGTGTGCAAGCACAGGTCACTATCCACACCTCCCCTCCCAGGAGACTGTGCAGCCTGCCACTGTCAGGGTCCTGTGATCCAGGGACAACTTCCCTGGGAGAACACACGGCGCGCCTCAGGCTGTTGCTATGTCATTCTGTCCTCTGCTGCCGCAGGCTTGCGCAACATTCCATACCCCTCCCTCCCTCTGCCTGAGTGAGCCAGAGACCCCTAGTCAGCTGCTCCTTTAACCCCGTCCTGTCTGAGTGAAGAACAGACACCCTCAGGTGACATACACGCAGAGGCAGGGCCAAATACAAAGCTGAACCCCAGGAGCTGTGTGAACAAAGAAGAGAAAAGGAAATTTCTCTCAGCAGCCTCAGGAGAGGCAGATTAAATCTCCACCATCAACTTGATGTACCTGCATCTGTGGAATACCTGCATAGACAATGAATCATCCCAAAATTGAGGTGGTGGACTTGGGGAGCAACTACACACTTTTTTTCTCCATCTAATTTGTTTCTGGTTTCATGTTTATCTTAGTTTAGTTTAGTATATAGAGCTTATTATCATTGGTAGGTTTGTTTATTGATTTGGTTGCTCTCTTCCTTTTATATATATATTATTGTTTTTCCTTTTTCTCGTTTTGTGAGTGTCTATGTGTATGCTTCTTTGTGTGATTTTGTCTGTATAGCTTTGCTTTTGCCATTTGTCCTAGGGTTCTGTTTGTCTGTCTGATTTTCTTTTTTTTTTTTTGGTATAGTTTTCAGCACTTGTTATCATTGGTGGATTTGTTTTTTGGTCGGATTGCTGTCTCTCTTTTTTTTTTTTTTTAAATACCTTAGGCTTTGTGGGCCATATACAGCTTCTGTAGCATTTCCTCTTTCTTCTTTTTTTTTTCATTTAACAAATTTAATCAGTTATACATATACATATGTTCCCATATCCCCTCCCTTTTGCATCTCCCTCCCGCCCTCCCTATCCCACCCATCCAGGTGGTCACAAAGCACCGAGCTGATCTCCCTGTGCTATGCGGCTGCTTCCCACTAGCTATCTACCTTACGTTTGGTAGTGTATATATGTCCATGCTGCTCTTTCGCTTTGTCACAGCTAACCCTTCCCCCTCCCCATATCCTCAAGTCCATTCTCTAGTAGATCTGTGTCTTTATTCCTGTCTTACCCCTATGTTCTTCATGATATTTTTTCCTTAAATTCCATATATAAGTGTCAGCATAGAGTATTTGTCTTTCTCTTTCTGACTTACTTCATTCTGTATGACAGACTCTAGGTCCATCCACCTCATTACAAATAGCTCAATTTCGCTTCTTTTTATGGCTGAGTAATATTCCATTGTATATATGTGCCACATCTTCTTTATCCATTCATCCGATGATGGACACTTAAGTTGTTTCCATCTCCGGGCTATTGTAAATAGGGCTGCTATGAACATTTTGGTACATGACTCTTTTTGAATTATGGTTTTCTCAGGGTATATGTCCAGTAGTGGAATTCCTGGGTCATATGGTAGTTCTATTTGTAGTTTTTTAAGGAACCCCCATACCGTTCTCCATAGTGGCTGTACCAATTCACATTCCCACCAGCAGTGCAAGAGTGTTCCCTTTTCTCCACACCCTCTCCAGCATTTATTGTTTGTAGATTTTTTGATGATGGCCATTCTGACTGGTGTGAGATGATATCTCATTGTAGTTTTGATTTGCATTTCTCTAATAAGTAAAGATGTTGAGCATCCTTTCATGTGTTTGTTGGCAGTCTGTATATCTTCTGTGGAGAAATGTCTATTTAGGTCTTCTGCCCATTTTTGGATTGGGTTCTTTGTTTTTTTGTTATTGAGCTGCATGAGCTGCTTATAAATTTTGGAGATTAATCCTTTGTCAGTTGCTTCATTTGCAAATATTTTCTCCCATTCTGAGGGTTGTCTTTTGGTCTTGTTTATGGTTTCCTTTGCTGTGCAGAAGCTTTTAAGTTTCATTAGGTCCCATGTGTTTATTTTTGTCTTTATTTCCATTTCTCTAGGAGGTGGGTCAAAAAGGATCTTGCTGTGATTTATGTCATAGAGTGTTCTGCCTATGTTTTCCTCTAAGAGTTTGATAGTGTCTGGCCTTACATTTAGGTCTTTAATTCATTTTGAGCTTATTTTTGTGTATGGTGTTAGGGAGTGATCTAATCTCATACTTTTACATGTCCCTGTCCAGTTTTCCCAGCACCAATTATTGAAGAGGCTGTCCTTTCTCCACTGTACATTCCTGCCTCCTTTATCAAAGATAAGTTGACCATATGTGCATGGGTTTATCTCTGGGCTTTCTATCCTGTTCCATTGATCTATCTTTCTGTTTTTATGCCAGTACCACACTGTCTTGATTACTGTAGCTTTGTAGTATAGTCTGAAGTCAGGGAGCCTGATTCCTCCAGCTCCGTTTTTCGTTCTCAAGATTGCTTTGGCTATTCGGGGTCTTTTGTTTTTCCAAACAAATTGTGAAATTTTTTGTTCTAGTTCTGTGAAAAATGCCAGTGGTAGTTTGATAGGGATTGCATTGAATCTGTAGATTGCTTTGGGTAGTAGAGTCATTTTCACAATGTTGATGCTTCCAATCCAGGAGCATGGTATATCTCTCCATCTATTTGTATCATCTTTAATTTCTTTCATCAGTGTCTTATAATTTTCTGCACACAGGTCGTTTGTCTCCTTAGGTAGGTTTATTCCTAGATATTTTATTCTTTTTGTTGCAATGGTAAATGGGAGTGTTTTCTTGATTTCACTTTCAGATTTTTCATCATTAGTATATAGGAATGCCAGAGATTTCTGTGCATTAATTTTGTATCCTGCAACTTTACCAAATTCATTGATTAGCTCTAGTAGTTTTCTGGTAGCATCTTTAGGATTCTCTATGTATAGTATCATGTCATCAGCAAACAGTGACAGCTTTACTTCTTCTTTTCCGATTTGGATTCCATTTATTTCCTTTTCTTTTCTAATTGCTGTGGCTAAGACTTCCAAAACTATGTTGAATAAGAGTGGTGAGAGTGGGCAACCTTGTCTTGTTCCTGATCTTAGTGGAAATGGTTTCAGTTTTTCACCATTGAGGACGATGTTGGCTGTGGGTTTGTCATATATGGCCTTTATTATGTTGAGGAAAGTTCCCTCTATGCCTACTTTCTGCAGGGTTTTTATCATAAATGGGTGTTGAATTTTGTCGAAAGCTTTCTCTGCATCTATTGAGATGATCATATGGTTTTTCTCCTTCAATTTGTTAATATGGTGTATCACGTCAATTGATTTGCGTATATTGAAGAATCCTTGCAGTCCTGGGATAAATCCCACTTGATCATGGTCTATGATCCTTTTAATATGCTGTTGGATTCTGTTTGCTAGTATTTTGTTGAGAATTTTTGCATCTATGTTCATCAGTGATGCTGGCCTGTAGTTTTCTTTTTTTGTGACATCCTTTTCTGGTTTTGGTATCAAGGTGATGGTGGCCTCGTAGAATGAGTTTGGGAGTGTTCCTCCCTCTGCTATATTTTGGAAGAGTTTGAGAAGGATAGGTGTTATCTCTTCTCTAAATGCTTGATAGAATTCGCCTGTGAAGCCATCTGGTCCTGGGCTTTTGTTTGTTGGAAGATTTTTTATCACAGTTTCAATTTCAGTGCTTGTGATTGGTCTATTCATATTTTCTATTTCTTCCTGAGTCAGTCTTGGCAGGTTGTGCATTTCTAAGAATTTGTCCATTTCTTCCAGGTTGTCCATTTTATTGGCATAGAGTTGCTTGTAATAGTCTCTCATGATCTCTTGTATTTCTGCAGTGTCAGTTGTTACTTCTCCTTTTTCATTTCTAATTCTATTGATTTGAGTCTTCTCCTTTTTTTTCTTGATGAGTCTGGCTAATGGTTTATCAATTTGTTTATCTTCTCAAAGAACCAGCTTTTAGTTTTATTGATCTTTGCTATCGTTTCCTTCATTTCTGATCTGATTTTTATGATTTCTTTCCTTCTGCTAACTTTGGGATGTTTTTCTTCTTCTTTCTCTAATTGCTTTAGGTGCAAGGTTAGGTTGTTTATTCGAGATGTTTCCTGTTTCTTAAGGTAGGATTGTATTGCTATAAACTTCCCTTTTAGAACTGCTTTTGCTGCATCCCATAGGTTTTGGGTTATCGTGTCTCCATTGTCATTTGTTTCTAGGTATTTTTTAATTTCCTTTTTGATTTCTTCAGTGATCACTTCGTTATTAAGTAGTGTATTGTTTAGCCTCCATGTGTTTGTATTTTTTACAGATCTTTTCCTGTAATAGATATTTAGTCTCATAGCATTGTGGTCAGAAAAGATACTTGATACAATTTCAATTTTCTTAAATTTACCAAGGCTTGATTTGTGACCCAAGATATGATCTATCCTGGAGAATGTTCCATGAGCACTTTAGAAAAATGTGTATTCTGTTGTTTTTGGATGGAATGTCCTATAAATATCAATTAAGTCCATCTTGTTTAATGTATCATTTAAAGCTTGTGTTTCCTTATTTATTTTCATTTTGGAAGATCTGTCCATTGGTGAAAGTGGGGTGTTAAAGTCCCCTACTATGATTGTGTTACTGTCGATTTCTCTTTTTATGGCTGTTAGTATTTGCCTTATGTATTGAGGTGCTCCTATGTTGGGTACATAAATATTTACAATTGTTATATCTTCTTCTTGGATCGATCCCTTGATCATTATGTAGTGTCCTTCTTTGTCTCTTTTAGTAGTCTTTATTTTAAAGTCTATTTTGTCTGATATGAGAATTGCTACTCCAGCTTTCTTGTGGTTTCCATTTGCATGGAATATCTTTTTCCATCCCCTTACTTTCAGTCTGTATGTGTCTCTAGGTCTGAAGTGGGTCTCTTGTAGACAGCATATATATGGGTCTTGCTTTGTATCCATTCAATCACTCTGTGTCTTTTGGTGGGAGAATTTAGTCCATTTACATTTAAGGTAATTATTGATATGTATGTTCCTATTCCCATTTTCTTAATTGTTTTGGGTTCGTTATTGTGGGTCTTTTCCTTCGTTGTGTTTCTTGCCTAGAGAAGTTCCTTTAACATTTGTTGTAAAGGTGGTTTGGTGGTGCTGAACTCTCTCAGCTTTTGCTTGTCTGTGAAGGTTTTAATTTCTCCATCAAATCTGAATGAGATCCTTGCTGGGTAGAGTAATCTTGGTTTCAGGTTTTACTCCTTCATCACTTTAATTATGTCCTGCCACTCCCTTCTGGCTTGTAGAGTTTCTGCTGAGAGATCAGCTGTTAACCTGATGGGGATTCCCTTGTGTGTTATTTGTTGTTTTTCCCTTGCTGCTTTTAATATGATTTCTTTGTGTTTAATTTTTGACAGTTTGATTAATATGTGTCTTGGCATATTTCTCCTTGGATTTATTCTGTATGGGACTCTCTGTGCCTCCTGGGCTTGATTAACTATTTCCTTTCCCATATTAGGGAAGTTTTCAACTATAATCTCTTCAAATATTTTCTCAGTACCTTTCTTTTTCTCTTCTTCTTCTGGAACCCCTATAATTCCAATGTTGGTGCGTTTAATGTTGTCCCAGAGGTCTCTGAGACTGTCCTCTGTTCTTTTCATTCTGTTTTCTTTATTTTGCTCTGCAGCAGTTATTTCCAGTATTTTATCTTCCACCTCACTTATCCGTTCTTCTGCCTCAGTTATTCTGCTATTGATCCCATCTAGAGTATTTTTCATTTCATTTATTGTGTTTTTAATCGATGCTTGATTCATCTTTAGTTCTTCTAGGTCCTTGTTAACTGTTTCTTGCATTTTGTCTATTCTATTTCCAAGATTTTGGATCTTGGAAATAGAATCTTGGATCATCTTTACTATCATTATTCTGAATTCTTTTTCAGGTAGATTGCCTATTTCCTCTTCATTTGTTAGGTCTGGTGGGTTTTTATCTTGCTCCTTCTCCTGCTGTGTGTTTTTCTGTCTTCTCATTTTGCTTATGTTATTGTGTTTGGCGTCTCCTTTTTGCAGGCTGCAGGTTTGTAGTTCCCGTTGTTTTTGGTGTCTGTCCCCAGTGGCTAAGGTTGGTTTAGTGGGTTGTGTAGGCTTCCTGGTGGAGGGGACTAGTGGCTGTGTTCTGGTGGTTGAGGCTCGATCTTGTCTTTCTGGTGGGCAGGTCCACATCTGGTGGTGTGTTTTGGGGTGTCTGCAGACTTTTTATGATTTTCGGCAGCCTCTCTGCTAATGGGTGGCATTGTGTTCCTGTCTTGCTAGTTGTTTGGCATAGGGTGTCCAGCACTGTTGCTTGCTGGACGTTGAGTGAAGCTGGGTGCTGGTGTTGAGATGGAGATCTCTGGATGATTTTCACCGTTTGATAGTATGTGGAGCTGGGAGGTCTCTTGTGGACCAGTGTCCTGAAGTTGGCTCTCCCACCTCAGAGGCACAGCACTGACTCCTGGCTCCTCAATTTGGGATGATTTGTTGTCTATTCATGGATTCCACAGATGCAGGGTACATCAAGTTGATTGTGGAGCTTTAATCTGCTGTTTCTGAGGCTGCTGGGAGAGATTTCCCTTTCTCTTCTTTGTTCCCACAGCTCCCGAGTCTCAGCTTTGGATTTGGCCATGCCTCTGCATGTAGGTCGCCAGAGGGCATCTGTTCTTCACTCAGACATGATGGGGTTAAAGGAGCAGCCGCTTCGGGGACTCTGGCTCACTCAGGCCGGGGGGTAGGGAGGGGCACAGAGTGTGGGGCGAGCCTGCAGTGGCAAAGGCCGGCGTGACATTGCACCAGCCCAAGGCGTGCCATGCGTTCTCCCAGGTGAGCCATCCCTGGATCACGGGATCCTGGCAGTGACGGGCTGCACAGGCTCCTGGAAGGCCGGCATGGACAGTGAACTGCGCTCACATACAGGCCTCTTGGCGGCAGCAGCAGCAGCCCCAGCATCCCACACCCGTCTCTGGAGTCCACGCTTTCAGCCGTGGCTCGCGCCCATCTGTGGGGCTCCTTTAAGCAGCGCTCTTAATCCCCTCTCCATGTGCACCAGGAAACCAAGAGGAAAGAAATAGTCTCTTGCCTCTTCGGCAGCTCCAGAGTTTCCCCGGACTCCCTCCAGGCTAGCTGTGGTGCATTAGCCCCCTTCAGGCTGAGTTCTCGCCGCCATCCCCTGTCCTCTCCCTGCACTCTGACCGAAGCCCGAGCCTCAGCTTCCAGCACCGCCCGCCCCGGCGGGTGAGCAGACAAGCCTCTCGGGCTGGTGAGTGCCGGTCGGCACTGATCCTCTGTGTGGGAATCTCTCCGCTTTGCCCTTCCCAGGTACATGGGGAGTTTCTTGCCTTTTGGGAGGTCTGAGGTCTTCTGCCAGCATTCAGTAGGTGTTCTGTAGGAGTTCTGCTGTCTCTTTTTTTAATTTTATTTTTAATAATATTTTTTTATTTTAATAATTTATTTTATTTTATCTTTTTTTCCTTCTTTTTATCTTTTATTTTTTCTCCCTTTTATTTTGAGCCATGTGGCTGACAGGGTCTTGGTGCTCCGGCTGGGTGTCAGGCCTGAGCCTCTGAGGTGGGAGAGTTGAGTTCAGGACACTGGTCCACCAGAGACCTCCAGGTCCCAAGTAAGATCAAATGTCAAAAGCTCTCTCAGATATCTCCATCTCAATGCTAAGACCCAGCTCTACTCAATGAACAGCAAGCTACTGTGCTGGACACCCTATGCCAAACAACTAGTAAGAGAGGAGCACAATCCCACCCATTAGCAGAGAGGCTGCTTAAAATCATGCTAAGTTTACAGACACCCCAAAACACACCACTGGACAAGGTCCTGCCTACCAGAAAGACAAGATCCAGCCTCACCACCAGAACACAGGCACCAATCCCCTCCACCAGGAAGTGTATAAAACCCAATAAACCAACCTTACCCACTGGGGACAGACTCCAAAAACAATGGGAACTACGAACCAGCAGGCTGTGAAAAGGAGACAGCAAACACAGTCTGTTAAGCAAAATGAGAAGACAAAAACACAGCAGATGAAGGAGCAAGGTAAAAACCCACCAGACCAAACAAACTAAGAGGAAATAGGCAATCTACCTGAAAAATAATTCAGAGTAATGATAGTAAAGTTGATCCAAAATCTCGGAAATAGAATGGAGAAAATACAAGAAACATTTAACAAGGATCTAGAAGAACTAAAGAACAAACAAACAATGATGAACAACACAATAAATGAGATTAAAAATTCTCTAGAAGGAATCAATAGCAGACTAACTGAGGCAGAAGAACAGATATGTCACCTGGAAGATAAAGTAGTGGAAATAACTACCGTAGAGCAGAATAAAGAAAAAAGAATGAAAAGAAATGAGGACAGTCTCAGAGACTGCTGGGACAATATTAAACACACCAACATTCGAATTATAGGGGTCCTAGAAGAAGAAGAGATTTAAAAAAGGGACTGAGAAAATATTTGAAGAGATTATAGTTGAAAACTTACCTAATATGGGAAAGGAAATAGTTATGTCCAGGAAGCACAGAGAGTCCTATACAGGATAAATCCAAGGAGAAACATGCCAAGACACATATTAATTAAACTATCAAAAGTTAAATACAAAGAAAAAAGATCAAAAGCAGCAACAGAAAAGCAACAAATAACATACAAGGGAATCCCCATAAGGGTAACAGCTGATCTTTCAGCAGAAACCCTGCAAGCCAGAAGGGAGTGGCAAGACATAAGTAAAGTGATGAAAGGGAAAAACCTGCAACCAAGATTACTCTACCCAGCAAGGATCTCATTCAGATTCGATAGAGAAATTAAAACCTTTACAGACAAGCAAAAGCTAAGAGAATTTAGCACCACCAAACCAGCTTTACAACAAATGCTAAAGGAGCTTCTCTAGGCAGGAAACACAAGAGAAGGAAAAGACCTACAATAACAAAGCCCAAACAATTAAGAAAATGGTAATATGAACATAGATATCGATAACTACCTTAAATGTAAATGGATTAAATGCTCTAACCAAAAGACATAGACTGGCTGAATGGATACAAAAACAAGACCCATGTATATGCTGTCTACAAGAGACCTAGGGACACATACAGACTGAAAGTGTGAGGATTGAAAAAGATATTTCATGCAAATGGAAATCAAAGGAAGGTGGAGTAGCAATTCTCATATCAGACAAAATAGACTTTACAATAAAGACTATTACAAGACACAAAGAAGGACACTACATAATGATCAAGGGATCAATCCAAGAAGAAGATATAACAATTGTAAATATTTATGCATCCAACATAGGAGCATCTCAGTACATAAGGCAAATGTTAACAGCCATAAAAGGGGAAATCAACAGTAACACAATCATACCAGGGTACTTTAACACCCCACTTTCACCAATGGACCGATCATTCAAAATGAAAATAAATAGGGAAACACAAGCTTTAAAGGATACATTAAACAAGAGGGACTTAGTTGATATTCATAGGACATTCCATCTAAAAACAACAAAATATATTTTCTTCTCAAGTGCTCATGGAACATTCTCCAGGTAGATCATATCTTGGGTCATAAATCAAGCCTTGGTAAATTTATGAAAATTGAAATCATATCAAGTATCTTTTCTGACCACAAAGCTATGAGACTAGATATCACTTCCAGGAAAAAATCTGTAAAAATTACAAACACATGGAGGCTAACCAATACACTACTAAATAACCAAGATATCACTGAAGAAATCAAAGAGGAAATCAAAAAGTACCTAGAAACAAATGACAAGGAAAACACCACAACGCAAAACCTATGGGATACAGCAAAAGTAGTTCTAAGAGGGAAGTTTATAGCAATGCAGTCCTACTTCAAGAAACAAGAAACATCTCAAATAAACAACCCAAACTTATACCTAAAGCAGTTTGAGAAAGAACAAAAAAACCCCAAAGTTAGCGGAAGGAAACAAATCATAAAGATCAGATCAGAAATAAATGTAAAAGAAATGAAGGAAACGATAACAAAGATCAATTAAACCAAAAGCTGGTTATTTGAGAAGATAAATAAAATCGATAAACCATTAGCCAGACTCATCAAGGAAAGAAGGGAGGAGACTCAAATCAATAGAATTAGAAATGAAAATGGAGAAGTAACAACTGACACTGTAGGAATACAGAGGATCATGTGAGATTACTACAAGTAAATATATGCCAATAAAAGGGACAATCTGGAAGAAATGGACAAATTCTTTGAAAAGCACAGCCATCAGAGACTGAACCACGAAGAAATAAAAAATATAAACAGACGGGGCTTCCCTGATGGTGCAGTGGTTGGGAGACCGCCTGCTGATGCAGGGGACATGGGTTCGTGCCCTGGCCTGGGAGGATCCCACATGCCGCGGAGTGGCTGGGCCCGTGAGCCATGGCCACTGAGCCTGCGCATCCGGAGCCTGTGCTCCGCAACGGGAGAAGCCACAACAGTGAGAGGCCCATGTACCGCAAAAAAATAAAATAAAATAAAATAAAATATATAAACAGATGAAAATCAAGCACTGAAATTGAAACTGTGATTAAAAATCTGCAAACAAACAAAAACCCAGGACCACATGACTTCACAGGAAAATTCTGTCAAACATTTAGAGAAGAGCTAACACCCATCCTTCTCATACTCTTCCAAAATATACCAGAGGGAGGAATGCTCCCAAACTAATTCTGTAAGGCCACCATCTCCCTGATACCAAAAGCAGAAAAAGATGTCACAAAGAAAGAAAACTACAGC
Organism: Mesoplodon mirus; assembly: GCF_964341445.2. Taxonomy (NCBI): domain Eukaryota; kingdom Metazoa; phylum Chordata; class Mammalia; order Artiodactyla; family Ziphiidae; genus Mesoplodon; species Mesoplodon mirus. The sequence continues at coordinate 158,224,638 of NC_138977.1, forward strand.
CACTATCACTGATGAACATAGATGAAAGAATCTTCAACAAAATACTAGCAAACAGAATCCAACAGCATGTTAAAGGGATCATACACCATCGTCAAGTGGGTTTTATCCTAGGAATGCAAGGATTCTTCAATACACGCAAATCAATCAATGTGATACACCATATTAACAAATTGAAGGATAAAAACCATATGATCATCTCAGTAGATGCAGAAAAAGCTTTCAACAAAATTTAACACCGATTTATGATAAAAAAAACCTACAGAAAGTAGGCACATAGGGAACTTACCACAACATAATAAAAGCCATATATGACAAACCCACAGCCAACATTGTTCTCAGTAGTGCAAAACTGAAACCATTTTCTGTAAGATCAGGAACAAGACAAAGCCGTCCACTGTCACCACTGTTATTCAACATAGTTTTGGAAGTTTTAACCACAGAAATCAGAGAAAAAAAGAAATAAAAGGAATCCAAATTGGAAAAGAAGATGTAAAACTGTCACTCTTTGCAGATGACATGATACTATATGTAGAAAATCCTAAAGATGCTACCAGAAAACTACTAGAGCCAATCAATGAATTTGGTAGAGTAGCAGGATACAAAATTAATGTACAGAAATCTCTTGCATTCCTATACACTAATGATGAAAAATTTGAAAGAGAAATTATGGAAACAGTCCCATTTACCATTGCAACAAAAAGAATAAAATACCTAGGAATAAATCTACACAAGGAGACAAAACACCTGTATGCAGAAAACTGTAAGACACTGATGAAAGAAATTAAAGATGATACAAACAGATGGAGAGATATATCATGTTCTTGGATTGGAAGAATCAACATTGTGAAAATCACTGTACTACCCAAAGCAATCTACAGATTCAACACAATCCCTATCAAACCACCAATGTCATTTTTCACAGAACTAGAACAAAAATTTCACAATTTCCATGGAAACACAAAAGACACTGAATAGCAAAAGCAATCTTGAGAAAGAAAAACGGAGCTGGAGGAATTAGGCTCCCTGACTTCAAACTATACTACAAAGCTACAGTAACTAAGACAGTTTGGTACTGGCGCAAAAACCGAAATATGATCAGTGGAACAGGATAGAAAGTACAGAGCTAAACCTATGCACATATGGTCACCTTATGTTTTACAAAGGAGGCAAGAATATACAATGGAGAAAAGATAGCTTCTTCAGTAAGTGGTGCTGGGCAAACTGGACAGCTTCATGTGAAAGAATGAAATTAGAGCACTTCCTAACACCATACACAAAGATAAACTCAAAATGGATTAATGACCTAAATGTAAGGCCAAACACTATAAACCTCTTAGAGGAAAACATAGGCAGAACACTCTATGACATAAATCACGGCAAGATCCTTTTTGATGCACCTCGTAGAGAAATGGAAATAAAAACAAAAATAAATAAATGGGACCTAAGGAAACTTAAAAGCTTTTGCACAGCAAAGGAAACCATAGAGAGATGAAAAGACAACCCTCAGATTGGGAGAAAATATTTGCAAACAAAGCAACTAACAAAGGATTAATCTCCAAAACATACAAGTAGCTCACACAGCTCAGTATCAAAACAACAAATAACCCAATCCCAAAATGGGCAGAAGACCTAAATTGACACTTCTCCAATGAAGATATACAGATTGCCAACAAACAAATGGAAGGATGCTCAATATCACTAATTATTAGAGAAATGCAAATCAAGACTACAATGAAGTATCACCTCACACCAGTCAGAATGGCCATCATCAAAAAATCTACAAACAATAAATGCTGGAGAGGGTGTAGAGAAAAAGGAACTCTCTTGCACTCTTTGTGGGAATGTAAATTGATACAGCCATGATGGAGAACAGTATGGAGGTTCCTTAAAAAACTAAAAATAGAACTACCATATGACCCAGCAATCCCACTACTGGGCATATACCCTGAGAAAACCATAATTCAAAAAGAGTCATGTACCACAGTGTTCATTGCAGCTCTATTTATGATAGCCAGGACATGGAAGCAACCTAAGTGTCCATTGACAGATGAATGGATAAAGATGTGGCACATATATAAAATGGAATATTACTCAGCCATAAAAAGAAATGAAATTGAGTTATTTGTAGTGAGGTGGATGGACCTAGAGTCTGTCATACAGAGTGAAGTTAGTAAAAAAAGAGGAAAACATATGCTAACACATATATGTGGAATCTGAAAAAAAAAGGTTATGAAGAACTTAGGGGCAGGACACGAATAAAGATGCAGTTGTAGAGAATGGACTTGAGGACATGGGGAGGGGGAATGGTAAGCTGGGACGAAGTGAGAGAGTGGCATGGACTTATATATACTATCAAAGGTAGAATAGATAGCTAATGGTAAGCAGCTATATAGCACAGGGAGATCAGCTCTGTGCTTTGTGACCACCTGGATAGGTGGGTTAGGGAGGGTGGGAGGGAGATGCAAGAGAGAGGGGATATGGGGATGTATGTATGCATATAGCTGATTTTCTTTGTTATACAGCAGCAACTAACACAACATTGTAAAGCAATTATATTCCAATAAATATGTTTAAAAAAAAATAAAAGTAAAGTACTATGCTGAATAATTCCATTTTCTTTTTTTTTCCCCAAGATCTGAGACAGAATTCTTTTATGACAGACTTCACTAGTTTTTCAGTGCTCTCTTTTTCTCCCTCTCCCAGTCTCATTTCTCATAAGAAGCATAGATAATGTTTAGATTAGAGTCACATCTATAATAGAGCACACTCAAAGTATTACAGAAAAATTCTCCATATATGTAGAATTTATACATCTGACTTAAAGGAACGTAATTTGTTACATAAATGAAAATGATTAAAAGCCACAGGACTAGCAAAGATGTTGAATGTTGTAAGAGAAAAAAGAAAAAGAAGGGAAATCTTACAGACTACATTTGAAGGAATTTGGTAGTTAAATAATAACACTGTTTGGGAATTCCCTGGCGGTCCAGTGGTTAGGACCCGGCCCTTTCACTGCCGGGGGCCCAGGTTCCATCCATGGTCAGGGAACTAAGATCCTGGAAGCCTTGTGCGTGGCATGGACAAAAAAGAAAAAAAAATGCTGTTTGCCGATCATACAATACCAAGTTCCATCCACTTACTAAAATGGTTATAGCCTCAAGCTGAATCTAAAATGTACCACAATGTACTTGTCATTTTGCAGTCCCATTTCCCAACCACCTTCACGTGAGTTCCTATTTTATTGAATGACACCAACATCTACTTAGCTATTGGAGGCAGAATACATTAATCTCCCTTTCTTTTATCCTCATATTGGATATGTTCTCAAGATCACCAAATTTTAGTTATTCTACCTATGAAATATTTCTAAAGCACATTTATTTCTATCCATTTTTGTTTCTAGTCCCCTTGTTCAAGCCATTAATTTTTTCCCCTTAAATTACTGCAGTTATTTTTACCAAGTGTCCATAACTTTATTTTTTAGCTCTTTCTCCCCTCTAAAGCCAAAGTGATTTTTCTAAAATGTGAACCTGGACATTTCTCTTTCCTCTTGCTTCTTTAATGAAATCCATCTCTTCTCTCATCTTTACACTACATTCTAACCTTCCTGAATTTCTTTTGGTTTGCTGACTCTATCACCTTTTCACTATTTACTCTAGGCCTATGAACTTACTGCCTATTTGCCTGAGAAACTCTTTATCAGTTTCTTTGTCAGGCTAATTCTTATCAAGGCTTTGGCTCTCGCTGCAAAGTTGACTCCTTCAGGTAGAATTCTTCAACTTCGTAAGGTTAAAATCTCACTATGAGCCTCCAGAGCACTCTGGACTTCCTCTATTCTAATATTATTCTGAATTATAATTGCTTACTCAATTGTTGTCTTCCTTGTAAGTTATAAACCTCATAAGGATGGAAACTGTGTCTGCCTTCTTATTCCTCATAACCCCAACATCTACAAGAATGTTCAGACCAAGTAGGTATCAATGAATACTTGTTAAATGACTGAGTGATTAGAAGTGCCCTAATTTAACCTATTTAATAAGAGTATACTGAACCTATCCTGTGATTAACTGATTGTCAGGTAACGCAAGTCTTTCCATAATTGGTATTCATAGAATAATTTTTCACAAGCCTGATTATTCTTTTCTTTTGGAGTGTATTTCATTCACATAACCATCATGGACTGTCACTCCACCCTCACATGCTGCTTTCTTGGGGAGTTGGATGTGTTATGTGACTTAGTTTTGGAAGAATATGTTTACTATTCTAGCTCAGTGACTTCTTTTTGTCTTTTTCTTTGGGTCCAAACCTGTTCGCAGAAACTGTGCTTCTCTATGTGTTAGGTTTACAAATGCAAGCTACCACATGAGAAGGTCTGTGATGTCCTAATGCTGCCTGTGCCTGGGTTGGTGTCTGTTAAAATCTGAGCTCAAAATTAGGAAACTTGCTTGCAATAGCCCCGTTCTCCCTTATGAGATTGTTCAGTATTAAAGGAGATATTTGTATTGTCTTCTGTCTTAGTCTGCTCTGGCTGCTATAACATAATATCATAGACGGGGTGGCTTAAACAACAGACATTTATTTCTCACAGTTCTCGAGGCTGGGAATTCTAAGATCAAGGTGCCAGCAAATTTGCTGAATGGTGAGAGCTCTCTATTTTACATACAGCCACCTTTTTGCTGTATCTTAACATGGTAGAGAGAGAGAGAGGGCTGTGATCTTTTTCTCTTTTTATAAAGGCACTAATCCCATCATGGAGGCCCCACCGTCATGACTGCCACTAAATCTAATTACCTTCCAAAGGCCCCACCTCCAAGTACCATCACATTGGGGATTAGGGCTTGCACGTATGAATATTGCAGGAAAACAAACTGTCCATAGCATCTTTCATTTGCTTTTCTATCTTTCTTATTTTTAACTATTTTAGGAAAAAATAGGAAATAGAGTACTATTTACTGGACCTTATTGAATCGCAGCATTGTCACTGTATCATTGTTGCATTCTAGGCTATTTCCTCTATTCATTCATTTAGGCAACAAACACTTAGTAAGTGTCGACTATGTGCCAGGTAATCCCTAGGAAGATTAATTCTTCTACTTGAGCTTTAGAAACTAAAAGTAGGCATCAGAGAATTTATGGTTTTAGTCCCACTAGATTGTAAACATCAGGTTGAATTTGGATTGGATAGTATTTGGAGTTCATATTATTCTAATTGGATTTCAAAGTGTGTACAGCTTGCTTTGAAAATATTCTGTATATACTGTTCATTTTAGGAGACTAGTTTATGTATTCTTCACTTTTCTACCACTCTTTTTAATTCTTCTAGGTAAGTAGATTGTTCTTTAACCATCTAAATTGTTCTGACATTTTACTCCTGCCTTCAATTAATTTAATTTGTACTTAAAGAATATCTATAACTACACTTAAGCAAAAACAGTTTCCATAGTAACATCATAGATTTTCTAAATTCAGGCTATGATGTAATCAACTAAAATGACTATCATACCCAAATTCTTGTTTATTTCATCTGCAGCATTCCTTATTTAAATCTATTGTACTACACGCAGATTTTCCACATATGAATTTAACTTGGAAGTATAGGGCATTTCCCAATTGCCTTTATGTTAGAAATTCCTGTTTCATTTCATAGCATTATGGAATTCACATTCCTGCTAGAGTTAAGATATCGACAGAATAGGCTGGATTATGAGTAGTGTATCTATATGATGTTGACCTAGTTTTCTAAAATTATGGAAATTTTCTATCCATGCTGACAGCTGTAGAATATCACTGTAGTCAAAATATCACGGAAGAGTGGATTTCACACAGTAAATTGATTGTTGTTGTTAGATCTATTAACGTATTAAAATATAAAGTAGTTGAGGATCTTGCCCTTGATTTTCTGAAAAAACACTAATAAGATTGTTTTTTGCTTGTATCTAAATTTTTGACTTAATTGCTTTTCTTTTAAGTAGTAGTTGTGGATATACATTTATATATAATTGATATTACTCTCTAAAGGGCTCTAATGGTGGAAAAACTTTAGATATTTGCTTTTGGATTTAGAGAAATGTATATGATTATATCTAGGCTTTTGAGCCTGTAAACTCTGGACAGAATTTTGTAAATGGATTTTCTTTACTCACATAAAATCTCTCTTTTTTGCTCACTTTTCCCTTTGTTCATTACTTATAGCCTTAGAAACAAAAATGTGTAGGATAGAAAAATAAGAGCATTTATTTGTAGACATAGTCAAGTTATATCCTAGAGGATAAAAGAAAAAGGGAGAAAGGAAGAAACGTCATTAGCATGTTAATACTGCCCAAGAGGCCGCATGTACTGTTTGGAGGCCCCAGAAGAGTTCAGTATAGTCAGGAGATTTCAGAGGGAATCCTTCATCATAATTCCCTAAGAAAGACCAAGTTGCTTTTTGCTCTTTACATTCATAGAAGTTTGTTTCTTTTTACAGCTTATCTTATTACATACATTATTATACCTGTAAATATCTCTTCTACTATTCCCTAAGTTCCATAAGGATAGTAAGTTCCAAGAAAGCAGTTGCCACATTGGCAACAGTTTCAGAGACATCAAATAAAGACAGAAATATCTGGGCTTTGGAAATCTGGAGGTTATTGGTGATATTTGCTAGTATAGATTCAGGGGGGTATTTGAGTGTGTTTATCAGCATTCACTCAGGTAATATAGTCCATGTATTCTGTGCATAGAAGGTTTAATATAGAATCATGGATTGACAGAACTTGTTGGAAACACTGAAGGACTGAAACTCAGGGAAGCTACCATTCAGGATAAGGGGAGCTGTTGCCCAAATGTCAGAGAAATTGACATGGAAGATCTCAGTCTGAAACACTGAAGTAAATTGTTCTCAAAAGCTTGCCAGAATTTATTTCAAGTCTTGAAAATCTGTAGAAAGCCCCCAGAAACTGTCTCTGTCTGTTGGGGGAAACTGATGGGTCTTCAGAGCTTCCCCCAAAGCCACAGCCACTCGATCATCTCTCTATATGTCTCATATGTTGCCTGCTCCAAAGAATAGTAGTTTCTGCTTTACTTTCACCTAATTCTCACCTGAGTTTCTCACACTGATAAACTCTAACCTAGAACCATATAAAGTAAAGGGTTCTGGGATGTGAATTTCCCAGGCTTAGGGATGAGTGATGGTGATGCTGAGCTGGCCACAAACGGTCCAGGACTGGAGTTCGTGTGAGACTAGTTATCATGGCTTAGGAAGAGAAGTAAGTCACAGAAGAGATATTTTTTTAAAGGAAAATTGATTGAAAAAGAATGAAAGGAGTTAGGGTTATTAAAGGCAAACAAAAGATTTAGCTCTTTTTCCTTTTAAAGGTGATAATACTTGGCTAGACTGTTAGCAGAAGGGAAGAAGCTAATACAGTTTGTAGTATGACAAAGGAGATGATTATTAATGAAGCAAGGTCTCTGAGGGAGACAGGAGAGGTTGAGAGCAAAGTATGATTGGAGAGTTTGGGAAGGACCAATCTTTCTCTGACACTGAGAATAATAGAGCATGGTGCAAAAATAGGATTCAAAGTGGTGAAATGAGGGAGTTGATGGGTGATGATTTCTATCTTCTCTGTGAAGTAGGGAGTAATGATGGCTGCTGAGAAGGGGTCTGGCAGGGGTTAATTCTGAGACCAGTGCATTTGTTTGGAGTAATACTGAGGGTAATGGGTACAAGAGTTATCCATGAGCAAGCAGAAGATTACTGAGTTCACTGAGAGCTCAGAAGAATCCCAAGCCCACACATATATGGTGACACCAATCTGCATGCCTGCTGGATTTTCCCTACTGCATTTACCACCTATGATGAATTTATAGCCCTCTTGAGTTCTTCTTTCCTATTATTTCTGTGAGTGCCCTGTGCTTATATTGCTCCTGGCATTCACCAAGGCACAGTAAAAAATCATGTATTTGTGCTTAGTTTATAGCAGGCATTCAGTAGAATGTGTGTTTGAATTAAACTGAACCAAACTGGCCATAGCAGGAGAGACTTGATCCAGGTTTAGTGAGTTGTGGAGTCCGTGATGCAGAAAGATTTAGAACTAGGGAGATGGTGGAGGGTATCTGTGACAATGTTCCTGAGGTAATTGACTAGGGGTCTAGGCTGGGTAGGAAAGAAAATGAGGCCAGGGAAGAGGAATAATAAAAATGGAAAAAAATGAAAGGAACAGGGAATAGAAGTCTTGAGAGTTTGAAGAACAGATTTAGTGAGAATAGAGGAATGAGAAAGCTAGAAAAAAAAAACCCAACAAGAATTATAGTCAAAGAATGTATCATCATTGGAGATATTTTCAGAGTTGTAGTAATTCTAAATAACAGAGAAAAAGCCTCCAATTATAACCATGGAGTAGATGAAGGGCAGTGGAACTCAGAACATGAAAGAGTTAAGAATATGGTACTGTGTGGGACTACTATATATGAATGATTATTATGCTAGTTTAGTCTACACAAGAATCTATATGGATGATGCCCACTGGAGGTATGCATTGCACACCAGTGTAGCCACCCATGGTGGTCCTGGACTGGGTGTTATTTGTGTGAGTCTGGGCAGGTATTGCCATATGGTTCTTCTAGTTACCTAAGTGGGAAGTCAGATTACTGTGTGATTAGAGGCTCTCTGAACAGAGAAGAAAGAGAAATGAAATCCACCTGGGACAGGTTTCATAATATATAAGAGTGGTACTTTGTGGTACAAGGAACAGTTTGATTTATAGACAGGGATAAACCCTTTACAAATGGAGAGACCAGCAGGAACAAAGGCTTAAAAGTGAGAAAGTGTCTGATTGTGGAGACAATGCATTTTCTGCTTTCTCAGAGCTGTTCAGAAGACAGGCCTTTCCATGATACACATCATGATGGTGGCCCTGGCATTATGATGAAAATGGAAATCCTGAACATGGGCATCTAGAGACCCTGGGAGATTATATTCCAGTAATAGAAAGCAATTTTGGACCTAGAAAAGAGGGTCAGAGCAGGAAGTTATCTACTTTTAATGGATGGGCAGAAGGTGCAGATCATAGCCAGAAATTCCCTGTTGCTTTTATTGGAGGTGAAGTGGGTTGGATTAAAAAAAGGATTACTTTTCTTTGTTACCAGAGGTAATCATTAGTCTTTTCTAAGCATTTTAACTTCATAACTATGAAAATGGAAGAGTACAAAATTGATAGATTGTACCAAGTGCTTTCTTAATTTGTTCCATAAAATTATTCTGATGTATTCAAAAACAGTGTTCACTTCAGAGAAACAATTGTCTCTGGAAATAGTTGTTTTGTATTCATATTATGCAGTATTATTCATTAAAATTATAATGTATAATAAAATTAGCATCATTATTTTGCTTTATATGGAATCTTTGCTTCATGGACCCCTGAAAGATTTATAAAAATATTGCAAAAATTCCTATAACATCCTTGTGTAAGAGGTAAATTTCATTAAAAGTTCTGTTGGTAGTAATTCTCAGAAATGATGAACTACTCACCCACATAAAAGCAATATTAGTAGAGAAAATAAGGCAGGTGGCAGTCAACATATAGGATCTTTTAAATATCTGTTACTGTATTAGTTATGATTGGCTGCTGTAATAAGTAACTCAGTGATGGAACACAAAAGAAATTTATTATTTGCTTCTCTAAAGTACAGTTGATGGTGAGAGGTGAGGAGTGATGTAGGAGCAAAGAGGGCAATTGTATAGATACAGAAATTTCAGAAATGTCTACCATTTTCAATATATGGCTTCCAAAAATTGATATAGATATTGTCATATAGACTACAGATGTTAGAATTGAGAGACAGAGAATGATGTAGGAGATTTTTACTGGCCATCCACTTTCCATAGGCCAGAACATAATCACATGACCACACCTAACTGCAAGGGAGACAAGGAAATGCCCCTGTGTAGCAGGAAAAAAGGGAAATGGGTTCAATTAACAATTTGTCTATTTCTGCCATAATCACCGATCCGCAGTTCACAAAACATACACATTTTCTGATGTGAGTTTATAAATATGGTCTAAGTTTCTTTAGCAATTATTTCACATCTTGACATCAGCTACAGTACAGAAAAATTTCCAGGGAATAGATTTCCACAGTTGTACCTCTGTAGTGGCCCAGTTATAGAACTCTGAACCAAAAATTCCTGGTATGATATAACTATTTAGGCCATGCATAGATAAGTGAATGTTGCAACTTGAAGTGAATCCACAATAAGGAAAAAAGAGAAGCAAGAAAGTGCTCCAGCTCAGTCACCACACACATCCATCTCAAACACACACAAATATCCTAAGCACAGTCATGAGGCTGGTTCACAGATAGTGGAAAGGGGAGGGTACTCAGATTTGTTTGACAACCCAAGATGGAGGTGGGCTTGCATTTGATTCAGGAAACTAAAGACAAAGAGTATCTTGATTGTAAGGAACAGGAAACTTCTAAGGAGTGATCTCTATTTTGTAGGCCTAATGTTCTCTAAGGATACAAACAGCTCTGGGAAGAATATATATATTAAACCAATATAACAATTTCCAGTTTTGATCACATGGTGATACGAATTGTCCTGGACTCCCCTTCCACTGCCAACACATAGAAAGTATGAGAAAACACGTAGACAATGCAAACCATGATTTTTAAAATATCTAGCTATAAGTGTGTTCTCGAAGAAAACATGAGCTTAAAAGAAAAACAAAACTGAAAATAAAACAAATGTGAATTACTTGCATATACTAGTCAAGTAGCTTAAATGCTTGATGTTGAAGGCTGTATTACCACTTAGTTTCAGTTGTCTAAATTCATTTTCTGTAGACTTTATTTTTCCTTTTCCTGAAAAAAAAATAGAAATTACTAACTGGTGGGTATATAAGTTTATATAAATATATAATCAATAGCAAATGACCCAACAGGGATTATAGAACAGAGAGTAGCAGTTAAAAAATTAATTTATTAAGCAGAAGCAAGAACTACAATCCTGCAGCCTGTGGAACAAAAACCACATTCAAAGAAAGATAGACAAGATGAAAAGGAAGAGGGCTATGTACCAGATGAAGGAACAAGATAAAACCCCAGAAAAACAACTAAATGAAGTGGAGATAGGCAACCTTCCAGAAAAATAATTCAGAATAATGATAGTGAAGATGATCCAGGACCTCGGAAAAAGAATGGAGGCAAAGATCGAGAAGATGCAAGTAATGATTAAAAAAGACACAGAAGAATTGAAGAACAAACAAACAGAGACGAACAATAAAATAACTGAAATGAAAACTACACTAGAAGGAATCAATAGCAAAATAACTGAGGCAGAAGAACGGATAAGTGATCTGGAAGACAAAATGGTGGAATTCACTGCTGCAGAGCAGAATAAAGAAAAAAGAATGAAAAGAAATGAAGACAGCTTAAGAGACCTCTGGGACAACATTAAATGCAACAATGTTCACATTATAGGGGTCCCAGAAGGAGAAGAGAGAGAGAAAGGACCTGAGAAAATATTTGAAGAGATTATAGTCAAAAACTTCCTTAACATGGAAAAGGAAATAGTCACCCAAGTGCAGGAAGTGCAGCGAGTCCCATAGAGGATAAACCCAAGGAGAAACATGCCAAGACACATAGTAATCAAACTGGCAAAAATTAAAGACAAAGTATTGAAAGCAGTAAGGGAAAAATGACAAATAATATACAAGGGAACTCCCATAAGGTTAACAGCTGATTTCTCAGCAGAATCTCTACAATCCAGAAGGGATTGACACGATATACTTAAAGTGATGAAAGGGAATAACCTACAACCAAGATGAATCTACCCAGCAAGGATCTCATTCAGATTCAATGGAGAAAACGAAAGCTTTAGAGACAAGCAAAAGCTAAGCGAATTCAGCACCACCAAACCAGCTCTACAACTAATGCTAAAGGAACTTCTCTAAGTAGGAAACACAAGAGAAGAAAAGGACCTACAAAAACAAACCCCCCAAAATTAAGAAAATGGTCATAAGAACATGCATATCGATAATTACCTTAAACATAAATGGATTAAATGTTCCAACCAAAAGACACAGGCTTGCTGAATGGATACAAAAACAAGAGCCATCTATGTGCTGTCTACATGAGACCCACTTCAGACCTAGAGACACATACAGACTGAAAGTGAGGGGATGGAAAAAGATATTCCATGCAAATAGAAATCAGAAGAAAGCTGGAGAAGCAATACTCATATCATATAAAATAGACTTTAAAATAAAGAATGTTACAGGAGACAAGGAAGGACACTACATAATGATCAAAGGATCAATCCAAGAAGAAGATATAACAATTATAAACACATATGCACCCAACATAGGAGCACATCAATATATAAGGCAACTGCTAACAGCTATAAAAGAGGAAATCAACAGTAACACAATAATAGTGAGGGACTTTAACACCTCACACCAATGGATAGATCATCCAAAATGAAAATAAATAAGGAAACAGAGCATTAACTGACACATTAGACCAGATAGATTGAATTGATATTTATAGGACATTCCATCCAAAAACAGCAGATTACCCTTTCTTCTCAAGTGTGTATGGAACATTCTTCAGGATAGATCACATCTTCAGTCACAAATCAAGCCTCAGTAAATTTAATAAAATTGAAATCATATCAAGCATCTTTTCTGACCACAATGCTATGAGATTAGAAATCACTTTCAGGGAAAAAAATATAAAAAACACCAACACATGGAGGCGAAACAATACGATACTAAATAACCAAGAGATCACTGAAGAAATCACAGAGGAAATCAGAAAATACATAGAGACAAATGACAATGAAAACACGATGATCCAAAACCTATGGGATGCAGCAAAAGCAATTCTAAGAGGAAAGTTTATAGTTATATAGCTTACCTCAAGAAACAAGAAAAATCTCAAATAAACAATCTAGTATTACACCTAAAGGAACTAGAGAAAGAAGAACAAACAAAACCCAAAGTTAGCAGAAGGAAAGAAATCATAATGATCAGAGGAGAAATAAATGAAATAGAAACAAAGAAAACAGTAACAAAGATCAATAAAACTAAAAGTTGGTTCCTTGAGAAGATAAATAAAATTGACAAACCATTAGCCAGGCTCATCAAGAATAATATGGAGAGGACTCAAATCAATAAAATTAGAAATGAAAAAGAAGTTACAACAGACACCGCAGAAATACAAAGCATACTGAGACTACTACAAGCAACACTATGCCAGTAAAATGGACAACCTGGAAGAAATGGACAAATTCTTAGAAAGATATAACCTTCCAAGACTGAACCAGGAAGAAATAGAAAATATGAATAGACCAATCACAAGTAATGAAATTGAAATTGTGATTAAAAATCTTCCAACAAACCAAAGTCCAGGACCAGGTGGCTTCACAGGTGAATTCTATCAAACATTTAGGGAAGAGATAACACTCATCCTTCTGAAACTCTTCCAAAAAATTGCAGAGGAAAGAATACTCCCAAACTCATTCTCTGAGGGCACCATCACCCTGATACCAAAACCAGACAAAGATACTACAAAAAAAGAAAATTACAGACCAATGTCACTGATGAACTTAGATGCAAAAATCCTCAACAAAATACTAGCAAACAGAATCCAACAACACATTAAAAGGATCCTACACCATGATCCAGTGGGATTTATCCGAGGGATGCAAGGAATCTTCAATACACACAAATCAATCAATGTGATACACCATATTAAAAAATTGAAGAAGAAAAACCATATGGTCATCTCAATAGATACAGAAAAAACTTTTGACAAAATTCAACAGCCATTTATGATAAAAACCCTCCAGAAAGGGGGCATAGAGGGAACCTACCTCAACATAATAAAGGCCATATATGACAAACCCACATCAAACATCATTCTCAATGGTGAAAAACTGAAAACATTTCCTCTAAGATCAGGAACAAGACAAGGATGTCCACTCTCACCACTATTATTCAACATAGTTTTGGAAGTCCTAGCCATGGCAATCACAGAAGAAAAAGAAGTAAAAGGAATACAAATTGGAAAAGAAGAAGTAAAACTGTCACTCTTTGCAGGTGATATGATACTATACATAGAGAATCCTAAAAATTCCACCAGAAAACTACTAGAGCTAATCAATGAATTTAGTAAAGTTGCAGGATACAAAATTAATGCACAGAAATCTCTTGCATGCCTATACACTAATGATGAAAAGTCTGAAAGAAAAATTCAGGAAACAGTCCCTTTTACCATTGCAACAAAAAGAATAAAATACCTAGGAATAAACCTACCCAAGGAGACAAAAGAGCTGTATGCAGAAAACTATAAGACACTGATGAAAGAAATTAAAGACGATGCAAACAGATGGAGAGATATACTATGTTCTTAGATTGGAAGAATCAATATTGGGAAAATGACTATACCACCCAAAGCAATCTACAAATTCAATGCAACCCCTATCAAATTACCAATGGCATTTTTTACGGAACTAGAACAAAAATTCTTAAAATTTGTATGGAGACACCAAAGACGCCAGATAACAAAAGCAGTCTTGAGGGAAAAAAACGGAGCTGGAGGAATCAGACTCCCTGATTTCAGACTATACTACGAAGCTACAGTAATCAAGACAATATGTTACTGGCACAAAATCAGAAACATAGATCAATGGAACAAGATAGAAAGCCCAGAGATAGATCCATGCACCTATGGTCAACTAATCTATGTCAAAGGATGCAAGGATATACAGTGGAGAAAAGACAGTCTCTTCAATAAGTGGTGCTGGGAAAACTGGACAGCTACATGTAAAAGAATGAAATTAGAACACTCCCTAACACCATACAAAAAAAATCAGAATGGTTTGAGACCTAAATGTAAGACCGGACACTATAAAAACTCTTGGAAGAACACTCTTTGACCTAAATCACAGGAAGATCTTTTTTGATCCACCTCCTAGAGTAATGGAAATAAAAACCAAAATAAACAAATGGGACCCAGTGAAACTTAAATGCTTTTGCACAGAAAAGGAAACCCTAAACAAGACAAAAAGACAACCCTCAGAATGGGAGAAAATATTTGCAAATGAATTAATGGACAAAGGATTAATCTCCAAATTATATAGACAGCTCATGCAGCTCAATATTAAAGAAACCTACAACCCAATCCAAAAATGGGCAGAAGACCTAAAGAGACATTTCTCCAAATAAGACATATAGATGGTCAAGAAACACATGAAAACTGCTCAACATCACTAATTATTAGAGAAATGCAAATCAAAACTGCAATGAGATATCACCTCACACCAGTTAGAATGCACATCATCAGAAAATCTACAAACAACAAATGCTGGAGAGGGTGTGGAGAAAAGGGAACTCTCTTGCACTGTTGGTGGGAATGTAAATTGATACAGCCACTATGGAGAACAGTATGGAGGTTCCTTAAAAAACTAAAAATAGAATTACCATATGAACCAGCAATCCCACTACGGGGCATATACCCAGAGAAAACCAAAATTCAAAAAGACACATGCACCCCAATATTCATTGCAGCACTATTTACAATAGCTAGGTTATGGAAGCAACCTAAATGCCCATCGACAGACGAATGGATAAAGAAGATGTGGTACATATATACAATGGAATATATATTTTTTTAATTTTATTTACTTATTTATTTATTTTTGGCTGTGTTGGGTCTTTGTTGCTGTGCGCAGGCCCTCTTTATTTGCGGTTAGCGGGGGCCACTCTTTGTTGCGGTGCACGGGTTTCTCACTGCAGTGGCTTCTCTTGTTGCTGAGCATGGGTCCTAGACTCATGGGCTTCTGTAGTTGTGGCTCACTGACACTTGAGTACAGGCTGTTTAGTTGTGGCGCACGGGCCTAGCTGCTCTGCAGCATGTGGGATCCTCCCGGACCAGGGCTTGAACTCGCGTCCCCTGCATTGGCAGGTGGACTCTCAACCGCTGCGCCACCAGGGAAGCCCCTACTATGGAATATTACTCATCCATAAAAAGGAATGAAATTGGTTCATTTGTTGAGATGTGGCTTGATCTAGAGACTGTCATACAGAGTGAAGTAAGTCAGAAAGAGGAAAACAAATATCATATATTAACGCATGTATGTGGAACCTAGAAAAATGGTACAGATGAACTGGTTTGCAGGACAGAAGTTGAGACACAGATGTAGAGAACAAACGTATGGAGCTCAAGGGGGAAAGCTGCAGGGGGTGGGGATGGTGGTGTGATGAATTGGGCGATTGGGATTGACATGTATACACTGATGTGTATAAAGTTGATGACTGATAAGAATCTGCTTTATAAAGAAATAAATAAAATAAAATTCAAAAATTCAAAGAAAAAACTAATACTAAACTTTCTTTGGGTTATTTGTATGGAAATATGTTAATATAAATATTTCAGACATTACATGAAATTAAAAAAAATAATTTATTAAGGTCCTACTTTTTTTCATTAGAAAGTATAATATTTTGTTAGATTAAGAAAACTTCTGTGTCTCAATAATAATTCTCTTTCTCTTTTTTATGAAGTAAAATTTGATGAGTCAGACTTTACTACTGAGAAATTCAATAAAAGTAAAAATTTTAAGAACACTAACATTCGTAAGTGGTAGTGATGTCAGTGAAGCAGGGAAACCTCAGAAAACTGATAGGTTGATATATATGTATTTTTAAACGACCCTAATAAAAATACTAATAGTTTTTCCATATTTATTATCTCAGATTTTAGATTTAGATGATATAAACACTTTGGAGGAAGAATACCATCTTGGGAATAACTGGGAATACTCACACACTACAGTTGACATCAGCATTAATGGTATTGAGTGACAGTTAATTCTTTCCCCCACGTAATCCACAGTAAATACTCCTTTTGGCTTTTTCTTGCTTGGATTTCTTTTTTTCAGTTTAACATTGAACAGTAAGTCTTAAAAATGGCAAGTATTCCAAAATAAAAATACCATTAAAAAGTGGCATTTATTTTTGATTTGTTGACATTTTCTAATCTGATATTTTGTACATTGTCCATCTTATTGAACATTCTTTCCCAATTGTATTTTTCAGATTTTCCAATGCATTTCATAGTAGGGGAAGAATCCTCCTCACCTATCTTTTGAAATTCTGGGAACACAATTATCTTTTTTAGGAAATTCTATGGCAGTTCCTTCTATCTTTTGGGAGAAAAAAGAGGAAGTCAGCCATTGTGATGAACTAGTGCTCTCTATTATTTTTCCATCTATTTCTCTCCTGTTCTTGGAAATTTATAGCCTAACATGTACTTCCATCAACTCAAGTACACCACATATATATGAAACTTTCTGTAATTTCAAAAAAAAAAAAAACCCAAGTTAAGGCAATTTAATTCAATCAGTACTTATTGGGTTCCCAATTTGTGTGGAATATTTAAAAGATACACAAAATGAATAAGACATTTGCTGATATCAAAGTATTTATAGTCTCACCGGAGCTATTTCTAGTTTTTACTTGCTTTTATACACATCCTTGTGGTTGTTAATGGTTTTACTATCTTCAAATTCTGCAAATATGCCTGCTGCAAAAATTTTAAAGTGCCTTGTTTTCTGTGTTGTTGTACAGGAAGAGTTTTCAAAAGCCCATTGCTTTTGGTAGGAAACAGCACACCACTAACACAGATGCTATCAGAAATCTTTCCTCACATTTTTAAAAGATCATTACATGATGTTTACTTCCTGTGTGATATTATCAATTTCTACACTTCTTTCAGTAGCTAAGGTTAAATGCTATTCATTTTCTCTTTCACTGTAGATTGGTTTGTGTTTAACTCTTTCATGCTTTCTTATGTGTGCATTACAAGGGATCTGAAATAATAAGGAATCTTGAAAATGTTTAGAGCACTTAGAGTTATGGTTCAATAAGCATTTTTTTTTAACATCTTTATTGGAGTATAATTGCTTTACAATGTTATATTAGTTTCTTAATCTGCACTTTTCCTCTGTAATTTATCCAGTTTCACTTTCAGGGCTACTGTTCATGGGCATACATTTGTATAGATGTCTGCCCTGCAATCCTAACTGTGTGATAGGTGAAAAAACACACAGAAGGGAAGAGCAGGAAAGCCAAGGAACAGAAGAAGCATGGTCCCTGTACTAGGGAGGAAATAAAATTCATTCAGATAAAATAATACGAATGATAAAGCTGAGCACGCGTTTACATAAAATTAAAAATATAATGCTTCTTTTAAATTTTTGAGAAACTCAGACATCTGATGAAGTCATGAGGGAATAAGATGGTATAGATTTAATCTCCTACTACAAACAATTAAAAAAACTGGACAAAAATACAAGAAACAAATATTTCAGGAATTAGACAATGGAAGTACAGGACTGAGAAAAGGAAAAAAACTGAAGTGAATTCTATGACTACCCGGGTTTTATAACTTCAAGTAATTTCTAGACTATGGAGCAGCAAGGAAGAACCAAAACATGGTCTGGTAATCTCATAAATTGAGAAGACAGGGAGACTGAGATGGCTAAAATGCATGGGACAGAGAATTTGAGATTATGGAGATACACAGAAAAAGAACCTAAAAGGAACTTAACTCTTTGCCAGAAAATTCAACACTCCTTAAAAGAATAAAACAAAATGCAGTCTTCAAAAATGTAAAATTTATAATGTTTAATATTCAATAAAAATTACTAGACATACAGATAGGCATAAAATGGGAATCATAGCCAAGTGGAAAATTAATTATGGAGGACATGAAAAGGTACTGTTCAGATATTTTGCAACAGGGAACAGGCTATCATTCTGGATTTACTTTTGTTTCTGTGCTGAAGGCACACTGCCCTCAGGCTGTCCACAGCCCAAGCCTGGGCATGGTGAGAGCACCAATGTGGGCTTATTCCAGCAAGTGCTGGGACTTCTTGAATGGGTGACTTTGGCTGAAACTCTCCCATTGACTTTACTGAACTTTTTTTTGAAATATACTGCCGTCCAAGATTTTTCTCCCTTCCTTTTATCTCTTCTATAAATATCAGATTTGTATCATGGTTTAAAGGCTCTCCACACCTCCTATTGCTCTCTCCAACATTAAATCTCTTGCATACCTAAAACCCATCCTGACATTTGCTTTGCAATAGACCCAAACTAATACAAATGGTACCAGGAATAGTCTAAATAAACAGGTGATAAATAGGGAGTTGAGACTAGCTCATTCACTGAAGGGCAGGCAAAATGGAATCCATCCTGAATGGTAGGTTGGACATGAATTGTCCCTGGCACAAGGTAGTGGCATGGTTGATAAAGATTTCACCGTTGTTGAACAAGAAAGTGTACCAGTGGAGGGAAATGCCCTTGTAGTTTCTGTGGGTCATTTGAAAGATATGCAAAAACATTTCTACAAAGACAGTGGAGTTCACTGTTCTCTGAGTTGTATTTATGTTACATAGAGGAATCATCAGAAATGGACGATTGTTAATAAGCAGTTTAATACTAAGTGTGAAAGCAGGAGTTTCAAAGAGATCCTTCTCTCCTGCAGTGGAAGAGCAGACATAGCCAAGTAAGTTAAGAATCTGATACTTAGAATTGTAGAGTTCCAGGTTTGTTCGAATGCTCATCCAAGGTTGACCTATTATGCTAACGTCAGGGCCCTGACTGGGAAAGTCTGGGGCTGACCCTGAAACATGGGATGCAGACAAGTGGTTGGAAACCCCTGAGAATTTATTGACTGTGGACTCACCCTCCTCGCTTAGATCCTCAGAACTTGGAGGTAGCCCACTCTTTCTGGAGCTAGTACTTTTCCTAAGATGGACAATGCTGCAGAGAATTCTCACCCACAAGGCAGCAGGTACCCCCATAAGAGGCTGCTCCTACCTTGTCTCTTGCCTGCCATGCTGATAGGCACTTGATCAAGAAGCCTGGGATGAAAGAGGGAACAAGTAAAAAATAATTAATTGGGAACGCTTTCTCAGCACATGGGGTTTATTATCCTGGCAAAGACCCTAAGGGAAGGGGCAAACTCTCCAATGGAGTTGCTCTTAAGAAAAACAGTTGTCAACACTGAGAGAAGTGGAAGTGTCCTGGCGTGCTGAAAAGAAGGATTAAAGATGCTGGGGGAGTGGGTGTGTTGCATTAGGGTGTGAAACCAGAAGATCCCTCAAAGGGTTAGTTCCACAGGAGGACTCAGAGACCAAAGTCCTCACTAAGGCCATTAGGAACGTGTTGACGAGAGACACACCAACACCAATAGGTCTGTGGTGGTGATCCTTCGCAGAAGATAGGAGAGGCAGTCATAAAACTGGGCTCGTTAGTGTACGCAGGGACATTGTGTACACTTCAGAATGGCCCTGAAGTAATGGAGGCCAGGAGGTGGCACTTAATCATCAGAAATGAGGCCTCTGCAATTACCTTAATTACTAGCGAGATCAAAGGCGCAGCCAAGGGGACTTGTCCCTCAGAAAATGATAGAGATAGTTAATAGAGCATGGTGTCCCTTGGGGCAAAATAGCTTGGCAACCAACAAGCGTGCTATTTTAAATCTATAACCAAAAGTGAGCAAAAGAGCAGTAGGCAGAGGAGGGTCAGCCCAATAAAACGTTTCTACCCCTTGCTCATTTTCTGAACCTGAGCCAATTTCCAGATCTAGAACTCTTTGACTGAAAAGAGGACTGGATGCATAGGAGGAAATACTGTGTAACTGCATGGCACATGTATGCTGTAGTACTCTCACATTCCTTTCCCAAAGGGACTGATGGCTGTTTGCTTGGGTGACTGCACATTAGGGAAAAGGGATGTATTAGTTTCCTTTTGCTGCCATAACACACCACAAGAAACGTAGCACTTTAAAATGACAGTAATGTATTATTTCACAGTTCTGTAGGTCAGAAGGTCAATACAGTGTGACTCAGCTGATTCAGTTTAAGGTCTCACAAAACCAAAATCTAGAGGTTGGTAGTGTCACATTCCTTTATGGAGGTTTCTTCCTGGGAAGGAGTATGTTTCCGTATCACGAGGCTATTAGCAGAATTCATTTCTTTATGGTCATAAAGCTGAGGTCCCTATTTTCTTGATGGCTGTCAGACAGAAGACTCTCAGCTCTTTTAAGCAACATTTGTTCCTCGTCATGTTGCCCCCTCTGTCTTTAAACCAGTAAGAGTGCACTGAATTCTTCTCACACTTAAAATCTTTCTTACCTCTTATGGTCCCTATGACTCCAGCTGGAGAAAGTCTTCTGCTTTTGAGGGCTTATATGATTAGATTGAGCCACCTGGATAAATCAGGCTAATTTCCTTATCTTAAAGTCTGTAACCTTAATTACATCTGCAAAGTCCCTTTTGCCATGAAATGAAATCTATTCACAGGTTCTAGGGATTAGGGTATGAGTATCTTTTTGGGTCCATTCTGCTTACTACAAAGGAATACCCAGACTTCTGAGGACATTTGGACACAAGGTATGAGTTGATATGTATACCTAGAGGCTCAAAGAATTATTATTATTTTGCTCTAAGAATGGAAACATATGGAGGCCAGATAGTAAATGGAGTCTTCAGTAAAATTGGCTCGTGGTAGGCTCCTTGGATCCCCAGATTCACCCAATAGTCATTTCCCCTTCCTATCAATGGGAAGTTGATATACTTGGTAGTTGGAGCAACCCTCACATTGCTTGTGCACTATCATAGTGGGAAATGTCAAGCAGGAACTTCTGAAGTGTTTTTGCTGTTCCTCTCCCAATATTCCAGTTAAGATTGTAAATAAAACATACTATAACATTTTGAGGGGATGGTAGAGATTAGTGAGACCATTAAAGACCCGAAGAGAGCAGTAGGGGTCCCTATCAAATCTGTTAAATTTGTTATTCTTTTTTTTAAATAAATTTATTTATTTGTTATTTTTTATTTTTAGCTGTGTTGGGTCTTCATTGCTGCGTGAGCTTTCTCTAGTTGTGGAGAGTGGGGGCTACTTTTCATTGCGGTGTGTGGGCTTCTCATTGCGGTGACTTTCTCTTGTTGTGGATCATGGGCCCTAGGCATGCAGGCTTCAGTAGTTGTGGCTCATGGGCTCTACAGCGCAGGCTCAGTAGTTGTGGTGCATGGGCTTTTTTGCTCTGCGGCATGTGAGATCTTCCCGGACCAGGGCTTGAACCCGTGTCCCCTGCACTGGCAGGTGGATTCTTAACCACTGCACAGCAGAGACGTCCAAATTTGTTATTCTTGTCCCTGCAAAAACTGGAGCATCCTGGCAAATGACTATAGATTACACCAATCTCGACCAAATAGTTGCCCTTATAACATCTGTTTTTCTACATGTGTGTGTTGCTAGAGGAGATTAATAAGGCCCTGGGTGCATGTTATATAACCACTGTTTTGGCAAATTCATTATTTTTCATTCTAAGTTAAAAAGTAGATCTAAAATAGTTTGCATTAATGTAGGGTACACAACAATTTTCATTTAGTTTACCACTAGGTTACTTTAACACTCTCTTCTCTGTTATACTATAGTTTGAAGAAATCTGAACTGTTTGGTCATCCCTCCAGTCTTCATACAGATCCATGAAATATATGACATCATGCCAATGAGACAGGATGAATAAGATTTGGCTAATGAACTGGAAACTTTGGAAAGACACATTCCACCAGAGTTTGGGAAAAAAATTCTGTGTAGTTTCAGGGACCTGCTTCTTCAGTGAAAATTTTAAGGGTTTGGTGGTTAGGGTACAGCTATATCCACTCCAAAAAAAAAAAAAAACCCTCAGACAAATTGCTGCATAGTGCATCCTCTTTCACCAAAAAGGGAAACATAGGACCTGCTACACCTCTTTGTGTTTTATAAGCATCCTAAATATTCTACAGACATTAAAAGTATAATAATTAAATATTACAAATAATTTTATGAGTATAAATTTGAAAACCTAGACAAAGTGGACAAATTCCATGAAAGACACAAATTGTAAAAACTGACTCAAGAAGAAATTGAAATTCCAGATAGTTCTATATCACTTAAAGAAAAATTTGTAATTATCTTCCCAAACTAAAAATCTTCAGGCCCTTGTGTCTTTACTAGCAGTTGTAACACTGAGAAGACATTATGAAGAATTGATAACATTTCTATACAAAAATGTTACACTGCCTTAATCATTTTATTGAGGCAGGAATTACACTAACTCCAGAATCACACAAAGACGTTGTATTAATTTCCTGACTGCTATAACAAAATACCACAAATTTGTTTAAAACAACAGAAATTTATTCTCTTAGAGTTATGGAGACTAGAAATCTAAAATCAAGGTTTTGACAGGGCCATGCTCTCTTCAAAGTCTATAGGGAAAGAGCCTTCCTTGACTCTTCCTGCTTCTGGAAGCTCCAGGCATTCCTTGGCTTTCAGCTGCGGTACCTCAATTTCTGCCTCCATTGTCACATGGCATTCTCTCCAGGTGTCTGGGTCAAATTTTCCCTCTTCTTATAAGGATACCAATCATATTGAATTAGGGCCCTCCCTAATGACTTCACCTGAACTTGATTAGTTGTGGTATTGACCTTGTTGAAATGCAAAGATTTCTTAGCTGAAACAGAAAAAACTAATCATAAAGAAAAATTAATAAATTAGACTTCATGAAATTTAAAAACTTCTGCAAAGGCAAGTCACAGATGGGGAGAAAATATATGCAACAAATAGCTACAAAAGTCTTGGATCACAATATGTAAGGAGAACTTACGGTTCAATGATAATAAGAAAAAGGATCTAATAATGGACAATATATTTTAACAGTCACTTTAAAATAGAAGATATGCAAATGGCCAGATGCTCGACATCATTAATGTAATGAAATTGCACTTTAAAAATAGCAAGTTACCACAATATTTTCATTGGAATAGCTAAAATTAACAAGTCTGACAATGTCAAGTTTCGTCAAGGATGTGATGCACACATTGCTTGTGCATAACGAACATGTTACAACTACCTCAACAGAGTAGAAATTCACCCAAGGGAGATGAAAACATAGGTCCATACAAAGAACAAAACACTAATGTTCTTAGAAGCTTTATTCATAGTAGCCCAAAACTGAATAGAACCCACATGTATATCAGCAGGTCATGGGTCAAATTGTGTTATAGCCATACTATACATACTATTCGTATGTATTGTACTATGACTATTTATTCTATTTCACTGTAAGAAAGAAATGAAACACTAGTATACTCAATACTATGGATAAACCTCAAAAATATTATACTGAGTCACAAGTCGAGTCCAAAATAATACATACTTTATGATATCATTTTATGAAACAGACAAATATAGTCTTTTGTAACAGAAAGCAGATCAGTAATTATCTGTGGCCAGGTGAGGGTGGGGACCTAACCACAAAGAGCACGAGGGAAATTTTTGAGGCAATGAAAACACCTTATAAAATTGTTTTGGTGGTTATTTCAGTGTATACACTTGTCAAAATTTGCCAACATGTACAGTCAAAGTTGCTTCACTTTACTGTATTTAAACTATACCTAATTAAGTTGATTTTATAAAACTCTCACAAAATCTCAAATAAGAAATTTAAGTAGCAGTATTAGACTAAAGTGGTCAGAGCTGTCTTTTTCTCCATTTAGTCCTAGTAGCGCATAAGGGCATGTTCCCATATGGTTGGGTATAGACCCTGACTACAATAGATATGACTTATTCATATGAAGTATTCAAAATTTGCATTAAAACAGACATATGTACTTACACACACTTTTAAAAATGTGAGAGCAGGCTAACCTTGTCAGTGTTCTTCAGATGAGAAGTTTGATTTTAATAAATTGAGTGAACATGTGTAGAAACAATTTGTTTCCTATGACATGAGGGGAGATGAAGAGAACAGGGGATTTTGCTTGGGAGGCTGTGGACAGTTAGCGGTATGACAGGGAATTACTGTAGAGTCAATGAGTAAGTTTCTGCCTATGTTAGCTGGCAATGTAGAACCTTTGATGTTGGTTTAGAACCTGCATCTTTGTCATAATGCTCCAAGTGAGTTGATATAAATGTGCATACCTCTTTGATGCTGTCTCCTGAGAACTCTACCTTTGCAGAAATCACTCTCCCTCTCTTTTTTGTTCTTCCTCTCTTTACTTCCATACTCAGGTTGCATGGTCACCCTATCTAGGTGTCCTAGCAGTCAAGAAAGCGACACCTTTTTCCCTATCTTTGCAACCAACTCTTTCTTATTTTTCATTAAAGTGGTTTCTTAATGTCTGAAATGTACTTTACATGGAAGAGGATCTCCCATGGTCATGCACAATATTTTTAAAAACCCACACCTGGGTCTTTTCTATAAGCCCATTTTATTTTTCTAGCATCAACTCTCATGTAGCTGGTATTCTTGGCTCCTCTCCCTATATTAAGCAAATGAAGAATGCAGAATGAAAAATGTTTGAGAAGGACCACTTCAGACCTCTGTTCTGTCTCCCCACTGGTTCTCCTTTTCATTTGCCTCCACCAGTTCATACCTTCAGTTCTTTTTAGATTCCAAACTAGATGCCATCAATCTTCTTGTTTCTTTAGTACATACTCCTTGCCCTCAACCTCACCTCACTGTTCTTGCAAATCCTCTTGACAACCACCCATGTAATCTGGTTTCCTGGGAGACAACCTTGCTTATTCCTTGAAAGCTTCAGTTACCCACATTTTCGCAGTGATTACCATTCTCACCTCTTATAGACTCTCTGTATACATTGGATTCAAGAAAGCATGTAATAAGTCAAAGAGGTTTCTCCTTACTATACTCAATACATTCATAATTGTAATTAAAAGCATACAGAAATAGCTATAACTATGGAATACCTTTGTCCTAATATCTTTCTCTTTTTATTAACACTATAAGGATATCAGAAGAATAGAGTCAGTCATCACTTCTACTTTTTCTTTTTTTTTTTTTTTGCAAAAACAGCAAATTTTCCTTCTTTATGTCCCTCTTCTCTGAGAAACTTTGATTTTGCTTGTGTTCTCTCTCTCACTTTTTTTTTAATGGATTTGTTTTCAGCAGAATTTCCCTTTGTTTGTATTAGTTCTAGTTGCACTGTCACTTGGGGTTTGAGGAGTTTTCCAAGGGAACTTCTTAACAAGTTTATTGGGGTTCAGAGTTGACGTTCACATTTTATTTTTCTTGGTTCTCTTGGAATCAGTTTTACTGATCTGATCTCTTGGAATCAGTTTTACTGATCTGCTGTTTAGAAAGGCTACAGTTGGGCTTCCCTAGTGGCACAGTGTTTGAGAGTCCGCCTGCTGATGCAGGGGCCACGGGTTCGTGCCCCGGTCCGGGAAGATCCCACATGCCACGGAGCGGCTGGGCCCGTGAGCCATGGCCACTGAGCCTACGTGTCCGGAGCCTGTGCTCCACAATGGGAGAGACCACAACAGTAAGAGGCCCGTGTACAGAAAAAAAAAAAAAAAAAAAAGAAAAAGAAAAAGAAAAGAAAGGCTATAGTTACAGAAGTTGGGAGGGGGAAGTCCTTAAGATTAGTTAGCTAACATTTCCTGTTATAATATGAAAATTTTCTCAATCCTCAGCTTGTGGACAGAAAGCCATATTATAGCACAAAATCTGAGACTTTCTAGAAGCTCAGTAATAGTTGTTGAATTGTCAATAGATATATTCACCATGTTCAATATGTTATCTTTACTGATCAAGATAGAGGATGTCTTGTCTCTAATTTGAAAGAGAGGTTTATACTGAATATCTGTTATATGAGGAAAATTACAGTAAACACTTGGGGTCTTCTATCATGTATCACTGGTCAAAAGAGTTAAGAGAGTCTCTTAGATTGACTTCCCCAGAAAGCAGAGCCAAAGCAAAAGGCTAATGTGCAGCTATTTTATAAACTGCCTCTCTGAACAATTCCTGTGGAGGAAAGGGAGAATGTAGAATAATCTATCCACTAGCTCTTGTAAGCCATTGGTAAATTTTACCTCATGACATAATAGTGCCCCCCAGACTTGCACATTGTGCATACAGGGTATGGTAACTTAGCAGAGTCCTGTGGTATCACCTGCAAGGCAGCCCCGGGATAGGAGGACAGAGATACATACATGGAAGGGGTGGAAGATGGGGCATCATCTGGTTACATCTGTGTGTATTTGGTTAGAACACATGGAGAGCTGGAACAAGGATGCCAAGATGAGGATCTGAAGAGAAGGAAGATTGGTGTCTAATACAAAGGTCTTTGTTTCCTTTATTTCCTTCTGTAAACATACATGATCTAAGCATATCCTCGTGGATATGAGACTGTGTGTGCTCAGTCTCTGCACTGAAGACAACTTCCTACTTATTGGAATTATCTCCCTATTGGATATTGCTGATGGGATTTCTGCTACCAAAGGGTGATGCATGGGGGACATTGTAAGATGGATGGAGGGCTTCGTGGTCCATACCTGTAGAGGGGAGAATGTAGAGCATGCTTGGAAGTACAGTTCTTCTCTCCTTTGATTCCTTTCTTGGGAGTAATATTTATGGAGAATTTGTGCCTTGTTACAAGGATCACTCACAAATGTGATGGCTGTATATTACACACTTGGGAGTGGCCAAGAACAGCTGGTAATATAGCTGCCAACATTGTAACTGACAGAAAGAGGATGCTCTGAATTGGTGCCCTAGTGAAGATGTGCAGAGGGATAAAAATAAACTGAAAATAATGCTAAGAACAAGTCCTGGTTTACAGGTCACTACTTATTTCAGATTTCTTTTAAAACTGTTAGACATAGATATTACTTTATTTACTTCAAGTATATTGCTATAAATTACTTCATTTTCAGCAAGGAAATTTGAGTAACAGAAAAATTAAACCCATTAGTTTTCTATTGACTTTAGTTTTGTCTCAGGGCTAGAATCCAGTCAGATTTTACCTTTTTGAAGGAAGTAGAGCTCCATTATGAAAGCTATGAGTGGGTTTTCCAGAAAAATGGACTTTGCACATGTAACCTTGTGCATATGGGTGCATGTACACAAGTTTGCATAAAATTTCAGACCCTTGAAATCTTTCTCTAATAAGGGTAGAAACAGAAAGATAATCTTACACGGTCTGTTATGAAACTGTGAATAAGAATTAACTTTAAGCAAACCTATTTCCCAAGTAGAATTTCATGCCTACTTTCTATCAAATTAGGTAAATTATACATGGTGCTATTTATTTTTTTCTCATTTTCAGGAAATTACTAAATTTTGAATGCATTTTTTCTCTCTATGGATAAATTAATGTAGTTAAGAGGAAAACCACAAAATATGAGAAATTCAGGTAGGATACGATGTATGATAAAAGATTAATAGAGCTGGCAATTTCCCAATCTGGAGAAAAGAAGGCTAATGGGAGACATGTTAGAATCTGAAAATATGTTAACGGATATTCCCAGGAGGACAGGGACCAATTCTCATTAGTCAATGAGAGCAGAGCAGGAAGTAATGGGCTTAAACTGCACCTGGGAAATTTAAGTTAAATAAAAGAAAACTTTTTAACCATGAGAACAATTAAACAACGATGCAGATTATCAAGGGAAATAATGAATTCACCTTTACTAATAATATTCAAAGTAGCACTTGACACTCATACATCAGGTATAAGTTAGGAATAATAAAAATCAATTCTACCAATATTCTGGGAATAGATTAGATGATCCAAGAGGGAATACTTGTCAAAATCCCCACCATGTTGGGCTTCCCTGGTGGCACAGTGGTTGAGAGTCTGCCCATTGATTCAGGGGACACAGGTTCGTGCCCCGGTCTGGGAGGATCCTACGTGCCGCGGGGTGTCTGGGCCCATGAGCCATGGCCACTGAGCCTGCACATCTGGAGTCTGTGCTCCGCAACGGCAGAGGTCACAACAAAAAAACTCCCCACCATGTACAAAAATAGACTCAATGGAAAGAACAACTTTTAAAATATGTAAGATGAACAAAATATTCTATAAATAGTTATTTGTTTACTACCATGTGCAAAGCTCAAATTTAGCCTCTGGAGGAAATAAAGATAAATCCTAAATGATTTAAGCCCTCAAGTTGCTTATTTGGTAGTAAATTGGTGCCCCCAATTTTTTTAAAATTACATATCTTTATTAGGAAAAATATTTTGAGCACTCAACCCTAATAAAAGTATATTAATTTATTTATGGATGTAACATATACACAGTAAAAAATAAGTATAATATAAATTAAAAAGGGTAAAATAAAGATGAAATAAATCTTACTTTAAAAATATTTTCCTGGGGCTTCCCTGGTGGCACAGTGGTTGAGAGTCCGCCTGCCGATGCAGGGGATACGGGTTTGTGCCCCGGTCTGGGAAGATCCCACATGCCGCAGAGCAGCTAGGCCCGTGAGCCATGGCTGCTGAGCCTGCGCGTCCGGAGCCTGTGCTCCACAACGGGAGAGGCCACAACAGTGAGAGGCCCGCGTACCGCAAAAAAAAGAAAAAAAAATTTTTTGCTAATAGTTGTACCCTTATCTATCATTAACTTGTTATTTAGGGGCTTCCCTGGTGGTGCAGTGGTTGAGAGTCTGCCTGCCAATACAGGGGACACGGGTTCGAGCCCTGGTCTGTGAAGATCCCACATGCCATGGAGCAACTAGCCCCATGAGCCACAATTACTGAGCCTGTGCGTCTGGAGCCTGTGCTCCGCAATAAGAGAGGCCGCGATAGTGAGAGGCCCGCACACCGTGATGAGGAATGGCCCCCACTTGCCGCAACTAGAGAAAGCCCTCGCACAGAAATGAAGAGCCAACACAGCCATAAATAAATAAATAAATTAATTAATTAATTAAATTTTTTTTAAAAAAGGCAAAATTCCTTTAAAAAAAAAAAACTTGTTACTTAAAGCCACAATAATCAATTAGACCAGTTTCATATTTAACAATGATAATTGTTACTCTTTATATAAAATCAACTTCTTCATTAGGTTAAGGTTCTTGGCTGGCTTCTTGTCACATCTAATTAGACTGTCATTATTTTTACTTTGTACAGTGGCCAACAAAGAACTCATACTGGGTATAGGAGAACTGTCAGCTCTGCTACTATACATTGTTTTTTATGCTTCAATTTAGTGTAACTTGCAATCTGTGATTTTTCTACAAAATTTTTTTAAGACTCTTGTCCCTTTTATGGGGTTTATTTCATTGGAACTAGATAATACAATTCATAAAGCTACTTAATTGTTGACTGTAATATATATCAATATTTTAAGCAAAAATGCATTCATGAAGGGATCCCTATCAACTCTTATGTAAATTGAGCAGATTCCTCTCTTTCCTTAGGACCTCATGTTCTGTAGGTGACTTTTGACCTTAGAATGTGTGCAATAAGTGATGGCACATCCATCAATTTATATATTGTAGTATTCATAAAGCTTAATTATGTTTATAGGTAAAATAATAGAAATAGACTACTGCTTCCAGAATTATAGGAAGACTAGACTATAGGAAGACTGTAATAATAGACAAGATTATTCTAAAAGCCTTCCAGTGCAAATCAATTTAGATTTTAAATGAACATACTTTTAAATGCATTGATAAACTCACAGGAACATTTTTTAAATCCCCAAGGATTTTCCCCCTCAATAAATTAAAAACTAGAAAAAAAATATTTAGATTTTATGTACAATAGAAATATATTTTCCAGTAATGTGGGACTTCATTACAAATTTACCCTCATCAAGCAAAAAAAATTCTAAAGGATGCATATAATAGAAAAGAAAAATAACCATAGAAGATCTGAAGTGTAAGGAATAATAGTGAACAAAGGTATTAGTGAGCATGCCAACAAACGTAGACGTACATTGTATAAAAAAAAGAAACGGTTATGTCCAATGTATGAGGTTAAGATTAACTAGAAAACAAGAGAGAACTAAAATACTAGACAGTAATATAAGGTAATTTTCAATGGAGACAATCAGAGTTAAAGTATGAAAGTTGAAATATTCTAAAGTCTTTTTATTGTCTGGCAAGAGGAATAATAAAGGGATTTTTTTTTTTTTTTTTTTGGTACACAGGCCTCTCACTGTTGTGGCCTCTCCCATTGCGGAGCACAGGCTCCGGATGCGCAGGCTCAGCGGCCATGGCTCATGGGCCCAGCCACTCTGTGGCATGTGGGCTCCTCCCGGACTGGGGCACAAACCCATGTCCCCTGCATCGGCAGGTGGACTCTCAACCACTGTGCCACCAGGGAAGCCCAATAAAGGGATTTTTTAAATGTTAAGGATACAAGGTAAATTTTCAAAGATAACCACCAAGAACATAGGTCAAATGGTGTAATGAAATTTTAAAAAATCAATGCAATCAAAGCAAAAGAAAGAGGAAATGAGGAAAAGGTAGCATAAAAAAGTGGAACAGATGAAAAACACAAAATAAGAAAGTAGAAAAAAATGTACCAGCAATCACTATAAATGTAAGTGAACAAAATATTAAACTCATTAATGAAAATGGTAATATTTCTAGATTGTATAAAATGCCAACATATAGCAAAAGCTGTTTTCCAAGGACACACCTAAAACATAAAGGTAAGCAAATATTTTAATGTAAAAGATGGGAAAAAAGGCAAAACTAGCCTGAAAAATTTAGATAAGAATAACTCAGGATTTTATGTCAAAAGCAATACCAAGGTGGAAAGGACTCACTAGACAGTGATAAAGTTCCAGTTCACTTGGAACATGTAGCAATTCTAAACCTGTGTACACCTGATGAAATAGCCTTGAACATATAAGGTAAAACTTGACAGAACTAAAAGGAGACATGAACAAATCCACTATCAGAATGGGAGATTTACACCTTTCACATTATAGGATATTATTTATTTTTGAATAACACAACAAACAGTTTTAGTGAACTTATAAAGAACTCTGGGCTCAATAATTAGAGAATATCCATTCTTCTTCAAGTACCATGAAAAAAATACAGATTTCAAAGGATACAATCTGTGAACATTAGACAATGAAATTAAGCTAGGAGGTGAAAGCTCTCTTAAACATTTTGGGAAAAGAACCTCATAAATAAAAATGAAGGAATCTTAATAGGAGTTTGGAAACTTTTAGGATGGATAATAACAAAAACACTTGTGTCAGTTTAAGTCCTCTGAGAAGCAGACACCAATACAGGATGAGATGTACATGAGCTATTTTGGGGAGATGCCCTTGAAGAATAAAGAGGGATGGGGAAGGAGTAGGCCACCAGAGCCTTCAGACTGTGATGCAGGACTGACGTCTGTGAAAAGACAGAAGAAAGGAGGATTGGGAGGGAAGAACTTCACAGTCACAGTTCTGAGAAAGCCTCAGCCAAGCTGATGGGAGTCCCCAAGTCAAGGCTGCCCATTGAAAGAGTCCCATATCCAGCAAATGAGGGCCTGCTCTGGCACCCTAGCTGTGCTTGGTCCTTGGTTCTGAGCAGCCTGGGAGGGTATCAGAAGGTGCAGCAGCTGCCAGTCAGCCGTGTTCTCACAGCACAGCCTTTCAAAGGAGAGATGAGCAGCGCACCTCCACGGTCACCACAACACAAAACATATGCACTAACACTTCTGGAATAGATTTAGACCACATTTTGAGAGAAATGTATGGCAGTAAGTACTTATATTAGAATGAAAGCTTAAAATTAATGAGCTTTGTGTTCACTGTAAGATAGAAAAAGATGTCAATAGAATAACCACAAAGAAAATAGGAGCAAGGAAACAGTAAAGATAAAAGCATAAATTAATGTGATATAAACCAAAAAAAAAATATGGAATACACATGTTAAAAATAAATTGTTGAAACATTTAGTGAAATATATAAATCATTGGCAAAATGGATCAAGAAAAAAAAAGCATAAAATATTAACATAAAAGGAACATAATTGTAGTTACAGTAAACAGTTAAAATGATAAAGGAATAATATGAACAATGTGAATTATAAATAGAAAACCTTAGATAAAATGGATAAAATTACTAGAAAAATATACCAAAAGTGACTCAGAAGAACAGGAATACCAAATAACCCTAACTAATCTAGAAATTAAATCCGTATTTTAAAGTCTTCTTACCAAGAAAATACCAAGGCCAACTGATTTTTATGTGAGTTCTGCCAAACATTTAGGGATATGATCATTCCCAATAAATAAAAACTCTTCTAGAAAATATAAAATGGC
This sequence comes from Mesoplodon mirus, assembly GCF_964341445.2. Classification (NCBI taxonomy): domain Eukaryota; kingdom Metazoa; phylum Chordata; class Mammalia; order Artiodactyla; family Ziphiidae; genus Mesoplodon; species Mesoplodon mirus. The sequence goes on from NC_138977.1 coordinate 158,257,758, forward strand.
AAGCACTTCCTACCTCATTTTACATAAGCATGTATAAAATTATAAATGTCTATTATATATAACATATATAATACTTATATATAATTATTTGTATATACATAGTATAAACTTTAGTACCCAAACTCAGTAAAAAAAGAATTATAGAAAATTATAGAGCTAACTCATTGATGAATATAGATGTTAAAATCCCATCATTTTTACACATCCAAACGTATGTGTCTCATTAAGCATAAGTAAAAAAACCAACTTAGAAACTGCACGCAGCATGATATAATTTTAGAAAGTTCAAAACACAAAAGTAAGCACTATATTGCTTAGAAATTCATGGATTCATTCACAAGATCATTTAGAATCAAGACTATCTGTTCGTGGAAGGGAGGAGAATGAGGTCTCTGCGGGTACATGGCAGAGATTCAGTGTTATTAGTAATGTTCTCTGTAGTAAGCTGGTTGGTGACTCTTTGAAATTATTTTTATGGTATAAGATACTTTTAGAGGTGGAAAGGACCTCTGAAATAAACAAGTCTGGTTTCTCATTTTACTAGTCAGCAAACCAGGCTAGATATTTCTAAGTGCTTTACATACAGTCACACAAAATCATGTGACTCTTTACTCATGTTCTTTTCAGCATAAAACATTTATAGAAGTTGAATGATTTTTCTGTCTGGATTTTTTTGGTCCATTTAAACTGTCATTAGGTATGAAATCCTTATGCCAAACATTAAATAACCCATTACTTGACATTCACATTTTAATATTTGTTTCAATCATTTACTTTACATATGGTATCAGAAATTATTTTTAAATAGGGAAATATAAATTGCTATCATTTATTAATTGCTCCCTATGTGTTTATCACTGTGATAAATTCTTTTTTTTAATTAATTTAATTTTTTTATTTTTGGCTGTATTGGGTCTTCATTGCTGCGTGTGGACTTTCTCAAGTTGAGGCAAATGAGGGCTACACTTCGTTGCAGTGTGCGGGTTTCTCATTGCAGTGACTTCTCTTGTTGCAGAGCACAGGCTCTAGAGCATGTGGGCTCAGTAGTTGTGGCTCGTGGGCTCTAGAGTGCAGGCTCAGTAGTTATGGCGCACAGGCTTAGTTGCTCCGTGACATGTGGGATCTTCCTGGACCAGGGCTCAAACCTGCGTACCCTGCATTGGCAGGCAGATTGTTAACCACTGCACCACCAGGGAAGCCCTGTTATAAATTCTTTATAAATATTATTGACTAATTTGCTGTCTGGTTTTATCAAATTTAGAGTCAAAGTTTATTCTTGGGCACCATTTTCCTGATTGCCTCATTATTAGCTGTAATACAGTGATTTAATTTGCAGAAACACTTAGGGGGGTGAGGACAGTTTTCCTAGAGAAATACAATGAGAAGAAGTCAGCTAGGTAAGAAATGGAATTGAAGGTGGCAGAGGAGCAGTTTGCACAGGAGAGGAAGAGAGATGCTCTAGGGGATAATGGACCCTGCAAGTAGGAGGACAATGGAGTCCTTATGTCCTAAGTGTAATGAAACAGAAACAGCAGAAAAGCTATGGACCCTGAACAGCAAATGTAGGCTAGGTACAGGGAGATCTTTTTAGAAATCTTGAGGTCCAGTTGTAAGGGATGTGCTACTTAGCTCTCCATTCCAACCCCAATGCCTATGACCTCAGAGAGGCAGCATTACTTGCAGGGACCCCTAAAGAAACTTGTTTTGTTTTGTTTTGTTTTGTTTTTTTAATCAGTCTATAGAGTAACATCTCTGAGATGGAATTTCAAATGAGTTGTAATTCTTAACTGCCTGCTTTTGTAGGTTGAGTTTCACACCCACAAAGGAGTGATTAGCACATACGATGAAAGCCATGGGAGACAATGAACATGTGACATGAGAGTGGAGGGTACCAGTGGCTGCAACCTGAGGGACAGCAGCATTTAAAAGAACAGAGGGAGCAGCACCTGCAACTACAGTAGAAAGCACATCCATAGAGACAAGGGGGAAACCTAACGAATGTGGAGTTATATAAATCAAGGGGAGGTGGAGGAATTCAAGAAGTTAGGGTAAAGTCAGCAGGGCCAAACACTGCTGAGGATTTAATGAAGATTAAGGCTGAGAGGTTCACACTGGATTTCGTGACAATGAGGTCACTGATTTCGTTGGAGTTGTTGGGAAAAACAGATGGCAACATGTAAAGGAGTCACCACTCAGTGAAGAAGAGGAGACAGCCAGGGTGCATGACAATTTTGAGATGTTTGCTTCTGAACAGGTGATAGAGATAGGACAGCAATTGAAAGCAGATGTGAGCAGGGGGAAAATTTTCCTTTGTTTTTAATTTTATTGAAATATAGTTGATTTACAATATTGTATTAGTTTCAGGTGTATAGCAAAGTGATTCTGTTATACATATACATATACCCACTCTTTTTTAGATTCTTTTCCCATATAGGCCATTACAGAATATTGAGTAGAGTTTCCTGTGCTATACAGTAGGTCCTTGTTTGTTATCTATTCCTTTGGAATGAGCGAGAGTAGATAAAGAAGATGTGTACATATAGGGTTGGCCAAAAAGTCATTTGGGTTTTTCAGTAAAATGTTTTGGCCAGCCCATTATATACAATGGAATATTACTCAGCCATTAAAAAGAATGAGATAATGCCATTTGCAGCAACATGGATGGACCTGGAGATTATCATACTAAGAGGGGTAAGTCTGATAGGAAAAGACAAATATCACACAATATTGCTTATATGTGGAATCTAGAAAAAATGATACAAACAAACTTATTTACAAAACAGAAACAGACTCAAAGACTTAGAGAATGAACTTATGGTTACCAGGGGGAAGAGTGGGGGGAGGGATAGACTGGTATTTTGGGACTGATATATACGCACTACTATATTTTAAAAAGATAACCAACAAGGACCTACTGTATAGCACAGGAAACTCTGCTCAATATTCTGTAATAATCTAAATGGGAAAAGAATTTGAAAAAGAATAGATACATGTATATGTATGACTGAATAACTTTGCTGTACACCTGAAACTAACACAACAATGTTAATCAACTATACTCCAATATAAAATAAAAATTAAGAAAAGAGAGTGGAGTGTGTTAAGTACCAATGGGGAGTGGACAGAGCAAATAGAGGGGAGTGACTGGTGGAGAGAAATTACAGAGAGTGTGGGAAGGGATAGAGCTAGAAGAGAAGTGCAGGGACTAACCATAGCTAGGAGGAGGTTTGTCTGTGACTTTAATGGCGGAAAGGAGGGATAAAATAGTTTTTTTTTTCTGATAGCTTCTATTTTCTCTGTGAAGAAGGAGGGAAGACCATCATCTGCTGTGAGTTGGAAGGAGAAGTTTGTAGAACTGAGGACTGTGTCTCTAACCAATGGGACTTACTCTTGTCTACACATTGGAATCACATGGAGAGTTGTCAAAACTCCCATACTGTACCTTAGACAAAATAAATCAGAATATGTGAGGAGGGGAACCCAGAATCAGTACTTTAAATAACTTCTCATGTGCTTATTATCTGCTAACGAGGCTGAGAACACTGCTGTAAATCCTGACTGTGTTAGAATCATTTAGGGAACTTTGAAAATTACTGATGCCTCAATCTTGCCACTAGAGAATCTGATTTTATTGGTTTGGGGTGAGGCCCAGGTATCAGGATTTGAAAAAAGCTCCCCAGGATTCTAATGGTAGCCAGGGTTGAGAATCCCTGATGTAAGTGGTGGTCAGGCAGTGTTGAGGACTCAGCACACATTGGAAACCTCAGGCCTATAACAACAGCAGCTTACAGAATTGAGTGATGCCTGTGGCACTCAGCAGTCCTGATACAGAATGGAAGGATGGAAAGTTGGATTCTTCTGAAACCAGGATTTTGTTTGTTACTTTCTTGGAAGGAAAAATAGAGAATGAGACTTGTAGATTTTTGACAACAGAAGGATTTTTGGAAAGTTTTATTGAATTATAGTTGATTTACAATGTTGTGTTTAATTTCTGCTGTGCAGCAAAAGTTGCACGTATATATTCTTTTACATGTTCTTTTCCATTATGGTTTATCACGGGACACTGAATATAGTTCCCTGTGCTATACAGTAGGACCATCCTATATATAATAGTTTGCATCTGCTAATCTCAAACTCCCAATCCGTCCCTCCCCAGCCCTCCTCTCCCCCTTGGTAACCACAAGTCTGTTCTCTATATTGACAACAGAAAGATTTAAATGATGGATTAAGAAATGTAAGCTTAATAAGGAAGGAGGTAAAGAGATGAGGGTGTCCATAAGAAAGAAATAAAAAAGGATCCTGAGGCAGGAGCTCCCTATGAGGTTGAAGAACTAATGTAGACAAGCAACTGTGTGAAAGAGCTGGTAATAATTGTGGAAGATAATATAAAATTGATTAAGTTTCTGAACTTTTTCTTTGTTGTTTATTGACATCACTGACATAAGCATATGCTAATGTCAGTAGTTATGCAAAAATGAATGAACTGATGAGTATTAGAGATGATCCTTATATAAAACACTGTGCCATTTTAGGGTAATATAGAGTAGCCACGGAGTCTTACATTTCCGTGTGTATCTTGGAAGTGTTGACTTGTATTTGGCCTTGGCATTTAGAAGTGGCAGTTATGACAGATGCCTGATTCTGATGCTGTTTTAAGAGATTGACCCCCTTTACTATCCTGCCATTTTCAACAACGTGGATGAACCTAGGGGACATTATGTTAAGTAAAATAAACCAGACACAGGAAGGAAAAACCCTGCATCGTCTCACTTATATGTAGAACTTAACAAAGTTGAATACATAGAAGCAGAAAGTAGAACAGTGGTTATCAGGGGCCACTGATGGAGGACATGGGGAGATGTTGGTAGAAGGATACAAAGTTGCAGTTATGTAGGATAAATAAGTCCAGAGATCCAGTGCAGCATGGTGACTATAGTTAACCATACCACGTTGAATACAGGATATTTGCTAAGAGGGAACATTTCATGTGCTTATATCACACACAAAAATGGAAAGTATGTGAGGAGAAGATGTTAATTCGTTTGAAAGTAGTGATCCTTTCACTGTGTATAGCAAATCATCATGAGGCCTTAAATATGTACAATTTTTTTAAACAATGAAATTTAAAACAAAACAAAAAAGACATTGGCTTCCTTTATATAAACTCACACAGAAATCTCCAAGGTTTAAGATCTCTCTGAAGAGGTCGCTCTGTAGAGGTCTCTGTGGCCTTAAATAAGGCATTTAGTTGGGCCACCCCTCCTCAATCTGTACCCTTCTTTTTGAGGGTGCCTCATCTTGATAAACTGCCTCGATCATGTGTGACTTATAGGGATAGGATTGCTATCTTGTTTACACTTCACCTTAAATGACATTATTTTCTTTTTGAATTTTATGATTTTTTATACAGCAGGTTCTTATTAGTAGTTATCTATTTTATACATATTAGTGTATGTATGTCGATCCCAATATCCCAGTTCATCCCACCATCTCCCCGCCCCACTTTCCCTCCTTGTGTTTGTCCTCTACATCTGTGTCTCTATTTCTGCCCTGCAAAACGGTTCATCTGTACCATTTTTCTATATTCCACATATATGCATTAATATACGATATTTGTTTTTCTCTTTCTGACTCACTTCACCCTGTAGAACAGTCTCTAGGGATGACACTATTTTTTCCCCAGAGTTTAATGAAACAGACAAAACCTTCAGGTAATAAAGGAGAAAAGAAAAAAAAAGCTGTAGAAAATTTAAAAAGTAAAAAAAAAAAATTAATGTTTCCAAAGCCCAAGTTTCAAATTCTACAATAATTGAATTCAAAAATTTTGAAGAGATTTGCTGGTCTTGATTTCCTCCCTGCTTCTTCCAGCACTTACATGGTGTATTTGACTTTATTTCCTGCCACACAGAAGAAGTTTTTAGGGAACTTGTATCCTTCTGAAGCAAGTCTTCAGTGTTTGATGTAGTCCTGCTGCCATTTTGGGGCTCCCCTGTTCTGTTGGGTTTGTACTCTTACAGAGTCAGTGACAGGGCCACAGTGAGATGTACCTAATTTTGGAGTAGGTCCTTCTATTGCCCAGTCACTAGGGAGTACCTTTATTCATTATAAATCAACTGAATATATGTATTATACAACTTTAATTCATCTATATTAATAATAACAGCTAATACTTATTGAGCACGACTATGTATCAGACACAACTCTAGATACTACCATGTAATCTTTATAACAACCCTTTACTTTACAGATGAGGATACTGAGATAAATGAGTTTCTCAAGATCATATAGATGATACATGGTTAAATTCTATTTTTGATTTGAAAATTAAAGTATCTTTCAGATAAGATGGTTAACTAACCAAGGCTGTTGGCTCCCTCTTCAAATCCAATATGGGAAATGTCAAGGTGTTATAAGAAGACGGGGATTACTCAAGAAAGCCTTGAAGAGATATAATGCAGTTTCATCTAAGCTAGGGATTAAAAATCAGTCTAGCATGGGGAGGGTCAGCATCATAGATTGTGACAGCCTGGTAAAGTTTACTCTAGGTAGGCCTGTTATCCCCTGCCCCACATTTCCCTGAGGAATTTCCCCTTGCCATCATCACTGCAAAGCAGACAAAGCAAAATTTCTTGGCTAAGGTGCAAGATATCAGCTAGAGTGTTTAATGCCATTTCTTGTGTTAAATCTATACGTTCATGAATTACTGAATATCAGAGCCAGGTCTCCAATTAAGGAACTATGCTTCCTATTCCTACCTCTCCGGACTAGTCTAGCTTTCCCAGCTGGAAAAGAATCTACAACAAGGCTTGATTGGGGGTAGTGCGTTTTGGGAAGTGATTTCCTGAGGCCATAACATTCTTGCACTTCCAAGCTGTGTTTGTGTTAATACCTAGTGGGTCTCTTTAAACACTACCTTGGAGGCCTTCTGACCTTCATAGCATGATTTGAGTTTATAATTAGCTAATCTGAGGTTGTCTATTCTTTTTTCAAGGTTCTTAAGAAGTTAACAAAAGGGTTGGTAATGGGACATTATGTCCCTTTCACTTCCAGACTGCTCTCTTGTGGGGGTCTGGCAGTTCCCAAAAGTGTCCTATGCTGCTGAGGAGTCACTGAAGCCCCAGAGCCTAAAGCAAGTGATATTTGGAGTCGTTGAGACAAGGTGCTGTCAGGATTGATTCTGTGTTTTTGGTTACGGCAGTGAAGGCTAACGTACAAGATAGGCCAAGGGAAGGGTGCAAGAGAAGTCCAGTACATGCTTATTAAATACAGTCCTCCATTCTGGATACTGCTACAAGTGCTCCAATATACCTGTTCTGTTATAGAACATCAGAACAGAAAAGAACTTTAGGGATTTTCCTTCACCTCGGGATCTCCTGGCGTGGGGCTCTGTAGTACATCAGTGGTCCATATTTGACAAGTAACAACATATCAAGATAATCCATTGATGAACTGGGTCCACATGTTTTTCTCTTCTGCTATTTGGGTTATAACATTGGCAACACCCCCAGGAGGTCTTAGGCCTTAGTTGAGGGAAAGTGTTGGTTGAACAAAAGTAGGAGAAATAAGATTCTGGGCCTTATGTTCATAGAATTTCCTTGTACTCTCTGGACCTGCTTACACACAATCCACCTAACCATCACTGCCTCATTTACCTAAACTTATGGCTCAATGGTTGGGATAATATTCAGCTAAGAATAGATAGCTTTGGTAGCATATTCACTGTGCTCCATGGTCAAGGTGTTCTATCTCTACTAATGCTTGGTAGCAAGCCAGGAACTGCTTTTCAAAAGAAGAGTTCTCTGCATTAAGACTCAACTAATGGAACCTACCAGACCCCACATTCAAACTCAGAACCCACCAGAGACACCACTAGAATCATTGGATCCACTGTGTCTTATGGCCCGTTGGTCAGGGCAGCTTGCACTGGAGTGAGGAACTTCTGTAATGCCATCTCTTGCTCTGAAATCTACTCAAAACTGGCAACTTTCTGTGTCATCAGATAAATGGGTTTGAGGAGTATTTCCAAGCACAGTGTACACTGACTCCAGCATCCAAATAGGCTTACTAGATGCTGTACATCTATACTGGTAGTGAAGGTGCAAGGTCCAACACCTTGTCCTTTGCCTTACAGGATTAGGTTAGGGTTTGGGGATGCCTTGGCTTGCCCAAGACCTTTTTTTTTTTTTTTTTTCGGTACGAGGGCCTCTCACTGTTGTGGCCTCTCCCGTTGTGGAGCACAGGCTCCAGACGCGCAGGCTCAGCGGCCATGACTCATGGGTCCAGCCGCTCTGCAGTATGTGGGATCTTCCCGGACGGGGGCATGAACCCATGTCCCCTGCATCGACAGGCAAACTCTCAACCACTGCGCCACCAGGGAAGCCCACCCCAGACCTTTTGACCCCTAAATTTTTGTTGATGTGGCAGGTTCACAGGTGTAGATTCTTTGGTCTCACATTAAAAAAAAAAATCATTCTGTTATTTCTTTTTTTCTGAGGCTTATGACTCCTTCCTCAGTCCTTTGCTAAGGCAAAGGATATCTCTATATTATTTATTGTAGACCAAGCTTCAGGGTGCCATCCTAGCAGCATATTGAGACTGGTTCTAGGTTTCTTTGCTAGAATGTTAAATCCTAAAACATGAATGCTTTGATGTCAGTAGATTTTCTTTCATGCAGCATTACAATCTAACCTCCTGGTGTGAAATTCCCCAATCTCAGATCCTGGAATACCATTGATTTTTCTATCATGTCTTTGACATTGGTATATAAAAGTTATATAAACCCTGCAGTTCAGTCTGCTTACAATTAAATGCAGGGCTCAGACTGGAGCAAAGTCTGCTTTGCAGATGCAGAAGACAAGAGCCCAAATACTTCCCTAGGATTCTTATGACTTATATAGCCTCTCAACTAAATTTTGGTGCTAGCTTCAATAATGGTGAGGGTACAGCATGCTAAGGGTTATCAGGACTTCACCTGCTACTACAATGATTAGGTCTTTATTTCAGTGTGTTTGGTGAATGATTCCATTCCAAAATCCCACCCTGAGGGTCTGCTTTCCAGACTTGTTTCTAAGTCTGTGATCTATCAGCAAAACATAGCATGAGACAAGGGCTTGTGTTCAGGTAGCTTAATTTGGGAAGTGATCCCAAGGAACAGGAGTGGTGGTTTAGGAAGTATGAAATGGGGAAGAGAGAATAATTTCAGTAATGCTTCTTATATTTATCCAGTACTTTACACTCTGCCAAGCAATTTCATGCATGTCAGTCCATTTAATTCTCACAGGAACCCTAGGAGAGCTGTGTTATTGTTACTTCATAGATTAAGAAACAGAAGTTTAGAGATTCAGTCACTTGTCTGCTTATGGTGTCAGTTAGAAAATAGAATGCTGTCTTCTGAAATAGTTGGGATTCTGTCCTCCGAATTTATTTATTACAAGACATGGGAAAATGCTTTATAAATGCTAAAGGGGTACACATATATAAAATCATGTCATCATCAAGCAATCTTTAATATATTGTGGAAACATGTGAAGTTCAAATATAATCACAAACACATACACAGAGAAAAATAATTAACTTAAAATACATAAGCTCCAGGTGTCATGCACAAAATAATTATTGTTTATGGTATTCATTCATTCATTCATTCAATAAAAATTACTGAGTACTTATTGTATGCCAGGCATTTTTACAGCATTGCAGATTATAGTCAAAACAGATAAAGCCTTGCTTTCAGGAAGCATATTATTTATATTTAAATCCACGTAATTTGTTATTTGTGCCTATGGCTAGAACTCGAACTGACCCCCTGGGGACTGTGATGTGCTTATTAAGCAAAGAACAAAAGAAGAAGTCACTTAGTGCCTAGAACAGAGAGGTGAGTTGGAATACACATTCTTTACGTTGTAGGTGATTTTCAAAATTGTTTCTCTGTGAGTAGGGAGATCAACCGGAGGAAAGGAGATGAAGCAAAGAACTTCTGCTTCCGCTAAGAGTTTCCTTACTCACTTGTACCATTTTCACTTACGTAAAATTATCATACCCTCATCTCCATTCCTCTTAGACCAAGTTCCCAATTCCGCTCTGCCACCAATAAAAGCATTGTCCTCATTTCTAACTTTCAACACTTGCCTGCTACTTCTGCCAGCTTGTGGTTACCTATGGAAGGCATTTTATGGACTGCAAATGCCTGGCTTAAGAAACTTTCCCCCCCCAAATATGCATAGCAAAACTGATGGTAACATATGGCCCTATATTTTTTCCCTTCTTGCCAGTTCACTAAAATAAATTTACTTTCAATTTACATATTCTTGTCTACATTTCAGAGCTTTAAAATATATTTGTAAGGTCTGTCCTGTCTATCTTTTTCTGAGATTATGCAACAGCTTTGCATGCTGTTTAGGAAATAAGAGGAACTTTTATGATTTTTAGAATCTTTCATTTCCTAAGAAATTTAGAAAAGTTTATGAGATCAGAAAAAGAAAGGCCAGCATATCCTTGGAAATGTAAAATTAGGTAGAATGTATTGTTTCTATAAGCTTGATAGTAACATACCTTTCAAATCTAAAAGCACATCTGCTGCTTATAAAACTTTAATAAAATTCTATTAGATAGATTTTGCTGTCCTTATACAATTCTGTTTGGACCCTTTAATCAAAGACTATATTACTAAGAATTGTAGAAATATGAAGGCACTCATTGTTAATTTTTAAATGAAGAAGAAACTTATCATGGACCTTTGAATGTGCTGAAGTAGAAATAATAGTAATTTCATCCAGATACAAGACTATTCTTTTGTTCTGTGAAAAAACCTGGCATGCTCTAAGAGAATATCTCAGAGGACTGACTTCCCTCTTCTGGGTTCCAACCTCAACCTCAAGCATTCTTGAGATTTTTGTCAATAGAGTGTTACATATAACAAAGGATGTCTTGTAGGTAAAGAGCATCATGTCCTCTTAGAGTGTCCCAAAAGTGTTCCAGGTCTGCTTTGCTTGTTCACCATCTAGATTCTATTGTGGAGAACAGAGTTGTAACTTGGTCTTTATAAATCTGTGATGAAGCTGGGCCATCAACTTCCTTTTCTGAGCAAGCAGGCAGCTGTTTAACCGTTACTATTGGGTTAGAAATATGGAGTGTTTAAACTCTAAGGACCCTTGCCTTTGCCCTGAAAACCATAGCAGGTAATGTTAGGGATGCTTGTGAAGTCAAAAGTAAAGTGAGACATTTTAAGATTTTTAGAAGAGTGGTTCTCAAATGGAAGAAGTTTTGCCTTCCAGGCAGGGGATATCTGTCTGTGCCTGGAGACTTTCTTGGTTGCCACAATTGAATGAAAGCCTACTGGCATCTAGTGGGTAGAGGCTAAAGATATTGCTAAACATCTTACAATGCACAGGATAGTCATCACAACAAAGAAATCTTGGTTTAGAAATTTGATTTGTCTTTTTTTTTTTGACACAGTCATCTTAATGTCCCAAACAGCCATATTAAGATATAAATACAGCTTATTGTTACCAAGTAATATGTGCAAAGACACTCCTTGTTTAACACCATCCTAGAGTTTACCCCATTCCTCCCTTCTTTGCTGAGTCTCACATCATTCCCCATAATATCCGCAAATCTCTCTCCACTCCAAATGCCCATTGTATCCCATTCCTGACCCCATCCCTGAGCATCATCTCATACCTGAGTTTCAACTGAGGGATTGGATTCAAATGCGTTGTGTTTAGAAAAAAAGAAAGAAAGACAAATGGTTTAGTCCTTTAGGCTGCAAAATGGCCTTACTGAATATGATGTGCCTATGAAGGAAGACTCTTCAACAACACATCCTACCTATAATACCTAGGTGACTTCTGGCTCCTTTTTCATTCCTGGTATTTTGCATTGTTGGGTAGGCATGCTCTGACCCAGGAAATGCATATTGCCTCCCCCAAATGGGCTGCAAACATTCATATCTATGTAGGCCATGGAAAGGAGACACAAAAATAATTAATAATAAAAATTAAGAGTGGTTATTTTATTTAGAAAGCAAAAGAATATGATAAAGCGTCATACAACTTTCCTTTTTTTGCATAATGGAGTAGATAACTTACGTTATCAGAGAAGAGAAGTAGAGTAGGATTCAGTCTCCAAATTTTCAGAAAGATAGATATTTCTTAAATTGATAAGAACTATTAGAGAGTGATGGTCAAGAAAGGTAGAATTAGTACCAAGTAGGAGAAAAATTATAAGGCTGGATGGTGATTTGAAATTCGTAAAAAGTCCTACGTTTAAAATATATTTAGAGAGACGGAAAGACAAGATTAAAGACGCAGTAAGGGGGTGGCATTGCTGCATGTGTGTTCAATCATGAAGGTTTAAAAACAGTATAATTAAGCCTGCATCTCAAAGACAGTAGCCTGTGTGATTGTGGGGAAAAGTCTTATTGTGAAAGATGGAGCCGATGTCATGCTTGTGAGACATGACAACAGAGATGTCTGATTTGGAGAGATCAATACTTTACGATTGTGGAGTTTGACATTCCTAATCTGATAAAGAAAAAAATCTCTCACATGGTACAGCGTTCTCTGCTCCTCTTGACAAACAAACTGCATTTAGAATGTGATTTATTTATTTTTTTGTAGGGAGACAATGAAAGACAATCATATGAAACTATTCCTTTCTAGGTATTTTCACTAGAATACAATGCCATAAAAATGCAGGGAGAAAGGAAAGATTAACAAGAGCTAAGGGTCTATTTTGCTCCACAAATTCTTTTGGAAGGATGGACTCACCTTCTGATCACAGTGACAAATCACACTTTTTTTTTCATTCCCAATTGAATGTATTACTTGTGTTGGCCCCTTTTGAATACTCCCATCTCCACCCCAAACACTTTTCCTCAAAAGGGAAAGACTTTTTATTTTTAATTTTACTTTAAAATTTATCTAAGCCACTTTTTGTAATAGGTTCCTTTAAACAAATGAGCCCAGCCAATTTGCCTGGGGAGACAAGAAAGGCTTCATGTCCTGAGGACTTCCTGTCTCCCATAGAGAGTTGAAATTTGGCTTCATATAGCCTTGTCATAGCCAAGAAATTAAAGGATTTTCTCTTCCAATAGCTAGCTGCATTCAGAGATGTTAGCCTAATAGGAACATGTGTGTACAGCCACTAGCACCTAAGACTGATAGGAAATGAGATGTGTCAGAGAATTCTCTCAAAAATTGCTGCAGCTGCTGGGTTTCTGCTAGAAAGTAAATAACAAATATATTGACATGCATTTTCCTTAGAAGAGCAGCTGCATGGATCAATGCTGTTAGAGGGGCTGCCTGGCCAAGTCGGGGGTTGTGTATGACAGTCTGAGTTGATGCCACATAAACTGATGTCCTTGTTAGTCCAATTTGCCAAAGGAGAGTCCAATTCTCCCAAATTGAATTCTCTGGATACTCTTCTAATCCGACATTACAATTTTATGTCATTTGGGGGTGATAATGAAGACCTCTTTGGTGTTTTCTCATCACTGACATTTCCTGAGTTGAACCATGAGGAAGGTATGTGACTCCCCTGCCCTCACTCTCCAGCTCTGTTTCTCCAAACAGGCAGTAAAACATTTTACATAAATAAATTCCCAATCATCACTAATCATATGAAAGCTGACAAAAGTATGTTATCTTACACTCTGAAAATACTAATCAAAGCAGCTTGTTAATTGTTAAAGTTAATGATTTAGATCTGTAACACTCTGCCTAAATTTTGTAGGTAATTACATAATTATACACAGGTTAACACAATCAAAAATAGTAATTGCCTCTTCAGTCTTTAAAATATGTCAAGGTACCACAGTCCCATTCTGGAAATGATGCTTATCTCACAGTGTTTGAGAGCCTGGGTATGGCACAGATATTCCACTTAGGGAAGATTTCTTTGAGGTTCAAGATCAGGAGGAGATTTGTCTGTTAGTGCTCAATCAAATTTATTGTTAAAAACACTGTATTTACAAGTTTCTATCTCTTCTGTAGAATGAGCAGGCTTATTAGACGTTACACGATGATCCATTCTAATTCATGGTGTCCATTTTCTGCATCTCAAACTTAAGGATTTAATACAAATATCTGTTTATAGATCTGAAATATTTCAGGACAGTTTCCCTCAAAACAAGTTTCTGGAAAGCAACATTTTCTTTATTGAATGTTTTTTTGTAATTTGAAAATTCAATAATTAAACCCCATTTATATTTAAATTTATACTTCTCTTTATATATATATATATATATATATATATATACACATAACATCTTTATTGGAGTATAATTGCTTTACAATGGTGTGTTAGTTTCTGGTTTAAAACAAAGTGAATCTGCTCTACATATACATATATCCCCATATACCCTCCCTCTTGCGGCTCCCTCCCACCCACCCTATCCCTCCCCTCTAGGTGGTCGCAAATCACCAAGCTGATCTCCCTGTGCTATGCTGCTTGCTTCCCACTAGCTATTTTACATTTGGTAGTGTATATATGTCCATGCTATTCTCTCACTTTGTCCCAGCTTACCCTTCTCTCTCCCCGTGTCCTCAAGTCCATTCTCTATGTCTGTGTCTTTATTCCTGTCCTGCCCCTTTTTTTAGATTCCATATATATGTGTTAGCATACGGTATTTGTTTTTTCTCTTTCTGACTTACTTCACTCTGTATGACAGACTCTAGGTCCATCCACCTCACTACAAATAACTCAATTTCATTTCTTTTTATGACTGAGTAATATTCCATTGTATATATGTGCCACAACATCTTTATTCATTCATCTGTCAATGGACACTTAGGTTGCTTCCATGTCCTGGCTACTATAAATAGAGGTGCAACGAACATTGTGATACGTGACTCTTTTGGAATTATAATTTTCTCAGGATATATGCCCAGTAGTGGGATTGCTGAGTCGTATGGTAGTTCTATTTGTAGTTTTTTAAGGAACATCTATACTGTTCTCCATCGTGGCTGTATCAATTTACATTCCCACCAAGAGTGCAAGAGGGTTCCCTATTCTCCACACCCTCTCCAGCATTTATTGTTTGTAGATTTTTTGATGATGGCCATTCTGACCAGTGTGAGGTGATACCTGATTGATTTTTATTGTACTCTTGAAAGCATGTTTCAATCAGAAAAATATCTCCAGAGGGTTGACTTAAAATATTTTGTGGTACAGTGCATGAAATATTGTGATGTTTCTAAAACTCTCAAAAATATGTAGCATTATTTTAACTTTGGATTCTCTTCTTCAAAGCCAAAATCTGGGGAGAAAGAAGGAAAGGAAGGAGACTGATAGAGTACATTCCTGTGGGGCTTTTTTCCTTCTTCTCTTTGTCCTTGTTCACCTCTTTGGCCTGTCTCTTGGTTCCTTTTTGCCCAGTCCTTATCATGTCTCAAGGGTCATGAAACATATTGGGGATATAAAAGCAAAGGCAACACAATCTGAAAATTTAGGGAATTCCCACTATGGTTAAAAGACCAGTAGAGCTCATCAACCAGAGGGCAGACAGCAGAAGCAAGAAGAACTACAATCCTGCAGCCTGTGGAACAAAAAACATACTCACAGAAATATAAACAAGATGAAAAGACAGAGGGCTATGTACCAGATGAAGGGACAAGACAAAACCCCAGAAAAACAACTAAATGAAGTGGAGATAGGCAATCTTCCAGAAAAAGAATTTAGAATAATGATAGTGAAGATGATCCAGGACCTCGGAAAAAGAATGGAGGCAAAGATCGAGAAGATGCAAGAAATGTTTAACAAAGACATAGAAGAATTAAAGAACAAATAAGCAGAGATGAAAAATACAATAATTGAAAACTACACTAGAAGGAATCAACAGCAGAATAACTGAGGCAGAAGAATAGATAAGTGACCAGGAAGACAGAATGGTGGAATTTACTGCTGCAGGACAGAATAAAGAAAAAAGAATGAAAAGAAATGAAGACAGGCTAAGAGACCTCTGGCACAACATTAAAAGCAACAACATTCACATTACAGGGTCTAAGAAGGAGAAGAGAGAGAAAGGACACGAGAAAATATTTAAAAAGATTATAGTCGAAAACTTCCCTAACATGGGAAAGGAAATAGCCACCCAAGTCCAGGAAGCGCAGCGAGTCCCATACAGGATAAGCCCAAGGAGAAACACGCCGAGACATATAGTAATCAAACTGGCCAAAATTAAAGACAAAGAAAAAGTATTGAAAGCAGCAAGGGAAAAACGACAAGTAACATACAAGAGAACTCCCATAAGGTTAACAGCTGATTTCTCAGCAGAAATTCTACAAGCCAGAAGGAAGTGGCATGATATACTTAAAGTGATGAAAGGGAAGGCCTACAACCAAGATGAATCTACCTGGCAAGAATCTCATTCAGATTCAATGGAGAAATAAAAAGCTTTGCAGATTAGCAAAAGCTAACAGATTCAGAACCACCAAACAAGCTCTACAACAAATACTAAAGGAACTTCTCTAAGTGGGAAACACGAGAGAAGAAAAGAAACTACAAAAACAAACCCAAAACAATTAAGACAATGGTCATAGGAACATACATATCGGTAATTACCTTAAATGTGAATGGATTGAATACTCCAACCAAAAGAAACAGGCTTGCTGAATGGATACAAAAACAAGACCCATCTATATGCTGTCTACATGAGACCCACATCAGACCTAGGGACACATACAGATTGAAAGCGAGGGGATGGAAAAAGATATTCCATGCAAATGGAAATCAGAAGAAAGCTGAAGTAGCAATACTCATATCAGATAAAATAGACATTAAAATAAACAATGTTACAGGAGACAAGGAAGGATACTACATAATGATTAAGGGATCAGTCCAAGAAGAAGATATAACAATTATATATGCACCCAACATAGGAGCACCTCAATACATAAGGCAACTGCTCACAGCTATAAAAGAGGAAATCATCAGTAACACAATAATAGCGGGGGAATTTAACACCTCACTTACACCAATGGACAGATCATCCAAAATGAAAATAAATAAGGAAACAGGAGCTTTAAATGACACAATAGACCAGATAGATTTAATTGATATTTATAGGATATTCCATCCAAAAACAGCAGATTACACTTTCTTCTCAAGAGCACATGGAACATTCTCCAGGATAGATCAAATCTTGGGTCACAAATCAAGCCTCAGTAAATTTAAGAATATTGAAATCATATCAAGCATCTTTTCAGACCACAATGTTATGAGAAACGAATTACAGGGAAAAGAATGTAAAAAATACAAACACATGGAGGCTAATAACTATGATATTAAATAACCAAGAGATCACTGAAGAAATCAGAGGAAATCAGAAAATACCTAGAGATAAATGACAATGAAAACACGATGATCCAATACCTATGGGATGCAGCAAAAGCAGTTCTAAGAGCGAAGTTTATAGCTATACAAGCCTACCTCAAGAACAAGAAAAATCTCAAATAAACAATCTAACCTTACACCTAAAGGAACTAGAGAAAGAAGAACAAACAGAACACAAAGTTAGCAGAAGGAAAGAAATCATAAAGATCAGAGGAGAAATAAATGAAATAGAAACAAAGAAAACGATAGCAAAGATCAATAAAACTAAAAGGTGGTTCTTTGAGAAGATAAACAAAATTGGTAAACCATTAGCCAGACTCATCAAGAAAAAGAGGGAGAGGGCTCAAATCAATAAAATTAGAAATGAAAAAGGAGAAGTTACAGCAGACAACAAAGAAATACAAAGCATCCTGAGAGACTACTACAAACAACTCTATGCCAGTAAAATGGACAACCTGGAAGAAATGGACAAATTCTTAGAAAGGTATAACCTTCTAAGACTGAACTAGGAAGAAACAGGAAATATGAACAGACCAATCATAAGTAAAGAAATTGAAACTGTGATTAAAAATCTTCCAACAAACTAAAGTCCAGGAACAGGTGGCTTCACAGGTGAATTCTATCAAATACTTAGAGAAGAGCTAACACCCATTTTCAAACTCTTACAAAAAAATTCCAGAGGAAGGAACACTCCCAAACTCATTCTATAAGGCCACCATCACCCTGTTACCAAAACCAGACAAAGATACTACAAAAAAAGAAAATTACAGACGAATATCACTGATGAATATAGATGCAAAAATCCTCAATGAAATACTAGCAAACAGAATCCAACAACATATTAAAAGGATCCTACGCCATGATCAAGTGGGATTTATCCCAGGGATGCAAAGATTCTTCAATATATTCAAATCAATCAATGTGATACACCATATTAACAAATTGAAGAAGAAATACCATATGATCATCTCAATAGATGCAGAAAAAGCTTTTGACAAAACTTAACACCCATTTATGATAAAAACTCTCCACAAAGGGGGCATAGAGGGAACCTACCTCAACATAATAAAGGTCATATATGACAAATCCACAGCAAACATCATTCTCAATGGTGAAAAACTGAAAGCATTTCCTCTAAGATCAGGAACAAGACAAGGATATCCACTCTCACGACTATTATTCAACATAGTTTTGGAAGTCCTAGACATGGCAATCAAAGAAGAAAAAGAAATAAAAGGAATCCAAATTGGAAAAGAAAAGTAAATCTGTCACTGTTTGCAGATGACATGATACTATACATAGAGAATCCTAAAGATGCCACCAGAAAACTACTAGAGCTAATCAATGATTTTGGTAAAGTTGCAGGATACAAAATCAGTGCACAGAAATCTCTTGCATTCTTATATACTAATGATGAAAAATCTGAAAGAAAAATTAAGGAAACACCCCCATTTACCATGGCAACAAAAAGAATAAAATACCTAGGAATAAACCTACCAAGGGAGACAAAAGACCTGTATGCAGAAAACAATAATACACTGATGAAAGAAACTAAAGATGATACCAACAGATAGGGAGATATACCATGTTCTTGGATTGGAAGAATCAATATTGTGAAAATAACTATACTACCCAAAGCAATCTACAGATTCAATGCAACCCCTATCAAATTACCAATGGCATTTTTTACAGAACTAGAACAAAAAATCTTAAAATTTGTATGGAGACACAAAAGACCACGAATAGTGAAAGCAGTATTGAGGGATAAAAACGGAGCTGGAGGAATCAGACTCCCTGGCTTCAGCTATACTACAGAGGTACAGTAATCAAGACCATATGGTACTGGCACAAAAACAGAAACATAGATCAATGGAACAAGATAGAAAGCCCAGAGATAAACCCACACACCTATGGTCAAGTAATCTATGACAAAGGAGGCAAGGATATACAATGAAAAAAAGACAGTCTCTTCAATTATCGGTGCTGGGAAAACTGGAGAGCTGCATGTAAAAGAATGAAATTAGAACACTCCCTAGCACCATACACAAAAAGAAACTCAAAATGGATTAGAGACCTAAATGTAAGACTGGACATTATAAAACCCTTAGAGGAAAACATAGGAAGAACACACTTTGACATAAATCACAGTAAGATCTTTTTTGATTCACCTCCTAGAGTAATGGAAATAAAAACAAAAATAAACAAATGGGACCTAATGAAACTTCAGAGCTTTTGCACACCAAAGGAAACCATAAACAAGAGGAAAAGACAACCATCAGATGGAAGAAAATATTTGCAAATGAATCTACAGACATAGGATTAATCTCCAAATATATAAACAGCTCATGCAGCTCAGTATTAGAAAAAGAAACAACCCAATCCAAAAATGGGGAGAAGACCTAAATAGACATTTCTCCAAAGAACACATACAGATGGCCAAGAAGCACATGAAAAGCTGCTCAACATCACTAATTATTAGAGAAATGCAAATCAAAACTACAAAGAGGTATCACCTCACACCAGTTAGAATGGGCATCATCAGAAAATGTACAAACAAAAAATGCTGGAGAGGGTGTGGAGAAAACGCAACCCTCTTGCACTGTTGGGAATGTAAATTGATACAGCCACTATGGAGAACAGTGTGGAGGTTCCTTAAAAAGCTAAAACTAGCATTACTATATGATCCAGCAATCCCACTACGGGGCATATACCGAGAGAAAACCATAATTCAAAAAGACACATGCACCCCAATATTCATTGCAGCACTATTTACAATAGCCAGGTCATGGAAGCAACCTAAATGCCCAGCAGACAAATGGATAAAGAAGATGTGGTACATATATATAATTGAATATTACTCAACCATAAAAAGGAAAGAAATTGGGTCATTTGTAGAGACGTGGATGGACCTAGAGACTGTCATACAGAGTGAAGTAAGTCAGAAAGAAAAAAACAAATATAGTATATTAACGTATGTATGTGGAACCTAGAAAAATGGTACAGATGAACCGGTTTGCAGGGCAGAAGTTGAGCCACAGATGTAGAGAACAAACGTATGGACACCAAGGGGGGAAAGCTGCGGGGGGTGGGGGGGTGGGAATGGTGGTGTGATGAATTGGGCTATTGGGATTGACATGTATACTCTGATGTGTATAAAATTGATGACTAGTAAGAACCTGCTGTATAAAAAATATATAAAATAAAATAAAATTCAAAAAATAAAAAAAAGGCCATAGAAAGATAGGTGCTGTCTATGAGCGAGGTTTTGGAATAGAAGTATATATAGGAGGCAGAAACTATTTTGCAATGAGGAGGAGGGACAGTTGAGGAAGTCACAAAAAAGGTCTTTATTTGCATCATCAGTTTTCAAGGTAGAAATTGTGTGTGTTCATGCGTGTGTGTGTGTGTTTGTAGGATATTCAGGGGGAATGAATAGCTTGTGCAAGGACATGGAAGTCTGAGAGCTTTATAGTGTTGTGTTTGGAGAAGTTCGATATATCCAGAATTTATGTGTAGGACACCTTAAATGACACCTTCAGGAAAGTCTCTTATGGGGCCTAATACTTCTGGAACCACAGTGTAATGACTTTTTTCCCATCTCACATAACATATAGGATTAATAGGCAATCACTAATTTCCTAAATTGAGATATGTCAAAGTCTTCTTGTCCTTTCCTGAAGATAAAATCAGGGTAGCATCTGTACCATCTGTAAATCCACAACTGAAAACCTTGTGTTTGTCCTTTTTATGCTTTTGTGTTTCTATAAAAAATAGAGTACACTTGATCCATAGTGTTCTGAATTAGGTAAAGACTTTTGATTAGATATTATCATGGGCCAATAATTTCTGCTCATGATGGCATTCAATCAAAATAATGAAAATTATCAGGCATCCGCTCTTAGCCTTAGACAACAGAATGAATCTGAGGTGAAATCTATATGTTAATGCTTTATTGTAGAGTACAGTTCAGGGGTGGCAAGAGTGAAGGGAAAAAGGAAGTGAGCAAGAGATGAAGGGAAAGCAGATGTAACACGACATGTTATCGAAGTGGCCACAGCTTCAAAAGAAGACACAGACATTTAACTAGTCTTTGGGGGTGGCTCTGGGGAACCATGTAGAACCATGGTTTCTTGTATAGTCTGCAGAGGGGAGGAGGGGAGAGGAATTTATCTTCTGGATCCCTCTGCTTACTGTTCAAAGTGTATCCCGTTGAACAGTAACTTCCTCCCCCTTCTAGGTTGCCAGCACAGTAGTATGTGGCCATGCTACAGCCTGAGGTTCCAGAAGGAAAGGAATATGGAACGTAGTAAAGCCCAATGCAAATGGGGAAGAGTTTGCTGAGAGGGTAGGAGTAGCCTTTGAGGTTTAGAAATGAGTCTTTTAGCCAGAGGTGGTATGCTGAATGCTATCAGGGACAGGAAGGACTGCTCACCTTGAATGATGTATTTACTTTACTAACCATATGTGTGCCAAAATTTTCTAGGTCAAATTTAGTCCTTGGGGAGTACTTGTAGATTAAGACAGGCTTGAGGGTATTCAATTCCTCTGAACAGACCTAGTTACCATAGGACACCAGGAACATCTGAATTATGGCTCGCTCCTCTGCCTGCATGTTGAATGGCTGGAAGTCACTTCCAATTTCATAACTAACATTAAGAACATTTATCAGAATGACTTTCCCCCTAGTTAACAGAGACTCTCCCCACCATCTCTTCATAATATGGCCTCTCTTTTTAAATTGTTGTGTACAAATGTTAAAACTTTCAAAACCTAATTCTAACTTTCAAAAATGACAGTAGTTTTGTAAATGTCATTACAAAAATAGGGTATCTTCAGTTTAGGCTGACCGATTCCTTCTAGGCACAATTCCTGCATTGTAGGTAGCGGATCTGAAGTAGACAGCATTGGCTATAGATTGTGGAACTCAGACTGAATGAGTTATTCTTTTCCTAGTACGATAACTTGAGATAGAGGAGAAAAAATGTCACACTTTCAGGCTAGAGTATGAGTTCTTTAAAATACACACACACACACACACACAATATATATATATATATATATATATATATATATTGATGTCACCTTTCACTGTTATTTTAATTTTGATTTAGACAACAGGAATCTAATTTCTACTCTGCAAATTACATTTAAGAGTTCATTTCTCATATTTGGGAGGCAAGACTGAAAGAAATACCAATACCTAAACCCAAGTATGTTTTTAATCTATTTTTAATTTCTGTTTCAGTCCAACCTGAAATGTTGATCTATTGTCCTTTGCATTGCATTGAACCTATTCGCTGCTCTGCTCACAAATGCTAATATTTCTGTGACACGCGGAGCCTGACTCCTGCAGCTTTTGCTTCAGGCATCACCTCATTATTCTTTTCAGCTCCTTATTAGAGAAAAGCCACTGACCTCTTACCTGGGTCTCTCTATCCAGTTAGTACTTGTGAAAGGGCAACTCATCTCAAGGCTTCTGTATACCTGCTGTGTTTCTAAATCACCTTATATTCTTATCTTTCCCATTTCCACCTCAGAATAGAAATATATAGACAGGGTACCATCCTTCTGCTCTTTCTTCCCTAGTTCTCAAAGAACCCATGATAACTTACCTCCATTTAAAAAATAGCTACTTTCACAATATTATTGCTGATGAAGAGAAAATTTCCTGCTATTTATCTTTTTAAAAATCACTTCTCTCACTTCATTTTTTTCCTTGTTAATGACTACTAATGAGTATTACTTAGAATACACAACTCTGATATTATATTTCCTATGTGCTTTTAAGGAAACCTGGTTTTATTCATCCCCACTCCCAGTTTTAAATCTGAGTCCTTTGCAGGACCAAACTTTTTTCTTCCTTACATTTAGACATATTTTGAACATAACATGTTAGAACTCTTTTTAAATGAAGTGTTTGGTCACAGCAGCCAATACTAAAGTCTTTCCATTAATGGAAATCTTTCCCAGGACCCACACCTTCAGGTGTGTTAAAGATGATGGAAGCAAAACACCATTCTAGAGCCTGAATTTAAGATATTTCCATACAAATTCAACCAAAGAGACAATTTTCACAGATGACACCAAATTTCAGTTTATTTTTTATTTTTTATTTATGGGAGTCTGATTTATGTAAGACTTTTACTTTGATCAATGACCCTGAATGAGCATACTTCTGTCACTTGACGTTGTGTTTCTGACCAGGTTGGAAGATAGGGTCAAAGGGCCATGTACCACGTGAAATGAAAACATCAGTGTGTACAGATGATAGTTTTACAGAAACCAAACTGCTCACTACAAAGAAATAACACTAAAAGATGAGATAGGAGCAGTTTCAGGAAAAAAACAAAACAAAACAAAAAAAGTCCTTGAACAATAAGAGAATAAAAGATTTATTATAAATAACTGCAAGAGAATTATTTTTGTATGCTATAATAGTTTTCAAATCAACATAGTCTCCTCTTTTGTCACTGAATGACTGGGTAAAGGCAAACATCGAAACTGGACCTGGTAAAGCCTGGTGTTTATGTGGGAGGGGTGGTGTTGCATACATTAGTGACTTCTGCTCTTCGTGTGCTTCTTTTTTTTTTTGGAGTGCACATCCTTTAGTCCAAAATTTTCTTCCTCATTTCTCAAAATGCTGGGATTGATGGAGAAGGAACAGAGTTCACAAAGCCTCTGCAGAAATGAAATTTTTTTTTTTTTTTTTTTTTTTTCTTTTTGCGGTATGCGGGCCTCTCACTGTTGTGGCCTCTCCCGTTGCGGAGCACAGGCTCCGGACGCGCAGGCCCAGCGGCCATGGCTCACGGGCCCAGCCGCTCCGCGGCATATGGGATCCTCCCAGACCGGGGCACGAACCCGTATCCCCTGCATCGGCAGGCGGACTCTCAACCACTGCGCCACCAGGGAGGCCCAGAAATGAAATTTTTAAAGATATATATTTAAATTGAAAATGCTTTAAATTTTATTAAGTTAATCATTTTATATGAAAAAAAAAAAAGGGCCAGAGTATTGAAAAAAAAATTGGTTAGGGCTTCCCTGGTGGCGCAGTGGTTGAGAGTCCACCTGCCGATGCAGGGGACACAGGTTCGTGTCCCGGTCTGGGAAGATTCCACATGCTGCAGAGCGGCTAGGCCCGTGAGCCATGGACGCTGAGCCTGTGCGTCCAGAGCCTGTGCTCCGCAACGGGAGAGGCCACAACAGTGGGAGGCCCGCATACCACAAAAAAAAAAAAAAAAAATTTGGTTAAATATTGGAGAGCGAATTATTTTCTCTTTGATACAATCCTTGTGTTTGTGTTTATAGCAGTATTGGTCACCAAGTGATTTCTCCAGCAAATGATATTATAGAAGACTGAAGAGAGTCATGTCTTTGTTAAGCATGAGTGAAATCAGAAATGGGAAAAAAAAATCTATGCATAGAGAAAATAGACTTGAATTGCTAATCTAGATTCTGAAGGCTGGCATACTAATATTTCTGGGCATTATTTAACAAAAATCTGAGGGCCACTTACTTTCCAAGTATAAGAGGTACCAGAATTCTTACCCACTAAGTCATGATCAGTTTTGGAAAAGCCAGGGAAATGGAAAAATCATCCCACATCTCTTCCTCTCCTTTACCATCTAAAAAATTCAAACCACTCATTCCCCAGTCCCCCATACCTCCATAAAATTGGTGTATTTCATGTTTCTTGCCTATTAAAACACTTCCATGAACACTTACTATCTATCAGACAAAGTATAATTTCTTGACTGGTGAAAAAGAGTTCCTAGACCCAATTCCAGCATGTGTGTGTGTTTAGTCTCACCCAAACCAATTATTGGATGCCAACAGAGTGTCCAAGGATTCACCTCAATTCTGACACTATCTACCTGCAGATAGAATCAAATTCCACAGGTAGTTGGATCAGTCTCACAAAACCACCCACCACTCAGATTCCAGTCACAAGCCCGTTATTTCCTCTACTTCTGACCAACCGGCTATATATTAGAGGTCCCCATGACCCACTCCTTGGGTTCAGTTAGTTGTTTAGAAAGGCTCACAGAACTCAAGAAAACCCATTTACTCACTAGATTATCAATTTATTATAAAAGGATATTAAAGGATATGAATCAAGAGCCAGATGAAGACATACATCTGGCGAGGTCCTGAACAAAGGCACTTCTGTCCTCCTGGAGCATGGGACGTGGCTTGGTGGCACATAGAAGCATTCTGGTTTCCCAACATGGATGCTGTGCAAAAAAGGACCAAAAAGCTTTTCTCGGGAAGGATTTTATGGAGGCTTCATTACATAGACATGATTGACCAACTCATTGGCCAATGGCAGTCGATTCAACCTCAAGCCCCTCTCTCCTTCCCAGAAATCAGGGCGTGGGACTGGAAGTTCCAACCCTCTAATCACTGGCAACCAGCCCCCACCCTTAGCTGTTCTCCAAAAGTCAGCTCATTAACATAACAAAAGACACTTTTTTATCATTCTCAACATTTAGGCAATTCCAAGGATTTGGGGAGCTGTGAGCCAGGAACTGTGGATGAAGACCAAATATGTATGAGAAATATATTTGGGTCATCTGAATGACAAAATATATATTTTTTATTAATCACAATATCATGACTAGTATATAAATTCATTCATTATTCAACTCTTGAGGAAATAAATGTTCAGTTTTGTCAAGCTACTTCCCCAGTTACACCATGCACTGCATCTGTTTGTGTTATATATAATTCCCTGAAGATGACTTTTGCATACATTGTTCCTTTAGCTTGAATGCCTTACCATCCTACTCTTACTATATTGGTCAGACCATGACTTAGTTTTTGAAAATCAGCTCAATATCACTCACCTTCAGAAAAACAAAACAAACAAAACAAAACAAAAACATATATATATATATATATATATATATATATATATATATATCACTGTATATATAGTCTCTATTCTCTGTATATGTTTTCATTGTTTTGCTCTTATCAGTCTTGTCATTTTACTTGTTTGTCTCTCATACCGTAAGCACTTTGAGGTCAAACTCTAGGCCTTATTCATCTTGCACACCAGTGTATGGCTTGATATTTGGTGCACAAGAGTTACAAGATAGACGACTTTGTAGGAAGAGTGAATGGATGAATCTAGGAAACTAAACTGTCATAAATTGTTTCTGGACACTATATAAGTCCATCACACTTAGTCTGGAAAATGGATACCAGTTCAAAAGTCAGTTTTGGATTTAGGGATGTCTCCAAAGCAGGCTTAGAAATCTCTTCTTAGAGTGGACAGTATCCTTTACACAATTCCAGAACTGCCTTAGCTGTCAATAATGGAGACAGTTAAGTTGATACTGCTGAGCAAAGTGAAAGTCCTTTGTCCCAAACCATTGGTGTTGCCTGGTGTGTTTTTTGGAAGAAACCACTGAATAAATATTTTAATAAATTAATTAATTTTGAATTGGTTAGGTGTTTTAAAGATATATTTATTAAAGCAGAAGAGCTTGACACTTTCAAGTGAAGTAGCACATCTGCAAAGCACTGAACCAACTTGCAAATCACTGACCTATATAGGATAGTAAGTATAAATAGGGAAGATGGGGAAAGAGTGGCTCTGAAATGAAGAAAGTTTGTAATGAGAAGAAAAGAGGAGCATTAGATGACTTATTCATCTTGCACTTAGAGCAGGGCTTGATACTTGGTAGATGCTCAATATAGTTTTGTTGAATAATTGAATGACAGAATGAATGAATAAGCCAGGCAGACAGAAGGAGGGAGATATGAAGAGCCGCTATATTTGGGTGAGTTTTCAGTAGAAGATCACAGAATGAAAAATGTTCTACTCCGATTATGAATAAAAAGCAGAGGAATATATGAAGTATTAGTAGAAGGAGAATAGAAAAAGCCTTGATTTTTTTTTCAAACGTTTTTTTTTTTTTTTAGTGGTTTGAGGGATGGCAATTTTATTTATTTATTTATTTATTTACTTATTTATTTGGTTGTGTTCGGTCTTCGTTGCTGCGTGTGGGCTTTCTCTAGTTGTGGCGAGGGGGGCTACTCTTCGTTGTGGTGAGTGAGCTTCTCATTGCATTGGCTTCTCTTGTTGCAGAGCACAGGCTCTGGATGCACGGGCTTCAGTAGCTGCAGCATGCAGGCTCAGTAGTTGTGGCTCGCGGGCTTTAGAGTGCAGGCTCAGTAGCTGTGGCACACGGGCTTATTTGCTCCATGGCATGTGAGATCTTCCCAGACCAGGGATCGAACCCATGTCCCCTGCATTGGCAGGTGGATTCTTAAGCAGTGTACCACCAGGGAAGTCCAAGCCTTGGTTTTTAAAAGCTCTCTCTATATGTAATTTACCATAAAATCCATTGATTTTATGTATACATTTTGGTGGAGTTTTATTAAATTTAAAGTTGTTCAATCAGCAACACAATCTAGTTTTACAACACTTTCATCATCCCCACAAATTCCCTAATGCCCAGTTTAGCCAATCCTCACTCCTATCACCAGGCCCAGGTAAACGTTGATCTGCTCTCTGTCTCTACAGTTTTGCTATTTTTAGAAATTTCATATAAATGTAATCATACTGTAAGTAGTCTTTTGTGTAAAACTTCTTTCACTTAGTGTAATGTTTCTGAGGTTTCATGTTGCATGTATCCACTAATTCATTCCATTTCCATTGTTGAGTAGTACTCCATCATGTGGATATACCACAGTTTGTTTTGCCATTCAACTGTTAATGGATTTTTAAATTGTCTCTATTATTTTTAAATTTTGAATAATGTTGCTATGAGCATTCACATTAGTCTTTGTGTGGACATACACTTTTCTTTTGGGGGACGGGACAGATAATTAGGAGTAGATTTGCTGAGTCATATAGTAAATGCATGTTTAACTTTTTAGGAAATTCCCATCTACTTTCCAAAGTGCAAAACTACGTGTAACGTGAAGTTTCCTTTCTGTTGTTGTTGATCGTTATTACTGAAGTTGTTTTCTCTTAATGTGTATTGGTTAAGTGATTAAATTTAACAACTAAAGTCAATTGAGTCACTTTTTCCCATACTTATAAATAGAGATGCAAGAGTCACTATGGTTTTTTGAAATTTTTGCCAAGAAATTCAAAGCAAAACAAAACCCAAGAGCAAGAATATAAGAAGGCTTAAAGGCTTATAAGCTATAAGTGTGCAAACTTTAAAACCAGGTTGGTTTTCACTTAATAAATCTGGTAACAGTTATAGGAAAATGTACCTCATTTGTATCTTACATTTACTTTCTTTATATTGCATTTCAAATATTTGTATATTATTCACATTGTGCATTTAAACTATGCTGTTGAAATGTAATAATTTTAGAAAAAGTGGCTATATGATTATATAATCTAATTTGTACTAAATTTTAATTATCTGTGATGAAGAAAAATCATTACTAGTCCATATAACCAAGTGCCAAATGATAACAATTTCCTAAATTACAAGTAATAATTTTCAGTAGATGCTCAAAAATGTAACAGCACTTTATTGGTGGAATAGGTGTCAGTTTGTGAAACTAGATAATTTTATTATTCCCACTTGAAAAGTCTTTCTTTTCAGTTTAAATAATTGTAGCATAAAGTCACTTTCGAACATTCAGTGTACAACTTGGGCCAGGCTTTGCAACAAGTAAAGATGAAAATGATTAAACTGTAAAGGAATACTTTTTGGTTGGTTGCACAAAATAACATATCATTCATTGTGAGTGCTGTGTATATATGGGCATACATATGAGCATACATATGAGCAAAAACCATTCACGTTTTCCAGGTTTTTAAATCTCTTAATTATATAAAAATAAAAGCATTGTCAGAGAAAAGCATGTTAACAGCTTCCTGAATAAAATGGCTGCTTTTGGTTTGAGAATCTATTCCCTTAAAATACTCTAGTTCCATAGGGTTTGCATTTCACTTCTTATAGTCTTAGTATACATGGTATGAGACAAAAGGGGCTGAGGATAAAATCAGGCAGAAGAACCTAAAAAAGAAACAAGGAAGCTTTTTTGTTTCAGTTCCTGGACCTCTCTCTTTAAAGCACACTCTGCAACAGGTCAGGCAGGGGAGGGTGAGAGTGGAGGTGTGAGCGGCTCAGTCACACCTGGTGGTGAGCAGTGAGGCAGGCCTAGCATCCCTCCCCTTGATGCCAGCTTCCATCGTAGCACAAATGAGATTGCAGCATCCCCACGGGAAGTCAGTTGAAGGCCTGGCTCTTGTGCTCCTCAGAATGGCTTATACTTACTATTCTCTTGTTCTGCTTCTCTTCCTTGTTCCCTACCTGAGTAATACAAGTAAGGCAAATGATATGGTTTTTGAAATCTGTGCTTCTATAAGGCACTCATGTTTCTCTTTACAACCTAAGAACAAACTTCTCTGTCCTCAAGATGCTTTAAGGTGAGTCAGCCAGTTAAAGGAATGAGATCACCATGGTCCAAAGTAGAGCTCACTTATTAAAAAAAAATAATAATAATTCACCAGACTATGAATTGTGCAAAGCAAGGCCTTTACTATTTTTAAAAGCCAGTGATCTAGAGTTAAGACCAAAATAAACATGACTCAATGACTTTGACTTCACAAAGTAACTTCACAAAGGAAAAAAAGAGAGGCTTATAGACTCTAACAGAGGTGAGAGTCTGCTCATAACTATAAACATTTCTGAGACCCCTTTAGCATCTCAGTATTACATCAGTTGTCTCTTTTAAGTGCCCTCACCATATCCTTGTTGACACATCTATCTTATTTATCACACTTATAGCTATGATTTTGAATAGTCTTAACTCCCCCAGAGTTACAAAGAAGAGACAGTTTTCTTATTGTCATATGACCCCCTTCAAATGGTTTTCACATTCAGTAGCATCTCAGGTAAATCCCATGGTTGTCTGATCACTTTCAGTTGTTATAAAAAAGATCAGTCCCATCAAATTTAAAATTCTAACCTCATATCCAGGGTAACACTCCCATCTCTCCAGCCCAGATTTGACTAATAGCTTGAGTCAGGAGTGGAGCTTATCTACTCAACTCCGATTTCCATTTGGTTTTGTATTGAAACAGGTGGAGAGGGATTTGACGCAGTAGGTTGGTTCTGTTTCTTTAATGGCTCCTGCTGTAGACCTTTATCAGTCACTGCTCTTACCCACCCCCAACCCAATCTTCAACTGGTCATAGACACCATGTGCGGGGCAAAGTACCCAAATGATTACACTACTTTGGGGTTCACATGTGGACACTTCAAGAGCGTCCTCAATTTTGTGACACAAGGATCCACTCTAGCTTGACTTCTGACCTCTCCTCAGCTCCTTCCTGATGAAACCCCACCCCCACCATCCTACAGCCTCTAGATGCCTGGGTGTTTTTGCCCAGTTGCTAGACTTCTTAGGTGTGGTATCAGCATACTGATTTAAGCCCAGCTACTTCTTAGGCCATAGGAAAGGCAACAATTATTGCTAATCCACTCCTGAGGCAACTGGTATAGCACCAAGCAATGTTCTAATTACACATCCTATTTCAATTGCCTGATGGCTGACTTCTACTACACTACCCTGAAACCACCTTGAGCATGGGAGAGGCAGGGGATCATGGTCATAGCTGAATTTTCAGAACCAGGCTTAGTGTCTGGTACAGAGCAGGGGTTCATTAAATAGCTGTAAAATTAGTGAGTAGATAACTTAACAAATGCATTTTTATGGTGCAGAAAAATCCCAGGATATTGATGATGTTATAAAGAAAGAAATGTAACCATTTAGTTGAAGTATAGTAGCCAACTTTTTTCCTACTATTTAATATTTTTAAAATTCCACATATGAAATCCTATGATACTTCAGATGAATTGAGTATTATTTGTGCAATATTTATGCTCCATTTATAAAGCTTATCAATTTTGGGAAAAGTGAGTCGTGGAGACTGTGTGACAGAGAGATTTCAGGACACCTCAGCCAGGTAATCACTTTACTTAAACGTGTTGTCAAATATAAATATAGTTGACACTTGAACAGCACAGGTTTGATCCACTTATATGCACTGATCCACTTATGTGGATTTTTTTCAGTAGTAAATACAGCAGTACTACATGATGGATGGTTGGTTGAATTGGGATCTCGGATATGGATGGCTGACTAAATTAGATGGCATTTTTCAGCTGTGTGGAGGATCGGTGTTCCTAATCCCCAAGTTGTTCAAGGGTCAACTGTAGTCTTATAGCTTTGAAGGAACACCAGTTGTCCCTGGCAACAGGATGGGTGACATTTCTCTAAGCCATTCAGTTCACAGTCCACACTCCATTTCACCTCAATTCTTAGAGCCTAGAGTTTCTACATGTGACCACTGGGATCTTCAGGGCAGTATGTGAGTTTTGTTGTTGTTGTGTATTTGCTTTCTCTAGGCAGGGGAACATGGAAAAACAATTTCACTTTTGACCAATCACAAAAATTTCTTATTGTGGTAATTTCTAACACTACTGGTTTATTCTTATTTTTTTAATAAAAGTAAAAAAAAGTAAACTGCATTTTGTAAATTAGTATTTTTGCTTTACCTTTATATAAGTTTTCCTTAACCAATCCTAAATTCCACTCTCTACCCCCAAATTGTCTGTTAATAAAAAAAAAAAAATTTACAGACAACTCTTTTTGTTAACAAAGCTTTTTAGAAGCCACTTTAAAGTATCAATGGAAACAAAGACGAGGGCCTCATGGGACAGGTGACTGACTGCTTGGATTCAAGGCCCTGCTCCATTACTTCCTAATTGAGGACCCTAGGACAGTCAACCACATCTCTGCATTTTAGTTTCATCATCAATAAAGTAAGGAAAGTAATATAACTTACCACATGAGTTCATTAAACAGAGAGCCAAGGACTAAACTAATTTATCAACAGGTGAAAAGCTCTGGATTATGGACATTTGACCAAAGGTGTGTTTGTTTTAAGCACTCAATGTTCAGAACACATTATAACATGAAAAACATCAGTTTCAATTTCACTACCCAGGTTGTTTGTAGATTAGAAATCCAAGGCATAAAGAGTGGTTTGCTGACAGATATACATGCCTCCTCTGCTCAGTCCAAACATCCTGAATGTGGAAAGTATTTGAGGGGTATCCCCTAGCTATGGCTTCAGAAGGATGCTCCTGGAGGTCCCCTTTTCACTGAATTCCCTTCTGAGAAATGCTTTTACAAGTGTACAGCTCTTTTCCATTAAAAATGTGCTATGAGGTTTACTAAAACTCTGAAAAGTTGTCAGATGAGGGATTACTGTCCCCATTTTACAGATAAGGAAAATGAAGCTCAAAGAGGTTAACTGAGGCACACAAGGTCACATCACTATTTAATAGCAAAGTTAGGATTAGAATCCCATTCCTCTGCTTTTCAACCCCAGATTCCATCTGCTGTGTCTTGGCAGAAAACTTGAAAGGTTATCACAACAGAAAGAAAGTTAATTCAGCTGCAGATTGATTAACCTAAAGGGGAATCCAATCAATGTTGGTAGAGAGCCAGAAGTGCTTTTCTTTCTACACTGATGTTTTTACCAGGACAGCCCAGTCTCTCGCATCTGGATCAAAATCAGAATTCAAAATATCAGAACAAGTTAAATGACTTTTTCCTCTCTGTAGTTGCATCTGTCTATTTTGTATGGTAGTTAGATATATTGTTAAAATTTCTGGCTGACATCTTGGAGTAACTCTCTTCATTATACTGATTTTTTGTGGTCATCCCCAGCATCTTTCTGGATTTGTGATTGTTGGATGATGAATCTAATAAAAGATTCAATATTCACATGATTCAAAGTCAAAGTACGAGGGCAGCTTAGAATTTCTGTTAGATCGATTACCATTTAGAAGGATACGTCTGCAGCAAAACTTCCTCCTTTGAATGGAATACTGGCTCACATTCAGGAAATGACATTTTAACTGCGGCCTTACCAACTTGAACTGAGAGCTTGTTTTGCTTAACAACCTGAGGGAATCAAGATCTAGGTAAAACCAGGAGGGTAAGATTTTATGATTACTATAAGAATATGAAATATGTGTGTTCCTTTCATTTTCATAACAAATAAATAGTCATAACTTAAAGCCATCTATGTGCTGCAATTTTGCTTTGTGTTGCCGTGATCCCTTTTTTATTTTTTTCTCATTCAATTTTTCTTTGTGAACAAAAAAGTCTGAGTATTCATTTTGTATTAATTGGAATGCATGTGCTACTTTTATCAGAAATGTCTATATTTTCATTTACTATAATAATGAATTTTTTCTCATTAATTCTAAAACTATCCCACCTTACCATTCTATATTTCTAAAGCACATTACTAACTGTACTTGTACATTCATGATCTCATTTGATTCTCACAATATCCGATGAAGTAGAACTTTATAAAAGATGTTGTTTGCCATTGTAAATTTGTATATTACAATGAGATGAGACTTTTTGCTTTGGGAAACATAATATTTTGACTTGAATATTGCATAGTTTGTGAATGTGAAAACAACTGGGATAGTCCCTTAATTCATAACTTCCTAACTTCAGGTGATTTTCAAGAAATGCTTACTCCTTCAAAGTAAAGATACATTCTATTTTTAAAGAATGATTAGAAAAATGGGTAACAATGATTATTTAAGGAAAAAATTGGGGCAACTTCATCTTTTTATCAGAAAAATGAAATAATTCTGTAATCTAACCTGTCTCTTTAAGATGCACAACAAGGGCCAGGAGCAAAGAATCTGCAATATTCTTTATAATTTCATGGGGTCTTCTGAGGAAATGTGCCAATTTTATGGGGACTCGTAGGGAAAAATTTTGATTTCATGTGGATTTGAGTGAAAAGGTAAATTTCATGGGATTTCTAAAAATGGCTCGGTTTCTCGGGATCCATGAACTCTATGGCAGCCATGGAGAAAATGCACTGCTCTTGTTATGGAGTAAATTTTAGTACAGTTTGGTAAAACTTTATTTCTTATACACCTGCTATAATGTACATTACACATTTTGAGTCTTTTTTAAACACTTACCTTTTCACAGATGTGTGTGAATACTAAAGGTGGTACTTTGTGTACATAATGACAAGGTGGTTACTTTGTCAGTTGCTTAGAGCATATGTTAAGTGGTCATTAACACACATGTGACTCATGTGGTCACTTATGTTGGAGCCAAAGTCAGGATGGTGGTGCTTAGAGTTTTGGTGTTCCTAGTCAGGGAATGGATAGAAGCCCCTCATTCCCATTGCCATAGTCTTCAGTGGGTCAGAGAACATTAGGCTTAGAGGAGATCTTAGACATGATCCCATGTAGTGCTTCTCCAAGGTGTTCTAAGGCCTTAAGGTCTGCAAGTGTCCCCTGGGGACCTTGTTAAAAATTCAAACTCCTTGGTCTTACTCCTTGAGCAGACCCAGATTCTCAGAGGGTAAAGCTTGAGAATCTGCCTTTTAAGTTCACCTCCCAGGGTAATTCTCATCCTCATGTACAAGTACACTGGAGTTGGAGAGCCACTGTTCAAATCCAATTTTCTTTCCAATTCAACTATTACATTGTCTCTCATGACTTCTAGATCTTCTTTAAGGCCACTCCTTACAGGAGGGTTGGATCCTGGTGAGGTACCATTAGCAGGACTTGTGGCTGGAACTGGGGCTGGGCCATAGAGAAGGCTGTTGTGAGAGAAAAGATGTCAAAGCTCAGGTCTGGAAGCTTGGGCCCATGGAAGCATAGTCACTACAACTGCTATAATTCAGGTGTGCTACATCGGTAACGAAAAGTGTTTCCGTGATGCATTTTTTTTTTCCCTCTGAAATGGTGAACAACTCTTGATGAAGTCCCAAAGAAAACAAAATAAAATTTTACCTCAGTTTATATGGTACCTGCCTTCATGCAAAATTCACTATAAATTAAAGCAGTGAAAACCAGTTTGTTTTAATATGTAAAATGGTGTTAGATTCTAATTCAGATATTAGGAAAAGATTTTTCAAATATGTGATTGTCCAATGGGACATTAGGAAGTAGTGTTTGGTACAGGAACAATCTTCCTTGTTCAGAGCTACTGGCATTGGGAGACCTCCAGCATCCTTGTCCTTTTATCTTCTAAATGCTCATAATGCCTCCTAATACTGTGGCAACAAAAACTTCCCCAAATTTTCAAACTGCCTTCAAGGGTGGTAATTTCCCTCTGAGAACCATTTTCACTGTTTTTTTTTTGTTTGTTTGTTTGTTTTTTTTACTTTTCAGCCACACCACGTATAGATCTTAGTAAAATGGAAATCTACTCATGTAATTCTCTTGCTTCAAGTCTTTCAGTGTTTCTCCATTCCTTTCAGGGTCAAGTTCAACAATTTAGCTTAGCACACAGAAACCAGCATGGTCTGGTCACTTTCATTCCTCTAGTTTCATCACCCATAACTCTAGGCATATTTGTTTGTTTAAGCACCATGCTACTTTACACCTCCATGTCTTCAGATGTGCACTTTTTCCCCCTAGAATATGATCTCTCTTCACTTTGCTCATCCAAAGGTCAAGCGTGACATTTTTGACAAGGCCTCTTGGACAGCCAACTTTGATTATATGGCCTCTCCTCTGCACTCTTGTAGCAGTAACCGAAGCATACATTTTACTGTGATTGTTGGTTTATTTAACCTCTTAAAGTAAGAACTTTGATGTTCCTCTGTAAAATATTTATATTTTTTTAACATGGCCTACAAAAATCTTCAAGGTATGCTCTTGCATATCTGTCTGGCCTCATGGCTCCACCAACACTTAGTTTTTCAGCCATATCTAAAATTTGCCTTACAATTCTTAGAACTTTGGTTACCCTAGAGCCTCTACTCTTGGACATGCAGGAAAAGTCATTTCTTTTCTCATAACCTGTATAACTCTTGCTCATTCTATAAGTCTCAGCAGAGATTGTCATCAAATTCATTGGGAATCTATTAGGGGTATGTATAGTGGTTGGTTTTGAGTGAGGGTGTAGAAGTTATGGAGACACAACCTTAGTTGATATAGAGCTAGTAATCCAATAATAAATCTTCCCTCTCTCCTGAGGCTGGATTAAGAGTCCTTCCTCCATCCAGCCTCTAGCACAGCACTTATAATATTGCATACGGACTGTCAGCTTCTTGAGGAAAGACAGTGAGCCATCTCATTGTCAGCACCTGGCAGAGTGCTTGACTCATAGTAGGTACTCCAAGAGTGGGTGAAAACCTAGGATGTTCACTAATTATCAAGACAGACAATATACTATTTATTAAAAAGTTCTTGAGTGGCAGTGTTGAGGATACTTCCTTCTTATTTTGAGTCCTGATCTTTATCTACTACAGTATTTTGAAATAGATCCTCACATAGTTTTCTAGTGATTTTTCTCCTCTCCTTCTTCATTTTTCAGTAGAGTTTTCCTTCTTGATAACAGCCCTGGAGTTCTGACTTACCACTTCTGACCTCTCTAATTTCCTATACAGGAGAGGTCAGGAAGGGGAGGTTAACATTTATACAAATCATTTTGTGTGGACCCTGGGTGCAGTGATGGAGGTCAGCTGTATGTACCCCCCACCTCCCAAATTAAATATCTGAAAGGAATATTACTTCTTAAAATCCCCCTGCTTCCTAGTTACCAAAAAGTTGAAAAGAAAACAGATGGCAGGCCTGGATCCTACAGACTGTACATTTTCTTAATTCTTTATGGAATACTTGGTTTTCTAGTTAGGTAAAATCTGATTTTGTTTATCTGCATATGAGTAGGCTTCTGCGAAATATGAAGGAAATTTATAAGTTCTGGAAAAAAGTCTGCATGTTTATAATTTTGATTCCTAAAGCGCAAGACTACAAGACAAACAGATGTCCCTTCCCCAGTTAACACAAACTAAAAAATGAAATTTCTTGTATTTTACTATTCTGTTTATTTAGAATGAAATGAAAAAAATTAAGACCTTTTCTAGCATAAAAAGTGACCTTGAGAAAAGTTGTAGAACTTTTCATTCTGGACTCAAGGGTAACCTTTAAAAAACAGAAAATACCCACCCTCTGTGTAGAAATATGCTGAATGTATATTTTTAAAGTATTACATAAAATAGTTATTAAGTTATTTTAAATATAAAAGTCCAATAAAACTAAAAATGTTACATGCTATAAGATGTTTACATAATGATCTTAATACTATCTTATCAAATTCCCTGCCAGTAAACATTTTTACTTTTCTCCCTGAATTGCACAATTACATTTGAAAAGTATGTTGCTTTTATAGTAGAAAGCAAGAAAGAAAAATTCTCGGATCTCAAAAAAAATCTTTCAAATAATGTAGATTGGGTACTGGGTCCGTTTTCATTGTCTACTGGTCTAGACTACTACTCTCAGAGCCGAGAGGAATTGACTTCTGGCCCTGGCTTTACTTTCTTCCAGCCAGGTTCCTTGGCAAAGAACCTTCAATTCTCTGAGCTCCGATTTCTTCATCTGTATAAAGGAGAATTTCACTTCACAGCGTTGTTGTTATATAGAAACAATAAAATGAACTGTGTGTAAAAAAAATATTCAAATGAGGTGGATACTGTATGATAGTAAAATATTATTATAATTATTGCAATGTCTTATTCTTGCCTAATGTAACCTCTAATCCTAACTTCATTCTTTGTGAAGATAGAAGTTGCTCAGATACACTTGATATACAAAAACTCACTAAGCTTTTAAAAAATCTTTTAGGGTACATTAGCATTCATCTTGTTGGGTGCATTCTTAAGATACCTCTATGATATCATTAATACTTTGGGTACTTGTAGAGTCAAGTGATTTTCATAAATCAAGCCCTTAAATTACAGCAAGTAAGCAGTCTGGAGAAATAGATATTTAAAATAGAAAATTAAAAATACATAAATTTCTTTAAAATCAGTCTCCAACTTTATTTTGGTGGCTTCAAACATTTTAAATTAAATAAATTCAACAAAAAACTAAACATGTTACTAATATTTAGCTCTATTTCCCTTCCAAAAGGACCATGGCATGATTTTTAAGAAAATATTTCATACAGCTTCATAGTATGTTATTGTTCTTCCTTGTATAATTATGTCCATTTTTTTTCTCATAGAATCAGAGTTTCTATTTTTGCTAGCTCTTGATACCAATTTCACTACTGAATTCTGTGAATATCAACCTGAGCAATCAAAGGAACTCATTCAAGTGCTCCCACCCCCTTGAGACATGATCAAGACACAGGGCTAAATTTGGTGTTCCAGCTCCTACCCCCAAATGGCAGTGGACTGAAGCCATGCTTAGCCTTCATAAAAGATTCATGACAATCCGGGGACTGGCTGGGCTCTGACCCTGTATTAGGTATGCGAAGATCCAAGCTGCTCTCTACATAACTCAGGGCAGAATAGGGATTGCTTTGTAGGTACCCCGGATGTTTTAAAGTTTTCTTTTAACCCAGGGACTTTGAAATTTCTCAGCATTTTTTTGTGTGTGTGAGTGAAGAGAGTCAGAGGAGAGCTGACGTTCCCTAGGGGCAAATCCTGTTTTCGGCTCCTTTTTATACCAAAGGTCTTCTTGCATTTTATCTTATATCTCCTCCCATAAGCTAAAATTTGAGCAGCTCTTCTTTTCTGACGGGATTTAAGGGACGGACGCTGCAAGGACATCCATCGTCCATTGGATCTTAAATGCTTTACTCGATGTATAGAAAGTAAATGCAGGAGTTTTCATTCATCCCTAACCTTTTTGTTTGGCCCTTAGGCCTTTTTATTAGAGTCCCTGGATTCTCAAATCCCTAGACATTTCTGGAGAAATATTTGAAATCTTCACTTCAAAAAGCAAATGATAAAGTGATATTTTTATCATTGGATACTTTATAAAAATTAGCTACAAGTATTTTTTGTGTTTTTCTATCAAGACAAAGAGAGGTAGTAATAAACTTTCATGCCCCAAGACCACTTGGGTGTGCTACTACACAGTAATTTAACTGAATTTTCACACAAGTCCTAGTGAGTAGGTATTATAAATGCAATTTTAGATGGGCAGAAACAGGCTCAGGAAGGTTAGGTAGCATACTGACATCACACAGCTAATATGTAGTAGATCCAAAATTTAAAATGAATTTTGTCTGATTCTAAAGCCCACACTTTTTCCACTGACTCCTAATGCCTCATAGAAAAAAAGAAATTGAGGTACATGACCTAACCAGGGAACGATGGAGATTTAGGTTCCAGTTCCCTGGTTTCTGAGCAATTCTTCAAAGTAGTGGTGATAACATCACTATATTTCATTTCAGGGTTGTCGAATATAGTGGACACTGGTAACTAGAACCAGTAAAAAACTTAACATCTCTACCTCTGTCCTATTCACAGTCCTTCTAAAACTTGCATAAACACTTCCTCTCAAGAGATTTCCTCTCCCCTCCATCCATGCTTTGCTTTGCTAGAATTTTCTTGAGACACCTACTTTCCCACCTCACTTGCTGTATGGCACTATGAAACAGCCAGGTAGATAAATGGTATCAGAGAAAAAGGAGGGGAACCATAATAGGTCAATTAGGGTTTACCTTCTCCTGGATTAAAAATGATGCATAAGGTATTTTGGTAACATGACTGCATTGTAGTTTCTCATTAAACAAAAACTTCTCATAAAATAGAGCAGAAATGAAAAAAAATCCTTTTGCATTTGACTCAGCTTTACTTCCTAGTCCAGAATTGGCTAGGATCAGGTGAATTTTAATCCTTTATTTGCCCCTGACAGTAAAGTAAGCCACTATCTGGCTGGAACCAAAAGGGAGGCACTTCCGTGGAAGGGAACTAAATTTATATATTTATTTTGTAATATTTACTCAACCTTATTTTATAACAGAAGACTGTGTTTGCAGCTCCAAAACGTTTTAAAGAAATAGAATAAAAAATATCCAAGATTTTCCTGTCACTATCAGCTGTTTCTGAGGAGTCTTTAACAAGACTCTTTTGCCTTTTCATAGAATCACTTATTCACACTTACTGACAAAATTTATGGGTTTTGAGGCGTTTGCTAGATGTCAGGCACAGTTCTAGGTACTGGGGGGTAATAGCAGAAAACAAAACCTGAACTTTTGGTAAGCAGCTAGTATTCCACTGTGTGTGTATATGTGTGTGTTTGTTGAGGGAGAATTTAAGGGTGTTTATGGCAGGAGGGAAATATATATATATATATATATATATATATATATATATATATATATATATATATATATATAAAATTTATTAGGTGCCATAAGAGGATGCCACTGATGATGGGTGCCATAAAGAAAAATAAAACCAGGGTAATGAGTTTGAGAGTGACTGAAGGGGCTGGTAGTTCCCATCTTAGAATAGCCCAAGGAGCCTCTGATAGGTTATTTTTTGAGCAGAGAAATGAATAAAGTGAGGAACTGAGCCTTGTGATTATCTGGGTAAGAACATTCCAAGCAGAGGAAACAGTCGAGACAATGGCCCTGAAGCAGGAGCATGTCTAACATTTTCAGCAATAACAAAGAGAGCAGTTTGGCTGGAAGGGAGGAATGAGGGGAGTGGTAGGAGCATCATCAAAGGCTTAACTTTACAGGGTCTTCTTGGCCATAGCAAAGATTTTGGACTGTACATTGTATGAACTGGGAAGCACTAGTGGGTTTTGAACAAAGAGGGCTTGCTCTGGCTGATGTGTTCAGAATAGACTCGAGGAGTATGCATGGACCTTCGTTATATTTATTTACCTCCTCTGGATAAAATTATAAAGTTGTAGAGGGGACTGAGGGAGATAATACATATAAAGGGCAATTGAGTTCATATGCACTAAGATCATAAAACATGAAAGTACTCAGTATGTTAGCTGGAGAGCCAGCATCATTAAGTAGTTTGGAGATGAGCTTGGGCATTTCACTGTCTGGGTTCAGTCCTAGATCCATTTCTTATTTGTGTGATTTTTGAAAAGTTAGTTAACTCCTGCATGCCTTTCATTTCTCGTCTATATAGTATGAATAACAATAGTGTCTACTTCATAGAATCATTGTGAAAATTCAAATGAGCCCATCTTAGTAAAATACTTAGAGCATCACATTGCACATAGTAAACACTCAGTAAAATGTTGGGAGTATCACTGTATAACATTTTTACTTTACAAAGTGGTTTCATGTGCTGTGTCTTGAAAGAGTGATCCACATAAGTATTGTTATTCCAACTTTGTTGATTAAGGAGGTGAAGTTCAGAGAAGTGAGGTGGCTTGCTTAAGCTCACCTAGCTAGAAAGCAGTCAGGCTAGGATCAAGCCCAGATCTTCCAAATCCAATTCCTCTCTTCATTATGCTCTGCTGTCTTTGAATATTTACATGAGTCTAAGAGGAAGTCAAGGTCAGGCCTCCTGACTCTAAATTGATTATTACTTCTATTTTATCATAGCTCTTAATAAAATCTTTGTGTAAAAAATGAATATATGCATTAATGAAAGAAATGACATGAGAAAGGAAGACCCTTTAGAGAGAAGACAACACGTTCAGGTTTCTAGAACATGAAACATAGATTTGGGAGACTGGATATCAATCAGTTGGTGACACACTGTATAATTCTGAGAAAATTGCCTAACATCTTGAGTCCTTGGTTTCTTCATATGCTAAATGAAATCTCAGTATATTCTCATATCTGCTGGCTAGATTTTTGAGAATATATGCCAAGATAAAGATGGAAACATTTAGAAAAAAAATGCTACATATACCACATGTGTTGCTACTATTAAACTTCTCTGAGAAAATTCAGATCTAGACACCTCTAAACTACCTTCTGGGGTTGGTTAGTAAGCATTTGCTCGAAAACTTGAATTCTTTGCACTTTTCAGAGGGGGAGAGTAGATTAAAAACGTTTTTCTAGTGACTTGAATTCATGGGAATTTTTCCAGCTAGCCTGCACAAAGTCATCCACTCCCACCTTCTTCTTGACTTTTCATGGTAGAAGAAACCACCTAAGCTCTTTCCCAACAACTGGTACCATGGGAACTTGAACATTCCACTCCTGGGAAATACTTAACAAAACTGTCCGTTGGTGTCACTGAGCAATTATTGTGCTGTAATAGAGACTTTTACAAAGTGGTTTTGGGGTGTGGTAGTTCAAAGTATGCCTAACTTTGGTGCTGGCTAGGGAGGATCAAGGAAGATGGGCCACAGATAATGCTGAAACCAAGCCTCGAAGTATAAGGAAAGGTTTTCCAGGTAAATAATTGGAGTGGGAGAAAAGTTATTTAAGCAGAGGAGGACCTTTGCAGTGTCATCAAGCACAAGAGAATGCATTGTCCTCAAGGACATTAAAAGGCTCAGGACAGGTTGGATGGAGCACAAGAGGTAATGGCAGGGGATGAGACAATATGGAAGCAGACTTTAGAGCACTTTTTCTGGGGGTGATACAGTAAATGGCCCAGTTTAATCAGGACAGTAATGTAATCAGATTTGATT
The DNA here is from genome assembly GCF_964341445.2 of Mesoplodon mirus. Taxonomy (NCBI): domain Eukaryota; kingdom Metazoa; phylum Chordata; class Mammalia; order Artiodactyla; family Ziphiidae; genus Mesoplodon; species Mesoplodon mirus. The sequence continues at coordinate 158,300,483 of NC_138977.1, forward strand.
TATAGAAAACTTTGCTAATGGGTAGATTGGAGTCTGAAATATCAATGAGGTTGCTATTTCAGTAGGCTGAGTGAAATATTCTTGAAGCAGGAACTAAGGCTATGAAGCTGAGAGATGGAAACTGAATCTAAAAATAAACCTATTTTTTTTGAAGTAGAATGTATAAAACTGTTGACCAATTGGATGTGGATGTTGAAGAAAAAAGAAAAATCTAAGATTATCTCTCCATTTACGAGTTTTCATTCACAGAGGTAAAATGGGAAGAGGAGGAGGTTGGCAGATAGGCAAAGGGATTGAAGGTCAATGAGTTACAGTCATGCATGTAATAAGCTTGGGGTATGTGAGGGACAGTCAGACAATGTATTTGTAGACAGTTTCATATAAGGTTTTAGAACTCAAGCAAAGATTTGGAATGGAAATACAGATTTGGGACATTCAGAATGTGGATGATAATTAGATAGGGAAGTTCAGGGTAAATAATAGAGTGAAAAGAAACAAAAATAATGAGATCATCTTGGAAACACCAACTTGAAAGAGGACATAGAGCAAGAGGAATCCACAGGGGGAAAGAAAACAAAACAAAAACAAAAACAAAAAAGAGGAGCAAACAGAGCAGTTGGAAGGACATTGAAGAGGCCCTGATGTCTTTGAAGCCAAAGACAAGAGTTTGAAGCAGAAGTAAACCCCACACTGAAAATGCTCTTTGTGTTTGGCTATCAGGAGGCCATTAGTGACCTTTACCGAAGCAGTTTTACTGTAATGGTGAGGCCAGAAGGCAACTTGCTGAAGCTTGGGAGTTAATGAGGTCTGGGGGCTGTGGAGAAGCATTGCCCATGAGTCTGTGCCTTTCCCCCCCCCTCCACCCCCAGAGAGAATTTATAAAGGGATGGCATACAGTTGTAACTAGAGAGGACATTTTTGGTGGGGAGATATTTGAGCATACTTACAGGTTGAAGGGAAAGAAAGAGATTGATGTTTTAGAAGGGAGGAGAAATTTAACAGAGCAATGTCTTAAGGAAACACAAAGGTTGAATTTGTTTGGAAGGAGGCAGAAAAATTCTTTCCATGAGACTGAACTTCCACTCAGTGGATGGACCAAGGTGGCTCAGTCATCCACTGTGTTAAGGCTGTTTTCTGGATTTAACACCTTTCAGTGTTCAGGGAGAGTGTAACCTAGAGCATATACATCCCCATAAAGAAGAACAAATGTTGGTTTGCCCCTAAACCATGAGACAGTTGGGTGTCAAAATATTTCATAACAATATTAGACCAAAGCATGGTAAAACTGATTTGTATAGGCCATTTTTTTGAATTTCTACCCTCCCTCCAGAGAATAAGAACTAGTCAGGTGATTGGAAGAAGGTCAGAGGCTCTATGGGACTGACCAGTTTAGATAAGCACTCAACATTATCTGATGTTTAGCAAGACTGAACCCGAATTCCAGACCTGGAGGTTTGCCCAGCTGCACATCCTATCTGGCTTATGCTTCTTCCCATAGGCAAATAAGTCAGGATCAGACGGCGGGTGGCAGATACCAGGCCATATGCATATTTATAATATTGCAAACTTGCCATCAAGCTGACTAAGCCAAATTAAGCACATAAGAAATGAAAAGTTTAGATGGAAGCTGATGTTTTTAGGATTCCAGGATGTGGCTCTGCCAGATCAGTGTGTTAACTTAATGAGAGAGAGCAGCTCGCATTTCAGGAAGGAAAGCAGCCACGTTGGCCTGACAAACTCAATCCCTCCGTGCAGGTCGTGCGCCTTGTAGAGCCCCCCCACCCCACCCCGTAAAGCACTCATTTAACTCACTGTAAAAATACACCCAGGGTTAGGGTACTGCCTGTCTGATATCGGTAGCCTTTTCTGCAGGCGGCAGTAATTACTCTATAAATACATTGCTTCTGAATTCCCTTTAAAGCACAGTTCTTTGTTCCTTTCTGCTCATGTCCTCTTTTGCTTTTGAGCCATTTCCTGTCTCTCCCTTCTCAATACGCAGCGGAGTTTTAGACACCTCAGTAATTATCCCTTCTAATCTCTTTTTTTCTAACGAACATAAAGCTAATTCCCCCACCCCCATCGCAGTTATAAACATTGACACTATTTATCATTTTCTTGCCATTTCTGTGCCTTTCCAAGTCTCTGATATACTTTCTTATAATCTATTTGAAACCTTGCACAGTATTTCAGTGGCCTATCCTACTGTGATTAGTGTCCATTGCTAATTTTTGTCAGATCTCTAGTTTTATGTCACTCTTTGTTTTGAATGTTTTACATGGCACTGAGTAAGTGGTTTCAAATTTCTACTTCCTTTTGGCTCTAGATCTTTCTCTTGGTCCATATATACTGTCTTAGTATGTTTGGGCTGCTGTAACAAAACACCACAGACTGAGTGGTTTAAACAACAGCATTTATTTCTCACAGTTCTGGAGGCTGAGAAGTCCAAGAGCAAGATGCCGACAGAGTCTGTATCTGGTGAGAGCTCAGTTCCTATTCATAGTCTTTTTACTGTGTCCTCACATGGCAGAAGGAGTGGGAGAGCTCTCTTGGGCTTCTTTTATCAGGGCACTAATCCCATTCATGAGGGTTCCACCCTCCTGACCTCATCACCTCCCATAGGCTCCACCTCCTAATATCATTATATTGGGGGGTTAGGATTTCAACATATGAAGTTTGGGGCCATGCAGACATTCAGTCCACAACATGAGCTTAACAGCTTGTGAACATTGCAGGCTTTATCTTCTTTTGAGGTCCCAGCCTGAAAATAAAACAGGACTTCACTTGTCAAAGTGTGGAGTGTAAGGAAAAATGTCAAAGCTCTTCCAAAGTGGATTTATGAAGTCCATCATATCAATGTTTTTCCAAGTGAAATGCTGTCTCTCTTAATTCATTCCCCTTTACCTACTAAGCTTACAGGTCCTGTCTGCTCTTGTTTCTTCAACCTTCAACTTATGATCCCCCAAGCCAGCACCTAATTGCAGAGCTAGATGGGGAAAATTTCTGTGCCAAATGCCAACCTCTCTCCCATCTCTCCATACCTTACATACACTGAAAGATAGACTGGGCCAAAGGCTAAGGAATTGTTCTGACTGGAGAATGTTCACTTTTCATTTCCTGTGGACAGCAGTTAACCCCAAAACAGACTTACTTCCTGTTAAAAGTACTGTGTATCACACTCACCTTTCTGTCTGGGAAAGGAAGTTTATGTGGGGCTTTCCACTTGCACATTTGATAAAATTAAGCTTTGTGGGAGACAGCTACATTTTGCCTTTGTCTCATTTGGGTGACGCAGGGAAGGAAAGAGGTCCAACAAAGGAATATTCTGGGAAGAAAGTCTATTCCCTAATAGTTCCAGTTTATATATAGAACCTCAAGAACCTCATGAATTTTAAAAAGAATTTAATTTGGAAGTATGCACATATTTTATCTTCCAGAGATGTGGTGGTGACTTTACGCAAAAACTCAGATAAGAGGATACTTTCAGGGCAGTAGCTGAGTGGTTTACTGAAAGTATATCTTTCACACAGCAGTGAGACTCACAACAAAGAGGATCGAAGTGGCTGGAGGAGGACTCTGGTGGAGGGGGCAGTCTGGCCATTTAGCGTGGGGGATGGTGAAGTGTTGGTAGTGTTAACTCACAAGGTAGAGAAAGGTTGGGGTAGTTGAGGGAAGATTTCCACCGCTGCCCAAAGAAATTCTGAGAAGCCCACTGTGGGAAGAGAGATGGAGCCCTTCCTGTGTAAGTCAGGCCTTGAGGAGTGGGAAGAGTTAGAAGAAGAGGTGACTTCCATTGCAGTTTGTCTAGGACACCAAGATACAGCATCTGGAGAAGGACTCCCCTGGGGTAGAATCCAGGCTGTGGTCCAGTCCATCCGTGTTTGTGGGGATGATGGGATGTACCAGCAACAGCCACAGTGATGAAAATGGACAGCAAAGGAACTGAATCCTGGTTCTCACCCATTCATTTTTCCCTAAGTGATACCTGAGGGAAATAGTATTACTTGTACAGTTAAGAAGAGAAACTTCAACTCATTCAGGTCAATTTAACAAACACTTATTTGGCCCTTTATATATCAAACACTTTGTAAGATGCTGGAAAAATCAGAGGAGCAGCACATGGTATTGCATTCAGGTTGTGTTTTGGGATGTTTGCTGATGTGAGGAGATCACTGTTTTTCATGAGGTGATGTGTAAGCCCTCACACAAATGGTCTCTGACTAATTAAAATGACAAGTTGATACAAGTTGCTGGTGAGGTGCCATGCATTCTATTTCCTGGCCAAACAGCACAGATGGTGATTGCATGTAATAGAATATGTTCAACCTGGTTAAACCCTTAGGGAAACTTGAGACCACAAAGTATGCATACTCTGGTTCCTGATCTAGTTGTGTCTTTAAAGACTTATATAACTGCACACCCTTATAACAAGAATGAAGGGTAAGGCTGCTTGATTTAAGGCTTTCAAATGACTTACTTATGGCCGGGAAGTACCCAAGTTCAAAGGGTACAGAGACAAAACAATTAGAATTAAAGTGGCATAAACAGAAACAGTATCACGTTTGTGACAGAAACTGATGGAAATAAAACAGTCATGGCTAAGGGGAAAATCTTGCTTTAGATAGTACTGAAATAACTGTCATGTTTCTGACCACTTTCCCCTATTTTTACTACAGTGAGGTTTTCTGTTTTTCTATTTTTTCCTTTTTTTTAAAGTTCTTTTTTATTCCATGAAGACAAAGGAACATACCCAAGGACATAGGACCCTGTATTGGAGCTGAGGTTGGAGCTCAGATATTTTTGGCTCTTAATTCTCTGCTGAGTCCATTAGACTATGTCTCCTCTTAGTTCTATTATTTGATTTGCTGTTCTCTGTGTGTTTACATACTCAAAGTGATAAAATACATTTTTGTTCTTATGTTACTAATGCAGTAGAGGTATTTTTCAATTTTGCTGAACTACGGCGCTCTAAACATGGCAAATAACTGCTTTCAACAAAATGTTTTCAAGGCATGCCTTGAAATGGGAGTTAAAAATAGGAATGCAAATGTTAATAACAGTATTGACAAAAGAAACTCTGGCTTCAAAAGCGAGAAATTCAATTAGAAAAAAAAGTGAAAGTATTTGAGGAAAATAGAATATATGAGAGTACTAATGGAAAATTCAGTCCCACAGCATTATTACAAATTAGATAAAGTTTTCCACAACATAGTTCCCTGCAGGTCAGCTAAGATAATAGGGGAATGGTTTTGGGATGGCCAGTTCTTTTTGACTCTAGAGGTTACATCCTAAAACTTTGATCCCTTTGATATTTGTAAACAATGAAAATCAGGACTACTTAGTCAAGGGTTTACCCACTGGACCCAGCTTTGTTTTGTTCAGACACTCATGCCGATCCTAAACTTTATCCATCTGCATTTCAAAGAGGTTAATGCCTCCCTATGTTTTAAAATCATCTAATATACAAGTGCTTAGGTATGTTGACAAAGGCATTATTATATGAAAGTACTTTAATTTTTATTCGGTTTTCCCCAAAGAGCTCAAAGTATTTATTAGACTGTCTGTTATTAATTTTCACAGCATGTCTGTGAGGGAAAATCATCCTGTTCATTGCTGTCATCAACATTTTTAGACAATATACTCTTAAGAAACTCTGTGAAACTTAAGAAAGCTACTGTGTCCATCTGAACAGTGTTTACAACCTAAGAGAGCCTGATAAGTTCAACCTCACAGATGTCAAAACCATTTATAGTAATGAAATGTTAAGTGCTCTCCAGAGCCAAAGATTCCATGTTCTCCCTCCTTAACACATTCCAGTTAATAACTGGAATCTTAATATTTTATATTTTGATATAAAGCTGTTTACTCTGGATCTTTCCTCAAAGGACATGCACTTCAGCTCATCACTAAACTTTGTGGGAAAGACCTGAACTTATATCCCTGAAGACCTTGAATGAGCAGGAAATTTTCATATCAGATAGGAGTTTTCATATAACCTGAACAATTGCCCGTAGTTGATGTGGGGATGGTCAGAATAAAGACTTTTGAATACATATAGATATGTGTAATTCTTTTATATGCTGCATATAAATAATATTATATATTTAGAAAGAGAGTTGGGTGAGGAATAAGTCTTTTTTTTTTTTTTTTTTTTTTTTGTGGTATGCGGGCCTCTCACTGTTGTGCCTCTCCTGTTGCGGAGCACAGGCTCCAGACGCACAGGCTCAGTGGCCATGGCTCACAGGCCCAGCCGCTCCATGGCCTGTAGGATCTTCCCGGACCGGGGCACGAACCTGTGTCCCCTGCATCGGCAGGTGGACTCTCAACCACTGCGCCACCAGGGAGGCCCAGGAATAATTCTTAAGCCAGCCTTTTAAAAAGTATATATTCAGGAACACCAGTTGCATAACATGCTCTTGAAATAAAAGGTCAATAAATTTGGTAAAGTCTTCATGACTATCTCTCCTTTAGATATTAACCATATGCAGTAGTATATTCAAGACTCTGAGATGTCTTTAAGAAACATGTTTTAACAATGTAAAATCTGTCCAAACTTATTTTAATACCAAATTATTTGTCATGCAGCATCCATAAGGAACAAACACTAGGAAAATGATCTTAATTCATTTCATCTGTGTATTTACCAAGTTTGGTGCATTCCCTCTACACTAGGGGAGATATGTAAGCCATGGTACTTGAATTCAACAAGATCACAATCTAGAAGAGATCTTGTATTTTGTTCATGACATTAAAAATTTTTTAAAGTTGTATAAAATTATAAATGCTAAGTTCCAAATGACTGAGAGGCAAGCACATGCTTTGGAAGTTGAGAGGAGTAGTACAGGAAGTAGATTTTTGGTGTCATCTTTGAATTGTTTGTGTCTCCCAAATACACATTGAAACCTAACCTCCAATGTGATGGTGCTTGGTGGTGGTACCTTTGGAAGGCAGAGCCCTCATGGATGCAATTAGTACCTGTTTAAAACACACCCAGAGAGCTCTCTGGCCTCTTCTGCCAGGTGTAACATAGAAAAGATAGCTGTCTATTAGCTAGAAAGCAGCCCCTCAACAAACGCTGAATCTGCCAGCACTTTGATTTTGGACTTTCCAGCCTCTAGAAATATGAGAAATAAAGTTTTGTTGTTGATAAGCCACCCAGTCTTCATGGTTTATAAACCACCCATTATAGCAGCCCGAATGGACTAAGACAGTTGGACAGTCTCGGGCTATGCAGGAAGAAACAAAGCAGTCAGATTGTGTGTGGGTGTGGTATGGAGTAGAGGCTGGGGGAGGGGAAGGAGGCATGGAGCATGGTACTGCATCTTACAAGGATGAGCAAAGAATGTCTGATGGACCATCTATATGCATAGTAATGACAAGTTAAGGAAAATAAGCTTTATTCCCTGATCATAGGCTTAGTTACATCAGTAGAGCCTTAGACTTCACCTCATAGACTCCAATGTGGCTGCTGCCAACACAGTTACTTTTCATTGAAGGGCAGCCTCCAGCTCTGTTCATTTCCTCTCAGATTCCTCACCTCTCTGTCCAGGCACATCCACCAGATCTGCAAAGTTGGAGCAGGAATACAATTGAAGACATATATACCATATATCTAAATACTTAAAATAGTAAAGTTGGAAAACTGTTAAATAAAATATGCTCTATCTTCCTACATTGACAAATATGCCTTCATAGAAACCTTCAAGTCTGGGTTCACAGTTCTAATTCTTGTGGTAGGCAGATTTCTTAAAATAGTCCCTAGTATGAGCTGAATTGTGTCCCCCCAAAATTCATGTGTTGAAGTCCTAACCCCCAGTATCTCAGAATGTAACTGTACTTGGAGATGGTATCTTTAAAGAGTTAATTAAGTTAAAATGAGGTCATATGGGTGGGCCCTAATCCATTATGATTGGTGTTTTTGTAAGAAGAGGCAATTAGGACACAGACACGTATGCCGAGAAGATTATGTGAAGACACAGGCAGAGGGCAATTATCTCCAAGTCACTGAGAGAGGCCTTCAAAGAAACCAACCCTGCTGACACCTTGACCTCAGACTTTCAGCCTCCAGAACTCTGAGAAAATACATTTCTATTGTTTAAGTCCCCAGCCTGTGGTACTGTGCTGCAGCAGCCTGGGCACTAATATAGCTTCCAAACGTGTCTGGCCCTGATCCGCATAACCTGTAAATATGATGAGATGTCACTTGTCATGTAAGTTTGTGGGACACAGATGACCTTAAAATAGGGCTATTATCCTGGATTTTCTTGGTGGGCCAAGGAAATCACATGAGCCATTAAAGGCACAGAACTTTCTTTGTCTGCTGGCTGAAAAGAAAGTCAGAGAGATGAAAACTCCATGAGCTGTTGCTGGTCTGAAGATGGAGGGGCCATGTGAGGAGGAATGCAGAGGGCCTTAAGGAGCTGAAAGGCCCCTGAATGACAGTCAGAAAGGAATTGGGACCTCAGTCCTACAACCATGGCGAACTGAATTCTGCTAAAACTTGAGTGAACTTGGAAGCATATCCTTCCCCAGATCCTCTGTAACACCCTAGCCCAGCCAACACCATAGCTTTGACCTTAGGACACACTAAGCAGAGAATCCATCTGAGTCCACTTGGACTTCTGACCTGCAGAACCGTGAGATACTAAATTGGTGTTGTTTTAAGTTAGTAAGTTTGTGGTAATTGGCTTATGCAGCAATTGAAAACTACTACAACACCCTTAGTGTTTTAGCTCAGAACAGGAGAGTAGTGGGTCTAGAGCTCATACTCTTTCTCTTCCTACCCCTAGCTCCATCCCTCACTGTGAAACCTGGGGCACTTGAGCATACATGTTTCAACTTTACTCACACCCTCTGTAAACACCTATTCCTTGGCCACTCTTTGGACCTAGACTTGGAAAAATTTGCTTCATGACTTCATCAGGAGGACAGATTCAGGGAAGAGGGCCACACAGGCCCCAGAAGCAAGCCCTAGGCTATTTGGGAAGGAACCATCAGGGTCACAGGTATCTGGAGTTCAGATTAGGGAATGAAAAGCTTTCCATGGGTAACTGTCCTGCTCTATGGATTTCTTGCTGGGGGTAGAGGGTGGGGAATTTCTGGGAAGACATAGTCAGAGGAGGGCCAAGTGGTATCTTGAAGTGCACGATCCAGGATTGGGTCTAGTGATGATACAGTCTCCTAGTTAGTGCTTTTGAGATATCAGAGAAACAAGAGTTCCTGTACAAGATAGGTTAAGAAACTTTGTTATATTGGAAAGGTAATTAAGCTTTTTCCTTTTAAGTCAGTGGAATAATGTGATAAAAATGGAATTTGGGTTCTTTTTAATTCGAAGTTAGGTACAAGTTGGATTTTGAAGTGGAAGAGATTGAAGGAAGAATTTCCAGATGAGAATGAATGGCAGTCATCTGAACCCAAGGTGAGGACCACTCAGATGCAGGGAGTAATGATGGGGATGTGTTTAAAAACAGAGGTGGAAAATATTTTTTAAAAAATATTGTGAATTTGAAGTGTTTCAAATGAAGATGTTTTGTATGCAGTTAATACTATGAAACAGGGATTCAAGAGAGAAAGAGGGACTTCCCTGGCGGGCCAGTGGTTAAGACTCTGTGCTCCCAAGGCACGGGGCATGTGTTGGATCCCTTGTTGGGGAACTAAGATCCAGCATGTCTCATAGCATGGCCATTAAAACCACAAAACAACAACAACAAAAACAGAGAGAAAGAGGCACTTTAATATAATTAACATTATGAGAATACCTAAAATTGTTAAGAGTATAAGGTTTTCCAGGGGTGTGTGCAAGGGGTGAGAAGAAACCTTAGAGGACTATCAAAGATCAGGCACAGAATAAGGAAAACCACAGAATAAAAAAGAGAAAGGGCATGCACAGAATGAAAAGCTTTTCCAGAAGTTTCCTATGGAAATGCACCTGAGTAAAAGAAAGGGGAAGGCTCTGAGTCAGGTGAATGTAATCCTCCCTTTCCTTCCAAGATCTGCTTCTCTCTTGCAATTCTTGCCTCTGAACCAACATCTGATTCTCTCTATGCTGTTCTGACTTTGGGTTGATAACCTTGTTTGGATTTTCTGTCTCTGAGCTTGTTCCTGTTCACTGACTCTTCTTCCTTGCAGGCATATCCTAGACTCAGTGTTTCTGACCTTACCTTTACCCTCAGTTCTCCCCAATTAGAGATGACTGCACTGGAAGATTTGAGATCTTTCTGTAGCCATACTGGGTAGTCCTCAATGTTAAATGCAGCAATGAGGAGACTGAAGGTTAGGGGAAGGAGTAAGAGTTGAGGTAGTCATCAGTGGCCTTGAAGTGACCATCTCTTGCCAGAAATATTAAAAGAAAAATCAATGGATAAATCTATCTTCTAAACTTAGTCTTATCACTTTGCATTATTGATTTTCTAGGGAATTTTAAGAGTGTCCAATCTGAAAATTAATTTGGTGCTCATTATTTGGAGGAAGAAGGTAGAGCCAGATTTCAGGGAGTTTTGTCATTACATTTCTCATTTCTATCCTCTCAGAATGTCAGAAATGACCCCAACTTCATTGATTTGACAGGGCAGGAAGCAAAGTACCACATGAATACTTAGATGAAGATGCTATGTAAACTATGAGGGTTCCTGTAATCAGGATCTCAGTCATATTCAGTGGGCTGTCATCCAGTGTATACATATTTATTGAGCCCTTACTCTGTACTGGGGACTATCCTATGTGTGGGATTTAGAGTGGTAACAAAAATTATAAAATCCCTGCCCTCAAGAAGTTTACATTTTAGGAATGTGGGGTAGGCAAAATTAAACATGAAAACAAATAAAATGCTTTCAAATACAGAAATCACCCATCGCATAGTTTAAAATCCAAATCGCTTTTTCATGTGCTCTTCAAATTTATTCTAATGTTAGCATTTTCTAATCTTTACCACAACAAAACTTTACCATGAATTTTAAACCTAGCCTGATAACTGGATCTTTGTTAGATGTTGTTTATTTGCTTCCCCATGATTGTAGAGTTCGTTCCTAGTATGTCTTTGATTTAGTAAGTAACCTAATCAGAGACCTGGGAATCATTATAGACTCTGTTCTTAGCAAGGAAATATATTGGTCTCTCTATCTTGTCATTTTCACCTTTTTGATATGTCTAGAATCATCCTTGTCTACTCCAATTCCATGGTTAGTTAACCAGATGGGCATTATATGTTGCTTTGGTTTATTTAGCTAGTTTACTAATTGGTCTCTCTGCTTCTCCTTACACTTCCCCCTTCTATACTTTACCCCTTACCCAGAATGACTTTAAAGCTACAATATGATCATATCATTTCCTCTTTTAATATCTTTCAAAAGCTTCTTGTCAACTAAGAATAAGGTGTAAACACTCTCACTTGGCTTACACAGCTTTTTGTGACCTGTGTCTGTTCAATTCACCAGGCTCAATCCCACCACTTTGCATCCCCCCTGACTCTGATCCACCTCACCAGTGATCCTAAGACTTTGGAAAGAACAGAGACTTTAGAGATGCTTGGGTCTTAGTTTCAAACCAGGCTCTGACATTTGGTAGGTTACTCAAAACTTTCCTTGACTCCATCTTTTCTTCTTTAGCATGAATGTAGTATCACCTACTTCATTAGATCATTATGAGAACCATATAAGTTATGTTAATTTGATAGTTATGTACTTGTACATTAAGAATCTAACACATAGTAAATGCTTTAAATGATAGCTGTTATTATGATTACTCACCCTTTGTCTAAAGTATTCTTTCTCCAATGTTCACCTGTTCATAAAACAGGCTCAATTCTTTCTTCAGAATTCAGCACAGACATCACCTTCTCTGAAATGCTTTGGTTAAACTTACAAGAATTAAGTTCTGAGTTTGTTACAACCGGGTTCAATCTCAGCTCCATTACATCCTGTTGGTATAACTTTCATCAAGTAACAATTTCTCAGATCTTCAGTTTTCTCATTTGTGCAATGAGGTTGAAAATCCCTATCTTATGGGTTTCTGTGAGTATTAAAACATTTTTGGAAAGGACAAACAAATCTACGCCTTCTTTCCCAACACATAAAGGTTCTCTCACTTCCACTTTTTCTCTCCATCTCTTCGGTGTTTTTATTGTTTCAAATAAAAAGAAAGCTAATTATATTTTCCTAAGTTACAGGTTTATTATTTGTCCCCTTTTCTTGAAATCCTCTGAATCATTTTAATTATTTCTTTCTATAGTCCTTTCAGAAATAGGAAGACCTTTATTTATATTTCATAGGATCAAGGTAGGAGTCAATGTGCATTTTTGTGTTTCTATTTATCAAATATAAATGTGCGATGCTTCATAAAACCTGCACCATCAGAGCCCAGCACCCATGGAAATATCCATGTAGAGTGGACAAAATTAATTAATGTAGATGATCTGGTTTTGTGTTGGATATTGGCAAATGAAGTACAAGTCCTGTGTGGGGTGAGAAACACCTGGTTTCTCTTGAAAAAGAGATAAATTATTTAATGTGGTAGAAGAGGTTCTATTAAGGATAATGGGCCAGCTCTGGAAAAGGCACATTTTCATGAACAGAAGAAATTTTAAATAGGCACCTTTAAAAAATTACTACATGGTTATTTCTATAAATATGCACAAAATATGCTTTGATCATTACCTTTTAAATAATAAGGGCATAATGGAATAAGGTAGAATTTGCAATCTGCGGTGTTTATACATTTCTTTTTTGTTTGTATTATCCATCTTCATTTGTAATTTGCAAATACATTCCTTCACAAAACTCTCCTGATAAAACTTCAGAATCTCTGCACAGCCATGTTATTTGAATAATATGTACTATTTGAATGTTCATGTCAGCAGTTGAACAGAATTGATAGAACATCTTCCTAGATTCTTAATAATGAGGGGAGTGCTTATACTGCGTGGTGCAGGCATTTCTTGTAACAATTAGTCACTAAATAAAATCTACAGTAGGCAACCCACAATCTCATTTCCATCTGCATCTCTCTTTCTAAACATAATTGTCTTCAATTAGTTCTTATTCTATGTGTTTTTAAAGTCACGTAGAAGTGCTTCCTTTACTGATACAATATGGGATATCGTAGCTTTATCCCCATCGGTTGAGGTGTGTCTGTAATAACCTCTCGAGTTTATAGGTATTATACTAGCAACCGATTGCTAAGTTGCTACGTACTATACAGTCTTATAAAAGTTTTCATTTTCTTTCAAAATGTGTGCAAACCATTTGGGCCATGCTGAATGATTTCTTGAATGAGTTGACTCATCTTTGGCTGTTTTCACACACACATACTCCTGAAAGAGATGAGTCACCAAGATGAGTGAACCCTGAGCACAGACTGAAGCTCTGCCAAGGTAAATAACAAGCCAACTAAATCAGCATTTCCTTCAGCTGGGTTGCCTGTGGACTAAGGAAGAATAAGCTACACATACACAGATGCCCTCAAATCTTAATGAATAGAGAGGAGAGGGAAGCTCCAGGGATGAGGAGATCCTGACACAGCCAACCAAATCGTTCTGGATTGGAAAGGCTGAGGGAAGCTAGAAGATAGAAAATGCCGTAAAAATGTGTCAAGTTAATTTCACGCTCTTCCACCTTCAACTTTTGCACAAATTAAATTTAATGCTCCTCAGCCTGACTGGTCTGCATGCAAAATGGTACCACAGTGGCTGGGGCTGATGGAGATAAAAAGGGTTCAGTGTTATTTACAAAATAGTAAGAAAATATTTGTTCTGTGTTCATGAGTAACTTCACAGTAATTAAAATGTCCTCTTCTCCTCTCTTTAAATGTTCTGAAACTCTTGTAATTCACACAGCATTAACATTAAACCATTTACTGTTCCTTGATATGAGATACCAAGTTAAGGTAACCAAATAGTTCAACCTCTCTTAATTTCCGTTTCAACATAGAAGGGAGGGCTTTTGTTCATTAGATAGTTATCTTTGGTACCTTGTTGTCTTAACTCTTTAAAATTTAAATTTTAAATTGTTGACTGTCTCAACATCAGTGTTAGAATAAAATGCCACAGGACAGGGAGATCTGGTGTGTGCATGGCCTGTAACATAGGTTAACTAGATGTTAACTAGACTTACTGTGATGATCATTTCACAATATATGCAAATATCAAATCAATATGTCGTACACCTTAAACTAATACAATGTTGCATGTCAATTACACCTCAATTTAAAAAAAAGAATAAAGCTCCACAGGACAAGGAGATGTGGTATGTGCATGGCCTGTACCATATCTAGAAACAGACACATTTCTTTTTTTTTAATTTTTATCTTATATTGAAGTATAGTTGATTTACAATGTTGTGCTAGTTTGACACACTTCTGATATTCACTAAAATTGCTGACACCAGTCTTTACCTGAGATGAAACAAATCCAAACTATCTATGCCCACACAAGATACCCCTCAGCAGTATTAGAGTGTTTGACCTGTAAATATTTGTGAGAACATCATAAACAAATGTATTCTGCTTTCCTCTCCTATTTGGTCTGACTTACCAAGGTGCTCTAAAGAGTTTTGGGACTTAAGGAAAAGTCCACCTCTTCTAGATCTGTTCCCTCAGGAATGAGGAAATGATAGAAACTGTTAGGAAATATGTATGTTTTAAGAGCTGGAGGGAGAACCTAGGGTCAAGGAAGGAGCCTGGCAGAGTTGTCAAAAAAGTACTTGGTTTGTCCATTTTTCATCTCAGTTAACATACTCCTCCTGCACTTACACACTCCCAGAACATTTTTTTTTCTACTTTATCCTAAAACATGGTTCTGTTCCTAATAACCCTTGAGGGAAGCTTTTTCCGACAGCACCTCCTGTGTAACCCACTGGTCTTGGGATGGTGAGTTAAAGCCGAAGTCAAAAGGTTGCATTTTTGCTGGTTGTCTTCACTGGGTAGGGCTTGCTTTGCTATAATGTTACTTTTTTGTTGAGGCAGAAGAGGTGCTGAGAACTTTTTTTATTTTAATCTTTTCCCAATCTGGGAATGGATATAAGGGCATTCGAGATGCAAATGCAGACACTGGGTTGCCATAGCCGTCGTCGTCCTTTCTTCCTATTGCAAGGTCACTCTTACAAGGAAAGGAGAAGGCAGTGAGGCCTTCTGAACTGCACCACAAGAAGGTGGATGAAAGACAAGAGAAAGTGTGATCACTTCAAACTAACCTAACCTAATCCTTCTTCCCTGGATGATGCTTAAAGGTGTCTTGATAATTTTGTTTACTGCAATATCTCTATAAAGTATGACATGAATCTCAAAGATTTCATCTTTTCAGTAGGAATTACAGGGACAGCCTATATTCTTGCCTTGAGCAATCTTAGACATTTGTGGAAAGATTTTTTTTTTCTTTAGTCCATGCAAAGCATCTTTGAGAAATATTATTTCATTTTCCCCTGAATTTCATTTTGTTTTTCCTAAGCCTCCCCATAAAATCTTGCAGCTAAGATAATACCCAGGTTTTCTCTGCTGGAATCCACCCCCCTCCCTGCTCCACCACACACACACCCAACCCCTCGGTCTGTAGTGACTCTCTCTCTTCCTCTCTCTCTCTCTTCCTTCCCTATCCTCACTGCCACCTCATGGACTGGTGGCCCCTTAATCATCTCTTTAAAAGATGCTCAGATACCTCTGTGAAACTTCATCTGTCCCAGAAGAATTAGATGCCTCATCATTTGTGTTCCCATAGTACCATGGAAACCCTCCCATTACCATTTATCTAATTGCACTGTGGGTATCTGCTCACATCTGTTTCTCCCACTGGACTGTAATATCCTTCAGGGCATGACTGTGCCTTTGTCAACTTTGTATCGCTAGTGTCCAACCTAGTACCTAGACACTCAGTAAACATTTGATAAATGAATGAGTCAAGAGCAGGATAAAAGAGAGGAAAGCAGAGAGCAGCATTAAAGAATGAGAGCAAGCATATAAAGGACAGCATAAAAGGCTTCCTGCTCTCCTACTACCCCTACCCACGTCCCATGGGGGAGATGGTAGGCAGTATCAATGTGGACAACATGAGGCAACTTTGAAGAGGAAGCTGGAACTGGTCCACAGGAGGCAGCAAAGCAAGTAAAATCACTGATCTAGTGGACTCTGGCCAGGAGGTAGAGGTTTTTATGTACCTGTGTGATAAAGGACTGGTGATTTTAAAAGCACTTAGATATGCTTGTAACTTGTAGATACAGTGGTGATCTGGAATAAGTGACAATAATAATGATGAGATACCATTTATGAACTACCTACGATGTGGCAGATGCCTACTGTGCTAGGCAATTTTTTACATTATCAGTAATCATCTCAAGATCCCTGTATCATTTTCACAATTTTATATATAGGGAGTTAAAAAACAAAAAAAAACAAAAAAACTAAGGAACTTCAAGAACTACTTCAACTTGGGCCACACAACTGTTAAGTTTTGGAACAATCCAACCTGGCTCCATTAAATGAGGCCAGAATCAACTGTTGCCAGAGATCCATGCTGGGAAAGGTTCCTAGAAACCAATTTAACCATTAGCCATGCAGCACAGTGGATTATTTCTGATATGTCTAATTTTAACTGTCACTGGCCTCCTATGACTTGCTGTTTTTTGCCAGAAGAACTTCAGAAAGGCCTTAATCATTTCTTAAAACTGTCTCATTAGAACTTTAGCCAAAGGCTACATTTTGCCAGAATCACCAAGCTTACAGCAATTTAGAAGCTTTAGCCTGCAGAAGCACTAATACAACATTCCTCCTGAGTTTCATTTAGAATCTTCAGAAGGGAAAATGCCTCACGCCTCACATTCTCTTTTTCTTGTCCAAAGTCATTATGAAAGTCTCTGTTGCCTGTTCCTGTCACGCCTACTCATTCTAGGACTGTCATGTGGTTCTTCCCAGATTCATTCTCCCACTTCTTTACTCCCTCCTTCTTCCCTTCCTCTGGTACCTCTGTAACACAGTAAACAAAGCTTCCCACACCCTCAGTCTCTTCTTAGAAAGCTCCTTCCACTTTCTTCTTTATCTGAAGCCGGAATCTCCCTTAAGGACACACACCTTTCTCCTGTACCCATCTCTGGAGACCAGGAGTTGATCTCCTCAGCCTGAAGAGCTGCTGGTGAGGGCTGCCCTGTCTCATCAGCCCCCAAAACCCCAAATGAGCTGCCACTCTCAGGCTTTGTCATAAATCTCTGCTCCTGCTGGTTAATCTTTATTTTTCACTGTGATTTGTATAATCTTCCTTGAAGGCAGGAGCAGGTTTTCATATCTTTGACTTCTCTTCAGTAATTGGCAATTCTATAGATACTCAGCATTTTTTTTTTTTTACAAATAATAAAAATAATAGCAAAATCTACCTTTATTGAGACTTCTTTCTCTCTCATCACCTACTTCTGCTCTTAACTGATCTGGTTGTATTCTGTTGTTCTTACTTTTTCAAATAGTTTTTTTTTTGGGGGGGGTAATTAATTTTAGCCTCATGCATTTAGAGCATTTAAGACAAACATTTCCCCCAAATTTCTACTTGCACTGCACTTCTAAGTTTTGATATGAAGTACTTTTATTATTGTTCAGCTCAAAATTATCATTTCAGTTATGATTTCTTTTCTTTTTTTTTTTTTTTTTGTGATACGCGGGCCTCACACTGTTGTGGCCTCTCCCGTAGCGGGGCACAGGCTCCGGACGCGCAGGCTCAGCGGCCATGGCTCACGGGCCCAGCCGCTCTGCGGTATATGGGATCTTCACGGACCGGGGCATGAACCCGTGTCCCCTGAATCGGCAGGCGGACTCTCAACCACTGCGCCACCAGGGAAGCCCTATGATTTCATTTTGATCAATGAATTTTTAGAACTTTTAAAAAATTTTTTAAATGTATGTTTTAAAATATATCTGCTTTGCATTGGAAATTTTCATTGTAGTCAGAGTAGATATTCTGATGACACATATTCTTTGAAATTTAGTAGAGGATTGCCTAGTATTTGCCCCGCCTCACTTTTAAAATGCGGCTCATGTGTATCCAAGAAGGATGGAAATTCTTTAGCTATTAGACCTAGGGTTCTATATAAGTCCTTTAGATCAAGATTGTTGTATTCTTTATCTTCACCAAGTTTTCCATCTTCTTTACCTAAGAATAATGTGGAGAGGTGTGTTGAAACCTCCCACTATGATAGTGGGATAACTACTTCCCTCTGTAGTTCTGGTATGTTTTTGTTTTGTAATTTTTAAGCTGTTTTATAAGGTGCTACAAGTTTTGAGTACATTAATCTTCCGTGTTAAAACTTTTATCATTAAATTGTGAGTCCCCCTTTTTTTAATTCCACTAATTCTTCCTTTGACATAAAATTACTATAGATACCCTTGCTTTATTTTACTTGATCTTTGCTTAGAATATTTCTTTGCATCCTTTTACTTTCAACCTTTTAACAGCTTGTATTTTAGGTGTGTCTCTTCGAAAACAGTGTAAGGTTGGATTTATTCCCAAGCTGAAAATCTTCTCTTTTGAAAGGAAGTTAGTTCATTCGGTTATGGTTGCTGATATTTGGATTTGTTTCTACCACCTTACTTTGTGTTTCCTAATTGTCTCACTTTTCTGTGCATTTTTTTCTTGATTGATTGAGGATTGTTTGTTTTCTCATTCCATTTTCTCTACTTCTTTAGAAGAATAAAATCTATTTTTATTCCTTTAGGAATTATCCTTGAAATTTTAACATCCATGATTAACAAAGGTTAATCAATCTTAATCTACTCCCAAAGAACATTAGGACTTCAGACCACTTTCAGATCATCTCTCATCACTTATATGCTATTGTGATCCAGTATTTTGTCTTTCTCCTTTTTATAAAAGCATTGTAAATGAAATATTTTAATATTTTATAATGTGGAATTGTCTAACTGATCACCCTGCTTCCATTCTGGCATCCTTCAGGTCAATTCACAGTAGAGCAACCAAGGAATCATTTGCCTTAAAAAAAACAAACTTTACTTGTATTAAAATTTATAATATGCACGTAGAAAAATACAGAGACCTCACATGTACAGCTTGATGAATTTTACAAAATGAATACATTCATACAACTATCCAGCTCTAGAATTGGAAGATTACCAGCATCCTAGAAGCATTCTTTGTATCCCCTCCCAATCATGAGACCCTTTGTTCTCCTCTATGGGAGCCACTATCCTGATCTGGAACACCATAGATTAGTTTGTCTAGTTTTGAATTTCATGTAAATGAAATCATGCAGTACATATTCTTTTGTGTTTAGCTTCTTTCACTCAACGTTACCCATATGAGATTCATCCATGTTGTTTAATTTAACAGTAGTCTGTTCAGTTTCATTGCAATGTAGTATTTCACTGTATGAATGTATGAAAATGTATCCGTTCTACTATTGATAGACATTGGGCCTTTCTCAAGCTTTTTGTTATTTTAAATAATGTTACCAAGCACATTATCGTATAGATTTTGGGAGCACATATGTATACATCTCTGTATGATGTATCCCTAGAAGTGGACTTATTGCAAAATAAGGCATGTATAGGATTATTTTGAGAAGAGGCTAAGTGGTTTTTCAAAGTATTTGTAACAATTTATATTTTATACTGATGATGAACATCAGTGTATGAGTTGCTCAATATCCTCAATTCTTTCTAACTTTTACTTTTGAGATAATCTTAGACTTACACAAGAGTTGCAAAAGTATGACAGAGGTTCCTGTTATCTATTGCTTAGATACCCCTTTAGTAAACATCATACAAAATCATAATGTATTTATCAAAGTAAAAAATGAACTTTGGTATAATACTAGTAATTAAACTACCCATTTTATTCAGATTTCACTAGGCCTTACTTGCCCTTCTATTAATGTCCCTTTTGTGTTCCAGGATCCAATCCAAGGTCCCACAATACACTTAGGTGTCATGTCTCCTTAGTTTCTCCTTTACTTGGTGACCTTGTCTTTCATGATCGTCATATTTAAAAGGTACTGGTGGATTCATATGTAGAATATCCTTTTATTTGTGTTTCTCAAATATGTCTTCATAATTAGATCAAGGTTATGCATTCTTGGGAAGAAAGCTGCAGGGATGATGTTCCCTTCTCAGGACATCAAATCAGGTTAATGATGTTGAAATACATTCATCTTGATGATAACTTTGACCATTTGGTTAAAGTGTGTGCCAGTTTCTTCATTGTAAGCTTATTGTTTTCCCCTTTTTGATTCATAAACATATGGAGGAAGATGCTTTGAGAATCTGCAAATACCATGTTTAAATTTTCACCATGACTTTTCACATCCATAAGTGAATCCTGCCTGCATAATTTGTACCATGCTCTTCTAATGGTGATTTTGAATTTTCCTTATTTATTACTTGTAATTTTTATAAGGAAACATTATACCTTTTATCTCACATATTCACATTTTTATTTATATTAGTATGAACTCATGGATATTTCTTTTATGAGTTAAAATCCAGTACTATTGTTGTTTATTTTCTTTTTTATTATTACTATAATTATTCTTATATTGGTAGCCTTCATAACTTTATTAATTTATTTACTTTATTTTTGCTGTGTTGGGTCTTCATTTCTGTATGAGGGTCTTCTCCAGTTGTGGCAAGCGGGGGCCACTTTTCATCACGGTGCACGGGCCTCTCACTATCGCGGCCCCTCCCGTTGTGGAGCACTGGCTCCAGATGCGCAGGCTCAGTAGTTATGGCTCACAGGCCTAGTTGCTCCGTGGCATGAGGGATCTTCCCAGACCAGGGATCGAACCCGTGTCCCCTGCATTGGCAGGCAGATTCTCAACCACTGCGCCACCAGGGAAGCCCCATATGTGTACTCTTTTTAAGATTATTTTCCCACATAGGTCATTACAGAGTATTGAGTAGAGTTCCCTGTGTGACATAGAGTCAGGTATCTGACACAACGTTTTCTTACAGAGGAGTTCCATCACCCCCAAATTCTTTTGTTGCCTCTTTGTAACTAATATGCAGTACCTTCCCCATTCCCAACTTACTTCTTTTCTGTATCTGTATTTTTGCTTTATCCAGTGTGTCATATAAATGGAATCATTCAGTTTATAGTCTTCGGGGTCTGGTATCTTTCACTTGGTAAAATGAACTTATGATTCATCCATGTTGCATGTTTGTTCCCTTTTATTGCTGAGCAGTATTCCATTGTATGGATGTATGACATTTTGTTTATCCATTTATCATTTGCAAGACATATGGATGATTATGTCTTTCAAAAGCTGCTATAATGAAAAAAGCTGCTAAAAAATCTATATACAGGTTTTTGTGTGAAACTGTTTCTATTTCTCTTAAGTTAATACCTAGAAGTGAGATTGCTGGGTCATATGGTATATATATGTTTAACTTTATAAGAAAACTGCCACACTGACTTTTAAAGTGATAGTTCAGGCAGTCCTGAGGTAACTGGAGAGAGAGCCGAGTTGCGGGTGGATGAAAGGCTCTTGGTGCTGCAGCCAGGAGTCAGTGCTGTGCCTCTGAAGTGGGAGAGCCAACTTCAGGACACGGGTCCACAAGAGACCTCCCAGCTCCACATAATATCAAGCAGCGAAAATCTCCCAGAGATCTCCATCTCAACACCAGCACCCAGCTTCAGTCAACGACCAGCAAGCTACAGTGCTGGTCACCCTATGCCAAGCAACTAGCAAGACAGGAACACAACCCCACCCATTAGCAGAGAGGCTACCTAAAAACATAATAAGGCCATAGGCGCCCCAAAACACACCAACAGATGTGGACCTGTACACCAGAAAGACAAGATCGAGCCTCAACCACCAGAACACAGGCATTAGTCCCCCCCACCAGGAAGCCTACACAACCTACTGAAACAACCTTAGCCACTGGGGACAGACACCAAAAACAACGGGAACTACGAATCTGCAGCCTGCAAAAAGGAGACCCCAAACACAGTAACATAAGTAAAATGAGAAGACAGAAAAAGACACAGCAGGTGAAGGAGCAAGATAAAAACCTACCAGACCTAACAAATGAAGAGGTAATAGGCAGTCTACCTGAAAAAGAATTCAGAATAATGATAGTAAAGATGATCCAAGATTCTATTTCCAAGATCCATAATCTTGGAAATAGAATAGACAAAATGCAAGAAACAGTTAACAAGGACCTAGAAGAACTAAAGATGAATCAATCATTGATTAAAAACAGAATAAATGAAATGAAAAATACTCTAGATGGGATCAATAGCAGAATAACTGAGGCAGAAGAACGGATAAGTGAGGTGGAAGATAAAATAGTGGAAATAACTGCTGCAGAGCAAAATAAAGAAAAAAGAATGAAAAGAACAAAGGACAGTCTCAGAGACCTCAGGGACAACATTAAACGCACCAACATTCGAATTATAGGGGTTCCAGAAGAAGAAGAGAAAAAGAAAGGGGCTGAGAAAATATTTGAAGAGATTATAGTTGAAAACTTCCCTAATATGGGAAAGGAAATAGTTAACCAAGTCCAGGAGGCACAGAGAGTCCCATACAGAATAAATCCAAGGAGAAATACACCAAGACACATATTAATCAAACTGTCAAAAATTAAACACAAAGAAATCATATTAAAAGCAGCAAGGGAAAAACAACAAATAACACACAAGGGAATCCCCATCAGGATAACAGCTGATCTCTCAGCAGAAACTCTACAAGCCAGAAGGGAGTGGCAGGACATAATTAAAGTGATGAAGGAGAGAAACCTGCAACCAAGATTACTCTACCCAGCAAGGATCTCATTCAGATTTGATGGAGAAATTAAAAGGTTTACAGACAAGCAAAAGCTGAGAGAGTTCAGCACCACCAAACCAGCTTTACAACAAATGCTAAAGGAACTTCTCTAGGCAAGAAACACAACAGAAGGAATATACCTACAATAATGAACCCAAAGCAATTAAGGAAATGGGAATAGGAACATACATATCAATAATTACCTTAAATGTAAATGGACTAAATGCTCCCACCAAAAGACACAGATTGGCTGAATGGATACAAAAACAAGACCCATGTATATGCTGTCGACAAAAAACCCACTTCAGACCTAGAGACACATACAGATTGAAAGTAAGGGGATGGAAAAAGATATTCCATGCAAATGGAAATCAAAAGAAAGCTGGAGTAGCAATTCTTATATCAGACAAAATAGACTTTAAAATAAAGACTATTAGAAGAGACAAAGAAGGACACTACATAACAATAAAGGGATCGATCCAAGAAGAAGATATAACAATTGTAAATATTTATGTACCCAACATAGGAGCACCTCAATATATAAGGCAAATACTAACAGCCATAAAAGGGGAAATCGACAGTAACACACTCATAGTAGGGGACTTTAACACCCCACTTTCACCAATGGACAGATCATCCAAAATGAAAATAAATAAGGAAACACAAGCTTTAAATGATACATTAAACAAGATGGACTTAATTGATATTTATAGGACATTCCATCCAAAAACAACGGAATACACATTTTTCTCAAGTGCTCATGGAACATTCTCCAGGATAGATCATATCTTGGGTCACAAATCAAGCCTTGGTAAATTTAAGAAAATTGAAATTGTATCAAGTATCTTTTCTGACCACAGTGCTATGAGACTAGACATAAATTACAGGAAAAGATCTGTAAAAAATACAAACACATGGAGGCTAAACAATACACTACTCAATAATGAAGTGACCACTGAAGAAATCAAAGAGGAAATTTAAAAATACCTAGAAACAAATGACAATGGAGACACGACGACCCAAAACCTATGGGACGCAGCAAAAGCAGTTCTAAGGGGGAAGTTTATAGCAATACAATCCCACCTTAAGAAACAGGAAACATTTCGAGTAAACAACCTGACCCTGCACCTAAAGCAATTAGAGAAAGAAGAACAAAAAACCCCCAAAGCTAGCAGAAGGAAAGAAATCATAAAGATCAGATCAGAAATAAATGAAAAAGAAATGAAGGAAACGATAGCAAAGATCAACCAAACTAAAAGCTGGTTCTTTGAGAAGATAAACAAAATTGACAAACCATTAGCCAGACTCATCAAGAAAAAAAGGGAGAAGACTCAAATCAATAGAATTAGAAATGAAAAAGGAGAAGTAACAACTGACACTGCAGAAATACAAAAGATCATGAGAGATTACTACAAGAAACTCTATGCCAATAAAATGGACAACCTGGAAGATATGGACAAATTCTTAGAAATGCACAACCTGCCAAGACTGACTCAGGAAGAAATAGAAAATATGAATAGACCAATCACAAGCACTGAAATTGAAACTGTGATTAAAAATCTTCCATCAAACAAAAGCCCAGGACCAGATGGCTTCACAGGTGAAGTCTATCAAACATTTAGAGAAGAGCTAACACCCATCCTTCTCAAACGCTTCCAAACAATATCAGAGGAGGGAACACTCCCAAACTCATTCTACGAGGCCACCATCAACCTGATACCAAAACCAGGCAAGGATGTCACAAAGAAAGAAAACTACAGGCCAATATCACTGATGAACATAGATGCAAAAATCTTCAACAAAATACTAGCAAACAGAATCCAACAGCACATTAACAGGATCATACACCATGATCAAGTGGGGTTTATTCCAGGAATGCAAGGATTATTCAATATACGCAAATCAATCAATGCGATACACCATATTAACAAGTTGAAGGAGAAAAACCATATGATCATCTCAATAGATGCAGAGAAAGCTTTCGACAAAATTCAACACCCATTTATGATAAAAACCCTGCAGAAAGTAGGCATAGAGGGAACTTTCCTCAACATAATAAAGGCCATATAGGACAAACCCACAGCCAACATTGTCCTCAATGGTGAAAAACTGAAACCATTTCCACTAAGATCAGGAGCAAGACAAGGCTGCCCACTCTCACCACTCTTATTCAACTTAGTTTTGGAAGTTTTAGCCACAGCAATCAGAGAAGAAAAGGAAATAAAAGGAATCCAAATTGGAAAAGAAGAAGTAAAGCTGTCACTGTTTGCAGATGACATGATACTATACATAGAGAATCCTAAAGATGCTACCGAAAAACTACTAGAGCTAATCAATGAATTTGGTAAAGTAGCAGGATACAAAATTAATGTACAGAAATCTCTGGCATTCCTGTACACTAATGATGAAAAATCTGAAAATGAAATCAAGAAAACACTCCCATTTACCATTGCAACAAAAAGAATAAAATATCTAGGAATAAACCTACCTAAGGAGACAAAAGACCTGTATGCAGAAAATTATAAGACACTGATGAAAAACATTAAAGATGATACAAATAGATGGAGAGATATACCATGCTCCTGGATTGGAAGAATCAATATTGTGAAAATGACTCTACTACCCAAAGCAATCTACAGATTCAATGCAATCCCTATCAAACTACCGCTGGCATTTTTCACAGAACTAGAACAAAAAATTTCACAATTTGTTTGGAAAAACAAAAGACCCCGAATAGCCAAAGCAATCTTGAGAACGAAAAACGGAGCTGGAGGAATCAGGCTCCCTGACTTCAGACTATACTACAAAGCTACAGTAATTAAGACAGTGTGGTACTGGCATAAAAACAGAAAGATAGATCAGTGGATCAGGATAGAAATCCCAGAGATAAACCCATGCACATATGGCCAACTTATCTTTGATAAAGGAGGCAGGAATGTACAGTGGATAAAGGACAGCCTCTTCAATAAGTGGTGCTGGGACATGGGACAGGGACATGTAAAAGTTTGAGATTAGATCATTCCCTAACACCATACACAAAAATAAGCTCAAAATGGATTAAAGACCTAAATGTAAGGCCAGAAACTATCAAACTCTTAGAGGAAAACATAGGCAGAACACTCTATGACATAAATCACAGCAAGATCCTTTTTTGACCCACCTCCTAGGGAAATGGAAATAAAAACAAAGATAAACAAATGGGACCTAATGAAACTTCAAAGTTTTTGCACAGCAAAGGAAACCATAAGCAAGACCAAAAGACAACCCTCAGAATGGGAGAAAATATTTGCAAATGAAGCAACTGACAAAGGATTAATCTCCAAAATTTATAAACAGCTCATGCAGCTCAATAGCAAAAAAACAAACAACCCAATCCAAAAATGGGCAGAAGACTTAAATAGGCATTTCTCCAAAGAAGATATACAGACTGCCAACAAACACATGAAAGAATGCTCAACATCATTAATCATTAGAGAAATGCAAATCAAAACTACAATGAGATATCATCTCACACCGGTCAGAATGGCCATCATCAAGAAGTCTAGAAACAATAAATGCTGGAGAGGGTGTGGAGAAAAGGGAACACTCTTGCACTGCTGGTGGGAATGTGAATTGGTAGTCACTATGGAGAACGGTATGGAGGTTCCTTAAAAAACTAAAAATAGAACTACCATATGACCCAGCAATCCCACTACTAGGCATATACCCTGAGAAAACCATAATGCAAAAAGAGACATGTACCAAATTGTTCATTGCAGCTCTATTCACAGTAGCCCAGAGATGGAAACAACCTAGGTGTCCATTATCAGATGAATGAATAAAGAAGATGTGTCACATATATACAATGGAATATTACTCAGCCATAAAAAGAAATGAAACTGAGCTATTTGTAATGAGGTGGATAGAACTAGAGTCTGTCATACAGAGTGAAGTAAGTCAGAAAGAGAAAGAGAAATACCGTATGCTAACACATATATACGGAATTAAAAAAAAAATGTCATGAAGAACCTAGGGGTAAAACGGGAATAAAGACACAGACCTACTTGAGAATGGACTTGAGGATATGGGGAGGGGGAAGGGTAAGCTGTGACAAAGCGAAAGAGAGGCATGGACATATATACACTACCAAACGTAAGGTAGATAGCTAGTGGGAAGCAGCCGCATAGCACAGAGAGATCAGCTCGGTGCTTTGTGACCGCCTGGAGGGGTGGGATGGGGAGGGTGGGAGGGAGGGAGATGCATGAGGGAAGGGATGTGGGAACAGATGTATATGTATGACTGATTCATTTTGTTATAAAGCAGAAGCTAATAAAAAAAAATAAAGTGATAGTTCATTTTAAATTTCCACCAGCAATGTATGAGCACTCCAGTTTTTATACATCTTTGTCAGAATTTCGTAGTGCTATTTTCCTTTTTAATAAGAATGGGTGGTATCACATAGTTTTAATTTGCATTTCCTTATTTAACCGCTTATTTGCCATTCACATATTCTCTTTGGTGAGGTGCCTGTTCAGATCTTTTGCCAATTTGTTTTATTGGGCTGTTTGTTTTATTACTGTTGTGTTTGGAGAATTTGTTTTATAGTATAAACACAAATTCTTTGTCAGAAATGTGATTTGCAAATGTTCTCTCCCTTTCATTCTTTTAACAGTATATTTAGCAGAGCAAACGATTTTAATTAGATAAAACTCAATTTATCAATATTTTCATTTACAAACTGTGCTATTAGTGGTATATCTAAAAGGTCTATCAACAAAACCAAGGTCATTCAGATCTTCTCATATTTTCTTTCAGAAGTTTTAAAGTTTTATATTTACATTTAGGCCAATGATATGTTTTACATTAATTTTTGTGTAAGATGTGAGGTATGGATTTCCTGTTGATATCCAATTATTCTAACACCATTTATTGAAAAGATTAATCTTTCTCAATTGAATTGCCTTTACATATTTGTCACAAATGAATTAACTATTTGTGAGGGCCTATTTCTGGGCTCTCTATTTTGTTCCATTGATCTATATGACTATCCTTCACCAATACCATACTTTCTTGATTAATGTAACTTTATAGTAAGTCCTGAAATTGGATAGTGTGATTCCCAGAATTTAGTTCTTCTTTTTCAGAATTGTTTAGCTATTCTAGTTTCTTTAGAATCAACTTGTTGGTATCTACAAAAAGTCTACTACAATTTTCATTTGTATTGTGTTAAGTCTATGGATTAAATTAAGTAGAATAGTATTCAGTGTTCTAACACATGAATACAGTATTTTTCTCCACTTACTTAGGTCTATGATTTATTTCATCAGTGTTTATAACTTGTAGCATGCAGACCTTGAGATTATGTTTTTAGATTTCTAAAATTTTATTTTTCAGTGCTACTGTAAATGGTATTTTGAAAAATTTCAAATTCATTGCAAGCATACAGAAATAAAGTTGATTTTGTATATTGAACTTGTGTCCTGCAATTTTTCTAAGCTCATTTACTAGGAGCTTTTGTATAGATTCTTTGAGAAGTTATCTACAAAAAGAGACAGATTTTATTTCATCTTTTCAGGCTGTATATCTTTTGTTTCTTTTCCTTGCCTTTTTGTACTGGCTAAGACTTCCAGTGTGTTATTGAATAGGCATGATAAGAGAAGACATCCTTACCTTGTTGCAGATCTTAAGAAGAATACATTAAGTTTTTCATATGTATCATGGTAACTTTTTTTTTTCAAGGTAGGCTTTTTCAGGTTAAGAATATTCCCTCTATTCCTAGTTAGCTGAGACTTTTATCACAAATAGATGTTGAAATTTATTAAAACCTTTTTCTCCATGTATAAAGATGATCATATGTATTTTTTCTTTTAGTCTCTTAATACGATGAATTATGGTGTTTGATTTTTAAATATTGTACCAGGTTTACATTCCTGGAAAAAGTACCTACTTGGCCATGATATATTATCCTTTTTATATATTATTGGATTTAATTTGCTAATGCCTGTATTTATAAGGTTTATTGGTCTACAGTTTTCTTTTCCTGTTATGCCTGTTTGGTTCAGGAATTAGGGTATGCTTGCCTCACAAAATGAGTTGTGAGTTGTTATCTCCTATTTTCTGGAAGAGATTGTACAGAATTGTAATTATTTGTTCCTTAAATGTTTAGTAGAATTCAGTGGTGAAAGCATGTTCTGGATCTTGCTCTTTTCTTTTTCTTAAGATTTTAAACTTCAGTAGAAAAAGTTATCTATTTCTTCTCAAGTGAGTTTTGATTGTTGGTATCTTTAAAGAAATTGGCCTATTTTATTTATGTTTTTGAATGTGTGCATATAGATGTTTCTAGTATTCTCTTTTAAGGTCTATGGAGTCTGTAATAATATCACCTCTTTACTTCTGATATTTGTAATTTTTATTTTCTCTCTCTTTTTTCCCTTTAAAAGTCTGGTTACAGGTTTATCAGTTTTATTGATTTTTACAGTATTAATTTTTGTTTTCATTGTTCTTTTTTCTATTTTTATAAATTTCATTGATTTCTGCTACTAACTTTAATATTTACTTCCTTCTGCTTAATTTGTGGTTAACATGCTCCTCTTTTTTCTACTTTCTTAAAGTAGAAACTTAGATTACTGACTGAGAACTTTCTACTTTTCTAATATAGTATTTAATACTATAAAGTTCCCTGTAGGTATTGTTTTAGCTGCAGCCTGCAAGTTTTGCTATGTTGTGTTTTCATTTTCAGTCAGTTCAAAATATATTCTAATTTCTCTTGAGATTTCTTCTTTGACCCATGTGTTACATAGAATTATATTTTTTAATTTCCAAATACTTTAGAATTTTCTATGTATCTTCCTGTTATTGACTGCTTCTTTAGTTCCATAATGATCTGAGAACATACTTTGTATGAATTTCCAATGTGGAATTGTAAAATGTGTGTATAAATACATTTGTATCTATATTATGGTGCTATTGTTGGTAGAATGTTGAGGACTCTCAAGGTTCCATCACCAGACAATCTTCTATTCTCATTCTTATGCAGACTCCTGGCTACATCTATCATATACATTTTGAGAACTGTAAAACCTGTCTCTGCAGGATAGATATCTATTTTATGTCCAGGGTTTTGTGTACACTCAAATATTTATTGCACTTCTTCTCTTGGAGGTGTGGGCTCTTCAAATTTAATAGGTCTCCAAATTATTTATAACAGATCTACTCCTCTTATTTTGATGAGTATTATTTTCATTATCTACCCAGTTGCCCAATCCAGAAATATGTGGTTCCTTACTTATCCTTCCTTACTTATCTCCCATTCCAATAGGTCATCAAATCCACCAATTTTCTCTTCATCACCATAAACAGTCTTTCTTATTTCTTACCCTGATTTTTCAGTAGTATTCTAATATTTCCTGTCTCCAGGTTTAAATTTCATCCAATTTAGTCTCCATAACATTATTGATCTATTTGAAACATAAGTTTAACAATTGCCTTTCACCCATCTCTCCTTACCTTTTTCTGACTTTTGCTTGCCTTACAGTTGTTAGAACACATAAGCAAACACTTTAGCCTAACACAGTAAGTTGTTCATAATCCAGCTCTTCCCTGCTTTATCTCAGTTTTATCAAGACTATTCCAGTCTGCTCCCGCCTTAAATTTTGACCACACTGAACTACTAGCAAAACCTTTCCTACCCTCATCTGAAATAATTTCATCTTGTACATTACTTTTGCTCCATAAATTTATGTTTAATCACTTAATATATCACTATAATTGTTTGCTATTTTGTGTATCTCTCCTATTAGATTATGAGATCTTTCAGTTTAGGGAATGTAATTTCATCATCTACACATCACTTCCTTATACCCAGCAGAGTATCTGACTCATAGTAAATACTTAATAAATCTTGCTTTGAATGAATGACTAAATGAATGATTTATTGAGTAAAAGAATAAGCAATTGAGCCAGGACTGGAAACCACATATCCTACTTCCAAGTAACGCATTGGCTTTATTTTCAGTAGAACAATAGTTACTTATTGCCTTGTATACCATTTCAGTAAAGGATAGGTCTTACTTTATAAATGGGTAAAATAATATTTGCTCTTTGATTTTACTTTTTTAACCATGTTCCAATGTCTTGAGTATTCTACACATATACTCAGGTCTAGTATTTTTAAAAGGATGTAACTGATGGCTAATGCATTGCTTTGCAATTGCTCCCATAGGAGCTTGGCTACCATTTTTATGCCATCTCACAGTCTCACGTTATCTTGCTACAACATATTCCCATCTGTTTCTTTCACCACTAACTAGACGAGCTTAGTGTTATCTGTAACTCATGAGCTCCCTCCAGTTAATTTATAAAAGGTTAAATAAAAATTGTCCCAGTTCAGGTTAAATAACAAAAGTCTTTATTTTTATTTTATTTATATTTTTGGCCGTGCTGTGCAGCATGCATGCAGGATCTTAGTTCCCCCACCAGGGATCGATGGAACCTGCACCCCCTGCATTGGACCACCAGGGAAGTCCCAACAAAAGTCTTTAACTACTCTTTATTTTGTAAATCTCAACTAGTTTCTGATCTGTATAATAGTACTCTTAACCTTTGGGGAAGAGCTTTGCCAAAAATACTTTGAATATTTAACTACATTAAACTCAATGTTTTTTTCCCTCATATAAGAGCCTAGTTTTACCCTTTAACATCTGTAAAGCTTTAGCCAATAATAAAGTCTCCTTACAGACATTGAATTGATGTGGCATGGTAAAGCTGTAGAATTTAACAAATAGATGCTTTGGTTATTCAGGAAGTCCAATGAAATGTGGTACGTGGGTATCCTATCAAGGAATTTAGATGATTTTTTTTATATAAATGTTTTGAAATATTGTCTCTTTAGGTCTGATTACAGTGGATTAAGTGGTGGATTAAGGATGGATTACAGTGGTCTGTAAAGCATCAGGGCAATTCACTAGGCACAGAGGTTAGCACATAGTAAGTTCTTAATAGATGCTAGCCTTTATAACTATTCGTTTTGTTTAAATTTACTCTTCAGGAAGCTGTAAAAATGAATGCATTAATTTCTGTAAAATCTTTAGTAATCCTAGAAAACATTTTAAAAATGAGATTCAGCTGTTGTTTGGTTCTTGTAGTGATATGTCTTTTGGTTCTTGGATTGTATTCTATAATCTAGATTGTGAATATCAAAAGGATTATTTGGTCTCAAAAGAGGACTGTTTTGGAAGCCCTGATTGTGGCCTTCCTATTTATTTCTACCTCCAACTCAACATTCTCAACATGAATTATAAGAAATACAAGAGTTCAATATTAACTGTTATGATTTTATTTTTCCTTCTCATCCCTTTTCTTACCAAGAAGAGAATTGTGTTCATAATGTCCCCCTTCCTGAATGAGGAGGATAAATGGAATGACGTATTTTCATTCATTGAATATGGCACATTTCCTCTTAAGGATTAAGTTAATTTCCTCTTCAAAATGTCCCTCTCCACCATCTCATGGTGTTCCCCTAATTTCAGATGCTCATTCACAGAATAGGACAATATTCTGCATGGAATAAAAAAAATGAAATGTAACAAAGATGAAAAATCAGATCTGGCATTTGGGAGGCAGTTCTAATATGGCACAAATTATCATATTCTAAGACGGCTGCAAAGTTAATAGACTTAATGTATGTCCTGTGGCACCCTGGTACAGAAAGAACTGATAAGGAAACAAGTTAGCTGAAACAGAGTTAAGACACCTCCTTTGTAGTGATTGATTAAAATTTGGTTCACCTTATATTTGTGATTCATGAAAAACAAGGAGTCAAACCAATTAAGGTCGTTAAAGAGCCCAGAGAACTGTACTCCAAAAATCATGTTTACCATTGCTTCCAACTTAAAAACATTGTTCTCTGTTCACCTGAAATTTCCACTTCACTCACCCTATTCCTTGAACAGAAAACCTCAGAATGCTTTCTCACGATTAACCTTGCTTTGCTCTCTTTCCTATCCTGCTTCTCTATCTGCTCTCCTCACTGTACCCCACACCCAGCAGATCTTTTTAACATCAGCTTCATTTAATTATCAGTTTAGCACCTTCTCTTAAGATGATCATCTGCCAAGAAAACCATCATCTCCCCAGCTCTGTTCCCTTTATCTACAGGAATCACTTTCACAGGTATTCTGCAACAACAGGATGACAAGAGAAGGTCCTGGTTCTGACCCTTCAAGCTATATCCCTCACCTCTTTTCTTCACTATGCATGCAATTCATGTGCATTAGGATCTGTTAAAAGAAATGCAGTACATCGGGAGGAAGTAGCCTTACTGTCCTCTACAGTGGTCAGGGAACACCCAAAAGAAGTGCTTCAGTCAGTGCTGGCACCACTTTTTAAAGGGGACATTGTCAAAAAAGAAGTAACCAGTAGAAGGTGTTCAGGTTATTCAGGAGTATTAAAAAGATATCAGAAGATAGTTGGAGGGCTCTTCAATATGGAAAGATTTCAGGAAGGTCGTGTGTACTGCTTTTCCATACTTGAAGGGATTAAATCTATTCTGCATTTCCTTAGAGGTCCAGACCGAGTCAGTGGGTGAAGATTATGTGGAGACCCTCGTAACTCAATTTAAGGAAGTAAATCCTATTGACTCAACTTTTACTGCATATTCTGCTCTTTCCACTTCCCTTCCCCAGGCCAAGACACCACCATCACTCACACCAACTGCATCAGTAAACTTCCTGGTCTGGTCTTTCTGCTTCTACTCTTTTTGTCACTCTAATCCACCCTCTAAAGAGCAGCCAGAGAGTTTTTTTTTTTTTTTTTTTTTTTTGTGGTATGCGGGCCTCTCACTGTTGTGGCCTCTCCCGTTGCGGAGCACAGGCTCCGGACGCGCAGGCTCAGCGGCCATGGCTCACGGGCCCAGCCGCTCCATGGCACGTGGGATCTTGCCATACCGGGGCACGAACCTGTGTCCCCTGCATCGGCAGGTGGACTCTCAACCACTGGGCCACCAGGGAAGCCCCAGAGAGATATTTTTAAAAACAAAATCATGTTGTGCATTTTCTGCCTAAACCCGTTCTAGTATCTTCTTACTTAGTATGAAAGTATAAAATTCAAGTTCTTTTACCTTGCCTCCAAGGCCCTAAATGACACAGTCCCTGCCTACTACCTTTTGCCCTCCTCTTCCCTGTTGTTCCATGTGTTCCCGCCATACTGGCCATTATTCTTCTCTAGGAATATGCCAGACTCCTTCCCAATTTCAGACCTTTGTGCTGGCTTTGACCCCTAATGCTCCCACTGCTGACTCCTGATTGTTATTTAGCATCAACTTAAATGTCACCTTCTAACAGAGGCCTTACTCAAACCAAAGGAACTCTCTCTTGTCATTGTAATTTATCTTTATTTTACTTTTCCCCATAACCATGATCACTCCCTGAAATCATCCATTCTACTTACTTGTTTTCTAACTACAGTATTAGATTCATGAGAGCAGAACTTTGTTTTAATCACTACCACTCACTCCTAGGACAATGTCTGACCCATGACAGAGAATCAGTAAAACTTTGTTGGTCTTGGTTACCTCTCCAGACCCTAATACTCTAAGATTCCATGATTTGAGGTCTCATTACTCCTTTTTTTTTTTTTTTGGCCTTGCTGTACAGCATGTGGGATCCTAGTTCCCCGACCAGGGATTGAACCTGTGTTCTCTGCAGTGGAAGTGCGGAGTCTTAACCACTGGACCACCAGGGAAGTCCTAGGTCTCATCATTCTTAATTTCATCATATCCGAAAACAACTTCAGTGCAGCTTATTCCTTAAGTGAATGCTTTTTTACATTTAAATATTGTATCTGCAGCATATTTTATCTACCACATGGTAGCACAGTAGTTAAAAGTGTGATCCTGGAGTCCCTTGGACTGTGTGAATTTCCAAGACTAGGTTCTAACTAGATTCTGTCGAGTAACATTGTGATAGTTATTTAGACTCTATATTTTAAATATTTTCATATACAAATTGGGGATAATAAGAGTGCCGCCTCATAGTGTGTTTGGCTGAGTAAACAAGACATATGTAGAGTATGTAAGAGTACGTGACATAGGCTACATTTTCAAATATTAGCTATTCGTAGTAGTAGCAGTTTTCATGTTTTTATACAATGGTGCAACTGTCAAGTAGGTCCTTTTATATGAGAATAAGTCAGTACCAAGGTGAATTGAATAATGGCCAAGAATTTAAGTATGTCTTTAAAGTTGTTTAGTCCAGAAAAAGAAATGTATATCACTGGTCAATGCTATCCTTTCTAACCTTACATGTTTATTTTGACAGGTGATAAGTTTTCTGATTACTTCAGAGAGAAAGGGGGGGGGGAATAGAGATTTGTTAAGAGTATTTCCATCTTTTAACCCTTATGTAACTCAGGAATATTCTCATTCTAAGAGATCCTGGTGCAAAAATAAGATTTTAGTGTGATGATAAACAACTGTACTCATATTGTATATATATTCTAACTACTTTCACTTGTATGTATTATTTTTATGATTAAAAAAAGGAAAACTACACTGATTTTTAATATGAAAGTGAGATAATTTAAAAATACCAGTAACTATGTAATCAACTTTACTTAGCAAGAGAAATGAACCCTGCATGTTCTTGTCTGCATTCATAAGAGCATATAGAAATCAATACAAGACATACATAATTATGCATATCTACTAACTGTTACGATTTACCTTAACTATTAATTTTTCTTCATTCATATGAATAATTAGAATTAGCTCTATTTTCAGTTTTTTAAAGTGTTTTTGAGAACTAGCTCATTTCTAAGGACTAAATACGCTTAATCTATGCTTTTTCATCATGATTCAATGAGATTGTTCTGCTTTCTATTTTTCTTTGTACAACATATTAAGTAGCCAACACACAGTTTGTACTTCATGACTACCCCTAACTCTTGTCAAGGAATAGCAAACTTATAGTCCTGTCAAAACATATTAGCAACTGTGGACAATCTTTAGTTACCTATAGATTTCATGCATATTCATATTCTTAATATTATAAATATAATGTTTGGTTGAAAAGTACATTGGTTTGATCCTATTTAGTAAAGCTCTCTCTTTTACTAAAGAATAGGTGATTATTCAGTTTATCCTATACATTGTAATTTTTTTAGCATGGTAAGTATGATTTCCTTAGCAAGGTAAATTTCCTCTGACTTGTGAGAAAAGTAAATTAGAAAATGAACCAAATTATTTTCAATAAGAACTCAAGGAAACATGCTTGCAGGAGTTTCAGCAAGTGCCCTGTTAGTTAAAAGAAAATGATGTGTGGGCTGAGTATCCTAATTTCTCTGCATATATTTATCATTAACCTATAAATCTAACTACTCATTTTCACGTCTGGGTGTACACTGTGGTTATTATTACAGAATCAGGTATTTCACCAGACATACTTTTTTTAGCACACAGCAAACATAGTGTGTTTGCCTCTTTCATTCAACACTCAACAACTAATGCTTAAGTCAAGTATGCATTTTCCACAATTTAATGAAACTACTATCAAAATAGAATGTCAAGGTGCCAGCTGTCTCCTGTTTGGCTTTCTGGAGCTTTATTTATTGATTAAGTGGCTTGCATCTCTACAAGGCCACCAGTCACTTTTCTAAGGCCTTGACCACAGACCAATCTATTGCTTGGCTGTTAAATTTTCAGCAGGCAGTGTCTACTTGAATATAATCTACCAAAAGTTCAGTCTTCTGATATAAGCCACAATAAATCAGTGGATAGATACTTAACCCTCCCAGAACTCAACCTAGGGGAAGCAATTCTTCTCATGCTCAAGGAGTCATAACAACAGCAGAGAAATGCTTCAGGGAGAGCCAAATATGCCTATTTATGGGTTATTTAAGCTTTGACTGAGTAGGCATTTTATGTTGAGGATACTCATGAACCATGCTTTACAATTTTCCTAGTAGGATATATTGCATATGTGATGATCCAACTACATGTGGAAGTTTCCTTTGTATGTGAGGGATTCTGGCAGTGACACCTACCACTCTTGATAGACAGGAAGCTCTTGATGATAGAACTCTAGGAGGATTCTTCCCTCCTTCTTGGCTACATAGGCATTTCTCCCTTGTCTATACACTCCCTTTGGAGTATCTTTATTTTGAACAGTGGCAAGCATTTGGGATATAATTAACTGGGGTTACAGGATTAGGGTTAAGTAATTGAAATGTTCTGTGAGTTGGTGATGAGGGCCTTCCCCTAGGGGCACATATACCCTTCTTCCTTGTACTAATGAAGAAGTATGCAATGGGTACTGCCATTTCTTCTAAGCCTAGGATCTCAGTGATGTCACTTCAACTTCTCAAGCCAGGTAATAAAAGATGTGGTAATGGAAGGGAATGGAGGGAATCCAGAGAGAGAGAAACAAAAGGATAAAGGCTGTGCTGTACGCAAAGCCTGGAGAAGAAATTTGTAGACTTTTATCATGATTTTAAAATAATAACACTTACCATTTACCAAGAAGACAATATACCATAGCTGAAATATTGTAAGAAGGAAAGAAATTTGGTATGCTAAACAATGCAAATGTATACAAGTGACAACATGAACAGTCAAATTTATGGGGACAGGCAGATAGAATGGGAAGTAGATAGAGGTGGCATGATGACAATGTCATCCATGATGAATAGTATTCAAGTGCTTATTTGTGTTTTTTTCCATATTGATAAAACAACTGTCATTTTGTACTGAATTTCAATTAAGGGTGCAATCTAGAATGATGAAGGTAAGGCAACTGGTCATGGTTACATGCTTCAAGTTGGGTGAATAGACACAGATGGCATCAGATACCACTGGTATGTTGAATATTTGGGACATCTGTGTCATTAATCATGATTATTTTTTCCATTAATGCATTAGGAAGAAATGAGACATTTTCTTTCTAAAAGAAGTCTATCGAACAGAGATTATTTATAGACATTCACATGGAATATCTGACACACAACAGGAGAAAAGTAATGGTACATTCAACCTAGTATAAATCTGTGAGTAGATGAAGTTAGAGGCCTTGGAAACAAAGTAACAGATTATGCAGAAGAAATGTAGTCAAATATATAGGGGTGGGATAATTGGAGTGAGGTATCACACCTACATAGCTAAAAAGCTGAACACTATGGGTAGCAGCTAATTTGCAAAAGGACACACACACAATGGTAAGGGAAATGCAGGTTCCTACAGAGGTACCATGTTGAAGGATAATATCCGCAATCCAAATCTGAGCACCATGATTCTGACCAACCATCTTCCAGAGTTCCCAGTGCCTGGTTCTGGAGGGATATATTATATCCCTCTGTGCTGAAAGTCCATGGAATATTTTTGTCTCTCATTTTGAGCATACTGACATACATACCAAGAAAAGGCCATTTTAATAACTATCATTATCGATTAGCATAATCAATAAGTCACAGAAAGAGTACACTTCTGAGCATTCTGTTAAATTGGTTGAATAGATGTGGCACTGCCTTATATACATATCTTTGTGCAAGACTTGGTATCTGGGAGGTAAAAGGGTGGGAGGTATAGGGAGAAGGTCAATGAGACCAGTGAGAGTCCTGGATCAAACTGGAACTAAATTGATTAGCAAGAGGGCAAATAAGGAAACAAGATTGATATATATTAAATGTATGCTGTGTGCTACACTTTGTCATGTATTCTACATATTCTATCTTAATACATAAAAAAGCCATTTTAACGCTTTATTCCTACACTAGCCTTAAAGCTGCTCTGAAGTATCACCTGATAAAGTCTTCTTTGCCCTTTAAGCTGCGCTGAAAGTCCCTGTAATTTTAAAGTCTGTCATTTTGAACATACCAAAAAAAAATTTTTTTTAATGACCATCATCACCAATTAGCACTTACCAAATATTCACAGAAAAAGTGCCAGTGTGAACATTCTGTTAAATTGGTTGAATAGGGCTGGCACTGCCTTACAAGCAGTTTAAAAATAAATTTTATAACTATGTTCTAATTAAGAAAGTAATATATAATAGTATAAAAAACTGGAAAATATTGAGAAGCATAAAGAAGAAAGTAAAAGTCATCCAGAAGACTCTCACTTATATTTGACCATTATTTATAATATTTGACCAAAATTTGATGAGTATTTATGTATTAGTACATTTCTATTCTTCTTCATATAAACATGCATGTTTTAGCATAGTTGAGAACATATGATACATAAAGTGTTATATTTTACTTTTTCATTTCCCTTTACTTTTAAATAATTTCTTGTATTAAGAACTTCATAAAACATAATTTTGATGCTTATATATTTTGTGTACTATAAATTATTGAACCATTCATAGGATACTTTTTTTCCCCTAATTCTTTATTGTTTAAAATAGTACTGTGGCAACTGTCTTCCCTCCTCTTTATTTGTTCTTTCTACAAATTGTTATCAAACACATTTTATGTGTCAGGTACCTTATGCCAGGCACTGTGCTAGCCTTAAAGCTGGGCTTTGGAGGTACCAAAGTGAATAAACGAGGAGGATAACCTATAAACACAAACAAGTACAATAAAGTATGATAATTGCTAACATAATGTTGATATAAATCTATGTTTACATTTCTAATCATGTATTATTGGGTCAGTGTGAAAAAACATTTTGAAGACTTTAGCTGTGTGCTGCCTAATGGTTTTCCAGAATGATTCTCTCAATTCACGAATGCATTGGGAGTGTGTTAAGATCACATTTCTCACCAAACCACTATTAGCATATTATTAACATTTGATAAATATTTGATAATTTTATAAGTAAAAATATTTCCTAATTGACTTATTTCTCATTTCCTTATTAGTGAGGTTAAAGCATATTTTCATATGCTAGTCAGATTTTTCTATATCTTTTATGAACTATTAGTCCATTATCTTTTCATATTATCTCATTGCAGCATTAGTATTTTTCTTATCCATATGTATGTTCTCTTTACACAGTAAAGTTATTTACCTTTTTTGTGATATGATTTTAGTAAATATTCATACTCAATTTGTATGCCCTTAAATTTTATTTATATTTTTGCTATGCATTAAATTTAAAAATGTAAATGTTTATTTTGATATTTTATTTTGTGATTTATTTCCACATAGAATTATATATTTTTTCACAAGCATTTAGTTGAAGGATGTATTTAAGTGTTTCTCATTCATATATAACTTTTTTTGTTTTTCAGTTGTAAAGACAGTTTCTCATCTAGGTCACCATGAGATACAGAGGGTTTATTGACTGGTACTAGAATGGGTCAAAGGAGACATCAGGAATGTAGGGAGCTCTGGCAATCCGCTGGTTCTAGCATCTCCCTCTGGTGGAATTTCAAGTATCTCCAAGTATAAATTCCCCCCTATAACTTGGCCTCGTCATGATCCCACATGACCTCCACTTACTTCATTCTCTCTCTCTTTATATAGACTGTTCACATTTGCTGACTGAAGCTCTCCATGTTTGCCTATTCAGATTCCAAAGACCATGACCCACTTAATCTTTATATACCAGATCTCAATCTAAATAAATTGCTGGTCAATATATAGATTGGCTGTTCTTGTGTTGGGGTCCACCCTTTGACTACTCAGCTGGGACGAATAGGAAAGGAGTGTAGTGCCAGTGAGTCAAATTGAACAAGATTTGTCTGTGGGCTGGCCGGTATCCCTTAGAATGGATTGTGAGTGTTGGAAGTCCTGTGATTAACACTGCTGTCAAAAAACAGTTGCAGGTAGAATGTAATTGAGCATTCAGGAGATGATAGTCCTAATCTCAGCTCTGCTGCCAACCAGCTCTGAGTCCTTATGCAAATCTCTTAACCTGTCATAAAGCACAGTTTGCTCATCTGAAAAGTGTCATAATTCTATAGTCTTTAAGGTTCACTCCAATTCCAAAATATCTACAGTTCTTTTATACAGTATTTGACCATTAAAAAAAAAAAAAAAAAAGGAAAGCAGTTCTCTCTATTCCGTAAAGCTGCTGGCTTTGATGAGTAATCAAAGCACTAGTGAGTATTAGCATCACTTAGCTGTGAACTGAATGAAGCAACATATTTCAGAATATTCAAGTTTTGAGGTAGTTTAGAGAACTGATATTTAGGAGGAATAAATATGTAGAGTCTTTCATTGATTACAAGGTAGTTCAGTTAATAATATGGTGTGAGCAACCCATTTATTATTTTAGTTATTTCTTTTGAACTCAATAATAAAATCTCCTAAATTCCTACAGAGAACAATCGGCACAAAATGCTCCTCAAACTACCAAACCTAACACTTAAAACACAAAATCAGTAATGTCAACAGAAAAACTTTTAAGGGCAGGTTTGTTATTCAGGGATGATCAATGTTAGCTGCCATAAGAACCCCCAAATCTCAGTAACTTAGTAAAGTAAGTGTTTATTTCTGGATTATATCACAGTTTGGATATTTGATGTGTAGCCTTTTGCATGATGATTAAAGGATCCTAGCCCTTTCCATCTGTGGCACTGCTGTCTTCTAGGCCTTCTTCAAAATTCTCCATAGGTTTCTCTGCTATGAACTGGCAACGAGCAAAGAGTGAGTGAGTGGAGTTCTTGGTCAGCCCTGGAAGAGGTATAGAATACTTCCACTCATGTTCTTCCAACAGGAGGCAGGAGCACAACCCTACCCTGAACGCAAGGGACTTTGGGCAACAGAGTCTTTCTATGTGCCAGGGGAGGAAGCAGGACTGATAACGTCTAGCCAGTCGGCCACAAAGGGTGAAACGTGAACTATATGCTAAAATGAATACTCAAGGAACCACGCAAAATGAAGTTTCTATCTTATGGCTGCACCAATAATAATGAAATTGTTTGAAGCAAATTTACTTCCTAGAAACTGAAAATAAATAAATAAATAAATATATATATATATATATATATATATATATTTCTGTGTGTGTGTGTGTGGTACGTGGGCATCTCACTGTTGTGGCCTCTCCTATTGCAGAGCACAGGCTCTGGACGCACAGGCCCAGAGGCCATGGCTCACGGGCCTAGCCGCTCCGCGGCATGTGGAATCTTCCCGGACCGGGGTACGAACCCGTGTCCCCTGCATCAGCAGGCGGACTCTCAACCACTGCACCACCAGGGAAGCCCCTGAAAATAAATTTTTATATAGAAATAAAAATCATTTACCAAGATAGTTTTGGGGAATTCTTATTGATCAGGGAAAAATGTTGATAAAGTTTACATCAGGTGATTACATTTAGCACAGATTTTGGTGATATTCTTCCCAAAGTACATTTTTTCATGAATTCTTTACCATGGAATTTTAGATCTCAGGCACATTGATATAAGGTGACTGCCAACAACACTGGCAATGTCTAGGAGGAAGTGTTTTCATATTGGTAGAGATACACATTATAACAAACTGCTCAGTAGGAGAGTCTGGATTTTTACATGATATTATTTTGTACACAGATGTCAGTCACCTTTTTATAGTTTTTTTTTCTTAGTTTCACATAAGAAAACTAACAATAAACTGTATTTATTTTATCTTCTAGCTTCAGTGATCTTAGTATCCTGAATTACTCCTCATACTTGATTTTTCCGTCTCCTTTCTACTCATCCTTCATCCATACCCCTAAACAGAGTATTTCCCTCCATTTCTACTATCTTATTCTTTCTTTATGAATTTTTTAAGGCTTCCAGTAGACTCCTTAGCATCTTTTCCTTAAGCTATATCCCTATTCCCAGTACTTTTGTGACTTGTCTATCAGTTACACTTACCCAATGATTCAGAGTATATTAAAAAAAATAGAACTTTAATTAGTGTTAATTAGATGACCTATATACATTCTGTCATGCACAGAAAAATAATATTGTTGTTTTGAATATGGGAGTAATTTTTGGCCACATTTAGTTGTGTTGTGCAATGCCATGTTAACCAACAAAAGAAACCAGTGTTAAAATTCTAATCTGAAATGATTTTGATTTTTTATAGTGTTTTGTTTTCTGGCTGATTGATCAATATATGTATATTTAAATTTAAGGTTTCCTAGATTCAATTGTTTGGGGCATGAAGGTGACATTCTTTTTATTTCATATGCTTGACATAATTCTTTTACTCAAATAGATAGCATAGAAGCAATGTCTTACATCTCTTTCCTTTCAGATACAACCATTGCC
Source organism: Mesoplodon mirus (assembly GCF_964341445.2). Classification (NCBI taxonomy): domain Eukaryota; kingdom Metazoa; phylum Chordata; class Mammalia; order Artiodactyla; family Ziphiidae; genus Mesoplodon; species Mesoplodon mirus. The sequence goes on from NC_138977.1 coordinate 158,343,375, forward strand.
TTGTCAGAAAAGCAGAATATAAAGCTTATTCTCCATCATCTTGGTTAGAAACCCATTATCAATAAATAAGTTGTCTTCATTTTGTCACAGTAAACCATCAACAATTCCAAAGAATGTTGCAATTAAAATATTTTTAAAAAATCATGGTTGTTATGGATACTGCTGAATATTCTACATTGTGAAATGGTGCATTATTGTGAGATCTAATATTTATCAACCCTTAACCCTATTAAGACCTTATTAGGAAAAATATTATGAAATTTACATTTCAGTCTCAGTTCCACAATTCTGAATAACAGCATCAGGTAACAGTTCCTAATGGAGTCATTTTGAATTGAACATTTAGTAAAAGAGAATTATCAGTATAAAATTGAAGTTTTACAATACCAATAATTAAATCCACTGGCTTATCCCCTCTTTTGGTAGAAAACATTATTGTAACCATTTTTACGATTGATCTACACTAACTGAATACCTACTAAATAAAAAACATTGTTTATTTTGCCTGTAAAAAATAACGGGCAATAACACACATATGCGCAATATACTTATTTATATAATATATATATAAATAAGTATGAACAGCATATGATGGAATGCTAATTAACCATTAAATAATTTTTTAAGATTGATACTTGCTAATGTGGGAAATATACACCATGTGTTTTTAAATGAAAAACTAGCAGACTCCTTGATATCTGGTTGTCTTGAACAGTGATATGTTCTGAACTTACTCTTGATTCAGCAGCATAATCAATTTAGTTTCCAGTGCAAATGGATTGTCTTTTGGTCTATCTGCCTAATGCACAGGTCAACAAATTTCTGTCAAAGCACATGTGGCTCAATACAAACTGCTAAACGTTGCAGTGAAATAAAGAAGTGATTCGCTTACTTTTATACTAAACACTCTGTAATTGGACTATTTTTCTGTGTTTTCTAAGATCCACAATGAACCAGCCAATGAAGAGTGCATTAACCAGAACTTCATAAAGGATATGGTCTTCAGAGGAGATGATAAAATATGGCTGTAGATAGAAAGAAAAAGACTTGCAAAATCATACCATTAGCTTATGTGTCTTTAACAGCAAAACAGAGAGGAAGTTATAACAAAGTATAAATTGGTACATGTGACAGTAGTTGTTAAAAATCTTAAAAGCAGCCCAGACCTGGTGTGAGGGAACATTTCTGGATAGCTGGTGGGAGGGGACATGTCTGCATAACAGGGCCCTAAATGAGAGAAGCCACAGACCCGATTCTCAGCATCTTTAGGACTTACTGAGAGCGTTCAGTCATGCCTGCTATTTTCAGGCTGCTCAAAACATTTCTTCCCTAGATTTTTTCTGGCCTTTCCCTAACTCTGTCCAAGAATCAAAGCAGGAAAACAATCTGATTAGACTTTTTGCCATCAGCATGGTGGCAAACAAATGGTCTGACCACTCTTTTCAACCTGGTAGAATGACATATTCTATAGTACTCTGTCCACTTCAGGTGTTGAATACTATGCATGTGTGTGAGTGAGAATGAGTGTGTGTATATGTGAGTATGTTCTAAAATGGAGATAGAGATAGAAAAACAGAGAGATGGAGATGAGGGAGAGACAGACACACAAACTGTGAAGACTGATAATGATCATTTGCCTGGGTTTCTAGACAGGTTTCCCCTCCAAAGCCAAATAATATTCTTAATTTATCAGGTTCTATAAGTTCATACTTTAGGGATTTATTCCTTGGACCTAAAATTTTGCCTTTTATCCTAGCAATTTCACACCTCAATGTGAAACAGTTTGCTATAACTTTTTCTGTTTTGAACATTCAGTTAATTTTCATGGAATACTCTTTCTCCCATACCTAATCGTTCAAGACCTGGTTTAAGTGTCTTTTCCCATTTAAAACCTTCTCTGAATCTTCTCAGTGAAGTTGATATCTTTCTTCTATGACTCATGTTTATGCGTAGTATCAAACTCTAAGTATTGTATTTATTGTATCAGTTACGTTGTATCTTTCTCCCCATTAGACTATGAGCTTTTAAGTTTATACTTTATGCCTTATGTGTCTTAATAAGTCTAGCATCTGGCACTTGACACTTACAACTTGTTCATTAAATGAATACATGATTAAATGAGTTTGTGTAGTCAGAGAAGGGGAAAGCTTCAAGCATTGAGAAAGTTTTCAGAGGAAGAGAGGTGAAGGAGGAAGATACCACTGTGTGCACTGAAACGAATCACTTACTTCACAGTTTCATTTAGGGCTGATCCTTTGTTCCAGTTACCACCTGAGCTGAGCTCTGTGTACCGACAGTCGGGCCTTTGATTTGCAACCAGAGCTGCTATTTGCAAAACTGGTAGGAGATTCTGACTCTTAGAGTCTGCAGAAAGGCTTTTCTTTCTGACTCTGACTCTTTCTGACTCTTAGAGTCTGCAGAAAGGCTTTTCTTTCTTTCTTTCTTTCTTTCTTTCTTTCTTTCTTTCTTTCTTTCTTTCTTTCTTTCTTTCGTTCTTTCATTTTTGGCTGCATTGGGTCTTTGTTGCTGTGCGTGGGCTTTCTCTAATTGTGGTGAGCAGGGGCTACTCTTCCTTGCAGTGCGTGGGCTTCTCATTGCAGTGGTTTCTCTTGTAGCAGAGCACAGGCTTTAGGCACGTGGGCTTCAGTAGTTGTGGCTCACGGGCTCAGTAGTTGTGGCTCACAGGCTCTAGAGTGCAGGCTCAGTAAGTTGTTGTGCAAGAGCTTAGATGCTCCGCGGCATGTGGAATCTTCCTGGGCCAGGGCTCGAACTCGTGTCCCCTGCATTGGCAGGTGGATTCTTAAGCACTGTGCCACCTGGGAAGTCCCTGAAAGTCTTTTCTTAAAAGAGTGTTTCTGCTGTTGCAACCACCTACTATGATTTGTCTTTTGTGGTAATTTGCCAGAAGTCTTCACTAAATTGTTTGTTCAATTAATCCTCGAAGATCTTCAGTGGCCAAATAGATGGCTTTAAAGTATTGAGGAGCTAAAAGAAATAACACTGCATGTAGGAGGAAGACAATCTCATTTTAGAGGTGTTACAGACTTCTGAATGGGAGAGGTAATTTACAACAGTTCTTCAAGTTAATTACTGTTAATATCAACAGATACAGCTCTGCCATGACATAGGGATCATAAAGGTAAAAAGTAAAATTTTCTGGGATGATTTAAAAATGGGCATTGGTAAATATATATAAATAAATCTGATTTAAAAGGAATACTTTATCTGTATTAATCTTCCTGAGAGATAGAGAAGCAATTTTCAACTTATTTAAGTTCATTTTATAATGTACTCTGGAGAATTAGAAAGAAGTTCAAGGTCAGTGTTGAGGTTGTTCTTCTCTTTCAGAGAAGATACTGCCAAACCATGAACTGCTTCACAGCACTTGTGTGATACTGAGATGCTAGAAGACTCATGATACTCTATCTTCCTCACTTATCTGCTCCTATACATTCATAGGATGCATTGGTTAAGCTCTTTACTTATTTCTTGTCTCCTTGTTACCTGAATGTGTAATACTGAGGGGTTTTATCATATTAAGTTCAGGACTATTTAACTTACAACTTCGACAACTTTGTTATTCCTCAGAGATTTATATAAGTCTTGATAAATTGACCTCTCCAGCAAAATAGAAAATTCTCTTAGAAGTTTGGGATCATAATACACACTTTTGCCCAATGCACTGTGCTAGGTACATAGAATCTTGTGGAACTGAATTCGTTTGTAATAGATAGCCAAAAATGGAATGTTGAAGAGGGAGATACAGTAGCAAAGTTGATCTTTGTTATAAGGGTAAAATATAGAATAATTGGAAAACCTCCCCTAGTTTTTGATAACTGAATGGGTATTGCTGGATCCTTTCCTCTAGATATAATTCTGTAGGTGTGACAGAAGTGAATGTTTGGTTGATTCTGAGAAACTAAAATTAACAGACTGAGAATTCTGATGAAGACATAAGCTGATTTTTTTTCATGTATGGAAAGACAACCTAGATATGAAAAGAGCCGGGTAGAAGGATAACAGAATTTTGAGGAGGAATTTTAAGTTGTAATTCCTACCTGTACTCACATTATGCTGCATGGATTATTGTCTACAGTAAGAAAAAAAAAAATAGCACCACCAGCCCAGCACCAGTGACAGATGGTGGGAAAATAGCAGAATGGAATTCGTGCTTAGCTGGGGTAGAAGGTGAATAACAACAGATTCTCAGGCATTTTGGCTGGCTCCTGAGAATCCCCTCTTCCCCACTATCCCTGCCAGGACCAGACAGGAGGAAAGGAGGATCCCCCAAGAGTGGAGTTGCTGACTGTGGGGAGAGATATGCAAAGAGTGGTTCAGCTCAGATTGTAAAGTTAGAAAATCACAAACTTGAGGTGAATCCCTCCACCTAATACCACATAATGGAGAGTTAGTGGACCAAAAACTTAATATAAACAAAAAGTTAAGTATGAGGCAAGCATAATTAGCATTCTCAAAGACATAAAGGAGAATATTGGAAAAGAGAAGCAGAATAACATTTTAAAGGAAAAAATAAAATAAAGTACTCAGTAGAAGTTTAATTCTCATTAAAACATGAGAATGAGTACAACTGGTTAACAAATTAGTGACTTTAGACATTAAGTTGAGGAATTCAAAAAAGTTATCAGGAAGGGACAAGAAAAAAAATAGTAAAACAAATTAGGGATGTGAAGGAAGGGTGTGCAAGTGTTAACTTCCACATTAAAGGTTTTCCAGAAAACCAATTGGAAAAAAAAATGGCAGGAAGGATATATTTGAAGAAATAATGACCTAGAATTTCTAAGAATTAAAGAGAGATAAACATTGACAAGTTTCATAGTAAACATTGACAAGTTTCATAGTATCACAGCTTTAGGACAACAAAAAATACAAACATATTAGAGAGAATTTTAAAACATCAAAGATCTCTCTTAAAGCCCCCAATAGAAAGAGCAGATTATTTTAAAAAAACACAAAAAATGGACAGTAACATACTTCTCAATGTAAATCTTATATGCAAAATGCATATAATATTTTGTTTTGTGGATAAGAGGGGTAACATTGTTAAAGAGTCAGAATAAAGGAACTTTAAATCTAGACTACCATATTCAACTAATAGTAGTTTAAATGTAAAGGAAATATACTGACACATTCTTAGACAAACAACTCAAGTTTCATTAAGCAAATGGCTCTTTTGAAAACTCTTTCAGAAGTGTACCAGTAAGTTGTCAAATAAACCTGGAAAGATCTACTCTCTATGGAATGTAGAGGTGAGGAAATAACTTAGTAAGTTTTCTTGTTGCTAAAACAAACCTAAAATCCATAAAAGATCCATAAATCTCAGAGTTTAAAATGTAAAAAATACAAACTTGGTGGTGGGAGTGAGGAGAGCATGTCATGAGAGACTTTAGATGATATAGATATTGATAGGCATAACAAATGGGTAGAAAGTAAAAAAATTAATGCTGACATATGTCATTTTCATGGTAACCAACATAAGAAATTGAATGCAATGTCAACTTCTATACAATAAGAAGAAACTTGATAATGTCCAATGGAAGGTGTGAAAGGAGAATTAATATATAGAAAATATGTAATAGAAAGAAATCAATACAATATGAAGAGAGAAATGAGTGCTAGCAACAGTTGTAATAAATGTAAATGTGTTAAATTCACTGACAAAACAGATCTTTAGAATGAATTAGAAAAACATCATCCAACAATATACAAAATATAAAAGAAACACTTCAAATAAAAGATAGTGAAAAGTGAGAATAAAAATGGGGCTTAAAATTACAAAAAAAATGTATTAGGTTATTAGAACCAAGCCTCTCATTGTAGACAACTAAAAAATGCATTACATATTAAAATTATTTTTATATTCCCAGAGTTGATAAGAACAAGCCAAAATTGAAGGGAAAATAAGAACCAAGAGAAGTAAGCAAGTACAAAAGCTATTTTGACTAAAATCTGGCAAGTTTGAAATATGCCTCTACTTTAGGAACTCCACTTTTCTACTGAGGTTCTTTGTCCACACATGCAGAAATCTAGAAGTCTCTGGGGATATAGTCCCTTTTTGTATAGCCCTTGCCCAGTGGCTGACAGATACAGGAGTATGACAGCTTAGTTTCCTTGCCTTAGACATCTGAGAAGTGTAACTTCAGAGTTCCTCTGTAGGATCAGGCTGAAGCTATGCTCTACAGGTCTTTGAGATTATACTCTTGTTTGGCTTTCTTCTCTTCCCTCTCCTGCTTCCCTTTCATATAAACATATGAGCAATGTGTGAGGTTTACAGTGAGCAAGTCTTTTATGCCTAAAACAGCCGTGTGTATATTTGGTGGTATATCTGGGAAATGAAACAACAGAGAAAAGGTAGAGATTGTTAAAGGAACAATTGTGTCACTGGGCATAAGATTGAAAAATTAAGCTGGACTGAGTTTTGCAGCATCATTAACACTAAACTAAGTAGATTCAGTTACTCTCCAGGTAATGGGAAGTCAGTGAAGGCTTTTTAAGAATAGGAGTGATGTGATAAGTTCTATATTTTATAGCAAAATTGTTGGAACCATGAAAGATAGCATGCAAGTTTTTATTGGAGTCCAAAGAAAAAATGATGAGGAATTGAGCTGAGTTAGAGAATAAAGAGGAGTGGATGAATGAGAGAGAAATTTTAGAGATACAATTTACAAGACAAGTTTACCATTTACATGTGAGAAAGGGCAGGGGGAAGAGTTAGAAATGACTTCAAAATCCTTCGTTTTTAAATTTAGGTTGCTTATTTATTGATATATGGAAGGAAGAATGAGGAACAAGTTTTGACAAGAAAGATATTGAGTTCAACTTTGCATTTTTGAGATACATATTGAATAACCATGTGAAGATAAATAAAACCTGTAAAAGGGAGTCTGTGATTAGAGTTTAGAGATTGGTAAAATTTTATAAAATGAGAAAAGATGAAAGCTGAGGGAAAAATCCTGGGTAAAAACAACATGTAAGGAGTAGAAGCAAGAGTTGAGCAAAATAGACATAGACAAGAGGAAATAGAACTAGATAAGAGGAGACTACGGTAGTATCATAAAAACAAATGAGAAAAGGATGAAAAATATAAGGTTGTTGCTATAAAATGTTGCAATAAGGATTGAAAATGTGCTGTTCTGCATGGCAATTAGAATGTCATTGATAACTTTTCTTCATACAGCTTTAAGAGAGACTTAAAAGTAAAACTAGAGACTGCTCTTTGAAGAATTTGGACTGTGAAGAGTGAGACAATGTCAAGAAATGATCTTTTTTCAAGAATGGGGATAACTAAGCATGATTAGTTATGGAAGTTAGGAGAATAAGAAGAGGCCAAAAGGGCCTCCCTGGTGGCGCAGTGGTTGAGAGTCCGCCTGCCGATGCAGGGGATACGGGTTCGTGCCCCGGTCTGGGAGGATCCCATATGCCGCGGAGCGGCTGGGCCCGTGAGCCATGGCTGCTGAGCCTGTGCGTCCGGAGCCTGTGCTCCGCAACGGGAGAGGCCACAACAGTGAGAGGCCCGCGTACAGCAAAAAAAAAAAAAAAGAAGAGGCCAATGGAAAGGTGGAGGTTGAATAAATGAAACATTTGATTAGAAAACATTTTGAAAAAGGTATGGCACTGAAATTGAATTTATGTGAGCTAACACATAAATGTTGCTCTAGAGGAGTTCATCAGCTGATTCTGAAATCCACATGTAAATTCAAGAGACCAAAAATAACAAAGCAATCTTGAAATGGAAGAAAAAAGTTGTAGAACTCAGTTCTAAAACTTATTTACAAAGCTACAGTAATCAAAAGGTGTGGTACTATCATAGACATATACATCAATGAAACAGAAATGAGGGTCCAGAAACTAACACTTACAACTTACATCTGTGGTCAATTGATTCTAACAAAGATGCCAAGGCAATTCAATGGGGAAGGAGTAGTCTTTTCAATCAGTAGTGGTGGGACAACTAGATATCAAGATGCAAAATATTGAATCTGGATGCTTAATTCACATCATACACAAAATTTAACACAAAATGGGTCAAAGACCTAAATGTAAGAGTCAAAATTATAAAGTTTGTAGAAGAAAACACATGTATAAATCTTTGTGACTTTGGATTATACAATGATTTTTTTTAGCTATGAGATGAAAAGCACAAGCAAAAAAATGAAAAAGTGATTAACTGAATAGCATCAAAATTTTAGATTTTTGTGCTTCAAAATGACATCATCAAAATATTGAAAGGAGAAAATATTTGCAAATCCTGTTTTCAATGAAACCTGTATTCAGAATATATGAAACTCATTAACAAAAAAGGAATGGAAAATATTCATAAAGATGCAGGAACATCTAATAAGTACATTAAAGATGTTCAGCATTATTAATCATCACAGGAATGCCAATCAAAGTCACAGTGAGATACCACTTCACAACTCACTATAATAGCTGTAGAAAAAAAAAACTGACAGTAAAAATTTGGTGAGGATGTGAAGAAATTGAAACTCTCAAACATTGCTGGTGGGAATGTTAACTGGTGCAGCTACATTGGAAAACAGTGTGGCAGTTCCTCAAAATGTTATATATAGAGTTACCATATGATCTACAAATCCACTCTTAAATATTTACTCATAAGAAACACATGTCTACATCAAAATTTGTACACAGATGTTCACAGGAGCATTATGCATAATAGCCCAAAAGGGGAAACAACCCAAATTTCCAACAACTGCTGAAGGAATAAACAAAATGTGGCATATCTCTTCAGTGGAATGTTATTAGGCAATGAAAAGGAATGGCGTACTGATAACTGCTACTATTGAATGAACCTGAAAACAGTATGCTAAGTAAAGAAAGCCAGTCATTAAAGACCATAGAGGGGGCTTCCCTGGTGGTGTAGTGGTTGAGAGTCTGCCTGCCAATGCAGGGGACACGGGTTCATGCCCCATTCTGGGAAGATCCCACATGCCGCGGAGTGGCTAGGCCCATGAGCCATGGCTGCTAAGCCTGAGCGTCCGGAGCCTGTGCTCCGCAACAGGAGAGGCCACAACAGTGAGAGGCCCACGTACCGCAAAAAAAAAAAAAAAAAAAAAAAGACCGTAGAGGGCATGATCCCATTTATATGAAATGTCTAGACTAGACAATTCTATAAAGACAAAAAGCAGATTAGTGGTTGTCTGGGGTTGGCGGTGGGGAGGTTGAATAAGGGCAAATGGGAAGTGAATGCTAATGGACATAGATTTCTTTTTGAGGTAATGGAAATATCCTAAAATTAGATTATAGTGATGATTGCATAACTCAGTAAATAAACTAAAAAACCATTGAACTTTAAATGAGTGGATATTATGGTATAATTTTATCTCATTAAGCTGTTTAGAAGGAGTCCACTCTATTGCTGCTTATCACAGAAAATGTGCTGCTTAGTTTCTAGTAGAAAGGCTTTTATTATTTTGGAATTTTTCCAAAGGCTACTCTCAGTTTGGGCCATATAGTGAAGGAATTTAATACTACTGTTTAGGAAGATTGACTAAACTGTGGATCTGGGTTGTTGCTGGACTGCTCTACAACTCTACTTTCACCCTCAGAAGAATGAAACAAAAGCAATGGAACCAAATAATTTTTAGGATGAAAACTCCATATTGCCTATCATGTGTTTACAGTTTGTTGACTTGATGTTCGTTATTGATTGGATTTTCTTTTGTACTTGAATTTTATCTCTGCTTCTACTCTGAGATTATGAATGAAAACTAGTATTTTTCAACTTCACTCTTAAAAGTAAATTGACCTGCAAAGATTTAAGTTTCACAACTGAGGTCAGTGCATTGATCAATCTGGCTTGGAGTGCTAGACAATAGAAAACATAGATGATAAGGTTGTGTCAATCTCATTCATGCTATTTTGATTTACTTTAGGGGCTAAATTAATATTTTTTGACAGGACAGTAAATTCTCACTTTTAATTATAAACTAAGAAAACAGGATTATGTTGGATAGTCTTTTTTTAGTCTATTATAATGCATGTACTTCTAAACACAAATAATTTAAAAAATTATTTTAAACAGGATTTAGACCTGCTCAGAGCTTAAATTTCATGGCACTCAGATTCTTAAAACAGGACCACTATCCTAGGTGTTATGGACTAAATGTTTTTGTACCCCCCCAAATTCACATGTTGAAATCCTAACCCCCAATGTGATGGTATTGGGAGGTGGGGCTTTGTGGGGAGTAAGGGCATGAGAGTGGAGCCCTCATGAATGGGATAAGTTCCTTATGAAAGAGACCCCAGAAAGCTTTCTAGTTCTCTTTTGCCCATGTGAGGATACAAGGAGAAGTCAGCAGTCTGCAATCCACAACGGGGTTCTCACCAGAACCTGACCATACTGACAACTTGATCTTGGACCTCCAGTCTCCATAACTGTGAGAAACAAATTTATGTTATTTATAAGCTACCTAGTCTATGGTACATAGACAACCTGTTATAGCAGCCTGAACTGACTAGGATACTAGTCAATTCACTTGTACAAAAATTTTAAAAACCGTTTATAGTTTGTACAAATATACACCAAAGGCATCTACTTAAGATCAGATAACATACAAAAACCTTTGTTTCTAAATGGGTATTGTACTATTTGTTCATTTAGTGCAAAAGCTTGTTAATAGAAGTGTGTTTTGATCCAACTGCATTTGAATTTTCCCAGAATGTGAAAACCTTTGTTATAAGATGCTTAGGAAATAAAGCACTCAAAAGCAAAGCTTAGATCTCTGATAAAATTCAGAGTCAAACAAGAGACTCTCTCTACAGTGAGCTGAAGTGTCGAAGTGCCACACCTCAGGGTGAGATTCATTGGAATAACACAGCCTGTGGTAAGTCACAGCCCAGGTCATGAGTTTTTATGCAATCTCTGGACTTGAACTGGCAGTACCCCCAAGCAAACACAAGCTCTCCTTGGAGGAAAGTACCATTATTGTAGTCTTCAAAATATTTCCCAAATAATTTTTCAAATACAGTGTCTAGAATGTAGTAAAAAATATCAGACACACTAGGAAATAAATTCTATGAGTCAAAAAACACAAAACAGAAAACAGTTTAATGAAGGCCCTTGACATAGAATGTAGGTAAATTACAACAAAATTGGAGCCTATTACCCACTCAGCTATAATAAAAATAGAGTGTGTAGAGTTATGGATTCAGGAACATATCTAGGGACAAGTTAGAACACAGAGTACTAATCTTTAAAAGTTTATAACTTCAAAGAACAATAAAAAAATGTTTAAAATTTTTTTTTACATAAAAAGAACGTCAAATAATTTGACCTAAGTAAAAGAGGGGGGCTTCCCTGGTGGCGCAGTGGTTGGGAGTCTGCCTGCCGATGCAGGGGACACGGGTTCATGCCCCGATCCGGGAAGATCCCACATGCCACGGAGCGGCTGGGCCCGTGAGCAATGGCCGTTGAGCCTGCGCGTCCGGAGCCTGTGCCGCACAACGGGAGAGGCCACAACAGTGAGAGACCCGCGTACCTCAAAAAAAAAAAAAAAAAAAAAAGAGGGACAGAAAACTTTCTACCTTTTCCTCATTTAATTAGATCCTTTTGTTGTGGAGAGAAGAATTATGCCTCGCTTTCGGATTCTATCATTATGAATGAATGGACTGTTGAGGAAAATGTTGCTTTAAATGAAGTAACATTGAGCTTATATTAGTTGTAACCAGTATGTAAATATTTTTTTTATTGATTTTCTTCAAGGATCAGTTGAGATTTTAGGTTAAGCAGGAGTTATAAATAGGATCAAAGTCACAAGGTGATGAAAGTAATAGACAAAGATCCCTGTGAAAAGGTTTAAGAATTCATAGGTGTAATAGAGACAATGAAAAGGATTAACAGTACTTGTATAGGTGGAAATATTTCCTCTCTTTTGGTAGTTTCTAATTTGCTACTGAGGATCATTTTTTATTATTAATACCCACAACTTTGTGTATTAAAAATATTTTATTGGGCCTCCCTGGTGGTGCAGTGGTTGAGAGTCCGCCTGCCGATGCAGGGGATGCGGGTTCGTGTCCCGGTCTGGGGGGATCCCATGTGCCGCGGAGCGGCTGGGCCCGTGAGCCGTGGCCGCTGGGCCTGCGCGTCCGGAGCCTGTGCTCCGCAACGGGAGAGGCCACGGCAGTGAGAGGCCCGCATACCGCAAAAAGAAAAAAAAAAAAAAAAAAAAAAAAAAAAAAAAAAAAAAAATATTTTATTCCTCAAACTTAAGAAAAACTCAATTCACTTTTCCATAGTCAAAGGCATACATAATTGGACATCAGATCAGCAAAAAATTAACAATAGACTACAGGGTTGATGTAGACAAAAGCCAATGTTCTATTTTTTTTAATTCATTCATTTACTTTTTTCATTCATTCTCCTATTCATTCCTGAATTCATTAATTATGGAGTGGTTTTAATGTATCAGAAACTATTCTGGCTTGTAAATCTCTATTGTGGTTAAGTAGAAGGTTGCTAAGAGTTTGTTGACGTATTAAAAATAACTCAAGGACTCCCTACTACAAAGTTCATAAATTGCAACTTTTGGAGAGCCTAATGTTTTATATGGAAAAATTGAGACTTAGAGAGGTTGATTTGCCCCAGATTGTCCAGATAATTCATGGTTGTATTAGTACGAGGTACAAAATGAATTGTAAATATATTAGTAATACTTAAAAAATTAAAGACAACTTTTTTGTCTTCTCTTTTGGGATTTGTCATTACACTTGGCTAAAGAATTGTTGCAGAATAATTTGTACAATAACTTTCAATTGTACTAATCAGCAACAATTTTTCTCTCGTAACCCTAATCAGAGAAACATACTTCTGGATCTCAGTCAATTGTAGTTGCTTGTAAATGGCCTTTGACTGATAAGTATAGCCAGGCAAGTTGTCATCAAGCATGTAGACATAGCCCAAGATAGTTTGAAAAGATACTGGAGCAAGTGATCTGTGGCAGTAGATCAAGACAATTGCTGTATGCCAGTGTTGAACAGAAAAAAAAAAAAAAAAAAAAAGTATCCAAACAGGATATTTTTATCAATTGTTCAAGAACCAATCTGGCTGAAGTCTACTTAAATTTTAAAATCAGATGAAATCAGGACTATTCCACTTTCCTGTTGGTAGATAACTTCTTAAACATTCACACCCTACACTTTTAATAGAAACTGACTGTGTTTTTATTATTTATTCATCCCAGGATGCACTTATAAATATGAAATATCATTATTTGAGTTTGTTATACCGTTAGCTTTAAAATTTTATAAACTAGTGAACAGGTGACAAATTGGATAAGCTAAGGAGGTTTATTGTTGTAAGAAAAGTGTATCAGTAAGAAATACCCTCGGTAAAATAGGAAAACTAAAGACTATGTAAAATTTACCAAGAGCATTTGATTAAAAAATGTATTTTTCAAGCTTTCAAATATTAAATTTGTCTTAATGTCTGAAAAGTGTTTTAAAAAATTCTAAACCAGGAGATTTGTTTCATTTTTGTCTTTGCAAAAATAGTTACCTCACTTTTGTTTTCATATGTTCCCATTTGTAAGGATACACTTCACATGCCTCAAAAAGGAATTTATAATGAGTCATGGCTTTCTGATTGACTAGGTATGGATACTAGATTTTTTCCTTTCTTTTTTCATAAGAAATATTATTTTGATAAACACCTTAGAGGCCCAACAAGTACCCTTTTATTGGGAAAAGCTCTGAAAAAAATGTTACACTGGATTTAGTTTTGATCACCAAGGAATATTGTTCATGGTGACATGGCCATAAAATAAATCTTGGGAAAAAATATAAGAATTGGAAAAAATGCTAACATTAACAAGGACCTTTACATTTTCAATTAATTTAGTAATTGTTAATATTAAGTACCTCTTAAGTGCTAAGCACTGAAAGTCTCTGCAGAAAAAAAAAATAAGTTAAAGCCCTTGCCTTCTAATGTCTTATTGTTAAATGGGGAATGCAGATACGATAACAGGCAATTACAATACAGTGTGCTAAATTTCACAGAAGGCTATCATGAGGGAATGTAGGATGTAGGAGAGGTGCTTAGTTTAGGTTTGGAGGATCAATGAAGCCCTCTCAAGGAGATTATTTCTAAGGTCTGAGGGATGAATAAAAGATAACAAGAAGGTTGAGAACAAGAAGAGTGGTCCCAATGAAGAGGATTTATGTAAAGGCTAGGAATCATAATTATGAATATACAATAGATCTTCCCACTGCTTAGAAAAGATGGTGAGATGCTAGCAAATACAGACAGGAGGCAGAATCATTCCACTCCTATTTTGCATCTGTCCTTGTCATTATGGAAAAGTTATTATCAAACTAGAATGAAAAGAAAAACACCATTAAAAGTGAATTGCAGTCCCAGAAAAAATAGATTATCAAGTCACCCAGACATTTTAAATGAATTCTAACTTGTAGCCATAGATAAATTACATCCCAAAGTTTTGAAAGGGCTTACAGATGTAATCACAGAATGATTTCCAGCAATCTACAGAAATCATGGAGGAAGGGAGTGTTGCCAGGAGATGTGATCTGAGTGAATGTCACACCAATTCTCTCAAAGGTAAAACAGTAGATTCTAGAAACTATTAGATCAGCAGCGTTGATCTTTAATAGCATTCTAGAATGGATTACTCTAACAAGGAATTGTGAGTATTTAGAAACTAATGAAACTACCTGTAGGATCCATCAGTTTTCCATAGGTTGAGTTACCTGGGAGATTTCAGGAGGTTGGGAGGTTGCACTATTTGTATCTAATTAAGGATTTTGATGAAATCATTCAGAATGTCCTCCTTGTGGAGTGGTATATAAATATGTCAGTAGGGATAGGCGGATATGTAGTTGGTTGAACACTGCGTGTAATTAATAATTTGGGGTTAGCTCGCAGGGAAATTACTCAGGCTGTGTTTCATGGCTTTGTCCTTGGCCTTGTTTTGGTCTCATTTTTAAAACTAATCTGATTGAAGAGACAGTCTGGAAGGAGGAAGTTCATATATTGACTGATAGAATTCAAAAATGCCTTAGAACAACACATAAAAATCTGGACTTTGAGATTTAGCAACAGAAATGCAGGTAAAGTTTTGGCTTTGAAAATCAGTTACCTAAGAGCTTTTTAAAGTTCATCTCAAAAGCAATACAAAGCAAAAGGAAACTCTAGGTCCTTTTGTTAACCACAAAATCCAACAGTTGTACCTGCTTAAACAAAAGTGAATTCAAGCTAAGACTGTATTAATAGAGGAACAGTTTCCAAATGAGGGGAGTGGCAATAAGACTGATTTCGAATATTTCAATGAACTTGGACTCTGGTCAGACTCATCTTGAGTATCACATACAGTTACAGATGCAAGATATGGCTATTTCCTCAATGTCCATTCCACCTGCCTTGTTGATACCAGCAGTAAAGTTTGAGTGGACTTGACCTCACTCCAGCTTCAAGGGTAGGCAATATCCAGCGAAGGCCAATAAGGAAAATTCCATCTTCCTTTGCACTGTAATTAGTTTAATTAATCCAAGCCTAAGCTTATCAGTGTGTGGCATTTGCCTGATTTTAAGGATTGGTTCAGGGGTGGCCAATTGATGTAAATCTCAGTGTTTTCTTTTTCCCAGCAGTTAACGGGAAGCAACCTGCCCGTCCTGCTGAATGAGGAATCAGGCAGCACTGATTGCTGCTGTCAGGCATCCAACAACTATGAGGGAAGTCATCAGTCTGAGGAGAAAGTTCACAAACACAGAGATAAAGGCAGAGAAGAGCAAAGCAATGGAAAATGGACTCAGAGCTCTGACCAAACTACGCCTAAATTGCCCTGAGGCTGGAGTTTTTAGTTATTCTTTAAGCCAGATTGAGCTGTTGTATTTTGTTTGTTTGTTTTTTAGTCACCTTTAACTGAAATCATTCTAACAAATCCAAGGGCAAAATTCTAAGATTATTGTCAGAACAGAGGAAGGCCATGCCATACGAAGAAAGTTTAGAAGAACTCGAGAAGAGGGAAACTTAAGTCACATGTGTTGTTTAGAAGCATCTGCCCCATGGAAGGGAGAGTGGATCGTTGTTTCTGTTCGAGAATACAAGGCTAGGACTATTGCTACAGAGTTGTGGAAAGGCAAATTTTGACTCAATATAAGACACTGAGAATTACTCTTTCAAAGAACGTTTCTAATTTTTAGAGGCATTTCATTGTAGAAAGAGCTGTTTGCCAATTATTGGAAGTGCTAAAGCAAAGAATAATGAACCATCTGTAAGTTGTATTCAGTTCCAGGATTTGATGGTATTTTGCCATCCTTCATTATTTATATGAAGATAAGGTAGTTGCTGGATTAAGAGAGCTTGATTCCTGCCTTGGCTTCTCTATATGACCTGATCTATGTTTTCTCTGGGTCTGCATCCTCATCCAAAGAGTGAATAGGTTAGAATACATGGTTTCTAAAACTCTTTCCAGCTCTAAAACTTTTTGCCACCCAAGGAAAATTACTGGAAGTGTGGCAGCAAGATTCTTGACCTGCTACCTCTCAAGGTAATAGTCAAATCTAAAAATGGGAAATTAGAATATCACTTTCCCATTAATCACATCACTTCTCAAAGTTAGAATGAGGAATTGTCTTGGGAAATACCACCTAGATCTAATTCCTGAAGATATTATGAGCATATTTCAGAAATGGAATCTTCTATTGAGTGAATGATCAAAAATTCAATCAATTAACAAGAAGTTATTGAGCACTTACACCCCCAGGCCTGTGCTAGGGACAATGATAGAGAAAATCTTACCTGTCTGGCTTTGTCTAAGACGCAAAGTAAATCATAAGTTTTCAGTGCAGTACATTTTCTGTTATCTAGAGGCCACATAATAAATACCTCCCTTAGCTTTTGCTCTTAGTACTGAATCCAGGATACTGCTAAGATTTTTAATACAGAAAGAAAAAGAGAAGAGAAATTATCACTTTAAGTGCTTATTAGATTCTTTTGAGAGTTCCAGAAAGATCCTTTAAATAAAGACTATAAATTTGTTTTATATTACATACTCATGTGTAATAACATACTGAAATTATATTAAACAATAGATAAATGTTTTTATACTAACTTATTTAAATGTATGCTTTTTAGGAAACATAAATCAGCACAGAGAGGGTCTATAAATATCCTAGGTGTCTGTCTATAAATTCCTGCTATGTATTCATTACTGAGCAGGTGCAATGAAATCTGTATAAAATATAGTTCCTGCCTCTTAGGAATGGATAATTGGAGGAACGAAAATGGTTGAATGAGCTTTTGAATAAGTTTGGTGGACATGTGCTCATCTATGTGGTACAGGCCATGGGTGTCACAGGAGCACAGAGGAGAGGGAAACAAGGGATGCAAATAGGAAGCTAACATGGTGATAGTGGGTCTTAGCTGGGCCTTGAAGGACAGGCTGAAATTTAAGAGGCAGAAGTGGTGAAGAATGCTCCTTAAGTGAGAAAAAAGAGTTATAAAGGCTCAGAAAACATAGATTTTCGTATGGTTATGAGGATACTGACCTTATTAGACAGAAAGGAGATCTCACGCATCTGTCACGAAAGCAGGCAACCCACCTTGGACATGCGGATGGCAGGCAGGATGCATCAGCAGTCTTCCCTCCCAGAGGGAAGGGGAGATTTCCAGTTATAAGGGGAATTACCTCAGGTTGGCTCATTAGTTACCAGGGAAACCAGCAGAGGGGCACGGCCCTCCTAGCTCCTCAGGCTAAGTGACTTCATGGGGTGGAGGTCTTCCCTTTGTTAAACTATCATTCTGATCTAAAGACTAAAACAATCATTGGCTGGGACCCGGGGACAAGTATGTAGGCATTAACTGATTAGGCCCTAGGGGAGAGGTCAGTCCTGTGAGTGGGGTGTAGGTATAGGTTGGGCCGGGGATGTACCGAGAGAAAGTAAAAAGCCATCTTGGGTGGTCTGATCACACACTGGTGTTAATATTAATTTAAATAGCCATAGACCATCATTCTAGAAGAACTAAACTAATGCTTCCTTTTATAAGAATGAGATGGAAAAATGAAAGAAATTATTTGTTATTGATCATAGCAAACTATCCAGAAGGTAAATATGCATAAAAGTTTGCATAAGATCACTTACTTTTTAAATATTCTTCTCATCTTTTAATCTTGGGTGACATGTGCAGACAGCTCTAGCTTTCCTCTTCTGGTTTGTCTTGCCACCGGAAACATTGGACACCAGGGTACAGTTTGTTCTCTCTATATTATATGTTGTATGTTATGGATGTGGTTTTGGACTACGTACATGATTAATAATTTAAAACTCAATATGCTGAGAAATGCAGAATTTATTATGGGAATCCAATAAGAAAGTGAAGATGTTATGTCTATTACTTATTTCTGCAATCAATTGTGCTGATAGGTGCACAGTTACTTTGGGGAGAATAAAACTACTGGGATAGATCTTGAGAGGAAAACAGTAACAGCTGAAAATTTAAAAAAAAAACATTGGATATAGGTTCATTTGGTTTTATTTTGTTTAAATTTTTAGGATATATAGTTGGATTTCTAAATGATATTGAGAGTTAATTATATTGTGAAATAGAAAAAATGTGGTTGGAAGTGGGCTTAGATTGCCATCCCTTTTGAAAGGAATAGAGGCAGAGTAGTGTGCAGGGATGCAAATAGGTTGGAGGTTTGCAGGTAGAAGGGTGAGGATGGTCTATTTTTATGGATTCTTACTGTTCAGGAAACAAGAGGCAAGATTATCACCCATGCAGGATGAAGTAGGTGATATTTCAGGTTTGTGGAGGGAGGAAAGTCAATGAAATCATTATCTTGAACTGGTAGAGAGAACTGATTAGTAAAATGTAGAACTACTAGACAGTGCTGAGGTTTGCCTTCATTTAAAGTAAGCCCGACTACATATTTGCTTCAGGTTCAGCTTCACAGGCTTGTAAGCGTAGGTGAAGAACTAGATTCAACTGGGATTAGAATTGTGTCACGCAAGAAAGACTGAGAATGAAAGGGGCAAGGAAATAGAGGGTGTATTCAGGGGAGCAATTGTAATAATAATGCATGGAATCCCAGCAAATAAGAAGAAAGTAGGGCAGTGGTGTGGTAGAAAAATTGTGGGAGTGGAGGTCCTAGAACTTTGAAATGGAAAGATGAGAGGTAGTGATTACACTGTGGGACATTTGAAACAGATTGGGAATATGGGGCAGTTACTGGTAATGACAAAATCTAGTGGGCACTCAAAGAGGTGCATGGTAGAGGGGATGGCATCAAGGAACTGTGAGGCCTTGGTACTGAATGGATCTTTCCCATATCTATTGCAATCACCAAGACTGATAACAGGACTAATAATGCAAGGGAAAAAACAAACAAACAGTGAGCTAGGAGTTAAAATCTTCACTGAATGAGTGGCAGTGACTTGAAAGACAGAAGATAATGGCACCAAGTGATGGGAGGCAATATGACACAGTTATTAAGAGAATGGACTCTGGAGGCCAACTGCCAGTGTTCAAATCCTGGCTCTAACATTTTCTAGCTGTTTGACTGTGGACAGCTAACTTAACATCCCAGTTACCTCAAATGCATCTGTAAAATAAGGAAAGCAACATATACATAACTCACAGCTTTGTTGTAAGGATTAAATCAGATCAACGCCTGGCAAAGAGTAATCAATATATAAGTGCTATTAGCTTGTGGAATAAACTGTGAGGTGGGATTTTCAGAGTGTGTGTGTGTGCGTGTGTGTGTGTGTGTGTGTGTGTGTAAGCGTGTAAGCATGTTTTTTATCAGGGATCATCCAGGAATGAGCAATAAAGAGCAAGGCCCAGCAAGACATGAGGTGTTGGAGAGAAAAGAGATGCCACTTGAGAAAGCTTCAGAGGAAGCTGTGACCTTAGGGAGGGTCAAGTTTCAGTGAGAGTGCAGAAGTGTGGATGCTCAGCAGAGGCTGCAGATACAGAGCTTAGCTGATAACAGACTCATTTCTGGAAGGCACTAGCCAAGGATTTAGGGAGGAGAGGAAGACTGGGTCAGATTTTAGGGAATGTACAGAACCAGATAGGGACAAGTGTCCTTATAATGATAAATAACTTGTGAGATTTGGGCTGGTTCTGCTGAGTCAGGTAAACTGATAAGGTGAGGTATGAGGCTGACGGTCCTGATTATACTCCCTCTGGTGACCAGTCTCCCCCAGTTGCTCAGAAGATGGTATGTGAAAGTCCTACAGAAGCCTGGCAGAGCTCCTCTGTAGCCAATGTGTAGGCTAGAGGAGTCATCACCAGGCAGAGAGGCAGAATAATTCCAGGTGAGTGATGAGAAGTTCATTCATTGGTGCCGAAACTCAATCCTAACAGCTAATTCAGGTCCCCAAGACTAGATCAAAACACCATTATACATTTTCTTTTTTTTTTTTTTAAGATGTTGGGGGTAGGAGTTTATTAATTAATTAATTTATTTTTGCTGTGTTGGGTCTTCGTTTCTGTGCGAGGGCTTTCTCTAGTTGTGGCAAGTGGGGGCCACTCTTCATCAAGGTGTGCAGGCCTCTCACTATCGCGGCCTCTCTTGTTGCGGAGCACAGGCTCCAGACGCACAGGCTCAGTAGTTGTGGCTCATGGGCCTAGTTGCTCCACGGCATGTGGGATCCTCCCAGACCAGGGCTCGAACCCATGTCCCCTGCATTAGCAGGCAGATTCTCAACCACTGTGCCACCAGGGAAGCCCACCATTATACATTTTCAAAGCACCTGTATTTCTTCTTCAAGGCACATAATATTAATTATATACTTAATTGTATGTTTATTTACTTAATGCCTGTTTCCCCTCACAGAATGGGCAGGAAGTGTGCCTCTTCTATTCCCTGTTGGAGCTTCAAAGCTTTGTATGTGTGGTAGGCACTATATCTGTATCTAATCCGTATCTCTGCATCTATATCTATGCCTCTCTTTACATCTCTATCTACAGCATCTGTCTTTGTGAGAGGGTTATATTAGAGGTTAAGTTGCCAAAATAGATTTATTGGCAATGATCATATCTAATTTCAAAGTTTCACTCCCTAACCTGGCTGCCTCTGTGTTCACTTATCCACGGTGAATCAAGGTTGTGTTTGGAAGAACAGTACAATGAGTAATGGAGGTCTGGTCTCCAGCTGTCCTGAGAGCTTTACTAGCAGCATCTTTCTAGACTTTCCTCAAGGGAAAAAAATGGGGACTTGACCTAAGGAATGAAACAGTTTTTGAACTGTTTCAACTTGATTAGCAGCATGTGATGAGCCTAGAAAGAATAAGAGTTCACTTGAGACGTCCTTCTCATAGCCTAAATTAATGGACAAAGAGGTCTTATTTTTATGTTACCTGGAATTGTTCAGTGAGTATTTCATGTAAGTACTTTTTTTTTTTTTTTTTTTGGTTCCCCAACTAGATCATCACTCCCTAGTGACAAGAAGGAGTGTCACTCAGGCTAGAGACAGCTAAGCCTCATTTGGCCAAAGCCAGTGGTTTCTTATTATATGACGTGAGCTATGTTTGGGCAAGTCAGAGTGGTGTCATGTAATCCTACATGAAAAAGACCATCTTGTGGTCAGGGCACTGTGGTTAATGGGTGAGGAAACAAGGTTACAGAACATTGCCACCTTTGTAATGGGGTCTTCTGGAATTAATGAGGCTGTGTTCTCAGGGCAAATGGGATGAGAACAGACACTAGATCATTTACTGCTGCATCCTCCATAGTACATAATACTGTCGACAGTGGCTATGGGGTACACGTTAATAATTATTTTTCTCAGTGAGTGGAAATACTGTATTTTTTCACTGTCACATTCTCAGCTGCTCTAGCGTTACTCTTTTGTACGTGTCATAGCACCCTCAGTTGAAACTGACAGTTTTCTAGAGTTGAGGATGCTATTAGGAGACTTTGCTGAAACAAGGCAGCTTGTAGTTTGTTCCCTGGGCTTCTTTCACTACCTGTAATTGAATTAACAAACAGTTTAACAGAAATGTCTGCATTCAAATTGAAGAAAAGGAAAAGAGAAGGCCCAGGTAGGGATTTCATGGAAAAGCTATAGTGCTTTGCAAATAGCTGGAGTCCAGTGAAATTGAAGCACTGACCCAGGATGGACCAAGCTAGAACAGGTAATATCACAGATTCAGAAAATAACGGCAGGAAAATGAATAAAAAGAGATGGTAGGAGGAACAGGTGTTGGAGCATAAAAAATTAAGGGAACTTGGGATCAGCTAGATCTGAAACAATTTGCACATTTGGCCTTGTGTTCTGTTCTTCTCATCCTAGCTTTGTCTGTTTATTTGGCTGAAATCTGTGTCCCAACACAGCTATTTTAGGTGGGTTTGAAAGTGCGATCATAGAAACTCTGTACATAGAGGCTTGGTTTAAATCCACTCAGCTCACTCCGTCTTACCCCTCTAATCCTGTCACTTCTCCAGCTGACAAGCCATATTGGCAGAGGCTGAGAAGGAAGGCTAACTTGTTCTTGGCCTTTTTTCCTACAAGCACATTCTATGCGCACAAACAGCACATGAACACAATTGCGAAATGCTCATGCGGAGTTTTAAGATCTGGTACTTAAATGGCAGCATCCAAAAACATGCTATGTTGTCTTAGTAAGACTCTTGAATAAATTGTTGTGTTCTGTTCTCTATGATGACTTTCTTGACTCTCATTCCTCAAGGATGATGAGCCTCCAGTCTCCCTGCCACTCTCCCCTCACAGCCTGAGCCATCTTTTCAAAATTGTGAATCACATGGTAGAACTTTCCTGCCTAAAATCGTGTAATGACTTCTTATGCTTCCTGGAATAAAGCCCATATCCTTAGTTTCCAAGGTACTGAATACACTTGCCTCCAACCTCCTCTCTTACTGTTTCATGAAAAGCCATTTCCCGCCAAAGAACCTGTGCACTGACTTGTCCCTGCCTCGAATGCTCATCTTCCACTGATTATTTTTTGAACTTATTGATATTTCTAATTACTTCAATAATACACATGATTGCTTTTTAAATACATTTAAAAAATAAATTTATTTATTTATTTTTGGCTGTGTTGGGTCTTCGTTTCTGTGCGAGGGCTTTCTCCAGTTGCGGCGAGCGGGGGCCACTCTTCATCGCGGTGTGCAGGCCTCTCACTGTCGCAGCCTCTCCCGTCGCGGGGCACAGGCTCCAGATGCGCAGGCTCAGTAGTTGTGGCTCACGGGCCCAGTTGCTCCGCGGCATGTGGGGTCCTCCCAGACCAGGGCTCGAACCCGTGTCCCCTGCACCGGCAGGCAGACTCTCAACCACTGCACCACCAGGGAAGCCCCTTAAATATATTTTTAACGTTTGTCTCTCACTAGAATGAAAACTGCATGAGGACAGGAACTTTGTTACATTCATTCATTGCTCTATCTCTAGTACCTAGTACAGCATTTCAGACATAATAGTTAACCTACAAAATATTCACAGAATGAGTGAATACTAGCTTAAAATTCTCAAAGCATCTTCATTGTCATGAAAGTATCACTTTTTTCTTGGACTGTCTTATTACATTTTTTTTCTTGTTACATTTTTTCTTGGACTGTCATTACATTTTTTCTTTACATTCATTTCATTTTTCCTTAGCTTATGATTGCTTATGAAATGCATATTTGCCTTTCTGACTCCACATTTATAATTAAATATGGGCTGCCTAGTGTTGTCCTTCATAACGAGGAATAAGCCTATTTCTAATATTGATTATTCTCTAACATGTATAGTATCCATCAGTCTTCTCCCCAGTATTACCTTGTGACCTGGGACACTGGGCCCAGCTCTGAGCCCTGCACTTAGAGGTCTGCACCCTGCCTCTCTGCTGACCTCATCTATGGGATCAGAGTGCATGAGGTCAAGGGGATGTGCTCACTCACACCTGAGCACTGCTTTCTTTGTGCATATTTTCACTTTTTTTATTATTTAAGTATAGTGGATTTACAATGTGTTAATTTCTTCTGTACAGCAAAGTGACTCAGTTAAACATATATCTACATTCTTTTTTTTAATATTCCTTTCCATTAAGGTTTATCATGGGATACTGAATATAGTCCCCTGTGCTATACAGTATGACATTGTAATCCGTTCTATATATAGTGGCTTACAACTACTAACACCAACCTCTCACTCCAAACTTCCCACCTCTCCCTCCAACCTTCCCCCCTCCACCTCCCACTTGGCAACCACATGTCTGTTCTCTATGTCTGTGAGTCTGTTTCTGTTTTGTAGATAGGCTCATCTGTGTCATAGTTTATTTCTTTTATTTTATTTTTTAACATCGTTATTGGAGTATAATTGCTTTACAATGGTGTGTTAGTTTCTGCTTTATAACAAAGTGAATCAGTTATACATATACATATGTTCCCATATCTCCTCCCTCTTGCATCTCCCTACCTCCCACCCTCCCTTTCCCACCCAACCAGGTGGTCACAAAGCACCGAGCTGATCTCCCTGTGCTATGCGGCTGCTTCCCACTAGTTATCTATTTTACGTTCGGTGGTGTATATATGTCCATGCCACTCTCTCACTTTGTCACAGCTTACCCTTCCCCCTCCCCATATCCACAAGGCCATTCTCTAGTAGGTCTGCGTCTATATTCCCGTCTTACCCCTAGGTTCTTCATGACATTTTCTTTTCCTTAGATTCTGTATATATGTGTTAGCATACGGTATTTGTCTTTCTCTTTCTGACTTACTTCACTCTGTATGACAGACTCTAGGTCCATCCACCTCACTACAAATAACTCAATTTCATTTCTTTTTATGGCTGAGTAATATTCCATTGTACATATGTGCCACATCTTCTTTATGCATTCATCCGATGATGGACACTTAGGTTGTTTCCATCTCCTGGCTATTGTAAATAGAGCTGCAATGAACATTTTGGTACATGACTCATTTTGAATTATGGTTTTCTCAAGGTATATGCCTTGGGTCATATGGTAGTTCTATTTGTAGTTTTTAAAGGGACCTCCATACTTTTCTCCATAGTGGCTATACCAATTCACATTCACACCAGCAGTGAAAGAGTGTTCCCTTTTCTCCACAACCTCTCCAGCATTTATTGTTTCTAGATTTTTTGATGATGGCCATTCTGACTGGTGTGAGATGATATCTCATTGTAGTTTTGATTTGCATTTCTCTAATAAGTAAAGATGTTGAGCATCCTTTCATGTGTTTGTTGGCAGTCTGTATATCTTCTTTGGAGAAATGTCTATTTAGATCTTCTGCCCATTTTTGGATTGGGTTGTTTGGTTTTTTTGTTATTGAGCTGCATAAGCTGCTTGTAAATTTTGGAGATTAATCCTTTGTCAGTTGCTTCATTTGCAAATATTTTCTCCCATTCTGAGGCTAGTCTTTTGGTCTTGTTTATGGTTTACTTTGTTGTGCAAAAGCTTTGAAGTTTCATTAGGTCCCATTTGTTTATTTTTGTTTTTATTTCCTTTTCTCTAGGAGGTGGGTCAAAAAAGGATCTTGCTGTGATTTATGTCATAGAGTGTTCTCCTCTAAGAGTTTGATAGTTTCTGGCCTTACATTTAAGTCTTTAATCCATTTTGAGCTTATTTTTGTGTATGGTGTTATGGAGTGTTCTAATCTCATACTTTTACATGTCCCTGTCCAGTTTTCCCATCACCACTTATTGAAGAGGCTGTCTTTTCTCCACTGTATATTCCTGCCTCCTTTATCAAAGATAAGGTGACCATATGTGCATGGGTTTATCTCTGGGCTTTCTATCCTGTTCCATTGATTTATATTTCTGTTTTTGTGCCAGTACCATACTGTCTTGATTACTGTAGCTTTGTAGTATAGTCTGAAGTCAGGGAGCCTGATTCCTCCAGCTCCATTTTTCGATCTCAAGATTGCTTTGGCTATTCAGGGTCTTTTGTTTTTCCATACAAATTGTGAAATATTTTGTTCTAGTTCTGTGAAAAATACCAGTGGTAGTTTGATAGGTATTGCATTGAATCTGTAGATTGCTTTCGGTAGTAGAGTCATTTTCACAATGTTGATTCTTCCAATCCAAGAACATGGTATATCTCTCCATCTATTTGTATCATCCTTAATTTCTTTCATCACTGTCTTATAATTTTCTGCATACAGGTCTTTTGTCTCCTTAGGTAGGTTTATTCCTAGATATATTATTCTTTTTGTTGCAATGGTAAATGGGAATGTTTTCTTAATTTCACTTTCAGATTTTTCATCATTAGTGTATAGGAATGCCAGAGATTTCTGTGCATTAATTTTGTATCCTGCTACTTTACCAAATTCGTTGATTAGCTCTTGTAGTTTTCTGGTAACATCTTTAGGATTTTCTATGTATAGTATCATGTCATCTGCAAACAGAGACAGCTTTACTTCTTCTTTTCTGATGGATTCCTTTTATTTACTTTTCTTCTCTGATTGCTGTGGCTAAAACTTCCAAAACTCTTTTGAATAAGAGTGGTGATGGGGCTTCCCTGGTGGCATAGTGGTTGAGAGTCAACCTGCCAATGCAGGGGACACGGGTTCATGTCCCGGACCAGGAAGATCCCACATGTCGCAAAGTGGCTGGGCCCGTGAGCCATGGCTGCTGAGCCGGCGTGTCCGGAGCCTGTGCTCCAGAACAGGAGAGGCCACAATAGTGAGAGGCCCGCAAGGCACAAAAAAAAAAAAAAAAAAAAAAAAAAAAAGGAGTGGTGAGAGTGGGCAACCTTGTCTTTTTCCTGATCTTAGTGGAAATGGTTTCAGTTTTTCAACATTGAGGACAATGTTGGCTGTGGGTTTGTCATATATGGCCTTTATTATGTTGAGGAAAGTTCCCTCTATGCCTACTTTCTGCAGGGTTTTTAATCATAAATGAGTGTTGAATTTTGTCGAAAGCTTTCTCTGCATCTATTGAGATGATCATATGGGTTTTCTCCTTCAATTTGTTAATAAAGTGTATCACGTTGAGTGATTTGCATATATTGAAGAATCCTTGCATTCCTGGAATAAACCCCACTTGATCATGATGTATGATCCTGTTAATGTGCTGTTGGATTCTGTTTGCTAGTATTTTGTTGAGGATTTTTGCATCTATGTTCATCAGTGATATTGGCCTGTAGTTTTCTTTCTTTGTGACATCCTTGTCTGGTTTTGGTATCAGGTTGATGGTGGCCTCGTAGATGAGTTTGGGAGTGTTCCTCCTCCTGCTATATTTTAGAAGCGTTTGAGAAGGATAGGTGTTATCTCCTTTCCAAATGTTTGATAGAATTTGACTGTGAATCCATCTGGTCCTGGGCTTTTGTTTGTTGGAAGATTTTTTATCACAGTTTCAATTTCAGTGCTTGTAATTGGTCTGTTCATATTTGCTATTTCTTCCTGATTCAGTCTTGGCAGGTTGTGCATTTCTAAGAATTTGTCCATTTCTTCCCGGTTGTCCATTTTATTGGCATAGAGTTGCTTCTAGTAATCTCTCAAGTTCTTTTGTATTTCTGCAGTGTCAGTTGTTACTTCTCCTTTTTCATTTCTAATTCTATTGATTTGAGTCTTCTCCCTTTTTTTCTTGATGAGTCTGGCTAATGGTTTATCAATTTTGTTTATCTTCTCAAAGAACCAGCTTTTAGTTTTATTGATCTTTGCTATCATTTCCTTCATTTTTTTTCATTTATTTCTGATCTGATCTTTATGATTTCTTTCCTTCTGCTAACTTTGGGTTTTTTTTTTTTGTTCTTCTTTCTCTAATTGCTTTAGGTGCAAGGATAGGTCTTTTATTCGAGATGTTTCCTGTTTCTTAAGGTAGGATTGTATTGCTATAAAATTCCCTCTTAGAACTGCTTTTGCTGCATCCCATAGGTTTTGGTTCGTCATGTCTTCATTGTCATTTGTTTCTACGTACTTTTTGATTCCTTCAGAGATCACTTCATGATTAAGTAGTGTATTGTTTAGCCTCCATGTGTTTGTATTTTTTACAGATCTTTTCCTGTAATTAATATCTAGTCTCATAGCGTTGTGGTCGGAAAAGATACTTAATACAATTTCAATTTTCTTAACTTTACCAAGGCTTGATTTGTAACCCAAGTTGTGATCTATCCTGGAGAATGATCCATGAGCACTTGAGAAAAATGTGTATTGTGTTGTTTTTGGATGGAATGTCCTATAAATATCAATTAAGTCCATCTTGTTTAATGTATCATTTAAAGCTTGTGTTTCCTTATTTATTTTCATTTTGGATGATCTGTCCATTGGTGAAAGTGGGGTGTTAAAGTCCCCTACTATGAATGTGTTACTGTCGATTTCCCCTTTTATGGCTGTTAGTATTTGCCTTATGTATTGAGGTGCTCCTATGTTGGGTGCATAAATATTTACAATTGTTATATCTTCTTCTTGGATCGATCCCTTGATCATTATGTAGTGTCGTTCTTTGTCTCTTCTAATAGTCTTTATTTTAAAGTCTTTTGTGTCTGATATGAGAATTGCTACTCCAGCTTTCTTTTGGTTTCCATTTGCATGGAATATCTTTTTCCATCCCCTTACTTTCAGTGTGTATGTGTCTCTAGATCTGAAGTGGGTCTCTTGTAGCCAGCATATATATGGGTCTTGTTTTTGTATTCATTCAGCCAATTTGTGTCTTTTGGTGAGAGCATTTAATCCATTTACATTTAAGGTAATTATTGATATGTATGTTCCTATTCCCATTTTCTTAATTGTTTGTGTTTGTTATTGTAGGTCTTTTCCTTCTGTTGTGTTTCCTGCCTAGAGAAGTTCCTTTAGCATTTGTTGTAAAGATGGTTTGGTGATGCCGAACTCTCTCAACTTTTGCTTTTTTGTAAAGGTTTTAATTTCTCCATCAAATATGAATGAGATCTTTGCTGGGTAGCATAATCTTTGTTGTAGGTTTTTCTTCTTCATCACTTTAAATATGTCCTGGCACTCCCTTCTGGCTTGCAGAGTTTCTGCTGAAAGTTCAGCTGTTAACCTTATGGGGATTCCCTTGTGTGTTATTTGTTATTTTTCCCTTGCTGCTTTTAATATGTTTTCTTTGTATTTAATTTTTGATAGTTTGTTTAATATGTGTCTTTGCGTGTTTCTCCTTGGATTTATCCTGTATGGGGCTTTCTGTGATTCTTGGAGTTGATTAAATGTTTCCTTTCCCATTTTAGGGAAGTTTTCAACTATAATGTCTTCAAATATTTTCTCAGTCCCTTTCGTTTTCTCTTCTTCTTCTGGGACCCCTATAATTCGAATATTGGTGCATTTAATGTTGTCCCAGAGGTCTCTGAGAGTTTCCTTAGTTCTTTTCATTCTTTTTTCTTTCTTCTGCTCTGCAGTAGTTATTTCCACTATTTTATCTTCCAGGTCTCTTATCCGTTCTTCTGCCTCAGTTATTTTGCTATTGATCCCATCTAGAGTATTTTTAATTTCATTTATTGTGTTGTTCATCATTGCTTGTTTCATCTTACTTCTTCTAGGTCCTTGTTAAATGTTTCTTGCATTTTCTCTATTCTATTTCCAAGATTTTGGATCATTTTTACTATCATTATTCTGAATTCTTTTTCAGGTAGACTGCCTATTTCCTCTTCATTTGTTAGGTCTGGTGGGTTTTTATCCTGCTCCTTCATCTGCTGTATGTTTTCCTGTCTTCTCATTTTGCTTATCTTACTGTGTTTGGGGTCTCCTGTTTGCAGGCTGCAGGTTCATAGTTCCCATTGTTTTGGGTGTCTGTCCCCAGTGGCTAAAATTGGTTCAGTGGGTTGTGTAGGCTTCCTGGTGGAGGGGACTAGTGCCTGTGTTCTGGTGGATGAGGCTGGATCTTGTCTTTCTGGTGGGCAGATCCACGTCTGGTGGTGTGTTTTGGGTTGTCTGTGGCCTTATTATGATTTTAGGCAGCCTCTCTACTAATGGGTGGTGTTGTGTTCCTGTCTTGCTAGTTGTTTGGCATAGGGTGTCCAGCAATGTAGCTTGCTGCTCATTGAGTGCAGCTGGGTGCTGTTGTTGAGGTGGAGATCTCTGGGGGATTTTTCCACTTGATTTTATGTGGAGCTGGGAGGTCTCTTGTGGACCAGTGTCCTGAAGTTGGCTCTCCCAACTCAGAGACAGAGCACTGACTCCTGGCTGCAGCACCAAGAGGCTTTCATCCACACGGTTCAGAATAAAAGTGAGAAGAAGAAAGAAAGAAAAGAAAAGAAAGAAAGAAAGGAAGGAAGGAAGGAAGGAAGAAAGGATAAAATAAAGTTATTAAAATAAAAAATAATTATTAAGAAAAAATAAAAAAAACAAAATTGACGGATAGAACCCTAAGACAAATGGTGAAAGCAAATCTATACAGACAAAATCTCACACAGAAGCATACACATACACACTCACAAAAAGAGGAAAAGGGGAGAAAATAATAAATCTTGCTCTCAAAGTCCACGTCCTCAACTTGGGATGATTTGTTGTCTATTCAAGTGTTTCACAGATGCAGGGTACATCAAGTTGATTGTGGAGCTTTAATCCACTGCTTCTGAGGCTGCTGGGAGAGATTTCCCTTTCTCTTCTTTGTTTGCACAGCTCCCGGGGCTCAGCTTTGGATTTGGTCCTGCCTCTGGGTGTAGGTCACCTGAGGGCATCTGTTCTTAGCTCAGACATGATGGGGTTAAAGGAGTAGCTGCTTCAGGGGCTCTGGTTCACTCAGGCCAGGGCGAGGGAGGGGTACAGATGCGGGGCAAGCCTGCGGAGGCAGAGGCCAGTGTGACGTTGCACCAGCATGAGGTGCGCCGTGCGCTCTACCTGGGAAGATGTCCCTGGATCCCGGGACCCTGGCAGTGGCAGGCTGCACAGGCTTCCCGGAAGGGGAGGTGTGGATAGTGACCTGTGCTTGCACACAGGCTTCATGGTGGCTACAGCAGCCTTAGCGTCTCACGCCCTTCTCTGTGGTCTGTGCTGATAGCCGCTGCTCGCGCCCGTCTCTGGAGCTCCTTTAAGCAGTGCTCTTAATCCCCTCTCCTCGCGCACTAAGAAATAAAGAGGGAAGAAAAAGTCTCTTGCCTCTTCGGCTGGTCCAGACTTTTCCCCGGACTCCCTCCCAACTAGCCGTGGTGCACTAACCCCCTGCAGTCTGTGTTCACGCCGCCAACCCCAGTCCTCTCCCTGCGATCCGACCGAAGCCCAAGACTCAGCTCCCAGCCCCGCCCGCCCCAACGAGTGAGCAGACAAGCCTCGGGCTGGTGAGTGCTGGTCAGCACCGATCCTCTGTGCGGGAATCTCTCCACTTTGCCCTCTTCACTCCGTTGCTGCGCTCTCCTCCGCGGCTCCAAAGCTTCCCCCATCCGCCACCCACAGTCTCTGCCCGTGAAAGGGCTTCCTAGTGTGTGGAAACCTTTCCTCTTTCATGGCTCCCTCCCACTGGTGCAGGTCCCATCCTTATTCTTTTGTCTTTGTTTATTCTTTTTTCTTTTGCCCTACCCAGGTACATGGGGAGTTTCTTGCTTTTTGGGAGTTCTGAGGTCTTCTGCCAGTGTTCAGCAGGTGTTCTGTAGGAGTTGTTCCATGTGTAGATGTATTTCTGGTGTATCTGTAGGTGAAGTCTGCTTTCAAGGGAAAAAACCCTAGGAAGAAATCCATTCAGGCTCAAAAGAGGGAATTGAGAGGTCAGTTCTGGGAGCTGGAAATCCAAGCTCAAGATGCCAGCACGTTTTCTTCTTCTCAGTCCTCTTTCTTTGTCTTTCCAATGGCCACCTTTTTGCTGTGTCCTCACGTAAATGTCCCTTTATGAACATGAGCCCTTAGTATTTCTTTGTATGTCCAAATAACCCCTCATTCAAAGAAATTATTCTGTGTCATAGCTTAGATTCCACATATAAGTGATATCATATGGTATCTGTCTTTCTCTTTCTGACTTACTTCACTTAGTATGATAATCTCTAGGTCCATCCATGTTGCTGCAAATGACATTATTTTGTTCATTTTTATGGCTGAGTAATAGTCCATTGTATATGTACCACATCTTCTTTATCCATTCCTCTATTGATGGACATTTAGGTTGTTTCCATGTGTTGGCCATTGTGAATAGTGCTGCCATGAACATAGGTGTGCATGTATCTTTTTGAATTATAGTTTTGTATGGATATATGCCCAGGAGTGGGATGATATGGTAATTCTATTTTTAATTTTCTGAGGAACTTCCATAATGTTTTACACAGTGGCTGCACCAACTCACCTTCCCACCAAGAGTGTAGGAGGGTTCCCTTTTCTCCACACCCTCTCCAGCACTTGTTATTTGTAGACTTTTTAATGATTGCCATTCTCACCTGTGTGAGGTGGTATCTCATTGTAGTTTTGATTAGCATTTCTCTAATAATTAGCGATGTTGAGCATCTTTTCATGTGCCTGTTGGCCATCTGTATGTCTTCTTTGGAGAAATGTCTACTTAGGCCTTCTGCCCAGTTTTCAATTAGGTTTTTTGTTTGTTGTTGTTCAGTTGCATGAGCTGTTTATATATTTTGGAAATTAAGCCCTTGTCCATTGCATTGTTTGCAAATATTTTCTCCCATTCCATAGGTTGTTTTTTCATTTTGTTTATGGTTTCCTTTGCTGTGAGCACTGCTTTCTTGATCACATTTCACTACATAGGACCCTGGACTTTCATGCTCAAGTTTCCCAAGCCATCTTCCACGTCCCATGAGACCCCTTTCTTCAAGACCTGGTCCAGTGTGCACCACACCCCTTGGCCCTTGAGTAACTGTTGCCATAGGTGTGAATGGAGCTTGAACAAGCAGGCCAGGGTGTGCATATTCCTGTGTGTAGGACTGGAAAGACCAAGAGCTGGAGTTGGATAGAGAAGTGGGTGTACGGCCATCAGTAATCCCAAAATTAGTCAGAGAGACTTGGTCCCTAGTGTAAAGAGGGCCTTGCTTCAGAGATTTATTCCAAGATTTTTGTTGGTTTGTTCTATAAACTTGGAGTTAGAATAAGCAGACTAGTCATAGAAAATTAAGATAATAAACAGACTAATCATGGAAAAATTAAGATAAAAGAAAACTGAAGAAAGTGTGCTGTTAATAAGAGACTCTTAAGGGTTAAAGAAACCCTAAAGTGAAAATTATATTACCAGGAAGGTGATTTATTTATTGTTTGTTTGGTCAGAGTATAAAGATTTTTAGAACACCCCAAGTTGTATATTTTACCTTTTCTCATGAGCCAGTTCTTGAGGAAGGATGGAAAGTTACTTCCTGTTTCTTCATAAGTGTTCTCATAGAATTTAATACAGACTAGAAAGTGATTTTTTAAATGCTTTATGCCAGCCTTCCTGAAGTTATGCTCAGCTGTACTGATTGCCTCTGTGGCTATAAAGTGGCAAAATTTGTGATTTGAAAGCAAAATAATGACATGTTCTGATCATTCCCTGAACCTACCTTAGTATTTCATGCTCAGGGTGGGAGGATGGCTACAGAGATGTTTTCATGGACTAGCTCTTGCTCCCTTCCTGAAAAGACATGAAGGTGGCCTTTTGCTCTAGACTGAAGGATCAGCTATCTAAATTTATATGCATTCCCTCCTTTTATTCTGGTTTATGTCCACACATGCAGGATTTAAGCAGTATGAAGTATGTATCCCCCAAAAACAGAATCATAGAAAGATAGATAACATATAACTATTAATACATTTGCATTTTGCAGAGGGCCTTAAAGTGATGAATCTTACGATTTGGTTATGTAGATAACAGCTATCATCGTGCATACTTAAAATTGTCTGACTGGAGATACAAATGTTAATTGTACATCTTTTTAACAATTGATTTTAACACTATACAGTTGTCACTCAGAAATTTTTTAGTTTTTAATCACAGAGATAAGGTAATTGTTAAAAACTGAAATGAAATCAGTAAGGACCGGATAAGGAAGGTGAAAGTGAGTAAGAAAAATAAAGGGGCTAAACAGAAATACAGTTGGGTCTATTGATGAGGCCAATAAAAGTAAACAATGCAAATTATCCTCACTAGGCTGAAGGGATTTGCAGTGTTAAAAGGCCTCCTTTCCACTTTAAAACAAAATAAACAAACACCTTCCTTTCTCTGTCTACAAACTCATAAAAATATCATTGTCTCCATCTGTCCTAGGGTGTGTGATCAGATCAGAAGGATGTTTTGACAGTCCAAATGTAGATTAGGGCAAGGATAATATAAGTCACAAATTTTGCTAATGGAATAAAAAAATCAGCATCCTTATTCACGGACATTCATATTTCTCAAATTAGCTGAACTATACAAAATGACATCTTTGATTTATAACTACCTATTTTATTTCTTCTAATTTGGGCAACTTTGCAAATTACACGTTATTGGTTTATGTAATTTTCTTTTGAGATATGGTATTTTAACTGTTTTATCTTTGATTAGTAAATACAGAGTTTATACAGTTGTAGTGAATTCTGCTCAGCAGGCATGAAAGTTTAGACATTAAACTTTGGAACTATTACATGGCAGAGTTTGGAGTAGGAAGAGATGGTAGTGAAAGTGTATCTTTGATAGTGTTACAGACGAAGCATCATGGAGTCCAAAATTTTTGACAGCTATTTTCAGGTGTTATATTGCCAATCTGGTACCGTCTCTCTGCCAAAACTCCAGGTGCTTATGTGAACACGTACTCAACGCCATAGAACAGATTAGAAAATGCACAAAAGATGTCATTCCCCAGGAAATAAGCAGTTATGGTTGGCATTTTGCAGAGCATATTGAAATAAAGTATACCTTACATTTCAGGATGACATGGACCAGGCATAGAACTATAGAAATACTGTTGGTGAAATCTGAAGTTTGAGATCTTTCTGTCAGAGAGACTGAAATTAGGCAACGTTCAGTATAGATTGGCATGGTACACACATATAGACTCAGAATGTAAACATTCAGACAAAACTGGTTTAGAATACAGTTCCCTAATGTGGACAGCCTGGAAGTTAATGCAGAATCACTCTGCATACTATTCCTAGTTCTTGAAAATACAGCCAAATAATTTTTGAAAATCTATCACTCCTAATAAGTTGTATGTAGTTTTATTTTTAATTAATTAATTTATTAATTTATTTATTTTTGGCTTTGTTGGGTCTTTGTTTCTGTGTGAGGGCTTTCTCTAGTTGTGGCAAGTGGGGGGCACTCTTCATCGCAGTGCATGGGCCTCTCACTGTCGTGGCCTCTCTTGTTGCAGAGCATAAGCTCCAGAAGCACAGGCTCAGTTATTGTGTCTCATGGGCCTAGTTGCTCCGCGGCATGTGGGATCTTCCCAGACCAGGGCTCAAAGCTGTGTCCCCTGCATTGGCAGGCAGACTCTCAACCATTTTGCTACCAGGGAAGGCCTGTATGTAGTTTTTATAATTTGTATTTTGTGTTGTGGAATTATTCATTCTCATGTAATTTTGAGGATTTAAGAAAAAAAAATCCTGATTAAAAAAAGGGTTTAAAAAGTAGGTATGTATAAGGAGAGTTTTTAAATTGCATAAACTCACACTAAAAATTACACTTAGGATTCAGGTGCTTAGATTTGCAAAACAGGTAACAATTACTCAGGCTGAATGGTGTTTGAATGGAATAAAGTTTATTATTTTCTGGGTGGGTTTCACATAATCCTTGAATGCATAGGATAAAACAGGCTGTAGTCTATGGTTTTTGTACCTAAAATCACTCAGTTTCCCAGGATGAAATTTCTGTTCTTTCTGAAAATGCATGTGTCACAGAACAAAATAATGACAGAAATAACTTGGCCCTAGGTCTGCTCCTTAACTCTCCATCCCAACGGTATCATTTTTGTGGGGGACAGAATTAAAAGTTTAATATGATACCACTTTGACAGAGTGGGCCTAAGAGCTAATTGCTGCATTTCCTAAAGTGCAATCTAAATATTCCTCACCTAGCCTCCCAGGATATCTCAACTGATTAGGAGTGTGGTTACCAGGCAAAATGCAAAAGTAAGGTTTAAAAACATTCCACTTCCTGTTCACAATGGAATTTAGTTGGTCTGATAAATCATGTATGTGCTATCAATTCTCTCTTTTATTGATGATAGGTCAATAAGAGCATATGCAGTTTTAACTCTGCAAATGGACATGTCATACTTTGGATGTAAAATATTAAATTTGAAAAAATTTAAGCATCCATTATTTAAAATGCAAGTAGGTGGCTTTGTTGAAATACTTGCGTTTCCTAGATGCAGACTGTTCTCTCATACCACTTTGCCTCCACACAAGCTCCCTAGAAAGATCTCTCTCCTTGTTCTAGTTTGGCTAATTCCTGTTCATCTGTTAAAACTCATCTTGGCCATCACATTTTCCAGGCATCCTTCTTTAATATTCTTCTGCCCAATTCAGCTAGTTGATTTTGGATATCCTTCCTGTGTACTTTTGTCTGTCATAAGACATTATCATCCAATATTGCATTCATGGCTTAGCTTATCTGTCTTACCAGAGAACACCAAATTTATCTTTTAACTCTGAATTATCAAGGCTTAATAGAGTACCTGGTAGATAATAGGTGCTCAATACTAGTTGCCTAAGAAATTAACGTTTAGAAGAAGTACTACAGCATACCAATGAAGCAAGGAATCAGGGCAGGCTTCTGATAAAGACTTTGACATGTTAAATGGTGAAATATTAGTTACCATCAGTGGAACTGTCTTATTACTGGATACCTAGAACAGGTCATACCTTATGAACCTCATGAATGTATACTTCTGCTGAAGAGACCTCTATTAGAGGAGACTGAGTTATATTTAACCAAGAAGACATTGCTGGCGTTAGAGCTAAGCTAACTTAAAAAGGTCATAAAATGGAAGACTGCTGATGGAGGTTTCTAACACACCAATATCATCATCATCCTTGTTAACATGTACTGAGTGCCTGCTCTGCAACAGGCACCATTAAGCATTTTCTGTGAATAATTTTTATTTGACCAGCACAACAATCTTATGAAATAGGCATTGGTATTTTATACAAACTACAGATGAGAAAACTGAGGCTTAGGGAGAATAAGTAACTTGTCCAAAATCAGATAGTAAATGTGTGAGGCAGAATTCACACACCAGTCTGTTTGTCTCCGGTGCCCATGATCTTCACTGTTGGGCTATCCTGTTTCCATTATGTACAACACAGATGTGTCCACAGGTGTTTCATTTCCTTACTGCCACTACCAGGTATTTTCTAACTCTTCCCCTTCTAGTCAGTGGATCCTGTAACAGCCTGTGATTCCCCAAACCAAAATCCTGCTTCTTATCTATCCCAATGTTCATCTAGGAGCAAGAATAATTGATGAGGTTTGGATAGAATAAAAGAAAAGTTTGGTCCTTCCACTTTAAGCTCCCACTTGTAATCCTCCAGCTCCTTCTGCTCTAGTATTAATTATGCAGAAGGGAACATAGAATTAAAATGTGAGGAAATGGGTGGAGAGGTGGAAGTAAACTCCATTCTGCTTCTTTAATCCTGATCTTAATTGCCATAGCTGACACTTCTACTGAAGCATTGCCAATATAGACTGTGTGTTAAAAAGAAAAGAGGAAGGATGAGAAAAGGGAACAGTGTGGAAAATATGAGGTTAAGTACCATTCAGCTTTTTTTCTTTTGCCTTCTACCAGACAAATTCCCCTTATTACCACATCCACTTATCCCTTGTAGAAATAAACATTTCTATTGAAATATGATATACATATAAAAGTGCACAAATCATAAATGTACAGTTTGATGAATTTTCAAAAAATGAACACACCATTTGTAATCACCATCCACATCGATAAACAGAACATCATCAATACATTGTGGCTTTAAATTATATTTTACTGATGACTAATTAGGAAGAACACCTTCTCATGTGATTAACAGACATTTCAATAACTTATTTAATGAGAAGATTCTTCAAGTCTTGCCTATTTTTTTTTACTGTGTTGTCTTTTTCTTATTAATTTGTGAGGTTTTAAAAAATATTCTTGACATAATCCTTTATCCGTTGTATGTATTGCAAATATTTTCTCCCCCTTATTTACTTGCCTTTGAATGGTGTCTTTAATGAGCTTAGCTTTTTAATTTTTATGTAATTTTTAAAATAATTTTATGTAATTCAAAAAATTCTAATGTAATACAATTTATAAATAATTTTC
Organism: Mesoplodon mirus; assembly: GCF_964341445.2. NCBI lineage: Eukaryota > Metazoa > Chordata > Mammalia > Artiodactyla > Ziphiidae > Mesoplodon > Mesoplodon mirus. The sequence continues at coordinate 158,381,466 of NC_138977.1, forward strand.
TAATACTACATTTTGTGTTCTGTCAAAGAAATATTTGGCTTCTAATAAATTATAAAGCTATTTTCTTATCTTCCAGAAGCTATATTTTCTCTCATAAATTTATATCTATAATCCAACTAAAAGTGGTTTTCGTGGGTGGTGTGAATTGTGCAAGAATCATTTTTTCTTCTGAACATGCAGGTAACCCAGAATTGTTTATTGAAGAGCCATCCTTTCTCCACAGCGCTGTGTCATCTTTGCCCTAGTCAAGTGTTGGTGTAGGTGAAAATCTGTTTCTGGATTTTTTTTGCTCCCTTGCTTTCATTGTCTAAATGTCAATATCATATTCCTTCAATTAAGGTAGCAGTGTAAGCCTTCGAACTTTGTTCTTCCAAATTTGGCTATTTGTGGCTCTTTACATTTCCATTAACATTGAAACCGATTGTCCTTTTTTTAAAAAAAACAAAGTATCTGTTGGAATTTGTACAGGATCTGCATAAAATAGGGAAATCAATTTGAAGAAAATTGAAACCTATAAATACTGTCTTCTAATCCAAAAACTTGACATAACCTCTCAGTTTTCTAGATCATTTTAATACTTTTCACAATATTTTATTGATTTATGTGTTGAGAAATTTTACATATTTTGTCCTATTTCTTTGTTGTTTGAGTTTTTGATACTATTTAAAATGTCAATTTTTAGTTTCATTTTCTAATTGGTGGTACAATACATATAAATCCTTTTGCTTTTTTTATATTGTTCTTCTGTGCAAAGGCATTGCTAAAGTCTCTTATTTAATAATTTAGCTATATATCATTTTAGATTTTCTAAATGTTCTATCATGTAAACTGTGAATGAGTTTTATTTCTTCATTTTCCATTCATGAGCATTTCCCTTCTTTCCTTCTTCTCTTCCTCCCTCTCCTCTTCCCTCCTTTCCTTCTTTCCTCCCTCCCTTCCTTTTTTCTCTTGTTTTGTTTTTGCCTTTATTATACTAGTAGGGACCTACAACATGAGGAGAATATAAGGGGTGATAGTGTACATGTTATCTCATCCTAGTCTCAGGGGGAAAACTTTTAATACTATATAGCATTAATACAAGGTTTGCTGTAGATACAATTTTATAAATACTCTGTATCACGTAAGTAAGTTTTCTTCTAATTATAGTTTTCTGAGGTATTTTAATTTTGGTGTTTAATTATTTCACATGCCTCTTTTGCTGCTATTGAGATCATCATATGAGTTTTCTTCTTTATTCTGTTAATGCAGTTAATTATTTTAATTTTAGAATCCTAAAACAACCTTGCTTTTTGGAATAAATATAACTGTTGTAATATAATTTTAATATACATTTGAATTTGATTTGCTCATTTTTTTTCAGGTTTTGCATTGTTCATGTAAGATATTAGTTTGTAAATTTTCATTCTTAAAAATGAACTAATTATTTGGTATCAAGATTTCATCAGCCTTAAAAAGTGACTTGTGAACTGTTTCTTTCTTTCTTTCTTTCTTTTTTTTTTTTTTTTGATTATTTCTCTGGACTAGTCTGTATGGATAGTTGTTATTTTTCTTAAAATAATTGAAAGAAATCGTTATAAATTTGTCTGGTTCTTACATTTCTTTGTTATTATTGGAAGATTTTAGTTTCAATTTCAATTTGTTGAATAAATATAGAACAAAGTTGTTTATTGCAAGGTTTCTATCTTTTATAATAAAATCTGTAAAAGAAATCCATCTATTTTTTCCTGATACTGGTAATTAATACTTTCTTTCATATATATATAATTTTAAATGTTAATTTTTAGAATATAAAAAAGCAATTAACTTTCGTATATTGACCTTGTATCCTGTAACCTTTCTATACTCATTAATCCAGGAATTTTTTTGTAGATTCTTTGAGACTTTCTACATAGACAATAATGCTATCTATTAACAAATACAATTTTATTACATACTTTTCAATCTATAGATCTTTATTTCACTTTCTTATCTTATTGCACCAGCTGCAACTTCCACTACGATGTTGAATAGGAGTAGTGAGAAAGGACAGCTTTGTCTTGTTCCTGATCTCAGTGGGAAGGCATCCAGTTTTTCACCTTTAAGTATGATACTAGTTTTTCTATAAATGTTCCTTATCAAACTGAGAAAGTTCCTCTCTATTTCCAGTTTGCTGAGGGTTTTTTTTTTTTTAATCATGAATGGATGTTAGATTTTGTCAAATGCTTTTTCTGCAACAATTAAGATAATCATATGAATTTTCTTAAGCCTGTTGATACAGTGGATTGTACTGGCTGATTTTTGAGTGTTGAACAAGGCTTGCATACCCAAAATAAATCCCATTTGGTCATAGTACTTAGTTTTTTATACATTGTTGGATTCAATTTTCTAGAATTTTGTTGAGGATTTTTGCATCTATGTTCATGAGAGATATCATTCTGTGGTTTTCCTTTCTTATAATGTGTTTATCTGGTTTTGGTATTAGGGTAATGTTGGTCTCATAGAATGATTTAGGAAATGTTTGCTCTCCTTTTTTCTTGAAAAGATTGTGGAGAATTGGAATCATTTCTTTCTTAAATGTTTATTAGAGCTCACCAGTGAAACACTCTAGGACCGGTGTTATCTTTTTTGAAATATTATTAACTATTCAATTTATTTAATATAAATATTTATATTATTTGCTTTTTCTTGTGTAGGTTTTGGTAGTTTGTGTTGTCAAGGAATTAGTTCATTTCATTAAGTTATTAAATTTATGGGCATAGAATTGTTCATAATATTCATGTTATCCTTTTATTGTCCATGAGATCACTAGTGATTTCTCTTTCATTTCTAGTAGTGATAATTTGCATCTTTTCTCCTTTTTTCTTTGTTAGCCTGGCTAGAGTTTTATCAATTCTATTAACCTTTTCAGATTTGGGGTTGATTGGTTTTATCTAATGTTTTTCTTTAATATTTCAATAGTTTCTGTTTTTATTTTTATGGTTTCTTTTCTTATGCTTGTCTTAGGTTAAATTCCTCTTCTTTCTCTAGTTTTCTAATGTGAAAATTTATATTATTGATTTTATATCATTCTTCTTTTCTGATATATGCATTTGATGTTATAAATTTCCCTCTAAACATTACTTTCACTGAATCCCATAAATTTTGATAAGTTGTATTTTTTATTTTCATTTAGTTCAAAATGTTTTTTAATTCCTCTAGAGACTTTCTGATCCATGTGCTATTTAGAAATATATTTAATCTCCAATGTTTGAGAATTTTTTGTTATTGATTTATAATTCTATTGTCATCTGAGAACATACTTTGTATGAGTCTTATGCCTTTAACTTTAATAAGGTGCATTTCACGGCCTAGAATGTGGTCTATCTTACTGATCCATGTGAGCTTGACAAAAATGTGTATTCTGCTCTTACTGGGTAGAGTTTTCTATGAATGTCAGTTAGATCAAATTTACTGATAGTGTTGCTTAGATCAACAGTGCTCTTATTGGTTTCTCTGCCTGTGGTATCTTATCAATTACTGAGAGGTGATGAAGTCTCCAAATACAATAGTGGATTTGTGTATTTCTACTTTCAGTTCTATTAGTTTTCCTTCATAGTTTGATGTTCTGTTGTTAGGTGCATACACAGCAAAAATTGTTATATCTTCTTGGAGATGCTTTTATTGGTATGTAGTGTCTCTCTTTATCCTTGATAACTTTTCTTGATCTGAGATTTGCTTTGTCTGAAATTAAAACAGATACTCCAGCTTTCTCTTTAGTAGTGTTAAGGTGATGTATCATTCTTCATTCCTTTACTTTTAATTTACATGAGTGTTTATATTTAAAGTGTGTTTCTTGTAAAGACATACAGGTGTTTTTTTTTTTTTTTTTTAACTGGAGTATAGTTGATTTACAATGTTGTGTTAGTTTCTTCTGTACAGCAAAGTGAATCAGTTATACATATACATGTATCAACTCTTTCTTTAGATTCTTTTCCCATATAGGTCATTACAGAGATTTGAGTAGACTTCCCTGTGCTATGTAGTTGATCCTTATTAGTTATCTATTTTATATATAGTAGTGTGTATATGTCAATCCCAATCTCCCAATTTATCCCTCCCTCCCCTTATCCCCTGGTAAACATAAGTTTGTTTTCTACATCTCTAACTCTATTTCTGCTTTGTGGATAAGTTCATTTGTACCCTTCTTTTTTTTTTTTTTAGATTCCACATATAAGAATATCATATTTGTCTTTCTCTGAGTTACTTCACTTAGTATGAGAATCTCTATGTCCATCCATGTTGCTGCATATGGCATTATTTCATTCCTTTTTATTGCTGTGTAATATTCCATTGTATATATGTACTGCATCTTCTTTATCCATTCCTCTGTTGGTGGACATTTATGTTGCTTCCATGTCCTGGCTATTGTAAATAGTGCTGCAATGAACATTGGGGTGCATGTATCTTTTCAAAGTATGGTTTTCTCTGGATATATGCCCAAGAGTGGGATTGCTGGATCAAATGTTAGCTCTATTTTTAGTTTTTTAAGGAACCTCCATACTGTTCTCCATAGTGGCTGTATCAATTTACATTCCTACCAACAGTGCAAAAGGGTTCCTTTTTCTCCACACCCTCTCCCACATTTATTGTTTGTAGATTTTTTGATAATAGCCATTTGGACCTGTGTGAGGTGATACCTCATTGTAGTTTTGATTTGCATTTCTCTGATGAAAAGATGCTCAACATCACTAATTATATGCTTTTTGGCCATCTGTATGTCTTTGGAGAAATGTCTATTTAGATCTCTTGTCCATTTTTGGATTGGTTTTTTTTTTTTTATCGAGCTGCATGAGCTCTTTGTATATTTTGGAGATTAATCCCTGGTTGGCTGCTTCATTTGCAGATATTTTCTCCCATTCCAAGGGCTGTATTTTTGTTTTGTTTATGGTCTCCTTTGCTGTGCAAAAACTTTTGAGTTTAATTAGGTTTCATTTGTTTATTTTTGTTTTTACTTTTTTTTGGAAAATAAGTTTACTGGATATAGATCTTGCTGTGATTTATGTCAAAGGGTATTCTGCCTATGTTTTCCTCTAAGACTTTTACAGTATCTGGTCTTACATTTAGGTCTTTAATCCATTTTGAGTTTATTTTTGTGTATGGTGTCAGGGAATGTTCTAATTTCATTCATTTACATGTAGCTGTACAGTTTTCCCAGCATCACTTATTGAAGAGACTGTCTTTTCTTAGTTGTATAATCTTGCCTCCTTTATCATATATTAGGTGACCATAGTTCATGGGTTTATCTCTGGGCTTTCTATCCTGTTCCCCTGATCTATATTTCTGGGTTTTTTTGTGCTAGTACCATACTGTTTTGATGCCTGTAGCTTTGTAGTATAGTCTGAAGTCAGGGAGCCTGAATCCTCCAGCTGCTTTTCTTTCTCAAGATTGCTTTGGCCATTTGTGGTCTTTTGTGTTTCCATAAATTTTAAAACATTTTTGTTCTAATTCTGTGAAAAATGCCATTGGTAATTTGATAGGGATTGCATTGAATCTGTAGATTGCTTTGGGTAGTATAGTCCAAGTATAGTCCAATCCAAGAACATGGTATATCTCTCCATTTGTGTCATCCTTTATTTCTTTTATCAGTGCCTTATAGTTTTCTGAGTATAGGTCTTTTGCCTCCTTAGGTAGCCTTATTCCTATGTATTTTATTCTTTTTGATGTGATGGTAAATAGGTTATTTTTTATATATTCTAAAAATCTGTCTTTTAATTGGTGTTATTAGACCATTCACATTTAAAGTAATACTGATATAGTTGGATAAATATTTGCCATGATTATAATTATTTTCTATTTGTTACATTCATTCTTTTTTTCCTCTCTTTTTCTGCCTTTTTCTTGTTTTAATTGAACATTATATATGGTTCCATTTTCTCTCCTCTATTAGCATATTTGTATATTGGTTTTTAACCAATCTAATTCCACTTTCAAATAACACTATACTGCTTCAAGTATAGTACAAGTAACTTTCAGAGTATTCACAATTCCTCCCTCCCATTCCTTGTGATATTGCTGTTTTTATTTATTTACAGGCTATAATTACCCAAAACATTATTGCTATTATTACTTTAATAAAGTTTTTTGTAGCTCAATTGAGAAAATAATTATTTTACCTTCATTATTTCTTCTCTTTTATCCTTTCTTTATGTAGAGTTGAGATTCTTGCCTATGTCACTCTCTTCTCCTAAAATAGTCTTCTAGCACATCTTCCAATACATGTCAACTCCCTCTGGTTCCCATACAATATGAGGTAAGCACTATTCTTCTGCTGGAGAGGAATTACCTCAATTTTTGTTTATTTGGGAAAGATGTTACTTCACTTTTGGAAAATAAGTTTACTGGATGTAGAATTTTAGGTTAGTGATTTTTTTCTTTCAACATTTTAAATTAAAAAAAAAAATACCCCACTCTCTTGCCTGCATGGTTTCTGAAGAAATTTGCTATATATTCTTACTCTTGTTCCTTTGTAAGGAAGGTTTCTTTTTTTTCCTCTCCTCTGGCTTCTTTCAAGATTTTCTCTCTTTAAAGTTGATATGTTACACAGAAATATTTGTGATTCTACAGTTCTTATTTTAAAATAGTAAATGTCTTGGCAATTTTTGTTCATACACCTTACATCATGTAAAATTTGAGGTCCAAATTTTTATCTCCATCTTATAGACATTCAAAGAGGCATTGAGAGTTAATAAGTGATTTGGTAGTCTCCAGAACCAGTGCCCTAAATTACTATGCTATATTTGTTCCCACCAGTAGTATCATGCCTTTTCTAAAGTAGTCTAGTAAAAGCAAATGCTGAATGACTAGTCTCCTCATCTCAAGCTCTCATCTTTTACTGTGTGGGCTTCTTATCTCCCAGGTTCCATCTCTAAGTCCCCTCTGGATTTCCCTCCTTGCAGCAAATAAGAAATCAATGCTAAGCAGTATGTAGTTACCATGATCACTGTCTTTCTTATTGTATAGGTTGCATGTCTAAATATAATGATAATGTATATTTCCTTCTTGTCCACTTGTAACAAAATTCTAATTATAACTACCATACTGGTAACAGACATAATGTTGCTTCAATACACTAACACAGATTTGCAATTTAAATAATATCTAGGTATAACTTACCCATTAGAAAAAAAAAGAAAAAAAAGCATGTAAGAGCTTACACAGTAGAAACACTGCTTGTTGTGTATGTCTATAATTAATGACCCAGTATCCTTACTGTATGATCAGTGAATGAAAAAATGGCATGGAAATCCAACAAGTTTTACAAAGAGATCCATCAGTAATGTGTAATTTTTATTTGTTAAATTTCCCCATGATTAATGTCAAATTCATAGTTGTAACATTTGTTTTTACATATCTCTAGACAGGAAAGCCACATGAGGTCATCTTCCTTGCTTGACTCTTTAGTTCTGATCTGGAATAATGCATATTCTCCTCACCTAGGGGTTCTCAGGCTTCAGAGGGCTTATTTAAGATGTTTCTCTATGCAAATGAGATACAAAATATCTTTTTTCCTCTTTAATAAGTTTATCTGATTATCTTGATAGCATTTTTTATACATCTTGCTTACTGGTTTACTCCAATGAAGTCCATGCTTTGGTCACCCAGACTTTCAGGCAGTGTTCCCTTTCAAAAAATTTAAAGAGAAGGGAAGTCCAGAATGTACTCCTTCTCCCCACCCCCTGTGCATTAATGTTATGTAATATTTTACTTAGCCAAATTTGTTAGAGTTTGGATATTTATTTTTACAATTGAGACTATAATAGAAATGTAATAAAGCATTTTATATCTTTTTTTAAGAATTTAAAATATATGAACTGAAAAAGAAAAGTAATACTTACAAGAAATTCTCACCATCCACCTACCATACCGCCCATTGCAGCCTTTGGTATATTTCAGGTCTGAAGGCTTCTCTTTAATTACAGAGCAGAAGATAAAGAGGGAGTTAGAGCTTAGAATTCTAAATGTAAAACATAATATATTCATCAAAGACATAAAACAAACACAATCAACTATATGTTTAGGTTAGTACAGAGAAAGAGATAACTGATTTTAAATTCTCACATATAGAAGGAAAATGTACAGAAGGAAAATGGAGAAGGGAATCATTTTTGAAGAAAATACTAGAAACTAACTAGTATATAGATATACTAGTCAATCTTAAAATGACCAACCACTCCCTCCTCTCCATGAACCGCATATCATGTTAAGAGGAGCATTTATTTCTCCACCCCTTGAATCTGGGATGGCTTTTGATCAACAGAGTGCAGAAAAGGAGGCATTAAGAGATCATCAGTTTCTGCTTCTCTACCCTTGAAAAGTTCACACTTAGGCTACTCCCTTTCAGAAGCCAGAAACATGGAGAGGTCACATGGAGGAAAACTTAAGAGACCTACTTGCCAGCAGTTCTCAGCCAACAGCTAGCAACAGCTGCCAGTCATGTGAGGGAGCAACCTTGGATATTGTAGCGCATTCAAGCCCCCATATGACTATAGCCCTAGTTGATGTCATGTGGATAAACCATCCAACTGAGTCCAGTCTACTCACAGAATGGTGAGAGAATGTTAAGACCCTAAGTTTTGGGGTAGGTTTCTATGCAGCAGTTGATATATAAATATATATGTGATGGAAATAGTTGACCAGGGTGTGAACTTGGTAAACAAAGTCCAGTATAGAAGTAAACATATTAGGCTGACAATGGCAAAGGGAATTTAAGATAAATACCTGGCTAATATATGTATCCTAGTTAAATAAAATATCCTCATACAGGATACAGATTTTTTCATTTTAGGTATTTGAAAGTAAAGGAGATAAAATTTTGGAAAGCATCTCTTCACAGTGCAGTTGCATACCTAATGTGCAAAGAAATAGAAGAGTTTAGTGATACTTGATAAAAGCCAAATTTTCTATGTTATTTAAAGAGAAAAAGCACAAAAAGAAGAAAAAAAATCCTTACATATAAGTTATTTTAAAAAGAGAATTATCAAAAGTTTACTGAAAAATATGGAGGCAGGGGGAAGAATAGAAATGTAATTCTGGGATGAAAAAGTAACTTTCAGTAACAGAAGTGAAACAAAGTCTGAAGGTGTTACCATATGCCCTTTTCTCTCATAATCCTTTTTTCATATATGTTGTGGAAATGACCTTACTCAATTTTAAATGACTTGTTCATATGTGTTTCATATCACTAAACTATAAACATTTCCAGGGCAGAGATTAGTCCTGTTTACATTTTTATCACTAGGATAATATAGACATCAATGGATGGGTGTTTAGTGAATGAATGGATGAATAAATGATTTAGTATAAACTGATATGTGAAATTAGTTGTTAAATGCAAAATCAACCTATTGGCAGAAGCAGGTTCTTTGTCAGAGATGCCTGTGTTATTTTTATGGGGTGTTCTAATTCTCTTGACTTGACACTCGAAGAAAGCTGGAAAATGCTCTCTTCTAGAGAGCCCAAGAGACTGACCATAATATATAAGGGAGAATGTGAAGAATGCATTTAAAAAAAATCAATAAATATATACACTAAAACCTAAAGTTTTACAACAGCCCTTAGAGTTGCAAACAAACTAATTCTCAATATATACCAATCATTTTAAGTCACTGAGCACCAAATATGTGCTAAGCATTTTATCTGGAGACATGCATGTGGATACTCTATGGTCCCTGCTCTGAAGAGGTCATGGGACATTGGGCAAGATTGAAATGTAAGAAGGGGGCCATTAAAGAAGTGCCTATATGTGCAAAGGGATTAGTCTAAAGTCCTTTGATTTTATTATCTTTTTATAAGCACACACTGAGGAGTAGTTTTATTCCCATTTGTAGTTAAAATATTAGGATGAGAGAGATTCAGTAACTTGTTCAAGGCAAGCTAATAAAATAAGAGAACCAAAATTTAGAAATCCATTCTTTCATTTTTCTCTCTCTCCAGCCCCCAAACTATAAACCACAATACCATGAGTTGCAAGTATTGACATAAGTCTATGCAAGGTGCTATGAGGGCAGGAGCAAAGCTCACTTGGAATAAGGAACCTTTGCCTATATGGGATGCTATGATAAGACTCCCATTGTGTCTGCACCCCTATTCTGCCCTGCTCTCCACTGGCGTGGCTATTCTGCAGGAGCATAGAATGGCTAGGAACTTTTGGAGTCGTGCAGATTTGGGCTTAATCCTGGTAATTGTGGTAGATGTGTGACTTTGGAGAAGTTACTTAGTCCATCGGAGACTTTCTTTCCTGTCCATAAAATAGGAATATCCATGTGTACCTGATAGAGCTTTATTAGGATCACACATGAGATATGTTAAGCACTTAGTACAGTGCCTGGTGTAAATACCCTCTTGGCAAGTGGTGCGAGTTAGTCTAATGAATTTTTCATTATAGCTATTCTGATTTGTGGGTGGTTGATCTGATTCTGTGGGTCTGGATAGGATGTTTTCCCAGAGATCCATGATATTGGCAGATATTCTTAGATACTCTTGTTAAAATAAGAGAAGGGACTTCCCTTGTGGTCCAGTGGTTCAGACTATGTACTCCAATGCAGGGGGCCTGGGTTCGATCCCTGGTCAGGGAACTAGACATTGCATGCTGCAACTAAGAGCCCTCATGCTGCAACTAAGGAATCCCTCATGCTGCAACTAAAAGATCCTGCACACGGCAACAAAGATTCTGCATGTTGCAACCAGGACATGGTGCAGCCAAATAAATAAATTAATAAATACATATTAAAATAAGGGGAATCTTGGAGCATCTTTTCTCATCTGACCAGTGATTACAGTCTTTAAATTTTAGACCATATCTCCAGGAATGAGGTATTAAATATCCTTTAGAATCCCAGCCCCACACTTTATGATCTAGTTTTTCCACATTCAGAGACAAGAAATCATTCATGAATGAAGGCTTTGCTTCACATCATGGGGCAATTTCTCCCCAGCCTCTCTGGTAATCATCTTTTGCCTGTAGTTCTAGTGAAGCAAGCAGCATTGGCTCAATTTGCTAGGAAAAGTATTCCCTAAGCATGTATTCTTCACAACATTAAAAATAGAGTGTTTGATCAGGGACCTTTAGGCACATCTACTGGTTAATACTTTTGCTCAGCCCCTGAATCTGAACAGAAATAGTTAATTAATTTTCAGAAGGCTATAAATAAAAAAAAAAAAAAACTCAGTGCTTATTTCCACCCCAATCCTGGCCTCATCCCAGCCAAAGCTGGATCTTCAAAAATCTAGAATATTAGAGGTCTGAGGGTCTGCCTTCGATTCTCCTGGGCAGCAGGACAAGGAAGGAGGTCAGAGCTCAGAATCCTGATTCCAGATAACAAGGGTGGCACAAGAAACATAGGAAAAAAGACATGAATTCACTAAAGAGTAACAGCCAGAGCAGGCACTTACCAGATGAACTGGGAAGGAAATTTCTTAGAAGACCTTCAGAACATGGAGGAAAAGGAGCAGTTAATCCGAAATACAAAATTGAAAGGCATGGCAGATGCATAATTCTAGTCTTTCAGAGAAGACTCCTTCCAGAATTCAAAAGCATCTAAAAGAAGCAAGACAATTGGTTGCTGGACTCAATATGTAAACACAGTGCTGGCTGACACAGTGAAGATGTTTATTAGAAAAGTTAATGCAATGTCAGGGTGGAAGATCAATGTTTAACCTGATTTCATTGCAATTATTGGTCTGCCTTGGAATACAGAATGGAAAATTAGCAAACCATAAAAAGGAACATGTAAGGGACTTTTTCATAAGCAAGCTGTCAACTCATGGACACTGATATTTGTGATTAAAAAAGAAGTCAAGAATTACTTGCATTTTTAGTTAATGCATGCCCTTATCATGTATATGCACATATTTTTATTAATTTGTGGAATATATTGAAATTTCTATTTGTCTCAATATCCAGGTAAGGTCACAGAATGTTAGAGCTTCACTGAGTTCAGTTCTCTGATTTTACAGATTAAACCCTAGGGAACAGAGCTGCCACATGACTTTCTGGAAGTTAGTCAGGTGGAAGTAAGGTCAGTGAAGTGCAATGACTTGTTTTACAGGTGAAGAAAGAGGGGCAGGAGACCAGTGGAAAGACTGTTGCCTGAGCCATGACTCCAGTCTTGTGTTAATACCTGATGAGCCTGTGCTTGATATATGAGGCTTTCTCACTGTAAAAATACCCTTAGAATTCTTTGATGAAAAGATCCTGCGAGTGTTATTTAATCCTCATCATACTGCACACAAAATAAAGATCATTTTCCACAGTATAAAAATCAAAATATATACATGATTGCTGGACACAAAGATGAGTTAAAAGAGCTTTTTGATGCCTCCACATGAACTCTAGCTTCTCTTTTTACTTGATAATTTGGATAAAATCTAACGAAGTTACTGTAATCTTTTTCTACAGTGATTATTAAAGCTGATATTTCAGTCTATATTCAAGAAATACTTACTGGAAAAGGAAACTAAGAAGTGTTTTGTTTTGTTTCCATTGTATCATACTTCAGAAAGAGGAACACTCAGAAAAAAATGCTGTGTTTCCTGGGCATGAGGACGCCTGTTCAGGGCCCTGGGAGAGTGAAGCACGGGCTTCTGTACAGCAGTCCCGGGTTGACATCACAAAGCCCTTGCTGCAGAGCTGGGCCCACCCGCAGAGCATACTCTCGTCCCAGGCACGATTAGTACAACCCCCAGTGCAGCTGTCCATTGAGGGTGACCAATTGAAAAACAAGGAGTCAGCCAATTAATTACACTGTCAGCAATAAATGTAACAATGGGCTGTAGTGGCAATCCCATCCCGTGATGCATCCAGGCAGCCATCTGTACGTCTGTCTTCCTCATCCACTGGGCACTTGTTGCTGCAGAATTGGTTTAGACAAGTGGCTTAGCTTGTCAGGTAGCAGGGAGGAACTCTCTCTCCTCCTCTGTGAGGTTGTCTTCATTAAGTTTTACCTCTATCAGAGGAATCAACTATGAGTACAAATTGTGGATTCAGCAACAGCCCTGGCCCTAATGATAAATAAGCAGATCACTAATTCAGTCTTGTGTTTATTCATTTACTAACATTTGTTGAGAGACTTCTGTCTGTCAGGCACACACCAGAGAAGTAAGTATGTGAAGAGAACTGAGTCCATCTATATACCAGAAGTTAATGTACATTGACATAGCATCACTAGGGGTATCTGTGTATTTTGTGGCCAATGCACTGGATAGCTGTCCCTTAGAAAAATCCATTTTTTATGACCCATGTGGACAATTAAAATTGCTGAGCTCTTCCTTTTTACCCCAACTGTTTTTGCTACTCCTTTTTCTTTGAATTCTTTGAATCAGTTTTGAAGATGCTTATTTAAAAACTTAGAATAGAAAGGCAGCACAGAGAAGTCTTATCTAATACTTGTCAAATTAAGAACAGTGAAGCCTGTTACTTTATGTTATTGATTAACATACCCTTAGCCAAAGATGTCAATTGCTGGTTTGATAACCATATCTTAATTTCAACTTGATTTCATCAAATTCCAGAGGGATATCACTCCAGTCCCACTCCTCAGTACCAGCTCATACCTGAGAATCATTTGGATTGTTCTGTTCATGTTCAGAGGGAGCATTTAGAGTTTAGGATTAAAACAGCTGAAGAGCTCTGAACAAACATTACTCTAAGACGACGACTTCTATTTCTTCTTTCCATTGGATCATCTTTCTTTTTCTATGGCTCTATTTTTAATCTTTTTCCCCCATTACTAACCAGATCTGGGCTTCTCATCTCTAATACCTAGCCATAAATGTGAAGCACAAGTATTTTAAATGAATGAAGCTGAAAATTTCCTGTACTTAATATTAAAAAGCAGATGAAACACATGTTCTATATGTGTCTCTTGCTAGAGGTTCCCTGCCAACCTTTTTTTTTTTTTTTTTTTTTTAACAGATCAGAGCCTTTTCCTAAAATGAACAGGAAGCAGAAGGAGAGCCAGGAGGAGAAGAATGGGAATTTCAGTCAATGTCCCTGGAGTCCATTTTGCCCCAAATAGGTTTTATGATGAGTTGACATTTTAAAAACACCCTATTACTCTGATGAGAGGAACAGAACACACTGACATGGGATTTGATGCAAAATGTACATTTGGGTGGAAATGAGTTTTGATGATGCTGTAGTAACTGTCTTGTTCTTTGAACATTCTTTTCAGGGAAGAATGAAAATAAAAATAACCTTTTATTTCATTCCTCCTTTCTTTCTTGCCTCTGTCTCTCTCTTTCTATCCTTTCAACACTTCCTTTCTTCCATTTTTTCTTTTACCTCATGTCTTTAAGCACTTAGCATGTGTCAAGACTGTGCTAGGTGCTGGTGAAAAGTAATGACATGGCCTGTGCCCTCAAAGACCTTATAGTACAGTTGAGAAGACTGACAAGTCAAAAAGCAATTTTGGACTTCCCTGGTGGTTCAGTTGGCAGAATCCGCCTGCCAATGCTGGGGACATGGGTTTGATTCCCTGGTCCAGGAAGATCCCACATGCCACGGAGCAACTAAGCCCATGTGCCACAACTACTGAGCCTGCTCTCTGGAGCCCTTGAGCCACAACTACTGAACCCACATGCTTCAACTACAGAGAACCACGTGCCTAGAGCCTGTGCTCTGCAACAAGAGAAGCCACCACAATAAGAAGCACACGCACCGCAATGAAGAGCAACCCCACCCCTCGCTGCAACTAGAGAAAGCCCGTACTCAGCAATAAAGATCCAACACAGCCAAAAATAAATAAATAAAATAAATTCAAAAAAAAAAAAAAAGCAATTTCAATTCCTTGCTTAAGGGCCCTCTACCAGGATTTTAGGATAATCTTTTTTTTTTTTTTTTTTTTTTTTTTTTTTTATATATATATTTTTTTAATGTGGACCATTTTTAGTCTTTATTGAATTTGTTACAATATTGCTTCTGTTTTATGTTTTGGTTTTTCGGCCACAAGGCATGTGGGATCTTAGCTCCCTGCCCAGGAATCGAACCCGCACCCCCTGCATTGCCTCTACCAGGATTTTATAAGAGAGATGTTGTTTTATAAGAGAGATGCCTAACCTAGACTCGGCAGAGTCCTCTAAGCAGAGCTCAGAAGATTTTTTCTTTTTTTGAACTCAGAAGATTGATTAAGTGCTAGTTAGGTAAATAGAAATGTGAATTATTTCAGGGCATTGGAAATATCAGGAACAAGGCCACAAAGCAAAGAGAGAACACAGGACTTTCAAGACATCTTTTTCCTGTCACCTTTCCCCCACCTAATTATGGAAAATCTTGTGAGTTCTGGGGGTGTGTGTCTACATGTCTGTCTGTCTAGAATAAAGAGAATTACACCTGTCTAGAGAATGTAGGATTGTCTGAGAATTCTGCTTTGAAATTTCTGGAGATGAGAAAGGAGTGTATATGGATGATATAATAAAAACTACTATTTACTTGGTGCTTTAAGATGTGACAATCACTGTGTTAAATTATTGTAATTTTAATTCAGAAATGTATTACTACTACTACTACTATTATTATTTGGTTTATAAACAAAGAAGTTAAAGCTTTGAGGGTTTAAGCAACTTGCCCAAGGTGCCATCGAGGCAGGTCTCAAATCCACCTGTTTGGTTTGATAATCTACCCCTTTCATATCTTATACTGTCTTGTGAAAATATAAAAAAATAAAGGTCTAAAAGAGCAAAAACAAAGACACAAACAAACATACTTAGGAGGAGCAGCAGCAACAGTAGCCATGTAACACTTCCCAGTATGCTCAACATGTAAGGCCCTGTGCAGGGTACCTTGGCAAATATATGAAATAATTATATTTCTTATATAATTCTCACATAGTTGTTATTCTTATGTAATATATACATCTATGTAATTATTTTATTTTTATATAAAATGGTCTTATCTCTAATATTTTACAGTTTAGAATGTGGAGATGAGAAGTATATATATAAAATAATTCATAATACTGAGGAGCAATGATGATAAATAACATTTGAATTGTGATTTTCAATTTCTAAAATTGTCTTCACATAAATATATTATTTTATAAAAGTATGTAAGATGGTTATATTATTC
Source organism: Mesoplodon mirus (assembly GCF_964341445.2). NCBI lineage: Eukaryota > Metazoa > Chordata > Mammalia > Artiodactyla > Ziphiidae > Mesoplodon > Mesoplodon mirus. The sequence continues at coordinate 158,397,547 of NC_138977.1, forward strand.
AGTTTTGGCTGAAACTAGGCTACGTGCCAATCCTCAAATGTCAATGGCTTACACCTCAAGCATTTTTTCTCTTGACATTTGATCTGTGGGTTGGTTTTGGTTCTCTGATGTCATGTGGGCTTGCCTGGCTTTGAGTGGGTTACTCTCGACTGCAGCCTTCCATTTCGGTTTGGTTCAGCTTCATTTGTCTTCATTCTGAGGCCCAGGATAAAGTTATAGCTTCCTGGGGCATGTTATCCACAGAGTGGATCATAGGAGCACAAAGGAAGGCAAACAGAACCATGGAAGCACGCTTAAAGTATCTGCTCATGTCATGTCTCTTAACCTTCCATCAGCCAAATCAAGTAACATGGCCAAGGCCAACATCAGTGGGAAGAGGAACTGTATTCCACCCACAGTGGCAAGCAATGCAAAGTCACAAGGCAAAGGATGTGGATGTATCATCCTACTACGGGGAGGAAAAGAAATGAAGACAATAGTCCTACTTACAAATGAGGACAGAAATCCAAAGAGTTTAAGTGGCCTGCTCCTGATCACACAGTTAATGAGTAGAGGAACTGGGGTTCAGGTCTTCATCTTTGGGTTCTGACTTGTATGTGCAAAGTGCTCTAAAAAGGGAAAATGATTACTTAAGCCCAGGGAGTCTAAAAGCTTTTCCGGAAAGGTGAGATTTGATATAGATATAAATATCGTTTGATATAGATATGAAAATATACATAGATATTAATAGGTTAATTATACATGCTGGTTTACCTGAGATGGTCCCTGAGTAATCACTTCTCTTCCTACGTGCCTCACTCCAACCCCACCAAAGTGTTCCCGTTTGGAAGATAAATTGTACAGTCACTTTAGGTTCTAATAAGTGGATCAGAATAAGAAGTGTGTTCCACTGAAGTAGAACCTTGTATATAATTCCTGAAAAAAGGCAAAAATACACATGGTATATTCAAATGAAATGAAGAGACTAGTTTGTTTGGTATGGAGGCTACAAGTTGGGGAGTATTTGGAGACATTTATTGGAGACACAGCTGAGACCAATTTGTGGGTTGCCAGAGAGAGAAGATGGGGTTTATTTTCATCATAAGGAGCCACTGAAAATATTGGAGCAGCTTGGCGGCAATATTACAGGTGGTGATTTAGAAAGATAAATGTAGGACAAGTTGAATAAAACTATGGAGTAAAGGGACCAGTTATTAAACAAAATCAGTAGTCTTGATATGAGTCCATGATAGTCTATACCAAACATACCACTCAAGTGGAAATATAGAGAAGGCAGTTGAATATATGGAACTGGAGCTCAAGGAGAGGTCTATGCTAGAAGTATGATTTTGAGAGTCTAGTCTTGACATTTAATGTGTGACCTTATACAAGTTACTTAACCACTTTGAACTTCAGGGTTTTTGCTGTCCAATTTCTTAAGAAAAAATAAAAGTCACACTTCCATGAAATAGCATGGGTCCACTCCTCCAAAAAGAGTTAGCTATGATTATTCATTTGTACATTAAGCAAGCAAACATTTATTGTATTCTTGCTATTGGCAGGAACATCGAATTACTGGTGCTGGAGTATTTTCTCTGAGGAATGCATTGCTCACTAGAAGTAGTTCTATTCTTAGGAGCCTATGGTCTAGGAGAGATACACTTGATAAACCAAATATACAAAACAGGGGGACAGAAAAACACTGTTGAATTTTGGGGTGGGAGTTATTTCCAGTTGTGGGAAGCATTTACAAAGAAGGAAGCAAATGAGTTGGGCCCTGCTGAATTATTGGTATCAGGATATGGAAAGATGATGGGACAGAACATGTGTAACAGAATGACCAATACAATAATAACGTTTGGCGGGGAGAAGGAAGATGGCGAAAGAGTAAGACGCGGAGATCACCTTCCTCCCTACAGATACATCAGAAATACATCTACACGTGGAACAACTCCTACAGAACACCCACTGAATGCTGGCAGAAGACCTCAGAGCTCCCAAAAGGCAAGAAACTCCCCACGTACCTGGGTAGGACAAAAGAAAAAAGAACAAACAGAGACAAAAGGATAGGGATGGGACCTGCACCAGTGGGAGGGAGCCATGAAGGAGGAAAGGTTTCCACACACTAGAAGCCCCTTCGAGGGCGGAGACTGGGGGTGGCGGAGGGGTGAAGCTTTGGAGCCGCGGAGGAGAGTGCGGCCACAGGGGTGCGGAGGGCAAAGCGGAGAGATTCCCACACAGAGGATCGGTGCTGACCGGCACTCACCAGCCCAAGAGGCTTGTCTGCTCGGCCGCCGGGGTGGGCAGGGCTGGGAGCTGAGGCTCGGGCTTCGTTCGGATCGCAGGGAGAGGACTGGGGTTGGTGGCGTGAACATAGCCTGCAGGGGGTTAGTTTGCCACGGCTAGCCTGGAGGGAGTCCGGGAAAAGTATGGAGCTGCCGAAGAGGCAAGAGACTTTTTCTTGCCTCTTTGTTTCCTGGTGCGCGAGGAGAGGGGATTAAGAGCGCTGCTTAAAGGAGCTCCGGAGATGGGAGCGAGCCGCGGCCATCAGCACAGACCCCAAAGACGGCCATGAGTTGCTAAGGCTGCTGCCGTGGCCAAGAAGCCTGTGTGCGAGCACAGGTCACTCTCCACACCCCCCTTCCAGGGAGCCTGTGCAGCCTGCCACTGCCAAGGTCCCGTGATCCAGGGACAACTTCCCCGGGAGAGCACACGGTGTGCCTCGGGCCGGTGCAACATCAGGCCAGCCTCTGCCGCCGCAGGCTCGCCCCGCACTCTGTGCCCCTCCCTCCCCCAGGCCTGAGTGAACCACAGCCCCCGAAGCAGCTGCTCCTTTAACCCCGTCCTGTCTGAGTGAAGAACAGACGCCCTCAGGCGACCTACAAGTAGAGGCGGGTCCAAATCTAAAGCTTAACCCTGGGAACTGTGTGAACAAAGAAGAGAAAGGGAAATTTCTGCCAGCAGCCTCAGGAGCAGCAGATTAAATCTCCACAATCAATTTTATGTATGCTGCATCTGTGGAATACCTGAATAGACAACGAATCATCCCAAACTGAGGAGGTGGACTTTGAGAACAAGATATATTATTTTTCCCCTTTTCCTCATTTTGTGAGTGTGTATGTGTATGCTTCTGTATGAGATTTTGTCTGTATAGCTTTGCTTTCACCATTTGTCCTAGGGTTCTGTCCGTCCTTTTTTTTTTTTTTTTTACTTTAAAATAACTTTTTTTCTTAATAACTATTTTTTATTTTAATAACTTTATTTTTTATCTTACTTTATTATATTTTTTCTTCTTTCTTTCTACTTTTTCTCCCTTTTATTCTGAGCCATGTGGATGAAAGGCTCTTTGTGCTGCAGCCAGGAGTCAGTGCTGTGCCTCTGAGGCGGGAGAGCCAACTTCAGGACACTGGTCCACAAGAGACCTCCAAGCTCCATGTAATATCAAATGGCTAAAATCTCCCAGAGATCTCCATCTCAACACCAACACCCAGGTTCACTCAACGACCAGCAAGCTACAGTGCTGGACACCCTATGCCAAACAACTAGAAAGCCAGGAACACAGCCCCATCTATTAGCAGAGAGGCTGCCTAAAATCATAATAAGGCCACAGACACCGCAAAACACACCATCAGACATGGACCTTCCCAACAGAAAGAAAAGATCCAGCCTCATCCACCAGAACACAGGCACTACTCCCCTCCACCAGGAAGCCTACACAAACCACTGAACCAACCTTAGCCACTGGGGGCAGAAACCAAAAACAACGGGAACTTCGAACCTGCAGCCTGCAAAAAGGAGACCCCAAACACAGTAAGATAAGCAAAATGAGAAGACAGAAAAACACACAGCAGGTGAAGGAGCAAGGTAAAAACCCACCAGACCTAACAAATGAAAGGAAATAGGCAGTCAGCCTGAACAAGAATTCAGAATAATGATAGTAAACATGATCCAAAATCTTGGAAATAGAATAGAGAAAATTCAAGAAACATTTAACAGGCTTCCCTGGTGGCGCAGTGGTTGAGAGCCCGCCTGCCGATGCAGGGGATGCAGGTTCATGCCCCAGTCAAGAAGAATCCAACATGCCGTAGAGCAGCTGGGCCCATGAGCCATGGCCACTGAGCCTGTGTGTCCAGAGCCTGTGCTCCGCAACAGGAGAGACCACAAAAGTGAGAGGCCCACGTACCACAAAAAAAAAAAAAAAGGAAAGAAACATTTACAAGGTCCTAAAAGAACTAAAGAGGAAACAATCAACGATGAACAGCACAATAAATGAAATTAAAAATACTCTAGGGCTTCCCTGGTGGCGCAGTGGTTGAGAGTCCACCTGCCGATGCAGGGGACACGGGTTCGTGCCCTAGTCCAGGAGGATCCCACATGCCATGGAGTGGCTGGGGCTGTGAGCCATGGCTGCTGAGCCTGTGCTTCCAGAGCCTGTGCTCCACAAAGGGAGAGGCCACAACAGTGAGAGGCCCACGTACAACAACAACAACAACAACAACAAAAAGTACTCTAGAAGGGATCAATAGCAGAATAACTGAGGCAGAAGAACGGATAAGTGAGGTGGAAGATAAAATAGTGGAAATAACTACAGCAGAGCAGAAGAAAGAAAAAAGAATGAAAAGAACTGAGGAGATGCTCAGAGACCTCTGGGACAACATTAAATGCACCCACATTCGAATTATAGGGGTCCCAGAAGAAGAAGAGAAAAAGAAAGGGACTTAGAAAATATTTGAAGAGATTTTAGGTGAAAACTTCCCTAATATGTGAAAGGAAATAGTTAATCAAGACCAGGAAGCACAGAGAGCCCCATACAGAATAAATCCAAAGAGAAACATGTCAAGATATATATTAATCACACTATCAAAAATGAAATACAAAGAAAACATATTGAGAGCAGCAAGGGAAAAACAACAAATAACACACAAGGGAATCCCCATCAGGTTAACAGCTGATCTTTCAGCAGAAACTCTGCGAGCCAGAAGGGAGTGGCAGGTCATATTTAAAGTGATGAAGGAGAAAAATTTGCAACCAAGATTACTCTACCCAGCAAGGATCTCATTCAGATTTGATGGAGAAATTAAAACCTTTACAGAGAAGCAAAAGCTGAGAGAGTTCAGCACCACCAAACCAGCTTTACAACAAATGCTAAAGGAACTTCTCTAGGCAATAAAAACAAGAGAAGGAAAAGACCTACAATAACAAACACAAACAATTAAGAAAATGGGAATAGGAACATACATATTGATAATTACCTTAAATGTAAATGGATTAAATGCTCCCACAAAAAGGCACAGACTGGCTGAATGGATACAAAAATAAGACCCATATATATGCCCATATATATGCTGTCTACAAGAGACCCAATTCAGACCTAGGGACACATACAGACTGAAAATGAGGGGATGGAAAAAGATATTCCATGCAAATGGAAATCAAAAGAAACTTGGAGTAGCAATTCTCATATCAGACAAATAGACTTTAAAATAAAGATTATTACAAGAGACAAGGAAGGACGCTACATAATGACCAAGGGATCAATCCAAGAAGAAATAACAATTGTAAATATTTATGCACCAAAATCAGGAGTACCTCAATACATAAGGCAAATACTAACAGCCATAAAAGGGGAAATCGATAGTAACACATTCATAGTAGGGGACTTTAACACCCCACTTTCACCTATGGACAGATCATCCAAAATGAAAATAAATAAGGAAACACAAGCTTTAAATGATACATTAAACAAGATGGACTTAATTGATATTTATAGGACATTCCATCCAAAAACAACAGAATACACATTTTTCTCAAGTGCTCATGGAACATTCTCCAGGATAGATTATATCTTGGGTCACAAATCAAGCCTTGGTAAATTTAAGAAAATTGAAATTGTATCAAGTATCTTTTCCAACCACAATGCTATGAAACTGGATATCAATTACAGGAAAAAATCTGTAAAACATACAAACACATGGAGGCTAAACAATACACAACTCAATAACGAAGTGATCACTGAAGAAATCAAAAAGTACCTAGAAACAAATGACAATGAAGACATGACGACCCAACACCTATGGGATGCAGCAAAAGCAGTTCTAAGAGGGAAGGTTATAGCAACACAATCCTACCTTAAGAAACAGGAAACATCTCGAATAAACAACCTAACCTTGCACCTAAAGCAATTAGAGAAAGAAGAACAAAAAATCCCCAAAGTTAGCAGAAGGAAAGAAATCATAAAGATCAGATCAGAAATAAATGAAAAAGAAATGAAGGAAAGATAGCAAAGATCAATAAAACTAAAAGCTGGTTCTTTGAGAAGATAAAAAAATTGATAAACTGTTAGCCAGATTCATCAAGAAAATAAGGGAGAAGACTCAAATCAATACAATTAGAAATGAAAAAGGAGAAGTAACAACTGACAGTGCAGAAATACAAAAGATCATAAGAGATTACAACAAGCAACTCTATGCCAATAAAATGGACAACCTGGAAGAAATAGACAAATTCTTAGAAATGCACAACCTGCCAAGACTGAATCAGGAAGAAATGGAAAATATAAACAGACCAATCACAAACACTGAAATTCAAACTGTGATTAAAAATCTTCCAACAAACAAAAGCCCAGGACCAGAGGGCTTCACAGGCGAATTCTATCAAACATTTAGAGAAGAGCTAACACCTATCCTTCTCAAACTCTTCCAAAATGTAGCAGAGGGAGTAACACTCCGAAACTCATTCTACGAGGCCACCATCACCCTGATACCAAAACAGGCAAAAATGTCACAAAGAAAGAAATTTACAGGCCAATATCACTGATGAACATAGATGCAAAAATCCTCAACAAAATACTAGCAAACAGAATCCAACAGCACATTAAAAGGATCATACACCATGATCAAGTGGGGTTTATTCCAGGAATGCAAGGATTCTTCAATATATGCAAATCAATCAACGTGATACACCATATTAACAAATTGAAGGAGAAAAACCATATGATCATCTCAATAGATGCAGAGAAAGCTTTCAACAAAATTCAACACCCATTTATGATAAAAACCCTGCAGAAAGTAGGCATAGAGGGAACTTTCCTCAACATAATAAAGGCCATATATGACAAACCCACAGCCAACATTGTCCTCAATGGTGAAAAACTGAAACCGTTTCCACTAAGATCAGGAGCAAGACAAGGTTGCCCACTCTCACCACTCTTATTCAACATAGTTTTGGAAGTTTTAGCCACAGCAATCAGAGAAGAAAAGGAAATAAAAGAATCCAAATTCAAAAAGAAGTAAAGCTGTCACTGTTTGCAGATGACATGATACTATACATAGAGAATCCTAAAGATGCTACCAGAAAACTACAAGAGCTAATCAATGAATTTGGTAAAGTTGCAGGATACAAAAGTAATGCACAGAAATCTCTGGCATTCCTATACACGAATGATGAAAAATCTGAAAGTGAAATTAAGAAAACACTCCCATTTACTATTGCAACAAAAAGAATAAAATATCTAGGAATAAACTTACCTAAGGGGGTAAAAGACTGTATGCAGAAAATTATAGGACACTGATGAAAGAAATTAAAGATGATACAAATAGATAGAGAGATATACCATATTCTTGGATTGGAAGAATCAACATTGTGAAAATGACTCTACTACCCAAGCAATCTACAGATTCAATGCAATCCCTATCAAACTACCACTGGTATTTTTCACAGAACTAGAACAAAAAATTTCACAATTTGTATGGAAACACAAAAGACTCCGAATAGCCAAAGCAATCTTGAGAACGAAAAACGGAGCTGGAGGAATCAGGCACACTGACTTCAGACTATACTACAAAGCTACAGTAATCATGACAGTATAGTACTGGCACAAAAACAAAAATATAGATCAATGGAACAGGATAGAAAACCCAGAGATAAACCCATGCACATATGGTCACCTTACCTTTGATAAAGGAGGCAAGAATTTACAGTGGAGAAAAGACAGCCTTTTCAATAAGTGGTGCTGGGAAAACTGGACAGCTACATGTAAAAGTATGAGATTAGAACACTCCATAACACCATACACAAAAATAAGCTCAAAATGGATTAAGGACCTAAATATAAGCCCAGATACTATCAAAATCTTAGAGGAAAACATAGGGAGAACACTCTATGACATAAATCACAGCGAGATCCTTTTGGACCCACCTCCTGGAGAAATGGAAATAAAAACAAAAATAAACAAATGGGACCTAATGAAACTTAAAAGCTTTTGCACAGCAAAGGAAAACATAATCAAGACCAAAAGACAACCTTCATAATGGGAGAAAATATTTGCAAATGAAGCAACTAACAAAGGTTTAATCTCCAAAATTTACAAGCAGCTCATGCAGCTCAATAACAAAAAAACAAACAACCCAATCCAAAAATGGGCAGAAGACCTAAATAGACATTTCTCCAAAGAAGATATACAGATTGCCAACAAACTCATGAAAGAATGCTCAGCATTATTAATCATTAGAGAAATGCAAATCAAAACTACAATGAGATATCATCTCACACTAGTCAGAATGGACATCATCAAAAAATCTAGAAACAATAAATGCTGGAGAGGTTGTGGAGAAAAGGGAACACTCTTGCACTGTTGGTGGTAATGTAAATTGATACAGCCACTATGGAGAATGGTATGGACATTCCTTAAAGAACTACAAATAGAACTACCATACAACCCAGCAATCCCACTACTGAGCATATACCCTGAGAAAACCACAATTCAAAAAGTGTCATGTACCAAAATGTTCATTGCAGCTCTATTTACAACAGCCAGGAGATGGAAGCGACCTAAGTGTCCATCATCAGATGAATGGGTAAAGAAGATGTGGCATATATGTACAATGGAATATTACTCAGCCATAAAAAGAAACGAAATTGAGTTATTTGTAGTGAGGTGGATGGACCTAGAGTCTGTCATACAGAGTGAAGTAAGTCAGAAAGAGAAAGACAAATACTGTATGCTGACACATATATATGGAATTTAAGAAAAAAAAATGTCATGAAGAACCTAGGGTAAGACGGGAATAAAGACACAGAGCTACTAGAGAATGGACTTGAGGATATGGGTAGGGGAAGGGTAAGCTGTGAAAAAGTGAGAGAGTGGCATGGACGTATATACACTACCAAATGTAATATAGATAGCTAGTGGGAAGCAGCCGCATAGCACAGGGAGATCAGCTTGGTGCTTTGTGACCACCTAGAAGTGTGGGATAGGGAGGGTGGGACGGAGGGAGATGCAAGAGGGAAGAGATATGGGAACACATGTATATGTATAACTGATTCACTTTTTTATGAAGCAGAAACTAATGCATCATTGTAAAGCAATTATAGTCCAATAAAGATGTTTAAAAATAAAAACTAAATTACATTTGCGCTTCCCTGTTGCCGCAGTGGTTGAGAATCTACCTGCTAATGCAGGGGGACGTGGGTTCGAGCCCTGGTCTGGGAGGATCCCGCATGCCGCAGAGCAACTAGGCCCGTGAGCCACAAGTACTGAGCCTGCACGTCTGGAGCCTGTGCTCCGCTACAAGAGAGGCTGCGATAGTGAGAGGCCCGCACACCATGATGTAGAGTGACCCCCACTTGCCACAACTAGGGAAAGCCCTGGCACGGAAACGAAGACCCAACACAGACAAAAATAAATAAATAAACATATGTGGGGTTTAAAAAAAAGAAAAAAGAATATTGTTAAAAAAAATAGCATTTAACTTTCAGCTTTATATCCTAACAAATAACAATCCAGTGGTTAAGTTTAGTTTATCTTGTGGTTATATGAGGAGACTTAGTGGGAAATAAGCTTGGGAATGAGGTCATGTAGAGACTTAATGCTTTAAATGTTAGACTAAGTAATGTAAAGGAGCCACACTGAGAGATTGGAGGGAAGAGGAAGGAATGACAGTATTAGAGAAGTGCATTATTTAGAAATATTTTGACCATATTTTAAATGAGTTAGTATAAATGGAGGATTCCGTTAGGAGGTTCTTACAATAACTTGAGAGAAATAATAAGGACCTGAACTAGGATATAGGCAATGAGATTGGAGAGAAGAGGGTGGATGAGGGAAATATTAAAAATGTAGATTCAAAAGTGCTAAGAAAATGGCTGGATTGGATTGTCGGGTTCATGGAGCAAGGGAAAGAAAACAATCACTGTGAGGGTGCTGACGTTTCAAATGCATGAAACATTGACAGAAACAGTGAGGATAAAGTTTGTGTAGAAAAACAAGTTCCATTTTGGCTTATTGAGTTTCATGTGTAAGTGGAATAGCCAAGTAGTGATATTTAGCAGATTACTGGAAATGTGGGTCAAAAACTTAGGAGAGAGGAAAAGTCTGAAGATATTAATCTAATTACCAAATACATGGAATTGAAGTCATTAGACTGTCAAGGAATGTCAAGAAGAAAATGTAAAGAGAAGCAAAATAAATTTAAGGACAAAGATGGAGAATAATAAACTTGAGAGGGTAAGAAGAGGTCAAGAAAACATGAAGACATGAACTAGAAGGAGAGCCATGAAGAGGTAGTGCCAGGTAAAGGACAGAAGGATATGGAACCTTTCTAAGGAAATCATGCTGGGAGCTGCCATGGGGGAGAAGAAAGTCCACCATCTTGTTATTTGTAGAATGCATTGTATTTGACTTGGTGGTGGAATGATCACAGAGAGATTCAGAGCAGCATCAGAAAGATTGGCCCTGTTGAGGTAGACCTGTGAGTCTTTTTTTTTTTTTTAACAGAAGGATGAGATAAAGCTGAGAAAACCACACCTGGTGAAGCAAGTTTAATTAGAACAGAACATTGAGGTCAAAAGTTAGATACAAAAGGAGGATGTGAGTGAACCTTTCTGTGGTCGTTTCAGGGATAAGTAAGTTTAAAATATAACAGCTTACCTACGGGGGTTCACCAGGCTCATAAGGAACACATAGCAGAAGTTTAGTCTTAAAGATATGCCTGGATCTGTATGCTCCTGATCAATATCTATTATTTAAGTACTCCTGCTTGCCTCCACTTTATTTTTAACCAATAAACGCTTTCACTCAAACTTTATTTTCTGGGAAAAGACCATTTTTTAAAAAGTCAACATTCTAGTGTACTGACAACAGTTCTTCATAATTTTCTATTTTGATTTAACTCACTCAAAGCTAAGGTCATTTCTCTTGGAATGAACTAGACTTGGCTTTTTTGCAGACTGAACTTATTGAAACTTCAGCTTTCATTTTGAGATGAGGGTTCAGAACCTGCACAAGCTCCACTGGACGTGAGTGGTAAAGACAAGGAATCTACCTTATGACAATGTGAAGTGAACAGGTCACAGCAACAGGAAGACATATGCCCCATCTTGGGGGCACTTTTTCTCAGTTAACGCTTATTTGTTGCTCATCTAGTGGACCTCACTATAATATATACCATGGGGATTTTATGGCTTAGGAAAACCTGTTCTCTGTTCCCAAGGATTCTCTGAAGGGATCTAAAACCATCTGTAAGATTAGATAATATTCTATCATGCTATAAAAGAGGGCTCTGGTTCCTTTGCTAAAATACTTAACCTTACAGAAGATACTGGATGTTTTCAAGAGGAGAAAAGCATAGGGTAGTACCTTACATCTTCTGTATTTTTCCAGAAGGATACTATTTCCAGGTTGTTTCCATTTATTTTGTCCAGTTTTCTTCTTTGTGTGTCTTACTAGAAGGCATCTTACTGCCTACTGCTCTGTTAGAACCAGGTAAGAGCTTAGTTCCATAGCTTCTTCCTAGTTAGCTCCTTTGGAGCTGCACCTATCAATTTCTGCCCCATCCCTTTTTATCCCTAATAAATATGCCATGATATTATGGATGTCTCCATGCATGTATAACTTCTCTGTTCTCTTAAATCTCCTAATTCTTTCTTAAGTGATACATATGCTTGAGCTTCAACTCTGATTCTTCCATTAGTGCAGACTTCCCAGTCCTCTGCATGCTATAGCTAATTTATGGCAGGAAGTATAGTATGATGGAAAGAAGTCAGGAGTGATTAATCAGACTGGGGTTCTGACTTCAGGTTTTTTACTTTGAGTAAATTTCTATCTTCGGAGTCATAGTTTTCCCATCCATAAGATAAAAAGGTTGAGTTAGATAATCTCTAAGAACCAAGGCCAGGCCAAGACTTGGCATCTCTCCTTGCCAAATGATTTGGCAGTCCTTCAAAGTGATAATCTTCAAAAATTGTTCAACATGTATTCAGTACAGCCAAGGTCTATAAGGTCAATGCTGCAAGGATTTATTTTCCCGCTTGAGGTCCCTGTCTATATTGGCACCAATGAGATCAATTTATATTTTCCCAGTTATATGAGGACTCCCTCACTCTTGTTAGCTATCCCTTTATTTCTTATGAATTCTTGACCTGTTTCAGCACCCTTTTTAGAGCAATACTCAAAAGCACACCTTACTATAGCTCTGATAAGTTTCCTTGGATTCTCTATGATCTGCATGTGCCTAATTTAACCAGTGGCTCCCTGTCCTGCCTATATTCTCCTGCCTGGAATATCTTCACTCTTCCTCTCCCTGCTTTATCCAAATGGTCCAATGTTGTTTTCTCCTATGGACAGCTTTCCTCCAACTTCTTAACAGAATTAAGTATTCTAAACTCTGTGTTCCCATGTGCTTTTTCATACCTCTTTGAAAAATTACTTTATTGCTATGAGATATATATTATATATATATATAATATATTATATATATATATTATATATATATTTTATATTATATATATATATATATATATATATATATATATATATCTTTGTTAATAAACTGTGAACCTGGGGAAGTTAAAATCCACATATTTGGTTTCGTGTCTTATGGCTCTAGCTTTTAGTCTTTGTCAGTCAACTAGTGCCAAAATGATGCTATATGGCATAATAAACATCTCAAAACTCAGTGGCTGTAATAATAAATATTTATTTTTTATTTATGCATCTGTGGACCAGCTGGGAGGGTGCTGCTTTAATCTGCAGGTCTGTGGATTGGCTAGGGCATCTCTGTACTGTATTACCATATTCTTTAATTTTTTTAATGTAAAATTTTTTCTGGTTTATTGAGATATAATTGACATATAACACTGTGTAGGTTTAAGATATACAATGTACTGACTTGATACACTTATATATTGGGAAATGATTACCACCATAACAGTAGCATCACATCACGTAATTGCCATTTCTTTTTGGTGGTGAGATCATTTAACAAATTATTTACCTGTTGACCAGAGACATATTAATACATCTTTTGTTACCCAAATGCTATTGACCAGAAATGTTTCAATATTGATTTACATGACAAATCACCAGCCACGTGCATTAGTTTCTGCAAAAATCCCCTGGTCAATAATGAGTTAAAATCTACTCTCTTAGCAACTTTCAAGTATCTAATACTATATTGTTAACTCTACTCACCATTCTGTACATTATACCCCTAGAATTTACTCATCTTATAACTGAACATTTGTACCCTTTGACCAACATCTCTCCATTCCTCCCACTCTCCAGCCCCAGGTAATCACCATTCTAGTCTCTATTTTAATAAGTTCAGCTTCTTTAGATTCCACATATAAGTGATATCATACAGTATATGTCTTTCTCTATCTGACTTATCTCATGTAGCATAATGCCCTCACTCCAGGTTGGATTTGACAAGATGGTGGAGTAGAAGGATGTGAGCTCAACTCTTCTTATGAAAACACCAAAATAACAACTGCTGAACACCACTGACCAAAAAAAATGTGGAACCTACCAAAAAAGATATCTTACACCCACAGACAAAGAAACCACAATGAGATGGTAGGATGCGTGCAATAGTGATCAAATCAAATCCCATACCTACTAGGTGGGCAACCCACAAACTGTAAAATAATTATACCACAGAAGTTCTCCCACAGGAATGAAAGTCCTGAGCCCCACATCAGTATCTCAAGCCTGGGGGTCTGGCAACAGGAGGAGGAATCCCCAGAGAATCTGGCTTTGAAGGCCAGTGATGTTTGATCCCAGGAATTCCATAGGAATGGGGGAAATTGAAACTCCACTCTTGGAGGGTACACAGAAAGTCTCAGGCACACCAGGAACAAGGGAAAAAAGCAGCAACCTCAGAAGTGCCTTGGCCAGACCTACCTGCTAGTATTGGAGGATCTCCTGTGGGGGGTGGCTATGGCTCATTGCAGGTACAAAGACACAGGCGGTGGTAGTTCTGGGGAGTACTCATTGTCATAAGCCCTCCTGGAGGCTGCCATTTTCTCACCAAGACCTGGCCCCACCCAACAGCAAGTAGGTTCCAGTGCTAAGATGCCTCAGGCCAAACAATCAACAGGGTGGGAACACAGACCCATCCATCAGCAGACAGGATGATTAAAGTCTTCCTGAGCACATGGCTGATTGCTAAACACACCCCTAATCCTGGCCCTGCCCACCAGAGGAACAAGACCCAGCTCTGCCCACCAGCGGGCAGAAACCAGTCCCTTCCACCAGAAAGCCTGCACAAGCCTCTCCTTCAGCCTAACCCAGTGGGGGGCAGACAGCAGAAGAAAGAAAAACTATAACATTACAGCCTGCAGAACAGAAACCACAATCACAGAAAGTTGGATAAAATGAGACAGCAGAGGCATATGTCCCAGATGAAGGAACAAGATAAAAACCCAGAAGAACAACTAAGTGAAGTGGAGATAGGCAATCTACACACACAACAAAAAAGAATTCAGAGGAATGATAGTAAAGATGATCCAAGATCTCAGAAAAAGAACAGAGGCACAGAATGAGAAGATACAAGAAATGTTTAACAAAGATCTAGAAGAACTAAAGAACAAACAGAGATGAACAATACAATAACTGAAATGAAAAATACACTAGAAGGAATCAATAGCAGAATAACTAAGGCTGAAGAACAGATAAGTGAGCTGGAAGACAGAGTGGTGGAATCACTACCATGGAACAGAATTAAAAAAAAAAAAAGAATGAAAAGAAATGAGGAAAAGCTTAGAGACTTCTAGGACAACATTAAACATGCCAACATTCACATTGTAGTGGTCCCAGAAGGAGAAGAGAGAGAAAAAGGACCTGAGAAAATATTTGAAGAGATAATAGCTGAAAACTTCCCTAATATGGGAAAGAAAACAGTCAACTGATTCCAGAAAGCATAGAGTCCCAGGAAGGATAAACCCAAAGAGAAATATGCTGAGACACATAGTAATCAAATTGACGAAAATTAAAGACAAAATATTAAAAGTAACAGGGGAAAAGCAACAAATAACATACAAGGGATTCCCATAAGGTTATCAGCTGATCTCTCAGCAGGAACTACACAGGCCAGGAAGAAGTGGCACAATGTATTTAAAGTGACGAAGGGGAAGAACCTTCAACCAAGAATACTCTACATAGCAAGGCTCTCATTCAGATTCAGTGGAGAAATCGAACACTTTACAGAAAAGCAAAAGCTAACAGAATTCGTCACCACCAGACCAGCTTTGCAACAAATGCTAAAGGAAGTTCTCTAGGCAGAAAAGAAAAGGCCACAACTAGAAACAAGAGAATTACAAATAGAAAAGTTCACCAGTAAAGGCAAACATAAAGTAAACTAGGAAATCATCCACATAAAAATATGATATAAAAAACCAGCAATCGTGAGAAGAGGAGGGTACAAATGAATGATATTGGAAATGCATTTGAAATTAAAAGACCAGCAACTTAAAATGATCTTGTTTATATATAGATTGCTGTATCAAAACCCCATGGTAACCACAAACCAAAAATCTACGATAGATACACACACAAAAAAGAAAAAGGAATCCAAAAACAACACTAAAGTTAGTCATCAAATCACAAGAGAATAAAAGAGGAAGTGAAGAAAAAATACCTACAAAAACAAATCCAAAACAATTAACAAAATGGAACATAAATATCAATGATTACCTTAAATGTAAACAGATTAAATTCTCCAACCAAAAGACATAGACTGGCTGAATGGATACAAAAACAAAACCTTTATATATGCTGTCTATAAAGGACCCACTTCAGACCTAGGGACACATACAGACTACAAGTGAGGACATGGAAAAATGTATTCCATGCACATGGTAATCAAAACAAAGCTAAAGTAGGAATACTCATATCAGAAAAAACAGACTTTAAAATAAAGACTGGTACAAGAGAAAAAGAAGGACATTACATACTGATCAAGGGATCAATCCAAGAAGAAGATATAACAATTGTAAATATTTATGCACCCAACATAGGAGCACCTCAGTATACAAGGCAAATGCTAACAGCCATAAAAGGAGAAATCAACAGTAACACAATAATATTGGGGAACTTTTTAACATCCCACTTTCATCAATGGACAAATCATCCAGACAGGGAATCAATAAGGAAACACACATGTTAAATGACACATTAGATCAGATGGATTAAATTGATATTTATAGAGCATTCCATCCAAAAGCAGCAGAATACACATTCTTCTCAAGTGCACATGGAACATTCTCCAGGATTGATCACATGCTGGACCACAAAGAGAGCCTCAGTAAATATAAGAAAATTGAAATCATATCAAGCATCTTTTCTGACCACAGCGCTATGAGATTAGACATCAACTACAAGAAAAAAACTGTAAAAGAAACCCCACAAACCCATGGAGGTTAAACAATATGCTACTAACCACCCAATGGATCACTGAAGAAATCAAAGAGGATATCAAAAAATACCTAGAGACAAATGAAGATGAAAGCACAACCATCCATAACCAATGGGACACAGCAAAAGTAGTCTAAAAGGGCAGTTTATAACAATAAAATCTTACCTCAGGAAACAAGAAAAATCTCAAATAAACAACTTATTCTTACACCTATAGAAACTAGAGTAAGAAGAACAAACATAACCCAAAGTTAGTAGAAGGAAAGAAATCATAAATGTCAGAGCAGAAATAAATGAAATAGACATGAAGAAAACAATAGAAAAGGTCAATGAAACTAAAAGTTGGTTCTTTGTAAAGATAAACAAGATTGATAAACTTTTAGTCAGACTCATCAAGAAAAAATGGGAGACGGCTCAAATCAATAAAATTAGAAATGAAAAATAAGTTGCAATGGACACCACAGAATACAAAGGATCATGAGAGACTACTACAAGCAACCATATGCTTGTATATGCTACTATAAAGTGGACAACCTGGAAGAAATGTACAAATTCTTAGAAAAGTACAATCTCCCAAGAGTGAACCAGGAAGAAATAGAAAATGTGAACAGAACAATCACAAGTACTGAAATGGAAACTGTAATTAAAAATCTTCCAACAACAAAAGCCCAGGACCAGAAGGCTTCACAGGTGAATTCTATCAAACATTTAGAGAAGAGTTCTATCCTGAAATACCATTCCAAAAAATTTCAGAAGAAGCAACACTCCCATACTCATTCTATGAGGCCAACATTACCCTGATACCCAAACCAGACAAAGATACCACACAAAAAAATTACAGGCCAATATCACTGATGAACATAGACACAAAAATCCTCAACAAATACTAGGAAACAAAATCCAACAATACAATAAAAGGATCATACACCATGATCAAGTGGGATTTATGCCAGCGATGCAAGGAGTTTTCAGTATCTGAAAATCAATCAGTGGGATACACCACATCAACAAATTGAAGAATAAAAACCACATGGTCATCTCAATAGATGCAGAAAAGGCTTTTGACAAAATTCAATACCCATTTATGATAAAAACTCTCCAGAAAGTGGGCATTGAGAGAACATACCTCAACGTAATAAAGGCCATATGTGACAAACCTACATCTAGCATCATAGTCAATGAGGGAAAAGCAGAATGCATTTCCTCTAAGATCAGGAACAAGACAAGAATATCCTCTCTCACCACTTTTATTCAACATAATTCTGGAAGTCCTAGCCATGGCAGTCAGAGAAGAAAAAGAAATAAAATGAATCCAGATTGGAAAAGAAGAAGTAAAACTGTCACTGTTCACAGATGACATGATATTATACATAGAAAATCCTAAAGATCCTACCAGAAAACTACTAGAGCTCATCAATGAATTTGGTAAAGTTGCAGGATATAACATTAACACACAGAAATCTCTTGCATTCCTATACACTAACAATGAAAAATCAGAATGAGGAATCAAGGAAACACTCCCATTTACCACTGCAACAAAAATAATAAAATACTTAGGAATAAACCTACCTAAGGAAGCAAAAGACCTGTATGCAGAAAACTGGAAGATGCTGATGAAAGAAATCGAAGATGACACAAACAGATGGAAAAATATATCATGTTCTTGAATTGGAAGAACCAATATTGTCAAAATGACTGTACTACCAAGGTAATCTACAGATTTAATGCAATCCCTATCAAATTACCAATAGCATTTTTCACAGAACTGAAACAAAATTTTTTTTTAATTTGTATGGAAACACAAAAGACCCTGAATAGCCAAAGCAATCTTGAGAAAGAAAAACAGAGCTGGAGGAATCAGGTTCCCTGATTTCAGACTATACTACAAAGCTACAGTCATCAAAAAGTATGGTACTGGCACCAAAACAGAAATATAGATCATTGGAACAGAATAGAAAGCCCAGAAATAAACCCGGGCATCTATGGTCAATTAATCTACAACAAAGGAGGCAAGGATATACAATGGAGAAAATACAGTCTCTTCAATAAGTGGTGCTGGCAAAAATGGACAGCTACATGTAAAAGAATGAAATTAGAACACTTTCTAACACCATACAGAAAAATAAACTTAAAGTGGATTAAAGACCTAAATGTAAGACTGGATACTATAAAAACTCTTAGAGGAAAATATAGGCAGAACAGATTTTGACATAAATTGCAGCAATATCTTTTTCAATCTGCCTTCTAGAGTAATGAAAATAAAAGTGAAAATAAACAAATGGAACCTAATTAAACTCCAAAGCTTTTGCACAGCAAAGGAAACCCTAAACAAAATGAAAAGACAACCCACAGAATGGGAGAAAATATTTGCAAACAATGCAACCAATGAAGGATTAATCTCCAAAATTTAAAAAGAGCTCATGTGGCTCAATATACAAAAAAAAAAAAAAAAACCCTCAAAAAACAAACAAACAACCCAACCCAATCAAAAAATGGGCAGAAGACCTAAATAGATATTTCTCCAAAGAAAATATCCAGATTGCCAAGAGGCACATGAAAAGATGCTCAACATCACAATTAGAGAAATGCAAATCAAAACTACAATGAGATATAACCTCACACTAGTCAGAATGGCCATCATCAAAAAGTCTACAAACAATAAGTGCTGGAGAGGGTGTGGAGAAAAGGGAACCCTCCTACACTTTTGGTGGGAATGAAAATTGGTGCAGCCACTGTGGAGAAAAGTATGTAGGTTCCTTAAAAAGCTGAAAATAGAGCTACCACAGGATCCAACTATCCCACCTCTGGGCATATATCCAGAGAAAACCATGGTTCGAAAGGATACATGCACCCTAATTTTTATTGCAGTGATATTTACAATAGCCAAGACACGGAAGCAATCTAAATGTCCATTGACAGATGGATAAAGAAGATGTGGTACATATATACAATGAAATATTACTCAGCTATTAAAAAGAATGAAATAATGCCATTTGCAGCAACATGGATGGAGCTGGAGATTTTCATACTAAGTGAAGTAAGTTAGACAGAGAAAGACAAATATCATATGATATCACTTATATGTGTACTCTTAAAAAAAGATACAAATGAACTTACTTACAAAACAGAAACAGACTCACAGACTTAGAGAACGAACTTATGGTTACATGGTGGGGAGAAGAGTCAGGGGAGGGATAGATAGGGAGTTTGGGACTGACATATACACACTGCTATATTTAAAACAGATAACCAACAAGGACCTACCGTATAGCACAGGGAACTCTGCTTAATGTACTGTAATAACCTAAATGGGAAAAGAACTTGAAAAAGAGTAGATGCATGCATATGCATAACTGAATCACTTTGCTATATACCTGAAACTAACTCAATGTTGTTAATCAACTATACTCCAATATAAAATTAAAATTTTTAGAAAAAAGAATATAAGATACAGTCACTCCATCCATGTTCTCACAAAAAGCAGGGTGACCTTCTTTCTCATGGCTGAATAATACATACACACACACACACACACACACACACCCTCCCCCATATACCAAATTCTGAGGTCCACTGGATAGAGAAACAGTGGTTATTCTTTTCGTAGAAGTGGCAGCAGTACAAGCACTAGTTAAATCATGACCACTGTATCCTGTTGTCTAAAGCAAGAAGCGTGGCCAAGCCAAAAGTCAGGGGGAGTAAAAACACACTCCTCTCACCATTAGGCCATGAAAAGGATAAGGATGCATTATATATTATAATGGTGTGAAAAATTAAGACCACGAATTTAATCTACCACAGTACTTGATAATATGTTTGTAGTTGAATGAATGCACATGCATGAAAACATTTCAAAATTACAGGTGATTCAGTAAGGATGTAATTTAATAAGTAGGAAAAGATCGGGGCAAAGTGCTAATCTGAGCTGCAAATCGTGCTGCTGTTTGAGGCTGTTCATTGGCTAGTAAAATCGAAGCCAAATGACGTGATCCAGTCATGCCTAGTGGCACCACAAGGTCCTGGAAAACTGCAGTGTCTGTAGTGATTCATTCCTTAATCTAGACCTAAGCTCAGGTACAAAAGCAGCCTATTTTATGTCCTGAGAGCAACAGAGTATAAGGGAGAAAAGGAAAGCAGAGGTAATTCCTGTTTCCTGTATAAACCCCGACACTTAGGATAGGAAGTGATTTCCCTTTATGACCACTCTGCCCCACTTTTGGTGGGAAATGGAATTCCCAAAATGAAATTCCCAAAATTCTCACTGGGATTAGTTAGCAAGAGATGGTTCTTCTCTTTATTAAAGAGAACAATATACCTATCTTAACAAATCAATGATTATTTTGGTTCTAAAATGGGAGGGAATATGACAGGTCAGTAAGTAAACTGTGAGTCTGGATGGAGGGATAATCTCAGATAAAGGGGAGTGTGTGAATGAGGTAAAATGGCCATGTAGGGCTTTGATATTTTATATGTTTATAGAAAGACCATGAGAACTCCCCAAGCAAGGAGTGGTATGACAGACACGTGAGAATTAAAGTCCTATGTGAGCTTTTCAGAAAGCCAGCTTCCAAGAGAAAGGAAAGAGAAAGAGCAGAGAGATTTGAGAGTGCAGACACTTCACCAGGAGGGAGCAGTCCACAAAGCTGGCTCCCAGAGGAGTCCAATCAAGGTGGAAGAGGGGAGCCAGGTGGGAACGCAAAGCCCCCAAGGCACTCCGCCCAGCTGATGTGAGGAGACAGACGACACAGCAGGAACAGCTTCAGCCAGAGTCAAAGGAGGGTCAGGAAGGAACACTCTTTTTCCAAAGAATAAAAGGAGGTCGGAGACCTTGACTTGGCGAGTGCAGAGAGGCTGGATCAGAGACTCCACAGTTCCAGAATCCAGTCTCTGAGTGCCTGTAGTTTAGAGAGCAGAGATGACAAGGAAGGTTAGGATGGGGTGTGCCACCTTAAAACCTGTGCCACTCTGAGCACCTGGGAGACATGTTTGTGATTTTTCCTTCCCGCATGTAGTTTGTACGTTAATATGCACTTATGTTCTCAAAAGTCATGAACCAAGAGGGAAATGGAAAGTCACAGAAGAAAAAAATGAGGGAAGGCAGGAGGCACCCCAAACGTAAGTTTCTTTCTCTTTCCTCTGACTTTCCTTCTTCTCTGGCAATTTAAAAAATAGCCAGAGTACGTCTTCCCTTTCCCTTAGGATTTTGCAAAAAGCGGTTTATAAATTATTGCAGAGCACACGGAAAGAGTCAAGCACTTAATAACATTCCAAACCAGGCCAGACACAGCAAACCTGCTGAGTGTTGTGGGGAATTTCTTTGGGGTTTCAAATCCCAATGAGAATGTGAAAAGCCCAGTACATTTTTCCTTTACTTGAACTTTAAGTTAGTATGTGCATAAATAAGTAAAGTAAGGCTATTTGACTTTTTCCCAGACAGAAGAATAGGAATCCAGAATTTCTCCTATATCAATTTTCATACCATTACCTGCACATCTCTCTCAGCCTCTATTTTTAAGTGTTTACTTTCAGGGTTGGGGGAGGAATAACAAAAAACAATAAAAAGTAAAAAGCTAAACTGCCTGAACGAACCTGTACCCATATTAAATCTACTTATCTTTCCTTGCATGCGTTTGTTAAAATAAACAAGAAATAGAAGACAGGAAGAGTGGGTAAGGATCAAGTAATCAATCAGCATACATATTTTGGAAACCCTGTCTGTCTGGTGCTGTTCTAGGCACCCTGGAGCCGACTCAAATGTAAAGTGAGACTCATCTTTACAGAGGTTACAATTCAGTGGTAAAGACAGAATGACTGCAAGTTCAATGGAATGAAAAATACAAAAAAAAAATGGTGTGGTACTGACGTGTGTGTGTGTGTGTGTGTGTATAAGCAATTTTCTGATATAAGACAGACATAACTGTTAGTCTTTTCTAAAAGCTAGAGTAGCACAGAATGAAAGGCAAGAGCTTCCTATATCAGGAAATTCTTTCCAAAGCCATTTCAGCCATGATATTTGAATTACAGATGGCCTCGATTATGGAGAGGGGGATATGTGTGTTTGATAAGAATAGAAACAGAAATGCCATATCAAAACAAAATTGATAAGATTTAACAAATGACAGTCATTTTTAACAGTGACCAGGCTTCTTCAGTCCTCCAAGGCAACAGAAATAAAAACAAAAATAAACAAATGGGACCTAATCAAACTTATGAGGTTTTGCACAGCAAAGGAAACCATAAACAAGATGAAAAGACAATGGGAGAAAATATTTCCAAACAATGCGACTGACAAGGGCTTAATTTCCAAAATATACAAACAGCTCATACAACTGAACAACAACAAAAAACATACAACCCAATCAAGAAATGGGCAGAAGACCTAAATATATATTTTTCCAAAGAAGAAATACAGATGGCCAATAGGCACATGAAAAGATGCTCAACATCGCTAATAGAGAAATGCAATTCAAAACTACAATGAGGGACCACCTCACAGAGGTTAGAATGGCCGTCATTAAAAGTCTTCAAATAACAAATGCTAGAGAGGGTGTGGAGAAAAGGGAACCCTTCTACACCGTTTGTGGGAATGTAAATTGGTGCAGCCACTATGGAGAACAGTATGGAGGTTCCTCAGAAAACTAAAGGTAGAACTACCATATGGTCCAGCAATCCCACTCCTGAGCATATATCCAGACAAAACTATAATTCAGAAAGATACATGCACCCAATGTTCATAGCAGCACCATTCACAGTAGCCAAGACATGGGAACAACCTAAATGTCCATTGACAGATGAATGGATAAAGAAAATGTACATATGTACAATGGACTATTACTCAGCCATAAAAAAATAATGCCATTTGCAGCAACATGGACAGATCTAGAGATTATCATACTAAGTGAAGTTAAGTCAGATAGAGAAAGACAAATAACACAATACCACTTATATGTGGAATCTAAAATATGACACAAATGAACCTATCTGTGAAACAGAAACAGAATCACAGACATAGAGAATAGACTTATGGTTGCCAAGGGGGAAGGTGTAGGAGAGGGATGGATTGGGAGTTCAGGATTAGCAGATGCAAACTGATATACATAGAATGAATAAACAACAAGGTCTTACTGTATAGACAGGGAGCTATATTCAACATCATGTGATAAACCATAATGGAAAAGAATCTGAAAAAAGAATGTGTATATATATATAACTGAGTCACTTTGCTGTATAGCAGTAATGAACACAACATTGGAAATTAACTATACTTCAAAAAAACACAAAACAAAACAGTGACCAGGTTTCAAATGTGTGGTGCTTTCCCAAATCAATACTGAAGAAGGTCTAAGGAAAATTTTGTCCCTGCCTTGCCAGACCTCTGAAAGTGCCCAAAGAGGAAGTATGACAAGTGAGAAAAATTGACCTAAATAATTTTAAACTAGGCATTCCTGTTTACCTAAAATTTGTCAACTGCTCTAATATATGGAAACATACAGTGAGAAATAAATGTTGGAAATGAAACAAAATAATTTTAAACCCAGACTCTGTCTTTCCAGCCTTGTATTGCCTCATTCATCTGTCTTGCCCTACCTGCTTTCTCTGGGTCACATAAATGTCCTGTTTCGTCAACATTCCCCAAATATATTCATCTTCACATCTGTGTCCTTGCCTTTTTGCTATGCACATTTTTACACCTGGAATACTTTTCCCCATAACCACAACCGACTCCCACATTGCATTCTTCAAGGACCAGCCCAGACAACAACCACTATATGAATGAATCTCCTTCTGATGCCCTCTTGTTACTTATTTTTTCTGGGAAGAAGCAAACATGCCCTTTTCTGGGGTCCCCCAGCAGTTTGAACATCTTTCTATCATATAAATTTCCAGATTGCTCTATGTCGATACAAGTAGTTGTGTACACAGTTTTGCTCACTCTCTAGACTTGAATTCTTTGAGGGCAGGCATCCTGGTTTTTCCAGATTTGTATTCCTGGATCATAGTATAGTGTCTGGCAGTTAGCTGGGATTCAGTAAACAATAAAGGACTGAAAAAGAGAGAATATATTTTAAAATGAGGCATTATAGTGTAGGGAGGAAGAAAAGAGAGGTCATTTCATATTAGTATTCATACCAGTTTTGAAATTCACTTTCTATTTTAGTCTCTCTCTCTCTCTCTTATTTGAAACTTCAAGCTAAAAAAATAGAATCTTTCTAGGTCATAGGACTGGCAGAGTGGCTGTGAGTGCCTTGATGTTTCCTGGAAGAAAGTTTGTAGGCATGTGCCTGTAAAAACTGAAGAAAAGGCATGGAAAGATGATATTTTCATTAAGTGAATGATAAAATATAAATCTGTATACATAAAATGTATCAATGCCTATATGCAAATGAAAAAAAAGCACAAAACCAATTTCTACCAAAAAGTAGCCTTTGCTTCAACATTTAAGCTACCAATTAATTTTAATTTACTCAGGGACATCTAGATTATTCATTCTCTAGGTCTTTGTCTTCCTCACCTTCTCCCTACTGCTGCCCAGATTTTGATAATTTTACTCTTTCTTATACAACAGAATATAAGTGATGCTAAGGGAAAAATAAAACAGGAAAATTTGAAATTAGTTAATCAGTTTTTTTCTAAGGGCTTGATTTGGACAAATATTTGGGGGTTTAAATTTATTGATTACTTCTGAAATGTTTAAAATTGAGCACATTTATTCATCATATTGAGTACAGACCCAGGTGCACTTGAAATAATGCATCTCTTGAAGTATTTAAAAATATTTCAAATTCAATTCCTGCTGGTCTGGTGTGACTTAAGTCCCCAGTAGCAATAACCTTGGGGCTTCACCGTAGTTGTATCACACTTCCAGGATCATATTCAGTGGTAACATACTGGGGTTTGTGCAGGGAAGACTTTTAATCTTGTATCTGGTCTTACAGTTTGTCATGCAGGCATCTATTTCCCCTGCCTAATGGGCCATTCAGTTCCAACTTCTGCTGTTTCTGTGCCAAGCTTGGGGAACAGGAATCTTGGTACAGACTTGAGACCCCTGATCATGCACAACTATTCCCACCTGAGCCTTGCTGGCTACCAGGAAGCCAGGGTGCCCCTCCCACCCCAGGCCCTAGCCAGACCAAGCCAATGCATCTCTCTTGTCCCCTCATCCTCTCAACAGACAGAATCCCTTTTTAGCTTGAAAGAATTCTTTGTCTTTTAAGCTTCTTAAAGACATTTGCCTCTACCTATAACTCCCTATCCCTCCTGGGCCTTAGGTTTGGGAAACAAACACTGCTTTTGCTGCTTTCCACTCTGCCACAAACATTCCTCATTGCAATAAGCAGTGTCTCACATGTTTGAATTAGGAGAAAGGAAAGGGGAAAATAGAGGGAAAGACATTTTATCTCAAAACAGTATCCAGCTACAATAAATATAAGAGATGCTAAGTGGAAGAATGAATTTATCTTGTTCTCAGAATCACTAATCATCAATTGCAGACTCTCTCCACCACAACCTGTTGTTCCCTGAAAATGCAACAATTTGGCTCCCATGAAGAAATTAAGGAAACAAGGAACTGAAATTGTATCAATTTCATTACTTACATTTCTTTAAAATACAACAAATGATGTGTGAAATTATATAATTCTTATATGAATATAATTTGTTAATTAATATTTCCCCTAATAGTTAATTAGAAAGTTCTTGCTTGGCAAAGTTTTATATTACTTTTCACTCCTTTAGGCAACATATATCTCTTACTACTGAGTACGTTTTTGGCCCAGATTATGATGCTTGTCTTGGCAAATAGAGGGTTATAAACCTAATGATCAATTTTCCATTACGATTGCTCCTCTCTATCAGGAATATTGGGCTTCAGAGGAAGTTACTTTTCTAAAAGAAAAAAAGAAAATACATCAGAATTTTGATACCTAAAAGAAAGATTATAATGAAAGCATCTTCCTCTAAGTTGAACTCAGAGAAGTGGAAGTGATCTTATCATTTTAACATATCAGGAAACTAAGCATGAAGAAAGTTAAAATTTTGTCATATGACTAGTTGATGGAAGAAGAGGAGCAAAACCCTTCTTATTTACTAACATCATCAACATTTTAAGCACTTTCATATGCTGTGAATTTTCTATCCAAACTGCATAATTCTCTAAATTATGCCTTACTTTACCCTCATTTATATATAAAGAAACAAAGTCAGTTACTAAATAAGAAGCTAAAACCCACATAGCTAGAAAGAGCATGTAGGTCTCTGATTTCAAATACCATTTTATTTCCAGTAAACAATCAGGATTTTCTAGATTATACATTTTTACCAGACTATGTGATTGTCCACTTCAAATACTATTATATGAAATAAGAATTACTGGTTTAGACAATACCTCCTTTGGTAACCTCATTTTCTGCCACATCTACTCACACACATACTTTTTGGGCCGGGCACACAGGATGGACGGCATGCTCATGAGTGACCCAGGGTTATGTATAATTATCAGTTGACACACTGACTTTATCCTCTTCTGTTCCAATTAAGAAAGTACCCAGAGTGAGCCAAACCATGGGATTAAAGGTATAATCCTCCAGATTCCAAGTCTGGCCAAGCCTTTTGACACAGTGCAAGTAGTTAGGGTCCAACTACAAAGTTAGACGGAAGATTCCACACAACCCTCACCTCTGACATTGGGTTTCCCAAAATGACTCTCACATTTGGTAATCCACTTGAAAGACTTACAGAACTCAATGGATCCTATTGTATTCACAGTTATGGCTTATTATAAGGAAGGTACAAATTAGAATCAGCCAAAGGAAGAGGCACATGGGGAGGGTCCCAAATGCAAAGCTTTCAGTGTCCTTAGGATGTGTCACCCTCCTGGCATCAATGAGCAATAATACACAGAGAGTACTGCCAACCTAAAAAGCTCATTCATGCTTTGGTACCCAGAGTTTTTATTGAGACTTCATAGTGTAAGCATGATTGTTTGATTAATGGTCCAAATAGTTAAACTCTGTCTTCAACCACCCTCAGTTCCACTAGAGGTTGGGCAGATATCACGTGACCCAAAGGGTTTACCAGGAATCCCCTTGTTAGAATAAACCTGTCAGATTTTGTCTGAGAAGCCCACCATGAATAACAAAGACACTCCTCTCATTCAGAAATAGAGTGACACAGAATAGAGAGATTACTTCCCAGGGGCTAGGAACGATGGCCAGACTACTCTTTGGGACAAACCCAAATCTTTACTACACAAAACGTCAGAATGGAATAAAGTACTGAGGGAGAGCTTTGAATTCTCTCTAATTTATTTCAATAGGTGAGTCAGTCACAAACCTCAGCATGTATCAATAAATATTATTAGTAACAAGTTACATCACACCTCACAAATGATTGTCACCCAACCTTTCAGTGTGTCTGCAGTAGAGTGACAGCTGCTGCTCCAGTCACTCAGGAACTCACTGCATTCCCTTTTCTCTGCACCCAGGCTCACACTGGAATCTCTTCATTGAAAACACTTCTCAACACCACAGTCTACATAAGAAAAACTCTTATTCTTACATTCTCTAAGATAAGGGTCAATTGTCGTCTCCTTCTTGAGACCATCCCCAAGTTTCTCAGGCAGCACTGTCTTCTATGAGCTAAGATACCAATATTGGCAAAGCTTGGTCCTCCTCTAAGACACAAGCAGTATATTTTTCCCTAGCAGATTGTGAAAATGTGAAGGTAAGTACCATTTCATATTCATTTTTGTGTCTTTAGTGCCTATATTCAACTAATATTTGTTAAATTTACCTGTAGTGATAAGTAGTCTTAATGTGGTAAAATTAAACGATCATTATAGATTATTGAAGGGCAGGCTGACATGACAAAAATGTGGTTTAGGGAGATGCATCTGACATAGTTTGCAAGATGAGCTGGAGGGGAATGGTACTATGGAAATGTCAACAAGCTAGGAAGCTCTTGTAGGTATCTGGGACAATAGTCCTAACCAATGACATTTCAAAGGAAGACCTCTACTTGACTTGTACAAATTGACAAAACTAATTCAGTACATCAGTAATGTCAATCATTGGCAAAAGTTTGTCCTCCCCCATGTGGGTCATAGGTCCAGGATGTGGTAGCTTCTGTTTGACCAAGAATCATTCTCTGAATGGACAGCTGTGAGTTGTCATTAGCCAACACTCAGAGCAGCTATCAGATGATATCATATGCGGAATGGGAGCTGTGGCTAATGAAGAAGAGTGAGTCATCAACAGCATTTACAATTGTCCCCACCTTGAAACACTCAGATCCACTTGCTTCTTAATTCAGTTTACTCAATTCAGGCACAGCTTCTCAAGATTTTCTGATTAGTCACATTTTCTGGGAAAGCTTATAAGAAGAGTTAGTAGAAAAACTATAGTTCTCACTGCTCTGTTGGTCCTGAGTGTAAGACTACTACTCATCATCTTCCTCTTCTGCTGGTCTAGGTGGCTTGCCTGGTAGGTTGACCCAGACATTTGACCCTGATGGGTCTAAGATCTGGTTACCTTCTCAGATTACAACTGGGCATGGGCATAACAATGAATGCTCTCCAGTGGATGACCTGAGTGTCAAATATATTTCTTTCCATCCTGATTATGTAAGATTAGTCCTACTTCCTCATGATGATCAGGATCAATTATACCTGCCAGAGATAATACTTTTTTCTTTCAATACTAGTTTACTGGCACAAGGAGCATAAAGTGTTAAGATGGTAGCTACAACATAAAAGTTCAGTGGAAGCATCCCTTCCCTTGGAATCAGGAAACTTAGACTTACAGAGCCTAAAGTTGAAGAGACAGGAAACAAATTTTCCAAAGTAACTAAGTGGATTAATGGTAAGCAGCACCACTCCTGCTTCCACTCTTTGTTTCATGGATCCATATATTCTATTTATTGGGTATATGGTACCATAAAATGACCATTGGTTTAAAGTATATGCCATATCTTGAAGAATACCTCCTTATCCTTGAAGGATGTTACCTCTTAGCTGTGCCTCAGGAAAGCCTTCAGGAGGCAGCTTCTGAAGGTTATGGTATGTGATTAGGACCAGTGCATGTCATGGTCATGTGTCCAATGCCATGCTTCCTTTGCCATAAAATGAGTTCCCCAATTTAAGATGATATTATGATAGACCCTATGCCAATTTCTCATATACTCTGTGAGTCTTTGGAGGGTTCTGGTAGTGGCACTCTATGCAGGAAGACAGACTCATATGCAGATACATGTCAGTCAAGGTCATGATGGAACATTGCCCTTTCTAGGATATAAAGGGCCTAATGTAATCAACTTTTCTTCAGTGTTTTCTTTGGTACCATATGGGGAATTCAATATTGAATTCTGTTACTGGCAGGTTGGACATTCATGAGAAGTAAATCAGCCCTTGTGAAAAGAAGCTTGTGCTCTTGGGATCATAAATAGCTTCATCTTTTCCCCCATGCTTACCTTATTCATAAACCTATTGTATAAGCACTGAAATGGGCAAGGAGAGGGGCTGGCTGACACCTACTGGCCAAATCATCCTGTGGCTTGGTTATTCCATGCCTCTTTTTCAGTGTATGTCTTTTATGAACATTAATGTGTAACACAAAGATCCTAATACTCTTTGCTTTTAACCATAAGTCCAGCCACTTACTTATTTCCTTGAACTGCCTTTTTCTGGTCTTGGAATCTTGTTCCTCTCAACGGCCCTGACCAGCAAGTTAAGTCATTCACCACTGCCCATGAGACTGTAACCTCAGGCAACTTTTCATTCCACTAGAAGAAAGTGAACAGATGTATAGCTCAAAAGTCTGCTCTTTGGGAGGATAAGTCTCCACTGCTGTCACTTGAGGTTATTCTTGAGTAGGGCCGATAGTGCAACAGCAGTCCCTTTTCTGCTTCTACCCCACACCATGACACTCATGAGCTGAGCTCAGGCTCTTTGCCCTGGGTACGGTTTCTTGAGTAAATGGCCATAGATCCCTTCAAGAAAAAAAGGAGAAAACACTTCTAAATATATGCTATAGTATTTCAGGGTCCTTCTTCATGAAGATCTTGCCTCTTCTTTGGTTGACAGGTTTGTGGTCTTAGAACTGGTATAAATCTGGAAACTGAGTGAAGGATCGTGACTTTTCATGAGGTCACCTGATCTCAGTCTTCTGCGCATTCATTCTTGATCTCTTTTAATTATATGTTAGGCAGTTCTCATCTTTCTTACCTTTAGAAACATCATGCCCTATAAGCCACCTCAATAGATTTCTGAGGTCAGCAGCCCCCCACCCCACCCCCAACTGCCATTCCAGGTACTGCTCTTTTAAAATAAAGTACCCTTTTACTTTGCTTCCATTTAAAGTAATTCTGTCCACTCTGCTTCTGAAGTTAAGTGCTGCCCCTAGTCTCTGCTATTCTAGTTCCCATCATCCCCCTTGCTACTAGGGAGCCCAGTTTTGTAACAGCATCTCCTACTACTAGTACCAGCCTGCAAAAGATGGCCACTACCAGATATTCAATGTGCTAATACCCATCCTCACCAGCATGTTCTTTATCACCGTAGTAAAATTCTGGCATGAGGTGATGGATTTGTGGCTGACAAAAACTGGTTATTTGAGAAATCGGATTGAATTTATTCAGCATTCTTCTGGAAAGAGAGAAAGAGAGAGAGACCTTGTACATTCCACTTATCAGAAATGCTCTCTCTGTGGCTGGACAGGAATAATTAATGAGGCTTTTTCCATGACTTGAGGGGAAAATTTCATAATAATATGTAATTTTATTTTCTATTATTCTAAATTTAGAAAGCATCCTTCTGATTATTCATTTAGTTTCCAGATACCTTGATAATGAAAGGTGCCCAGAACAGCAGGCATATGGTTCTGTTTTCTGAAACTCCCTGCTGAGCTGATGAATTCACATTTCTAGGCCTGAAAAACTTAGTGCCAGCAGCAACAAGAAGCTATTTATTCAACACCAAATAAGCTAGAGTTCTCCATTTCCAAAAGTGTTCACGCAGAGGTGAAGAACCATCTGTCATGGGTGTTGCAGAGGATGTTTTTGCTTCAGGTGGAAAGAGATAATCCTATGGGTAGGGTATGCCCTACTTGTGGGGTCTATGACACTTGACAACATTCATTTTACTTCTTTATTATGTATTTATTTAACAACTTTATTGGAGTATAATTACTTTACAATGGTGTGGTGTGTTAGTTTCTGCTTTATAACAAAGTGAATCAGCTATACACATACATCTACATATATCCCCATATCTCCTCCCTCTCATGTCTCCCGCCCACCCTCCCTATCCAAACCCTCTAGGTGGTCACAAAGCACCGAGCTGATCTACCTGTGCTATGTGGCTGCTTCCCACTAGCTATTTATTTTACATTTGGTAGTGTATATATGTCCATGCTACCCTCTCACCTCGTCCCAGATTACCCTTCCCCCTCCCCATGTCCTCAAGTCCATTCTCTACATCTGCGTCTTTATTCCTGTCCTGCCCCTAGGTTCTTCAGGACCTTTTTTTTCTTAGATTCCATATATATGTGTTAGTATATGGTATTTGTTTTTCTCTTTCTGACTTGCTTCACTGTGTATGACAGACTCTAGGTTCATCCACCACACTACAAATAACTCAATTTCATTTCTTTTTATGGCTGAGTAATATTCCATTGTATATATGTACAACATCTTCTTTATCCATTCATCTGTCAATAGACACTTAGGTTGCTTCCATGTCCTGGCTATTGTAAATAGTGCTGCAATGAATATTGTGGTACATGACTCTTTTTGAATTATGGTTTTTTCAGGGTGTATGCCCAGCAGTGGGATTGCTGGGACATATGATAGTTCTATTTTTAGTTTTTGAAATAACCTCCATACTGTTCTCCATAGTGGCTATATCAATTTACATTCCCCCCAACAGTGCAAGAGGGTTCTCTTTTCTCCACACCCTCTCCAGCATTTGTTGTTTGTAGATTTTTCTTATGATGCCCATTCTAACTGGTGTGAGGTAATACCTCATTGTAGTTTTGATTTGCATTTCTCTAATAATTAGTGATGTTGAGCAGCTTTTCATGTGCCTCTTGGCCATCTGCATGTCTTCTTTGGAGAAATGTCTGTTTAGGTCTTCTGCCCATTTTGGGATTGGGTTGTTTGTTTTTTTTGATATTGAGCTGCATGAGCTGCTTATACATTTTGGAGATTAATCCTTTGTCCATTGCTTCATTTGCAAATATTTTCTCCCATTCTGAGTGTTGTCTTTTCGTCTTGTTTATGGTTTCCTTTGCTGTGCAAAAGCTTTTAAGTTTCATTAGATCCCATTTGTTTATTTTTGTTTTTATTTCCATTTCTCTAGGAGGTGGGTCAAAAAGGATCTTGCTGTGATTTGTGTTACAGTGTGTTCTGCCTATGTTTTCCTCTAAGAGTTTTATAGTGTCTGTCCTTACATTTATGTCTTTAATCCATTTTGAGTTTATTTTTGTGTATGGTGTTAGGGAGTATTCTAACTTCATTCTTTTACATGTAGCTGTCCAGTTTTCCCAGCACCACTTATTGAAAAGACTGTATTTTCTCCACTGTATATTCTTGCCTCCTTTATCAAAAATAAGGTTACCATATGTGTGTTGGTTTATCTCTGGGCTTTATATCCTGTTCCATTGATCTATATTTCTGTTTTAGTGCCAGTACCATACTGTCTTGATTACTGTAGCTTTGTAGTATAGTCTGAAGTCAGGGAGTCTGATTCCAGCTCAATTTTCTTTCTCAAGATTGCTTTGGCTATTCAGGGTCTTTTGTATTTCCATACAAATTGTGAATTTTTTTGTTCTAGTCCTGTGAAAAATGCCATTGGTAGTTTGATAGGGATTACACTGAATCCCTAGATTGCTTTCGGTAGTATAGTCATTTTCACAATGTTGATTTTTCCAATCCAAGAACATGGTATATCTCTCCATCTGTTTGTTTCACCTTTAATTTCTTTCATCAATGTCTTATAGTTTTCTGCATACAGGTGTTTTTTTTCTTTAGGTAGGTTTATTCCTAGGTATTTTATTCTTTTTGTTGCAGTTGTAAATGGGAGTGTTTCCTTAATTTCTCTTTCAGATTATTCATTGTTAGTGTATAGCAATACAAGAGATTTCTGTGCATTAATTTTGTATCCTGCTACTTTACCAAATTCATTGATTAGCTCTAGTAGTTTTCTGGTAATGTCCTTAGGATTTTCTATGTATAGTATCATGTCATCTGTGACCAGTGACAGCTTTACTTCTTCTTTTCCAATTTGGATTGCTTTTATTTCTTTTTCTTCTCTGATTGCTGTGGCTAAAACTTCCAAAACTATGTTGAATAATAGTGGTGAGAGTTGGCAACCTTGTCTTGTACCTGATCTTAGTGGAAATTGTTTCAGTTTTTCACCATTGAGAATGATGTTGGCTGTGGATTTGTCATATATGGCCTTTATTATGTTGAGGTAAGTTCCCTCTATGCCTACTTTCTGGAGGGTTTTTTTCATAAATTGGTGTTGAATTTTGTTGAAAGCTTTTTCTGAATCTATTGACATGATCATATGCTTTTTATCCTTCAGTTTGTTAATATGGTGTGTGTCATTTATTGATTTGTATATATTGAAGAATCCTTGCATTCCTGGGATAAACTGCACTTGGTCATGGTGTATGATCCTTTTAATATGCTGTTGGATTCTGTTTGCTAGTATTTTGTTGAAGATTTTTGCATTTATGTTCATCAGTGATATTGGTCTGTAGTTTTCTTTTTTTGTGACATCTTTGTCTGGTTTTGGTATCCGGGTGATGGTGGCCTCGCAGAATGAGTTTGGGAGTGTTGCTCCCCCTACTATATTTTGGAAGAGTTTGAGAAGGATAGGTGTTAGCTCTTCTCTAAAGACAACATTCATTTTAAAACCACCATAATTGCATCTAATCTTTGCAAAATCGTGTGCTACTGCTAAGGGTTCTCTCTTCTGTTACTAAACATCCTGATTTCCTCTAAAACCTCTCCTCATGGGTTCCTAAGGTTCAACTTTGACACCCCAGGAGCCTCATGAGATGTTG
Source organism: Mesoplodon mirus (assembly GCF_964341445.2). Lineage (NCBI taxonomy): Eukaryota > Metazoa > Chordata > Mammalia > Artiodactyla > Ziphiidae > Mesoplodon > Mesoplodon mirus. The sequence goes on from NC_138977.1 coordinate 158,432,278, forward strand.
CATCCGCCCTGTCTCTGGATTGTGTTGAACATCAGGACTTCCAACTCTGAGGATCTAGAGCCCAGCTGATCTCCCAAAATTATGGGAGGCTTATTGCACTGTTTTCTGTTGGGAGAGATCTGTACAAATAGGTAAATGATCACTACAAAACTGAATATTTATTTGTTACATAGATGCAAGCAGGTGGACATCAGAAATACACTGAGCACATACTGAATTTATACATCAAAAAATAGAGCAGCTAATGGTGGCTGAGAGGAAAAAGCAAAAAGAGTAGGGATACATTTATCATTGACCATGCAAAAGCATTGGTGACTGGAGAGGCAGCAGCTAAGAGCAGGGTTGCTACAGTCAGACTGGCATTGGTTCCATCCCAGATTCTATCACCAGCCAGTGTTGCAAAGTTCGACAACATAAGTGACAACCTTGAGGCTGTGTCTTCATCTGATAATGAGGATAACAAACTTATTGTGTTGCCGTGAGGTTTAAATTAGCTGATATACTTAAGCACTTAACAGCACAATAATTATATTATTATCAACGTACCATTATTATAATTAATAAAATTCAGAAGTAAATGTAATTACAAAACCTTGTAAATAAAAGTCACATCTAAAAGCCAGGGGTCTGATTGTACATTTTGTATAAATATCAGTAGGCAATCTATTAGCTTTACTGTTATTATTTATAACCTATACTGTCTATTTGCAGTTCTACTCCCACTATCACTTTTACTTTTAAGTAGAAAATATTATACATATATATATATAGATAGATAGATTATATCGGATATCAAGTATCATGGATATCACATCATATAACATATGTATTATATATGATATATATAGAGAGAGATATTGACCACAGAAATATATATTGTTAAATTTGTAAAAATAATTATCTTTATCTCCTCAGAGTCAGCTTCCCAACCATATCCATGTCACAGCAGATATTAAAAATACTATTTTTTCAGCTCACTGGGATCAGTTGGGAGTTCACTAAGTTGATTGAGATGCACAGGTCGGTGGGGAGTTCTGTCTGTCCCAGGCCCTGGCAATATTTGCAACAGGACCATAACACAGAATATGGTGGAAACATACAAAAAAACATAATCTGAGGCAGAATCCCAATCTCAACAGAAGGATAGAATCATAGAAACGTTGTGGATTTTTTTCTATAGCTCTCTTTTCTGATGGCCATATATCATTTACTTAAATTTCAGTAGTAGCAGGAAGCTCCCAACTTTTTAGAGCAGTTATCTCATTCTTTAACAATTTTATTTTGTGGAAAGTTTCTTATCATGTTTAAATCTGCAAACACCAAACCTCCCCTTCCCCTGACATCTTCTTTCTTAGTCCTGCTTTCTGTTGTGGCAACTCAGAAAAACTCTGTCTGCTCTTCCACTTAGAGAGTGGATACTTTGTATATTTCCTTGGCTGCCCAACAGTTGAAACTTTCCTCTGTTTAGAGAGTTCATTAATTTGTGAATCTGGTAGTGGGGGTGGGGAGAGGCAAAAGCAGAAATATTTATTTCCAGTCTTCCTTCGCTCAACTTTAAATCTGGTGTTAGTGACCCAAGAAAAAAACAGACCAAAGACAATGCACTGTAGCAGCAAGCAGTGGCAAGAGAGCTTGAAGGATTTTGTTTCTAGGGGCAGTAGTGCAGAAGACCATCAGTGGTGTCCAGGGTTCAGAGCCAGGGTGACAGCAATACAAGCCATGAGATCACATGTCCAGTGGGGTGGCAGCACTATGTGCTTACTGTGCTGGTTTTGTGGGATGATTTGGGATGGGATCCTGGCTGCTACTAAACCTTCTTTGTTCGTGCCTATTTCCAAGCCTGATTCTATAGCCTTACCAGTGATTTTGTGAACTACTCCACAATTTACTTTTCTGCTTAAACAATTCAAAATCCATTTCTGTTTCTTGCAGCTAGCAACCCTGGCTGATACAGCACAAAAGCCATTCAAATAGTTGAAGGTAGATGCTGTGTCTACCACGGTCTGCTGTTTGCTCTTTTCCAGAGATACAGACAGTTAACAACTATATCCTCAGTAACATATATTGTTTGCAATCATGTGAAGGTCTGATGAGTAACAAAAATTTTTAAGAAATCGTATAAATCTGAGATTTTTGAAATTGTTTACAATCTGGTTGTTTCTCTACATGGAATAAGATGATTGAACTTCTTAAATATAAAATATACATTGTGGGGTTGACATAGACACACTACTGTATATAAAATAGATAACTGATAAGGACCTGTATAGCACAGGGAACTCTACACAATACACTGTAAAGGCCTATATGGGAAAAGAATCTGAAAAATAATGGATATTTGTCTATGTGTAACTGAATCACTTTGCTGTGCACCTGAAACTAATGCTGCAGTGTAAATCAACTATACTCTAATAATAATTTTTAGAAAGATGATCCCAGAAAAATAAAATAAATACTGTATCCTCTTTCTAAAAGTTCCTATTCTCCTCAGAGGAGAGCAAGTTTTCCCCGGAATCTACTCTTTCATGGTCTGCTGAGCTGTGGAATAAGATGAGACTATAACCTATTACCGTAACAGTGAGCCACTGGATGAGTATGAATGGAAGGAAATTATAGATTAACTGGAGTTTAAAAAGGGCATTGCTCATGCATTCTTTATATAAATTCTAATTTAAAAATAAGGTACAATGTACTGAATGTTTTCTGTGTCCTTCAGTAATTTAGGTGCTTTACATAACATTTCTTATCATTCAAAAAATACTTCTACGAAGTTTTAAATCCTACTTTCAGATAAGAAAACAGACTCAGAAAGGTTGAACAATTTGCCTCAAGGTCTGAATGTTGGTAGGTTGATTGGAACTCCACTTTGGTGTTTAAGACTCCAAAGCCAAAACAAAATAAAAACAACAACAACAAAGATGCCAAAGCTCTTCCTCTGTGCCATGTTGCTTCCTAAATGTGATTAATGTTTTAAATGATTCCTCATATGAAATATTAGTTAAAATAGATTTTCATACTCAATATTGTTTTATCAAAATGAACTAAATGTATATGTGTGTATGTGTGTGTATATGTGTAACACTAAGGTATTTTTGAACCATTCATATGGATTACTGTCAGACACATGTGAGTTTACACTACTTGACCAGTAAATTGAAATATTTAAAACTGCTCTTGAAAATTCAACAAATCAGCAAAGTGGAATCAGGATTTAAAGTCAAAACTTTTTTAAGCCATACTTTTATATTCAATGTATATTTTTGCAACTATGAGTGACTAAAATTGCTTCAAATAAATCTAAGTTTATTAATATTAAAAGACAAGTTCTAAAGAGATAAACTATGTACTTTAAAATTAAATAAAGGCAACTTTAGAATTTCAAATACAGTAAAGCAAAGAATTTCAGAAGAAAGAAGTAAATTCTATCTGTATACATTCTTTTGTATACACTATGAACTTAGATGGACTCAACATCTGAAGACTTGGTCATAATACTCACTGCCATGAACTAAACAAGTGACCTTGGGTAATATCTTAGTCTCTTTGAACCTCAGCATCCTTATCTATAAAATTAATGGGTTAAGCTGAATGATTCCTTGCAGCCCTAAACCATTATATGATCCCAAGACTCTCTACATGTAACTGGGGAAACAAACCAGTAACTATTAATTCTACATGACCCTATTAATTTTATAAGTCAAAATATATTCCTATTGTTAACATGTAATAAATTAACTTAAAAGTCTCAGCAAAATTTGTTACCATTGAATAATTAGGTTAAAAGGTCTTGTTAATTTTATATAAACTTAAATCTGTTATTAATTACTAGATGCATTTATCTATGTAATGTATAGATTATATGCAAATATGCATGTAACATGAAGGAAAATTTATGTCTAAATGTCAAATATGTATGAATCAAAATCAGAATATCAAATCTGAGACAATATCTCAGAAAACAAGAATTAATTTTTTGTTTAAATTTTTTTTTTGTTTGTTTGTTTTTGTTTGTTTTGCAATACGCGGGCCTGTCACTCTTGTGGCCTCTCCCGTTGCGGAGCACAGGCTCTGGACGCACAGGCTCAGCGGCCATGGCTCACGGGCTCAGTCGCTCCGCGGCATGTGGGATCTTCCTGGACCGGCGCATGAACCCGTGTCCCCTGCATTGGCAGGTGCACTCTTAACCACTGCGCCACCCGGGAAGCCCTGTTTAAAATTTTAAAATACCATTTCTTTTATGGCAGAATAGTACTTGTTCATTGAGTAATATTAGAAATTTCAGATAAAGCAAAAAAACTTCCACAATTCCATAACGTAGAGATAATCATTATGAATTCATTCTTATATCTACTTATTTTCCTTTTTATTCCTTGCTCATAGGAATGATTAATTGCTGTAAATATTGTTTTATAATTTGCCTCTCTTTTTAACAATACACTGTAAATGTCTTTCCATGTTAATAGATATTATGTAATGGCATTCTCTACCTTGTTTTTGAGATCAGTTGCTAATTCTGTGCCCTTCATCCAGGTTTGGCCAATTAAGAAAGATCCTCCATTCACTCAAATAGAGACCTATGTCTAGAGCAAGAAAATGTGCCATCTTTCCCACAACTTATCTTAACCTCTTCCTTGACCTTTCCTTACACTGGGGTCTTTCTAAGACCAGATAAATGTGAAAATTAACTTCCTATGTGGTAGAATATTTTTTAAGGACTTAAACATTCTCTAACAATATGAGAGAGTGACATAGTTTGAAAAATTTGTTGTGGGCTTCCCTGGTGGCGCAGTGGTTGAGAGTCCGCCTGCCGATGCAGGGGACACGGGTTCATGCCCCGGTCCGGGAAGACCCCACATGCCGCGGAGTGGCTGGGCCTGTGAGCCATGGCCGCTGAGCCTGCATGTCCGGAGCCTGTGCTCCACAATGGGAGAGGCCACAACAATAAGAGGCCCACGTAGCGCAAAAAAAAAAAAAAAGAAAGAAAAATTTGTTGTAACTTTTTGAATTTGGGGTTTACAAAGTCAATCCCATGGAGCCTTACAAAATACTTGTAAGTATTATATCTAAACACAGTTGACTCATTATGTTCTGCATTTATTTAACTATACTACATTAGCAACATATACTTTGCTTAATTTTAAAGCTGCTCTTAAAACCGTATCACATACAAGTAGAATGAAATTTAAAATAACATAGCATGCAACCCAAATGATCCATGTGTGTGTGCGTGTGCATGTATGTAAGGAGGTGGGTATCAATGGACTTTAAAATCAACTGTTGGGGAGACAAGATGGCAGAGTAGAAGGATGTGAGCTCACCTCTTCTTATGAAAACACCACAATAACAACTAACTGCTGAACAACCGTTGACCAAAAAAAACGCTGGAACCTACCAAAAAAAGATACCCTGTATCCAAAGACAAAGAAGAAGCCACAACAAGAAGGTAGGAGGGGCTCAAAAGCAAAAAATATCAAATCCCATAACCACCAGGTGGGCAACCCACAAACTGGAAAATAATTATACTACAGAAGTTCTCCCACAGGACTGAAAGTCCTGAACCCCACAACAGGCTCCCCAGCCTGGAGGTCTGGCAATGGGAGGAGAAGCCCCCCAGAGAATCTGGCTTTGAAGGCCAGTGGGGTTTGATCACAGGAATCCCGCAGGATGGGGGGAAAGAGAAGCTCTATTCTTGGAGGGCACACACAAGATCTCGTGCATACCAGAGCCCAGGGAAAAAAGCAGTGACCTCGTAAGACCCTGGGCCAGGCCTACCTGCTAGTATTTGAGGGTCTCCTGCAGAGGCAGGGGGCAGCTATGGCTCACTGTGGGGACTAAGACACTGGCAGTGGTAGTTCTGGGGAATACTCATTGGCATGAGCCCTCCTGTAGTCTGCTAATGAGTACAACTAGAAGCAAGAAAATTACAAATGGAAAAACTCACCAGTAAAGGCAAACATACAGTAAAGGTAGGAAATCATCCACACACAAATATGATATCAAAACCAGCAACTGTGAGAAGAGGAGAGCACAAATGCAGGATATTGAAAATGCATTTGAAATTAAAAGACCAGCAACTTGAAAAGACCTTGTTTATATATAGACTGCTATGTCAAAACCTCATGAAAAGTACATGAAAAAATGTTCCACATCACTCATTATTAGAGAAATGCAAATCAAAATTACAATGAGGTATCACCTCACACCAGTCAGAATGGGCATCATGAAAAAGTCTACAAACAATAAATACTGGAGAGGGTGTAGAGAAAAGGGAACCCTCCTGCACTATTGGTGGGTGTGTAAATTGGTACAGCTGTTATGGAGAACAGTATGGAGGTTCCTTAAAAAAGCTAAAACTAGAGCTACCATATGATCCAGCAATCCCACTCCTTGGCATATATCTGGAGAAAAACATGGTTCGATAGGATACATGCACCCCAATGTTCATTGCAGTGTTATTTAAAATAGTCAAGACATGGAAGCAACCTAAATGTCCAACAACAGATGAATGGGTAAAGAAGATGTATCTATATCTATATCTATATCTATATATATATATATATATATACACAATGAAGTATTACTCAACCATTAAAAAGAATGAAATAATGTTATTTGCAGCAATATGGATGGACCTGGAGATTTTCATACTAAGTGAAGTAAGTCAGACAGAGAAAGACAAATATCATATGATATCACTTATATGTGGAATCTTAAAAAAAATGAGGCAAATTAACTTATTTACAAAACAGAAACAGAGCCACAGACTTAGAGAACAAACTTATGGTTCCTGGGGTAAGGGTGGGGGTGAGGGATAGATTGGGAGTTTGGGATTGACATATACACACTGCCATATCTAAAACAGATAACCAACAAGGACCTACTGTATAGCACAGGGAACTCTGCTCAATATTCTGTAATAACCTAAATGGAAAAAGAACTTGAAAAATAACAAACACATGTATATGTATAACTGAATCACTCTGCTCTACACCTGAAACACAACATTGTTAATCAACTATACTCCAATATAAAATTTAAAATTAAAAAAAAATAAATAAATACAAGCAACTTTTGTTCACATTAATAGGCTTACTGTCCACTCTGGCCTTTTATTTTTTCCATCTCTCACATATTATTCCTAGCTATTTTCTAGAATACGGTTATGAATTATTTTTCTAATATTACTCTTTGAATTCTGAGAAATGTCTGTAAATTATATACGAGTTTTCATAAACACAATTGACATTTGGAATATAAGTTGAAATGGACTATCTATATATATCCAGATGCTAAAAATTATGGAGAATTTATAAAATTGTTTTTAAAATATTTCTAAAGCAACTTTAACTGCATTTAGGCTTTGAGTACATCATTTCTTTTTTGTAATGTACACATATCATTCAGTACCTGAAAATGAATTATTGTTTCTTTATAAAATCAGAGTAAAGTGTGTCCAATGTCTATGTAAATAAAGTATAAATTTGGAAGAGATATTAAATGACCAAAGCTTATGGTACTTGCTGGAAAACCATATTTTGAAGAAATGAACATACAAATACTCAAGCATCATCCTGCATCCTGCCTTATCAGCAGCAGTGATCGCCAGGAGTGCAAACAAGGGAGATGTATGAAAGAGAGGTTGAAAATAAGTGAAAAGTTGTCCCTCATAATGGAAACTTTTCCTTCAGAAACCATGCCTAAATATGTGGCAACATCTCCAGTATTTTTACTCTAGTAGTTTGACTTTAGGTTTCCATTCCTTCCAAGAGATTCTTTTTAAATTTATTCAAGTACTGTTTCCAGAAATTTATACTTGTTTCACAAATATTTACAGGGTTCTCCTCTGCCGTATGTGTCACTGCTTTAAAGTGATACCCATCACATGGTACTTACTGCAAGGTTATTTTTAAGGTTCATCTCTTATTTTGCAGCAGCAAATGTTTGGGTGAGTAGGCAGAGAATCTTTTTATTTCTATTTTTAAAAGTGCGGCAAGTGTGTAGAGATGAGTTTTAATTGATTTGCCAGAGGTCAGAAAGCAAGTCAAAGGCAGTTCTTGGCCCAGAGCTCCAATCTGCTGAAATCAGCTCAGTGTTCTTAATCATCTATATGTATTGATCAGCTGACATATTTTACTCCTCCACTACCTCCTTAAGAATTAAAGTGACACGTAGACCATGTTTTTATTTGCAAATCATCAATCAATTAATCATCTGACATATATCATTTTTTAAAACTTCAATACTATTTGGTATAACCCACTTCTGGCTTTGAAATCAGGGAAATAAAAAAAAAAAAAACCAAAAAACTGTTTTTTTGCATGCCGGCTATGTTCTTTGCAGTAGAGAGACTACTTTCTGGGTAAGATAGATGAAATAAGTTTGATTTACAAACATGGCTACCCTGTGACCCAGCAACTAAAAAATAAACATTGGCCAATGTGTCCTGGATACTGCTCCAGCATTACGGCCAGTGAGATATTGGAGTTTTTATGTTTAACGTCATATTTACAAGGCCTCTAATAAGTTCCATGGCGTCCCCTTTCCTCTCCCTACTTCTTCCAGGCAAATATCCATCATTTGCTTAGCTTGCTTTTAAAATTCCTCTCATTTGGAATAAAGATTTGTCTTCTGTAATTAGTGATGACTTAATGGGAATAACCTAGGTAAAGCTGGCATACCATACACTATGGTTAAATGATTATTAGAGGTATTTTTCAAAACACAGGGTTTGCTACATTGTAGTAGGGAAACTAGAGAAATATTAAGCAAAACGTGAAAGATGGAAAGGGAGACTTGGGGGTATAAAATACTTCGCATATTCTGAGAGTTCTGCTTGCTGGCGTTCACTAAGATTGAGGAATGTGAGTAGTACAGTGACTGTAGATTCCAATGAAGATGGTAAAGGAGAAAGTTAACGTGATCAGTGCAAAGCCAGTTTCCTGGCTTGAGCTCTGCGGTAGGCACAGGAAGAGGAACAGTGGGTGTGTGTTCAGGTCTTGAACTGCAATACAGCTTTAGAGCTAGAAGGGAGTGATTTACAAGAGTGATTTTTCAGTACTTCTGCAAGAATGATTTCACCAGTTTCTAATGGGATGGCTTGTTAGGAAAAATTAGGAGGTATTATTTTCATGTTGATCATAACTTCACTGTATTACCCTGGTCCGTATTTTCCACTGTGCTCTCTTTATTCCATATGCGTATAAGTAGCCCTTGCTATGTGATTTTCCTCTTTCTTGCATAAACTGTTCTTGCTCTTTTTAGGTCCACAGAGCCTGATGTATTCAATCATGTCAGTGTCACCACCTCTCAGCATCATCCTTATTGGTAAGCCACCAAAATTGCACTTTTGCAGTAGACCCTTCCTGGTCATTAATGAAAAGGTTAAACAAAGTACATGTATTTCTGAAATTTATGAACACTTTTGATATCCTTTTTCTAAATCACTCAGCTCTCTACTCACTTTGTTCTATTTTCTGCTTTTGCTAATTTCTTCTTAAGAAAATATAAGAAATTAAATTCAATAATAAATACTGTGGGATTTCCCTGGTGGCTCAGTGGTTAAGAATCCACCTGCCAGTGCAGGGGACATGGTTCGATCCCTGGTCCAGGAAGATCCCACATGCCACAGAGCAACTAAGCCCATGTGCCACAACTACTGAGCCTGTGCTCTAGAGCCCGCGAGCCACAACCACCGAGCCTGTGTGCCACAACTACTGAAGCCCGTGCGCCTAGAGCCTGTGCTCCGCAACAAGAGAAGCCACCGCAATTAGAAACCAGCGCACAGCAACAAAGAGTAGCCCCCGCTCGCCACAACTAGAGAAAGCCTGCACGCAGCAATGAAGACCCAACACAGCCAATAAATAAATACATACATACATACATATTAAAAAAAAATAAAAACAGTAAACTGATTTAAAAATAAATAAATAAATGCAGTTAGTGTGGTAGAGTTTGGTAGAAAAAATATAAAAATACAAAATGAGATAATAATCTGGTCACATCATTTTGCAGTTCACTGTGTTGTCTCCTCTCTAAACCTTTGTAAATATACTCTATGTTTGCAGCATCCTTTCTCACCTCTCCTTCACTTAACTCCTCTTGTTTCCTTCTATAGCCCACTTTTTCCTTGACTAGCCCGTGGCTGTGTTATGTACTCTCTTATATAATTCTGGACACTTTGGGTTTTTACTCTTTTAGCCTCTATCACACTGTCAATATTGTCACTACTCTGGGAATTATTTGAGGGCAGTAATACATGTTTGCATGTTGTTATTGTTAAATATTACAGTCTGGCCTAGGAGATTCAATAAACATTTGCAGACAGGAAGGAAGGAGGGAGGGTAGAAAGAAAGGTAGGCAGACGGAAAGGAGGAAGGGCAAAAGGAAAAGAAAATGCAGTTTTTAAGTGATTAATGAACACTAAGTAATGCCACCTGCCCTTCCGATTTTAACTTCACAGTTCTGTGACTATTTACATTATTTTTATGGGTTCATGGAAACACAGCTGGAGGCTGACGCACGGAGCAGTCGTCCACTCTGAGCACATCCTCAGAAAGTGGACTGTTCTTATCTTTTTGTTTTTTAAAATAATATGATGACATGATAGTTGGTAAGACAATGACCAAAAGCATAGATGAATCACTGTGAGATCCAAACCCTGAGACAGAGAATGACTCCCCTTCAAGCCACTCCCTTGCTATAGTATTGTACACAAGTATGTGTTTAATGATCGCAGAGTGATGGTGATGATGAAAGTGACAACGAACAGTAATTTCCAAAAGCTTTCCTTTCCATTTCACATATACACATTCCCTTGAGTCTAGGGATAGTTTGGATTTACTCTCATACTACTGCATTTAATGCAGACAGACTACAGATGAAATTATGAGAAATAATTTAGGAAATTTAGACGCAGTTAAGTGAATTCCATTTTTACCTGTGTGGAATAGTGCATAAATGCCCCATTTCTGTGAAAATACCAATTGTTTGTGATTTATAAAGCTAATGTTAACTCTTCACCAGATTATGTATTTCTAAAAACTGCAAAATGAGGGTGGGCCTATCTGCTTTGTAACCATGACTCAGATTATTGTTGGCTAGATTTCTAAAGAGTCCCAGGATTTCTTTAAAACACCTAGTCCTAGAATAGCTCCCAGCTCAATTCTTCAGGCTCCTTTGAGCAAGCTATCAAGAAACACTGCTGAAGGCATTTCCTGTTTCCTTTGCACTTTTCTCCGATTTCTATGACATACTTAATCTGGGTCTTGTGACCTGCCAACTTTTAATAGTTCTAATTGTCCAGCTATCTGCTCTTGTGTGATCATAAAATCCTTTTAACATTTCACTTTTCCCCTCAAGAAAATGTATCCCGATTTCCGGGATGTGACCTTCAGCTTCTTTGGTAAATACGCAGGCAGAGAATTCATTCAGGCTCTCAGCAAAGGCAGCCTCATCTGTCACTGACTTCCCACTCATCCCCTTAATGGCCCTATGGATGCCTTGCTGGGTTGTGTGCTTTTAATGTCATAAAAGAAGTTTGTCTTCTGAGTTGGTAATTTTTTTGCCTCTTTTTTCTCCCCTGGGTCCTTTTAGAGTTCCCTTCCAAGTATAGAGGATTTGATTTTCTATTTAAGATTTCTGGATCTTGGAAAAGGGTAGGGGAGCCTTTTCTTTGCTGCATCATTCTAGAAACATTACTTTTCCACTGTGATCTTGTAAAAGGCTAAACAAATTTACCACTTATTAGTGGGACTGGCATTCTGGGTGATGCTGTGTTTTTAAAAACCATTTCCCCGCTATTTACCCTGACCTTAATTCAGTGGCATGTCTCTTTCTGAGTTAATGATTATATGCTGTATTTAATTTTCTGTCTTCCTAAAATTCCATGTTGTCTCTAAACACCTCTACCTTGTATCTGAGATTAAATCCTATGCTTAATGAGGTTTAATCACTGTTTTCCACATTCTCTTTCCTTTGAGTCCTAAATATTATTTAATCATAGACCTGACATTCTTTCCTCCCTTTTCAGGTTGATGTACACATTAAATTAGAAAGCAGCTTTGCACCAGATCCAGCCCTACTTCCTCCACTTGATGTAATCCTGTCCTATACATAGGTAATTAAAATCTTCCACTATTACTACCCTGCCCTTTTCTTGCTGTGTATGTGTGTGTGTGTGAGATATTTCATAGTTCACTTCTGCAAGACAGTCTATAGCATTACTGTTATCACATTTTCAACAACTTTATAATACATAACTCCTGCCCTTCATCACAGCTTGTTTCAGAAAACTATTAATAAGGAACTCTCAATTTTCCCTCTAAACAAAGCAGTATATTTTTAAGTTTCTGTTGATTCTTACTGATATGAGTGCCTAATAGAGAGTAGTCATTAAAAGGCTTATAAAAGCCCCAGAATTAATATACTAACATTAACAAGGTTTTACTAAACAATAATTGACCACTTTAGGTAAGCAAGTCCCCGGGGTGGCTAGGAAGTGATTAAAATAGACACACATGTCACATGTGTGCTGATGACCTTATGAAATGGCCGCATATCTTAAAAAGAAACAGAGCCCTGTGTATAAAGGAAATGTTGAAAATCTGGGAGCAGTCTTTGGATTGTTTGCTGCCACTGCTTCTAGGCAACAGGAAAGAGATGTTTACAGTCTGGGCTTTCCCCTGCCCCCACCTCTAGAAGCTTCTCATCTGCTGCTGCTGCCGCTGCTGCGGATAGAACTACAAGCCCTGGTGCCTGGTAATGCCCCTCCCCCACCCCGCTGCCTGCTCCGGGAGCCCAGCTGTTAAGACCTATCTAGCTAATCACCCCCTTTACCACCAGGCTCGTTTGTGGAAGTTAACGTCATGTTCAGAGGACAGTGCTGCCTGAAGAGGGGAGGATTTGATTTCTCATTTTACCTGGAAGAAAAACAGCACCAGGACTAAGGTGCCTCTTTTGTCCTTGATGTTTGACTCCATTTTTACTCACCTTGGGCGCTGCGGACTAACCCAGTGAAGTGGGATCACAGCCCTCCAGCTGAAGTAGACCTTAGAATGGGAACCTTTGACCTGAGCTTCAGAAAAATAGTTTTTCTCAAAGGGAATGCCCGCGTTTTCCAAAAGGATAAACAGAAAAGAATACAATTTTTAATTTACTTTTTAAAAACATGCAGCCTATATCTGTTAAGAAGTGGAGGGGTAGAAATTCAAAAAATAACATTTAAAAAAATAACAATAATTGAATATCAAATTCTAAAGGTAATTCATTTCTGACCTCATGAAACAAGTTTAATTCTTTTTTTATCTTGTAGAAAGCAGGAAGAAGATATTTGAAAAAGAAAGGGAAGACATGTCTGAGTGAATTGAGGGAAAGAAAAACTGAGCACTGGGGCTGTTAGGCCAAGGTTACTGTTCTAGTTGCCAGGAAACCTCTTCCACCTTGTTTTGATACTACCCAGAGCTGGCTCAGGCTGACCAAATAGAAGAGCAGCTGAATTTCAAACATGTCAGCTCGACAGAAGCTGGGTGCAACCTCTCAGGGATGTTGTAGGCCGCCTCCATTTCTCCATGTGTGGGGAGGGTAGACTAGTGGGTTTCTTAGCTCCTTTCATTCTAACTTTCCCTGATTAACGATTCTTTCAGTATACAGTACACAGTCACGTGGAGAGGTCTTATAGTCTACTCCTTATGAATCCAGACTTGGGGGGGTCGATGTCTGTGTTCCAACTCTGGCCCTGTTGCTTGTCAATCAGGTCAGTGCTCTTCTGGGTTTTCCTTTCTTCATCCATAAAGTGGGAAGTATCCCTCATAGGACCGTTACAGTGATTTAATGAGATAATACACATCAGTCACTTAGAACACTGCCTGGAACATAGTAAGCACCCAAGTAATGTTGGCTGTTATAATTAATATCCTTTTTGATGAATTAAATGAAAGAATTGGTAATTAAAATGCATTTTCATGCTATTTGCTATCATAATTATTATCACCAACAAAATGTGGTTAGTATTCAATATTTCTGGGCCTGATATTTTCTGAATTCCATGTGGATTAGAAGAAGAGACTCCAACCTAAAAATTAGATTCTAAAAATTGAGCTTAAATGTAGACATTTCTGAGGTCATTAAATTCTGTGTTTTTCTCACTATGTGCTTGTATTTCTGCCATGGGAGATGGGGCATTCGAGTGGGAAGGAGATTGAAGATATGGAAAGAATGAATGAGGAGGGAGAGAAAGAAAAAGAAGGACATAAGTGTGCAGAATAATAAGTTATTTATAACTGTATCCTGCATAGCAAGAAATATGTTGCTGAAAGGAAACCACCACAAACCCTATCATTTATGAAAAGTTTAGCATCAGGGCCTTAGTTCTATTTAGAGACACATCAGGAAAGGGCATGACCCTGACTCCCGACCCACTAGCCCAGGTACAAATGGAAGTCTCTTTCTCAAGGACCCCTTATTTTCTGTCTGAATTTCTCTTATATTTCAAACATTTACAATTTCAGGCAAAGCTTTATCAGGAGACCAAAGTGAGGGTTTGGCTGGAAGTGTTGAACTATCATGCTCTAATTACAACCTGTTTGGCTATGGCTGTTGGTCATAGAAAGTATGGAACACCTGCACTTCACAGCCAGTCCAGGATATGATTCCATTGTAAATTAAGTGTTGACCTTATAAGGCTTTATTAAAATAATAATATTATTATTATCTTATCTTACCTTGTTATCTTAGAGATCAGCTGTCTTCCTTTATACACTCATAACAACTGAGAGCTACTGAGAAACATTTGGTCATAATTTTTAACTGCCAAAGGCAGAGGGTGTGTGTGTGTGTGTGTGTGTGTGAGAGAGAGAGAGAGAGAGAGAGAGAGAAGGGGGGAGGGAGGGAGAGAGAGAGAGAGGAGATCTTCCTGTTTTCTTTCCCAATCAGTCCTCTACATTTGTGAGTCGTATCTATATGCAGGATTTGAACTCAGGGTCTTTCTTAAGGTGGCATTTTAAATGGTCTGAAAGAATACCAAAAGCCATGGTGTATGTTGGCAGTTACCTGCCTCACAACTCTGGACCTTCAAATGGATCAGGAAACCAACTCTAGAATAGAGATTTTAAGAGAAGAGATAGGTTAAAGTTTGGCCCACCCCTCTGCTTGAAGGCTTCCAAAGAACGGGAATTTTAGATGATCATAAAACACAACTAACCTCACCAGCAAAGGAAAATGTGGATCTAGTGTGCATGTTGTCCTATCTTGCAACTGAGAGGGATTTTTGTCCTGTTTCTAGGAATACTATTAGATTTTTCTGTTTTAAATATATTAATAAATACTATGATATGGACAGAAGGTGAATAAATATTTCATTAAGATGGAAGTTATGAGAGAGAGAGTTGACATTGCCTGGAGATTAAGAGAAAGCAATAACTAAGAGGGAGACCAAAGGACCCAACAGGAAAGACCCAGTAGGAAGCTCTAAAACCAGTGAAGTTGTAGGAACCAAGAACGCAGGTGATGTAGGATTACAGAGTTCATGGAAACAGAGTTAGGAGGCATGATGAGGGATTTAGAATAATTTTTAAAGAATGTGGTATTTTTGTGACTTGATGTCCATTGCATTATGTAGTTATAGAATTTGCTGATATTATTTTATATTAATTTAGCAACTTTCTAACATATTCTGTAAGGACTTATAATTGTCCATGTAGAGCTGTTTAAGGACATTATTTCCCAGTGGATAGATTGAGTCAATTGTAATTCTGCTCAAAAATACCTTGCTCCTATGTGGACAGGGTGTTTCTTCTTTTTTTTTTTTTTTTTTTTTTTTTGTGGTACGCGGGCCTCTCACCGTTGTGGTCTCTCCTGTTGTGGAGCACAGGCTCCAGACGTGCATGCTCAGCAGCCATGGCTCACGGGCCCAGCCACTCCACAGCATGTGGGATCTTCCCAGACCGGGCATGAACCCGTGTCCCCTGCATTGGCAGGTGGACTCTCAACAACTGTGCCACCAGGAAAGCCCCTGGACAGGGTGTTTCTGCTACAAGAGTTGTAGCACATTTTACATCCTAGAAGCCAAGTCACATGATCCACGAGACTGGTTGAAAATCGGAGTTTTAATCTCTGATGAGTTTGTACAAAAGAAACACAGCTGAAGGTGGAGAGTTTTATACTGAAAACAGTGGGATTACATGAAAATCTACATTCTGAATAGCGAGATACCTTCCCTACTTGAATCTAAGAACAGTGGCGGGGCTTCCCTGGTGGCGCAGTGGTTGAGAATCTGTCTGCTAATGCAGGGAACACGGGTTCGAGCCCTGGTCTAGGAGGATCCCACATGCCACGGAGCAACTAGGCCCGTGAGCCACAACTACTGAGCCTGCGCGTCTGGAGCCTGTGCTCCACAACAAGAGAGGCCACGATAGTGAGAGGCCCGCACACCGCGATGAAGAGTGGCCCCCACTTGCCACAACTAGAGAAAGCCCTCGCACAGAAACGAAGACCCAACACAGCAAAAATAAATAAATAAATTAATAAACTCCTACCCCCAACATCTTGAAAAAAAAAAAGAACAGTGGCAGCCAGACTATAAATCCCATGTAGGAAAGTAAAGCATACCTTTTGGTAGAAGATACCCTAGAGGTATTAAGAATTTCAGAACTCCTGGTAAAGTGGTTCAGCTTTATCACATTATATTGCAGAGAACCAGTAAATAAGCCCAGCCCATGGACACAGAGCACCCTAGCAGTTTCTTAGCACTTCAACTGAAATATGAATGGACAATCATGAGAAAAAACTGTCCCATAACATGGGAGATAGAACACACATAAAGCAAAGACAAAAGAACTTTGAAGAATTTTTAAACAACTCAGAGAGCAAAAAAAGTTTAAAAAATTATGATTAATGTCTTCAAATAAATAGTGAAGCTGCTGCAACCTTGAAATAAGAAAAGGAGGCTGTAAAAAAGAAGAAAGAACATAATGGTGCTCTTGGAAATAACTGCAGGGACAAAGCATTCATCTGAAGTATTAAATTATGAAGTTGAGCAAATCTCCCCAAAAGTGGGAAAAGATATAGAAAG
The DNA here is from genome assembly GCF_964341445.2 of Mesoplodon mirus. Classification (NCBI taxonomy): domain Eukaryota; kingdom Metazoa; phylum Chordata; class Mammalia; order Artiodactyla; family Ziphiidae; genus Mesoplodon; species Mesoplodon mirus. The sequence goes on from NC_138977.1 coordinate 158,449,343, forward strand.
GAGGGAGAAAGATAATAAAATTAGGAGTTCACTGTAGGAGATTAACATTCAAAAAATAGAAATTTAAAAAAGGCACAATGGAAAAAAAATTAAGGAAAGAAAATTAATGAATAAATTATTTTAAAACATTTTCCAGAATTTAGAGATAGTTTTCTGACTGGAAAGGACAATTAAGAAGAGTCCAGAGCACAACTGGGTCCAAAAAGATGATTCAAAAACTTTATAAGGAAAAACAAGACACAAGTTTCTTAAAAGGATTGGGAATTATAATAGCATCAGACTTCTCAATACTAACTCTGGAAAATAGAAAAGAAGAAGAAATGCCTTCAAAACTCCCTACATGGGATTCTCATACCCAGCTGAACTCTCAATCAAATATAAGGGTAATAAAGACAACATCAGACATGCAAGGTCTCAAAAATTTGCCTCCCATTTACTCTTTCTCAGGAAGTTACTAGAATCTGTGTTTCAAAAGAAGGGTATAAGCAAAGTAGGAGGCAGATCTGGGGTCCATGAAACTAGGAATCCTTGACAAGAGAGCAGTACATAGAGAAAGGAAAGTTAAAAAAAAAAAGACAATAAGTTGGATGAGGAAGGACACCTACTGCATGATTTCACTCATATAGAATTTAAAAAACAAAAACCAAAACAAACAAAACAAAAATAAATTCATAGATATAGAGAACAGACCAGTAGTTTCCAGAGGGGAAGGGGATTGGGGATAGGGAAAATGGGTGAAGGGGGTCAACTGTATGGTGATGGTTGGTAACTAGACTTGTGGTGATGATCTCTCTGTAGTGTATCTGCTGTGTATACAGATGTTGAACTGTAATGCTGTACACCTGACACATATATATTTTTTTAATTACTTATAGAAAACAGATATGTCACTTAAGAAGAGGAAGTATTAAATTATGGATTTGTTCTGATAGAACAGTGTGTAGAAGTCTGATAACTTTATTTGGTGTACATCAGGAAGGGTTTTTGTAATCTCTTTTTAAAACCTAGATAGTCAAGTCTTCCATTTTTTGACATTCTAGGCAGTACCTGGTATATGGTGGGTGCTCAAAAAATATTTTCTAAATGAATGATTAAATAAAATTTGATTGAATAAAATTGAATAAAATTTTGGGAAGTATTTTGAGACATCTAGAATCACAATTAGAGCAAACCAGAAAGAAAAGGACCTATTTAAAAAAAAAAAACTTAACTCATAGGGGTTCTGTAGTCCTCATTCCAGTCTCTTAAAGTCCCACTATCATAAAATATCGTTTTGTACCTAAATTAGACCTCTAGTTTCAGAGCTTAAGATCATTTCCTCTTTTCCACCCATTCATTTTTGGATAAGAAAACTCTCTTAGCAGAATGGATCATAGGCAAACCTAAAGTCTGGGTAAGCTAGTGGTGTGCTATGCCTGGAAAAATTCAACTCATGCACATGTGGAGGTTTTTACAAATTTCTTGAACCTGGCGAGGAGTCAAGCACATAGCCAGAGTTTCAACAGCTAGAAATAGCCAGGAGTTACAAAACCTTTGAGAATGATAAGTCAAGTCTGTTCGAAAGATGGGACAGAATTCTCACTCTGATTAAGTAGTATCCCAGTAGAAAGACTGCTTTGGGAAGACTTGAAGGGTAAAGGAGCTTGCCTTGCCTTTCTGTCTGGATGTGCTGGTGTTTTGCCTGGATTGTATAGCTGTCTGTTTGTAGTGAATTATATATATATTTTACCTGCATTAAGAGATAAATATGTATCTTGACTCTGCCCCTCGGGGTGGGGGGCGGAGTCAAGATGGTGGAGTAGGAGGACACAGAGTTTGTGTCTCCTCACAACTAGGGCATCTACCAGATGCTGGTGGGAGACCTCAACACTCAAGGGAACAGGAGGAACCCCCAAGCAACTGGGTAGGATATGGGGGGGGGAGTGTGGGGGTATAAGAAGTGGGGGTGGGATGGGACCAGCATCCCTGAGAGGCAGCTGTGAGAGGGGAGGGGTTCCCACACCTGGAGAGGCCCACTCACCATGAGGGGATCAACAGGGACAGGGAGAAAACCCTCAGGGGTTGAGGATTGGAGAGGAATGTGGCTAGCATTTTCCCTGCCCATTCGGGCCCCAAGGAGCCTGCTGGCATCCCGGGCCTAGTCCTCTGCCCTCTGAGGCCCTCTCTGGCAACGTGTAGGGGGGAAGAGGAAGAGTAGAGGTGAATGGAGAGGGACCCTCAGGAATCAGAGGATCAGGGAAGGAACATGGCTAGTGTTTCCCCTGCCCACTTGGGCCCCAGGGAGCCTTCTGGGGTCCCGGGCCTGGTTCTCCTCCCTCCAAGGCTGGAGGCAAACTGAGACCTTCTCTGGCTTCACTGAGCCTAGACCCCACCTCCCCCCCAAACCCCACACCTGCCTAAGCTCCATTCCCCCACAGCCAAGGCCTTTTTCAGCACCCCCCTTTTTTTGTTGTTATTGTGGTTCTGTTTTACATTCCAATTGTTGTTTCATTTATATTTTCATTTTTTCTAATATATCTGTTTTCTAATTTTATTTTTTATTCCTTGTTATTATTCTTTTTCTTTTTTCTTTTGCTGCACAGTTTGCAGGATCTGGGTTCATGGGCTGGGGGTCAGGCCTGAGCTCATGTGGTGGGAGTACCAAGTCTGAACTGCTGGACTAATAGAGAACCTCAGACTCCAGTGAGTATTAATCAGAGTGAGGTCTCCCAGAGGTCCTCATCTAGGCACAAAGACCCAGCTATACATAACTGCCTGCAAACTCCAGTGTTGGAAGCCTCAGGCCAAACAACCAGTAAGAGAGGAACATAGTCCCACCCATCAAAAAAAAAAATGAGACAACAAAAAAATATGTTACAGACAAAGGAGTAATGTAAAAACCTAGAAGACCAAATAAATGAAGAGGAAATAGGCAACCTACCTGAAAGAGAATTCAGAGTAATGATAGTAAAGATGATCCAAAATCTCAGAAATAGAATGGAGGCATGGATCGAGAAAATACAAGAAATGTATAACAAAGACCTAGAAGAACTAAAGAACAAACAAACAGAGATGAACAACATAGTAACTGAAATGAAAAATACACTAGAAGGAATCAATAGCAGAATAATTGAGGCAGAAGAATGAATAAGTGCACTGGAAGATAGGATAGTGGAAATAATTGCTGAGGAGCAGAATAAAGAAAAAAGAATGAAAAGGATTGAAGACAGTCTCAGAGACCTCTGGGACAGAGCTAAACACACCAACATTCAAATTACAGGGGTCCCATAATAAGAAGTGAAAAAGAAATGGTCTGAGAAAATATTTGAAGAGATTATAGTAAAAAACTTCCCTAACATGGGAAAGGAAATAGCCACCCAAGTCCAGAAAGCACAGAGCGCCCCATACTGGATAAACCCTAGGAGAAACACACCAAGACACGTATTAATCAAACAAAAATTAAATTCAAAGGAAAAATATTAAAGCAGCAAGGGAAAAGCAAAAAAACATACAAGGGAATTCTCATACGGTGGTTTTCTGGCAGAAACTCTGCAGGCCAGAAGGGAGTGGTAGGATGTATTTAAAGTGATGAAAGGGAAAAAAAACTACAACCAAGATTACTCTACCCAGCAGGATATCATTCAGATTTGACGGAGAAATCAAATGCTTCACAGACAAGCAAAAGCTAAGAGAATTCAGCACCAACAAACCAGCTTTACAAATGTTAAAGGAACTTCACTAAGAAGGAAACACAAGAGAAGAAAAAGACCCACAAAAACAAGCACAAAACAATTAAGAAAATGGTAATGATAGGAACATATATATTGATAATTACCTTAAATGTAAACAGATTAAATGCTCCAACCAAAGACACAGAATGGTTGAAAAGACCCATATATATGCTGTCTACAAGAGATCCACTACAGACCTAGGGACACATACAGACTGACAGTGGGGGATGGAAAAAGATATTCCATGCAAATGGAAATCAAAAGAAAACTGGATTAGCAATACTCATATCAGACAAAGTAGACTTTAAAATAAAGACTGTTACAAGAGATAACGAAGGACACTACATAATGATCAAGGGATCAATCCAAGAAGAAGATATAACAATTATACATATTTATGCACCCAACATAGGAGCACCTCAATCCATCAGGAAAATGCTAATGGCCATAAAAGGGGAAATTGATAGTAACACAATAATAGTGGGGGGCTTTAACTTCCAGTTACACCAATGGTCAGATCATACAGACAGAAAATAAATAAGGAAACACAAACTTTAAATGACACAGTAGGCCAGATAGATTTTATATTTATAGGTTATTCCACCCAGAAGTGGCAGAATACACTTTCTTCTCAAGTGCACATGGAACATTCTCCAGGATAGATCACATCTTGGGTCACAAATCAAGCCTTGGAAAATTTAAGAAAATTGAAATTGTATCAAGCATCTTTTCTGATGACAATACTATGAGATTAGAAATAAATTATAGGAAAAAAACCTGTAAAAAACACAAACACAGGGAGGTTAAACAGTGTGCTGCTAATAACCAAGATATCACTGAAGAAATCAAAGAGGAAATCAAAAAATACACAGAAACAAATGACGATGAAAACACAATGATCCAAAACCTATGGGACACAGCAAAAGCAGTTCTAAGAGGGAAGTTTATAACAATTCAATCTCACCTCAAGAAACAAGAAAAATCTCAAATAAACAACCTAACCTTATACCTAAAGCAACTAAAGAAAGAAGAACAAAGAAAACCCAAAGAACAAAGAAAACCCAAAGTCAGTAGAAGTAAAGAAATCATTAAGGGTAGAAATAAATTAAATAGAAATAAAGAAAACAATAGCAAAGATCAATAAAACTAAAAGTTGGTTCTTTGAGAAGAGAAACAAAATTGATAAACCTTTAGCCAGACTCATCAAGAAAAAAAGGGAGAGGATGCAAATCAATAAAATTAGTAATGAATGGGCCTCCCTGGTGGCGCAGTGGTTGAGAGTCCGCCTGCCGATGCAGGGGATACGGGTTCGTGCCCCGGTCTGGGAGGATCCCATATGCCGCGGAGCGGCTGGGCCCGTGAGCCATGGCCGCTGGGCCTGCGCGTCCGGAGCCTGTGCTCCGCAACGGGGGAGGCCACAACAGTGAGAGGCCCGCATACCGAAAAAAAAAAAAGAAAAAAAAAATTAGTAATGAAAAAAGGAGAAATTACAACTGACACTGTAGAAATAGAAAGGATCATAAGAGACTACTATAAGCAACTATATGCCAATAAATTGGACAACCTGGAAGCAACAAATTCTTAGAAAGGTGCAATTTTCCAAGACTGAACCAGGAAGAATTAGAAAATATAAACAGACAAATCACAACTAATGAAATTGAAACTGTAATTAAAAATCTTCCAACAAACAAAAGCCCAGGACCAGATGGCTTCACAGGTGAATTCTATCAAACATTTAGAGAAGAGCTAACACCTATCTTTCTCAAAATCTTCCAAAATGTTGCAGAGGGAGGAACAGTACCAAATTCATTCTATGAAGCCACTACCACACTGATACCAAAGCCACACAAAGATATCACAAAAAAAGAAAATTACAGGCTAATGTCACTGATGAACATAGATGCAAAAATCCTCAACAAAATACTAGCAAACAGAATCCAACAACATATTAAAAGGATTGTGCACAGTGATCAAGTGGGATTTATCCTAGGGATGAAAGGATTCTTCAACATACACTAATCAATGTGATACATGATATTAACAAATTGAAGGATAAAAAGCAAATGATCATCTCAATAGATGCAGAAAAGGCATTTGACACAATTCAACAGCGATTTTTGATGAAAACTCTCAAGAAAATGGGCATAGAGGGAACCTACCTTAACATGACAAAGGCCATGTATGACAAACCCACAGCAAACATCATTCTCAATGGTGAAAAACTGAAAGCATTTCCTCTAAGATCAGGAATAAGATGAGGATGTCCACTCTCGCTACTCTTATTGAACATAGTTTTGGAAGTCCTAGCCACAGCAATCAGAGAAGTAAAAGAAATAAAAGGAATACAAATTGGAAAAGAACAAATAAAACTGTCACTGTTCGCAGATGACATGATACTATACATAGAAAATCCTAGAGACGCTACCAGAAAACTACTAGAGCTCATCAATGAACTTGGCAAAGTTGCCAGGATACAAAATTAATACAGAGAAATCTCTTGCATTCCTGTGCACTAACAATGAAAGATCAGAAAGAGAAAACAAGGAAACAATCCTATTTGCCATCACATCATAAAGGATAAAATACCTACAGGTAAACCTACCTAAGGAGGCAAAAGACCTGTACTCAGAAAACTATAAGACGCTGGTGAAAGAAATCAAGATAACACACAGATGGAAAGATATACCATGTTCTTGGATTGGAAGAATCAATACTGTGAAAATGACTATACTACCCAAAGCAATCTACAGATTCAATGAAATCCCTAACGAATTACAAATGACATTCTTTACAGAATTAGAACAAAAAATTTTACAGCTTGTATGGATACACAAAAGATCCTGAATAGCCAAAACAATCTTGAGAAAGAAAAGGAGAACTGGAGGAATCAGGCTCTCTAACTTCAAAATATAATACAAAGCTACAGTAATCAAGACAGTATGGTACTGGCACAAAACAGAAATATACATCAATGGTACAGGTTAGAAAAATCAGAGATAAACCCACACACCTATGGTCACCTAATCTATGACAAAGGAGGCAAGGACATACAGTGGAGAAAAGACAGCCTCTTCAATAAGTGGTGCTGGGAAAACTGGACAGCTACATGTAAAAGAATGAAATTAGAACACTACCTAGCACCATACACAAAAATAAACTTAAAATGGATTAAAGACCTAAATGTACAACTGAACATTATAAGACTCTTAGAAGAAAACATAGGAAAAACACTCTTTGACATAAACCACAGCAAAATCTTCTTTGACCCACCTCCTAGAGTAGTGAAAATAAAAACAAATGGGACCTAATGAAACTTAAAACCTTTTGCACAGCAAAGGAAACCATAAACCAGACAAAAAGAGAACCCTCAGAAGGGGAGAAAATATTTGCAAATGAAGCAATGGACAAAGGATTAATCCCCAAAATATACAAACAGTTCATGCAGCTCAATATCAAAAAAACAATCAAAAAGTGAGTGGAAGATCTAAATAGACATCTATCCAAAGAAGACATGCAGATGGCCAAGAGACACATGAAAAGATGCTCAACATCACTTATTATTAGAGAAATGCAAATCAAAACTACATTGAGGTATCACCTCACACTGGTCAGAATGACCATCATTGAAAAATCTACAAACAATAAATGCTGGAGAGGGTGTGGAGAAAAGGGAACCCTCTTGCACTGTTGGTAGGAATGTAAATTGATACACCCACTGTGGAGAACAGTATGGAGACTCCTTAAAAATCTAAATATGGAACTACCATATAACCCAGCAATCCCTCTACTGGGCATATACCCTGAGAAAATCACAATTCAAAGGACACATGTACCCCAATATTCCTTGCAGCACTGTTTACAATAGCCAGGACATGGAAACAACCTAAATATCCAACAACAGATGAATGGATAGAGATGTGGTACATATATACAATGGAATATTACTCAGCCATAAAAAGGAATAAAACTGGGTCTTTTGTAGAGATGTGGATGGACCTAGAGTTTGTCATACAGAGGGAGGTAAGTCAGAAAGAGAAAAACAAATATCATATATCAACACATATATGTGGAATCTAGAAAAATGGTACAGATGAACCTACTTCCAGGGCTGGAATCGAGATGCAGATGTAGAGAACAGACATGTGGACATGGGGATGGAGGGTGGGGAAGGGGAGGATGGGATGAATTGGGAGATTAGGATTGACATATATACAGTACCATGTGTAAAACAGATAGCTAGTGAGAACCAGCTATAAAGCACAGGGTGCTCAGCTTGGTGCTCTGTGATGACCCAGATGGGTGGAATGGGGGGAGTGGGTGAGAGGGAAGTGCAAGAGGGAGGAATACATATAGTTGATTCACTTCATTGTACAGCAGCGTCTAACACAATATTGTAAAGCAATTATATACCAATAAACAAAAAGTGGGTAAAACTGAACTATAATATATACACATACATACACACACACAAAAGAGAGCTCATATCCTTTGCCTATATGTGTTGGTGTCTTCCTGTCAATCACAGAATCATCAAATTTTTGACAACCATGCAATCCTATAAGTAAGAATCTTTCATATATGTGAAGACCATTCTACCTTTCAACTTCCTCTTCTCTGGATGTAATACCTTTTTAAAATGAGTTATTTCAAGCCACCTAATCATCATTCCTTTCATCTAATTGCCACTATTGTGTTCAAGCTCATTGAAAATGTTTGGTATTTTTTCTTAATAGTTTTAACCATGATGGGTTTTTTTTTGTTTGTTTTTTGTTTTGTTTTTGTTTTGTTTTGTTTTGTTTTTACTGTAGTTCTGTAGAAAATGCATCTCTACTTTGACTTTAAAGACCCATGTTCAGATTCATGTTTTGCCATAAATTCTGTGTTCTTTGGTATTTATTTCACCTCTGAGCCTACTTTTTAAATGAAATCATGGTAAATTAGAGAATACACTACTATGCAGTTGTGAGGATTATTATGGTAATGTGAAATGTGTTGAGAAATATCCCTGATACATAATGAGTATTCAAAGAAAGTTAATTTCTTTTATGCATTTATCAATATATGATTGTTCTTAATATCATACTCATGCATTTATTCTTATATATTTATAGCAGGATTTAATATTCAGTGATAAAAACAGGACATGGTAATTTACCATAGGGGTTGAGAAATGGTCTTATTGAGAAATACATTTTCCAGAATTCTCTTCCCTGTATGGTTCCAAGTTAGGGTTGCCTACAAGAAAATTTATGTAAGATTTGAAAGATGGAAGTGAAGCAGCACTAATTATGATCAGAAGGTTTGTGCAGGACCTCAAACACAGCTGCAGCTTACGCATGTTGTAGCTGATCTTCAGATACACTTTGTTGATGTCCTGCAGCAGCTGGATCTGCAGCTTCTTTGCCTCTCACTGGATATTCTCAGCTTCTCTGAGACCTGGGCCAGACACCTACACAGCTATGAGGTCTAGTGTGCCAGCTTTAAAATATACAGGTCACTGTGTGGTCAGATTTAAATGCAATGAGAGCTAGCTGTGAGCAGTTTCCAGTTTGTCTTCTGGGTTCCTGTTTATTCATTTAGATTCCAATTTGCCTTTGCTTTCACTCATTTCATGCCCAGCTTTTAATCTTAGATGTGTGCCCTGCTTACATTCATGACTTCAGCCCTCTTTAGACACAGAATGTCTTTCCGTAGGTGCCATTACCAGCTCCCACAATTCAGTCAGTTCTATCATAAATCCCTTATTCCTTATCTCTCATAGTGGTCCTTCTTGCTTCAACTGATATGCCATACGTAACTGGCTTACTATTTTGGGAAAAAGTATTTTTTTTAATTTGAAAAGATGACTTTTTTTTTTTTATATCTGAGGCTCAAGAACTAGTCTCGTTTAATCATTCCACAGCAAATGTAGTGTGAGTTATAAAAGCACTGTTTGCGTCCAACTCTCATTCATCTATTATCTTTTTTTCCCTTTAGGTAATCCATATTTATTGAATCTCTGTTGTGTGCCAGGACTTTGCCAATTAGCTTGCATTATCTCACTTAATCTTCACAGAAATTCCATGAGGTGGGTTACTATTGCTATTGTCTATATAAATGAGAGAATAAAAGTTCAGAGATAGCTGAGTTTCATATTGTCTCTGTGTTACTGGAACATAGTTCATGGCCCATTTGAAAACTACCAACACATCAGTTTATAGAAAATCATAAATGTTGTTTACAAAGTGAGGGGACACACCAAATTTCAGACAAATTAAATATCACAGTGAATTGTGAAACTTTATTTGGTTAAAGGTCACACATAGAAGATGGTACAGCCAAGAGTTTGAGTCTAGGATCTGAGTCCTGAACCAATATTCTATACTACCACACATTTTAGCATCGTACTCTGTGAATCAGTTTGTTGTTTTCCACAAAATCTTGTTAGAATTGTGATTGGGATTACACTGAATATATTGATCCATTTGGGAAAATTTGACATCTTAGGAATATTGATTCTTTCAGTCTATAAATCTGTTATGTTTCTCCATCTGTTTCCATCTCCTTTACTTTCTCTCAACTTTTATTTTTAAGTATAGAGGATTTACACATCTTTTGTTAAATTTATTCAAGTATTTTATTCTTATATGAATTACCCTTCCAAGTCCAAGGAATTAGGTAAGTTTTTTTTAAGTTATTGTGACACTCTTGCTCATTTTAATTAATTAATTAAATTTTTGTTTGTTTATTTATTTATGGCTGTGTTGGATCTTCGTTGCTATGCACAGGCTTTCTCTAGTTGCAGTGAGCTGGGGTTACTCTTTGTTGCGGTGTGCGGGCTTCTCACTGCGGCGTCTTCTCTTGTTGTGGAGCACAGGTTACAGGCACGTGGGCTTCAGTAGGTTTGGCACGTGGGCTCAGTAGTTGTGGCACATGGGCTTAGTTGCTCTGCAGCATGTGGGATCTTCCCAGACCAGGGGTCAAAGCCATGTCCCCTGCATTGGCAGGCAGATTCTTAACCACTGCGCCACCAGGGAAGTCCCAGAATTAGGTAAATTGTAATAATGTAACAAAACACACGGTGACAGAACTTGACTAGATAAAAGCTACTTACTAATGGCAAAATTTTCAAGTTGGGTAACCCCTTTGCAACCTGTTATGGTAATATAAATATACTAACCAAAATATAGATAAATGTAGATCATTGTACCCTGAATAAGTACATTAGAATACATCATTAAAGAGTACTCCAAATTTAGAATGTCTTGAGTTATTTCTTAGTGAGTCACTGGATTTTGGTGTTAGATGGCAGAGTAAAAATTATCAAATACTAATGGAAGCAATGAGAAAATTGGTTCCATAGGCGTTCAGCTAAGATTGTCAAGATTGCTAACACAATGATTGGCCTAAAAAGTGGGGTTCTCAGATCAAGTCTGGTGGAAATTTCAAGAGCAATGGGAACACATAGTACTTCATCATCTCAAAATCTGTGGGCATTTATGAAGGATGACATGGGACTAAATATAAGCTTCTAAGTGATGCAGATAAGATGTGCATTTTGAGAATCTAGTGACAGTTCTAGTAGTATGACAATGAGAAGAAAGGAGGTGATAAGACTTATGATGAAAGTTAGTATTTTGTTCATTCAAATGAAAGTTTCCAGCATGAAAATGGGTAAGTAATGGAAGGTATTTTTCAGCATGAATTGACAACATATACTTGTTTACCAGGGTCAAACTAGAAGCTATAGAATAATGATGGACTAATTGATTATAATTCTAGTATTAAGGATTTAGCAATAAAGAAGCAGATACTCTTTGTGCTGGCCCTACTTATAATTCTTGGTGGCACTCAGGGCTATTCAGGTCTCTGAAAGTGTAGTATATAAAATTGACTCCAATCCTCCCCTGCATGAATATTCTGCCATGGTCTCATCAAGGGTGGTTTATATTTTTTTGTTATGGGACTTTAGGCTTAATTAAGGGTCTTCCTTAGTCAATGGCAGGTGGGGGAAATGTAACAAAGTGCCAGTTCCAAGAGTAGGTGGTAAGGGCCTCAAGTGTTTGCACTATTCTCCTTGTACCTCTGCCACCATCCTAAGAAAGGTTTCCCTAGGTACCTATTATTCCTTCAGCCAGAGCCCTGGAGTAGGCCTGAATGATGCATCAGGATTAGCTAGACCTGCAGCTTAATGCAGAAACCACCAGGCCATGCCCTACCTCACATTTCTGAGAATAAATGATTAACTTGTTTTAAGCTTCTGAGTTGAGGTTGTTTGTTCAGCAGCCACACTGCAGCAACAATTAACTGATACAAACTTGGTACTGAAGTAGAGAGCAGATGTAAGTAAAACATGAAATACATGCCATTGGATTTGGGACTGAGTCGTGGGTGAAGACTGGGAAAACGGTACGGAAATTGAAAAATATCTGGGGGAGCTCTAATCAAAATGGTAGAGGAGAAGGACATAGAACTCACCTCTTCCCACAAATGCATCAAAAATACATCTACAAGTGAAACAATTCCTTCTGAACACTAGCAGAAGACCTCAAACACATGAAAGGTCAAGAAAGATCTCTGTAATCAGGTAGGATGAAAGGAGAATAAAAAGGAAGCAGGACAGGATCTGCGTCCCAGGGAGGGAACTTCAGCATCCTGGGAAGCCCCCTCACTGGTGGAGAGATCAGCTTGGACAGAAAGGCAGCTTCAAATGCTCAGAGGAGAATGCAACAACTGGTTAGTGGCAGGCAGAACAGAGACTTACACAGATGGTCTATGCCACTGCTCCACACTCCCCAGCCTGAGATGTATGTCTGCTGGTACAGGCAGGGGCTGGGTGCTGAAACTTGGGGTTTAGAGGACAGATCCAGGGAGAGAACTGGTGTTGGCTGCATGAACACAGCCTGAAGGGATTGGAGTGTGGTACAACCACAACTGGGAGTGTTCACAGAAGAAGCCTGGGCCACCATAGAAGGGAGCTGCCACTGTTTAGTGGCACTCAGAGGGCAGGACTGCCATTGCAGCCTCTTTCTACACACAGTGATCACCACTTCACCTTGGTGGGCTCTGGGAGCAGACACCAGCAGGTTGCCCATGTGCAGAGGCAGGGCTGAGGCCACATCTGAGCCCCAGGGGCCGCATGACTTGTGAAACAGGGCTGAAATCTTTCCCCATGGCTGCATGAGCCACAGACTTACACTTTTGCCATTGGCTTTGTGAATTCAGCACCTGGGGGACATCCAAACAAACAATGGGTGCTCCCTCAGCTGGGATGGGTCTGCCCTTAGCAGCTGTGGGCTTTGTGAGCATGTGCATTCAGGGGGCTGGGACATGCCAGGGTCTGAGCTGCCTCCATAGCTCCAACAGCAGTTCCAGGTGCATGACTACTGTAGTCCTGGGACCTGATTTCAATGGATCTGCTCTGGTGGCCTTGTGAAAACAATGCCTGAGGGACACCAGAGCCGAATGCTGGCATTCCCACAGTTGAGATGGGGCTGAGGGCAGTGCCAACAACAGTGTACTTTGTGAGCCCACATAAAGGGTGACATGTTACACAACAGAGCACACTCACCAGTGAACACCTCTGGTGGAGGACTACTCAGTGGCTCCTCTCCCAGTGGGAGCACTGAAATCCTGCCTACTTTACACCACTGCTCAGAAACATCTGTGGGCTTACACTGAACAACTAGGGAGCAGACCCTGCCACTGAGAGGGCAGTGACAACCACAGAGCAAAGAGGAGACCCTGCTCAATATCCAATGTGGCTCTGGTCACCACAACACCATTCACACCTCTTATCAGGAGGATAATGGACAGCATACACTGAGGAAAGAGGCAGCAGACATCCAAAATAAAAACAGCCCTTGCACCAGAAACATTAAACCCACGCAGGCTATGCAGCGATGTTCCCACATAAAAATAGCTCTCCAAGACCACAGTAGATAATTGTTTCTCCTAAACTCATAGAGCAAGAGAAATATAAGTAAAAAAAGAATCAGAGGAAACACTTCCAATTAAAACATCAAGAGAATTCCCCTGGAAGACCAAACAATGAAACAGACCTATTCCGTCTAATAGATATCCAGTTCAAAAAGGATATAATGCAAATACTGAAGGAATTAAGAAAAGCTATTGACAGACATGCAGATTACTGTAAAAAGGAAGCAGAAAATATAAGAAGGAGTTAAGAAAAATTAGAAAATTCATTTGCAGAGATGAAAGCTGAACTAAAGGCAATGAATATCAGAATGAATAATGCAGAAGAATGAATAAGTGATCTGGAAGATAGAATAATGGAAATCACCCAATTAGAACAGCAAATAGAAACCAAAAAAAAAATTTTTTTAAAGCAATACAAGAGACCTATGGGATAATACAAAACATGTCAATCTATGCATAATAGGGATCCCAGAAGAAGAAGAAAGAGAAAAAGGGATTGAAAATGTATTTGAAGAAATTATGGCTGAAAACTTCCAAAACCTAAGGAAGGAAGGAAACAGATGTCTAGGTACAGGAAGTACAGAGAGTCCCAAACAAGATAAACCCAAACAGACCTACACTAAGATATATAATTAAAGTGGCAAAAGTTAAAGATAAAGAGATGATTCTAAAGGCAGCAAGAGAAAAACAAAGAGTTAATTACAAGGGAACCCCCATAAGTCTATCAGCTGATTTCTCTACAGAAACTTTGCAGGCCAGAAGCGGGTGGCAAGATATATTCAAAGTCCTGAAAGGGAAAAATCTGCAACTTAGTATAATCTATCCAGCAAAATTATCATTTAGAATGGGAGGAGAGATAAAGAATTTCTCAGACAAGCAAAACTAAAAGAATACAGCAGTATTAAACCTATCCTAAAGGAAATTTGAAAGGTCTTCTCTAAATGGAAAAGAAGAATCTATAGGAAAGAGAAAATCACAATTGGAAAGTAAATCACTTAAATAAGCCAGTACACAGATTAAAAAAAAAATCAAAAAAGTTCTGTGAAAGCAATGATAATCACAATGAACAGCAAAAGGATGAACATGAAGATGTAAAAGAGGACATCAAAATCATAAAGTGTGGGAGAGAGGAGTAAGAAAATATAGATTGTTTTCTTACAATGTGTTTGAGCTTATATGACTACCAGTCTAAAGCAAGTAGATATAGGAAGGGGTTAACCTACTTGAAAAACAGGGCAACCACAAATCAAAAACTTACAGTATATTCACAAAAAACAAAAAGAAGAGAACATAAGGATGATACAAAAGAACAACATCAAACCACAAAAGGAAAAACAAAGAGAAAAAAGGGACAAAGAAGAAACATAAAACCAAGTGAAAACAAGGTCTAAAATGACAATAAATACATATACCAATAATTACCTTAAATGTCAATGGACTAAGTGCTCCAATCAAAAGACACAGAGTGGCAGACTGGATAAAGAAACAAGAGCCTACATTATGCTGTCTACAAGATACTCACTTTAGGGCAAAGGACACACATAGATTGAAAGTGAGGAGATGGAAAAAGGTATTTCATGCAAATGGAAATGACAAGAAAGTGGGGTTCACAATACTCATATCAGACAAAATAGACTTTAAAACAAAAGCTATAAATAAAGATAAATAAGGACACTATATAATGATAAAAGGATCAATACAAGGAGAAGATATTACACTTGTCAACATATATGCACCCAATATAGGAGCACCCAAATACATAAAAAAATACTAACAGAAATAAAGGGAGAAATGATGGGAATACAGTAATAGTAGGAGACTTTAATACCCCACTCACATCAGTGGACAGATCTTTGAGACAGAAAATCAATAAGGCAACAGAGATCCTAAATGATACAATAGAGCAGTTAGACATAATTGATATTTTCTGGACATTTGATCCAAATAAAAAGAGAATACACATTCTTTTCAAGTGCACATGAAATAGTCTCTAGGATTGACCACATACTAGGGCACAAAACAAGCCTCAACCAATTTAAGAGTTCTATTTCAGGCATCTTTTCTGACCACAATGGCATGAAACTAGAAATCAACCACAGGAAAAGAAATGAGAAAAAAACAATTACATGGAGACTAAACAACATGCTACTAAAAAAACCAATGGGTCAGTGATGAAATCAAAGAAAAAACTTAAAAATACCTTGAGGCAAATGACAATAAAAACACAACCACACAAAATCTATGGGATACAGCAAAACTGTTCTTAGAGGGAGGTTTATAGTGATACAGGCCTTCTTTAAGAAACAAGAGAAACCTCAAGAAAACCTAACCCACCACCTAAAAGAATTAGAAAAAAGAGAACAAATAAAACCTCAGTTCAGCAGAAGGAAGGAGATAATAAAGATCAGAGTGGAAATAAATAAAAGAAAATAGAAAAAAATCAATAAAACCAAGAGCTGGTTCTTTGAAACAAAATTGACAAACCTCTGATCAGGCTCACCAAGAAGAAAAGAGAGAAGACCCAAATAAACAAAATATTTAAGAAATGAAAGAAGAGAAATCACAACTGATACTGCAGAAATACAAAAAAAGAGAGAGAATACTATGAACAATTATATGTTAACAAATTTGACAACCTAGAAGAAAGGGACAATTCTCTAGAAACATACAGCCTACCAAAACTGAATCAAGAATGAACAGATAACTTGAACAGACCAATCAATAGAAGTGAAATAGTATCTGTAATAAAAAACTCTCTACAAACAAAAGTCCAGGACCAGATGGCTTCACTGGGGAATTCTACAAAACACAGGAAGAAGAATTTACAGTGATCCTTCTCAAACTCCTCCAAAATACTGAAGAGGAAGAAGCACTCTCAAAGATGTTCTATGAAGCCACCATCACCCTGATACCAAAATCAAAGACACTACCAAAAAAAAAAAAAAAAAAAAATTGCAGGCCAATACCTTTGATGAATATAGATGTAAAAATTCTCAACAAAATATCAGCAAATAAACTCCAACAACACATAAAAACGATCATACAACACGACCAAATTGGATTCATTCCAGGGTCACAAGGATGGTTCAACATATGCAAAATCAATATAATACACCACAACAAAAGACAAGGCAAAAGCCACATGATCATCTAAATAGATACAGAGAAAACACTTGATAAAATTCAGCACCCATTCATGATAAAAAAAAAACAAACTTATGAAAGTGGGTATAGAGAGAACATCTCTAAACATAATAAAAGCTATTTATGACAAACCCACAACCATTATAATACTCAATTATATTTCAGCTTTTCAGTGAAAAGCTGAAAAAGCCTTCCTGCTAAAATCTGGAGCAAGACAACGATGCCCACTCTCACCATTTCTCTTCAATATAGTATTGTAAGTCCTAGCCACAGCAATCAGACAAGAAAAGGAAATAAAAAGTATTCAAATTGGTAGGGAAGAGGTACAACTGTCATTACACGCAGATGATGTACTATATATACAGAAAACACTAAAGACTCCACACACAAAACTAGAACTGATAAACGAATTCAGCAAGGTAGCAGGATACGAGATTAACATACAGAAATCAGTTGCATTTCTTTACACTAACAATGAAATATCAGAAAGGGAATGCAAACAAACAATCTATTTTAAAATCACATAAAAAAAACAGTGGGCTTCCCTGGTGGCTCAGTGGTTGAGAGTCTGCCTGCCAATGCAGAGGACATGGATTTGAGCCCCGGTCCAGGAAGATCCCACATGCTGCAGAGCAACTAAGTCTGTGTGCCACAACTGCTGAGCCTGCACTCTAGAGCCTGTGAGCCACAACTGCTGAAGCCCGTGTGCCTGGAGCCTGTGCTCTGCAGTGGGAGAGGCCACTGCAGTGAGAGGCTCACGCACCACAGTGAAGAGTGGGCCCCGCTCACCACAACTGGAGAAAGCCTGTGTGCAGCAATGAAGACCCAATGCAGCCAAAAATATAAATAAATTTATTTTTTTTAAAAAGAAAACTTAGGAATAAACCTCACCAAGGAGGTGAAAGACTTATATGATGAGATCTATAAAACATTAACAAAGGAAATTGAAGGTGATTCAAAGGAAAAGAAAGATATACCACACTCTTGGACTGGAAAAATTAATATTGTTAAAATGACCATACTACCCAAAGCAGTCTACGGATTTAATGAGATCCCTATCAAATTACCTATGACATTTTTCACATAACTAGAACAAATGATCCTAAAGTTTGTATGGAACTATAAAAGACCCAGAATTGCCAAAGCAACCCTAAGGGAAAAGAACAGTCAGAGGCATAGCCCTCCCAGACTTTAGACAATACTACAAAGCTACAGTAATTAAAACAGCATGGCAATGGCACAAAAACAGACATACGGAGAAATGGAACAGAACAGAGAGCCCAGAAATAAACCCACACACCTATGGACAACTAATACTCAACAAAGGAGGCAAGAATATACAATGGGAAAAAGTCTCTTCAGCAAGTGGTGTTGGGAAAGTTGGGAAGCTGCATGTAAATCAGTGAAGTTAGAACACACCCTCATACCATACACAAAAATAAACTCAAAATGGCTTAAAAATTTAACGTAAGACAAGACATCATAAAACCCTTAGAAGAGAGCATAGGAAAAACATTCTCTGACATAAATCCTACCAATTTTTTTTCTTAGGTCAGTCTCCCAAGACAATAGAAATAAAAGCAAAAATAAACAAATGGGACCTAGTCAAACTTACAGTTTTTGCACAGCAAAGGAAAATATAAACAAAATGAAAAGCAACCTACAGAATGGGAGAAAATATTTACAAATGATGTGGCGGACAAGGGCTTAATTTCCAAAATATACAAACAACTCATAGAATTCAATAACGAAAACCAAACAATGCAATTGAAAAATGGGCAGAAGACCTAAATAGACATGTCTCCAAAGAAGACATACAGATGACCAACAGGCACATGAAAAGATGCTTGTCATCACTAATTGTTAAAGAAATGCAAATCAAAACTATAATGAGGTATCACCTCACAGTGGTCAGAATGGCCATCATTAAAAAGTCTACAAATAACAAATGTGGAGAGGGTGTGGAGAAAAGGGAACCCTCTTACAATGTTGGTGGGAATGTAAATTGGTGCAGTCACTATGGAGAATAGTATGTTGGTTCCTCAAAAAACTAAAAATTGTGTTGCCATATAATCTAGCAATCCCACTCCTGGGCATATACCCAGACAAAACTATAACTTGAAAAGATACATGCCCCCCTATGTTCAGAGCAGTACTATTCACAATAGCCAAAACATGGAAGCAACCTAAATGTCCATTTGACAGATGAATGGATAAAGAAGATGTGGTACAAAAATACAATGGAGTACTACTCGGCCATAAATAAGAATGAAATAATGTCATTTGCAGCAACATGGATGCAACTAGAGATTATCATACTAAGCAAAGTAAGTCAGAAAGTGAAAGATAAATACCATATGATATCACTTACATGTGGAATCTAAAATACAACACAAATGAACATACCTACAAAACAGAAACAGGACTCACAGATATAGAGAACAGACTTGTGGTTGCCAAGGTGGGGAGTGGGGGAAGAAAGGATTGGGAGTTTGAGATTAGTAGATGCAAACTATTGCATATAGGATGGATAAACAGCAAGGTCCTACTGTATAGAACAGGGAAATATATTCAATGTCCTATGATAAAACATAATGGAAAAGAATATGAAAAAGAATATATATATGTATTACTGAGTCATTTTGCTGTATAGCAGATATTAACAACATTGTAAATCAGCTATATTTTAATAAAATTATATATATATATATATATATATATATGGAAAAATAACAACATATTGGGAAGAGGCAAAAACTTTTAAACTTTCACCTGTTATATGGAACAGGTGGAAGATAAAAATGTACCACACCAAATTGTAGACTTGGGCAAGATAGTTTATAAGCAAAATATAAAAAGTGTGAGCTGATCTCTTTCACCTGCATAGAATGTATTTCTACAAGAAAGAAATGATATCAGAAAATAATTTATCAGTTTGTAAGCAGAATGTTATAAACCCAGAAATTATTGGATTTGAAAATTAAACTGTTCCTCCTCCTCAGCTTTCCAGCCAGTAGAAGATTAAGATACAAGATGGGAGCAAAGATAAAATCAATATTAGCATACAGCCTGGGGGCATAGAACAAATCAGAGTTTGGCTCTCGCACCATTTGTTAAGGTCTCTGAAAAAATTAAGGTGGTGCCTAGTAAATCTCTTCCAGCCCTAAAAAAGGGCATCTGTAGAAAGGCTTTCTGGATAAAAGAGGCCATTGGTTTTTTTAACTGTTTTTTAATAGCATATAAAAACACTGATAATAATTTTATACAAATCAGGCAAGCTTAATTTTTCACATATTCATTTTGAATTATATAAAAGAATCAGGTTATATATTTCCAGAAGATTAAATATTTTATTATTGGTAGATACTTTGGGTTTTGATACTCAGGAACAATTATTTTTCATCACAAAATAAAGCATTTTCTACATATGAAGATAGTTACATTGAGAAATGTGAGACTACTGGCATAGTCCACAGAAGCCTACTGTGTCCAAGATTAAGAGCAGGGAAAAAAGTGCACATTCAAGAAAATTGTGGCTGTTTGGGGGCCCATGAAATACATTGAAAAATATAGAGAAGATACACAATATTCTTGAGATATTTGGTTGGCAAAATGATGAAATCCAGGACTGAGAGAACTGGGCCTGCTGGAATTGTAAGACCTCTGAGCCCACAGCTGTCTACAGCAGGGAACAGTCTGAGAAAGTTGCTCAGCTTCCACAAAGGTTATCTGTGACAAAGTTCTTTTCAGAAATGGCCAAAGAAGATAATTGGGAGAAAAGGACATTCAAGAGGGTAGAACAACAAACCAGGAGAGTGATTGACTGGGGAACCACTTCCTGCAAGCACAATTAGGATCTTATCTAAGACCACTCCCTATCTCTAAAAAGGGGTTTCCTGGCAACATTTTCCCAATGGGTTTTCAAAATTATAGCCCAATGCCTACTATGTACCTGTGTCTCATTATTCTCTCTTCCTCCTTTCAAATGGGAGTGCTTATTGCAACTATTCTTTCACTCTTCCAGTGGTGTGTGTTGTGTTTGGGGGAAACGACTTGCCATTTTAGTTCATAGATTTCCAGATCAAAAAGGACCTCATCTGGACTGATGTTGATTATAAGATCCTGAACTTTGAGCCTAATGTCATGTGGTATGAGACTTTTAATGACTCTGGGAAGAGGGTGAGATTTTTGTTTGTTTCTGTTTTTTTGGTTTTTGCCTGGGGGGAGGGGTCACAAATGAATAATTGTGGCCAGAGTATAGATTATGATAGATTGAAATTTTGTATCCAATTCTTCATTCCTTTCCACACCCATATTCTTGTCATGACCTTATCTGGAGCATACTGTTCTTTCCTATGCCTTGATTTTGACTTTAGCCATGTATCTTATATTGTCCACTTGCTTGTGGAGAATAGTGACAGTGTGCTTATTCTGAGCCTGGACCTGAAGTGGCATTATTACTTTTATACAGCCCTCTTTATATAACTGCCATCTCCGTGAAAAGAGCATCCCTGCTGCCCTATCAGTCAGAATGAACTGAGTGAACCAAGCCAGCCAGACCTACAGCTTGAAGCAGAGCCACATAGTTGGGTCCAATCTAGATTAGCTGATCCCCAGCTTACCTGCAGTACTATGAGGAATAACAGATTATTTTTGTTTTATGCCACATTTGAGTTTTAGAATGGTTTGTTAAATAGCATTTAACAATATGTAACTGATACACAATGTATAGTACTCACAAAAAGGAGGAGCAAAGAGTAACACCAGCAGGAAAGAGTACATCTGCTAGTGAAGCCACCCACTTGCCAATGAGACTGCCTTTTTTAGTTTCTGACTCCCGCCCTGTTCATCCTAACCCTGCTAAAACACTTTCTCATATTCAGGTGACCTTAGTTAGCAGTCTCATGTGCTTCAGAGGTCTAAAATGAAGTAGACCAACGAAGTCTCCTCGGTAAGAAAACACAGTGTATCTTCTAGAAAGCATTCTAAATGAATGGTGATGGCCGATATTTTTTTCCTGTGTAGTGGACTGAATGTTTGTGTTCCACATTATTCATATGTTGAAGCCCTAATCCGCAAAGTGGTATTTGGAGCTGGGGCCTTTGATAAGTAATTGGGTTTAGATAAGGTCATGAGGGTTTAACTCTGATGATGGGATTAGTGCCCTTATTAGAAGAGGAAGAGACCAGAGCCCTTTCAGTCTCCAACATGTAAAAATACAGCAAAAAAGCAGCCTTCTGCTAACCACAAAGAGGGCTCTCGTTAGTTACTGAATCTGCCAGCACCTTGATCTTGGACCCCTTATCCTTCAGAACTTTGAGAAATAAACATTTGTTATTTAAACTACCCTTTCTATAGTATTTTGTTATAACAGCCCAAGCACCAAAGACATTCTATTATTTGAAATTACTTAAAAATGAGGAATTAAAGGAGTAATGTTGGCTACATGGCTGAATAAGATGTTCCTCATTGTATTCCCCTCTCAACAACAATTTGGCATCCATCTGTGGGCAAAAGTGCCTTTGTGGAAGCTGTGGGATCCAGCACCATACAATAAGGGACCTCAGAGAAGTCTCATCCACCCATGCCTTGAGTAATAAGCATACAGACCTTGGTCTTGGCTCTGGACAATAAAGTGGCCCATGAACTGGCTCCACCATCTCTTGGCCATGGTCTGAAAGTCCCTAGAGAATGCTGTCTTAGAGAGCCACCCACAGATGGGAGAAGCTTTATGGAGATCCAGGTTTCCAGGGGAAAACTTCCAGCACAGCACTGGAGCAAAAATATACAAGTTTGGGTGTATTGGAGAGGGTAAGAGGAACTGTTTGACTTTACTCACATTATCCCTTAGTTCATAGCTGAATGCCAAAATAAATCTTCTCAGCCCATGATTTCTCCCACTGGGGAAAGTGGAAGCTGTGTGGGATGCTGCCTTAGAGGCTTTCTCTCATCCCATCTAGAATAATGAGTCATGGGTGGGAAGATGCTGAGAGTGTAGCAGCTGGGACTCTTGAAGAGTATTAAAGGAAAATAGATCCTACTGACTGCATCATGGACTCCATCAAGAAAATCACCCATGAGCTACTAGGATGCCTTACCCAAGGATCACCTCAGCTGACCAATGGGACAGTTCCAGCACTCTGCATACCTCACTAACACACACACACACACACACACACACACACACACACACACACACACACACCCTATGGCCAGCTCTCTGAGAACACTCTGACAATGGGGAGAGTGGGCTTAGGCAGATGACTAGTGAACACAAGCAGAAAACCAGTGAAATATGTGGGCTACAGAGAGAGCACAAAATTGAGCTTTATCTCTGCCCTTAAGAAAGCAACAGGAAGGCCGTCAGTATGAGGCCTGGTGCCTTGCAGGATCCAGAGAAGACATACAAGCTTCAGAATTTTGTCATAAGAGGGAGCAAGATGTGTGAAGCAGGTGTATCCATAGAAGGTGAGGAAAGCCTCAGAATCCCTAAAAGGGCTGATGGAAGGTTTTTCTCCCAAAGTCAGTTAATAAAAAACTGGAGGAGGTGACAGCTACTTCAAATGTGAAGACAGCAACACAAAACTTTAAGGAACATGAAAAATCAAAGAAACATGACAACACCAAAGAATCATAATACTCTTCCAGAAAGCAACTCCCAAAGGCATGGAGATCTTCAATTAAACTCAAAGAATTCAAAATAGTTGTTTTAAGTAAGTTCAATGAGGTACAAGAAAAAGACAATGGAACAAAATCAGGAAAACAGTACATGAATAAAATGAGAAGTTTAAAAAAGATAAAAATCATTAAAAAAAGAACAGAAAGCTAAAGAATACAGTGAATAAAACGAAAAGTGCAATAGAGAACATCAACAAAAAGTATGGATCAGAAGAAGAAAAATCTGTGAATTAGAAGACAGGACTTTTGAAATTATCCAGTCAGAGGAGAACAAAGGAAAAAGAATGAGAAAGGATGAAGAAAGCCTTCAGGCCCTATAGGATACCATCAAAAGAAATTATGGTATTTCAAAAGAAATGTGAATTACTGAGAGTCCCAGGAGAGGGAGAAGATGGCAGAAAACTTATCTAAAGAAAGAATAGCTGAGAACTTCCCAAATCTGGGGAGACATTTGGATATCCAAGATAATGAAGATCATAGGTCACCAAACAACCTCAACTTAAAGAGATCTTCTCCAGGACACAATATAATAAAACTATCAAAAATCAAAGACAAAGAGAGAATCTTAAACATGGCAGGAGGACAAGAGAAAAGAAACTTAAAATTTACAAAAGAAACCTCTATAACACTATATAAGTTGTTTTCTCAGCAGAAACCTTACTGGTCACAAGAGAGTGGCATGATATATTCAAAGTGCTAAAAGAATTAAAAAACTACCAACCAAGAGTACACTGTCCAGTAAAGTTGTCCTTCAGAAATTAAGGAGAGACAAAGACTTTCCCAGACAAAAGCAGAGGTAGCTCATCACTACTAGAAATTCCTTACAAGAAATAATGAAAGAATTTATTTAAGCTAAAATGAAAGGATGTTAATGAGTTACATGAAAATATATGAAAATATACATCACATGGTAAAGGTAAATATATAGTCAAAATCAGAATACTGTAACACTATAATATAGCTACCATAATTTTTTACTGAATACACAATATAAGAAAGTTAATTACAACATCAAAAACATAAAATGGGGCAGTAAACAGGTACAGTTTTTGTATACGATTAAAGTTAGGTTGTTATCAGCATAAAATAGACCTTATAATATTTTTTAATGTAAGCCGCATGGTAACAATGAAGCATAAACCTGGAGTAGATACACAAGAGATAAGGAGAAGGAAATCAAAGCATGCCAATATGGAAAGTCATCAATTTACAAAGGAAGGGCAGCAAGAGAGGGAGAAAAAAACCAAGAGAACTATAAAACAATAAGATGTCATTAGTAAGTCCTTACCTATTAATTATGTCTCCAAATGTAAATGGATTAAATTCTCCAATTAAAAGATGTACAGTGGCTTGGTGGATTAAAAAAAAAGATACAACTATATGACATCTACAAGAGATTCACTTCAGCTTTAAGCACACAAGGCTCAAAGGGATGGGAAAAGATATTCCATGTAAGTGGAAACAAAACAAAAAAGCAGAAGTAGCTATACTTACATTAGACAAAATAGACTTTAAGTCAAAAACTGTAACAAGAGACAAAAAAGATCATTTTATAATGATAAAGAGGTCAATTCATCAATAGTATGTAACAATCATAAATATATATGTACCCAACATCAGAGCACCTAAATATATTAAACAAATGCTAACAGATCTGAAAGGAAAAATAAACAATATTATAATAGTAGGGAACTTCAGTAACTAATTTTCAACAACACGGATCATCTAGATAGAAAGTCAATAAGGAAACATTAAACTTGAACTATACTTTAGAGTAAATAGACCTAACAGACATATATAAAACATTACATCTAACAACAGCAAAATAAATATTCTTCTCAAGTGTATGCATAACATTCTCCAGAATAGATTACATAATAGATCACAAAGCAAGTTTTAGCAAATTTAAGAAGATTGAAATTGTATCAAGTATCTTTTCTGGCCCAAATAGTATGAAACTAGACGCTAGTAAAAAAGGAAAACAGAAAAATTCATAAATATGTGGAATTTATACAATACATTCATGAACTACCAATGGCAAGGAAGAAATGAAAATATTTTGAAACAAATGAAAATGGAAATACAACATACCAGAATTTATGGGATGCAGAAAAGGAGCTCTAAAAGGAAAATTTATAGCAATCAATGGCTATGTAAAATAAAAAAGAAAGATCTAAAACAATCTAACTTTACAACTCAAGGAACTAGAAAAAGAACAAAGCCCAAAGTTAACAGAAGGAAGAAAATAACAAAGATCAGAGAAGAAACAAATGAAATAGAGACCAAAAAGAATAGAAAAAAATCAATAAAACTAAGAGCTGTTTTTTGAAAAGATAAACAAAATTGACAAACCTTTAGCTAGATTAACTGAGAAAAAAAGAAAGAAGACTGAAGTAAATAAAATCAAGAATAGAAGAGGAGACATTACAACTGATACCACAGAAATACAAATGATCATAGGAGACTATAGTGAAGAATCATATGCCAACAAATTGGATAACATAGAAAAAATGGATAAGTTCCTAGAAACATGCAACCTACCAAGACTGAATTATGAAGAAATAGAAAATCTGAACAGACAAATTACAAGTGTGGAGATTGAATCAGTAATCAAAAAACTCCCAATAGGGCTTCCCTGGTGGCGCAGTGGTTGAGAGTCCGCCTACCGATGCAGGGGACATGGGTTCGTGCCCCAGTCCTGGAGGATCTCACATGCCATGGAGAGGCTGGGCCCATGAGCCATGGCCGCTAAGCCTGGGCATCCAGAGCCTGTGCTCCACAACGGGAGAGGCCACAACAGTGAGAGGCCTGTGTACTGCAATAACAACAACAACAACAACAACAACAAAAAAAAAACCTCCCAATAAAGAAGAGCCTGGAACTAAATGGCTTCACTGATAAATTCTACCAAACATTTGAAGAAGAATTAATGCCAGTTCTTCTCAAACTCTTAAAATAAATTGAAAAGGAGGGAACATTTCCAGACTCATTTTACAAGGCCAGAATTATCCTGATAGCAAAGCTAGATAAAGACATTACAAGAAAAGAAAATAATAGGTCAATATCCCTGATGAATATATATACAAAAATTCTCAATAAAATATTAGCAAACATAATTCGACAGTACACTAAAAATATTAAAATGATCATACACCGTGGTCAAGTAGGATTTATCCCTAGGGTGCAAGGACGGTTCAACATATGCAAATCAATAAATATGAGACACCACATTAATAGAATGAAAGATAAAAATCTATGATCATCTCAAGAGATGAAGAAAAGCATTTGAAAAATACAAATCCTTTTATGATAAAAACTCAACAAATTGGATATAAAAGAAACATACCTCAACATAATAAAGGCCATATATAAAAAACCCACATCTACCATCAACAATGAAAAGTTGAAAGCTTTTTGTCTAAAATCAGGAATAAGACAAGGGTACCTATTCTCACCACAGCTATTCAACACAGTAATAGAAATCCTAGCCAATCGGGCAAGAAAAAGAAATGAAAGGGCGTCCAAATCAGAAATAAAGAAGTAAAATTGTTTGCAGATATGATCTTATATAAAGAAAATTCTAAAGACTCCATTAAAAAACCTGTTATAACTAATCAACAAATTCAGTAAAGTTGAAGGATACAAAAATCAACATAAGAAATCAGCTGAATTTCTATAAACTAATTCTCATTCTATGAACTATCTGAAAAGGAAATAAAGAAAACAATCCCATTCACAATAACATCAAAAACAATAAAGTACTTAGCAATAAATTTAACCAAGAAGGTGAAAGACATGTACACTGAAAATTATAAATTTTGATTAGAGAAATTAAAGAAAACACACATGCATGGAAATATATATCTCGTTCATGGATTGGAAGAATTGGAAGAATGGTTAAAATATCCCTTCAATCCAAAGCCATTTATAGTTTGAAAGCCATCTATCAAAGTTCCAATCCATTTTTCACAGGTTCCAAATTTGTATGAAACCACAAAAGACCCTGTATAGTCAAAGCAATCATAAGGAAGAAGAAAAATGCTGAAGTCATCACATTTCTTGATTTCAAACTACTACAAATCTGTAGTAATCGAAACAATATGGTTCTAGCATATTGTTAGCATAGACACATAGACCAATGGAACAGAATTGAGAGCCCAGAAATAAACACTCATGTATATAGTCAACTAATATTTGACAAGGGAGCCAAGAATGCTCAATGGGGAAAGATAGTCTCTTCAATAAATTGTTTTGGGAAAACTGGATAATGGCATGCAGAAGAATGAAATTCGATCTCTATCTTATACTACTCAAAAAACTAACTCAAAATAGGTTAAAGACTTAATCATAAGACGTGAAATCATAAAGCTCCTAAAAGAAAACTTAGGGGAAAATCTCCTTGACCTTGATTCTGGCAATAAGACATTGGATATAATGTCAAAAATACAAGCAACAAAAGCAAAAATGAATCAGTGTAACTACATCAAACTAAAAAGCTCCTGCACAGCAAAAGAAATAATCATCATAATGAAAAGGCAACCTATGGAATGGGACATAAATATTGTAAACCAGATATATGATAAGCAGTTAACATCTAAGCTATTAGGAACTCATACAACTCAACAGAAAAAAAAATCTGCTTAAAAAATGAACAGAGGAACTGAATAGACATTTTTCCAAAGATGACATATAAATGGTCAATAGGTCCTTGAAAAAAAATGCTTAACATCATTAATCATCAGGGAAATGCAAATCAAATCCACAAGATATCACCTCATACCTATTAGAATTGCTATTATCAAAAAGACAGGAGATAACAAGTGTTGGCATGGATGTAGAGAAAACGGAGCCCTTGTGCATTGTTGGTGAGAAGGTAAATTGGTACAGCCATAATGGAAAACACTATGGAAGTTCCTAAAAAAAATTAAAAATAGAACTACCAGGGCTCCCCTGGTGGCGCAGTGGTTGAGAGTCCGCCTGCCGATGCAGGGGACACGGGTTCATGCCCTGGTCCGGGAAGATCCCGCATGCCTCGGAGAGGCTAGGCCCGTAAGCCATGGCCGCTGAGCCTGCGCGATCGGAGCCTGTGCTCCGCAAAGAGAGAGGCCACAACAGTGAGAGGCTCGCGTACCGCAAAAAAAAAAAAAAAAAAAAAAAAAAAAATAGAACTACCATACGATCCAGCAATCCTACTACTTGTATATATACTTTGGTATATGAAATGAAGTCAGTATCTTAAAGAGATATCTGTATTCCTATGTTCATTGCAGCATTATTTACAATAGCCAACATATGGAAACAACCTATGTGTCTGCCCACAGATGAACAGTTAAAAAAGATTTTGTATATATATGTGTGTGTGTATGTGTGTGTGTGTGTGTGTATCTATATATAGATATATAGAGAGATATACAATTTAATGTTCAGCCATGAGAATAAAGGAAATCCTGCCATTTGGTACAACTTGGATGGTCCTTGAGGGCATTACGCTAAGTGAAATAAATCAGACAGAGAAGGAAAATACCATATGATCTCACTTGTAGGTGGAATCTAAAAAAGCTTAATTCAGAAACAGAGGCTAGAATGGTGGTTGCCAAGAGCAGGCAGTGGGGGAAATGGGGAGATGTTGGACAAACTTCCAATTATAAATTATGTTCTGGAGAGCTCATGTATAGCATGGTGACTATAGTTAACAATACTGTATTATACACATGAAAGTTGCTAAGAGAGTAGATATTAAATGGTCTCACCACAAAAAGAAATGGAAATTATGTGGGGGGATAGAGGTGTTAACAAACCCTACTGTGGTAATCATTTTGCAGTATATGTATCAAATCATCACATTGTACACCTTAAACTTACACAATGTTATATGCCAATTATATCTCAATAAAGCTGAAAAAATTAAATGAGGCATTAAATAAGTAGAATTTATCATTATTTCTTTCACCGCACTGTGCAGTAAGTCTTCTGTTTGTCCAACCAGATGTACTATCCACCATTATCCACATTGCTCTCTGCACTGGGAGGTGACCTATGTAGATTACCTAGTGGGATCCCCAACCCTTTGGCTTCTGGTGGTGGTCTGCCAATAACGAATCCTGGCAGGAGATCAGAGGTAGGTAGGGGATTGAGACCAGGGTAGTTATTCTCCTGGATCCTTCCCTTCAGGTTTACCATGGGTTGGCAACTTCCCCTAAGTGGAATCTGTGGTCTCTTGACAATGCTCCCTACATGACCCTTTCCTGTTGAGTTCCAGGGAGAGCTACCTCTCCTCAGGTCCCTAGGGAGGTAACATCATTCTCAGTCTCAGGGGATGACATTCTGGCTTGTGATTTTCCTATATCCTGTCCTTTATGTGGTCATCCCAATTTAGTGTGCTGGAACCTTGATGGAAACACAAGTAATCAGATCCACATAATGTAAATCATAGCAAGTTGATCTCACCTGAAATAATCAGAAAACAATAGTGTATAAAGAAAACACATTTCTTAAAAATTATGACTACTCAGAATTTACACATACACTGTCATGACATGACAATTAATTAGACATAGTTGATGTCTCAAGTTTCAATTTATGATATATAAAACTCTAATATTGATAACAGATTTATAAAAATCAGGCACATTTAATTTTGACACATTTTAAATTATATGAAAGCAGTCAGGTTATATATTTTAGAGAACTAAATAATTGCTATTTGTGATAGCATGCTTTGAATTTTGACTTACAGGGGCAATTTTTCCTTTTATCATACAGCTAAAATATTTCTTATATAGAAAGTTAGTCATATCTGGAAA
This sequence comes from Mesoplodon mirus, assembly GCF_964341445.2. NCBI lineage: Eukaryota > Metazoa > Chordata > Mammalia > Artiodactyla > Ziphiidae > Mesoplodon > Mesoplodon mirus. Next base: position 158,479,596 of record NC_138977.1, read on the forward strand.
TGTGTATAAGTTTAGAAAGCATTAAATACATTAAAACATTAACAGAATTCATCCATTTGGGGGTCACAGGTTTAAGTTTTCATTACTAATGACTCAAGTCAAATTCTTTAGAGCCCCATTCTCAGCCAATACTGGAAAAGTGTCGATGTATATTATCACCAGAAACCTGTGCCTTAAATTAAAGCTAAGGCAATGTGGCCACGTTAGAGCATGAATCTGGATGTGCACAATTGACATAGATCCATCTAACTTTTTAAGGTAAGAAGCTGATATCTCCTTAGGGTGTTCTTACAAAATGTAAATTTGCTGATGTGGAGACCTCAGCATAAAAAGCCTTATTTTACTTAATGGCATTTTAACACAGTCCTTTCCTAAAGAAAAGAATAAAGCAGGATGAAACTAAACCCATAACTTGAGAGAAAACATTTACAGAAAATATAGCATATTTTAATATCAACTGATGACTGCTGCCATTCAGAATTATAGAAATTCTGTATGCTTCGATTTGAGAAAAAAAGAGCTCAAATATTTATGTTGAATAAACTGTGGTCCCTCTCTTCCTTTCCTCCTCCCCCTCCCTTCCCTCTCCCTCTCTCTCTCACTCACACACACACACACATACACACACACACAGTGACTACAAGACATGAATAATTCTGTTCTTCCCACTGAAATCTTTGGTTAAGTTTACTTCAGAGGCCTGGACTACAGTTCTAGCTCTGTAGCTGCCCATGAAACACTAATTTTAACAGGCTGAGACAGAAGGGAATAGTAGAACTGAAAAACTGAAAAGCAGAGGATGTGTTACCTAATTAAGTCATATGGACCCTGTTCAGGCCCTAGCCCGGCAGAGGCTCTCTCCCTCTGCCGGGCTAGGGCCTGGCAGTGTGGGGAGTGTGGGGAGGGTTTTCTCTTTTTGGGTTTGAGTAGATGAATAATGAAATGGAAGCTGAGAATGACACAGCACAAGCTTTATTCAGTGGCCAAAGAATGAAGAAGTGAGAACTAAGTTCACAGATCAACTTCTCACCCACCTGGCCAGAGTGATTTAATTTTAAAGAGTAAAGACGAAAGAAGGAGGAACGAGGCTAATGATGGGGAGGTATATGCATCAGTCTACTGGGGAGAAAGCAAGGCTTTTTCAGGGGAGTGCAGTGCCACCCCGTTTTTATCATTTTTTTGTTCTTAATGTTCAGTCATGGCCACAAGTAGGTGTATCATTTAATATGCTAATGTAGTAAAATCAGCATATAATGAGACTCAGGGTCTCACCAGGTCTGATGTATCGCCTGTTGGTCCCAGCTGGTTCCATCCGATTTTTTTTGTTTGTTTGTAGCTTCCTTTCTTTTCTCTGGACCCTTTAACTTAAAGAGTTATGTTAACTCCGGCTAACAGTGGGGGTTGGAGGGTTTGGAGCAAACACCAGAGCAGCTCTGACAACAGATGGAGAATGAGATGAGCTGGTTTTATTCCCTTTCCCAGTTCCTTCATGGAGAGGCTGACTAAAGGGATCACTTTCAACCAAACCTCAAGGACAAAATAAGGCCCCATATCTCAGCACCATATCAGGTCTCATCCTTAAAAAGCAATTTGGATCCAGATTGTTGAAAACAAGGCCTATGCAGTAATAAAAGTGCCCCAAGATTCAAAAGGATACATAGAATATAATAAAAGGATGTTATAAAGATTGTATAGAAGGATACCCTTTGACAAAGCAAACCTACAATTCAGCTTAAACATGAGGGTAAAATTTAGAGTAATTCAGTTTTCCCAAGGATGCAGACTCCAAACCACATAGTCACCTCTGACTCTTTCTTGATTGCCAGTCAGTCAGTCATCAAGAACTAATGACTTTTGCAGCCTATATGCCTCAGCAAACTATCCCTTCTTTTCCATTTCCATGACCACTACTCAACCTTTGGGCCAAATACCTGGGTACAGAATAATAGGCTCCTACATTAACCTCCCAATCCTGGTATTTCCTCTCTTCAGTCCCTACATAATGATTAGATAAATTATTTCTAAAACTCAGCTTTTATTTGAGTTAAAAGCTTACTTTTACTACCTTATTTTAATTCTCTAAGGATACTAGAAAGTAAAGTCCAAACTCTTTTACTAATTATGCAAATCCAGTACAACTTTACATTTTAAAAGCTAATGGAGCCATGAATAAAAATATCAATAAGTAATATTATGAATAGTAATAATAATAATATTAAAACCTAAGCCTAGTTAACAATTTACAAATTGTATTCAAGTACATAAACTCATTATATCTTCTAAACAACCTTTTAGAAAGGTGATATTTACCATGAGTGTCATTATTACCATGTTTAGGTACCTCAGCATGAATGGTCTATATCTCTGTGCATTGTGCTGGTGTGAGGGGAGCAGGTAAAATAGGAATGTGGCAAAGAAAAGAGCTGAGACAGGTTTTACAAAGTGGCCTGAGGTCTAGGGCAGGGCTACTCTGTGTGGTCAAAGGAGCCAACTTCCTGGCATCTGAAGAGCAAGAGAAGCAAGTGTTTGAATGTCTTAGGACAAGTTGACCCCTGCAGAGGAGGAAGTGCCTTTGCTACTAGGGATAAGTCATTTGCTAGAAAGAAGTTGGTACCATAAGGTTTTAATGTTCATCACTTGGTGCTGCTGGTTCATGGTAGGAGATGAGAATTATAAGTAGAATTTAGGGAGAGGATGTATGAAAGTGACTCAGCAGCCTAAGAACATTTTTCACTCATATGAACTTCCTTCTCACCAGCTCTGTGTCCTGTTATTCCTGCCAAAAAGACTTCTGCCCATTCAAATTGGTCCCCACAGCTGACCATCCAAATGCCTTGCTCCTTCAAGTTTCCTTGCCTTTTTCTTATGTTACATAAAGGATTATGGTTAGTCTTAGATTATATTTACTCAGAGTTCCTAAAAAAGGAGTTTAACGATACTCATAAATAGAAATAAGAAGTGGCAAGGGGGAGTCAAAATGGTGGAGGAGTAGGAGGAAGTGGAGTTCCCCTCTCCCCACAAATGCATTGAGAATACATCTACAAATGGAACAATTCTCACAGAGCACCTGCTGAACACTAGCAGAGTACCTCAGACACCTAACAGGAAAAGAAAGATCCCTGTGTAACAGGATAGGACAAAAGAAAGAAGAAGGGAAAAGGAAGAGGAGATGAAGCGGGATAGGACCTGCATCGCTGGGGTCGAGGAAGCTGAAGGAGAGGAGAGGTTCCGCACCTAGGGAAGTCTCCTCACAGGTGGGGAGATCAGTTGGGACAGAAGGGGAGCTTTGAGGGCCAGGAGAAGAGTGCAGCAAACAGTCTGTGGCAGGCAGGACAGAGTGAGACCTACACAGATGGTCTGTGCCATGAGCCTTATGTGCCTCAGCCTGAGACATGTGTCTACCAGTGCAGATAGGGGCTGGGTGCTGGAATATGGGTTTTGGAGAGCAGACTTGAGGAGAATACTGCTGTTAGCTGCGAGGAGACAGCCTGAGAGGACAGGAGTGAGGAGTTCCACAACCAGGAATACTCATGAAGGAAGCCTGGACTGCCATAAAAGTGAAGCACCATTGTTGAGTGACGTGCAAAGGAAGGGCCACCATTGCAGCCTCTCTTCCCATGTGACGGCCCTGACTCCACAGAAACTAAGAAGGGTTCCTGCTGAAGCAGCACCCCCAGCCACCACCTCCTACAGCCCCTCCTGCTTGGGTGGGCTCATGTGCTCCAGGGTAGCCTCAGGAGCAGACACCTGTGGATGGCCCAGAGGTAAAGGTGGGGCTGAGACCACAGCTGAGCCCCAGGAGGCCATGTGACTAAGGAAGAAGAGCTGAAATCTCTCCTCGTAGCTGCACGAACTATGGATTTATACCCCCTCAACTGGTTTTGTAAACTCAGAGCCTGCAGGACATCTGAATGGATGAGTGCTCCCACAGCAGAGTTGGCTCTAGCTTTAGCAGCTTTGGAATTTGTGGGCACATACATGTGGTGGTTGGGTCAGGGTAGAGTCTGAACTGTCTCTCTAGTGCCCAAAGCTGGTCCAGATCCATGATTATTGCAATCCTGGGACCTGACTTCAGTGGATCTACACTGGTGGCCTGGTGAAACCAATGCCTGAGAGATACCAGGACCAATTGCCGGCATACCCATGGTTAAGGTTGGACTGAGAACAGTGCCAACAGTGTAGTCTGAGAGCTCATACAACAGGTGAAATGTGACACAACAGAGCACACTCACCAGTGAACAGCTCCAGAGGAGGAATATTCAGTGGCTTCTCTCCCAGTAGGAGTGCTCCAATCCCACCTGCTTTGAACCACAGATCAGAAACACAGCTAAGAAACAGATCAGGGGACTGCTACTCTAACAACTAGGGAGCAGACCCCACCCGACAGGGTAGTGACAACCACAGAGCAAAGGGGAGGCTCTGCTCAATATCCAGTGAAGGCTCTGCTCACCAAAACATCAGTTACAACTCCTATCAAGGGGATAATGGCCAGCATACACAGAGGAAAGAGGTGTGCAGACATCTATACTAAAAACAGCCCTTGCACCAAAATACATTAAACCCACTCAGGTTACACAGGGATGTTTGCCCATAAAAATAGCCCTCCAAGACAGTCTGAGGGTGTGGCATGGGGAGGAAGAACCTCCAGAGCATTTAGCCTTGAAGGCCAGTGGGGCTTGAGTGCAGGAGCTTCACAGTGCTGGGAGAAACAGAGACTCCACCTTTGGAGGGAACATACAAGATCTCACATGCACTGGAACCCAGCACAAAACAGTACCTCCATAGGAACCTGGGCTAGACCTACCTAGGGGTCTTGGAGTGTCTCCTGGGGAGATGAGGGTTAGCTGTAGCTCACTGTGGGGGCAAGGACACTGGTAGCAGAGGCCCCAGGGAATACTGATTGGTGTGAGCTCTCCCGCAGGTCCCCATTTTGGCACTAAGACCTGGCTGCACCCAACAGCCTGCAGGATCCAGTGCTGGAAGGCCTTGGGCCAAACAACCAACAAGATAGGAACACAGCCCCAACCATCAGCAGACAGGTTGCCTAAAGTGAGCTCACAGCCACCTTAAAATACACCACTTGACACAGTCCTGTCCACCAGAGGGACAAAATCCAACTCAACCCACCAGAGTGCAGGTACCAGTCCTTCCCACCTGGAAGCCTGCACAAGCACCTGGACCAACCTCACCCGCCAGGGGGTAGACACCAGATGCAAGAGGTACTATGATCCTGCAGCCTGCAGAAAGGAGACCACAAACACAGAAAGTTAGATGAAATGAGACAACAGAAAAATATGGTGCAGATGAAGGAACAAAATTAACACCCACAAGAATAACCAAATGAAGAGGAGATAGGCAATCTACCTGAGAAAGATTTCAGAGTAATGATAGTAAAGATGATCCAAAATCTCAGAAAAGAAATGGAGGCACAGACCGAGAAAATACAAGAAATGTTTAACAAAGAGATAGAAGATTTCAAGAACAAACAGAGATGAACAACCCAATAACTGAATTGAAAAATACACTAGATGGAATCAATAGCAAAACAACTGAGGCAGAAGAACGAGTAAGTGAGCTGGAACACAGGGTGGTGAAAATCACTGCCACAGAACAGAATAAAGAAAAAAGAATTAAAAGAAATGCAGACAGTCTCAGAGACCTCTGGGACAACATTAAACACACCAACATTTTCATCATAGAGCTGCCAGAAGAAGAAGAGAGAGGGAAACGGTCTGAGAAAATATTTGAAGCAATATAGCTGAAAACCTCCCTAACATGGGAAGGGAAACAGTCACCCATGTTCAGGAAGTGCAGAGAGTCCCATACAGGATAAGCACAAGAAGGAACATGCTGAGACACACAGTAATCAAAGTAACAAAAATTAAATACAGAGAAAATATATTAAAAGCAACAAGGGAAAGCAACAAATAACATACAAGGGAATCCCCATAAGGTTACCAGCTGATTTTTCAGCAAAAATTCTGCAGGCCAGAAGGGAGTGGCATGATATATTTAAAGTGATGTAAGGGAAAAACCTACAACAAAGAGTAGTCTACCCAGTAAGTCTCTCATTCAGATTCGATGGAGAAACCAAAAGATTTACAGACAAAAGAGAAAAAACCCTCAGAGAATTCAGTACCACCAAACCAGTCTTACAACAAATGGTAAAGAAACTTCTCTAGGCAAGAAAAAAAAAAGAGGCCACAACTAGAAACAAGAAAATCACAAATGGGGAAGATCTCCGGTAAAGGTAAATATATGGTAAAAGTAGGAAATCATCCACACATAAATATGATATCAAAACCTGCAACTATGAGAAGAGGATATTATAAATGCAGGAAATGGGAACTGCATTTGAAATTAAGAGACCAGCAATTTAAAACAACCTTATACATATATAGACTGCTATATCAAAACCTCATGGGAACTGTAAACCAAAAAACTACAATAGATACACACACCAAAAAGAAAAAGCAACCCAAACACAACACTAAATATAGTCATCAAACCACAAGAGAACAAATGAAGAAGGGAAGAAAGAAGACCAACAAAAACAAATAAAAAACAAGTAAGAAAATGGCAATGGGAACATACATATCAATAATTACCCTAAATGTAAATGGATTAAATCCTCCAACCAAAAGACATAGACTGGCTGAATGGATACAAAAACAAGACCCATATAAATTCTGTCTGCAAGAGACTCACTTCAGACATAGGGACACACACAGACTGAAAGTGAGAGGATGGGAAAAGATATTCCATGCAAATGGAAATCAAAAGGAAGCTGAAGTAGCAATACTCATATCAGACAAAATAGACTTTAAAAAAGACTGCTATAAGAAACAAGGAAGTACACTACATAAGGATCAAGGGATCAATCCAAGAAGAAGATATGACAATTGTAAATATTTATGTACCAAACATAGGAGCACCTCAATCCATAAGGCAAATATTAACAGCCATAAAATAAGAAACAGACAGTAACACAGTATAGTGAGAGACTGAACCCCACTTGAACCAATGAACAGATCATCCAGACAGAAAATCAATAAGGAAACACAAGCCTTAAATGACACATGAGACCAGCTGGACTTAACTGCTATTTATAGGGCATTCCATCTGAAAGCAGCAGAATATTCTTTCTTCTCAAGTGCACATGGAACATCCTCCAGGATAGATCATATCTTGGGTCACAAATCAAGCCTTGGTAAATTTAAGAAAATCAAAATCATATCAAGCATCTTTTCCAACCACAATGCTATGAGATTAGAAATCAATTACAGGAAAAAAGTAGTAAAAAACACAAACACATGGAGGCTAAACAGTATGTTACTAAACAACAAATGGATCACTGAAGAAATCAAAGAGGATATCAAAAAATACCTATAGACAAGTGACAACAAAAACATGATGATCCAAAACCTATGGGACACAGGAAAAGCAGTTCTAAGAGGGAAGTTTATAGCAATAGAATCTTACCTCAAGAAATAAGAAAAACCTCAAATAAACAACCTAACCTTACAACTAAAGCAAATAGAGAAAGAAGACCAAGCAAAACCCAAAGTTAGAAGAAATCATAAATATCAGAGCAGAAATAAATTAAATAGAGACAGAGAAAACAATAGAAAGGATCAATGAAACTAAAAGCTGGTTCTATGAACAGGTAAACAAAATTAATAAACCTTTAGCTAGACTTATCAGGAAAAAAAAGGGAGAGGGCTCAAATCAATAAAATTAGGGATGAAAAAGGAGAAGTTACAACAGACACCACAGAAATACAAAGGATCATAAGAAACTACTACAAGCAACTATATGCCAATAAAATAGACAGCCTAGAAGAAATGGACAAATTCTTAGAAAGGTACAAACTTCCAAGACCGAACAAGAAAGAAATAGAAAATATGAATAGCGCAATCACAAGTACTGAAATTGAAACTGTGATTAAAAATCTTCCAACAAACAAAAGTCCAGGACCAGATGGCTTCACAGGCAAATTGTATCAAACATTTAGAGAATTCTAATGTTTGATAGACTTCTAATTCTAACATTTCCTTCTGAAACTCTTCCAAAAAATTGCAGGGGAATTCTCCCAAGCTCAATCTATGAGGCCACCATCATCCTGATACCAAAACCAGACAAAGATACAACAATAAAAAAATTACAGGCCAATACCACTGATGAACACAGATACAAAAATCCTCAATAAAATATTAGCAAACCAAATCCAACAACACATTAAAAGCATTATACACCATGATCAAGTGGGATTTATCCCAGGGGTACAAGGATTTTTCAGTATATGCAAATCAATCAATGTGATACATCACATTAAAAATGGAAGAAGAAAAACTATGTGATCATCTCAATAGATGCAGAAAAAGTTTTTGACAATATTCAATATTCATTTATGATAAAAACTGCCCAGAAAGTAGGTGTAAAGGGAATCGACCTCAACATAATAAACACCATATATGACAAACCCAAGCTAACATCATTCTCCATGGTGAAAAACTGAAAGTGTTTCCTCTAAGATCAGGAACAAGACAAGGATGTCCTCTCTCACCACTTTTATTCAACATAGTTTGGAAGTTCTAGCTACAGCAATCAGAAGAAAAAGAAATAGAAGAAATACAAATTGGAAAAGAAGAAGTAAATTTATCACTGTTTTCAGATGACATGACACTATACATAGAAAATCCTAAAGATGCTACCAGAAAACTACTAGAGCTCATAAATGAATTTGGTAAAGTTGCAGGATACAAAATTAACACACAGAAATCTCCTGCAGTCCTGTACATTAACAATGAAAGATCAGAAAGAGAAATCAAGGAAACAATCCCATTTTCCATTACATCAAAAAAATAAAATACCTAGGAATAAACATTCCCAAGGAGGCAGAAGAACTGTACTCAGAAAACTATAAGATACTGATGAAAGAAATCAAAAATGACACTAACAGATGGAGAGATACACCATGTTCTTGGATTGGAAGAATCAATATTGTCAAAATGACTATACTACCCTAAGCAATCTATAGATTCAATGCAATCCCTATCAAATTACCAATGGCATATTCCACAGAACTAGAACAAAAAATCTTAAAATTTGTATGAAGACACAAAAGACCCCGAATAGCCAAAGCAATCTTGAGAGAGAAAAACGAAGCTGGAGCAATCAGGCCCCCTGACTTCAGGCTACATTACAAAGCTACAGTCATCAAAACAGTATGGTACTGGCACAAACACAGAAATATTGGATTGGCCAAAAAGTTTATTTGGGTTTTTCCATACCGTCTTACAGAAAAACCCGAACAACCTTTTTGACCAACCCAATATAAATCAATGGAACAACATAGAAGGTCCAGAGATAAATCCACACACTTAAGGTCAACTAACCTATGACAAAGGAGGAAAGACTATACAATGGAGAAAAGACAGTTCTTCAATAAGTGGTGCTGGGAAAACTGGACAGCTACATGTACACAAATGAAATTAGAACACTCCCTAACACCATACAAAAAAGAAACTCAAAATGGGTTAAAAACTTAAATGTAAGGCTAGATACTATAAAACTCCTGGAGGAAAACATAAGCAGGACACTCTGACATAAATCAAAGCAAGATCTTTTTGATCCATCTCCCAGAGTAATAAAAATAAAAAACAGGGCTTCCCTGGTGGCACAGTGGTTGAGCGTCCACCTGCCGATGCAGGGGACGCTGGTTCGTGCCCCAGTCCGGGAAGATCCCACATGCCGCAAAGCGGCTGGGCCCATGAGTCATGGCCGCTGAGCCTGTGCGTCCAGAGCCTGTGCTCCACAATGGGAGAGGCCACAACAGTGAAAGGCCCATGTACTGCAAGAAAAATAATAATAATTAAAAAAATAAATAAACAAATGAGACCTAATTAAACTTAAAAGCTTTTACACAGCAACAGAAACCAGAAACAAAAAGACAACCCTCAGAATGTGAGAAAATATGTACAAATGAAGTGACAAAAGAGGGATTAATCTCCAAAACATACAAACAGCTCATGCAGCTCAATTAAAAAAAATAAATGGGCAGAAGATGTAAATAGACGTTTCTCCAAAGAAGACATATAGATGGCCAAAAAGCACATGAAAAAATGCTCAACATCACTAATTATTAGAGAGATGCAAATCAAAACTACAATGATATATCACCTCATACCAAATAGAATGGCCATCATCAGAAAATCTACAAACAATAAATGCTCAAGAGGGTGTGGAGAAAAGGGAACCCTCCTACACTTTTGGTGGGAATAAAAATTGGTAAAACCATTATGGAGAACAGTATGCAGGTTTCTTAAGAAACTAAATACAGAACTACTATATGATTCAGCAGTCCCACTCCTAGGCATATATCTGGAGAAAAGCATAATTTGAAAAGATACATGCACCCCAATACTCACTGCAGAACTATTTACAATAGCCAAGACATGGAAGCAACCTAAATGTCCATTGACAGAGGAGTGGATAAAGATGTGATACATATATACGAAGGAATATTACTCAGCCACAACAAAGAAGAAAATAATGCCATTTGCAGCAACATTGATGGACCTAGAGATTGTCACACTGAGTGAAGTCAGAGAAAGGCAAATATATGATATTGCTTACATGCGGAATCTAAAAAAATGGGACAAATGAACTTATTTATAAAAGAATAAAAGAGTCACAGATGTAGAAAACAAACTTATGGTTACCAGCGGGTAAAAGTGTGGGGAGGGATAAATTTGGAGATTGAGATTGACATATGCACACTACTATATATAAAATAGGTAACGAATAAGGACCCACAGTATAGCACAGGGAACTCTATACTCTGTAGTGACCTGTATGGGAAAAGAATCTAAAAAAGAGTGGATATATGTATATGTATAACTGAATCACTTTGCTGTACACCTGAAACTAACACAACATTGTAAATCAAGTATACGCCAATACAATTTTTTTAAAAAAAAGAAAGAAGAACTGACAAAAAAAAGTATAAAATATCTATGGAAAGGTTGTCTTTTTGTTTTTCTTATGTCGTATCTGCCTTTCCCTATATGTCTGTTCAGCTATTCTTGCTACCTACTGATGCTTCCCCCTCCATAGTCCATAGTCCAAATCCAAATAATTGGCTTAATTACTAGCATTAATTAATTACTGGCTGAGCATTTCATTCAAAGCCTCTCCATGGATTACTGACAAGACTGCAGATTCCACCTCTGTATTAAAAACCTACCCATAGTCCAATAAGTGATCTGAAAGAGTTTTGGGTGAAACAGTTAAATCTAGGAGAAGATGAACATGGCAGCCATCCTGAGTAACTGACTCCTCCTGTAATGTCCCCTCTATCCTTTCCACTGACCCATATTTCACAAATCCTTCAAAGAACAGCTCTTATCTTTCTTTCATGAAACTCTCTCAACTATTATTCCAGGTCACAGCATACTGCAGTGGCAAAGACATGAGGTTCCACATCAAGTAGATCTCACAATCATCACAGAATTCATACCTTAGCCAAGTGTTTCCCAGACTTAAGTGTGCATAAGAATCACCTAGAAAGCTGATTGAAACACAAATTTCGGAACCCCAGTCCCAGAGATCTGACTCAACAGGTCTGGGTTAGGCCTGAAAATTTGCATTTTTAACCAACTCCCAGGTGATGTTGACGCTGCTTGTCCATGGAACACACTTTGAGGACAACTGCCTTACTTCACTCACCTCCTAGCTACAGGATTCTGAACATGTTATTTACTTTCTATCTGTAAAATGGGGATGCTAATAGCATTTTTATTGGGCTGCCATGCAATTTATATGAATCAAAATAGATTCCATGTTTGGTTTATACCAGCAATAAAAATCAACTGGTCTACCTTGCCTTTCTCTGATCTTTGTTACTTATCCAATTAACAATGATAATTCAGTATGTTATACGATGCTTCCTTAAAATTAATTTAACACTGATATAAATTTAGATGGTGGCATATTATGGCTCTTAGATTAAATTCTAAGTCACTCAGGAGAGGTGGCATAGCCCTCAGAGTGCTCTCCATACTGTATACACTTCTGGCCCAGTAGAGAGGCAGTGGGGTGACAGGGTTAAGAGCAGAAGCATGGCACTAGAGGACCTAAATTCGAATCACAGCTCTGCAACTTAGAATCTATGTGACCTCGAGCAAGTTATTTTGTCTCTTTCTTCCTCAGTTTCTTCCTATGTAGATTAGGGATAATCATGAGTTTCCTCAAAAGCATGTTGTATTAAATGAGGCAATATATGCAAAGCACTTGAAAAGCACCTTTTTAAGTTCTTTACACATAATAAAAACTATAAAGGTGCTAGTTATTGAATTCATTTTGCAATTCCTCTCAGTAGAAAGACCAAATGTATTTAAAAGTGAATAAAAGCTAAATGTTAAGATAGTATAAAATGCATTACTAAAATATAATTATTTTTAAGTCCTACAAAGTAAAGTTCAGATTCCAGATTGGTCTATGTTCTTTGTTCACAGATATAAATTCACATATATGGTCACAATTAATATGCTAACTATTGCCACATATTTAAAGATAGTTATAAGTGTTTAAATCTCCTTCAGATTTATGTTACTTGCAAGTATCAGAGACGATCTCATCATCCTCCCTTTATCCATGGTACACAACTACTTTGGTAAACACGTTTCCTGAACACATGCTTTTTGCACATTGTAAAAAGTGACCTTGGGGCATGCCCAAGAAAGAAAACCTGTGTGCACAACTAGGAACTATTGAATCAGCTATTGTATAAACAGAATAAACAAAATGAGTGAAGCATTAAAATATATCTAGAGCCATATCATTTCCTTTATTGTTTTATAACTGTTTACTTGTTTCTCCTCCCTGATAAAATGTCACCTATTTGATCATAAGCATTTCACTTTTTCCATAAGCCAGGAAGAAAGTAGATATCACGACAGAAAGAATACAATCTGTAGAGTCAGACTGCTATAACTTTAAGTTATATCTTCTTCAAACCAGCTATGAAAAAGTGGTAAAGTTTTAAGAGTGGAAATAAAACAAAACTTGCTGATAGTATCACTTACCATGAAGTATCATAGTAAAGATGATATTTGATAATGTATATAGAAGCACTTGGCATAAAGTAGGTATTCAGTTAATAGTAGTTAGTATTATTTTTTGTATTCTTGGCATCTACCACCGTGAGTAAGACAGCCTAGGCACTTGAAAATGTTTCTTGAAAAAAATCAATGTATAAGTTCAGCAGCTTGGTGGTATTTCATTTTCAGTGTTGATTAATTCCAGACCACAAATCAGCGTGTTCAATAGCACTAAGTGACTAAGTCATGGCTGTCCCCACATTTTCCCTAGAAAATTATGACCAGTCCATTAAGTAAATAACCTAATTTCTCTGTGGGTTAGTTCAACCCAAGGACTCAACAACACGCAATGAGAAATTCTAAATACACTCTTGCCTCTCCCCAAGATATTTTTCTGTTCTGTTTTGCTTGTCTCAATGGAAGGCAATAAAAGTTACTTTATTGCAATAGAATAAACCCCATCTAAAAGCAATGTCTGAGGGAATTCCAAAATAGCATGTTCCGGAATGAGCATAATTATTGGTTGTGATTCTTTGGACAAGTTATTTAAAATATTTACAGGCCTCAGATTTCACATGGGTCTAATAGGAATGATAATACTCACTAAACTGTGCTGTAATGAGATTTATATGTCTGTCTAGTCCTTTTCCTAGCTCTTTATTTTTATTCATTAGAGCTCTCTGTTGAAGACTCCTTGATTATCCTAATTCCTTCTGTTTAGATAGTCAAAATATTTATCAGTGTGGATTTCCTCTTATGTGAGGCTCCCATTCAGACAGTTTCATATGCTGTCTTGTCGATAGGCAGTGTGAATGTGGCAGAGACAGCTAACTGCACATTGGAAGTCACACATTTCCTATAGTGTGGTCCTGGGACTGGGAGACAGCTGCCCAGCCAAGGCGATATTCATTTAGGTGTGGCTGTGTGACTAGTTCTCTCCAAAGGGGTGTATGCCAAGATGGATAAACAGTGGGCATGCCTTCTCCACTCTCTCTTTCCCATCTGCCAATTGCATGCAGAGGATTCCAGGCCCCAGGAGATGGTAGAGCCATAATCCTGGGTCACTGTGTAAGGAAAAGCCTCTGGCCAAAAGGGAACAATTATGTCAAAGTATTATGTGAATGAGAAAGAAATTTCTATAATGTTAAGGCACTAAAATTTGGGGATTTATTTGTTAGAGTACCTAGCATTACCTTAAGAAATACGGTAGAGAAATCATTTTTCTTAGAATGGTTATGGGGTCCTCTGTACATAAGACTGGCAGAAGATGCTGTACTAAGAAAAAAGTAATAAACTATTACATAAGTAGTAAGTGGAAGTTATATATTTCTAACCTTCACGTTATATGGGGTCTACAGAGATGTTTAATTTGGCCTGCAGTCCTTACAAACACGGAATTAACTGCTAATTTTTTTCTAAACAGCAGATTGTACATAAAAATCTGAATGTTCAGCTTAGTTTGAAAGGGTGGAGAATTTGACCACACTGTGTCTGAGTTCCTACAGTGTGCCAATTGACCACAGATGAGGAACAGGTGACCAGAAGGCTCCCACCATTCCATTCCTGAACTCTTGACAGCTATTCTTGCATTTAAGCTTACCGAATCCATCAGTCAGATTCTAACCAGGAATACAGAAACCAAAACTATAACATAGGGAACTAGTGACACAGATGATGGAGGAGAAGAGAGAATCACAGGGACTGTGAAATAAACCAGAGATTGACACAGCAAGACGCTGCTTCTACCACTTTGCTGAAGAGGAAAAGGAGATGGTGTTGTAGGAGCCCACGGGTCATGGCTACTCCAAGTACTGGAATCCATGCAGTGGAGACGCAGGAGACGCAGCCTTTGCTGGAGAGGCTCTTAGAGGTAGAGAAAGAGGAGGACAGGAATAACTTGGCTTCTCTCCTTACCATGCCCTCTGGTCTCCTACTGTAACTTCGCCCTGCAGGAAGACAGCTGACTGGGAGCCTGGGGGACACATCCTTCAGGGGTGAACCCTTCTAGGATACAGAGCAGAGCAAGGAAAGGAAGGCATAGATAGCTGAAGGCAAACCAGCCTAGAACCTGGATACACATCACATACACATGATTAAATGCTTTAATCATTTATATTGTCTGCCTGATCCCTGTCAATATTTCAGTGTGTCATGTCTTTATAGAGTGAGGAGGTATACCTTTCAGTTTCTCTTCAGAGAAGTAGCCACTTTCCCACTCCTTTTTCTTTCTTATTTTAATGCAGTAGTATTGATGAAACCACTTGATTTGGTTTCTTACTTTAAACTGTGTTTTTACATGTCATGAGAAAACTTTCCCTAACCTTAAGAGTTATGGTAGAGTAAGAGCAATAACATGTACAATAATAATGACTACCATTTACTAAACACACACTATGTGTCAGGCTCTGTATTGTGTGGCTGAATATAACAACAATATTGCAAAGTAAGTATTATTTCCCTCATTTTATTGAAGAGAAACCTGAATCCCAGGTAGGTTAAGGCAATTTCCAAGGTCACAAGCAGCAGAATGGAATTCCAACTGAGGTCAGCAAAACTACTTTAGACACTGGTTATTTCCGTTATTTATTCTCTATCTCAGAGTAATCTTCTTGGTTTTCTTTCTGTAGAATTCTGGGTATATGGTTGTCCTGAATGCCTCATCACCACCTGCTTACTGCTTAGATGTCAGAGTGATGTGATTGTGTAGCACAACTCTTTGACTGTATATAAAATAACAAATACATGGTTAGCTAAGAACCTTCCCTAATAAGGCCAAACACATTTGTATAAAGAAAAGTTTGGCTGGAACATTTTGTTGAGGGAAATTTGGATTCCATTTCAGGATAAAATGATAGATTCCTTCCAACATGTATATTGTCACAGCACAGACATATATATATATATAGATACTGAGAAATATATGAAGGTTCCAAGAGAACATATTATTTTGGAGAACACATAGAGAAGATTTAAGGATGAAGAAGATTCCACACAGGGGTTATGATGTAGGGAAAATAATAATAACAGTTTTAGTTACCTCAGAAATTAAGTATGTGATACTTTTGCTTCCCCCATCTCCTCATTTATAATTTAAGTCGCTACCCAAGATGGCTACTTCATCAAATACTAGAGTACCTGGCTTTTCAAAGCATATAAGTAAAATTCAATTCATATTAAAGGTTAATTTTTGTTTCTTTTTACATTTGGTTTTTCTTCTGTGTTTCACATTGATGATGACTCCATTTCTTCTGAAACTCTTTACTCTCATCTTTTCAGACACGACCTGCTTTTGGCCCTCTTCCGTCTTGAGCATATGTGTCCAAATTCCTGAAGCATCCTCTCTCATTCTGCTGGGAGGCAGTGCAGTGTAGTGGTTCCAAGCACAGGCTCTGGAGCCAGACCACCTGGACACGAATCTTGACTCTGAACTTACTAGCTCTCTGACCTTGGGCTGCTTATGAAACCTCCCCTTACTAGGCATTTGTGGTACAGAATATATATTGATTGAAAAGTTTGAGGGGAGGTACAAGACGGCAAAGTAGAAGGAACCCGAGCTCACCACCTCTCACGAGCACACCAAAATCACAACTAACTGAACAACCATGAGTAAAAAAGACTGGAACCTACCAAAAAGATATTCTACATCCACAGACACAATGAAGAAACCATAACAAGACAAATTATGAAATGGGAAAGCTTACAGGTAAAAGCAAACATTCAGTAAGGGTAGGAAATCATCCACACACCAATATGATATCAAAACCAGTAATCATGAGAGGAGGAGAGTACAAATGCAGGATATTTTAAATGCATTTGAAATTAAGAGATCAGCAACTCAAAACAATCATGTGTGTGTATACATATATATATATATATAGAGAGAGAGAGAGAGAGAGTGCACTATACCAAAACCTCATGGTAACCAAAAACCAAAAATCTATAATAGATATACACACAAAAAAGGAAAAGGAATCCAAACACAACACTAAATACTCATCAAATCACAAGAGAACAAAAGAGGAAAGAAAAAAATATAGTCCTCCAATACTAGCTAGGCACTTGTACTTTGAACATGCATGCTTCTTTCTGCTCAGATCCTGAGCAAGGTACTACACTGGCTACCCAACCCTCCGACCAATTGGGTCAGAATTCAGAGAACCTGGAGCAGCCCTGAGGTCCATAGGCTCACATAAGAATATGATGCCCTCTATAATAAACATAATAGTAACAACCATTTAATTAAACATCTACTATTTGAGTCCTCTATTAGACCCTGGACATGCATTTTCATTTGCCTAGGGAGACCATCTGAGGATAAAGTTACTCAAGGTTACACAAACCCATGTATGACCCATGTTCTTTCTATGGCAATGCTTATGAATAAGGGTCTGTCCACCTGGGTCTCCAGGTTAATGTGCTGGTTTCCTCCTTTTGGGGCTATAGCCCTATCCTGAATGTAGGCAGTCTTGACTGAGGCTCTGACACTCTGTATATATCTAATTAGTCCCCTCCCTGCAATGGTTGAAACTGACTTGTGGACTCAGTCACTGGCTGGAGTCCTCTTCTTCAGCAATGGGTTTCTGGAAACAGGGTCATTCACTGGTCACTGTCTAGACCAGTACTGCTGACCCCACCCACCATAGAAGCTCTGGGGTGGAGTTAGTTCACTCAGCTTCATCTACTTTCAACACCTTCTCCATAATAAATGCTGATGAGAGATGTTTGGATGGTCACCTACTGGGGGCCAGTATTATATTAAGCACCTAAAATGTATTGTTGAACTTAAGTAGTACTCATCCACCCTGGACCCTCAGACAGCCTGTCATCCAAGCCCACATCAGATAATGGCCAAAAGCATGAAGAAATATTCCTCTGGTATGTTGACATAGTTGAAAAGGCCTTGTGCAAAGTTATACCAAGAAACAACAAAGGTAAATGTACACAGAGAGACTCTGGGTTCCCGCAGAATCATGGGTTGTTAGTCATAGTTCACATCATCACCAGGAAACTCACCCAACACAGGTTTGTAAAATTACATTGGTGGCAATAAAGAAGTTGGAAAAAGTAGTGATTGGTAAGGTTGAGAGTCACAATTAGTCTCAGGTGGGAGCAGTTCATCCTATAAGTGCTACACCATACATCAGTTCTTTACAATGTTAATGAAAATCACCTGGGACTCTTGTTACAGCGTGGATTCTAACTCATTACATCTGAGATGGGGCTTGAGGTTCTGTTTCTAAAAGCTCCCCTAACATGCTGAAAGCCACTCATCCCCAGGCCACACTTTGTATAGCAAGCCTATAGACCTCTTTGATACAAATTTTAAAAGGAAAAAATATAGTTGACTTACTTGGATCTAAGTCATGCATGTAGGTGGCATTAGAACCTTCCAGCCAAGGTACATGATTTTACCAGAAAAGTAATCATTCACAGAGGAAAAAAGCAAGCCAGCACTGAGTCTCAGAGCATGAGGGAGATACAGCCAGGGGTTGATGGGTCTGGAAACACGTATAGAAATCAGGAGAGGGAAAGAATGGACAGCAGTCATAGAAATAGCAACAATTTTATTCACCTGAATAAATAATCTATGTTTGAAAAGCAGAGAAGAAGGTAGCTTGTGGTATTTGAAGTCAGGCCCGGTAATGCCAGACCCAGGACACTAGACTCACTGGCACAGAAAAGGCAAACTTTAAAGTCTTAACAACAAGCAATGAAAGAAATCACAGTAGGCACACCAACGCCTTGAAAGTGAGCATAGGACCACAAACGTCCAGAAGACAACCAGGTCGGTTCCCAGAAATGAGAAGTGAACTTACCTGCTCATCTTCAGCTTGCAGAAGAAAATGAGCAAGGGAAGCCAAAGTGTCCTAGTCTCAGAGGAAATAGCATGTCCAGCAAGGAATCCAGTAAGGGATAAAGTACGGGAGCTGGAAAACTCAGCAAAAGCTCAACTCTGCTACCCACGACAACCTGCCGTAAAGTTACTTCTCACTGAACCAATGAAAGGCCTGTATTCCTTCCTACTGGCGTGAAGCAGAAACAACACTTGTGAGTTAAGTGGCTCTAGCTGTGAAAACTGGCAAATAGCACGAGGCATGAGGCATGCTGGTAGAGCCCTGAGTCTCAAAGTGAGGTCCCAGATCAGCAGTATCAGCATCACCTGGGAACCTGTTAGGAAATGTGAATTCTCAGCCCCGCTTGCTCCAAACCTATGAATCAGAAACTGTGTGGGGGTGGCACCCTGCAGCCAGTGTTCCAACAAGCCCTCCAGATGATTCTGATGCATGCTCAAGGCAGTAGAGTCTATTGAAAGCATGAAGAAATGAAGGCCAGGTGTGTCAAAGGACAGTCATTATAAGTAGGCTTGATAATGGTGGTTTTACACACCTAGTGAAGACTATAGCCTGTTAACAGGGAGAAGAAAACCCAGCAGAGATAATGTAAAATAATAATTAATAAAACATGCTCAGTGATCAACAACAACACAAAAGAAAAGTGGATGAATATAAATTGTAGTAAAAAATACAAGTGAAAATTTAATAATGGACATTAACAATCTTTGCCTCAAGATTTTTTATTTCCCAACCACATAAATGTGTCTACTGGTGAAGACACCATTAGGAATTTTCAATAATCCATATGTCTCTTTCAAACATATTTCTCCAGCATTGTAAGGGAGACCACCTTAAGTAGGTAGCTCTTTGGCCAGGGTGGTCATGTACTATAAATATATTTAACTGGGTATCTAGTAAAATTGTTAAAAATCCTGAACCCAAAACATATGTCTTCAGAAAGTCACACAGTACAACAAAAATGGAGATGGCAAAAAAAAAAAAAAATACTGAAAAGTCTAATTTTAATGTCTAAGCTGAACAAGGATCTAGATACTTACCAGATTCTATACAAAATGTTCATACTTCCTTAATTTAAGCTTACAATGAGTATTCTTAATGTCTAATTGGGAGTTTTGGGCTCTGTATAACAGAAATCCTCTTGAGATAGACATATAGAGAAAGGGCACTTGTGTGTTTGTAAGTGAGCAAGCCCAGAGGTAGCTTTGCTGTTCTTTGGAGTAGATCCCAGGTTTTTCCAGTGGTTCAGTGGGGCTATGTGGACCAGCTTCTTTCTGTCTGCTTGGCTGCCCACATTAAGATTCCATTCACAGGTTCTCCCATTGTGGCAAGTTTGCTGCCAGCAGTAATCTGGGTTTTGTGCCTATTCACATGCCTTGGGATGGGGGATGGTCACAGAGTGTTGAGGAAAAGTCAGGGAGTGAAGAGAGAAGATATTGAATTCTTGAGAAGGGAATCCTCTCCCAGAACCCCTAGCAAGTCTCTCCTACTCTCTCATTGGTCCACAAGGCCTTAGTCTTTGCCATCCCTTAAGAGTGAAATTAGCATGGTTAATTTGCTTAATCTGCTTGGGGAGGGGGAGTGGGACACAGGAAAATAACTACTGCAGTGCCAAACTTCTTCATGTGTAATGATATAATCTTCTGAGGAAATGAGAGTATTTGGTTAGATAAAATACATTTCGTTGTTATGAGAATTACTTCATAATCAGATGATTCAAGTTATGTATTAGGAACTTTTTGGAAGCCATGTAGGAGACATTTCCATTTAAATTATCATATTTATGTGGCCTATGATTAGCTGATTTTAATCTCTGAACTGCAGGAGAGATAGAAAATAAAAACACTAATCAATTACCATTCAATGTGTAACTAATAAAAATGGAGGCCAACTTTAAAAAAAGGCTATACTAGTATTTACTGTATGAATATCTGTTCTATTATGGAAAAATGTACTGAAAGTAACTAATATACACATCCCTCTTTCCATCTGCCTTAACTAGAAGAGATATTTCTCACAATCATTCAAATTAGAAAGCAAGTAAAATTAGAATGGAGTGGAAAGCCAACTGAATTCTACTGAGGTATGTTCATATTCATATCACCAAAAACACAAGTATGCCTTAAGTTGCCTAGGAATTAATATTTGAAAATGAAATACAAATGGTGCATCTTAGACTGACTTTAAGAAGACCAGCAATATTATAAAGCCCTAGAAAAACTTCGTAGACCTTTAAACCCCTCCAGGATGAATGCATCATGTTTCAAAGATAACTTGGATTTATAGATTAATTTTACAGGTCAATGAAGTTGTCTATAATTTTTACAGGATTATCATTAATGAATGTGAGAAATGCCACAGGAAGAACATATTTGATTTTCATAATCTTAGATATTCTCTTAAAAGTTAAAATTAAGTTGCATTGGACATTCTCATGCCACCAGAAAAGAAAATGGGTAGAACTACAAATGAGGAGTAATGATGAATAATGCTATTTTTACCAAAGAAATATTCAACCAAGTCTTGAAGGGATTGATGTTAAGTATAGTCATGTTTAATATCTACATTAATCACCTGGAAATGGGAGTAAACAATATATTAACAAAATTTGCAGATGATACTAAATTGAAGGGTACTATTAGTATGTATAATGACAAAATGGATAAATGATTTTGAAAGAGTGTCTGTGAGCAAAATGACCTTTTACTTAAAAAATCAGGTGAATACAATTGGTATAAGCATTTTTAAAAAGAGTCATTCTATGGAAGCAAGGCATCCATGATGTTCAGAAAGAATTTAACATTTGCTTACAGAATATTTGACTTTGGTTATAATGTAATGGAGTTAAAAATGAATACAGTATTTGAGGACTAGCTATGTTAAATTTTCACTTTATAATGAGAGGAAAACACTGTTTCTCTATAAAGTTCTGATGAGAATAATATTTAAATATGAAACCAATTTGGTGTCTATCAATGCAGGAAAATGGGATTAAACACATCTGAAATGAGATGGGCAAAAAAAATGATTAAGAAGTTAGTCTGATGAACTTCTAAGAAAAGATTAATCTTGTCATCTGCAAACCCAAGAAAAGGAAGCACAAGTGACAGATAGTATGTAATAACTTTCTTCACTAAGGAATAGTACAGTAAAACCCCATTCACTCAAAGGGCTAGGCATTCCTTTGTGTAATCCAGATTAAGATTATCTGGTATTTCATTAAAACAACTACAATGAGATCTCTGACAGAATGGTAAATTAGCAGTTGTAGTAAGTTGTGCAACTATTTATTATGTAATAGTTCCATGTATTCCAGAGCCATGTGAGTAAAGAAAGGTGATAAAATAAGAATCAGTTACAGGAGCAATAACTGCTGAAAGTCAAATAGTTGTCCACTAGCAGTCTTGACAATACTACCTTCTTAAGGAGAGCAGATGAAGTTTTCCTCCTTGGTTTTTAAGCATGGCTGTAAGGTCACTGCAACTGAAATGATCCCTCTGGCTAAAGCCCAAAGGAAACAATAGCATTTTTTTTCCCTTTCATTTTTCAAGAAAACACATATGCTTATTTTACTCAGTAACTGTTTCAAAAACTAATATATTATTGGGGAAGTATTTATTTTTTGGTATGCCTTTGTTTTGTTTTGTTTTAATCCTGGAACTATAGATATCAAATGATGTCAAGTGGTTGTACAAACAAGAGTCTAGTCCTCTATATATAGGTTACTCACCTTTCTTAGAAAGAGTTAATTTTAACAACAACCAAAAACTTGGTTCTTATCCAATTTGCGAGCAATGAGGTTTTGACAGTTTATGTTTGGGTCAAAAGTAGGTGGTCAGTAAAGGCAAGAGTTCCAACAAGTAGTTAAAGGGAATATTTCTGCCACATTTATTCTTCATCATCCCCCCCACCCTTTACCCTAGTTCATGTGCTCATGAGCTGTAGACAGACAAGGGGAAAGCATGTTAACTCTAGGGTAAAATGCAACTAAGTTGGGCCAGTTGCAGAACACTGTATGTCTGGGTTCTGGAGCAGTGTTCATGTGTTTTAAACTATTTAGAGGGAAGAAAGGACAGTACTCTATTAAAACACTAGCTTAGAAGGATCCAGAAAATTGCTGAGTTACCATAAAACCTTTAGTTTTGGGGGATTTTTTGATCCCTGGCCATGACAGTGCAAGCGCGATTTCTGACCACTAGACCACCAGGGAATTCCCAAACCTTTAGTATGTTATGGCTTCAGGGCTAAATTCAATGATTTGCAGGGCCCTTCATGATTTGTCTCCTCTGAATCATCATAGTATCATCTTCTGCCACTCTTTCCCAACACACACACACCCCCCCTACAAATTATCCACATCAAAGAACTTGACATTCCCCAGACACGTATGCACATGTTGTTCCATCTAATTAGAATGGTTTTCTTCCCTTTATCTGCTTGGAAAATTTCTGCGGATCCTTCTAGATGCAGTTCAAATGCCACTGGCCTTGGGAAGTCTTACAGTACCTTCCTTTCTACACCTTCCTATTTACCCAGTCAGAATCGGTCATTTCTTTTTTTGTCCACACAACACTTACCTATGTCATTACACTGATAAAATAGCAACAGGCACTACAATTGCATGCTTCATTTATTAGGGACTTAATATGTGCCAGGCACTGTTGGTAGTATTTTTGACGTCTTCTTGTCTCTTCAACAGCACCTGAAGGTAGATGTAATTCTCTCCATGAATAACTTGAGACCCAGAAACGTCGAGGACTGTGTCTGAAGTCACAGGACAGTTGACAGAACCCCACTCACTCCCAAATCTGTACTTTTCATGTGATCATCTTGCCTCTTCTACATGCCTCAGTGCTTACCCTTATAATTGTATTCAGTCACTTTTTCTTTGTGAGGACGCAGTACATCATAATCTTTAAATAGCAGGCTTTGTAGCCATACTGTTTGTTTTTAAATCCTGGTTCTGACTCTTCTTAGTTGAGTAACCTTGAGTGATTGATTTAGCACCTTCATGCCCCAGGTACAGCATCTATAAAGTGAGGATAAGACAGCTCCTACCTCACAGGGTGGTTTGGAGGATTAAATGAGTTAATACATATAATAAATATAATAGCATCTGCCTGTTATAAAGAATCATACCTTATTACAGTACAGCATACCTGTTAGCTATGATTATCGGTTTATACACTTCTCTTTTATATAGGTTGTGAACTCCTCAAAGGCAGGAATAATATTTCACTCATCTTTTCATATCCTTCACCTACCACAGTGTCTTGCAAATACCAGCAACTTGCAAGGTAGAAACACAAAAGGACATTTACGTCAGTGGTGAGTAAGTGTGGCAGGGGGAGGGGTCAGCGGAGCAGGGGGGAGAGAGTCATATATATAACATCCAATGTATGGTTGCTATGAGTCACTTTTTCCTGACAGGAGGAATAAAAGAAAGAACCTGTCAGCCGTGGTGGACTCCAACAATCCATAATTGCACTCTTCCAGCTGGGAGGCTACGATATAGGCTGCCGAGCCAATTTCCCCTTGCAAAAGGTACTGAACAGATAGCGAAAGCTCTCAAGAGCTAAGACGGAACGCTAAGGTGTCAGGAGCTGCTCACCGGCAGCTGCTACTGATCCCCTGTCTCCTTAGCCCAGAGCTGCCAATTCTACTTCTTCATGCTGTGCCTAGTCCTGCAAGCCAGCATTTGCGCCCACTGTATACAATGGTAAAAAAAATTCCACGAGAATTGGATGTGCTTCAGTGATTAAGTGCTACAGCTGCCAATGCTATTTTGTGCTCTGCTCTCCTGCTTGCTGTTGTTCTGACCCTTTCTATTCTGATATAGTCCCTAATTTCTGCCCACTTGTCCAGGATTTCAAACTGTCCTCCTCCTCAGTCCCTCCCAAATGTCCTGTGTTCTTGGTTCCTTATGCCCCTTTGTCTGTCTTCTTGCCTTGTGACTGACTCCTGAACATATTGACACAGGATATTTATCCTTGTCTTGTTTCATGCTGGATGGAATTTCCCAGTCCTAATCCTGTGTCCAGCCCAGCAACACTGATGACCAGCCTCGCTGTAAGGAAGCAAATTCGCACCTATTCTCAAGTAATGGACCCTTTAGACCATGGGTCCCCAACCCCCGGGGACCTATTAGGAACCCTATTAGAAACTTGGCCACACAGGAAGTGAGCAGCGGGTGAGCTCTCGCCATCGCTCCCATTACCGCCTGAACCATTCTCCCCCCACCCATCAATGGAAAAATTGTCTTTCACAAAACCGGTCCCTGGTGCCAAAAAGGTTGGGGACCGCTGCTTTAGACACACACAAAAAAACAAAACAAGCTGTATAGAATAATAGACAACAGTTAAGGTCATGGGAATCAGAATTGGACAGATCTGATTTAGAATCCCAGCTCTACCATGCCCTCCTCTATGACCTTGGGCAAAATATTGACCTATCTAAACCTCAGTTTCCTCATCTGTATAATGAGGCACATAATGAATCTCACCTTGTAGGATTATTAAATTTGAAATCTAATTAATACATGTATAAGTTAGCATTAATATTGTTATTATTAAAAATAGATTCCCAAATTGCTGGTTCAGAGATGAACCATAGATGAATACAAAGCTCAAAAAATTAAAAATCATCATTATTATCAAAGTAGCTTATTTTAGACATAGAAATCACCTTAAATATCCAATCGTCTTCCTTACAGGATGAGGAAGTTGTGAACTGGAGAGCAAGATTCATAGTTCTGTCACTTCCACATTCCAAATGAAGACTTTTGGCCTGTATTTCATAATTGCAATTTTGAATGTCCTTATTCAATTTATTCACTTCTCCATTCATCCATCCACTTATCCACCCACTATCCATCCATCCATCCATCCATCCAGTCTTTAGGAAATGTTTACTAGAGCACCTGCTATGTACCAGTCTCCTTCCCGAGACCTGGGAATTTACAATCATTGTCCTTAACCTTCATGGTGCTTTCATTCTTCTTCCTTCTACTGCTTACTATTGATATATTGCTCTAAGCATCTCTTTCTGACATTAGAAAATGGTAGAATGCATTAATGTCTTTTCTGCATGTCAAGAGTAACCCTTTATAAAGACGTAAGCAGCAGCAAATATTGAGGGAAGAAAATTCTCATTAATAGAATTGGATCTCACAGATAAATCACTTTCACCAAAACATCACTTAGAAACCTTTAGGTAAACATATACTTCATGTACATAGTGAACTCTCTTTTCCTTCCTTTTGTCTTCTCTTGCCTTTGGTGTCCTATCTCTCTCCTTAATGCAGTAAAGCACTACAGACCAGAACCTTGAGCAAGTGTAAAAAACTGAAAAATGTGTGTTTTAATGGATTGTAAACCACGCAACAGCAGTTGGCTGTATTTTATACCATTATTGGACCCTTAGCACTTGGTAGGTGCCCAATAAATGTATTGATAATAACAGTGAAGGTTCAATGAACAGTTAGAAGCTCTTCTGCAAAATGCTTAATTAATGACTATTATTAACAGCTGAAACTGTCAGCCTTTTGTGTTTCACCTTTGCTTTTGTCTGGGATGAGTGTGCTTTGGTATTAGTCAGCAGGTAGGGTACGTACTGCCTGACTGGCATCTGATAGTAATCAATGCAGTTAAAGAGGAGTTATCTCTTTCAGCATTTATACCCCAAAGTGTCCCATTTGTGAGAATGCTATGCTCACCCAGAAAGCTTTTTGACATCTTAAGAGCTGTAGCTATTTGGAAGCTGAAAATATTCAAGGTAAAAAAGATGGGAACCTAGGGGGAAATTTTAACAATGTGGAGGCCATTCACAAAGGGACCTTTCAGTGTGGGAAAGATGGGAGCTGCCAGAATGACTCCTGAGCAGTCTCGTTTGAGGTAGTTAGTTCTGGGTGATGAAAGCTTTCTCTTTTTGTCACAGGATCCAACTCATTTATCTATGCCTTTGTTCGCTAAACAAACAAACAACCCACAGCTGCTCTTGGTCTTGCTAAGAAGAATCAGTTTATGAATCAGGTGCTCCTCCTTAAACCTCAGCAGAATATTCAGGCACCTAGCTTTCCTTCTCTCTTCATACACTCCCAGCTTCATCTTCCCAGTAAATCCACCCAGTGTTTCAAGCCAAAGATTTTGGCTTCATCCTTGACTTTTTTCTTAGCGTCCACATGCACCACCTCACCAGGTCCTATTGTTCCTACCCTCAAAATATATGCAGGATCAGAGTTCTCACCACTGCTACTACCTTAGCCCATTTATCTGTATTAATTCAATAGCTTCTGAATTGGTTTCACTACTCTGTCCGTGTCTCTTTCAGTCTGTTCTCAACAGAGCTAGAGTGATTCTGCTAAAAGGGGCGTTAGTTCATTTCATTCATGAGCTAAAAATCCATTAATTTCTTCCTATCTCTCTCTCACAGTCAATGCCCAATACTGACCGTGGCCAATAGTTCCCTATATAATATGGCCCGAGTTCCCACTGTGACCTCACTTTCTACCACTTCCTCTTGCTTTTCTTTCAACACATGCCAGGCCCACTACTGTTTTAGGAACTTCACACCTACTACACCTTCTACTTGGAGTCCTCTTCCCTCAATATCTCTGTCTGGCTCACTCTCTCACTTCCTTTGGGTCTTTTCTCAAATATTATTGTCTCAGTGAGCTCTTCCCCAGTAATACTATCTAAACTGGCAATCCACCACGTGTACTCTTTATCTCCCTTCCTGTGCTTGGTTATTTTCTTCTTTGTATGTATCACTATCTAATATACTATGTATTATGCTTATTATTTATCATCTGACCCCCTGGTGAGAATGTAAAGGACTATGAGGGTAGAATATTTGTCTGTTTTATTTATTGTTTTATTTCTAGTGCCCGTAACTTGAAACATAGAAGACACTCTACAAATATTTATCCAAAAATGGATGAATAACTTTATAGGAGGGGGTGTGGTAAGTTAATTTCACTGATACCTCATCCAGTTCATGGCCTCTTGGTATCACTATTGTGGCAGGTTGTGTTTTCCAACAATATCTTCTCTATCATATGTTCTTCTATAATACAATCTTGCCACTCTTCCATCAGGAGGTAGAGGTAGGCTCATAGCTGTTTCAACTGTTAGGGTCTGGATAAACCCAAGGGTCTGATGATATAACCCTTTGTTAAAACCTCAGAAAGATTAACAAACATACTTCATAGACCCTTTCAAACAAATGAAAATCTTTCTAAGGACTTCAGGGCATGACTTTCTGTTAAAAATTAGGGCTCCTAAGAATCCTAAGGGCATTGTTCCAGAGTAGCCTGCCGAGGAGACTCTTTAGATCACAGATCCTCAGAATTAGAACTAGAGGGTTTGTACTCTGGGAGTTCAAGGAATTATACCCAAGTGGCTTCATCCACAACAGGACACAATTTAGATAATGAGCTACTGTACTACAAGCTGGTGCCATAATGAAGGTTTTGAGGAAAGAGATGAGCATATTTTGCATGTAGGGGGAATGTGAATTGATGTGGCTAGAATGCAGATGAGAGCAGATTGTATTTTCCTAAGATGACTGCAACAATATGTCCTGTCCCACATAATCATCTACAGTGAGGTCTTGGCACTCTCCTATCAAGAGATGGGGGCTAATTCTTCTCCCCTTGGGTCTGGGCAGGCTTATGATCACCTGAACTAATAACGTATGGTGAAATGTTTGCTGTATGACTTCTAAGGCTGTGTCATAAAAGGGAATGCAGCTTCTGCTGTGGAGCCCTGGCCTGGAGCCCTGAACTTCCATGTAATGAGTCTGACTACCTTTTGGCTGCCATACTGTGCAGGAACCAAGCCACACAGGGAGGCTACACATGGATTCCCTACTCAGCACTCTTAGTCTTTGAGTCACCTCAGCCCAGGTGCTTGATGTGGAGTGAATGAGCCTTCTGATGATTCTGGTGCCCAGCTGCCGAGTCACTCCAGGTTTAAGTCTTCCCAGACATATTGAAGTAGAGATGAGCCACTGATTCTGTCTAAATTCCTGACCACAGAATCTGTGAGAAACATAAATTGGTTTTTTAAGCCACTATGCTTTGGGATATGCTGTTATGCCATGATATTACCTGAAATAAATCTCTTTGCAGCATGGCTTTGCAGCTCCTCCAACAATAAGTGGAGTCTATCTTCCATCTCTTAAACCTGGGCCAAGAATGAAACAGAAGTGAAGGTATGCCTGTTTTAAGCCTCCGCCTCCCATCTGCTCATGGAATTCTGCCTATGCCTTAAGCTTGGGCTGGCCTGCTGGAAGATCAGTGACCAAGACTAGCTTACAGCAAATTGATCACATGATCAATTGATCATGTAATCAATTTGCCCAGCCTAGATCACCAGAGCTACTTAATTGACCTATAGTTAACCACACGTGCATGAGTGACCTAGCTAAGACCAGAAAAACCACCCAGCTGACTTGTAGACTCATGAGAAATATAGGCTTATTGTTTTAAGCTGCTGAGAGGTTTGGTTTTGGTTTTTTTTTTTTTTTTTTGGTTGGGCATGGTGGGGGCATGTAGGCAGGGTAGGAAGAATTGTTACACAGCAATAGCTAAATGGTACAAGAGGAGAAAGACCTTCCAGGTAACTGAACTCATGCATATTTTTGAGTGGGAAAAACTATGGTTGGAATGTTGGAAATAAAGATCACTCTTTATCTGTGGTCAACAAGTTATTCCCAGTCTTCTCATACCTATGCTTCCAAGCCCATAAGCCAAGAGAACATGCAGGAGGGACTATTTCCTCTACATTATACATTAATGGGATAAAATAATTCTTCTTCTCATTCTGCTATTCTACTCCTTGCATCAAATCCAATGAACATACCTTGGCTGACTTTATACCAGCCCACTTCCTCTGTAGGATCAGACTTAACACATATAATGACATAAAGTGCTATATAAACAAACAGTGTTACCATGCTCCCAAGCCTAGAAAGAGGAAAAAAAAGAAAGAATAACTTTTAAAGTGCAGCTAAAGAATTCAAATTTTCTCAAAGCCAAATTGGAATATGAAAAAAGATTTAAAAAAATTCTAAATTTAGGTGCAATGGTTTTCATGTGTTTAGAATCTGGCAAGCCAGCTTCTTCTCTGCCCTACTTTATAAAGGTTGCATAGAAGAGGGAAAAAGTTTTGTTTAGTTGCAGATGAACACTTTATGGTCCCCCCCCAATGATAATACATGATTGTATCATCCAAATATCAAAAAGTAGAATCAAATGTATAATTTTAAGAGCATCTATTTTTAAATTAAGATATATTGCTTTCCTTGAAAGACTAAACATATAATTTTTTTATATAGAAATAATCAAATTCCTAATGTCCTTTAGAGAGCACAACTTTCCATCCTGGGGATAAGAATGATGTAATGAGGAAAGTTAAATTTGTGAATTTTATGACATAATTGAAGTGAGAATAATGCAGTATAAGGGAAGTAATTTAATAAGAAAATGAACAATAAGAATTTAAAATGTGTGATTTTATGTTTCTTTGGAGTGATATTTTAGTGGTACCTTTATAAGAATACAAGTAACCCGTGTTCAAATTGACTTCCTTGTTGTTGCACACACTACAGCTGGTGAAGCCTATAGTCAGCTAAATCCCAACCTATCACTGGGCAAGGGCATGAAGTTTGGAAGGATTCTATAACCTAGTGTGGGTGATTGTGTTTTCTGGTTCTGTTTTCTAAGCCCATGCCTTCTGGAGGAGAAGATTAGGTTAGGAGTAGAAGGAAATTATTAGTTTTGTTGAATTAGTTTTGTTAAATTCTGGTTTCCTTTAGAACATTCAGGAGAAGATACTTGGTCTGGGACTCAGAGTTAGATGACTGCTGCAGATATTTGTTTAAATCATGAAATAGGTGAGATTGCCCTAAGAGGCAGCAGAATGTGAGAAGCCAATGGAACTACAAGGAACTCCAGTGTTTTAAAGGGATTGGAGGAGGAAGACCAAAAAGGAAGAGAGAATGTGACAAGGATGAATTTACCAAAGGAGGTAAGTACCAGAGAGACTGATAAGATGAGGTCTGAGACAGGCCCATAGGTTTTTGATAACTAGGACAACATTACAAGGACATTAGCAGGGATAGTTCTGGTGGGATGGCAGGGGTGGTAGTCAATTTTCAGAGGTCTGAGACATGAATATTGTTGAGGAAAAATAGTCATGGGTGTAAAATAATGTTAGGAATGTTTGGGAAGGAAAAGGAAGAGTAAATATAGGGAGATAAAAATCAGTAGTAAGAGAAAAAATGAGGGACCTTTGAAGAAGTGGAGAGTTGATAAACCAAGTTATTGGGACCCTTGTCCACTTTGTTCTTACTGAAAATATATTAATTTATCATCCATGGCCTCATCCAAAGAATTGACAGAAATGTCCATCAGAACAGAGACAAAAGGACTCCTGAAACATGCCATTGAAGTCTCTGCCCAGAGGTTCCCCATTACTGAAACCTCTTTATATATCTTGTTTCAACACTATTTTTGCTCTGTGAAGTTTTCTGTGTCATCTGGGTGACCTATAGTACACTTATATTTATGTTTCCTTTGTCCTTCATTTAAATTACCCCATTCCATCCTCTGGACTTCTCCACAATTATAGAACTCCTTGGTATTCTCTGTTACTTTGCTTCCCACCCCCAATCTTTATCCTTTAAACCAAGAATCATTCTACTTCCACTTTCCACATATGGTCTTGTCTTAACAAAAGTTCAGTTCTTTTCAGAGGGCTCATTTATTTCCTTAGTTTAAAATCTCAAGTTAACTAAGTTGACTTTATATAATGGACAAACATGAGGCTGTAAATTTTCCTTTTCACCTTATCCCTAGTATATTTTCCAGTGAATTATAAGTCACTTTTACCTCTAATAGTCATCTTGTTTTAGCCAACAAAGGCCACTGTACATACAGAGATTACATATTTTTGGAAATGTTCCTCTCTCTTCCTGATTTCTTAGATTAGACTATCCCTTTTCTGTCTGTCTCTCTCTTGATTTTTAAAAACATTATCTGAATTCTCAGAGCTCTACCACTAGTAGATTAATTCTGATGTTTTGCCCTATTATAAAAATTAGTTATATTTCTGGCAGGCAGTGAAACATGGAACAGGAGAGACAAGAGGCAGGAACCTGAGAGCAGGTTTGTAGTAAAGAGCCAATGTTTAACATTTCTCCACAGTCACCTGAGTTGGTGCTCTCCTGATCTCTGTACAAACTCTGTGGGAAAAAAAATCTCTCTGAAACTGGTTTATCAAGTATAAGTCATCAAAAACTAAGCCTTGCCTAATCAGTTTTGAGCCCCTCTGTAACAGGAGCCTTAACTTCATGATTGCAACAACACAATTTAAAATTACTCTGCTTACCTCATTCCCAAAGTTGGCTTCTCCACAGTTTTCCATGGAAACATTCTAATTCGACTAAAGGATTGCTATAAGATTATGTGACATTCTGGCTTATTTGTTTCTTTGTGTTTTAATCAGTAAAGTTCATAGAGTTTTTTGTTGTTATTATTTTTCTTTTTCTTTTTTTTTTCTTCTATGCTTAGAATGGCAAATAGTTTTTCTGGATTTTGTCTATGTCTTTACTCATTACACATTTGAAGAATGCCATGAATTTTTATATATCTTGGAGTTTGTCCTGTACTAGATGAGTCCCCTGTCCCTTCTTGCTCTCACTTGTTCAAGTTTTGAAATTTTAAATCAGATTTATTTTATTGAGCACTGAAGTGAATGATATCATTTTCACAGAAGCCTCTGAGAAGTATAATTGTGTCTGAGTTAAACTGGGTAAGTTGTCTGTATTGACTGAAAGGAGAAACTTGGAAAAGGCTAAAGTTTGGAAAGACTTCTGAATAATTAAGGAGAATGACGGCTAAGCCAAGTACCATATTCTTAGTTGTATAGTCTATAGAAATAGAGTGTGGGAAACAGATGGAAGTTGAGGTATAGACTCAATATCACTGGGAATGTCAGATCAGAAATTATTTTTGGAAGTGTAAAAGGAGCTTTGTGTGTAGGTGGAGCTCAAGAGGTGGGATGCAAATCCTGGGAGGTACTAGACAAAGAATGAAAAATCAAGTCTTGGGTAGTAAGTAGGGCTTATCTGCCTTGCGGAGGAGCTATTTGATATTTCTCTAAGTACTGATTACACATATTTTCAAATCCCATACCTTCTGAATTTTTAAATTTCAGTGCAAACCCAGGTGATTTATAACAATTCTATATAAGAGCAGGGAGTTTTTATGTGATTTTCTTCACTTACACTTCTCTTCCACTCTGGTGTTCTAGAGATATCACATGTATCTAGATTTAATCCTCATGTAGATTTTTAGCTTCTAGAGATCACAAAGTGATGGAACAGCTATACGAGTAAGGCAAAATAATGAAAGGATTTACCAGACTTAAGGACTAGAGGAAGAGACTGAACGCAGGAAAGCTGCTGTGCATGCATGCCTGACAGGACTTGCAGCGCTCATGCAATCTTGGGGAGGAACAAAGGGCTGGCAGGTGAAAGAGCAGCAAATACAGTCAAGCCAGGTGTTCAGCATTAAAACTCGGCTGTACTAGGGATCCCTTGAAAGATGGATGTGTGGCTTGAAAGAGAGGTGTGATGGCTTGAAAGAATGTGTGAATGAAATGACCCAGAGAAGTCAGGAGATGGGAGAGGAAGGCAGTAAGCTACATTTAGGGTCCTTGCAATGAGAGGGATTTCAACTGCTTAGCAGTTATTTGACTGATAATGAATGTTTGAATCATTCTTGAATAGTGGATAGATCTATTTACTTTTGGAGAAGTATTGTCTAGCCTCTTTTGTCTTCAGCTTTCTCTAACCTGCTCTCAATCGTTTTCATTTTAAAAGAACATGAATATATTTAAGGACTTTTAAAACCAGAATGAAAGGCAGGAATTTTTAATTAAACATATGCTATATAAACATATGTATTATCAAAATATGAGAATCTAAGATACTAAAAATAAGTTGTCCACATTGAAATATTATATATAATCTATATATTATATATACTATGAAATACTAAGTATATTATATGTAATGTATTATATATGCATATATATGTAATGTATTGATGGGCCACATTTGTTTTATGTGGTATACTGGTGGGATTTTTCTTTTCTGGAGATGTAAACATTCTAAATAATATCTATTGTGTGTGTATGTGTGTATGTATCAGTAGCAAACATTTTATTGCATATAAATTTTAATTTTGCTTAACAAATAATATTCTCCATCATTTTCATAAGTAACAAGATAATTTGGTGTATCTTTTGTATAATTATGGGAATATGTGAACTTCAAAAAAATTTAAATATACATACATTTAGTGAATATAGTACTCACTAATTCTGCCAAGTGTTGTTTTATTATCCTGACTTTTTAAAATTTTTTTGCATTTTGGTTGAGATATATATGATTGAAAATTTTATTTGGAAATGTATTCTTTAAAAACATTGAACTATTTTAATGAGTCAGTGGCAAGATAAAAACAAGTTAGCTCCAAAAATGCCAAAAATTGATAAACACTTTACATACCTATATATCAATACTTTGTATATTTGAGAAGCTGAAGAAAAGGTTCACAGTCTTGAAACATACACAGGTATTGTCATTAGACATAAAACATTGAAGCTGTAAAAGATAGGAAAGGTCATATATCCCCGTAAGGTTAATGTGAATATGTAGTTCAGTATTTATTTTATAGGGTCAGAAATTATCACAAAGTACTAA
This sequence comes from Mesoplodon mirus, assembly GCF_964341445.2. Lineage (NCBI taxonomy): Eukaryota > Metazoa > Chordata > Mammalia > Artiodactyla > Ziphiidae > Mesoplodon > Mesoplodon mirus. The sequence continues at coordinate 158,514,322 of NC_138977.1, forward strand.
CTATATTGCAAATGACTGTTGGCTAAAAATTCTCCACGGGTGTCTTGCATTTCTGTGTATCTTGGGAGTGAGGTACTAACTGCCCTTTGTTCTTAAAAACCTTTAAAAGATTTTTGTATAGCAAACATCCTTAGGAGATAAAGATAGTATCTTCCTCCAGAGTAGAGGGCAGACATGATACCTGCCCATTTATATATAAAGGTTTCAGAATCTCCAAGTTCAGAGTTCTTCTGTAATGCAAACTCTTGGATGCATTTCTCTGTGGAAAATGAAGCTGGAGGAACCAGCACAAGAAAATGCTGATACTCTGGCTATTGCTATTGCCGTAAATAACAAAATTCTTTATTTCTGACTCAGGAATCTCATGAGTCTGGGACAGCATTCACATCACTATGGTGAGCTAGCTGGTTACCTAGAAAGTGGAGATCCTTTAAAGTCCTTCACAATGATCCTTAGTAGGAAAAATGTGCAAGTAAAATACCCTGAAAGTAAAGAAACCCTTTACTTCAAGACTACGTAATCATAATGTGAACCTTACAGTAATCAAATAGCAGGTATATCAATTTTCATATGGTACAAAACTTACATACTTGTTACAATATGTGTCCTATTTTTTAGTAACTTAGTTCTATATATATATAATTCTTAGCAATGCTACAGAAGATTTAATGCAAAAATCTGCTGAAATGTGTATTTTAGGGGTTTATATTATAATGCCTATCAAATTTAAAATATGTTTTATCTAAGTGATGTGGGATCTACTCCACATTAGTTGTTGATTAAAAAGATGTTAGTTATAGGGTGTTTATAATATTACAGTACTTTCAAGCAGATGTGATACTGGTTATAGAATGAAATAAACTATGTTAGCCTGTTTTCTTTTGATGAGCACCTTTTCCCTTTTATCCCTGATCATCACACATTTCTCACATTAGTTGTTATTCTTTTCTTCCAAACATACTAATACATACTCAAGTTTTTCCCTTAAAGAAAAATATGGCTTGATTTTTTTCTGGAAACTTTATATTTTAAATGGACTTTCTGAAGAAATTAAAAAAAAAAAAATCTTTAGGGGCCTCTTTAATCAAGCCAGGATGGTAGAATTCCAGGTAGTGAGAATGAAACTTTCCAGCATATATCATGACTGACACCAGTCATTATAGTCCTTACTCCAGTCCACAGAGGCTGTTTCTCTGTCTCTTGGGTTCATAATTACATAAATTATGTAAAAAAAAATCAACATGGTAAGTTTAACAAACCTACCTATTTGGAATCAGAAGACCTGACTACAAGTCTTACTCCAAGACTTAGTAGTTAGATAAACTGGGGAAAGTTACTGAATTGCTCTGAGCATCTTTTCCCTGATTTATAAAATAGGGAAACAATAACCAAAATTCCCTGTCATGGTTGTTTTGAGGATCAAACTAAATGACATGCCTGAATGTTCTTATAAATAATTAAGTTACACACAAATATAACAAGGAAATACATAAATGAGCAAATAACTCTTGGGGCAGTATTGAATAATCTATGTATTTTAATACTTGTCAAGGTCTCTATAAGTTTATATCACTTAATAAGTCTGAAGGTTTATCAGCCTCACACATTTAATATTATTATTTGATAGTCAGCCAGTTCTGCACTGTGAACATATTGAAAATACTTATTTTATGATTTAAGCAAAAGATGTCAATGTCTGATTACTCTTCACTGCTGGCCCTTTATGAAGTTTCTCTAATAAATATGAATTTACTCTAATAAAGTTACTTTTGAACAATAACCCTAGGCATAGCCTAGTAAAAATTGCTAAGTTTGGGGATGAAGAAAACTCCTTATAGACAACCAGACAGGAAAAAAAAAAAAAAAAAAAAAGACACCCGAAAACATAAAAACATAGTGGCTGGATATATCTGCTTCACAATACAAAATTCCAGAACATAATCTGAAATATCAAGTTTTCATAGGACAAAAATATGATCTAAGAATTCTGTAGAAAACCAGATAGTTAACAATTTGTGAGAAATACAGAAATTACACATTCTCTAATATGTAAGTGCTTGAAAAAAAATATTAGTTATCAGACTTCCGGGTAAGATGGTGGAAGAGTAAGACGCGGAGATCACCTTCCTCCCCACGGGTACACCAGAAATACAGCTACACGTGGAACAACCCCTACAGAACACCTACTGAACGCTGGCAGAAGACCCCAGACCTCCCAAAAGGCAAGAAACTCCCCACATACCTGGGTAGGGCAAAGCGGAGAGATCCCCACACAGAGGATCGGTGCCGAGCGGCACTCACCAGCCCGAGAGGCTTGTCTGCTCGCCCGCCGGGGCGCGCAGCGCTGGAAGCTGAGGCTCGGGCTTCGGTCAGAGCGCAGGGAGAGGACTGGGGCTGGCGGCGAGAACTCAGCCTGAAGGGGGCTAGTGTGCCACAGCTAGCCGGGAGGGAGTCCGGGAAAACTCTGGAGCTGCCGAAGAGGCAAGAGACTTCTTCTTCCCTCTTGGTTTCCTGGTGCGCGAGGAGAGGGGATTAAGAGCGCTGCTTAAAGGGGCTCCAGAAACGGGCGCGAGTCGCGACTGAAAGCGCGGAGCCCAGTGACGGGCGTGAGACGCTGGGGCTGCTACTGCCGCCGCCAAGAAGCCTGTGTGCGAGCGCAGGTCACTGCCCACACCGCCCTTCCGGGAGCCTGTGCAGCCCGCCACTGCCGGGGTCCCGGGATCCAGGGGCGGCTTCCCTGGGAGAACGCACGGCGCGCCTCGGTCTGGTGCAACGTCACGCCGACCTCTGCCGCTGCAGGCTCACCCCGCACTCCGTGCCCCTCCCTCCCGCCCGGCCTGAGTGAGCCAGAGTCCCCGAAGAGGCTGCTCCTTTAACCCTGTCCTGTCTGAGCAAAGAACAGACGCCCTCCGGCGACCTACACGCAGAGGCGGGGCCAAATCCAAAGCTGAGACCCAGGAGCTGTGAGAACAAAGAAGAGAAAGGGAAACCTCTCCCAGCAGCCTCAGAAGCAGCGGATTAAAGCTCCACAATCAACTTGATGTACCCTGCATCTATGGAATACATGAATAGACAACACATCATCCCAAATTGAGGAGCCCGGAGTCAGTGCTGTGCCTCTGAGGTGGGAGAGCCAACTTCAGGACACTGGTCCACAAGAGACCTCCCAGCTCCACATAATATCAAACGGCGAAAATCTTCCAGAGATCTCCATCTCAACACCAGCACCCAATTTCACTCAACGACCAGCAAGCTACAGTGCTGGACACCCTAAGCCAAACAACTAGCAAGACAGGAACACAACGCCACCCATTAGCAGAGAGGTGGCCTAAAATCATAAAAAGTCCACAGACACCCCAAAACACACCACCAGACGTGGACCTGCCCACCAGAAAGACAAGATCCAGCCTCATCCACCAGAACACAGGCACTAGTCCCCTCCACCAGGAAGCCTACACAACCCACTAAACCAACCTTAGCCACTGGGGACAGACACCAAAAACAACAGGAACTACGAACCTGCAGCCTGCAAAAAGGAGACCCCAAACACAGTAACATAAGCAAAATGAGAAGACAGAAAAACACACAGCAGGAGAAGGAGCAAGATAAAAACCCACGAGACCTAACAAATGAAGAGGTAATAGGCACTCTACCTGAAAAAGAATTCAGAATAATGATGGTAAAGATGATCCAAGATTCTATTTCCCAGATCCAAAATCTTGGAAATAGAATAGACAAAATGCAAGAAACAGTTAACAAGAACCTAGAAGAACTAAAGATGAATCAAGCATCAATTAAAAACACAATACATGAAATAAAAAATACTCTAGATGGGATCAATAGCAGAATAACTGAGACAGAAGATCGGATAAGTGACATGGAAGATAAAATAGTGGAAATAACTGCTGCAGAGCAAAATAAAGAAAAAAGAATGAAAAGAACAGAGGACAGTCTCAGAGACCTCGGGGACAACATTAAATGCACCAACATTCGAATTATAGGGGTTCCAGAAGAAGAAGAGAAAAAGAAAGGGACTGAGAAAATATTTGAAGAGATTATAGTTGAAAACTTCCCTAATATGGGAAAGGAAATAGTTAATCAAGTCCAGGAGGCACAGAGAGTCCCATACAGAATAAATCCAAGGAGAAATACGCCAAGACACATATTAATCAAACTGTCAAAAATTAAACACAAAGAAATCATATTAAAAGCAGCAAGGCAAAAACAACAAATAACACACAAGGGAATCCCCATCAGGATAACAGCTGATCTCTCAGCAGAAACTCTACAAGCCAGAAGGGAGTGGCAGGACATAATTAAAGTGATGAAGGAGGGCCTCCCTGGTGGCGCAGTGGTTGAGAGTCTGCCTGCTGATGCAGGGGATGCGGGTTCATGCCCCGGTCTGGGAGGATCCCATATGCCGCGGAGCGGCTGGGCCCGTGAGCCATGGCCGCTGGGCCTGCGCGTCCGGAGCCTGTGCTCCGCAACGGGAGAGGCCACAACAGTGAGAGGCCCGCATACCGCAAAAAGAAAAAAAAAAAAAAAAAGTGATGAAGGAGAAAAACCTGCAACCAAGATTACTCTACCCAGCAAGGATCTCATTCAGATTTGATGGAGAAATTAAAAGGTTTACAGACAAGCAAAAGCTGAGAGAGTTCAGCACCACCAAACCAGCTTTACAACAAATGCTAAAGGAACTTCTCTAGGCAAGAAACACAACAGAAGTAAAAGACCTACAATAACGAACCCAAAACAATTAAGAAAATGGGAATAGGAACATACATATCGATAATTACCTTAAATGTAAATGGACTAAATGCTCCCACCAAAAGACACAGAGTGGCTGAATGGATACAAAAACAAGACCCATATATATGCTGTCTACAAGAGACCCACTTCAGACCTAGAGACACATACAGACTGAAAGTAAGGGGATGGAAAAAGATATTCCATGCAAATGCAAACCAAAAGAAAGCTGGAGTAGCAATTCTCGTATCAGACAAAATAGACTTTAAAATAAAGACTACTAGAAGAGACAAAGAAGGACACTACATAATGATCAAGGGATTGATCCAAGAAGAAGATATAACAATTGTAAATATTTATGCACCAAACATAGGAGCACCTCAGTACATAAGGCAAATACTAACAGCCATAAAAGGGGAAATCGACAGTAACACACTCATAGTAGGGGACTTTAACACCCCACTTTCACCAATGGACAGATCATCCAAAATGAAAATAAATAAGGAAGCACAAGCTTTAAATGATACATTAAACAAGATGGCCTTAATTGATATTTATAGGACATTCCATCCAAAAACAACGGAATACACATTTTTCTCAAGTGCACATGGAACATTCTCCAGGATAGATCATATCTTGGATCACAAATCAAGCCTTGGTAAATTTAAGAAAATTGAAATTGTATCAAGTATCTTTTCCGACCACAATGCTATGAGACTAGATATCAATTACAGGAAAAGAGCTGTAAAAAATACAAACACATGGAGGCTAAACAATACACTACTTAATAACGAAGTGATCACTGAAGAAATCAAAGAGGAAATTAAAAAATACCTAGAAACAAATGACAATGGAGACACGACGACCCAAAACCTATGGGATGCAGCAAAAGCAGTTCTAAGAGGGAAGTTTATAGCAATACAATCCCACCTTAAGAAACAGGAAACATCTCGAATAAACAACCTAACCTTGCACCTAAAGCAATTAGAGAAAGAAGAACAAAAACATCCCAAAGTTAGCAGAAGGAAAGAAATCATAAAAATCAGATCAGAAATAAATGAAAAAGAAATGAAGGAAACGATAGCAAAGATCAATAAAACTAAAAGCTGGTTCTTTGAGAAGATAAACAAAATTGATAAACCATTAGCCAGACTCATCAAGAAAAAAAGGGAGAAGACTCAAATCAATAGAATTAGAAATGAAAAAGGAGAAGTAACAACTGACACTGCAGAAATACAAAAGATCATGAGAGATTACTATAAGCAACTCTATGCCAATAAAATGGACAACCTGGAAGAAATGGACAAATTCTTAGAAATGCACAACCTGCCAAGACTGACTCAGGAAGAAATAGAAAATATGAACAGACCAATCACAAGCACTGAAATTGAAACTGTGATAAAAAATCTTCCAACAAACAAAAGCCCAGGACCAGAGGGCTTCACAGGCGAATTCTATCAAGCATTTAGAGAAGAGCTAACACCTATCCTTCTGAAACTCTTCCAAAATATAGCAGAGGGAGGAACACTCCCAAACTCATTCTACGAGGCCACCATCACCTTGATACCAAAACCAGACAAGGATGTCACAAAGAAAGAAAACTACAGGCCAATATCACTGATGAACATAGATGCAAAAATCCTCAACAAAATACTAGCAAACAGAATCCAACAGCACATTAAAAGGATCATACACCATGATCAAGTGGGGTTTATTCCAGGAATGCAAGGATTCTTCAATATACGCAAATCAATCAACGTGATACACCATATTAACAAATTGAAGGAGAAAAACCATATGATCATCTCAATAGATGCAGAGAAAGCTTTCGACAAAATTCAACACCCATTTATGATAAAAACCCTGCAGAAAGTAGGCATAGAGGGAACTTTCCTCAACATAATAAAGGCCATATATGACAAACCCACAGCCAGCATCGTCCTCAATGGTGAAAAACTGAAACCATTTCCACTAAGATCAGGAACAAGACAAGGTTGCCCACTTTTACCACTCTTATTCAACCTAGTTTTGGAAGTTTTAGCCACAGCAATCAGAGAAGAAAAGGAAATAAAAGGAATCCAAATTGGAAAAGAAGAAGTAAAGCTGTCACTGTTTGCAGATGACATGATACTATACATAGAGAATCCTAAAGATGCTACCAGAAAACTACTAGAGTTAATCAATGAATTTGGTAAAGTTGCAGGATACAAAATTAATGCACAGAAATCTCTGGCATTCCTATATACTGATGATGAAAAATCTGAAAGTGAAATCAAAGAAACACTCCCATTTACCATTGCAACAAAAAGAATAAAATATCTAGGAATAAACCTACCTAAGGAGACAAAAGACCTGTATGCAGAAAATTATAAGACACTGATGAAAGAAATTAAAGATGATACAAATAGATGGAGAGATGTACCATGTTCTTGGATTGGAAGAATCAACATTGTGAAAATGACTCTACTACCGAAAGCAATCTACAGGTTCAATGCAATCCCTATCAAACTACCACTGGCATTTTTCACAGAACTAGAACAAAAAATTTCACAATTTGTATGGAAACACAAAAGACCCTGAATAGACAAAGCAATCTTGAAAACGAAAAATGGAGCTGGAGGAATCAGGCTCCCTGACTTCAGACTATACTACAAAGCTACAGTAATCAAGACAGTATGGTACTGGCACAAAAACAGAAAGATAGATCAATGGAACAGGATAGAAAGCCCAGAGTTAAACCCACGGACATATGGTCACCTTATCTTTGATAAAGGAGGCAGGAATGTACAGTGGAGAAAAGACAGTCTCTTCAATAAGTGGTGCTGGGAAAACTGGATAGGGACATGTAAAAGTATGAGATTAGATCACTCCCTAACACCATACACAAAAATAAGCTCAAAATGGATTAAAGACCTAAATGTAAGGCCAGACACTATCAAACTCTTAGAGGAAAACATAGGCAGAACACTCTATGACATAAATCACAGCAAGATCCTTTTTGACCCACCTCCTAGAGAAATGGAAATAAAGACAAAAATAAACACATGGGACCTAATGAAACTTAAAAGCTTTTGCACAGCAAAGGAAACCATAAACAAGACCAAAAGACAACCCTCAGAATGGGAGAAAATATTTGCAAATGAAGCAACTGACAAAGGATTAATCTCCAAAATTTATAAGCAGCTCATGCAGCTCAATAGCAAAAAAACAAATAACCCAATCCAAAAATGGGCAGAAGACCTAAATAGACATTTCTCCACAGAAGATATACAGACTGCCAACAAACACATGAAAGGATGCTCAACATCTTTACTCATTAGAGAAATGCAAATCAAAACTACAATGAGATATCATCTCACACCAGTCAGAATGGCCATCATCAAAAAATCTAGAAACAATAAATGCTGGAGAGGGTGTGGAAAAAAGGGAACACTCTTGCACTGCTGGTGGGAATGTGAATTGGTACAGCCGCTATGGAGAACGGTATGGAGGTTCCTTAAAAAACTACAAATAGAACTACCATATGACCCAGCAATCCCACTACTGGGCATATACCCTGAGAAAACCATAATTCAAAAAGAGACATGTACCAAAATGTTCATAGCAGCCCTATTTACAATAGCCCGGAGATGGAAACAACCTAAGTGTCCATCATCAGATGAATGGATAAAGAAGATGTGGTACATATATACAATGGAATATTACTCAGCCATAAAAAGAAATGAAATTGAGCTATTTGTAATGAGGTGGATAGACCTAGAGTCTGTCATACAGAGTGAAATAAGTCAGAAAGAGAAAGACAAATACTGTATGCTAACACATATATATGGAATTTAAGAAAAAAAAATGTCATGAAGAACATAGGGGTAAGACAGGAATAAAGACACAGAGCTACTAGAGAATGGACTTGAGGATATGGGGAGGGGGAAGGGTAAGCTGTGACAAAGTGAAAGAGTGGCATGGACATATATACACTACCAAACGTGAGGTAGATAGCTAGTGGGAAGCAGCCGCATAGCACAGGGAGATCAGCTCGGTACTTTGTGACCTCCTGGAGAGGTGGGATAGGGAGGGTGGGAGGGAGACGCAAAAGGGAGGGGATATGGAAACATATGTATATGTATAACTGATTAAATTTGCTATAAAGCAAAAAAAAATATTAGTTATGACTAAAAGTGAATAAATTAAACTCTACATTTTAAAACTAAAATTTGTATCTTGAGTTAAAATATATTTCTATATAGAAGAAAGTTAAATAAATAACAGCAGAGGTAGAGTGCTTAAATAAGCCAGTACAAATCCATATAATTTAATGTGATCCAACTATTAAAAAAATCACATTGAAAAATATTTAATAATACTGGTTGGAAAGTTTATAGAATAATATTTAATGATAAAAGTAGAAAACAAAACTAAAGATGGATATCATTTCATTTCTGTTAAATATATTAGGCATAAAGAAGGCAGGGAAAATATCTGTATGATGACAGTAGTAATTGCTAGGTGGCATGATTATGCATAATTGTAAATTTTATGTTACTTTCAAGGTAACGTTTAATATCTAATATTCTATAATGGCCTTATTTTACTTTTATAATCAGAAATTAAGGAAAGGAACAGAAGAGAGCTATTGACAAATCCTGCAAAAAGTAAGCATAAGAAGAGTGGACCTACAAAAGAGAATGAGAAAAAACAAAAGATAGAGGAGGAATTGCCAAGGAAGGAGATGATCTGCAGATAAAGCAAACAGCTAACAGTCCAAATACTGCACTGCAATCAAATAAGATGGAGATGAAGAACATCCACTGGGAAAGTGTAATTGAGAGAGTCATGGGTGGACTTCTCAACAGCAGTCCCAGGCCTTTGCCAGGGTTCTTTGCCAGACTCTTGGCTGCTGTAGCTTGAAGAGTGAATGGAGGAAGAAATAATCGTTCATTCTTTTGAGGAACTTGGCTTTGGAAAGGAGAAAAATTGGGTTTTGGCTAGAGAGTATTAAAACTAAAGCTTTTTTATTGTCATTGTCCTTTGGTTGTATTTTAAGGTATGAAAAGTTAGGCAAGAATTGAATAATGTTACCATAGTAGTTAAAAGCAAAGGGTTTGGAATCAGGTGAACCAGACTTGAATTTGGGTTTCAGGAAGATTGTAGTATAGAGGGGAACATACAGTAGATGCCATGGATTGTTACTGGAAACTTTAGTTAATTTGTTAGTTTAAAATATGAATTTAAATGGGGAGTAATGAAGTATAACACATATTTTTAAAGTTTATTTTAACTTAATGTATATAAGGGCACATTTTTTCATCAGATTCTACATTTAGATTGAAGCCTTTATTTAGTTCTTCAAATGGCTTCTTGGAATAAATGACACTCATTTATAATTTCCAGTTGTGAGGTCTTTAAAGTGGAATTTAAATTTAAAGTCTTTAGGAATAAAAGCTTTGTCAAACTGTTACAGGTTGTTTCTGTCCACGTCTAATTTAACTACAATTTATAATTTAACTTCTTCAAGACTTTTCAAGGCATTAATTTTAATTTTCCTATAAACAAATTGGGGTGTTTGTTGCTGCTGTTTATTTTTTTTTTCACACACACCTAAATGACTTACATAATTATTTAATTTTAAAATGACAACAAGTGAAACTGAATAAAATAACTTTGGACAAACTCAACTGACTCTTGGTAAACTACAACTAAGTTGGAGCACACAGGAGTGCACGAGGGTACAGGAGGGTGGTTGGCAACCTAGAGCACTGGGTGCTTTTTACTGAGGAATGGACTGCTTGTTACCAGCGGTTTGGGTAACTTGAGGTGGGTTAAGATAGTCTACTGTACAGAAACCAAAGTGAGCAAACAATAGAGCAATATCCTAATCCTGAAAATAAATCTGTACATTGAAAAGTGTATAACAGAAAAGATATGTTTCTTATCAAAAGTCCAGTAGTAAAAGAATAACATTATAATTAACCGTAAATCATACACCTTAATGATATGCAATGTGAGACTTTCCTAAGTATAAAATGGTAACAACAACAACAAAACTGAAAACACATACACCAGATATTGGAACATTATTTACAATAAATATTTATTTTACAAGAAATAAAACTTTGAGTGCTTTCTTTGGCTGGAGGTTAAAGGGATATAATTTAATAGGAATCTTTAAAGAGGTAGATTGAGAATCAGGGTTTTGGTGATTTTTATTTTTGAGAAACTGATGTTGAAATTTAGTTTTTTTGCTATTTTCATTTCTCAATTGTAAAAATCCATGAAACAAACTGGACAGTAGATCAAGTTATATAAATTTATGCTATGATTGAAATCAAGATCATTTTGTTAAAACTGGCTAGTTTTACTTGCCATAAGTGCTTAGGAAAATGAGGAGAGATGTATATTCCATGAATGTGGGGTGAATACACACCCCATAGGACTGACTACTGAGGCATGTTCACAAAGCAGATTTCTGAGCCAATACAAAGAGGTCAGTGACCAGAAGCACTTTCCAAAACAAGTGGTAGGCCAGAGTGGAAATTAAGGCATCAGCTGGGGAATAAAGAGAAACAGTAGAGAGCCAGAGAAACTGAGTGATTGGTTTGCCAAACTGGGAAATCTAGAGCAGACAGCAGATTGCTGAGACAAAAAGAGATCAGGCTGAGACAGATGGAGGTAGGGGAGCTCAAGGGCCAGTTTCCAGTCTTGTGAGCACCATTACTACGTTTCTGTTTTCTGTGGTCTATACTTTCTTTTTCTGGAATCGTCCCACTGGGTCCGAAGGTGGAGTTCACACTTTTGGCTGCTTTCAGGCAAGTTTCCCTTTCTTCTTCTTGAAGTGTCCCACATCATCACAGCACATCCTCTACCCCTCATTTTTACTGTCTGCTATTCCTCAGGATGTTCTTTCTCAAATTTCAATAATTTATCTCAATTTATTATTTATTCTATCCAATAATACTGTCTTCTTAGTTTAGACCATCTCAGTATTTCAGCAAGGATGAGACTAGGGTGAGGCAAACACAAAATTTAAAGAGACACTCAGTCTTAGGGTCATGCCAATTTGCTGTCATTACCAGTAATTTCAGCTCTTTGATAACCTCAATATCATTTCCAACAATACTTTGGTACCCTTATTCCAGTAATTCTTCAACCCTGCCAATTGATTATTCCCACTAACTTAATTTGCCCCTTGTCCCCTTGATCCCTTCACTTATACTACTGTCTGCCTCAGTCCCCTTAGGCAGCATGCCCCAAAGCGTTCAACATCTCCTGGATTCTTTCTTTTTCTCTTCTTCCTCCTTTCAGCCTCTCTTTTCTCTTTAGGGGATCCTTCTGTCATTTGTTGTTATTTCCAGCCTACCTGCAGGATCTGGAGCCTCCAACCTCATCGGGCATCTCTTTTCTTAGGTACACCTTCATCTCTGGGAATTTTTCCTTCACAATAATGTTTACACAGTTCACAGAAACATTAGAAACTGCTTACAGTTTAATTCTGCTTTTCCTCAAATCAGAGAATGAATTTTGTGACTTTGTGGCAGGAAAGAGTTAGCTTGGGAGCATTTCTATTGGGTTGGCCAAAAAGTTCATTTGTTTGTGTTTTTTTTCCATAAGATGGCTCTAGTAGCTCTTAATTGTCTTTAACTTCATTTGAAACAATTTTGTTAGATTGTATTGTGACAGCTGTAATATCAGTTGCATTAAAAAAAAACTTGTCAAAATTGGTGAATTTTTGTGTAGCCATTTTAATATTGAAGATGGAGGGACAAAAGCAACATTTTCAGCATATTATGCTTTATTATTTCAAGCAAGGTAAAAACACAACTGAAACGCAAAAAAAAAAAAAGATTTGTGCAGTGTATGCAGAAGGTGCTGTGACAGATCAAACGTGTCAAAAAAAGTGGTTTGTAAAGTTTTGTGCTGGAGATTGCTCACTGGATGATGCTCCATGGTCGGGTAGATCAGTTGGAGTTGATATTGACCAAATCGAGACATTAATTGAGAACAATCAACGTTATACCACGCGGGAGACAGATGACATACTCAAAATATCCAAATCAAGTGTCGAAAATTATTTGCACCAGCTTGTTTATGTTAATGGCTTTGATGTTTGGGTTCCACATAAGTTAAGTGAAAAAAAACAGTTTTGACTGTATTTCCATATGTGATTCTCTATTGAAATGTAACAAAAACGTTCCATTTTTAAAACAAATTGTGATGAGCGATGAAAAGTGGTTACTGTACAATAATGTGAAACAGAAGAGATCATGGGACAAGCGAAATGAACCACCACCAACTACACCGAAAGCCGGTCTTCATCCAAAGAAGGTGATGCTGTGTATATGGTGGGATTGGATGGGAGTCCTCTAGAAGATGGAATTACGAAGTTGCCTGAAAAATGGCAGAAGGTAGTGGAACAAAACGGTGAATATGTTTTTCAACAAAGTTCTTGGTGATAATGAAAAATATTTCTTTTGGTTTTATTTAAAAACTAATGGAACTTTTAGGCCAATCCAATACATTAACGTTGCAGTTGTATGTTAATGTGAAATTATGTTTTAATCAGGTATTTAAAGATTATTGGAAAAAAGTGATGGTAGGATCTTTGTTACTATTACTGTTGTTGTTATATTTGAATCTCAGGCAAGCACTCATCTTCATACGTTTAACAAGTTGCATGAATTAATTGCATGCATATGGTCTATCGCTGAGATTAGTGTTCTGTTTGTATGAACAGAGATACTAATTTCTGAATTATGTCATGGCTAACGAAACCCCAGTTTCTTGTACATGTAGAACTTAATCATCAGAAGCATAAATGATTTTACTATACTTCCCTCAAACTTTACATTTGTTTTATTCTTCTTCCAGTCCCAAATACTTATTTATACTCTGTATCCACATCCTTATGATATTTCTGCATAATGAAAACAGCAATATCAGCAGCTCTACCACTTTACTGAGTTTAGCCAATAGCAGAATATCTAATATATTAACTGGTTGTTATCAAAATTTTGCCAATATATCTTATAGCTACTATTTCAAGCATTTTTAAATTTGTACTTATACCACACTTATACCAACTCTCATTCAGGAAGCAACCATACAACCGTAGTAAAATCATCAAAAGTTCACCAATGCTTTTTTGTATAATATAAGCAACTATAGTTTCTATCATCTAATTATGTATTTTAACAGCAAGCTTGCATTTTACCTACTTCAGTTGTGCTTGCTATCTTTTATCTTTCCAAACAACATATCCTGAATTGCCACAGTCTCTTTCCAAAACGGACTCTTACATCCTCCATGATATGGGAAGAGGGCCGAAGCAGAAATCTGGGTGGTGCCACATAAGAAGATGAGCCACAGGCAAAGGAGCTCATTTCATGACACAAGAAGGAGATTTCAGAGTAGGCAGAAAGAAGAGGCTGCCAGGAGTCTTTTTAAAGCAATTTTCCTGGACCATTTAATACAAGAGGAAACCAAGATCAGTGCTGTAGAAGAAAATAATTATCAGCAGATAGGGTTCTCGATATCATTCTTTTCATCTTAGCACATTTTTGATGTTCCACGGCATTTTTATTGTCCTGTGGATTTTTAAAGATACCAGTCTGCTTCTGAGAGTATGACTTCCCTCCTGGTCATCAGAGGGCAGTGGTGGAAGTAAACACTGAGTCAGGGACAGTGCTCAGAACTGCAGCCAGGTCCCAACTGCACTTGTTGGATAAATATAGGTAACTAGGTTCTAGAGGAATCTGCCCCAGCATTGGCTGTGATGATTCATAATACCTAAGGTGTATGAAACCTTGTCAAATTCTTTTTGGAACAAGATGTAAACTTTTCCCATTTAGGATACTCTATCTAGGATAAAACTTGATGCTCATAGATGTTGGGCAAAAGGCTCCACATGGAGTTCAGGATCCTGCCTGTCCTACTTAGAGCACTGGGAAAACATCTTTCCAGACGGCAAGAGTTGTAGGTGAAAGTCATGGAGTTTTCTATCATCAGGGTTTCTAATATGGCTGAATAAGTTAGAGGAGATCAAGAAAATGTCTTACTAAGAAGAGCTCTCCAAGAGTTCACACTAAATAGTTTTTAGTGTGATCTGACAGCTGGTCTGAACCATGTTCCTATAGATAATTATTTTTTTACATGGCCTAAAAACTATAGAAACAACAGAATGGGATATTTTGAGTTGAGGTTTAGACAGTGTTAATAAAATGAAACATGATAGTTGGCAAAGTACCCTATCCATACTATCATTATGAATGTAGTACCATAGGAACTGCTCTTGCATGCATGCTACTTATACAGTGAAGCTGACCATTAGATGGAGATTATTATTCAAACAGCAGAAGTACTTTGGTGTGAAGGTTGTTAAAAAGTAGAGAGCACTAGATGTCCAAAGTCCAGGATATTTGGCTTTGTCAGCTGATGTGGGAGGGAAACCAATTTTTTTAGGTTATATCCTGCTGGTGGTACAATATTCCTTTAAACAGCCCTTTCACGTTCCACTGTAATCAGGCTACACTCCATTCCCCTGCCCTCTCCTCCCCAGTGCTAGCTTTTGTCTTTTGAAAGGTTCAACCCAGCATCACCTCCACCTCTTCCTCTTTATCTTAGTCGTCCACCCATCAATTTTTTATTCCTCTTGAACCTCTGCCTTGTCTTTCAAATTCACTGCACACCATTGCTTTCAATTTCATAAGCTATGTTCTATAGAATGCATTTCTTTGCCCAAAAGGAAGGACTGCAGTAGCACCCTTGTGGTAGGAAAAAGGCACTGGTGAGTAAAATGATGGAGCTGCAGGGTTGCACTGTTTCACTAAGAGGTAAGAGCTGTTATTAGAAGCTCTATTAACAATAGCAATACAGAAAATAAAGGTAATGAATGAGAGTGTAAGAAACTCTGAACTGGTTCAAAATTTATATGTATGCATATATGTATGTATGTGTCTATCTATCTATGTATTTATCTATCTATCTATCCATGTTTCTATCTATATACATTTTGAACCAGTTCGGGGTTTCTTGCACTCTTATTCATTAATTTCATTTTTCATACTGATAGATATAGATATAAATGATATAGATATAGAGCTAGAGAGGCCCTATTGTCTACCATACTGGGTTGAAAATTTAGGCATCATAACTTGTTCAATAAATGAAAATTCATCAGTTGGGTTTATAATGTGTAAATGATCAAAATTTTCCAAAATTTAACTTGTTCTACCAGGATTCTTCCACACAAAAATGTTTTTACATTTCAAAAGGCAAACCTATATATTTGTCTTCATACCATTTATTTGAGTTTTTCACAAAAGTGCTGAATTTTGAAGTATTCCAACTGAAGTCAATTTGGAATAATCTGAGCACTTTGGTTAAGTTAGTACCAAAGGTACTATTCCAGGTAAATTTTGCCAGAAAGGATTTTGATTTTTATTCTCAATTCAGACTCAGATTAATGTAAGAAACATAATGTTGGCAAAGTAATTTAATTGATTTGGACTCAGACATTATTCTTTCTCGGCTCTTATAATTTTTACTTATTTATCACTTAAGTAATAAATGTCTATGATTTAATAAATTTAGAATAATTAATTTAATAAATTTAGAATATCTCTAATTTAAGAATAATAAAAGGAGAGTATCCAGGATGCTAAAACAATATGGTCTGGTGCTAAAGTTATATTGTTTTAATGTTTCCTAGAGCATGAAAAGTGAATGTGTATATGCATGGCCCTCAACAAAGTAACAGAATAAAACATCACATCCAAAACAGGTTAGATAAAAATGATCTAATTTCACACCAGTCCAGGATGATTAAAAACTCACAGCCAACACCTTATGATCACCACATTCAACATCATACACACCCTATAAAGATGGTAAGCTTCAGGCCATGCTGAGTAATGTAAAAGATTTGCTGGAAACACAGCTTTCTAAGAGATGTCTGAAGATGTAAGCACAAAATTCCTGCTTCACTAGAGAGCACTAATGACTAAAATCCCATTGCTGAAACTTTGGCATAGACAATTTAACTTTGGATCCATCTCCTCAATACACATTAACCATTTAACTGAAGAAGCAGGAGTTCTACTAATATATATGGGGATGAATATAGCATCTTTAATAGAGAAGATGCATCAGTCTTTTGTCTCATGATAGTATCTGACCAAAAATATAAAAGTAGATTACAAAATCATTAATATTAACTTTTTAAATTTTTAAACTCCAACATAGCACCATAGGACTTCAAAGTTGAAAACAATGTCCACACCAGGAGAGGAAAAATCATCAATACAACTGTGTGGGATGTGGTGTCATTTCACTGGTCAAAATGCTGATGTGATATCATCCAGAGTTACTTAATGCTCTCTTCTCTACCAAATATCAACTGTGTGTTCCCTTAGGTTCATCGGCAATCTTGCAGGAATCTCCCAGTTTTTAGATACCAAGGAAATCCAGAAATCAATACCCAGGTTATTATGCCATTATCAAAAAACTACAAAAGCCCTGGGTAGAAGAGATGCTGAAAGGTATTAAATATATTACATTTCAGTAACACACAACTAAACTAAAATAAAAATTTTAAAGTTTCCAAATAAAATAATTGTTTAAACTTTGATTTGCATTCATTTTATGCTGAATTTATTCCCAGAATATAAGTTTTTGCTTCTTCTATTTCTTCAGGGATATTGTCTTCTGTGCAACCTCATCTTGTGATTTAAGAACAATTGGTTAGACCAGAGAGCAGACAGCAGAAGCAAGAAGAACTACAATTCTACAGCCTGTGGAATGAAAACCACATTCACAGAAAGATAAACAAAACGAAAAGGCAGAGGACAATGTACCAGATGAAGGAACAAGATACAACTACAGAAAAAACAACTAATGAAGTAGAAAGAGGCAACTTTCCAGAAAAAGAATTCAGAATAATGAAAATGGATGAACCAGGACCTTGGAAAAAGAATGGAGGCAAAAACCGAGAAGATGCAAAAAATGTTTAACAAGGATCTAGAAGAATTCAAGAACAAACACCTAGAAGAACTTAAAAACAGAGATGAACAATACAATAACTGAAAGGAAAAATACTCTAGAAGGAAACAATACCAGAATAACTGAGGCATAAGAGCAGATAAGTGACCTGGAAGATAGAATGGTGAAATTCAGTGCTGCAGAACAGAATAAAGAAAAAAGAATGAAAGAAATGAAGACAGCCTAAGAGACCTCTGGGACAACATTAAATGCACCAACATTCACATTATAGGGGTCCCAGAAGGAAAAGAGATAGAGAAAGGATCCAAGAAAATATTTGGAGAGATTAGAGCCAAAAACTTCCCTAACATGGGAAAGGAACTAGCCACCCAGGTCTAGGAAGTGCAGAGAGTCCCAGGCAGGATATCCAAGAATAAACATGCCAAAACACATGGTATTCAAACTGACAAAAGTTAAAGACAAAGAAAAATAACTAAAAGCAACAAGGAAAAAAATGAAAAATAACATACCGGGGAATCCCCATAACGTTAACAGCTGATTTCTCAGCAGAAACACCACAAGCCAGAAGGGAGTGGCATGATATATTCAAAGTGATGAAAGGGAAGAACCTACAACCAAGATTAATCTACCTGGCGAGGATCTCATTCAGCTTGGATGGAGAAAACAAAAGCTTTAAAGACAAGCAAAAGCTAAGAGAATTCAGCACCACCAAACCAGCTCTACAACAAATGCTAAAGAAACTTCCCTAACTGGGAAACACAAGAGAAGAAAAGGACCTACAAAACAAAAACAAAGAAAATCGTAATATGAATACACGTATCAATAATTACCTTAAATGTAAATGGATTAAATGCTCCAAGCAAAAGACATAGACTGACTGAATGGATACAAAAACAAGACCCATACATATGCTAACTACAAGAGACCCACTTCAGACCTAGGGACACAAACAGACTGAAAGTGAGGGGATGGAAAAAGATGTTCCATGCAAATGAGAATCAAAAGAAAGCTGGAGTAGCAATACTTATATCAAATAAAATAGACTTTAAAATAAAGAATGTTACAAGAGACAAGGAAGGACACTACATAATGATCAAGGGATCAATCCAAGAAGAAGATATGACAATTGTAAGTATTTATGCACCCAATATAAGAGCACCACAATACCTAAGGCAAATGCTAAGAGCTATAAAACAGGAAATCAACAGTAACACAGTAATAGTGGGGAACTTTAACACCTCACTTACACCAATGGACAGATCATCCAGAGAGAAAATTAATAAGGAAACCCAAGCTTTAAAGGACATAATAGACCAGAGAGATTTAATTGATATTTATAGAAAACAGCTACACTTTCTTCTCAAGTGTACATGGCACAATCTCCAGGATAGATCACATCCTGGGTCGCAACTCAAGCCTTGGTAAATTTAAGAAAATAGAAATCATATCAAGTATCTTTTCTGACCACAACACTATGAGATTAGAAATAAATTACAGGGAAAAAATGTAAAAAACACAAACAGATGGAGGTTAAACAATACATTACTAAATAACCAAGAGATCACTGAAGAAATCAAAGAGGAAATCAGAAAATACCTAGAGACAAATGACAACAAAAACACGACAATCCAAAAACTATGGGATGCAGCAAAAGCAGTTCTAAGAGGGAAGTTTATAGCAATACAATCATAACTCAAGAAACAAGAAAAAATCTCAAATAAACAATTTAAACTTACAACTAAAGAAACTAGAGAAAGAAGAACAAACAAAACCTAAAGTTAGGAGGAAAGAAATCATAAAGATCAGAGCAGAAAAAATAATGAAATAGAAACAAAGAAAACAATAACAAAGATCAATAAAACTAAAAGCTGGTTCTTTGACAAGATAAACAAAATTGATAAACTTTTTTTTTTTTTTTTTTTTTTTTTTTTGCGGTATGCGGGCCTCTCACTGTTGTGGCCTCCCCCATCGCGGAGCACAGGCTCCGGACGCGCAGGCCCAGCGGCCATGGCTCACGGGCCCAGCCGCTCCGCGGCATATGGGATCCTCCCAGACCGGGGCACGAACCCGTATCCCCTGCATCGGCAGGCGGACTCTCAACCACTGCGCCACCAGGGAGGCCCAAAATTGATAAACTTTTAACGAGACTCATCAAGAAAAAGAGGGAGAGGACTCAAATCACTAGAATTAGAAATGAAAAAAGAGAAGTTACAATGGACAAGGCAGAAATACAAAGCATCATAAGAGACTACTACAAGCAACTCTAGGTCAATAAGATGGACAATCTGGAAGAAATGTACAAATTCTTCCAAAGGTATAACCTTCCAAGACTGAACCAGGAAGAAATAGAGAATATGAGCAGACCAATCACAAGAAAAGAAATTGTAACTGTGATTTAAAATCTTTCAACAAAGAAAATTCCAGGACCAGATGGCTTCACAGGTGAATTCTATCAAACATTTAAAGAAGAGCTAATACCTATCCTTCTCAAACTCTTCCAAAAATCTGCAGAAGGAGGACTACTCCCAAACCCATTCTACAAGGCCATGATCACTCTGAAACCAAAGCCAGACAAAGATACTATGAAAAAAGAAAATTACAGACCAATATCAGTGATGAATAAAGACGTAAAAATCCTCTACAAAAGACTAGCAAACAGAATCCAAGAACACATTAAAAGGATACTAAACCATGATCAAGTGGGATTTATCCCTGGGATGCAGGGATTCTTCAATATATGCAAATCAATAAATGTGATACACCATATTAACAAATTGAAGAAGAAAAACAATATGATCATCTCCATAGATGCAGGAAAAGTTTTCACAAAATTCAACACCCATTTATGATAAAAACTCTCCAGAATGTGGGCATAGAGGGAAACTACCTCAACATAATAAAGATCATATGTGACAAACCAACAACAAACATCATTCTCAATGGTGAAAAACTGAAAACATTTCCTCTAAGATCAGGAAGAAGACAAGGATGTCCACTCTTGACACTATTATTCAACATATTTTTGGAAGTCCTAGCCACAACAATCACAGAAGAAAGAGAAATAAAAGGACTACAAATTGGAAAAGAAGAGCTAAAACTGTCACAGTTTATGGATGATATGATACTATACATAGAGAGTCCTAAAGATGCCACCAGAAAACTACTAGAGCTAATCAACGAATTTGGTAAAGTAGCAGGATACAAAATTAATGCACAGAAATCTCTTGCATTCCTATACACTAACTATGAAAGATCAGAAAGAAAAAATAAGTAAACAATCCCATTCACCATTGCAACAAAAAGAATAAAATACCTAGGAATAAACTTACCTAAAGAGACAAAACACATGTATGCAGAAAACTATAAGACACTGATGAAAGAAATCAAAGATGAAACAAACAGATGGAGAGATATACCATGTTTTTAGATTGGAAGAATCAATATTGTGAAAATGACTACACTACCCAAAGCAATCTACATATTCAATGCAATCCCTATCAAATTACCAATAGCATTTTTCACAGAAGTAGAACAAAAGACCTTAAAATTTGTGTGGAGGCACAAAAGACCCCGAATAGCCAAAGCAATCTTGAGGGAAAAATACCAAGCTGGAAGAATCAGACTCCCTGACTTCAGACTATACTACAAAGCTACAGTAATAAAGACAATATGGTACTGGCACAAAAACAGAAATATACATCAATGGAACAGGATAGAAAGCCCAGAGATAAACCCACTCACCTATGGTCAACTAATCTATGACAAAGGAGGCATGGATATACAGTGGAGAAAAGACAGTCTCCTCAATAAGTGATGCTGGGAAAACTGGACAACTTCATGTAAAAGAATGAAATTAGAACACTCCCTAACACCATACAAAACAATAAACTCAAAATGAATTAGAGACCTAAATGTAAGACCAGACACTGTAAAACTCTTAGAGGAAAACATAGGAAGAACACCCTTTGACATAAATCACAGCAAGATCTTTTTTGATCCACCTCCTAGAGTAGAAATAAAAACAAAAATAAATAAATGGGGCCTAATGAAACTTCAAAGCTTTTGCACAGTAAAGGAAACCATAAACAAGACGAAAAGACAACCCTCAGAATGGAGAAAATATTTGCAAATGAATCTATGGACAAAGGATTAATCTCCAAATATATAAAAAGCTCATGCATCTCAATATTAAAAAAAGAAGCAACCCAATCCAAAAATGGGCAGAAGACCTAAATAGGCATTTCTCCAAAGAAGACATACAGATGGCCAAGAAGCACATGAAAAGCTGCTCAACATCACTAATTATTAGAGAAATGCAAATCAAAACTACAATGAGGTATCACCTCACACCTGTTAGAATGGGCATCATCAGAAAATCTACAAACAACAAATTCTGGAGAGGTTGTGGGGAAAAGGGAACCCTCTTGCACTGTTGGTGGGAATGTAAACTGATACAGCCACTATGGAGAACAGTATGGAAGTTCCTTAAAAAACTAAACATAGAATTACCATATGACACAGCAATCCCACTACTGGGCATATACCCAGAGAAAACCATAATTCAAACAGATACATGCACCCCACTGTTCATTGCAGCACTATTTATAATAGCCAGGTCATGGAAGCAACCTATATGCCCACCAACAGACTATTGTATAAAGAAGATGCGGTACATATATACAATGGAATATTACTCAGTCATAAAAAGGAACAAAATTGACTCATTTGTAGAGACATGGATGGACTTAGAGACTCTCATACAGAATGAAGTAAGTCAGAAAGAGAAAAACAAATATCATATATTAACACATATATGTGGAATCTAGAAAAATGGTACAGATGAACTGGTTTGCAAGGCAGAAATAGAGACACAGATATAGAGAACAAAAGTATGAACACAAAGAGGGGAAAGTGGGGGGAAGGTTGGTGGTGGTGATGGGATGAATTGGGAGACTGGGATTGACATATATATATACTTATATGTATAAAATAGATAACTAATAAGAACCTGCTGTATAAAAAATTAATTAATTAAATTATATTAAAAAAGAAAAAAGAACAATTGGGTTTTTTTTAACTTTTAATTTTATATTGGAGTATAGTTGATTAACAATGTTGCATTAGTTTCAGGTGTACAACAAAGTGATTCAGTTACAAATATACATGTACTATTCTTTTTCAAATTCTTTTCCCAGTCAGGTAGTTACATAATATTGAGCAGAGTTCCCTGTGCTATACAGCCGGTCCTTGTTGGTCATCCATTTTAAATATAGATCAATGAGTTCTTTTTCAGTAAGATCATCTCCCTATGGCAGGGTGAGCTAATGTATGGGTTAATCCACCCATGAGCTCTGTGAATAGGCAGCACACCCTAAGGGGCTTTGTTCATCTGGATGTTCTTAACGATTAGAGAATCTAGCTCTAAACCATTAAATTCAGTATTATTCTGCGTTTTTAAGCAAGTGCAGCAAAAAGTCAGCACTCTTTTGGACCCATAGATCCTGTGTCCAGACCCACCGTTTTGTCTGAGCAAACCTACCAACTCCACCACTGTAGTAATGGAACGGTGCACACTTGCTTTTGTAAAGTGACATCTTTCAGATACTTGGTGGCTATTCAGATACACATACCCTTGATGGCCTGCACAGTTTCACAGGTGTTCTTAAAGTGCACACAAAGATTTAAAACTCTTGAAATGTATGATTTTGTGGGATTTTCTCAGTCAAGTGCATAGCAAACAGTTTCCAGATATCACCTTAGTCTACTTGCAGAAAGAGCAAGATGAAATATTTTTGAAAAATATACTTGTAGTATGTCATCAGAAAACTAAAGAAATGGTGTTCTGTTGAGAAGTCTTGGATAAAAATATGCTTGGTTGCCAGATCCTTGTGAGTCAAAATCCACAGATAATAATTGAGAACTAAAATTTCCTTTAGATCAAATGAGTATTGGGTATAGAATTTCTCAGACTTGTTTGTAAGCATGTTGATGTGGATCTCTTTGTTGTGGTCTCTTTCCCTCTCCTCTGGGTCTCACACATATTTCATGGTTGGCTCCATACTTCCTGCTCAAATCTGTTCTCTCACCTATTTTTCCACTTTCATTGAGGTACATCAATCCATTCAATCCATTCAGCTAAGAAATTCTGTCATCCATCTCTTCCCAACCAACTGGCCAAGTCCTAGTGATTTTGCTTCTTTTTTAAATTTATTATTTTTTAAATTATTTTTATTTTTTTTATTGAAGTATAGTTGATTTACAATGTTTTGTTAGTTTCTAGTATATAGCAAAGTGATTCAGTTATGCACATATATATCTATCCTTTTTCAGATTCTTTCCTCTTACAGGTTATTACAGAATATTGAGTAGAGTTCCCGGTGCTATACAGCAGGTCCTTGTTGGTTATCTATTTTATACATAGTGGTGTGGATTCTGCTTCTTAAACCTCCCTCAACTCTTTCCTTTCATTTCTAGCCTGTCTATGATAGCTTTAGTTAGGCCCTCATTTCTCTCACTTAGATTTAGAAATTATGTCAGTTTATCTCTCTGTTTCAGTCTCTTTCTTTCCATTTCACCTTCCCTATTAGCATAAGTGTTTTCTCTCTCAACTATCTAAGTGATATGTCATTCCCTACTTAAAGACTCAAATACTTGTATGGCTCCTTATTGCCTGTGAGAGTGCTGTTTATATTTTTTAATGTTACAATATGCTGTAATAAGTGCTAGAGTTGACACATGCAAGATATATCAGTGTTGCAAAAGTGGGTAAGATCAACGCTAATCTGTTATGATGCAAAAACTCCTTTATCTTCTTCACTACTCATAGGAGGGATCACACCCTTCGAATAGGGGATGACTTACAAAAAACTGGGTACTTTTTTTAAAAAATTAAGATACTTAATTTACTTTTCAGTAAATTAAGCTGAACCTAGAACACAGGTTGTGGAGTCAAATAGTCATAAATTCAATTTTCTGATATACCATATAGGAGATGTGTATAGGGCAGGTCATTATACCTTTCTAAGTCCAGTTTTTCACCTGTGAATCGAGGATAGCTATGCCTGTATGAGAGTTTCTGTGACAGTTCATTAAGGTAATTGATTTAATGTCCTGGTCACAGTGCCTAGTGCATAGTATGTATCCATAAGTGTTAGTTCTCATCCCTGTAAAGACATGTAGGGATACAAGAGAATGCCTCACTGTGAAAAGTTATTTCAAGCAGGAAAAAGCACACAAAATGGCCTGTCCATGGGGAACAGTGTGGCCTATTTGAGGAACTCTAAGTGACAAAGAGACTTGAAAGGGAAAAAAAGACAGAAGATGAGAATTGAGATAAAGTAGTGGCTTGTTCATAGAGGGCCTTATGTTCTATTTTACCTTCTGGGCTTTCTTCTCTTTGATCTCTTCAATCAAGCCTCTTCGGTTTTCTTGTCATTTTCATTACCTTCATAACTAAGCTTATGAACTTCATAGACCATATTCACTGCTTCTTCTTCCTCAACCCACTTCAGTCTAGAATCTAGCCCTATCACTCCACTGACATTATCATCATCAATGTCACCAAAAAGTTCTTAATGGTCACATCAAATGGACACTTGTCAGTCCAGTTTTCTTGAACTCTTGGCAGGATTTTGATATATTACTCGCCTTTTGGAAGGTCACTTTCTTCTTGACTTTGATTATTTTTTTCACTCTCATGGTTTTATTTTGATCTCTCTGTACCTTCCTTTTCCAGCTCTTTCAAGAGATCTTAATCTTTTCCTATCTCTTAAATATGTGATTCTGTCCTTAGATCTTTTCTTTCTTCATTCTGGATTCTCTCATCCTCAAAAGTGACATCAGGTATCCACTAAGTACTTATTATTCTCCATAAATATATATATATAATATATCTGTCATCCACACCTCTCTAATTATAACTTCCATCTCTCCACTAGACTAAGTTTTATAAGAACCAAAACCATATCTTCCTTGTTCACTCCTTTGAACAACTATCTGACTGTGGTAGACTGCACTTCTCTTCTCAGTTCTTTGTCCCTTGCTGTATTCACATCTATGTGCCTTTACATTCCCTCCTTTAGAGACAGCATACTTTCTCCCAGCAAACTGATATAAGACTTGGCCAAATGACTTGCTTTTGTCACTGCAGTATGGGCAAAGTGACACTATGTCAGTTCCAAACCTACTCATAAGAAATGTCATGTCCATCATTAAAAAGTCCACAAAAAATAAATGTTGGTGATGGCGTAGAAAAGGGAACCCTCTTACACTGTTGATAGAAATGTAAATTGCTTCAACCACTATGGAGAACAGTATGGAGGTTTCTCAAAAAACTAAAAATAGAGCTACCATGTGATCCTGCAATCCCACTCCTGGGCATATATCCAGAAAAAAAAAACACTATAATTTGAAGATATACATGCACCCCTATGTTCATAGCAGCACTATTTACAATAGCCAAGACATGGAAACAACCTAAATGTCCATCGAGAGATGAATGGATAAAGAAGATGTGGTACATATATACAATAGAATATTACTCAGCCATTAAAAAGAATGAAATAATGCCATTTGCAGCAACATGGATGGACTTAGAGATTATCATACAAAGTGAAGTAGGTCAGAAAGAGAAAGACAAATACCACATGATATCACTTATATGTGGAATCTGCAATATGACACAAGTGAATTTATCTATGAAACTGAAACAGACTCACAGAGAACAGACTTGTGGTTGTCAAGCAGGAGAGAAGGCTTAGGAATTTGGGATTAGTAGATGTGAAATATTATATATAGAAGGTATAAGCAACAAGGTCCTACTGTATAGCACAGGGAACTGTATTCAATATACTGTAATAAACCATAGTGGAAAAGAATATAAGAAAGAATATATATATAACAGAATCACTTTGCTGTACACTAGAAATAAACTCAACATTGTAAATCAACTAGACTTCAATAAAATAAATTTAAAAAGTAGTGCCATGTGTTCCCACCCTCTCCTCTGGGAGTTTTCAGACTCTGTCATGAGAAGAGCTTCCACTGGGAAACTGGTGCCCCTTCAGCCTGAAGCCCAGAATGATTCTGATGGAACAGAACCATCCCAGCAATCCTTCAGGGGTGCAGAGTGAAGCAGAACAGCTCCAACCAACCCACAGTTTTGTGAATGAGATAATAAAGGAGTATTTTTTAAGCTGCTGAAATTGAGTGATTTGTTATGCAGTATCTTTGTAACTATAGCCAACAGAGACACTAGCTGCATTTCAACCCTTGTGATGGAAAGATAGGGAATATAGGAATAAATCAGATGGATTTATAGATTTAATGCTGTGGCATTGGAGTTTTTGCTTGAATACTTCTATTTCCTCAATGTAGAATGAGAAGACTCAATTACTTGAGAACTGGACTGGGTGCAGAAGGAAGGGTGAGAAGAAATTGAAATTATAAAATAAAAGTCTTAAAGCATGTGGAAATGGAGTATGGGAAAAGGAAAACTGTTGGTTCTTCAGGCAGTCTAGTACTTTTATTCGTGTTTACTAGCTATATGAATTTTGACTTTTGTGACTCATTTTTTATGTTTTCTACTTATTTTTCAAAATCTGAGTCATAATTTTCTTTTGAATTTGTGTGAGTTGTACGAAGATATTATGCTTTGGCATGTTTTTTATAAGTATTTTTCCATTTGGGAGGTCATCTTATATTTTTGCTCATAATTTTGGGCATAAAGAATATTTATTTTATTTATATGGCATAGAGAATGTTTTATTTTATTTGAGTGGTAAAATCTATCAGTCACTTCCTTTGTTTTATTTTCCATGCTTCTATCAAAACTTCTATGAAAAGTTCAGAAAAATAAAGATTTTTTTTTTTAGCACTACAGAATTTTAGAGCTAGATGTCCTCATTTTCACATGAGAATTTCATTGAGAAAGATGTGGTTTAGAGAGGTTAGAAGACCTCTAAGCAGTACAGCCTAGGGCAGAGAGCAGTTCTGCCTAACTGCTGGGCAGTTTATGATACTAGCCGATGGGCCCAATCCCATCTCTTTTGATAATATCTAATATTCCAAAGCTAGGAAGCCTCAAATTTCACTTATGCTCATATGGCATAGAGATGATAACAGAAAGCTACTTTGCTCTCTGGATAGTCTAGAGCAGGGTTCCCCAACCCCCAGGCTACGGACCGCTACTGGTCCCCGGCCTGTTAGGAACCTGGCCACAGAGCAGGAAGTGAGCGGTGGGCGAGCAAGCCAAGCTTCATCTGCCGCTCCCCATCGCTCCCCATCGTTCGTATTACCACCTGAACCATCTCCCGCAAAAAAGTTTGGAGACCGCTGGTCTAGAGGATTAGGTTTTTGGGGCTGTGCCTCTTTCCTGGAGCTGCCAGACTGCAATTCTCTTTTATGACACCGGTGCCTTGTTACTTTTTGTGTCTCATGGATTCTATTTAAGTTGAACCTCAAACTGGATCAAAGATACTCGGCTTTTTTTGAACATGGGATGGAATTCAAATATTATTAAAAGTTTAAAGCATAACAGTAGAGTGGGGTTCTCTGCTGTAAACACAATTTTAATATTTTTGGCTGTATTAATGAAATTCTATGCAGTTTGTGCTTTTGGAGGGAATCTCCCCTATATAATAGTATTTTCCTTCAGTTGTTAGTGCAAAGAGGAAGAAAAAGGAAAATCATTTTTGAGAAGTTTAGCATGTAAAAACTAGCACAGAGAGGTTGAAACATGGTCCTAGGAGCAAGGAGCCACTTTTATTTAGTTGTATGGATTTCAAAATAAGAATTTCCCCTCAAAATCTTTCCTAGATGAAAATTATTCAGATGTTAAGCAAAATTTCTAATTAACTAGTCACTTTGCAATGAGATCTTTAAGAGAACTGTTGAATCCGATGTTGTAAAGGAAAACTTTTGTATTCAAATTGGCACATCGAAAAGAGGAGGGGATCATTCTAAATATTCTCAGTTGTTATTTTCCACAAATCCACTCAATGCTAGTCAGAAAAATTTTGTTACAGCTGTTAATCCAGGCAGGTATAACTTTCTCTGCATGATTATGTGAATATTTAAGTCTCTGTCCCAGTAACAAGAGCACAATAGCAATTTTACAAATAGCTAAAAAACATTTTCAGCTGGCAGAAGTTCTTACCACGTTTGAAATTTTTACTAGTCCAGCTATGTACATTGTGATAACGATGACACATCTCTTAGCCATCAGTATCTGTATCTTGAGCATGCCCAGTAACATTCCCGTAGATTATTATTTACATTTTTATTAATACTCTTCTTGGAGAATTTGTCTTTTAGTAAAAGTAGCCTTAGTCTTTGCTAATTTGTGTAACAAGTTGCGTGTGGGTATCTGTGTGTTTGTATGCATGTGTATATCTGTGTGTTTTACTTAAAAACCTTTGGCCTAAGTGAGCTTTGTTCTCTGAGTCTCTGAGCAGCTTGTTTTCTCAGTTGTGTACATTTTCTTGAAAACAAGAGCCCTCCGCTGATGAGAAATATACAATATCTTAGAAAGGAGCAAGTCCCCATCTGCTAGGCTTTGTATTTTTTCTGATTTTCCATAGCAAGGGAGTATTTTGACTTTCTTCCCCTGATATCGAGTAGGCCAGCTTGAATGCTATGGAAAGTACTTACGTAGCCAGTTAGAGGTGATGGGTGCAGGAGTAACTGCTATGTTATGGATTGAGTCCTACCAGGTAACATGTAAAACAGTGAGTTTATGAATAGCCTAGCAGCATATCTGCATCTATATTGTTGTATTTCTCAGTTGGAGTATCAATGACATTTCATGTAAACCAATTCTTTACTAGACTGGATTTCCAGGAATATGCAAAGGATATTTACATCCTTGGTCACTGCCAACATAATGCAAGTAACACACCTCCATCATTCTGATGATCCGAAATGCCCTCACACATTTTCAGATGCTTCAAAGAGTGATAGGTGACACCCCAGCTTGAGAACCACTAAATGAAAGATTTCATAAAGATGTTATAGACACATTTAATAAAATGTTCCTGAGCGAATACTTGTTTTATCACTAGACTTTCTAATAGCTCCTCTTAAAATGTTACTTTGTTATGTGTACTACCTAAAGTGTAAGACAGTTTTTGTTCTGTAATGTTTCACAAAGCACTATATCCAAATGGTGTTTTGGTGTTTTCTCAGTGCTGGCTCCATCTTGGATTCACTGTCTGTGCCACAATCTTTGGGTAGATATAATTAGAGAAATTTCTCTGAAAGAGAATTCTTTGCCTTTCTTGTGTTTTCTTTTGGAGGTTCTCTGCTTCTTCCACTGTCTCCATTGCTCTCCAACTCGTGGTTTAAGTACCTAGTCTCCAACAGGTGAGAGACTCGGGGTTGAGTTGAGTCACCTTTCACCTGAGGAAGAGATGAAGGATCCTGAGTGATGTTTCTGTATACCTGGGTTAGTAGTGTTGCTAGGCAGGATGGAAGAAATAATCCAAGGAGAAAGCTAGGAGTCAGAGGAAATAAGAATCAAGAGTAAAATGTTGCCAAATAGAGAATATGTAGCAGTATAGGAGGGGAGGAAGATTTGCACTATTGGCACTATATAACACAGTGGCATATTACCTATAAAGTAAATCAGGATCGTCTGGGGTGAAAAGCAGCATCCTGCTCTCTGTATAGGACTGAGGAAGGCTCACTGACACCCCCAGCTAAGGAAACCAACTCCTGATGCAGGCGACAGAGAGGGGAAATGACACAGATTTATTCCATGCTGAGGCTTCTGCAATGGTTCTAGTTTAGATCTGAACTGACTCCTTGAACCAGGAGTGGTTTTTGTTTTTGCTTCTGTTTTGAAACTAAATCAATGTATCAAGTCCATATACTTGTTCTATCTACCTCTACTTTTTCATGTGGGCAATGAACTGTACTTGGGTGGCTTGAGAAATATAGGGAACCTGAAATTTTAGAAGAATATAAATGCATCTAATTAGATATCAAAAAAGCCACATGAGATAGTATTATTTAGTTTTATTAAACAGAACAAAGTTGGCTTTCTTTAGAAAAAATAACTTTAAAAAAATGTGAGTATAGCATTTTAATACACACATGTACACACACACACACACACACACACACACACCTGCATGGAAATCCAAGAATATGAAGAAAATAAGTATAATGATTCATAGACCATCTTCTCTACACCAAGCATTTTGTTAGGCAATGAACCTATAGAATCTTTAGTTCTGTAAAGGTTGCAGATCACTAAAAGTAAGGTAGGTATATTTTACAAATGAGGAAACTGAAGTGGAGAGAATTTGAATAACTTGGATATTGGACATGCAATATTTTATACAGCCAGGACTCCAACCTAGTGTGTGATTTCAAAATTTATAGATTTTAATATTTTTTTCAGTGCATGTGTATTAGATTACAACAGGAATAAAGGTGGCATTATTAATTTTATGGGAGTGATTTATCCCAGCTAAAGAAGAATATTGATAGTACTGTTTTCAGATATTTCACAAAATTAAGAATGACTGAGAAATTATGGAGGACTTTGATTCTATAGATATCAACCATGAGTTTCTTAAATTATTGATAATATTGGAACGCTCAGAAGGTAGATGAAGACATAAGTGGACTACTGTGGACATCATTAAACAAATAAAGGACAGTTGATTAGTGAAAGAAAGTAATAGGAACTTTTCAAATAATCATGTAATTTTGAGTTTAAATTGGTAGGAACATTTATTTCAGAACTTTTCATGTGGTTAAAAATAAAAATTGGAAACTAGAATCTTCCCTTGTATGGAAAGTTGAACAAATTGTGATACATGAAAACCCTGGAAAATTACACAGTCATTCAAAAGAAAGCATTAGATCTATGTCAATTGTCTGGGACAGAGTCCATGATTATAGTGAGGGAGAAAAGCAAGATGCAGAGATGAATACATAATGTGATCTCTTACTCAGGTTGGGTTCTCCAGGAAGCAGAAACTGAGATGGAATTTAGACTGTAGGATAATTACTAGGAGTATTTAAGAATCAACACCTATGGAAGGGAGGGGTAAAAAGCAAGACTGGGCAGAGGGTGAAACTGAACTGTGAAACAGGACTGATGAGAATCTTGGCTGACCCAGGGGGACGGTCTAGGACTAAAGTGGGACATCAGAATAATGTTCCTGCACTGGGACAAAATGGACAGGAAGTCATACTCTGACCTGTATCAGGCACTTACTTAATGTGGGCTGCTCAGGAAATTGTGTGATCTTGGGTGAGGCAGCTCTCTGCAGCCAAGGCAATCCCTGAAGGAAATGAGAGCTGAAGGCATCTGTTGACAGCACCCCCAGCTTCTAGGCCTTCATTGAGGGGAGATCTCTGTGGTGCCTCCACCCATCACAATACCTGAAGCAAATCATGCCCAAACTCAAAAGGTGCAAACATATTTGTAAGTGATCACACATGCACGGGGAAAAGTAGAATATAAACCTTGGTGATGGGGAAAACAATTGGGCTTAGGGTAGTACAAGTAATCAAAACAAAACAGAAGATAAAAATATTGATAACAAAAAGATAAATCTTATTTAAGTAAAATAAAAAGTGTATTTATGCAATGCTGAGAAAGAAATATTAAAGAATGGTCATCTGATAGTATTTCTCTGGGTTGTAACATTACCTGTCCATTGTGCTTCTCTATGCTATTTGAGTAAAAATTATTTAGATAATTTGAAAAATTATAAAGCTATTTAAAAATTAATAGCAAATTATGTAATCACTAGATATACTTAAAATACAGTCTTAAATAGATGTCAAGATGTCTAGGTCACATAGTAAGATGGTCTAAAAGCTTTATTCAAATATTTCTTAAGTGCTTTCAATGAACCAGGATCTGTTCTAGGATGTTGAGTTATATCTGAAAAGAAAGCAAACAAATATTCCCACTCTTATGGATCTCACATCTTATAGGGAAGAAAGAGAAGATAAGTAAAAAGAACAATAAATGAGTAAATTCTATGATAAATTTAAAGTTGTTGAAGGCCAGCTGCCAGGGAAACAGACTATCAGATTCTGTAATTTGCATTCAGGAGTGTTTTGGAGAATGCTTTTGGGAAGAACAGCTAAGATGGAGGAAGGAAATAGGCACAAGTAGCCCAAAGTGACCAATTGGTAGCCATAGTTTCAAGATGAAGGCACACTCACTGTGACTCCTGTTAGAAGTGTTCATCTGGGAATAAGTCCACTAGCCTAGTAGAAGCTATAGTTAAGGTACCTTCAGACTATATATCTGGATTCAGGGCAGGAGAGTTATCACAGTGCTGGATCAAGACTGTGAAACTATACTATAGTTCATTTGAAGTGAATACAAATATATTCATGCTCTCTGTCCTGAAGAGGTGGAGAAAAAGCACTCTGGCCAGATCACTTACTCTATACCATGTAACCTGAGGAATTGTTAACCAGCTCTGGCAAAGATACCACATCTAGCAAAGCAACTGCACTTGGGATTTCTAGGTTGAGTTTTCAGTCGGCAGTCCACTGTAAACCCAGGATCCATCTGGGTTTTGTACAGACATGACTAGTGAATTAAATGGAAATGTAAGATGGATCACTAATCCTGAATCCATTATGTCTTTAACAGAGGACATAATATTTGCTCACTCTCCCCTGGTTTCAATATAATATATCTAGATATATCTGAGGGACAAGTTTCAGAGATTTTCCCACTTTGATGATTCTTAACCTAAAAGCCAAGCAGCCAGTATGGGGTATTATCAAAAGCTAAATTATGTCCATTTCAACTGTGCATTCAGAGACCAGGTAAGTCTGAAAACTCAGGGGTCCCAGTGAACACTCTGTGAGCCATACCTGAGACTTGACTCCACTGATTAACTACCCTGACTCCTGTCCCATATAAAAGGATCATAATGATGCTTTGGTCCTCCAGGTAGATATGTCAACTTGAATCCTATGCAAGAGATCTTGAAAGGTTTGGACTTTCTCTCTGACTCTAGTGTAAAATTAGCCAAGTAAATGGCAAGGTCCACTTGGAAGGGACTGGGCTAATAATTACTGTGTGAGTACTGGGTACCCATTCCATGGTATTGCAGGTTTCTTCTTTCTAAAGTACAAGTCTCTCCTTCAATTAAAAATTTCTAGGTCTGAAAACTGACTCATGTCTGGAATCTGGGTAAGAGATGGAAATATTTTTTTATTAGGGTAACTGCCTTTAGTCTCCTGATCATCCATCCTTTATTTTGGTTGTACAGCTTGAGCAGAACCTTTGTTGGCTGCCCACATATCTTGCCCTTAGAACCATCTCTGTAGCTCTCTGGAGGTCCTCTCCTGACCTCCACTCCAATGTTTCTATTCATTATAGTAATTGCCCCAACTGGTTTCTGACAGTTTGGCACTGTCACCTTGCCTCTATTAACTAGACAGCCTATGAGTCCCATTGCTGTCAGTGATCCCAGTTATTAACAGTTATCTCCTACTGTTATCCCTACCCTCTAGGGAACATCTCTGTAATGCTCACATTCCTCTCACTAATATATTCCTTATTCCTTTGGTAAGTGGAATTTTCTCTCCTGGAACTTAGTGGTCTCGTAGGTTTTCTGACCTATTTAGTGTATTCATTCAGGTATGCCTACCTCTGTGAGCTCTCTGATCCCTCCACAACTGTAAGGTACAGCAGTTCTAGCACTTCTGCCTCACAGAGTATAGTCCATCACTTTCTCTAAGCTTCTGGGAGCCATCCCAGCACCCCGTTTGCCCCCCTCCCAGGACTTTGCATGGGTTTTAAATCTTGTAACCTGAGAAAGTGCTCTCACATCAAAAAACTCTCTTTTATTCTACATCCTCAGAATGGAATCCCATGTATAGTCTCCTGGATCCAGCCAGTATATATTGGTTAGTTCTTCCTTTAGCTTACAATCCTTTTGCTACTTTAGAAGATTCAACACTTCCCTAGATGAGTTAGTTTGTGACTTAACCATAGTTGTTGGCTTAGGGACTAGAAGAGAGGGAGAGGGAGAAGTGGAGGCGTATACTGAGAAGAGCATATTTGGTCTTGCAGAGAAGACACCTCAAGCAATGGTAGTCTAGCCTATTAATTAACAAGGAGGAGTATATCACTTTGACAGTCTCAGAGGGTTCAGGAGTATCTGAATATTTAACATGTGAAAGTTCTGCAACCCATACATCCACATCCCAGTTTTCAGGGCTCTACTCCTTCCCAGTCTGGGACCTGACTTTGCCATAACAGACCTCCAGGAGTAGAGGATTCTACTTTCTAAAGAGCTCTACTCCTATTTATTTAAATACTGAGCTGTCAGCTTTTGTTCTTTGCTGACCACAGGGTCAATCATAGTGTTGATAATAGACTGTAGGAGAGAAGGAGGGAAGAAAAAGACCAGTCATCATGGTCTCTAGGTGAGAGATGCTGGCGGTATGAACCAGAGTGTTAGTAGTTGAGGTGGTAATATCTGATTCTTGATATATTTTGGTAATGGGGCAAATAGGATTTGCTAATGATGAGATGTGGACTGTGAAAGATAAAGAGTCAAGAATGACACCAACATTTCTGATATGAGTAAGTGGAGTGATGTAGTCGCCATTCATTTAGGGTCAGTTTTGGTGGCATTAGGAAGAGAAATGTTCAACTTTAAATAATTTAAATGGAATTTTCAAGTTGTTACATATAACAGTCCAGATAAGAGATCTACATATTGGAGTCTTTAGCATATAGGTGTAATTTAAAGCCATGAGATTGGATGAGAACTGCAAGGGAGTGAGTGTAGACAGATAAGAAAAAGGTTCAATGTCTAAACCTTGGATCACTTCAGTATTAAGAGGTTAGCAAAGCAGGAGGTAAACCAGGAACGTGGTTTCCTAAAGCCATGTGAAGAAAATGTCAAATGCTGCTGATGGGTCATATAAAAGGGATACTTGAAAACTTTGTATTTCGCAAGGTACAAGTAATTGGAAATCTTCACAAGAGCCCGACTGGAGTCAGTTCAATAGATAAAAAGGACATTGTGGGCCTCCCTGGTGGCGCAGTGGTTGAGAGTCCGCCTGCCGATGCAGGGGATACGGGTTCGTGCCCCGGTCTGGGAGGATCCCATATGCCGCGGAGCGGCTGGGCCCGTGAGCCATGGCCGCTGGGCCTGCGCGTCCGGAGCCTGTGCTCCGCAACGGGAGAGGCCACAACAGTGAGAGGCCCGCATACCGCAAAAAAAAAAAAAAAAAGAAAAAAAAAAAGGACATTGTGATATTGCATACACACCATTCTTTCAAGAAATTTTTCTGTCAAAGGAGAGAATAACTCTAGGTTGGGGGTGGGGAATGGAGTTAAATATATATATATATCTTTGTATACTGATGGTATGATGGTAATGGTACAGTTGAGAGAAATGTTGATAATTTGATGATGAAGCACACAGGAGAATTGCAGGAGTGAGGTTCCTGAGTGGGGACACAGCAAATGAGATCTAGTGAAAATGTGGAGTTTGACTTTAAAAAGGAGCATTTAGAGTTTATTCTAATAGGAGGAAAGGAAAAAATGTCTGTACAGATTCTAGAAGACGAATAGATGTGATGATGGGAGCTTACAAAATTCTTATTCTCATGGTTTTCATGACTTCAGTGAAAGAGAACTGAAATAACGAACAGGGAAGAGGTTTTGGAGGTTTGAGAAGAATATGAAATAGAGAGGAAAGAGGAAAAGTAAAAGTAATACAATTATTCTGTATCATTAAATGTTCACTTGAGTAAATGCCACAAAGTTAAAGTGAGAAAGAGATTTGTACACATTTTTTTTCCAGCCACATTTAGCAATTTGGGTACAGGAATGAAGGAGGTATAGAGCTGTTTTTAACCAGAGTGAGAGTTTTGCTTAGCAAATTTAGCCAAGAGAAAGCCAAGTGAATTGAGATCTATGAAAGATGGTGCTCATAATAATTGATCATGTAAAACTGAGAATGTTTGAAAGAGAATGTTTATAATACTTGACTAAGGTGAGCATATAGGGAAGCAAAAGCATGATGGGTGAGGGGTGGTAGGATAAGTGGATTATAGGTCTTGTGGGAGGGGGTGTGTTGAATGATATTTGAGAGCCGAGGATTTGAGAAAGTGATCTGGAAAGACAGGATGTGATGAGTATACAGTGGGTCTAGAGTGTGAACATAGAGTTTAGTGACTGAGTCAAGGTGGAAGAAACTATCATTGGAGGGAGATGGTCAAGGAGGCAAGACTACTGGAAGAATTTCATACCTAAATACTGAAATGACTCAGACTCAAGGAAAGAGTTATGGTGGAGTGAGCTGGGAGCTAAAGCTAAATTTTAAAGATTGAGGAGAACCCCAAAGTCCTTGAGATGACTGAAACAAAAAAACAGAAGCAAATGGTGTAGCGTGATGACATTTATATTAGAGCAGGAAAGGCAGGTGTTGGGGAGCATAGAATAGTATGTAAGTGGCAATGAAGAGCAAGGATGAACCTTCCTTACCTTCACCATTTGAGATACAGGGCATGCAGGGCCTCTAAAGGAACCACATTTCAGCAAGAACAAGAAGATAAAGGGAACTTTCAGAGAAGTTGTTGAGGACAATGGAGGGGTTTTGCTAATGACAATCAGTTTTAGGAGTCAGGGAGCTGGCAACTAAAAGGTAGATGTAGAGAGCTGTATAGAGATGAGAATGCGGAAAATGAACTATGTTCTGGGAATCTAGTTTGTGACTGACAAAAGTAGTGATAAAGTGAATAAATAGATGAGTCCTGATGAGGAGGTGAGTGTTTGGAAGTATGCAAAGTTTAGAATCTATGGACCTCTCTTCATCATCTTAATGGAGGTGTGGGGACCTCAATCAAGGGATGATCTAACTGCATAGTTATCCATATAACCATAAAGTCTTTGACTTTTTTCTTTATGGCCAAAAGTCCTTATTGACAAATTTGTTGGCTTCTCTAGGGGGCAAGCTCAAATACGTAGCAGGCACCTCTAAGTTTCCATTTCCCCACTTAAAATAAATAATAACTTCCCATAAAATAAATTATAAAATAACCATAGTTTTGGCACATGAGTGAGCAGAAGCCAATTGTGGGGTTTTACTCAGAGCAGTAATAGTAGTGGAAGTCTGTCATCTCTTACCAAACCAGTTAGTGGTGAAAATAAAACTGCTCTGAATACAACCCTAGGATTGCCCCTGGCAGCTTCTTTCAGGCCTTCCTGGACCTCTCAGCATCATTATTTCTTTGGACCACTTGGCAATTTAGGAATACCCTTCCTTTTGGGAATTTCTATTGCTGTCTCCCTTCCTGCTGCCTCTTTCTGAGTCACCTTCCTCGTCTTCTGAACCTCATCTGTCCCTTAAATAAACTGTTGGCATTCCTAAAATTTTCTACTTGGTCTCCTTCCTATTTTATTCTGTGTCAGGGATCTGAATCTTAAATGCCCTCAAGGGACAGAATGTCTCTCCTTCCGCCAAATCATCCTCTCCAATGTAAATCAGAGGGACTTTTTCAAAAACCAAAAACTGATAGTAAACATCCAGTACTCAAAACATTTAATGACCTCTTTTTACTACTAAGCAAGTCTTTTTTCCTTAGCGTAATGTTGAAGGTTATATGCAAATTTGACTCTGTTCTTCCTGGGTCTCATTTTCCATCACTTTTTCTCTTCTTAGGGGTCCCTTAACTGTCACCACATTTATCAACACACAAGTTGTGGGTTCTACTATACACTTGTGTTCCTTCAGTTTTTCTTACACTATTTCCTTTACCCCCAATATTCTTTCCCCTCTTCTCCATTTGTCAGTCAATCCAGTTCAGAGAAGACTTCTTTTGTGAGGTCTTTTGGAGGAGCATCTCAACTTTCCAAATTGCCCAATACTTCCTGTTTGCTATCATGACAGTCTACTTACACTTCCAATATAGATGTTTTCAGAGTCTGCTTTTTGTTACACTTTACCTATTCATTTAAATTCTTCTTGTTAAAAAGAAGTGAGATAATTGTCATTAAATCTGCATGTGTGTGTGTGTGTGTGTGTGTGTGTTCTCCCTGTCTGAGCACCCTCTATTAGATTATTAGTTTCTCCAGGGCAGTTTCTCATTCCCTCAGTACTTTACACTGTGCTGTGCATATAACTGGTGTTAAAGAAATGTTTATTCAATTAAAATATGACAGGGAAAAATCGAGGCTGGCAAGGAAGAGTGAATGGCCATCAGCTGAATAAGGAGATGTCAGTAGAATGTGAGTTCCACAAAGATAAGGATTTTAAACTGCTTTGTCTTTTGAGAGTGCTGTAAAAATTCATTGAATGAAAAAGACTAATATAGGAGATTTCACACTTATATCTCAACACTTAACCTTGAACAACATACAGGAGTTATATGAAGGGTGAGGTTTGCTACATCCCGATTCAAGTTCACTTTTCAGAAATGGTGTCTACTTTTCTCACAGTCAACCTCAAAAAAAAAAAAATCTGAATATACATAAAGGAGAAAAATGTTTTCCCAAGCATAATATTACAATAAAGGAATTGTTCTTCTTTTTACCAAACTTTTAGGTTTAAGGAATGCTCCTTAATTCTATTCAACTTTTTAAATCAATCACTCTTGTGCTGGATATTTTTAAATGAATATGGCACTTTTGCATGGATCCATAAATAAACAAAACGTGCACAGCTTTGTTTATGTTAGGAACCTTCTGCTAAGTGTTGCTTCTATTTATTTACTTTTAAATTATGCCAGATTTCTGCAAATTTGAGTCAGTTTGGGGATCAACTTGAAATTTTAAAGACTGGCTATGTACTTTGCTTCTGATACCTTGCAAACCTATTAAAGTAACAGTTTTAAGGGCCAGCAGAAGTTATAAGAGGAAATTATTCATGATGGACTTAATTATGGAAATAGATGCGTCATACTACAAAATTTTTACCATTCCTCTTAATTTATTTTAACTTCCTCATTCTTTTTGTTTCCTCCTCTTATCCAGAGTTTTTAGCCCCGTCTCTTATATCTTAAGGTCAGATGTTACCTGATTTGTGTAGCATAATATACAATTTTGAGACGAACCTGAAGGATTCTATAAGGGTATGTTGATATATCAAAACTTTGTGCAGAAAGTCATGTTGCTAAAAACAAGCTCTACTTACAGACATTCATGGCTGAAATTATAATTCACTAATTCATTCATGATAAAGAGCCGGTGTCCATAAACTGACTCCCTCTTATCATGTGTAATTTGGCATGAGTCATGAGATTTAGAGTTGGTTAGCTTTTCTCAGAGAGCAGAAATGAGAAGATGGAGTTGAATAAGGCAACAATAGACACCGATACTTGTCTCACAAACATCCATCTAATCCCCCTATCTGCTTCTTCCTCTCTCTTAACTGAACCACCATTATGTTCAGGTATTTCCTATCCTCCACACTGGCATGTGCTTCAAGATGATCTCATCTCTAGCTCCGGGGATAGTACATACTTATAAAACTAAGTCAATCTTATTCTCTTTGAGAGTGGTTGGTTTAGGTGTGGGCATGTGACCTAATTTTGGCTAATGAGATCTTCATTGAAATCAACCTTAGTGCTTCTAGGAAGTTTTATCTCTAGAGAGATAGACACAAAAAATGATAGTCACTTTCTTTCCTTGAATGTTTTTTGTGCCTGCATATGATGGCTGGAACTGCTGCAACAGTACCTGTGAGGGAAGTCTGCCTGAGGGAGGAGCCAAAATAATGGGGATGACAGAGCAAAAGAGTGGGAAGAACCTACACCACCCATGACACACTGAAGCTTCAGATTGTTCCTGCCTGGAGCCTGCCCTACCTGGGACCTCCTCATTTAAGCCAGTTTGAGTCATTTTATCTTACTTGTAGTCCATAGAAATAAGACAACTTTCCTTCTCGCTATGGTTAAAGAATACATTTATATTATGTTTTGTATAAGGAAAAGATACAGATACCTAGATTTCTTTTGGAAGTACATTAGTGACAGTAACATAGCTAGAGATTAGCTTTCAATGGACAATGTTCAAACTTTGGACGTTTGAAATTTGGTAAGGAAAGAAGTGTAAATCGATTAGTACTGCCATTGGGTAACAGAATTGTTTCTTTTTCACTAATATAAGGTAGCCAAAATTAAAGGAATAGCATAGCTTTCAAAACAGAAACACTCAAAAGGAAATGCTATCAAATCATCATGCATTCTAAAAGAGCTAAGTTACAAATAGGTAAAAACAACTGCTCTTTTAAGCATTGCTACCATTATAAAATGTTAGCAGTTAGCAAGAGACTAGGGTGTGAACAGTGGCCTCCTCTTTTAAAGAGTAGTTTTTCCCAGAGAAGGAAATATAACATCATTATGACTATCCAATATACATTACTGTTTTAGTCATTTTAATTTTCAATTAAATACAGCTCCTGTTTCAGCTGCAATGAGTTAAAACAATTAAAATTTTCATATTATGTTCATCCTATTTGTAAAGTAGTTCATACTGGAATGTGTTTTAGGTGAAAAAAGGTCCATGACAAAAAGTGGGTAAGGATAAACTTGAATATGACTTTTAAGCTCAGTCTAGATACAGTGTTGTAGGATATAATTTCAAAAATTGGATGCCAATTTTTCAATACTAATTAAGGTAGCTTTGACATTCACTGCTCTATTTAATTGACTTATAGTTGGGATACCGACCAGGCCATTTTTGGTCCCTAGAATGCCTTTATGCAAATGAAACCCACCAGAACATGGCTTGGCAAGCAGAGCAATAGGCTGGATTCCAGCTCCTTCTTGTCCATTTGGCCAGGCATTGTTGTGTGGTGAACAGCCAGCACAAGTGTACTCAGAGGCCCTGGGTTGCAAATTCCAGTGTTTAGGTGGACAAGTGTTAGACAATAGGGAGCACTGAGAATGGGCAAGCTAGAGACCCCATCTAAGCATAGTTCCAGCTATTGTTTTCAGGAGGGAATGTAGACACAGTGTTTTCACATCTCCCAATTTTTGAAAGAGGCTGGAAGTCTAATGCAGTTTATTTAACACCATGGACACAAGCAAAAGGAGTGTGAGGCCCAAATTTAAATTGTGGACTGGATGCTTGTGACTCTGGCTTAAAGGAAGTGCATAGCCATAGCTGCTTACTCAGATACCATGTTTATCCTGATCCTGTTGGGCTCAGGAATGTTTGAGCTCCTGGAGGTGATGGTGCAAGTGAGAGATGTGGGGCAGAAGCCATTTGTCATCCAAGA
The DNA here is from genome assembly GCF_964341445.2 of Mesoplodon mirus. Lineage (NCBI taxonomy): Eukaryota > Metazoa > Chordata > Mammalia > Artiodactyla > Ziphiidae > Mesoplodon > Mesoplodon mirus. Next base: position 158,556,285 of record NC_138977.1, read on the forward strand.
TAAGTCTCAAGTAGGAGAGACCATAGATATAAATATGGAGGGCAGGGGAAAAGGTAATAAATGTGATATTAATTGAAGAAGAAAGAAAAGGAGTGTATAAAATTAAGTACTATGTAGGTAGAAGGAAGTTGTGATTTTCAGGTAGTTTGCCTTTTATAGTACTATGCTACTAAATAGCTCCAACACTTTGCTAACATTAATTAAACCTCACAAACCCTTGAGATAGGTAATGACTATAATTAAACTGATATTCTGGATCCGTACAATGAGACTTAGAATGCCCAAGGTCATAGTCAAGATTGTGTGGCCTAGTTTGGCAGACAAATTACATGTTCTTACAATGTATTACTCCTCTGGAAGGAGCTTTTCTAGCTCTCTCTTTCAATCTCTCTCTCTTTCCATGTTAGATTAAGAAGATATAATGATAGGATAAATAAACTTGATCACTGAGAAGTTAAACTGCAAGTTGATTAGGGAAGCTTAAAGACAATATGGAAAAATAGTTAAATGAACAATCCATAGTTCTAAACATTTATAATATGCAAATTCTAATTAATTGCATTTATTTAAAATATTTCCATTTAAATTGCTGGTTTAGCTAAATGCATCAAGAAATCAAGAAATTAATGCATGTAAAGCTCTCTTTATACTATACAACAGTTTAGAAAAGACTGTCATTAGTTTGAAAAGAGAACACAACAGACAGACAGAAGGAACTCTTCTTGTTGCTATAACTACAGCATAACAAAGGTCAGCACTGGGGAAAATTAAAAAAAAAAGAAAACTTTCCTGGATTGAACGTTAACTACTGAGGGATATTATTCTGAATTTTTCCTCCCAATAGAGAAAGATAATAATCCTTTATACTGAGAACAGTTAATTGAAGATAAACCAAACAATGGTAACCTACATTTTTAAAAATCAAGCATAAAGAATTGGTTTTGATATGAAATCTTGAGAGTAATATTAGAAAACTGAGCTTTTGCAAATAGGGGCATCCTGGTTACTTTGGAAATCAAAATCTAAGTACAGGAGAAAACAATAAAAATCACAAACATTTTATGAAAAATCTTTCTTGTATTTAATGTGGCAAATCAAAAAATTTCAATTAACATTATTTAATAGAAAATAGTTTATGATTAATTTCAGAGTTGTTTGACAGAGCTTAAAAAGTATGACTTTTATAAGCCAAATTTTATGTCTCTAAAAAGTAAATTTTAGAAATAACTTCATTATTAAAATTCTTTGAGTTTTTTTGTTTGTTTGTTTTGAATAACTGGGCAAGTGTTGTCTGGTAATTTGAAGATTCAGTAGGCTATTTATAAAATGTCCAGTTTCTGCTTATAGATTCAGTTTCCACCTTTGAGCTAAGGAGAACATTAGTTACTTGAGTTACTGGGTTTGAAGTTTTGACTGAAAATAAGGAGAGGGATTGAGAGAGGAGACTCTGTCACTTGCTTTCCAGTGTTCTGTAAATCCTGTCAGATACAACTTGTGTGCAGGGAGAATGGCTGAAAGCACAAGGAATGATGCTGCCACATTCTGGACTGCTCTCCTGGAAACAGGGATGCTGTGACACTGAATGCAAGTTGACAGAGCTAAAAGAAGTGTTTTCTGGTCAGCTCTTAATTGTCAATTTCATAAGATTCCCAAGCTTCATATTACTTTATCATTACTGATCTATCTTAAGAGATATACTTTCAAGAAAGCATACAGGTGATTCCATGCCTAAGGCAAATTTTCCTGGGAGAAAAGTCAATGAAGGGTGCCTTGATATTGCTAGGCAGAGGAAAGAGAGACCGAAAGGAACTTGGGGCTCAAACTGCAAATTTGTGTTTATATCTGTGAGTGTCTGGAAGCTACTCACCGTGACTTGGTGGTTTTGTTTTGTTTTGTTTTGACCAAAATTGACGCATTATTTCCTTCATGAGTAAATAGTTTGAAAAAAATCTGGAATGTTATTGCTTGGGTTTCCTAATAATCCAATGAACAAAATATACCGAATATTTATGGTAAAATACAAGGAAGCCCATATCTTATCAAAATCAAGCCAAATTAGGGAGCCTATAGAAGAAGTGTTCTTCTGGAGACTTTTCATTTCTAGCCTATTGTTATTTCATTTGTATGGATTTCCGCATTTGGGGACAACTCCTATTATACTGTCATGGAGTATTAAAGATGTAATTTTATAGAAACGAAAATTTGTATAATAAGAAGGAGTGCCGTGAAGAAATAAGAAATGGCCTAGACCAAATTAGATCTTCCAAAGAACAATTCCAAAAAGTAATGCTCAGGTTAGCATTTGGTAAATATCGGTCTAGTGTCCAAATTGTATGTAAAAACAGATGAATGTATGTACTCGATTAGCATACTTGATTTGAATATGGTGCTAATGAGGCCACGGTAATGGGTTTAACCCTGTGAACCTATTATTTTCATTATCCTCAACAGTTACGGATTTTATCCCTAGGAGTGGTCAGCCATTCCATAAACGCATCCTGCTAGTCATTAGAAAGTCAAGGCAAGAGAGTGTACATAGCTTAAGACAAATTTGTTGTTGCTAGAAAACAGCTCAAAGCACATGACCTGCTGTTGGCAGGTTAAGAGTACCAGCTTCGAATATGAAGGTCAACACTGTGATAATGATGTATCGATATTTAATTAAAAGTGAAAGAAAATAACGGGTTTGAAGAATATTGATTTTAAGGACTAATTTAATCAAATTTCACTTTGTTGAGTCACTAAGAAAATCTCTGAAAATTTCCTTAAAATGTTCACTTAAGGGATTTTAAAATATTATTGCATTATAAAAGAATAATTCATTATAAGCAAAAAGTCTCTTTTATGTAAATAATAATACCTTCATCTTAGCTTATGGTTCTTTATTAATTAGTTTTTTTTTTTTTTTATCTGGTGATGGTAAGGTGATGGACATTTTCTTGATAAAGTGGATCTGCCGGAGTAGAGAGTTCTTGCCAGGTGTAATAGGAGACGAGATTCAAAACATGGGGCCAATTGGAGAAGAGCTTTGAATGACATTTTACAAATTTTCCATTTTTATCCTATGGACCATGGGGAACTTACTTCTACATTTTGTGTATGCTACTTTCCTCAATGAGCATGGCACAGAACGTTAGAACCTTCCATGTGTCAGGCAATGTATGAGCTGGGACATGAAGCTGAATAAGACACAATCCCTGATATCAAGGATCTCCAGTTCTGGTAAAGAAGACAAATAAATAAAAATCCCAGATAGCTATAGTTAGCAAAGAATTGAAGACATTATTCTGCATTTGTTTTATTGACATATTCCTCCTGCAAAGAGAGTGGTTATTGTATTATTATCTACAGACTGAATTACTATGGAAAGAAGCAGTCCTCAGATACTGTGAACAGGAATTGGGAAGCTGGATTCTAGGATGTTAGGTGAGAGAGCTTCACACACCTTTCCTAACCTGGACAGTGAGTAGTTTTTATGACTAATAGGGTACACATTATTGGTGGAGGGATTAAAGCTTACCTCTGGGTTTTGAAAACACCAGCAGACAAGCTGCTAATGCCTAAGATTTATCTCTAAGTCAGTTTATTTTAGATTTATGGTATTTCCTCTGCTTGTGTTACTTCTGCTTTCTTTATTCTTTAGTAAATTCTTGTTTGACTATTTTATCCATAGCTTGGCTGTCCTACAGGTATTTAAGGAAACATAGTTTGTTCATAGTTGCCAAACTTTCCCCAAAGTCATTAAGACTGCTTTTAGTGGTAATCTCTAAGGGTGGTAATCAGCAAAAGTGTTCTCAAGGGAAGAGGGCTCTTACAGTCGATTCATGGCTGTGTGGGCCAACTTAACCTCTGCAGCAGGTTATTCTCCTTCCAATGTTACTCTTGGGGGAAAATGCCAGCTGTCCACCAAAACTCTTTCTCTACTCCACAGTAGTAGAGTTTGCATCTAGGAAGTAACTGCCCCGCCATCTTTGCAGCTAGTCATGGCATGTGACTGGTTCTTGACAATTGTCAGTGAGCTGTGGTGCTGTGGGTCACTTCAAGACCAAGTCTTTAAGAAAGGATCATGCCCCATTCATGCTCTTCTGGTCATTTGATGTAGTTGATGAGCAGTCCCTCAGGGATGGCAAGGTCCCAGAATGAATCCATGGATCCATGAATCACTCAAGGAGGAGAGCCATCCTCTGATCTGAAATTCCCACCCTGGACTGTGACATGAACAACAAATATACTTCAATTTTTTGCATTGACACATTTTGAAGTCTATCTGTTACAACAGATAAACTACCTTTTTAGAGATTCTGGATAATGATGACAATATTGATCATGATCATGATGAAAGCAGCCATGCTTTAGAGATATTTCACAGCACAACACAAAATTTCTGCAGAGTAGGGACACTTCTTCAAGTGATACTCAAGTTGATCTTTCCCATGAAGATATCAATGAAGCCCCTGTGCTCCTACTTCAGGTCATAAAATATACAGAGTAAAGTACAAACCATTTTCGGGAATTGGAAGCTGTAGCAGGCATTTTGCAAAGAGAATGAAACTTAAGTTTTAGTACTTTATAGAACTATGAATTCCGAAGTAGAGTTAATACAGGACTAAGTGTCCTCAATGATTTACCTAAAAAACCTGACACATCATTCTGGAGAACACAATGGAGAACGTGGAATAATGTGAGACATGGTAGATATGTAAGTGGTAAAACTACTATATATAAAAAAAATAAAGGATATGAGGTATCCCAGACCGGAAGAGAGATGTTTCCCTTTATCACATTTGGCTAAGGATGTAATCAATTCCCTAGCAGAAAGGCAATGGTTGTTATATCCGAGGTATGCAGTATATTGTCTAAAATATATTCTGTATATCATATAAATGAGGGGCTTATGATCATAATTAAAGTTAAGGTTCTAGTATGCAGAGAGGGTTATTGATTAATTGTTGATAGTAAGACTAGAGTAGAGGTTATAAGCATAAAGTTTTGGAGATACTGGATTGGGTACAAACTTCAGCCCTATTACATACTAACTTTTTGACCCATGTAAGTTATCTGATATCTATGGGCCTATTATTTCCAGTGGAAATAATACTAACTGCTTCATAGGGTTATTTCAAGGACAAAATAAACTACCTGCAAATTACTTACTACAGTGTCTGACACAGATGGGTCATTAATAGTTGCTCTTATTAATCATTAAGACTGAGTGTTCAGAGTTTTCCCTTTATCAACTAGAAAATAAAATTATTTGGAATTTAGAGCTTATTTTCTCTCATTTGTTTAAAGTTTCATCTTGAAAGTGAGCTTGAAGCATTCTGAAAAGAAAAGCAAGTTTGGCATAAGAGAGCATGATATTTTTATTTGATTTTAAAAATTGTTTATTTACAAATTCAAAACCTCTAACATTGGACTACTTCAAATATTTTGAAAAGATGTTTAAGAATCTACCATCTTTCCAGTATAATGAGTGTAGGCGCTCATTAAAAAGTGCCTACATTTTGCTGATAAATTTCTTATGATGTTCAGCTCAAAAAAAAAAAATCAACTGGAAAATTCCCTTCTTTGCTTTCACAAAGCATTGACAAAAGTATAAAAATATCTTATCAATGAACTTAAGTAATTATTAACCACCCAGTTATTTTGTCCATAAATGCCAAATAACTGATTTGATTGATTTTATAACCAACTTATTCTATTTTTTTAAATTACAAAACATGCATCTTAATCAATGAGTCACAAAACAATTTGCACCCTATTTCAATAGTTGCCCACTCTTGGTACAGCACCTGCATTTCTGCACACCACGGTTCCTAACATCTTATCAATAATCAGTCCTCCAGAGTTGGTGGAATCTTGATATGGTCAAGGTCGGTCTTTTGAAAATTCAAAAACAAAATGATTTAAAATGTCTTTTCAGCATGTTGTTATTATAAAAGAAACAACTCATTATTATACTTTTCTTCCTTCTCTGAAAATATATTATTGTATTATTCTAGAGTACAGTTTTAATTTTAATACAGAACTTTTACTTTTCTTTATAAGACCAATTTAAACAATCTGAATTTTTTCCTTCCTACTTCTGTAGCTTATTATGAACCACTATATTTTTCTTTAAAAGTATCCAAAAGATTCATATTTTTAAATATTTCAGATAAATATGAGCACAGTTCATTTCAATAGTAGGATAGCATGTAGCCAGGAATATCTCATTTTCTTTAAGGCAGCAGTGAAGAAGTTAATTCATGGCTGCATTTATGAGTGAGTTTTATTTATTTTTGACCTGTGGTAAAAAGATTTATCTTTCAATTATGAAACTATTTTTCCCAAGTGTCAAGAAGTCATACTAGTATAAAATAGATTAATGTAGCTATAAAAGTAGTTTTTGTTTAAGTAAGTTTGTAATTAAAAATAGGGTAGTAAGTTAAAAATCAGATTTAATCATTGGAACTACCAGATAGAATAGTAAAAGAATGGGGTTGGGGAAGCGGGGGGAGGAGAGAAAGAGAGGAGAGAGATTGAGATTGATTTTGAGATCGGTCAGGCTACACACATCACCAATTTTTTTTACATTCTGGCATAATAATATTTCACAGATCCGGACAAGCAGAACACCAATCCGTTTTCCCTTACTTTAAAGATCTAAATGATCATAATTTTAAAAAAGTCTTCCTGGGTACATCAGGAGTATTATTTAAAAGCCATGCGGTAGGGTGTGAAATAAGAGTATTCTTCAAACAAACACGACCTTTTCTGTTTCTTGTACTGCTCTTCTCAACCCAGCCAAAAAACCCAGACAAGTTTATTTACACACACACCCGCACACGCACACACACACACCCCACACGTAGAGAGCGAGAGCGAGAGCGAGAGAGAGAGAGAGAGAGAGAGAGAGGCGGAAACGCCCTCTTTCCATCCCTTCCAAACAATTATCTCCAAGAGCAAAAGAAAATAATCAACAGCCCTCTGTGCTGGGCTGGGCGGCTGAGCCGGAGAGCGGGGCGCCAGGAGGGAGGGCGATCGGCAGGCGAGCCGGGAAACGTGGCTCCTCCGGCGAGGAGAGGATTTGTGAAGGGGAGCGCCGGCCCGCGTGCGCCTCTTGTTCCCCGTGTAATTTGCAGCCAATCATCAGTAGGTGTCCGCGTCGCTGCGTCCTCCTCACCTCGGCGCCGATCACCCCCCCGCCCCCGTCCCCCGCCTCCCACCTCCTCCCTCGCCTTTCTGTCTCTCCCGCTCCCCTCCCCCCGCAGCCGCACACACGCACACACACAAACAGAGAGAGAGAGAGAGAGAGAGAGAGAGAGAGAGAGAGAGAGAGAAAGGGGGGCAGAGGGAGAGAGAAGAGACCGAGAGAGAGAGGAGAGGAGAGGAGAGGGGGAGAGAGAGAGAGAGGAGAGACTCCCCGGCTCCCTCCCACCCTCGCACACAGCGACTGGAGACGGACGGAGAGCAACGCGCTGGGAGAGGAGAGACCACCGAGAACAGCCCCGCGCTCTCACACATACACTCACACTCGGCTCTTTCCTCTCCCCCCACCTCCTCCTCCTTCCACCCCCACCACTAACACCATCTCCTCCTCCTTCTCTCTGCAACAAGAAAAAAAAAAGCCATTTACAGGTATTTTTTTTTTGATCCGCATATTTATTTATCCCCCCGTCCCCAACAGTTTGTTTACAAGTATTAAAGTTGTAATTGGGAGCTGCCAAGACACATCTGGATTTGTGTTTCTTTGTGTTAGGGGGTGATGTGCAACTAATTAAAGGCAGACTGGCAGCGTCTGCAAATTCTAAGGCTCCCCAAATAAAAAGAGACTGGTAAGTGATTGTTCTTTCTCTTTCTCTGGCTTTTTGCTCTTAAATGTTTGCTGTCCGTTGGGATTGTAAAAGTAGATTATTAATGCTGGACTCCAGCGATAAAAGGCGTCGCTGTATTAATTTATTAATTAATCTGCACCCGCCCCTCCTCCTGAATGTTAAATATGACCTTTGATCTCTATGTCTCTGGTAGACCAGACATACAATATTAGGCATGTACAGTCACATTGTTTAAAGGCAAAACAGGATCATGAAGTATGGATGTCTAATTTAGCTTTGGAATAGGACTATAGTTATTTGTGTGTGTTTTATTTCGTTTTTTAAAGAAAATCCAAACAATAGCTGTGGTTTAGGTACCTTTTTCACGCTCCAAGATGCATTGATTAAACAATAATGACCTGGATGCTGGGCACAATCATTTTCTACAGTTTCTGGTGGCATTAAACCTTGAGGAGGGAAGGGGGAGGTGATGGTAATAAGGAAAGCTTCTTTTTGGAGACACCAATCTAATACTCGGAAAAAGGGACACTAAATTATTTCTTTATTTGGAACAAGGTCAAAAGACTAAAATGTTGAAATTTTTCCCTCCACTCAGTGTGCTGGTATCTAATGCATGGTTGGCATAACTAGTTTTTACTGAGTAGCAGTTATTATGGTCTTGCAGTTACAATGTGATTCGCAGAAACTGAAGCTATATGCATATTCTTGCTGTGTCTTCCCCCACCCCCTTCCCAGCATCAAGAATATTTAGCCAGGAGCATTTTGGGGGCACCCTTTGTATTGCCTTCAGACCTCTGAAGGGAGCAGTTTTCCCTAATGCGAAACCACAGAGGTGGTTCCTGAATGATTAGGGACTTGCTGTGATTGAAAGATGCCTGCTAGCTTCTAATCCAGCCTGGGGTGAGGTTCCTTATCTTGATTTACTTTGCTTAATAGGGATTTGTTTACATAAACCCCTCTTTTTAGGGCACCTCATCATCAGGTCTTGAAGTTTTTGCACTTGGAGTTTGGGCATAAATGGTTCATTAATCTAATTATAAGCATAATTGCTATAATTGATATCCATTTTGAACTGAATATTTGAGACAGACTACTGGGCCCCCATTTAAAATTCCCTGAACTCCACATTCTAGACCAATATGTGGGCTTCAGAAGATGTCACAAAAAGATATTCTGCCCCCCCCCCAAAAAAATCTGGAAACAAAGAAACTGTTTTTTTAGGTTTATATACACTTTATGTTTTTGCTTTACTTCTCAAAAGGCTGTGATGTACCTCTCCCTCTGTGATAAACAACTAAAATACCTCTTCCTATGCATAATAATGGCCTGTAAGCAAAGAGATGAATGCAAATACCCAGTTAACATTAAACTTTCCTATAAGACAGAGCAAAAGAAAAAAATCATTTTAATGATTATTTCTTCATGGAACACCTTAAATGATTCCCCCCTACTTTTACTCAATGTAAAAAAATCAGTGACTGTAAGAGATCCTCAAAAAGTCCATGCTTTCCTCTTGTCTTGGGAATAGACTGGAGTCTCCATTAGAAATTATTGTAAATATTCTTACAGAGACTGCAGGCACTTGGTTTAAAACGTTTGACATTTTTTGTATAATTAAATTTTTTTTTAATCTAGTCCATCTTTCTTTTCTTTCTTTTAAACAAGTAGAACACCACCCTCTTACCCCCTCCAAGCCCCACCACCAAATGGCTTGTACAATTGAGACCCGTCCTTGGTCCATTGAATTAAGACCCTAACAGAGCCAGCTGTGCTGGGATTCAAACTAATGACCGCAGACACAGAAGGACACTGTGGCAGCTGGTAGTTCTTTTCTCCCTGCCTCTTTAGTTCAGATTGTATGTGGGCAGTCTCTTAGCTCTCAGTTGTATTGTGTTTGCTTACAGTTTATACTCGGATGTATTGCAGACTTTCTCAGTACTTCATTTGCTAATTTCCTGTTCATTTTCCTCATAGGGCCATAGCTGTTTTCTACTTTAAAGCATTTGCATGCCCAGGCAGCACTTGTTCATACATTTCATAATGTTTAAATGCCCTCTGCTTATAGGTAGTATCGCCCTCCCACCCCTGATTTGCATGTCTTTAAGCACTCCAATTGCCCTTTTCCCTCGGCATTTGTCACCCCTGTCTTTCCTCTATCCCTGGGTATCCTGGCTATTAATACATTTTCTCAGGAGGGTTATAAGAATAGGGGGGAGGAGCCGTGGTGTGCTGTGGGGAGGGAGAGAGCGGGGCTGGGAGCGTGGGGGAAGGATGGGAATGGGGGGGGTCACGTCTTGATGATTGTTATGCAAACGACCTGACGAAGAATGTGGGAGCTTTCAGCGTCTGCGGTGGGGTAGTGAGGGAGGCTGTTTATTTATTTGTCGATCTTTTTCCTCGTGCTGCTTGTTGGAATGACTTTCTTTATTTTAGTTGTAACAGTTGGAGGATAATGCAAAGGAAGACGCTGCCTGGGAATTCACCGTCTGTGGAAATGCGCCCCAGAGAGGAATAAAGCAGTCCTCACCTTGCTCTCCCCACCCGGACCCACTTTCCCCTCCTGCCTCGGCCCCCACCCCGGCACCACCATCACCCCCTTCCCTCCCCCCCACCTTCCCCCCTTTCCCACCCAGGTGTCGGACCAGACGGTCCCCACTTCCACCCTGCACCCCTTCTTCCCCCCCTGTACCATGAACACCAATGTCTGCGTGGAGCCCGGGCCGAGCCCGGAGGCCCCGGGCTTGCCCAAGGAAAGCCACCTGCCCGAGGGGGCCCTGAACAGCCTTGTGGATTACAACTCGGAGATGGAGCGCTACCGCTCCTTTGCCACCTCCTTCTACAAGACCAACGGGGGCGCCTTCCCGCAGGCGGCCAAGATCGCGCGCATCACCACCCCCATCTTCCCCAGCAGCGCCGCCGCCGCCGCGGCCGCCGCGCGCATCGGCATGTCCCCCTGGAACTGCGACAACGCGGCCACCGCCGCCGCCGCCACCGCCATGCTCTGGGGCAGTGGCGGGGGCGGGGGCGGCGGAGGCGGCGGCGGCGGCGGCGGCGGCGGCGGGGGCGGCGGGGGCAGCAGGAAATCCTCCTCCGCCGCCGCCTCCTCCTCCGCCTCCTCCTCGGCGATCCTCCCCACCGGCGGTGGTGGTGGCGGCGGCGGCGGCGGCGGCGGCGGCGGCGGCAGCAGGACCAGCATGCACCACCGAAACGACTCCCAGAGGCTGGGGAAAGCTGGCTGCCCGCCAGAGCCGTCGTTGCAAATGGCAAATACTAATTTCCTCTCCACCTTATCCCCCGAACACTGCAGACCTTTGGCGGGGGAATGCATGAACAAGCTCAAATGCGGCGCTGCTGAAGCAGAGATAATGAATCTCCCCGAGCGCGTGGGGACTTTTTCCGCTATCCCGGCTTTAGGGGGCATCTCATTACCTCCAGGGGTCATCGTCATGACAGCCCTTCACTCCCCCGCAGCAGCCTCAGCAGCCGTCACAGACAGTGCGTTTCAAATTGCCAATCTGGCAGACTGCCCGCAGAATCATTCCTCCTCCTCCTCGTCCTCCTCGGGGGGAGCTGGCGGAGCCAACCCGGCCAAGAAGAAGAGGAAAAGGTGTGGGGTCTGCGTGCCCTGCAAGAGGCTCATCAACTGTGGCGTCTGCAGCAGTTGCAGGAACCGCAAAACGGGACACCAGATCTGCAAATTTAGAAAATGTGAAGAGCTAAAGAAAAAACCTGGCACTTCGCTAGAGGTCAGAGGAGATGATTTCTTGTTTCCCAGTCTCCCCCCCTCCCTCCTCACTCCCCTCTCCTCTCCCCTTCAGGGCTTCGTGTCTGGCTTCAAGATGCAGTACCCCTTTCCTGAAGCTTCATTCAGGTTGTAAGATACAGTTGTAGGTGGTTTGCGGAGGTCATGGCCTCTCCGCCACCCTCCCCAGCTGCACTTCGCCTGGAACCGCCCTCCATATGGGGAGGGCGCCCCTCCTTTTTAGCTCCGGGAGGAAAACTAATGTAATTGGTTTGAAAAATCAGAAGTTTCACATTCAATATGGTCAGAAATTTCCCTTGGTGGTTCAAAATGACCCCTCCCCCCTTATTATTATTTTTAAAAGCATCTCTGCCCAACGGGTAGGACACATCACATTCTATATACTTTTATTGGACAAGAGAGACTTATTAGTGGCCCAGTTGTAACAGTGAGGACACAGTTTGTGGCACACAAGCCTACATTCCCATTCACACACACACACACACACACACACACACACACACACCATTGAAACGGAAATACATTAATTCAAAAGGGGATTTTCTACCCTCTTCTAGGATAATTTTTCTCCTTACCATGACAAAATGTTTCTGTTTCCTCATTTTATTTTCTGCATACTTGGTGTTTTTCCGGAAAGTGGATATAGTATAGAAAGGTGAACACCATTTGCAGTTTTTAAGGAGAGATGACTTAGAATAGATAAAATTTGTAGTAGGTGATGGTAATTTTATTTAATAATGTCTTACATAGCTTAGAAACGAATGATTCCTAAAACTCAGTTACAAAAAATATAAATTTGGGGTTCTGCATTTAGCAGATTAAACATTTTGTAGTCACAAAATTGTTCTATACACCAAGCACTGTTTTGTTGGACACACTATTTGGTCAATAATAGTTTCTTTTTCATATATGCCCTTAAAACAGACAACGTACAGATTATCACTAAATTAATTGTTAAATTAGGCTTTTAATTATGTTAAATACAAAGATTGATGTGTTTGGTGGAAATTTCATATGGTGACCTGATCAAAACAAAAAGGGAATAAATGAAAAATCAGAGGTAAATGGGTTTGGTGGTATATTTAGTAAAGAAATATAGAAAGGTAATCATATTTAGCCTCTTGATATAATTTACAGAGTAGATGGCTAAGTGTTCATATATAGGTGGTGGATTTAGCATTAGGGAATATTCAATGGGCTGGATTGTAGGCTGAGAGTGGTTCTCACAAGTTATCATCAGAGGAAAATCTGCACATTATTTTAAAAAATTGTGAATGTGGCTTAAAGGAATTTTCTCCAAGAAGGACTGGTCTTTAAAAGGAGAAGGGAAAAGAGTTAAAGATCTTTGCATGTTTGAACACAAGTAAGATACAGGTTTTTTTTTTTTAAGTTTTATTAATATAAGTCAAAGCAAATAGCACTTTGGAATTCCCTCAAAATCAATTTATATTGATATCATTATTGATTATGATCAATTCCATCAAAATATTGCATTGATTTCTCTTTATAAAAGAACCCATCTCTGATGAAAGTTTGACTTTACTCCAGGGTGGTTTATTACATTTCCTTTGGCAACTCTGCTTAAGCAAAGGTAATAGCAATTATAAAGGCGTAGGTCCATGTGTTTTCTTAGGTGGCAAAAATTAGTTTTTAGCTTTTAATGATCTTCTCTGGATTAATATAACTTCTCTAGGTCTCTAAGGCCCATGGGCAATTAAAATTCAGTTCATAATAAAGCCTCCTGTTATTGCCCAGTTGATAAGCACTACATAGCTTTTACTTTTTTTTCCTCTTGAACTATAGTATCTAGGATTATAAAATCTAGAATTATAGATTTGGTGTTGCTAAGTGGCCTTCATTTTTTGCTAGACTCACGCACTGCCTGCATCCCAATTTAGGGTATGTAGTAGATAGGACCACTGAATAATTCTCATTTATTTAGTAAGTAACCTCTCTGAACGAGTTTAATGTGAGTACCAAGAGGTTTTCTGCACAAGTTTCTATGCTGATTTATTAGTCTAAACAAATTTCATAAGTTTCCTTTTTTCTTCCTTTTGATAGTTTTCCCACAAACTTATCATGATCCTTAAGTTTCTTAGGCTTTTTGATCACAAAATTCCATAATTTTACCTTTTCTTCTCTTTTAAAATTCTGTTGATCTTCAGAAACTGGGGTTTGGATGGGAGGGGAAACACAGTTCTCTCTTTGTAGAGCTCTCTGAAGATGTTCTCCTAGCTATATACCCCTTCCTACCAGAGAATTGTTCTTGGTTCAAAGCTAAGATTATTAATGGAATGCAATTTGGCAGAAAGAAAGAAAAAGTTTTGTTTACTTTTAAATTTTAATTGGCCAAGATTCTATCTAGGTCATTTTAAAGCGGCAAAGGCAGCATGATTGCCTTAAGCACATGTGTAACCACACAGTTATGGTTGTAGGAAACCAGCTGGATGCATGTCAGAGTGACAGGGTTTACATGACTGAACCAAAGCTGGAGCAGTGGTTGTGGGATGGTGAAAAGTACCCCTGCTGACCTGCTTCCCTCTCTAATTTGGTTTCTGTAACTTATCATCATCTGTGGAGATGTTTTAGATGTCAGGTAGACTCCCTGGCTAAGGATAGTGATTTGGGGATTCATTATGGATATTACCTGTGGATTTCAGGTGTAAGTTCAGTAGCTAATATTTGTTGACTTTAAATTATGGACACCAATTAATATCTGGATTATAGTCATCACTACTATTCTTATTTATCACTTCAAGCCCCATGTGCTCTTCTTCCCTTTGACTTATTCTCATGCCAAATACTGGAGGTGTAATCAGATTCTCAGGGTGAGTAAACTGAAATTAAGACGGATTCACATAGATGTGTTGGGATTCTTGCCCACATTTTTTAAAGCCTCCCTCTGGCATTCCTTTTAAAACTGCTTTACTTATTTCCACGTTTTCCTGCTTAGCCTCATGTTAAGAGCATCTTAATTCCTTCAAAATATATTAATAAAATCACCCCTTTATAGTATTCCATATGATAACAATGCATATAAAACAAACTTAGTTTTCCTATGATATTGTGCACTGTATAGTTGCATATAAGACTATTCATTTAGTCAATTACTCTACTAAAAAAATTATCACTGATTATTCAAAGCAGTCATTACAAATTCTGTATGCCCCTGTGCAACAAAACTTATCTTAAAAACTTGTATCCTAAATGATCAATATTAAGTTCCCAGATATTTTAAGAAATATGATTACATAGTATGATAATACATTATATGACAGACCTTTGTCTCACACAAAGGTAATCTCATACAAAGGGAATCCTGTAGTTTTTATATTCACAGCAGTTACATTTCTGATACGAAGACCTAACCTTTTTTTAAATCTCTCAACCTGATATGACTCAAGGGAGAAAATTGTCCCGTGGGTAACCCCAGCCTCGTAGTCCCTGAACATTGTTCAGGTGACATGATTGATCTCTGTGGGACAGCATTAGAGACCACACAGATCTGGTTTCTCTCCCATTAGCTGATTTATGGAATTACATTAGTAAGCAGTGCCTCGGGAGACTTCCCTGCCCCCGCTCTTGGCTCTCTGCTGAGCGTACACACCGCTGCCACCCAGGCTTTCTGTGAGCTGGAGGCGGGAGTTGGAAGAAGAACGTTAGAGTGAAGAGACTGAGAAACTGGAAAGTCAGGAAAAAAGGATAATCTCATCTTTCTTTTCTTTTCTCTCTTTTAAAAATTTATCTGCTAAATGAACGGGCCCCAAATAATTTTCCACAAGTTACGTTGAGGTCCTAGGAGGTCTCGTGGAAAGCATCCAGATATTGCCCCACGCTTGGTAACTGGATTTCGAAGAGTGTTCTAAGGGAGGAGGGACACATTTCCTGTATACGACGTTAAGTTCTAAGAGCTTCAACCACACAAATGGCAATTGTAAAATTCTGGACAGAGCATTGTCTGCGATTTTTGCAGGAGGGTGGCACCTGCTTCCTCACCTTTTCACTTGTAGACCACACATAAAATAGGTGTGTCACTCAAACTCAGACTCTCTATGGTTAAATAACGAAACTGGTCAACAATTGAACATGTCATATAAGATTTAGAAGTTTGTGACAAAAAAAAAACTACAGGTAAAATACAGATGTTTCGTATCTTAAATTGCAACATACAACAGTTTGTCATTTTATATCATAGTTCAAAAATGGGTTTTCAGTTTTCAGTTTCAAGAATCAAAAACATCCCAGTATAAAAATACACATTTTTGTTTTAATCAAAAGGAAAGAGGAAACTTTTCAAGAAATTCAAACCAAATGATAGTAGATTAACACTAGAATGTAATATAGAAATAACATAGGGAAAATAGTCTGAATTTCATAAATGCTAAGGAAAAAAGCTCAGAAAAGTTCAGCTTTGACTAAAGGCAGAAAATAGATTTGTTGCCAAGACATCAAAGTGTAATTCAAGTCCAGTGAGATTGTTTCCATCACTAGATTTAATACAAGTTAGTCAAAGTTGTTTTTAAAAGAACCACACATTTTAAAATAATTCCTAAATGAAAATCATACCCCTTCTCATCCAAACATCATGCAAATTCTAACCAATCTTTTGGATGGCAATTAGGAATAGTAGAATTAAAGCAATTAAAAGCATTTGTAAATTATCCTATAAGAATGTTTGTCTGAAGTTCAGCCATCATTAAACAAAATAAAAATAAACAATCAAAAAGCCAATAACAACAACAAACTTTAGACTTTAATCATATAAAAATATTTGGATATTTTAAGTGAGAATGGAAGGTATATCTAGTGATGAAGGAAATAAAAGTTACTTGATTTTTAAACTTTTTAATGAATTGATTACTGAAGCATTGCTGCATATTTTGGTTAGTTTTAGTCAACTGTTCTCCTGGGTGAATAGTTAAGAATTTTGCACAGTGCAGACTTACAGATTGACAAATACAGGACAATTTAATAAAATAGTCTGTAAGACTAAAAACTGAAAGGCATGTAAGAAGACATGGGCATTTCATCCATATTTGTTCTAGAGTGCAAGGTTGGAGACTGAAGAACTGTCAGGGTGATCCTGGAGACACTGGTAGAATATTCCCTCTGGATATAAACATAAACCAAAAAACTACTGGAGTGTTCCCCAGGAACAGGTTGAAGTGTATCTTAAAAAAACTCATCTGAAGTAGTTGGTGCTCTTAGAACTTACTGTTCAATCTCAATTGGTCAGATTGAATATGTAGTTTACTTTTACCAGAAAACAATTGACTTTTTAATTTTGCTTTGGAAAAATGTACCAAAATGTCCTACTATCCAATAAGTTTCACAAGCCTGGATATGCTTCAGTCTCTTATATTTATTTTTATTCATATTTTACAAATATTAAAAATGAGCTCATTCATCATATAAAAATAACTACTTAAATTAATAGGTTAAATTCAAGATTTATTGAAAGGCCCATGTAAATATGCAAGTTGGACAAAGGACTACTTCTCTTTCAGTTTTCCTCTTAGTTTTAGATTAGTTTTTTTGTTTGTTTGTTTGTTTTTTGCGGTATGCGGGCCTCTCACTGTTGTGGCCTCTCCCGTTGCCGAGCACAGGTTCCGGACGCGCAGGCTCAGCGGCCATGGCTCACGGGCCCAGCCGCTCCGCGGCATGTGGGATCTTCCCGGACCGGGGCACGAACCCGTGTCCCCTGCATCGCCAGGCGGACTCTCAACCACTGCGCCACCAGGGAAGCCCTAGATTAGTTTTTAAAAAGCAAAAATGAACCCAAAATAATGGTAAAATCTTTCACCTTTATAAGTGTGATTTTTCAGTTACCAATTAGAACGTCAGATGATCTTGGCTGGGGAAGTAGAGCATTCTAGATAATATCATTTTTTTTTTTTTTTTTAACAAAAGCCTGTTTTCAAGACAGTACTTTCTTTGGTGGGATCAGTGTAAATTTTGAGGATTTGGTGCATGCATAATTGTATTCCTTCATTTGTTCTGCAGTGCTTCTGCTCGTTCTTAACATACTTTTTCATCTAGCATTTATGCTATTATCCTTAGTAGTTTCAAAATATTGAGGGAGGGACACACAGGTGGTTTTATCCTTCAGTCATATCTTGTTTCATCACATGCAAACACCTGTCCTGAAATTGAATTATTCTGCAGGGTAATCGAAAAGCCTCCCTCTAGTCAGCATCACATGTTTTTTGTTGTTTATTGAGTTATGTTGCAGCATACTTCAGATGCGACAGCCATTTAATAATGTTGAAGACTTAGCTCTGCAGGGGCTAAAAGGATCCCAGCAGGCTTGTTAACTTCTACTCTAAAACATTATGAGAAATATTTTTTTCTCTGTGAAACTTCAAGGCTTTCTCTTAATTTATTTCAAGAGCACAAGAATCCATAGCCAGGTATGAGAGTGAGCCTGTGAAATTTTTTTGGTTTTCAATTTTTTTGATCTTTAACCTATCTATTTCACGTTACACTTCTTACTCAGAAGACAGTCGCATAGCAAACAACTGCTTTTTCAAAGAACTAATAACTAAAGATGCATTTCTTTGGCTGATATAAAAGCAAATATAAATTATATTTAGAAAAAATAAACTACTAGTTTCTTGGCTTTTCACTTATTTTATAATTAAAAATAATATTTGGGCCCTTGTGGCTACATTTAGGTGATAGATTGTGGGAAGAGCCACTAGTTTCAAGTAACTTACCAGTTGAACAATATTAGCTACATCAGCATTACTTCTCTGAACTTTACCTCCTCAACTGTGAAATGGACATAGTAATACCAACCTTCACTACAACTTTTAATATTGTGTGTAGGTTCATGTTCTTTGCATACTGAAAGATGCTATACGATTTCTGGTTCCTAATTTAAAGTCATCAATAAAAAGTAGAGGAGAAGACAATTACATTTATAAATAATTCAGTATACCAACAAGTTATTTATGGTTATCAGAAATTAAAGCCCATGTAGACTCTTTTGTGGCTTTGAGTTTTCTGAATACTTGTTTTAATCATCCAGTTCACCAAACATCTGGCATGATTTCACTTGGAAAGAGATAAACCTGATAAACAAATCCTCCTTCCTCACCAAAGGAACACCACTACCATTAATTTCTGTATCTTTTAATACATTTTGTGTGTGTGTGTGTGTGTGTGTGTGTGTGTGTTTCAACTCAATACCTTTGTTTGGCTACTATTTCCTTTATTTGGACAGACACAGGAGTTGTTCTAAATGTGCATTTGTGAGTTTAAGAAAATTATTGTAAGAAATGGTTAAATGCTTGTCACAGATTCTGGTTGGAGAACATATTTACAAACACTGGAAAAGTGTAGAGTAACTCTTGTTTTTGAAGATGGGGTGTGTGTGTGTGTGTGAGTGAGTGTGTAGGAAGTTAAACAGGTAGATATACATTTTGAGATTAAAAAGTGAAGTGACTATGCAGATCTTTTTCTTTTTTCTTTTTAATAAGAAGAGAGTATTTATGAAATGAAGAAAGTTAGTGAGCAATAATAGAAAATGCTGTTGGTTTTCTGGGAGAAAATAGTGATAAGCCCTAAAAGACTTGGAATACTAACCAAGAAAGCTCTAAAAACGAAGGAGAAAGAGATATTCAAGCCAGGGTGCAATGCAGTATCTAGAAGAAGTTTTGTCAGGACAGGGTATGGACATCTGCTTTTCTGACTATAACTGCTGAAACAGTTATAGAAGTTTTGCAGAGAATGGAAACAATAAGGGGAGGAGATAATGTTTTCGTGCTTGACTCAATACATTTGGTTAGGGAGTCAGAGCTGAGTCTAAAGTTCAGTGGAGTGGCCGCTGAATTAGAGACAAGGAAAAACAGATTGTGTTTTAGCTGATGTTATTATGTTTACTTATGCCTTTGAAACATTTGCTAGGATAACTCGCGAGTGTAACTGAATACTTCCAAGATGGGTGGAAGATGGGATTCCATTTGGGTGTCATATTCATCTAAATTCATATTTCAGAGGACATTCTGGAACAAGTGAAGAAAAGTGTCAAACTATGGGGGAAACTGTGCTGAAAGGTCTGCTTCTTGCTCAAGGGCTTAAAAAAAAACTGGATGATTGATAGTATCAAAAGGATAGAGATCAAGTAGGATGAGCAAAGAAAGGGATAAATGTTTATAGAGCAGGAAGAGTCATGGGCATTTCTGTGTATTTCAGCAAATCTGGCAAATTCTGGAGAAGATGTATTTTCTTTAAAACTTTACAGAGTGAAAAGAGATGAAATAAATTTTTAAAAGAATAATAGACTAGATTTAATTGGAAATGATGATTATGAGTGATGGTGAATCAGTGGCAGAAAAATAACTGTGCTGGGCAAAGACTTTTCTATGGGAAATGTTCTTGTTTATAGGTTAAATGAGATCAGGGATGGTTTTAATGGAGTCAAGAATAAGGAAAAGAGATAAAATTCTCAGTTGTATGTAGATGAATGCGAAGTGAGATGTGGCATCTTCTCAGAAACACTCAGTGTGCTCTAATTGTCAGTCATGGAAAACAAAATAGAGAACACTAGTCTTTAAAATGCCAAAGGATATACATATTGGTTGTTCTATGTAAGGCTGCTATCCATAGAGTTAAATGTGTTATGAAGTGGAGTGGTTTTGGATTTTCCTCATGTGATGCTTTTCACATATACATGTTATTTGTATGGCGTGAAGTTGTGTTTTGCAAACTGCAGGTGACAACACATTAGTGGTCCATGAAAACCAATGTGTTGGCTTATCACCAGGATTTTTAGAAAGTAGAATAGAATGGAATGGAGCAGAAAATATATGAGTGTATCACATGTAGTAAGAGTACATATTGTTAAACTTTTGTTTCACTTATGTATGTACACATAAATGTATGTGTATGCATGTACTAGGCTGCTATGTAGAATGTATTTCCAACTGTTGGTTGCAGTCAAAAAAGCTTGAAAAACACTAGTTTAGTGACAGCCACAACACTATTGAACAAATCTGTAGTGAGGAAAGAAATTATATTTGTAAATGGAACAATGTTACCAAGATAAAGAGTAAAATGCAAATGTGTTTCTATAAGCAGTGTGTCTTTACTTCTCCTAGGCAGGTCTGTACCTATGAGGTATATTCATGAATTCATGGTATATACTAAACACATTGTAAACCCTTGATAAATTCAATTCAATTCAACATATCTTTAGGTAGGAACTGTTATTTTCTAAGATTTATAGTAAGTGCTGTGGATACACACACATACACACACACACACATCTTCGCTTAAGGAACTCAAACTTTTCGTTATTCCTAACTGCCTTTTTAAAATACCTATGTCATTCCCTAATTCTACATCTTAATCTTTCATCAAGATAATTAGCTCCCTACTTACACTCTTAATTATCAGCCCCAAAAATGGACACATTTCAAATGATATAATTGTAATTTTAGAAAACTCTGAAAGCAATCTCACACCTATTTAAAAGCCTTGGGATTCCTTAATTCATCCTTGGCCTAGTTGTTCCCAGATCTAGATAAGAAACATATACTGCTATCTGTGATTTCTACTTGGCTACCTCATGTGGTTATGTAGTGTAGTATTAAGTTTTCTATTAGTACTCCAGAATTTTTCAAGGAATAAGAAAAGAAAAAGGAATTCTTGCCTTGAACATACTGAGAATCTACAGTATGATTTGTTATTTCAAGCATATTTTACAGAGCACTGGAAACCCTTGTATGACCTGAATAAGAGAAAGAGCTATATTGAAAGAAAGAAAGGAAGGAAGGAAGAAAAGAAGAAAGGGAGGGAGGGAGAGAGGGAGGACAGGAAGACTGTAGTGTTATAGATTAAAGAGAAATGAGAAAGGAGCATGTTGGCAGAAAGGATTGTCATGTTCAAGGTCATCTTTTTGAGCCTGGTTTAAATAAGAAATTAGTAGAAATAGTTAATGCCTCAAATTTCTTTTGAAAGATGCCATGAGTCTGGGTTTAGATTCACTAGAACCACTCAGCATTTTTTCTTTTCATTTACCATAGTGGATAAAATAGTTTTATGTAAACTAACTAGATTTTTTGTCCTCCTAATTTCTCTTTAAGAGTAATTTGTTCAAGTCTGTAATTAGAAACATAGAAATGCCAAGATGGGAAAACTGATGCTAAAAATTGATGATGGTGTTTAGGGAGATAGAGGCCATCAGCATCTATAAACAACTAACTGTTCAAAAATATCAGTGTAATTTTTAAGGGGTTATACAGAGAATTTCCTGGAAAATACAGAATTTCACATATAGAAAAGACTCCAGAAAAATAATAAAAGGAATATTAATCACTACAGCTTATAAATCCTGTGCCTGAAAAAAGTTAAGCTTATTAATTTACTCTACTAGTTAGTTAACTATGTGATTGTGACTCTGTTTGCATGAAGATGGAGTACATGATACACATAGAAAAAGAAGTAGTACATGGAAATTCCCTAAGGAGAAATTTGACTCTTAAGGACTTGCTCTAGAACAAGATACGGTGATACCATGTTAGTGGAGACTGCTTCAGAGTGTATGTCCTCTTAATGAGGGAGATTAACCAAAATACATTTCTAAAGAGCCAAGTAACATGTAATAACTTGATTAAATTATAATTGTTGACTGTATACTTTTCAATTTTATTATTTAAACAGAAAATTAAGGGAAGAAACCAAGAAGTCAGCATGACTGAATTTAAACATTCAGTGTAATGGCAATTGCAGTTATTAAAAAGTTTTTTTTTTTGAAAGAAATACTCCAAGCAACATGTGATTCTCAGAAGTATAGTTTTAATCAAGTACATTATTTTGCTGATAATATCTAATGACTGTGAAAAGTTTGGAATTTTCTCTAAATTCCTCCAAGCAATTAATGGACATAAAACACACTTTGGTTTCTAGGTTGGGTCTATCTCAGCGGTTGGCTTTTTATCATAGAAGATTCTGAAAGAAATGAAGTTCAGTGACTACATTCAAAATATTATAGAACTTAGCCCAAGAGGAATTTTCTATTAAACTTATTTTCACTTTTTATGTAATATAGAAAAAAATGAATATTTCTCAAATTCCCACATCTCTAATAATCAAAAAGAAGCACCATAATTTGAATTTCTTATAGAGATTAGGTGTAACTATTGTATTTTATTTGAATAGAAGTTAGAGTCTGTCTAAATCATGGTTCTGATGGCTTTAAAAATCACCTCAATTTTTTTAACTGACCTCCCATTTCTTCACATTTTATGTGAATATTTCTTCTCTTTAATAAAAGATGACAGTTCACTGTCTGCTTTAAAAAAATAACCAAAATTTTAAAAAATTGTCCAACAACTTGGTCATGAACAGAATGCTGGTGGTGTTTTCGATAGCTAATTAGCAATGATCTCACCTAAAGGTATTGTTGTAGTCAACAGGAATCAGTAGAGTGACTTTGAGGGGAGATAAAATTATTTATCTTGTGTCTGCCATATATATATATATATATATATATATATATATATGAATTCATACATTCATATATATGTATATATATTCAGATTCATTATCGTATAACCATATATTTTTTTCATAAAGATTTAAACATATTGGCATATATAAATAAAATTAACTCTAAATATTTTAATCATTCTTGACAGTATTGATTTTATTAACCTGATTTTTGCTTTTTTAATATCAAGTTTAATTTCCTTTCACACTTCCTCTTATACATAGGCTAAAAATAATATATAAAATATTTTTTCAAAAGCATCTTTTAAATTTATGGATCGTTGAAATTTTTTTCTCTTTCTGCTTATCCTGGTACCATCCCTATTATAGTTTATTTTTATAAATCCAAGAATATTTTACTCACTAAACTACCCATGTGTAATACAATAAATTTGCTTATTGTTGGAAGGATGTGGTTTGAAGTGTTTTTACCAAAAGCAATTGAAGTATAATCCTATATAACATTAATCAAGACACTTGCCTAAATCAAGTAGTTACATTAGATACTGGGGCCAAAAGTGCGTGCCTCTTTTGGCCACTTCTGGGCCAGTGGGAATCTTGGTGTCAAACTGTTACTTCTCTTCCTACCAACCCACTCCTTCCCCATATACACACACACCCACCTTTGGACAGTTGTTTTCCTTACTGGCTCTACCACCATATTGACTTGATTTAGCACCTTTCCAACATAGTATATAATCTCATCTTTCCATTTACAAAAGTTAGCTAAATTTAAAGTCATGCCATCACAGTGGTGATGGGGAGGGTGGTGGTGTTCTCATAAGAGGGGGGGAAGAGGAAGAGCCTTCATATTTGCAAGTCAGAAGAAGTAGCAGGAGCAATAGCCCACAGAGCATCAATCCTAATGAAAAAGTCATCTCTAGTTGCACCATTAATCAGAGAAATCCTGGCCCCAAATGTCAGTTTGGAAACCAGAAAAGTGGAATGCTCCTTATAATCATATTTAAGACCTCCAGAAATGTGGGTCATAAAAGTTATGCAGTTACTTATTTGGTGCTTTCTCCCTTTTAAAGAGGGGTCTAATATTCCCATTAGTGGTATTTGATAGGTGTTTTTAGTTTACATCCTGGATCATGGCCAAAATAAGGTGTGAGCATACCAAAGACTTGTACAGTTATATGATGAATGAATCTGAATTATGAGAAAAATTAATCTGGTAGACAGCACATATATGATACATATAAAGTACAACAGGACAGAGCGAGAAAGTAAGTTAGCTGTACTTTGAAAAGTGGAAACAGTGTGTACTTATATTAATCCATATATTTTAAAATATTGGAATTGTTAAAATATAAAGTTATTTTTTATTATAATAACAGTAAATTATTGGGCTGTGAGCTTATCACTTATCATAAATTAATTGTTCTCTCAAACTTACTGAACTATGCTATACCTGTGCTTGCTAATAATTCTACTATAGTTATTGGATTATGGTTTTTAAAATATACTATTTGTAAATAGGATATAGAAAAATATTTTTGCCTAAAACATTTTGGGGAGTCTCTAACATTTACTAGGTATAATTTTAGACCATAACTACTGATCATCCAAATTTGTAATAATGTGCATGTGTGTGTGTTTTCACATTCACAATATTGTACAGTATATATAATACAATTTTCCATTTCTCCAATTAGGTTTTGAAATTTTGTTAGTACAAAAATTAAGAACTATATAACTTGATATTTTAGCATTCTTTGTGAATCAAATCAGAAAAAAGGAGTTTTTTTTTTAACCATCAGGAATCCTTTTCCTTTTGTTTATCCACAATACCCCAAAGTTTGAAAGTTTCATATGAAGCCAAAACAAAATATAATCAAATGTCTAAAGGCAAACAATGATTCCTGCTATTCTTTTTTTGTCATATTTATTCATGTACTTCCTGTTGCAGAATTTCAGTGATTCATTAAGGTTTTCAAGTTCTAGTGCAAAGAGGTAAATCAAATGCAGTGAGGGGTTCCAATTTCAAGGACTTAGATGCTCAGAAGTCTAAGAAACTTATAGTGGAGCTTCTCACAGTGAAACAAAAGTTTTTATTTGAAATATATGTATTTCAAAAGAGTTTATAAGAAGCCGTATTGGCTAACTACAATTCGAAATTGCTTTGCTTTTGGTTGGAAAAAGCATACTTCCCATAATTATGTGGGGATCGGAAAATGATTGGGTGTTTATGTTTCTTTAATTAATAATAAATGGGGAAACAGGAAATTATTTTTTGATTAATCTAAGAATAATGGTACCCCAAAATACTGACTTCAGCTTGAGAAGTATTGTATTAGAGCCATCTTGTTTCACAGTAGAATTCTGAAGGCCTATGTGAATCAGTGAGACTTTTGGATTAGAAACTACATGAATAAATATTGGAAATATATAGTTAACTTTAGTTACAGAATTTGCTAATGTCTTAATTATTATCTCAATTTATAACTTTTATGCATTCTGAAGTAAATTTCAGCATCGAGTTGTCTTTTATTTGGTCTTTAAAAACTCATGTCTAGCTTTATTAAAAATGATTAGTTTTGTTTGGTGTCCTGAATACTGCAACATTTTACATATTGTATCTAGCTAGATGTGAATAGCCAATCCCATACAAATTCATATGTAGGAAAGTATAGATACCCAATTTCAGTTTTTAGGAGATGAGTTTTTATTAGGCTAGACATATTTTAAACAAGAGTGTGTAGATGAATGCCCAACCTAAAGATACCACAGTTCACATGACTGCCTACCAAGCACCAAAAGAGAAAGTTATGCTCAAATTCTTAAGGTAGCAGATTTGGGGATATTTACTGATTTTAGGTCATTTAATTATTTCTTCATTGATGATTTAATGAAAATCAAGCTGAAATACATTTCTGCCAGAGACATATTGATAATTTTTGTATTCATGTTTTTAAAGAAGTAAATGTAAAACGTACTTAGGTTTGGATTATATAACTATTTTATTCAATAATTTGCCTTTTAAATTTATTTAGGAGGAAAACAGAAGGCATTCCTTTAAACTTGAAGGTCATACTGGGTCTGGCTTGTGTAGGGGTGAATTCCCTGGAACACCATACTTTACAGCAGTACCACAAGGAGAACTGGGGGCTGCAGGTTTCTCCCCAGGCCTCCTGGGAGCAAGGCTGCTGTTTGCCAGTGTTTGCACCCGTGTGAGCAGTGAAGACTGCCTTAAACAATGCTGATCAACTCAATTCTGTTCTTTACCCCCCCACCCCCTTCTCTTCCTGGGGAATCTGGCTTCCCTGTCACTCAGGATAACGATTTCCTGCAAGCATCACTGAGATCCAGAAAGTCACTGTAATCTCATCAAGAATGTGATTCCCCAGCTGGGACTCTTGAATTTATATAACCCGAAAGTAGCTGGTCAGGGTGCTTAATCCACCACATTGGTGTGGTGAAGCCCCCCAACCATTTAAAATAGAAGTCCTCTTACAAAGACGACCTCATTAGAGAAGATATGTCCCCAAATTAGGACAGACTTAATTAGAACCCATAATTTAACTCAATGTTTTACATATGAAAACAATGTTGCTACCCCCATTCTGGCTTAAAAGAATCAATCCAGGCCTTAAGGAAATTTCCAGTGAGCCCAGTGAAAATTGGGCAGGAGGTTGGATATACATCTGTTTTGTGTGGCCTGTGGGATGCTGAAGAGTTTTGTTTCTTTTTTTAACCCTGAAATAAAACTTAGAGAATCCTCACTTCAAGTTTCTGGTGAATGCCTTGAAGATTTGTTCTAATTAATGCACCAGTGGTTTTCCTAAATTTTCTCACATATTTTAAGTGATTTCCCAACTAATCATTTTTAGGGTTCAACCTCAAAGATCTTAATATAAGGGAGAAATAATTTTTAATAGATGCATCCCTGCTTACCTTCTCCCTTTCCCTGTAGCAATGGATTGTCTGTATCCTTATTTTTGGAGATACATACTGGTCTCAAAATTGTATACATACTAATATGTACACATCACAGTGCAATTTTGTGACAGGTCATGACAGTAAAGAAAACTAGCTCTCTGCTTTTCTCATATCGGCATTATCTAATTACTATTTAGTGCTGACAAGCGTTGAGAAGCGATTATCTTTTTCCTCACAACAATGACCTTTGATCTCGGGTGGCATTTTATAAAGCTTGCTTTTCCTAAATATTGCAGATAAAATTGAGTGGTGGAAAGGGGCACAGGAAGAGCCAAGAATTGGAAGAGAGATTTAAAAATGAAACTAAGACATAAGGAGTTCATCTCATTTAAAAAATGTGCTCCATATATTTCTTCTGTTTATCTTCATAAACATATATGTTTATCAGGATACAAGATATATAAGTATATACTTACAGTCTTATTTCCAGTTGGCATCTGAGAGTAAGTTGGCATCTCTTTGTCACATACTGTACACATAAATGTGAATATATATGGATATATATGCACATGTTTATTTTTCATGTGTGATTCTGCAATGCATGGATATGCTTAGATCTAACTTATCTTGTTAAAAATGACTACATTTATATAAGTATGCATGCTTATATAAAATTTATTCTTAGTTGGCATCAGGCAGCAAGTTAGCATCTGGTGTAAACTAAGTTTTCATTTACTGCTTATATATATGTGTGTGTGTGTAAAGCACTAATATTAAGATGAATGAATATATTTTCTTATTATTTCATACAGTACTTTTAATAATGATTAAATAAGTGTAATGAGCACATATAATTACATATATCATTTAAAAGTTACTTTTTTAAAAGTAGTAAAGGGGTTTTTCTCACCAACCAAGTCAAATGATGGGGATCCAGGTATGCATAGTGAACTGGCGAGAAGAAGATAGATTAACCCATGAGGAATAGGGAGTACAATATTAGTAAGTACTATTGTTATGGGAATAATGGACCTTTTTGTTTGTGATTTTAGAAAATATTCACAAGTTTTAAATATTTTTTGTATACCTATATGCAAACTTGAATTAGACAACATTAGTTTGTTCTTAGCACATTCATTGTGAAATATATCATGTTGACTATGAGCACAAAAAACTGAGAAGTTTTTTTAAACTTCTATTTAATGCAGATAAGCCAAAATGGTTATTTTATTCATTTAAATTTCATTTGACATCTCAATTAACACAGTTTTATTTTTAGATGACATTGCTACAGTAGGACTGTGTCAACCAAATAAGTCATATATGAGAAAGTAAATAAAAGCTAACCTCAGTTATTAAAGAGTGTTTGTAGAATTTTTCATGTATTTTCTGAAAATTCAAGTGCTGTTAACACTGTCTTAAGATGTGTTTACAAGGGTGTGTGTGTGTATGTGTGTGTGTGTGTTCTTTTATACCCACTAGATATTTTGGTAATATTCAACTACCAATTTACATACTTACTAATCTATAGCAGCTGTCTTATAGGCTACACAGGCTTGTTGGACAGGTCTAAGGAAGAAAATCAACTTTTTTTTTGCCCTCCGGGAAAATTTACTCTTAGCTTGTTGTTCCTCATGTACCATCAATATGTACTCATGTAATTCTGTTTTATAATGAAGAGTATGGCATGATGAATTACTGTAACATTAATATATAAAAGAAAATTTGATAGCTTAACTACTGTTTATCCAACAAAAAAACCCACAGTAACTGTAAGCTTCTTGTTAAAAGTATTGCTCATACATTTAGTGCTGGCTTATTACTCCTTTGGAAGACTATACTATTTTTCTGGTGCAAAAGGATCATTATGCTCCATTGAGTAACATTGGTTAGTTATAAGTTTGTCCCCTATATATGACATCAATTTGTTGCAAATGCAGACATTTTAAAATAGTGGTATATTTTGTCCATATAGTTCTCATTCCATTATATGTAGGAATGTTTAGCATTAGTAGTTATTAAATATAGAGGTAATATTGATGTTATATTTGTTGTTGTCCTGTCGTAAAAGAAATTCTCCAGAATAAAGAAATTACTTCACTGAATTCTGAACATCAGCCTTACATAGGCTGCATATGTATGTAGCAGATACAGATTTTAAGTATGCTTGCTGGCTCTAACAAGCGTACTTAAAATGCAGCCTATGTAAGGCTGATGTAAGTATATACTGTATCTGGTCTTCCTACTATTGGCTAATAGTTTGAACCTCCCCCTTTCTTCTGATTGCTATCCATGTTCTAGGCCGTGTGTCCTATATTTTTTAGACCAATGTGTTTTAATCATTATATTTAGTAAATTATCATTAAATTCAATATTCTAATTTTTGTAATATCCTAAGATTAAACATTTGTTTTTTATTAAATGTTGAAATATACAAGTCATTATGTTGTGTATAGCTGACTGAAAATATTACTGAAGTGTAAAGGAGAAAAATCTAATTTTATATTGACATAGAAAGAAAGCTTAACTTGTTTTCTTGCTCTTTTTTTATAGAGAACACCTGTTCCCAGCGCTGAAGCATTCCGATGGTTCTTTTAAAGCAGTAGTATATCTTATTTTCAAGGCATTTGGAAGTGAAAGGCAAACTAAATGCCTTGTTTTAAGAAACTGTTTAGTCCACCACTGAAGAAAATATCCAGATATTATTTTCATTTTATGTATAGGGGTTTCTTCAAAAAAAAAAAAAAGGAAAAGAAAAGAAAAAAGACATATAAAAATAATCTGGGAGCTTGAGGAATTGGCCAGTCTATTTACTTTCTATACTCTGATTCTTTCTTTGATGTAATTTAGCTATCCTAGTGAAGTTGTTGTCTATTTTGAAAGTGGCTGTAAAAAATAAGTTTGGGTAAACCCCTGCTGTAAAATCATGTATCTTTGCAAAGTACATATCTATACTTCATTTTCAAATATATGTGTTTCAGTACTGTAAACTGTACAGATAGCAGCTTGTATTTTGTGTGTTTAGACACAAGGAGACAATCATCTCTGAGCATCTATGGAGATTAACAGTTTGTACACAACAGTCTGGTTCTGAGAGTTAAATCTGGAGCAATAAATTTTAGCTTTAAATATTTTTTGCCAGTTGTTTCTAGGAGCAGCAACAGCAGTGGCATGTTTTGCCATGCATCTTTCCGTAGAGACTTGATGCCAAGTTTTATAAGACTAAAAGATGATGATGCATCCAGCAATTACCTTCAGTTGTATTGTTCTAAGAGGGGAAGATGTTAGGAAAGTTTCAATTAATCTTTTGAGCACTATATTAGAGTAGTGGTTATGCACTTGCATTGCTTACAAACGAGCTGTACAGAAGGGTATACCTCCCAAATCCTTAGTGTAGTTGACTTGTCTCGGGTGGCACTGTAAGGCAGAGTACTCAGAGTAGTTGGAACATGCAGAATCAGTTGTATAATTTTTTTTTCCTTTAAACTGTTTTCTAGGATACAGGATAAAGTATCATATCTTAGGGGAGAAATTTATGACTGACTTTATTTTTCCCCAGCCCAACAAGGGTTGTATGTATTTTTTTGTTTGTCTATTTTTTGCTCTTTTTCTTTTTTTGGTAGAAAAAAAATAAACACTTAATAAAATGTATCCAAATGTTTAAATTCCATGTATGATATTAAAAGGGTAGTTTTGTTTTAAAATTTGAATACGTAAAGGCCTCCTGCATGAGGCATGGCTAGGTACATTTTTAAATTCAAAAGAATGGAATACATTCATGAAAGTGAGGCTTTTAAATCTCTTTTTATCTTCCTTTCTCACAGCCTCCTGGTTGCAGCGGTGGCCTTCCTCTAGGCCCTCAGTGGAATGTTCCATTGTTTCCATTCCCATTTTTGTCACTGGATGCTTTCATTCCTGAGAAGGCAGGACCACAGTCTGTGGAATTCCATAAATGCAAACAGCCCCCAAACAAAAGGAGCTAATTCTTCATAGGACCCGTGCTACCTTTTCAGGTAGTGTTTGGTTTTCTTCTGGCAGTCAGGGTTCTTAAGGCTGTCCCATTAAGACAAATGTTTGTGATGACATGATCCCTAAGACTTTTCTTCCTTTCTTTCTTTCTTTCTTTCTTTTTTTTTTTTTCTTCTTCTGCCAGATTAGAAAGACTATTTTCAGCTTCAGGAATAAAACAGAGTTTAACAAAAACACATAGAGTATCTAAGTTGCCATGTTACTGTAACTTTTGTCCTCTAGTCACTAGCCAGCTGTTGTAGCCCATGACATCCATAAGCCTGCTGAAAAGTTAGCAACATGGATCATGTGAAGAAAAATAACTTAGAAGAGAAAGGGTGATGAAAAGGACTGTAAAGTTTTAGAAAGACTAACAGATGAATAATTTTAAAAGGCTAGTTGTAGTTTTGAATGGGAAATAATACGGACAGAGGAGATTTTTTTAAACGCAGAAAGAGCACTTCATCGTTGGGTGTGGAGAAGGAACTTACAAACGCCAGTGTGAAAAATAATGTGACTTAACTTGCCTAGGGTCTGAATGCAAGGTCTACAGTTACTGTCAAGTAGGCTTGTTGAAGAAAATTCATTATGTATTTCACTTATCCATGTTTAGAGAAGAGAATTATATGATCACAAATTAAAATGTGCTGTATATTAATTTTGAGATAGCTTTCTACTTGATGTATATTCCTTTGAAGGTTCTAGTTGGAATTTCTATTTCTGCTGTGGGACCAATGAGAGCTGTATGAGTTCTTTCATTTTCCATTTTTTTATTTGACTTTTTTTTTTTAACCAGTTTGCTAATGAATTACAAGTAAGTGGAAACTTACTTTCACACTTGAATGGTAAGGTTGCCTGGCTTTTTGGAAAATGATGATTATTATTACAGAATTGAAACAAACTTTTATTCAGGCTGCATTATGCATACAGTAACATATAAAGATCTCATAACATATAAAGATCTCAATGTACTGTGAGTCTAAAATACATGCTAGTATTGCATGTCTGATGTGTTTTTGTTTGTTTTCTTAAATAATTAATGAATCTGTATATTGTAAAATGTGGTGTTTTTACATGTCAATTCAATTTTTTAATGAAAGGAAATCTGTTGAGTATTGATATGGAGAAGTGCAGCTTTTCTTGAATTCTCTTATGTGTTTTTGTTCTTGATATTGTTCTTTTTTAAACCGCCCATTTTTTTATGCTTTTGGTTAAACTGTATTTATATAATGTAGGGTGCATATATGATTCTCTTTGGTGATGTTGAAAGATATTACTCTTCCAGCCTCCCCTCAGTTCTCTCCCCTGTAAGTCAATGTATCGAGAACTTGTAAAGTGTATCATTACAGCCCTGAGGGATTGAAAGATTTACATTTTTCATGATTCTAAAATACCAATGAAATGTAACTTTTAAAAGTTCCTCACTGTATGTTTCATGTTCAGTATCAAGAAAATTCAGAAGATAGCAATCAGATGTAGATCTGATTAAAAATTACATCTTAAAAATTACATATCAGATAAGCCAAATAAAAAACTATGTATGAGAGGTCTCTCTGTGTACACAGGAGTCTTGCCTTCTCTAGGTGTAGATGAGGAGATGACATATTCTGTCAGGATTTGGGGAGACCATGGAAAGTATTTGGGGTGTTGGCATGTAGTACAGTGGATCCATTCCTTTGTCAGCTGTCACTCAGCACCCTAACATCACAAGAACATCAGAGTGCAAATCTTTCTCCTTCCAGGCCTTCAACCCAAAGTGGCTTTCTGATGGATTCTGCTTGTCTGTGCATAAGTAGAGGCATATTTACAAGTAGAAATGTGTCCATCCTTGGGAGAAAAAACAGTAATAGTCTTCCCCCAGGATAAGAGTGTATAAAAATGTCTCCTGGTTGCTTAATTCCCAACACCCAACTTTCTTCTTCTAAATACATTTATAGGGAGCAAGAGATGGTAGGCTTCTATGAATTAATATTAAGCAATCACTAAAAGAAAGGAATATTCCCTTCCTTTCATTCAGAACCCCTGGCATGTAAGTTGTATAATTAACACTAAAGAAAATAAAGTCTTTAAGCTGATAGTATCTGTAATCAAATAATGAAAAAAAAGAAAGCAGTTAAATGAGCATACTATTCAGGGTCAAATATGTTCAGCAAAAAGCTCTAGTGGGTCTTTGATCATGGCTAGATTCACAGTGATATCAAACAGTTGGTTCTCATGTACAGCTAAATGTTTCAGATTTTGTTTTTATTAAATTTGGCAGTTTCACACTGAGATCTGTATTTCTAGTGAATAAAAGACAGCTACTTTGTTAGGAGGGATTCCATTTTCACAACTGTGAGGAAGTCAGAGATATTTCAGGAACATGGGCCACAAAATGTACTCCTTTCACAGTGTTCTCCTATTCTGAACTGTGCAGTTATCTATTAAATTTTCTAATAGATATTTGTGTAAGGTGTATGTATGCTTGTGCAATTATTAAAAAAACAGTTTTGGAAAACAGTGTATTTATTAAAGAAAATTACTTACGGGGCATGTACAAAACTGTAAAAAAAAAAAAAAAAAAAAAAAAAAAAAAAAACCACACATTCAATTTGCCCAGTAAAGTTGTTTTTGTGAAATTTCTGTGTTGTTGAATAAAGGACTTTAGTATTCAAAAGATCTCTTTTTCCATGATCAAATTTTTATTTGTGAGATTTTAAGTAATCGGCATATGATCTTGAGATCCTGAAAGTCTAATTTTTTATGATAAAAACATTTTTAATTCTACACTTGCCCTTAAGTCAGCAGAATAAATACTGTACATAAATTTTTTCATAAAATATTCCAGTTTTGTTCATCTTTTTTCTTCATATATTTTGTCTTTCTTATGTATTTTTTAAAAAGGAAAAAAGAACATGAAGCTTTTCATATTTCTAAAGGATATATTTTTGTTGAAAGCTTTAAAAAGTCCCCTTAATAGAAGAAGAAATGAACGTATCTAAACTTTTTTCCTTCCTTCTTCGTAAGCATGCCAGGGGAAAGCATCCCATGAATTCCTTGTGCTGTGAATGAAAAGTCCTGTTGATAATACTTGAAAGCATTAAGATGCGTGAAGAAATGTACAACATTGGAATTCTATCTTCAGCCACTCCCAGAAATACTCTGAGATTACATTTTTATTGTGTTACTTTTTTTTATTGTGGAATATTGCGGTCCACCCATGCTGCTTATTAACACTTTTTTGATGCTTCATAAACTACAAGAAACGTAGAACACAGTATTATATCTTGGAAATCATTAATATGGTTGCAAACATGGAGCATTAAACAATTGAAAGAGTTCGTGTTCACAGAAAAAAGACCACATTAGAAGATTTTTGTAAATTTTATAAATTTCAGGATGTGCTCTGTTAGAATAATATCACAAATATAAAATATCTTGGCCATGGCAACAGAATTGGATTACAGAGTGTGAGAAAGATGAATTAGGAAACTTGAATCTTGAGAGTTTCTGGATACTCAGCAGTTTTGCAGGTGAGTTGCTATGCTTCTTTGTTATATTTTGGTGTAAACAACAATATGGCAAAAATATAAAACTGGATTTTCACAGATAATACTTTCCTTAGTTGACATCTTCAAGGACACAAATACTTGGAGGTTTATATGCAATGATAAGTGAATAATTCTTCAAAATAGTTGGAAGTAACCAAAACGGGAGGAGAGGGGAGTTCTGTAACTTATTTAGACATTGAACCAGATAATAATTTCATATGGTTTCTGGAAAATCATGCATTTTTTTTCAAGTATGTTTATTGGTAGCAGTTGTTTTAGTTGACATGTTTTATGCAGAAGTTATTCCCCATTTTGTTTCCACTCTTTTTTTAATGGAGAAAAAATGTTATTTGCAGTAAACACAGTGAACACAAATTGAAGGTTTTATTTGCATACACTCCATAAGTATCATAGCTATATAGGACATTTTTGCTTATTTGGAAATTTTGTTTCTAATCTTTTATTCTAATATCTTGGCTTAAGATCTATCTTTGTGTCCTATGCAATTCAGTTTATTTGGCCAGTTTTTAAGTCAATATTTCTTATTTTCCATGTATTTATATAAAATGAAATGTCAACTATCTTTTTAGTCTAAGTCTGTGCTTTGTTTATAGTACGTTCCTTATGACAAAAATCATTCTAGTTAACAGGTGTTGTAATTTCACAAATTGGAAGCAGTGTCCATGTCTCTTTCCAAGAACAACACTTTTAAAAGCTATTCTAATCATGGAAAGACTACATGTAAAACATTTTTAATACAGGACTGACTTCTTTAATAGTTAGAAGTTAGGAGAATCTGGTTGCCTGATTTGAATTATGATCTTCTGCTTATGACTTTTCTGAAAAACGATCTTCTATTTAAAATTATATGGATTCAGGAAAACTGCACAGTTGGGAGGGAGGTTGGAAAAGAACAATATTTAAATGGCACTGTGTTTAACCTTTGATGCCATCATAAAACATATGTAGCTGAAAATTCTTATTCATTGTAGCCTTCAAGAAATTTTCTCACCTTTCCATGAATTACCATATAATTTTATTCATAAGTTTTTATTTATATTTATAACTCTATTAATATTGAATTAACATGTGGGGGGATGGAGACAGATAGATTAATCTGTGTGTGCATGTGTGTGTGTTGCTTTTAGTTGACAGAGTTTAATTCATGACCCCAGTAGCTAAGGATCACTAGGTTATTAAACATCTTTCATGTAAAAGATTCTGCCACCATTGTACAGTTGCAACTGAATTTATTGACTCAGCATCTTCTAATACTTAACTTCTTCTCTGGGAATCAGGGAAGTTGGGGAGGCTACATGGAATCTTTTTAGCATTTTAGGGGCTCTTTTAATAAGTTAATAACACTTCACTCTGTCCTACTTGCAGTCATTTAAAAGACTGTTTTGAAAATTATGTATACAATTTGCTCCCCAAATGTATTAATTTTCTTCATATAATTTGAATATTTTAGCTATATTTATATATTATTGAGATGTCTGTTTATACGTATGTATATTTGAGCTTCAAGTGCACATCCAAGCACTAATAGATGACTTGATCTATAGCTTATATACTTTGACAATATGGAAAAGGCCTTTATCTCTCCAAAATCTGTGATGTCTACAGAGCAGCAGCAGGAAGAACATCATGAATAACTTGTGTTGGCAAACCAGCAATTGCTTTAATTTCTCATTTATTCAATAAGTATTATTGTTATTTTCAATGTGCCAACTGCTGGGGATATCAAAATGAATAAAACATTGTTCCTGACACATTTACCATCACCATGGAACTCAACCAAGTAGTTGAAATAAATACACAAATAAATAAAAACAGTGGAAAATGCTTGTTGTGAATGGAGCAGGCATCATGTGAAGGAGTGGCAAGAGATGGTGGAGTGAAGCTCTTTAATGTCAAAGTCTTCCCAGCTGAGAGAAGAGGGCAAGACTCGTGCACCCCTGGGTTGTAAAACCTGAGGGTAAAGTAGTGAACCAAAAAGACTGGAATGGCAGAAGAGAAAAACAGGAAGGTTCAAAAGACCTGAGATATGCCACCACCCTAGTCCAAGTTGTCATTTCTCATGAGAGTCACTTTAGCTACCACAGGATTCTCTTTCCATCCATTCCTATCTGTCTTCAAACATTTTCTATGCTGCAGCCTGAGCAGTTCTTTTAAAACACACACACACACACACACACAGCTCATGTGATTCCATGCTTATTGTCAGTGATTTCCCATCACCCTTAGAATAAAACCCTAAATGTGGTTGCAAGGATCTTGTGGTCTGGCTCTGCAGTCCTATCCCATATCATGTCATCCCTTTCTCTCTGCTCCAGCCACTTAGACTTTCTTCCAGTCCTTACACTTGCAAGATGGGTTTTGCCTCTCACCTTAGGACATTTTGTTCATTTTGTTATTAATACTTGGAATCTTCTTGCCTTCTCTATTTTCTTGGAAAATTCCTCTTTATTCTTCAGAACTTAGCTAATGCTTCACATTTTCAAGGATTTCTACAAGTTTGTCAAATTCACCTATTATGGGCTCTCAGAGTAACTTGTGCCTCTTCATAGCATTTATTAATGAATTAATTTATTCAATAAAAAGATATTACACATTTATCATGTGCTCTTTGTTCATCTAGGCAACCAGAATATATTCACAAGCAAATAAGACAAAAACCCCTGCCTTCATACAGTTCACATTCTAGTGGAAAGAAAAATGTCATAAACAAAGAAGTAAATAAATATAAATGTCACATGGTAATATATAATATGGGTACAATTAAGGAGGGAAAATGAGATTACAAATGCCAAGTGGGGTGAGAGGATGAGGAAAAGAGTTGGAATTTTAAATGGGTATTTAGGGAAAGCCTGACGGAGAAGGTAGCATTTGAGGTATGGCCTGAAGGAGGCAAGTAAGTAAGTAAGCCATGTGTATATGTTGGAAACAGCCTACCTGGCAAAGGGAGCAAGTACAAAGACCTTGTGACGAGAATGGACCTGCAGTTTTCAAGGACCAACAGGAAGCCCACTGTGTCTGGAGAGCAATGGGTAAGAGAGAGAAGAGTAGGCAATATGGTTAGAGAAGGAAGAGAGATAAGACTGCTGTGTCATGTTAAGGACTTTGACCTTTACTCAGAGTGAGAAGGGAAATATTTGGAGTGTTTGACTGGAGGGAAACATGATCCAACTTATATTATAAAAGGACTACTTTGGCTACCGTGTTGAGAAAAGACTACAGAAAGTCAACAATGGAGGAAGGGAGACCAGTCTGGGGAGGCCATTGCCATATCCAAATGAAAGAAGATGGTGGAAACAGAATGGTAGAAGTGGAGGTTGTAAAAAAGAGGTTGAATTCAGCACATAGTTGGAAATAAAGGAAACAAAATTTGCATGGACAGGTAGGGCTTTAGGTATGTAAGAAAGAGAGAAATTAGTAATAACCCCAGGGCCTTTGATGTGAATAACTGGAGAAGTGAAGTTGTCCTTTCCTTAACTGAGAAAGGGAAGACTGAATTTTGGGTTTAGATGTACTGAGTTTAAGCTGCTTCTCAGACATTCAAGTGAAGATGTCAAGCACACAATTGGATATATGGACTTGGAGTTCAAGGGAGATTTATAGGCTGGGGATATACATTGTATTTTTTAAAAAATGAACCTGGATGAGATTACCAAAAGAGTGAGTGTGGATAGATAAAGGAGAGGAAAGGCAAGGACTGAGATCTGGGACTCACCTACAGCCGTTGTATTTTCACCTTCATTCTAAGCATTATTTGATTAGTGCTCATCTCCCACACTGACCAGGGTAGAGAAGAAATGGAAACCCAAGCAAAACTTTTACAGGTGAATTCTTCCATTTTCCCCTCTTCCCAGTGACCCATATTTTTTTGGCCTTTAGTTACCCCAGCCCCTACCTTTCATCCACAGGTGACTGACTATTCATTCCCCTCAATTTATCCCATCTCCACTGCATGAAAAAACTTACTTATTATTTATGTTTATCTATAAACATTCTAATGCAGTAATTACATATGACAATGTTTTCTCCTAACACAAATATAAATACATCAAGTTCAAAGTTTGATGCTGACCAGAATTAGTGCACTAAAACTATTAAGCATAATTCTGTACCTGCTATAACAAAATTTATCTGTCCATTTTTATATTCTTTGTGAGCAATTTCATCAAAGGAGATAAAATCATTCTCTCTTATTTAACATCTCTGGGAACCGAAATGTTTGAGCAGAAAATGGATAGATGTTAAAACTACAAATTGAGAATTGAGATTGTTTAGTTGACTTCCAGTCACAAAAGGAATAATAAGGTTTTCAGATTTGTCTAAACTTTCCTTCATGAGGAACAAGTTGACTCATGACTATAAAAATATGATAGTACAAGTTTCTTAATATTTATTGTTTTTCTTCTTTACACTTGATTCTTTACAGAGATAGCCATGCCCATTTTCATTAATAGCCTAAATGCATTCCATAGAGCATGGTTAGAAGTGTTTCTTCATTATTGTATACAAGAGAAAGCATTTTGTACCAGAATTTCCTGAGACCCGAGTTTCAGTTTCAAACCTACCATTTGACAGAAATCTCTACATACCACAAGTTCCCCCATTGAATCCTTACCACCAGAGTTCTGAGGACTAAATAATGAGTAGTTCCAAATCTGAAAAAAATGAATGGTAATTATTTTAGTCCATTAAAATCCCAAGGACCCGCAATATATCCAGAACAAGAAAACAAGCAATGGCTACAACAAAAACTGAAATGCTTGATTTCACAGAAAATGACAGAAAATGTTGAGACTCTTATAAAATGTCAAGAATAAAAAAATTCAGTTGAAAAAAATTTAGCAATAAAACTACAATCTACACGTTCTTTGGGAACTTGGGCACATTGTCCCCATGGATGGCTATAGAACTTCTGAAGTTTATCAACAGATTAATCATTAAGAAAAACATCACATAAGTATCCACCATACTCTATCTGTTGCATCAAGGAAGGGTTAATTTAAACACTGAATTATTAAATGCATTCCCACACCATAACAAAATTGTGAACCTGAGAAGATGTAGTACTTTCCATTTTTATAAGTTCTGGCAGAGACTTTCTTAAATGGCTAACTTAAAGGAAGCTGGCACACAATTTAAAGATGTAATTTGAGTCACGGCTGATGATATACTTTTACTTATTTAGCCTTTTATTCAGCATGTTTGCATTAGTTGAACAGATTTGCTGTTTCTATTCTAACTGCATTGTGTATGGCCTGAGGAATGCTGATTAATTCTTGTCGGTAATCATCACACACGCTGCCAATGTTGAACATTTATATCCTCTATTACATAACCTATGTATGCATTCCTTATGTTATTAGTGGAAGTAACATGTAATAGGTAAATAAACCTGTTCTAGATTTAGATTAAAAATCACTGTGTATCCTTTTCTGTCTTTAAAAGACAGAAACTGAGTTAGATGGAGGAATCTGGTATAGGCTTTATCCACTTTAAGTAGCTTTAATTAGAATTCTTTAATTGTCCCTGCAGCTGCCACCAATAGTAAACTTTAAAAATCAATTGTAATTGGAAGATAAATTTGCATTTCATTCATGACATAAAGTTAATATGTCTTACTTTGTGAACTTTGAAACAGTGAGGCTATTCACTGACTCTGGAGTATCTCTGAATAGCTCTTTTGATCATTTTGATCCTTATATTGTAGGTGACTCATCTACTTACTTTTAAAAAGAGAATTAAGTAAACAACGACTTCTAGGTGAGCCTCATTTAACAGACTACTTACTGGTTTATTCAGAGACTAGTGGGTAAACAGGTTTTTAAATGATGGGTTATAGTTTGAAAAAGGCATTTCACTAGATGTCCTAAAGCATTTAAAAGGAAGTAAAGTGTGTCACTCCTTACTTTATGCTTGTAGTCAAATTAGGACTTACAGCAGAGTTGTATAGAGAAAGGATGAAAAAATAAATATCAGATAATATAAAAAATCTAGTGTATCCATATCCTCATAATCATAGTCCCAACTTTCTCAGGCTTTTTCTGAGTTGTTAAGTTGGAACCACAGATCAGATGGTTAGATTCAATATCATTAGTATTCCTGTTTTAAAGAAGAGTAAATGAAGTGCTGGTTTCTATAAAAATGGCTCCAGTCAGAACTTCTTATGTCAGTCACAACTTAAAGAAGGTAAAAAGTGTAACTACTCACAATGGTGTAAACAATGAAAGGAATTTATTATTTCAGATAACTGAAAAGTCCTGAGGAAAGACTAAAACAAGGATCACACTATTTTATGTTATTCTCTCTGTTGCTATGGTACTCTCAGTTGGCTTTATTCTGAGGCCTTATTTGTTTATGTTGTGGCCACTAGCGCCTCTAAATATTTATTTTCTGTTGCTAGGAATGCTTTTATAGGAAAAAATTTTCTTTCCTGACAAGTTCAGCAAAAATCACAGAACAAATCCTTGGCCTATATTGGATTATGTGCCCAACACATTAACTAGTCACTGTAAAGAGGGAAGCTTTGGTTTATCTTATACAAATGCAAAATGCAAAATTTTGTTTAATCTTAACCTATCCTTAAGATCGGGGTGGAGATAAGCCTCTCCCTACCACATTTACTGAGAATGAAAGAATAGTAATCCAGGGAAAATCAGGGTATGATAGAATCAAAAAAGGAAATTGATACTGGGCAGAAAAAAAAAAAAAGAATGACAGGAAGGAAAAGAAGCAAGAAAGGATTGAAGAAGGGAAAAGAGAAGAAGGAGAGAAAGTAAGAGAGAGAAAGGAGGGATAAGAGAAGGAAGGAAGGAAGAGGGAAGAAGGGAGAGAGAGAGAGAGAAGGAGGGAAGAGGGAAGAAAGAAGGAAGGGGATCTGTTGATAAATACCTACTAAACTATGTTTTATTGAAGGGTTAATGGGCAAGGAAGCAGCAGGAAGGAGGAGACAGAAACATCTTCACTGGAATTCCAATAGGATAATTAATTTCTGTGTAATTGTATGATAACTCTATTTGGTTAACTTGAAAGGTCCATTTTTATTAATTAGTCATGTAGATGCATAAACACACATACAACACACAGGTGCACACAATACCATTATGTCTGATTGGATCTACATGAGCACAACACTACTTCTGGAGTAAAGAAGACAATTTACAATGAGTTTGATAGACTTACCAGCAAAATTCCTTTCCTTATAATTACCCCATTACTTTATAGAAATGGGTACAAATGTTGATTGTGTAGAAGATTAGCTATAGGATTATACAGGAGAGGATTGTTTCAGGGAACTAAGACAAGATCACAAGATCTCAAAATACAATTCAGATTTTTGCCACCAACTCTAACATGCATTTTGCACAGATTCTTCAAGTTGTATTTGCTGCCTCATTGTTGAACCTTCATTTCACTGGATTCGACCCAATGAGTATGATTGAAGCCAAAGGTTTACTAGTTTCAGCACACTTAATGTTTTCATCTTAGACTCAACTACTTTATGCTCATGAGAAAATTCTTATTTGTTATTCTTAGGAAGAGCAAAGTCATATTTCCCACTTTATGCTGTTATCTTATCAAATAATAAAACTACATGTAATAAAATACTTAAATGATTATAACAACATTACTCTGAAGAGAAAGATGGCACAATTGAAGAAGCTGAACCATGGGTGGTAGTGATAGCTTAGTATGTTTGTTGAAAAGGAAAGTCTAATTCCTGTACACCAGACTTCCACTTAGAAATATAGAGAGCTAGAAAGTGTATCACTCTCAACTGTACTGAGAGGAGTGGAGGATCAGTGTAGGAGGAAAAGAGGAGTCAAAAACCACGATAAGGGGGAGTAGGTGCAGTGCAGGCAAATGCAGTAACTATCCACTGCATAGGGAAATGGACACCCTAATCATTGCCGGCACTTAAATCTCTTAGCTAGAGAAGAAAGAAGTAAGTGGTGCCTGGGATATTGTTGGAGAAACATGGTAGTATTCCCAAGTGTTTGAATCTGTACTCAATTTGGGGCCAACATGAGAGAGACCCTTCTCTCCCCTCTGTCCCTGTGGCTCAGGTAGACTGATTTCACACCCCTAACATTAAGGGGGAGGAGGGAGCCCACGAGCCCATTTTGATCAATAAATGTGTGGACCAGTGATTCAGGGATGAGTACAAGCCAAACCAGATTAAAATACATATGTATAAAAGTAAAACACCTAAAATAGGTAATGCTAAGAAAGAATAATTTGTAAAATCCTGACTTAATATTCTCTTTATATTTGAATAGTAAGAGACAACTTTTTGATTGAAATAGACCTTTATTACAGATATCAACATGGAAAGTCTGATCCAGGGACACTGCTGGGAAATCCAAGAAGTAAGACATTTAAGTATGCTTATAAGAAATTTAATTATGCTTGTAGGAAAATGCTTGCTTTTATTTATGACAATGAATTCTTTCAATCTAATTGGAATACTTTATTTAAAATAAATGGTTAGACTTCATAATGACTATCCATATTTATGAATTTTCAATTTATTTGTCATTCCTGAGTCATTAGTAGAATATATACACATACATATTAAGAGTGATTTTTAAAAAACCAATGGTAGTCATCCTAAAAACAAGACATTTATGCTTACAACATTGATAACATTGATAAATTCACATATATAAAAGCCTAAATGATAGTTGACATAAAGAATTCTTATATAATTTAATATTAGACAATTCTTATATAATTACTGCTACTTTTATTTTTCTGTAACATTTCACACAAGTTATTGTTCAATTACTTATTTGCATGCCTCTTCTTCAGGATGAGGAAGTCAACTAAGTGGATCCATTGCTCTGTTCAGTCCTAAAAATGTAGCTTCTTAGAGTTAATGTCACAAATAGCTCACGAACTTATATAATTACATGAATATTATATTTCTCAAAAGCTTCCACTAAAACAAGTATACAGTTAAACTAGACACCAAACAAACATACATTTTAATAAGCCTCATCTACATTTGATGTCCATATCAGCATGACATTAATTTTAGTTTATTTTTCTTTTTTAAAGGAATGATTGATATCCTTCTATATCATTTTCTATTTTGTAAGCAAGAACATATTTCAAGAAATGGAAAGTGCTGAAAAAAATCACTAAACAAACTTTAGCAACTTTAAAAGAAGCTGCCTCTGTTGAGGTCTCCCTCCTACCCAGCCTTCAGCCCTGAAAACCCTCTTTCATCCAACGACAAATAGTCCCGTCTTAATTACTACTTAATGATTTTTTTCTATCAGACATCAACACATGTGTGGTGATTAATTTTTAAATGAACTAATTCATTCTTAAATGTATTAACCTTTCATATACAATCAGGTATACTTTCTCAAATGGATGCTGCCCCATCTCTTACTTCACCAGAGCTCTGCTAGGGGTGAATGAAAAGGCCTCCTAACTGGGCCTTGGGGTTTGGTGACTGCTCCAAGGCAAATTGAAAAAGGGGATTACTGACCTCCTATTATTTCCCATTGGTTAGTCAATCATTTAAACATAACTATATTACTTATCTATGCCAAGATATATGCATTATTACCTCAAGTTTTTCAAAATTTTTTATGATTTTCGAATGTCTGATTCCTAATCCCTTTTTCTTTTCTCACCCTGACTCCTCAATTATTATACTCCCAGCAACCTTTGTTTATGTTAAATACTTGTTATAAATCACCAGTTCTCACTAAAACATGTCACTGAGGGGTGAAGACATGCTTTTAAGGTGAATGATCAGATCTGGACCTTAGTTTCCAGCCTCATTTCCTATTTTTGCTCCTATAAAACCTTTGGCTGACTGTGTTTACTTTTTGTGTTAGTATAGGTTCACCTAGAAGCACACAATAATACAGGATGAGAAGCACAAGAAATTTATTCTAGGAAGGATCAGGAGAAGGTGGGGAGAACCTTGAGAACACAAGGGATGTGTGACTTGTATAAGGAAAGTGCAGGATTAAAAACTGGGTAGCATGAGTATTGGCATGTAGCACAGTTTCAAGAAAGATCTGCTTAAGCTGATCCATGCAAGCAGTGAATTTGCCCATTCCCTGAGGGCCTTTGTCAGGATGTTAAATCTGGAGAAGGTTGAATCTGGAGAAAGTGCCCCTTCCCTCCAAGTCAATGAATTCTTCCTTATCCAGTGTTATATTCTGGCCCTCTTGATTAAGCACTTTCTAGATGCAACCCCAGGGCTGCTTTCCAGGCTCTTGCTGGTACAGGCTAGCTAATTCTTACAAATACATTCAAATACAGTCTCTGTGCTCCC
This sequence comes from Mesoplodon mirus, assembly GCF_964341445.2. Classification (NCBI taxonomy): domain Eukaryota; kingdom Metazoa; phylum Chordata; class Mammalia; order Artiodactyla; family Ziphiidae; genus Mesoplodon; species Mesoplodon mirus. The sequence goes on from NC_138977.1 coordinate 158,601,093, forward strand.
TTATCAAGCCCAGCAACACCCAGCTGGATAATTCTGGGATTTAACTTTAGTTAAGGTCCTGGAAGCCAGGAGAGAAGGTAGGGGTAGGTCCTTTAGGGGATACCCATTACCATGCAGAATTGTGGTCTCTGCAGCATCTTCTAACATGGGGTGGGGGGAGTGGAGCTGTAGGCCACCTTTGCAAGTTCTGAGGGGTCAGTGCAGAGCAAACATCCTCAGCGGCAACTGTCTGCATGTCCACATCCCATATTTCAAGATCCCAGGTTTCCCAAAGAGAGCCCTGAGTTTAGTGTAACAGCTCTTCCTCTCTGAGCATTCTGAAGTCCGTGGAACTCTGTGACTTAACAGATCTTTGGTCTGCTACTTAGCTGATCTGCTCTTCCATTCTAGGGGACAAAGGCTTTTTGTAGGTTACTAAGGGTCCCTCTAGTTCTTATACTTATTAACTACTTATAATGGCTCTTAGTGTTTTACTCTCTGTAGGGTGTCAATATCAGTACAATTTAGCAGTAATCAGCCAAATCCACCCTATTTTAAATGTCTGAACCATTATAGTTGAAAGGCAAATCATCATCCACAGTGAAATCTTTAGCAATTGGGCCTTGTGCCAGGGACTTTCTGCAACCCGCTTTCCACCCAGAATGGGTGGTTAGTGAGACATAACCAAATTCCCATATTACCACTTGTTTTCTCAGACCGCACTTTGTACCACGTGCCTTAGATGGGGCTCCCAGAAAAGCAAATGCCAAAAGAGGGTTAGACATGGAAGAGGTTTATTGGGGGAAGAAGCAACAGAAGGTGAGGGCAAGGTTCAGATCATGATATAGGTTTGACAGCTGTGGTAGAGACAAGGAAGGGGAATTAGGTAGAGTCTCAGACTGTAATACAGTTCCCATGAAGATTTGGTTAGGCCAATGGGAATCCTTGAGCCAAAATCCCTACTGGAGGGGATTTTGGAGGGGACTGAGCATAGCCTCGCCATGCTCAGTCATTTCATGGGAGCAAATAGTAAGAAGTGTAGCATTAAAATGAAGGCAGAGGTGGACCTAACAGGACAGTAGTCATGTTGGGGCATCAGTCAATCATGTTGCCCATAGGAGATGTAAGCAGTGCATTTGCATGGATACCACATTTGCCATTTCCTGTAAAAGGATGGCATAGTGACTGCGAACATGGATTTGGGAGTAAGATTGCCTGAGTTCAAAGACAAATGGGCCACCTACTAACTTTGATAGCTTGGCCAAGTTGATATATATGATCTTCCAGTTTTTCATATTTAAATTTATAATTATAGTTGTGCTCATAGAGCCATTGGAGGATTTGAAGGAGATCATTCACATAAAAGCTCTCATTATTATGGATATTATGTCCACAATTCAGTCATGCAAAAAAATGTAATTCTCTTTTTCTACAACTGCACTTGTTTTCATGTTGATCCCTAAACCTAGCTGGGGTTAGAAACGAAGTCTTAGGTAGCACAATGTGTCCTTAGATAGCACAAAATGGTTATGAGCCCTATTTAGAATCAGACTACAGATTCAAATACCAACTCTGCCATTTCTAATGGAATGACTTTGGATAAATTACTTAACCTCTCTGTGACCTACTCATATCATCTATAAAATGGGAATACTATAATGGTCAGTCCCTCATAATCTGGTTAGGACTCAAAATTTGGTGAGAACAGTGCCTGGCCCTATTAAGTGCTTAATCAAGGCTGGCCCTTATTGTTCTTATTTTGGGGTTTGAATTAGTCCCATCCTGTTTTTGGTATCTCAAGCCTAAAGGTTTAATTATACCTTCCAAAGTTAAGGTAGGGCAGAGGGCAGGGTCCTTTTCAATAATCTAACAATATCTAAGCCCTAGCTTCCTCCCGGGTTATCTTCCATTTTTTTCAGTCTGTGGAATCTTTATGTAATCTGAATGGGGAGGTATGGTTCTTTATTCCTTGTTTATGGCATAAACTTTATACCTTGAATGGTTCAGGGCTTAGTTTCTTTCACTGCAAAAGCCTTGCCTTTTGAGATTTAAAAGCTTTAGTTTTTGAAAATCAAAAGGTTTTTCTTTGTATATAGTGATATTCTATCTTTCTCCTAATCTGAGAGGAAGAATACAGGGCAAAGAGTAAAAGGAAATACATTACAAGAGGCAAATCTCAGTTAATGTCTCAAAATATTATTCCTCTACAATGTTTCTATTTAGGCTCCTCTCTGTTCCTGAAATTCCTTTTTGTTACCAGTTAGAATCCTATGTATTCAAGTTGCAAGTTGGATGCCTTCTCTTCTTGGAAGCACTCTTTAATCACTCCAGTCCAAGGTGCTTTCTTTTTATAATTTTATGAATGCAATAGTTGTCACATACATTTGAAATGGGCTGGTACATACACTATTTTCCCCACTATACTATGTGCTACTTGTGATCTGGGAATAAACCCTATTCATTATACCTATACTCTCTTTAGTACCTAACATAGGGCTTGACACATAGAACTACTTAAAAATGTGAATACAATTAAACAAATTATAAGAAGCTTTTATAGCAAGGGTTTACATTCCTGCCTGAATCTCTACCTTTGTTTTTTTGGTCTTTTGAACAGGCCTATGTGCTATGGATCATTGATACCTATATAACTGTTGCAGGAAGGGGGACCCCTTCCAGGGCCCCATAGTGGAGTCTCGTCTAACACAGGGAAACGAATTGTCCGAGGAGACACGTGCTGACAAAGCAAAAGACTTCATTGGAAAGGGGCGCCCGGGCAGAGAGCGAACCCAGGAGAAGGAACCCAGGAGAACTGCTCTGCCCCTTGACTCGCAGTCGCAGGGTTTATGGTAATGGGGTTAGCTTTCTGGGTTGTCTCTGGCCAATCATCTTGCTTGGCCCATATTCGGTCTGACCTCAGGGTCCTTCCTGGTGGCAGGCGCATCTCTCAGCCAAGGTCGGTTCCAGGGTGAGCGTTTCTGGGAGGTCGGCAGGACACGTGGGCCGGTCTCTCCTCCCTCCTCTTATTGGCCCCTCCCAAAGTCTTCTGGGTTAGCTTACAAGCCATATTATGGGCTGGCGTCTCCTCCCTCCTTTTGGCCCCTCTGGAATTCTCCCTGTTAGTTTTTCTCAGCAGCACCGCGTTCAGGAGCTCCTGTTCTTCGACAACTCAGGCAAGTGGTTATTATCGTGATTGGCCAAGGCAGGCGGTTTTGGTCAAAAGTTCCCTAACATAACTAGATACAACATATTCATCTGTATTTCAGTTAAAAAAATATTAAGTGCACTATGTGCCAACCATTTTACCAGACTCAAGCCTTGAATAAGGCTTGCCATCAAAGATAGAGGTTCTCAAAACAAGACATTTAAATGACACATATACCTAGCACATGAACCTGACACATGGTAGCTCTGAGAACGTTATTGGAGAGGGAATGAATTAAAAACTGATGGAGTTATGCATGGGTTTACTTGGGAGCACAGAGCAGATAACTTTTGTTCATCCCAAGGAAGTCTTGAAGGAGGCTGTGACCTAGCTGAGTCTCAGAGGATGAACAACAATCAGGCAAGGAAAGAAAAAGTAGAGGGACAGACTTGGCAGCATAAGCAAGAACATGGTGGTGAAAAGCAACAAAATTATGTATTTTTATGTAAAAAAAATCAGATTGGTTTATATTTTAGCAAAAATACATTTTCTGTGCAACATAAGATTATGGTTTACAGTGTGGACTCTGGAGCTAGACAGCCTAGGTGTAAATCTTGGTTCTATCACTTATAACTTGCTCTATACTCTTAGTTAAGTATTTTATCCACTCTGTGCCTAGGCACTCCACCTGTGAAACTGGAAGTCGGACCTCTTAATGTTGTTATGAACTTCAAATGAAACAGTATATTTAAAACTTTCAAAAGTGTCAAAAGAGGGGGGACCTTCAAGATGGTGGAGGAGCAAGACGTAGAGATCACCTTCCTCCCCATAAGTACATCAGAAATACATCTACATGTGTAACAACAACTACAGAACACCTACTGAACGCTGGCAGAAGACCTCAGACCTCCCAAAAGGCAAGAAACTCCCCACGTACCTGGGTAGGGCAAAAGAAAAAAGAAAAAACAGAGACAAAAGAATAGGGACAGGACCTGCACCAGTGGGAGGGAGCTATGAAGGAGGAAAGGTTCCACACACTAGGAAGCCCCTTCGTGGGCGGAGACTGCGGGTGGCGGAGTTGGGGGAGCTTCGGGGCCGCGGAGGAGAGCACAGCAACAGGGGTGCGGAGGGAAAAGCGGAGAGATTCCCGCATAGAAGATCGGTGCCGAGCAGCACTCACCAGCCCAAGAGGCTTGTCTGCTCACCCGCCAGGGCGGGCGGGGCTTGGAGCTGAGGCTCGGGCTTCGGAGCTTAAATCCCAGGGAGAGGACTGGGGTTGCCGGCGTGAACACAGCCTGAAGGGACTAGTGCCCGACGATTAGCCGGGAGGGAGTCCGGGAACAAGTCTGGACCTGCCGGAGAGGCAAGAGACCATAGTTATGAGGTGTGCGAGGAGAAGGGATTCCTTCCCTTCATGAACACAGAAGGCAGAACACCGTCTAAGCGATCTCCAGAGATGGGCACGAGCCATGGCTATCACCTCGGACCCCAGAGACGGGCATGAAATGCTAATGCTGCTGCTGCCACCAAGAATACTGTGTGCAAGCACAGGTCACTATCCACACCCCTTAGCCTGTGCAGCCCGCCACTGACAAGGTCCCAAGATCCAGGGACAACTTCCCCAGGAGAACACACAGCGCGCCTCAGGCTGTTGCAACATCACACCAGCCTCTGCCGTCACGACATCACTAATCATTAGAGAAATGCAAATAAAAACTACAATGAGATGGGACTTCCCTGGTGGTGCAGTGGTTAAGACTCCACCTGCCAATGCAGGGAACACGAGTTCAATCCCTGGTCTGGGACGATCCCACATGCTGCAGAGCAGCTAAGCACATGCACCACAGCTACTGAGCCTGCGCTAGAGCCCGCGAGCCACAACTACTGAGCCCACGTGCTACAACTACTGAAGCCCACGCACCTAGAGCCCGTGCTCCACAAGAGAAGCTGCTGCAATGCGAAGCCCACGCACTGCAATGAAGAATAGCCCCCGCTCTCTGCAACTAGAGAAAGCCCACGTGCAACAACAAAGACCCAACACAGCCAAAAATAAATAAATTTCTTAAAAAAAAAAAAAAAAAAACTACAATGAGATATCACCTCACACTGGTCAGAATGGCCATCATCAAAAAATCTACAAACAATAAATGCTGTTTCCCACTGTTGGTGGGAATGTAAATTGATACAGCCACAATGGAGAACAGTATGGAAGTTCCTTAAAAAACTGAAAATAGAACTACCATATGACCCAGCAATCCCACTTCTGGGCATATACCCTGAGAAAACCATAATTCAAAAAGAGTCATGTACCACAATGTTCATTGCAGCTCTATTTACAATAACCAGGACCTGGAAGCAACCTAAGTATCCATCAACAGATGAATGGATAAAGAAGATATGGCACATACATACAATGGAATATTACTCAGCCATAAAAAGAAATGAAATTGAGTTATTTGTAGTGAGGTGGGTGGACCTAGAGTCTGTCATACAGAGTGAAGTAAGTCAGAAAGAGAAAAACAAATACCGTATGCTAACACATATATATGGAATCTAAGAGAAAAAAAAAAAACGTTCTGAAGAACCTAGGGGCAGGACAGGAATAAAGACGCAGACATAGAGAATGGACTTAAGGACGTGGGGAGGGGGAAGGGTAAGCTGTGACAAAGTGAGAGAGTGGCATGGACATATGTACACTACCAAATGTAAAATAGATAGCTAGTGGGAAGCAGCGCATAGCACAGGAAGATCAGCTCGGTGGTTTGTGACCACCTAGAGGGGTGGGATAGGGAGGGTGGGAGGGAGACGCAAGAGGGAGGAGATATGGGGATATATGTATACATATAGCTGATTCACTTTGTTATACAGTAGAAACTAACATAACATTGTAAAGCAGTTATACTCCAATAAAGATATTTTAAAAGTGTCTAAAAAGTGCTAGATAACTTTTAGCTTATGAAGATTAAATGTCATTTTCTTTTTTTTTTTCAACTTTTCCTAAGAAGTAGTTCCCGTTTAACATTATTGAGATCCTTGTTTTCTGCCCATAGATTCTCAGTAGGCACACAGTAGGAAGAATGGTCCACTCTCTTAGAAAACTCAATAGAATCATTTAGGGATCATATAAAAATCACAGATCCATTTGGCTTCCCTTCTACACCCCAATTTTGGAAGTACTGTCACTGCTATAGTGAATCACTGTTAGTGGAGGGGGATAGTGCACTGTGATGTTTTGTTCAGGGATGTTGCGGCCAAACAACGACTTTGAATTTTATTTTATTGGCATTCTAGATACATAAAAATAGAGACAGTCAGTTCTAGATTAAAATAGCTGAAATATCTAACCTCAAGTGTCTTCTCTTACCAGTTTGCGTTGTTGCCAGAACTAGGAAAATACCAAGGAGGCACACTTGTTCTGGGTATACTGCAGTCTCAATGACTTCTGGTAAGTATACCATAACCAACCTATTTATTTGCTTTCTTCTAATGAAAAGATATTTTTTGAACATTCTTCTACAATGAGTCAAGATAAATTAGAAATGAACAGAAAAAATATCAGTGTTTTGACTCAAAAATCATCCATTTTAAGTTATGGCAGAGAAATTCCACACGACAAATATTACTTTATGCAAGAATGGATTTTGGCTTACCTGTAATTCTCATTTGTTGGAGGAAGTAGTTGGGAAGTGTGGTGTGGGAATGTGGAGCATGTTTCAATATTTTTCTTGGCTCAAATGTATTAATTCAGTATTTAAAACCTGTTCAATTTTCAGTTAGATGCATCAATTATGTTCACAAAGACTTTCATTTAGCTAAAAGTGATTAATCATTAAGCTTTTATTTCCATGTGTTTTATTCCCGAGTTATACCACAATTTTAATCAAAACAAGTCTTACCTATTTGGTCAGAAAAACCCACTATGTGTTAAGCACAGGTAGTTGCTTTATTTGTAAAGTGAAATAACTCTTGAAACTAAGATTCAGATGTTACAAATACAGTATGCTCTGCTTATTTTATTCATTAAAACCATGTAACTCAATAAAAATGTAACTTAAAAAACTGGGACACTTTAAGACATTGTAGTTTAGTGACTAATATATAGTTAATTCATAAAATAATATTCTGCATTCATCCATCACTATAATTACAGTTAACCCTTGAACAACACGAGTTTGAACTTCATGGGTCCACCTAATATGTGGGCTTTTTTTCCCAATAAATACTACAGTACTACACAGTCTGTGGTTGGTTAAATCTGTGGATGCTGAACTGTGGATACTGAGGACCAACTGTGGACTTGAGCATCCTTGGATTTTGGTATCTGCAACAAGTCCTGGATCCAGTCCTCTGTGGATACTGAGGGACGCTATAATGCAATGTAATGATCCAACGATCTAATATAGGTGTAGCATTTTGATGTGCTACAAATTGCTACTTTGAAACTACTTTTTAGATCAATTCCATACCAGATACATCATAAATAATTATATGTAATAATGATGATATCATAAATTTGTACAATATTTCACAACCTTCAAAATATAACAATTTTTAAAGGTTCCTTTCAATCTCATGCACATCAAGTAAAAGAAGTAGCCTCCATTAGAAGTAACAGTAGTTTCGGATTTGAACATGTGTCAGACACTGTGTTAACATGCATTGACTATGTATAATTTAAAATGTCTTAACTCTTCTAATTCTCATAAGAAACCTCTGAAGGAGGAACTGGCATTAACCTCATTTTACAGAAGAAGAAACTAAGATGGAAACCAAGTTAACATAACTGCTTGCTAGTAGAGCAAGAATTGACATAAAGATATGTCTGGGCTTCCCTGGTGGTGCAGTGGTTGAGAGTCCATCTGCCGATGCAGGGGACACGGGTTCATGCCCCGGTCCGGGAAGATCCCACATGCCGCAGAGCGGCTGGGCCCGTGAGCCATGGCCGCTGAGCCTGTGCATCAGGAGCCTGTGCTCCGGAACGGGAGAGGCCACAACAGTGAGAGGCCCGCGTACCAAAAAAAAAAAAAAAAAAAAGAAAAAAGATATGTCTGATGTGGAGCTCACATTCTTAAGCATGATGTCACACTGCCTCCTATAACTTTTCCTTGTTGTCATCGATGAAGTCACCCATTTCTTTCAAAAACAGTACCTGGTTAGGATATTTTGACACCACATGATTAAAACCTTAATCAACTATATTATGCATTTGAAACTAGTTCATTATAACAGAGTGTAAAAATGATAATCAGCTTATCAAAGAATTAATTTGTGCATGTACAGTTAAGGAAAGAAATCTCTAACTAATTGTTGGGAATGCATTTGTTTCCATCTGGGTGGCCTGGGTCCAGATCTTCTCCTCTTTTGGTCTTATTTCCTTGTGTTTCTTAAGAGCCTACATTGTCCTTGCAGATCCTGCTGGCTGAGCAGTCTGTCATTTCTTGGACAATCTTTCCAAGCTGGCAGACATGCTATTCCAAGGCTCTCACAGTTGTTATAAGTTTCATGGGAGATTTACAAATTCCTTCCGCAGATATCTCATTTTCCTGCTGATACTACTGCTTGATTTCCTTGCAGTAAATCCTTATTATCTCACTTTATTTCTCCATTTTCTCCTTCCTTTCTAGCCATGCTGCTGCTACTTCTCTGCGCTCACTTCTCTTTATCCCTGTGCTGTTGGCATTCTCATTTAGACATCAGTCTTGTTATATCTACTTGCTTACTTGTGGTGGTATGCAGGCCTTCCTAATTTTTTTTTGCATCTATCCTCCATTAAACATAACCATTTTGTTAGAAAAGACCCCTTCTGGGTAACACCACCAGGAATACATCTCTCCCCCAGGAAATATGACAAAAACCTTTCTCTCCAGTGCTTCCCGTTCTTTCCCTTTAAAGCATTTCTCTGCTGAAGCAGCTAAGTGGCTGCACAACATAATCCTGTATAAAGCTGGCAGAAATGCTATTTCAGAGCATTTGTGTTTAACTCCTTATTGTCCATTTTGTACAAGTTGCAAGGCACATGAATAATCCTTCAGTGAATTTTCACTCAACATACACCTTTTAAGCAATTAGGATCTATCTGCCCCTTTAGACCCTGCACAGTATATCATTTTCCTTTGTTGTTCCAGTGTGGTCTTCCCTCAACTGCCACCCCAAAAAGCTAACCATGTGGGCTACATTCATTTCCCTCTGGCTTGTGGGTTGGGTTCAGAATATGGTAGACACTAGCAGAGATGGAGGACACTGAAGCAGGAATATTTATTACCTTAGTTCTCTCCCTTTGAGGTCTGCAGGCTGATGCTATCTCTATAGAAAAGGCCACAGCTTCAGGGTCACAGGAGGCCCTTTCCATATAATGACCCTCTCCGGGTTCTGTAATTACTCCCTCCCCTTATCCTTCAGTATGTCTTTCCTCTATGTTAGCTTCCAAGTCCTGACTTATCTATTATTGGTCCCCCAAATTCCCACCACACCCTTTGAAATGACTCTCATTATTAAACACCCCCCAAATTACAAACTCTGAGCGTGGCATCTGTCTTCTGAACTGACTGACATAGACTTGGAAGTACACCACGAGAAGTTATGTATAGCTGTTACCTTTAAGGAAGTTGAACTGTAGAAAAAGAGTCAATCATGTAAACACATAAGTGAATTATGAATTATAGAACATGTGATAGAAGCAGATATAATGTACAGAGAAGTCACACAAGAGAAGGTGACTTATTCCATCTAGGAAGAGGGTATCAGAGAGGGCTTCTTGGAGTAATGCTTGAGTGATGCCTGGAATAATGAACCGGTTATCAAGGTTTGATGAAAGGATTGGACTGGGACTGGGGCAGAAAGGCCATTCTCAGATGAGGGAACAGACCTGGCAAAACAGGAAAGCCTGGGATGTCATTCTGCTTGTAGACAACTTCAAACTCATGATAGCCAGAACTTATAGTGGGAGAAGGGGCATGTAGGTCCAGACAAGTCTGAAGATGAGAGGGTTTAATATATCATACTGAGGAATTTGGATTTAATTCTGTATGTCATAGGGGAACCCCAGAAGTTTGTACCCTATAAAGTACCCTATAAAGTAGAAAAATAAGTTTTCTCTTTAGACAGAGTACTTTGGTGACGGTGAAGCTCATTTGAAGGAGAACAAGACTGGAGACATGGAGAAGAACAAAGAAGCAGTGGAAGAGGCAAGAGACTGAATAAAGCAATCATAATATAAAGCAATATTAAAAAGGTAGAACCAATAGAACTTGTCCATCTATTGGAAATGGAGGTGAAGGAAAAAGAAAGCTCTAAGATGATCCCAGGTTTCTGGCTTGCTGGTTGGTAGTACTAATTCAGGAGACTTGTAGTTCACAGGAAGGATACATTTGGGGATAAAATAATAAGAAAAGACAGTTCACTTTGGGGTTGGGTTTTTCTGTGGGACACTCACATGTAGAAACTGGACTGTAGAAGAGAGCTCTGGACCAATGATATCGATTTGAGCATCACCACAAAATAGGTGCAGCTGCTGCTGTGGAAATGGTTGAGATTGCCTGGGAAGGGTGTTTCTCTTAGTAAGAGAGGGACAAGGATAGTACCAGCCAAATTTATGTAATGATTAAAAAAAGAAACAGAGTATTCAGAGTATGCTAAGCATTTTGATAGTCACTTTCTTCTGTATCTTATTCAAGATGTACCATATAGTTATGTTGTAGACATCTTATTTTCCTAATTTCACAAATGAAGAAACTCTGGCTTAGAGAATTAAGCTAAAGTCACAACACATTGAGGCTAGAAATGAGGCTAGAATTCAAACCTTTTACCTCTTTTCCATCACATCATATTGTCTTCTTACTGCTTTGTTTTAGCAGTATTTATGAACAAAAGGCAAGGAATAAAGAATAGGAAAAAATGTAGACAAAGGACTCTTGGGTTCCATCAAAAATAGCTCTAGTGATAGAAATGTCTGCCTTTAATCTCTAACGTGCCATTGTTTAAAACATATCATTTTGAGGAATGTAATCTTTTTTATTTTACATTTTGGAAAGTGCACTACGAATTTCGTTTGTTTAACTTTTTTATGCTCTAGTTTTCTTAACCTAAACCTACTTTACCCTTTCTCTGCTCACCCTGACTGCCCCTATAGCATTTGCTTGCTAGCTCACATGTGTGGCACATTGTAACCTTGTTAAAAAATCTAGGGCTCTAAAGACTGGCATAGCCTTCTTTCAGAACTGCCACAATTTTCACTTGTAGTTCAGTATTACAGGGAGTATAGATCTTGAAACTAATTTGGAAACAGAAAAAGCCGTTAATACCAGGTTCGTGCTTCACATTTACTTCCATATTAGTTTCCTGAATCATAATCTAAGGCTATGAATTGGAAATGCCTTGTGAAGAAAATGCAAAGATAAGAGCCCTTAGATTAATGTTAATGCTCTGCATTATGCAACATGACCCATAAACCGGAATATTCTTATTCCATGGTGCAATCATTTACAGCTGACTTGCACAGGATGGAGTCATGATTTACTAAAGGAAAAAAGTTCATCGGAAAAGTCTTTATACATATCCTAATGCCAATTTCTGGGTTTTTTGCTGAAGTCTTACAAGTTAGCTTTAAAGAAACAGATTGAATCAAAGGAGACTCATCATATGGGCCTGCTTCATTCTTCAGTTGAGAATAAATAAATCTGACAGAATGCCTCCATCATCAAATTAGATGCAGATTTATTTAGTAGGAAGAGGATAAGGAACCACTTTTACAAATTGCTAATTGCTTCTGTTTCCTCAGTGAAACAGGAAACAGTCAGTCTGAGAGTCAGTGAGTGAGAAGGCGTTGGTGATAAGAAGAAAAAGGAGAGGAAATGCAGATAAGTTTGGGAGAATAGGAGTGTCAGTTGACTGGGGAAAAGTAGTAGGCTTATCAGGCTGGGGTGAAGGCTCACTTGGAGTTTGTGGTCATTGACTAAAAGTAAAACCTGTCAACATGGCCGTGAGTTTTCCTCCAACTATGGTCACCAGAGGAATGTAATCTAATGTAAATAGAGAGTTAGATTTAGCAACAAAGAACTCTGAAGAGATAGAAGGAACAAGAGAGCTACGTTTAGGTAATGTGGTGATTATAATGACATAACACGGAATCTAAGACAGTTAAGGGGAAAGAGAATATGAGGGGATTGTGGGTAGTAAAAATGAGGACATTCAATCGATTAAACAGGTGAATGTCAGAATGGGGCTACCCTAGGGAATGAGATGGATTCAAAAATAATTATCTTAAATTTTTAAAATTACTGAATGAGAATTTTTTTTTAAAAAGTAAAAGAATAGTAAATATTCTAGATCTTAAAAGTTTGAGAATATTGCAGCAAAAAGGTATGAGGACAGACATCAGGGACATTTTTTTCCTTTTGCTAGACACCTGGTTACCTAGCTTAAAGTACATATCTGAACAGTATTCTCTTGATTATCTGCTAAAAAAAGTGAGTTTGTTTCTTGCATATAAATGTATGAACATCTCACAGTTAGATACTAATTGATTTGTACATAGTAAACCCATCACATAAAGTGGGATCAAGGTATAATAAGTGTCTGTTTAAAATGTTCTCTTTTCAGAAAGCTCTAGCTAAGAAATTATTTTAGCCATATGATCTCATACATCATAATTTCTTGACAAGGTTGTCCTATATTTTATTTTTTCTCCTAAGAAAGGAGAATTCTGAAAATGCCAATGGTATGAACTTTCTGGAAAGGTATTTACTAAGTCAAAATTTTAGGAAAACAAAGGCTCTGATAAATTTGGGAAAATGACTTCAAGAAATTGTGTACCAATTACACTGCTAAGAGTCAGTGGCTCTGTTCAATACATCTTCAGCTCAGTACTGGGTTTTATTATTGTATCATTCACTAAGATAAAATAATATTTCATAGATATTTTAATTGGCATTTGTCTGGTTACTAGCATGATTAAAATCTTTCCTTCATTTTAGTCTCATATTTAGTTTGCTAGGTATCAATTTACATCTTTTGTCTATTTTTCTACTGAACTTTCAGTTTATTTCTTAACAGTTTATAGAGCGTCTTTAAATATAATATTAATCCTTAAAATTTGGGGGCAACTATTTGTCCATTTGTTTGTTTTCATCTGATTATTCAGAGTTTTTGACATATGTATTTTATATGTAGTCATTCAAATTTCATAACAGTTGTGCACAATAAACATTACTCTTCCCATTTTGCATATGAGAAAATAGTGATTCAGACAAGGTTGAATCATCTGCCCTAGGTCCCACAAAGTGAAGTTTCAGTGCAGGTTTTTCTGGCCCCAGAACACATTCATTTTCCTATGTTACACTGTAACTGGACACGCAGAGTCTGATGATGAGAGCATTTTAATAGGAAACATTTAAGAAGCGGGTAAAGTGAAAACATAGTGAAAAAGGGCCGTATTGGGGAAGTATCAGTATAATTACAGCAAGAGTTGAAGAAAATGGATCTATAGAACAAAGGACAGTGATGAGTTGACAATTATTCCAAAATTTCCTGCATGGCTCATGGCTGATATAGTGGCATTACCCAGTGTGACAAAGAAGCCAGGCACTGAGCTCTGTCACTGCAAGATGATAAGCTGAGTTGTCTTCTCCACATTTCATTTCTGCTAGTGACACTACATACAGTTTGAAATGCCTTATACAGAAAACTCTCTCCAAGTTGGGTGGAGAGGCCAAGTTCACAGTTAGACAAGGAGATCTGGACAGGTTTTCTGTACACAGATGGAATCAAATGACATGCCCAATGCTGGGTGTGTGGTAAGAGGAACAGGGCACCTATTTTTTATTTTTGTGGTACGCGGGCCTCACTGTTGTGGCCTCTCCCGTTGCGGAGCACAGGCTCCGGACGCGCAGGCTCAGTGGCCATGGCTCACGGGCCCAGCCGCGCCGTGGCATGTGGGATCTTCCCGGACCGGGGCATGAACCCGTGTCCCCTGCATTGGCAGGCGGACTCTCAACCACTGTGCCACCAGGGAAGCCCTCAGGGCACCTATTAATTTCCAGAGGAAACTCCATAGAAGCAATTTAAGAAGGAAGAGGAAGTTCGGGGCAAGGAGGTGGAGGAGTTTCTGCTATAACACAACATACAGGTTTCTGAAAACCCTTGTGTTCCACAACATTTACAGAAGAATAGCAGGGCAGAGAAGAGGTTAGGTTTGGGGTAGACCACTTGAAACTTCTATAGTTTCGTGAAACTTTGAAAGTTTGTAATTAATGCACTAACAAAAACCAGTAACAATCCTAATAAAAATACTAACACAGTTTAAAAGATATGTTAAATTCCTTATACATGGAGAACTACAAGAGTAAACACGGGAAATTTACCCTTTTTAAAAAATAGGTGAAGATAGGCTTATAAAAGAGTTTTTTATCAAAAGGTTGAGGTTGGACTTCCCTGGTGGCGCAGTGGTTGAGAATCTGCCTGCTGATACAGGGGACACGAGTTCGAGCCCTGGTCTGGGAAGATTCCACATGCCGCGGAGCAACTGGGCCTGTGAGCCACAACTACTGAGTCTGCACGTCTGGAGCCTGTGCTCCGCAACAAGAGAGGCCGCAGTTGAGGTTGCTGTGTTATGGAGACAAGGGGGAAAATGCAAAACCATCAGAGAGACCGTGCAATAAATACGGTTTTCAAGACAGAACATGTGGCCAGACTGAGCTAAGAGCCAGAGACTGGCGTGAGTGGGCACAATGGCCAGTGTGCTACCCCTGTGCCCTCATTCTGGTTTCAGCTGTGAGAGAGCTTGGAGGAAGCAAATCTTAACACCAGCTAAGGAAAGAACTATTCGTGAACCAATGCAACTTCCATGTTTTACTGACATCGTTCTCTTATTTACAAACCATGACTGAGGCAATTTGCCCACAGAATTAGAGAAAACTGTATTGCAGAATTCAAGGCCTTGGAGGCGCCAATTCATAGTCCAAATTAGTCCTCCCACCCCTGGTACTCTTTTATTTACTATATCATTTTCCTTCTTGAATTTTACCACAATTTGTATCTTTTCCCTACTTGACACTAAACTCTATGAGGACAGGGATTTTCATTATTTTGTTTACCACTATGTCCACTTTGTCTAGCATAGTGCCTGGTGTATATGGTATCAACAAATATTTGTGAATTGAATGAATATAGGCAGCAGAATTATTTATTGATTCAAAGATAAATGCTTACTATATGCCAGTCCATGTGTAAGCTGCTAAATATACAACAGTGAACAAGACACAGGCTCAGATTTGGAGAAGGTAACTAGCTAGATTTAGTGGGATAAACAAATTAGTAGGCAATTGTAATACAATGTGTGTGCTAAGTGCTTAAATAAGGTAGGCACTAGGTGTTCTGAAATCTGTACACTAAAGGAGTACAGATTTGGCTTTGGGGAAGGGTATCTTTCAGAAGAAATAGAGTTTAATCTAAAATCTGACAGGTGATCAGCAGTGAGAAAAATTAAAGGAATAAGGAAGGCAGAGAATTCTAGACATTTAACAGTAAGTGTCAAGCCTGGAGCTGAGTGAACACTTGAAACATTCCATGAAAAGTAGGCAGCTGAGGTCAGGCTATAGGATCATGTAGAAACTAAGGGGATGTTAACTGCTATTAGAGATAAACCACAAATTCTAATCCACTGCCAGTGTTCCTGGGGTTGGGGGGGGGGCAATCTTCCATGTAATAATTCAGGAATATGTGCCTTCTTTGTCTTATATGACTATCCTAAGTCCTCAAAGTCCTCTTTATTTAGCAGGCAGATGCAAAAAGACACCATGGGGAAGATGCACCCATTTCTTAACCAGTGTGACTCAGAAGAGACACTTTATTCCTGCTCACATGCCATTGGTCAGATTTTTGTCATTTGGTTACAACTACCAGGAGAGGATGCTGAGAAAGGTAGTCTAGCTCTGTGAACAGTTAAAAAATAAATTTAAAAAATTTTTAATATTTTATACAATTTTTAAAGGTTACTTTCCATTTACAGTTATTACCAAATTATTGGCTCTATTCCCCATGTTGTTCAATGCATCCTTAAGCTGATCTTACACCCAGTAGTTTGTACCTCCCACTCCCTCACCCTTATATTGCCCTTCCCCCCTCACTGGTAACCACTAGTTTGTTCTTCTATATCTGTGAGTCTGCTTCTTTTTTGTTATATTCATTGGTTTGTTCTATTTTTTTAGTTTCCGCATATAAGTGATATCATACAGTATTTGTCTTTCTTTGTCTGGCTTATTTCACTTAGCATAATACTCTCCAAGTCCACTTAGCATAATACTCTCCAAATCCATCCATGTTGCAGCAAATGGCAAAATTTTGTTCTTTTTTATGGCTAGGTAATATTCCATTGTATGAATATACCACATCTTCTTTATCCATTCATTTGTTGACGGACACTTAGGTTGCTTCAATAACTTGGCAATTGTAAATAATGCTGATATAAACATTGGGGTGTATGTATCTTTTCAAATTAGTGGGGGTTTTTCCAGTTATACACCCAGGAGTGGAAAAAAGATGCAACTGTGACCTGGTCATTGCAACTTAATAATTTCAGAAAAAAAATATATAATTCTTATGGAATAAATTCTTGGTCTTTAAGTGTGAGAAAAAAATAATAACTGGGTTTGGTTTTTTGTTTGTTTGTTTGTTTGTTTGTTTTTGCAGTACGTGGGCCTCTCACTGTTGTGGCCTCTCCCGTTGCGGAGCACAGGCTCTGGATGCGCAGGCTCAGCGGCCATGGCTCACGGGCCCAGCCGCTCCACGGCATGTGGGATCTTCCTGGACCGGGGCACGAACACGTGTCCCCTGCATTGGCGGGCGGACTCTCAACCACTGAGCCACCAGGGAAGCCCAATAAATGGGTTTTAATGAACATACAGAAGCGTCTGCCATGGATGGGAGTAGTAAACTTAAAAGTGGTAAGGTTGGAGAATCACACTAGGACCAGTTTATGAAGGACATTTTATTACATGTTTAGACTTTACCCTGAAGAAAATGAAGTGCCAAAGAAAAATTCTGAGTTGAAGTATGGCAATATCATAGTTGGACTTTGAGCAGACAACATATGCAACTGTTAAGAATGGATTGGATAGGGACAGCTTAAAACTGAGTAATAATGCAGATTCTAGTATAGACAATGATGGCCTGGATTGGGGTAGTGGCAATGATGTTGATTCCAGAACTGATAAAGAGGAGTTATACAAAATAGGACTTTTCTAGGTATGTGAGGGACCATGAAGAGGAGAGAAGGGTCACTAGTTTCTAGCTTGAGCCAACTGGGTGGATAATGATGGTGGCATTTGTTGAGATAAGGGGCGAATAGAGGTAGGTTGAGAAGTGGAGATATAGATGATGAACTCAGAAATAATGAAACTCTTTAATTACTATAGTATATTGCATTCCTTAATATCCAGTCCCTGTGTTGTACTTCTTACAGGGCCCAATTGATGCATATTCATTATTAATCCAAATGGAGTGATTCACTGACTCAGATCTGATTGGCTATTTGGAATCAAAATTTCAGTGGAATGCAAAGAAAAAGTATACAAGAGAGTATCTAGAAAAGGTTTTGCCACAGGGAAGTTAATACATATGCTGCAAGAATTTGGTTAAAGCCCACTACCTCCATTTTATAGTTGTGTCACAGCCAATATCCTAGTAATATGGTACATAATCTTAGAAAGTAAGCTCAGAAACATCTATTATATCTTTTTGGAGGCTTGCTTGGGATTCTTCCTTAAAATATGCTTCCAGTGTTTTCCATATTTATATATACAAAACACTGGAAACATATTGCTGTATGTATACATATATGTATATAATATTTCTGAATTGGTCAGGAAGTTATTTCCTGATATTGACTTTAATAATGGAGCAAAGAGGCTTTATCAAGTATAAAGATTAATTGCAAATGAAAATATATCTCTTAGGTTCACCCAAAAGAAGTCATCCCAGGAACTGAGAAGTTATCTGGTAAATTAATGTAGGTAAATAGCCAGTTTGGATAATGTTTACCTGTTGCTACTAATCTCACTTTATTCGGCACAAGTCTCATCCAGAGCCACTGTTAATTCAAATAATTTTTGCTGGAATTAATTATCTGGAAGGATGGTACATATACTAAGATCATTCCTAGATAATGAATCCACTTTCTTTTTAATTTTGACTGTCTACAATACACTGTTATGAGGACCTATGGACTCATTGACAGGGAAAAAGAAACAGAATTCTCAGTTTATGAACTCAATTGTATAAATGGTACATGTGCATTGGGTGTATCACTTGACACTTGACACCCTGTTCCCAGGTCTTGTATGGGTTTACTTGCCTTCATCCAGCTCACATCGCCCTTTGTGAAGTTAATGAGGTAGTATGTATAAAGCTCTCTGAACCAAAAGAGATTATACAGCTACAAGGAGATATGAAAAAGTAACCAACTGTGATGAATGAGAGTTTGCTGGAAGTATCCTGGCTGGATTCGTCTTGATAGTTTAACTACTATCAAACATTATTTTTATGAAGGAAAGGATATGGGAGAAACAGGCTCTTCCACACTTTATAAGTCAACCCCTTTCCTCCAGGTACTTTTTAGAGGCAGACTGGAAAGATGATTAAAGAGAAGGATTTTTTTTTTTTTTTTGACGAGACGTGTGCCATTTTCAGTCCACATGGGAAGAGAGTTCTTCAATCATAGAGCAGCTGCTGTTGTCTTGTGGCTCCTGGAAAAATGGGGAAATACTGGCTGAAAAGCTAAATGATAGTGCTTTGTTTGGTGATAATATAACTGGGTTTGTATTGCTCACACTCAATCTTACATGACTTTTGTGAGTAAAAGACAGTAAATGTTCATATCACTCGCTCCTACCTCACTGATTATATTAGTATTTAGTTATAGCTTCATATGAAGCTTATTTTTATATGGCATTTAAAGAAGAGGTGATCACATTATCATTTGCAAGAATGGACAATGTGTGTGTGTGACTTTCCCACAAAAAGGATGCTGCAACTCTTTTTCTCTGTTATATTTTAGGCACTTGGAAAGAAATCTCAAATTGCAGAGTAAATCAGTGGTAAAGAAGGAGGGACAGCAGGAGAGTTTAGAGGCATTTTGAATGGGGTTGTATTTGACTGTGATCCTCAGGAGATTTGTGTCAGGAATTTCAACTGAGCACGCTCTATAGAAGCCAGACAGACATTCAGTAAGGGGAACAAGTTTTACCGTAATTTTTTAACCTCTCCTGAGCGCATTTGTTGGTGTGGTTACATTATAGCAATGAAGCAGTATACCCTGGAACTACAGATTTCTGCTTCCGCATTGATTTCATCATTTTATTATTTTTAAATTTTTTAAAATTTTTAAAAATTTAATTTGGTTTTATTTTTTATTGAAGTATAGTTGATTTGCAATGTTTCAGGTATACAGCAAAGTGATTCAGTTATATAGATAGATAGATAGATAGATAGAGATATTTATTCTTTTTCAGATTCTTTTCCATTATAAGGATTTCACCATTTTAAACAAATATTTATTTATCACCTAGTTTGTGTAGAGCCCGGCATAGGCTGGGGAGATATATTTTGTCCCTGTCTTCACAGGAAAACACTAATTACCATATTCTAAAGACCAATTTAATGTCAATTGATACCAAATAACTATCTCCTATCCCATTCTGATGATAAAAAATGGCTGCTTGGAGCACTGTGTTTAGAAGGATTATGAAAGTAATCCTGAGTTCTGAAAAAAAAAATACCTTGATTAGTTGTTGATATCTGTCCCTGGTGAGGGAGAGAGAGAGGTAGTGCCCGATCTATGTATAGAAATTACAAGTTACAGATTTTAGAATGTCTGGAAGTTAATAATTTTTTTCATTTTATTAATTCAAATACTGAGTACTAAGCTATGTAATAGGTGCTTGTGAGTAAAATATATGCCATAATTGCCTTCATGACCCCATGGGTTTGTCATCTCTTGTGTCTGTGTGTTTTTGTTTTTTTTTTAAGTTGACTTGAATTTGAATTTCGGTAAAGGGAGTTCTTAAATTCACTTGAACATTTTTCAAAACATACACACACACACACACACACACACACAGTGGATGTCAAATTCCAGTGAAGGCCACTGCAGTATATATTTAGGTGTGGATATTTGGGGGTGTTCTGGGGTAGAATGAGGAGAACAATTTGATAAAAAGAATGACTTGATTGAAGGTGAAAAGACGGAAAAATGTGAATAATGTCCAGGGACCAACGAATTGGAGCAGAGGGCTCATGTAAATAAATCTTAAAAGATAAGATTGCAGTATTAGTTACATTTCAGACAGTAGAAGTTCTTGACTTGTAGGCCAGCTGGGCATTTATCATCTTGTGTGCTGTGGAGAAATATTGAAATTATTGAGCAGAGGAGCTAGGTGGGAGAAGCTGGACTCTATCTTATCAGATCCTATAAGGGGAGATGAAGTATCCTAAATGTTGTAGATAAACAGAATTTGTTGACTGCCTATTATGGGACTTTGTATTTCAAAGATCTTACTGCATGCAGTCATTAAGTTTTGATAAACTAAATACCGCCTGGGTATGTGTGTGTATGTATATATATAAAATATAAAACATAATATATATTTTTATATAGATATAAAATTAAGATTTGCTAATAAATACTGTTATTTTTAAATTTTAAGTAATTTATTCCAATAGAAATATTTCAGAAAACTGTACTTAAATTCATTTTAAGCTAGCTTATGCAAACACACTGAAGATCCACACTCTCATTTGTACATTAAACAGAAACAAAAAGTGAGAGAGGAACCAAGCTGCACGTCACTCCAGGAGGTCATAGTGCAAGCGAATTCTTCATCTTTAGAACCTCAAGTTAACAGGGATGAAGGAGAATAAAAATGGCTTGTGTTTTCCGGTATAGTATCATCATTGGATATTTATCCCTACAGATGTTCTTAACTCCTTTAGATTACACTGTGAATGGGTGCCCCACACCCTCCCCACACATACATACTTCAGTCAGCTGTAAAACAACGGATTTGTCAATAATCAAGGTAGAGAAACCCTTGAGAGGCTGGTGACTTATTATCAGCTACTCTGTCAGGCCTAATAAGTCAATAATTATTGGACTATATCTGTGAATAGTTCTAATAGGTGATATCTTCATGGAAAAATTAATATTTGTTACCTGATATCTAAAGCATAGCTAATTACAAAATCTTCTACTTGTCTATTTAAAAAAAAGTTCAATCCCAAAGCATTCTAATTATGTATTCCTTTAATCCCATCATCACTTTGCAGTCCAAATGACTAGAATCAAACTTTAAATACTACTAATAACCTTCAAGGACCAGTTAACCCTTCATTTGACTTTAAAGACTAAATTTACTTGCCTATTCTAAAACATACTAGCCCTTTAAAAAATGTGAAAAAAGCATCTTGACTCAGTTGGACAACAGTGGCTCCAGATCTTGCAATAATCTCAGAGAAGTGAAATGCTTCCAAGTTTTGCTTTTACTAAGGAAGCTAGCTTAGTCTCTTAACTTCTCTTTAATGTATAGTTTGGAGTTGTTTTCACTTTTCTGACATAATATTTTCAAGTAAACAATAACTGTTAAATTAAGAGACTGCTTGTTTGTTCTGAGTCTTATTTAAATCTAAGAATGTACTGAAGGAAGTCTCACTTCTGGGCAGAGGGACTCTTGTTATGGACTTTATAATGACTGTTATAATTTGGGAATATCTATCACATGTATTTTGATTAGAACAGAAAATTTTAAATGTTCCTTGAAACTCTAGGCTTCTGCATAAGTGCTTCAGGAAATCTAAGATTCATTTGGAATTTTATGGATCCTGACTTGCAAGTATCACCTAGAATCCCTAGAACGAAAAGCTTTCATTTATCAAAGCAGCTTTATTTATTCTCAACAACTTTTTAGTAACTTGTAATTTGTATTATAATACATGTGAAGTTATAAATTACATGCCTGCTTTGGTAATTTACTGTGTATTATTGTTTCTTCTTAAAATTTCATTTGAAAAAATATTGGTTTTGCTGCCAAAAACATTAGGAGATCGCTGGAGTTGAACATGATTCTAGGCTGAGTTACCAGTCCTTTCTCTATTACGTTTGTACATTTTATATACCCCCATTGTTCATTCAACAAATGCTATTTGAAAAGCCACTGTGATGCTTGTTTGCCTATTGTCTCTCAGCTCCATTTCCACCCTTCATTGTTCTCCTTTGTATCCCAGCAGGCTGAAAGCCTGCAAACTACTTTTCTGGACTCCCTCATCAGCTGGCTTTTCGTTAGGTTCTGCCAATGGGAGGAATTAGTAGGAGTTTGGAAGACAAAAGGAGAAAAGAAGCCTACCCCTAGCCAGTCCCAGCTGCAGGGGATGCCTGCCACAGTGGCCAGCAGCAGGGAGGATAAGTTCTGCTTAGGTAATGCCTTTCTAACAGCAGAAGCAGCAGTACCTCCTGAGAGATCAGAACAAGCATATGCTCCTGAGTTTCCTTCTTCAGACGTGGTGCAGTTCCAATAGTGTCAGAGCAGTAGTGAGTACAGGCTCCTGGCTTCAGCCTGGGGGCAGGAGCAAGTCCCTGGTCTCTGGGTAGTGCTGTTCTCTGTAGTGTATCACCAGCGCCAACTTTCTTCTTTTAGTTCCTACAGATCTTCTAACTCCCTTGTAAGGATTTCCTGGCGTTAAATTCCCCTTTCCTAGAAATACCTTGAGTGGCTTCTTTTGTTTTTCTGATTGGACATTGACTGATTGATGTGTCAGAGCACGACTGTGCTTTGGGGCTACTGGTGAGTCAAACAGACAGAAAACCAGACTTCATAGAACTAGCGAATACATTGAACTTCCTATATAATACTTCAAATATTGTTTGCAGGTCATTCTCCTCTATTAGAATATACACGCTATGTGGGCACTGAATCCTATTAGTCCTTTTATTTGTAGAGCCTGTCACATTGGCTGAGACTAAAAGATACCCAATAAAAGCTGCTCTCCAGTTGGATCCATGGAAATGTAAGGGAAGGCCATGGGTTCAAGGTCAAGTTTATAATTTCACAGGGAGAAGCAACGCACTTATACTTCCCTTTCTTCTACTCTTTCCTTCTTCCTTGTATTTGTGATCTATTTAGTCAAACACTGTATTCTTATGGACCAAAATATTGAGATAAAAGGAAAAGAAATGAACAGCAAAGAAGAGAACTACTTCAAACAGGAATAAATGACATTGCATTTTAAATCTCTGTATAGGATATTCCTATCTCATTGGAAGAAAGGGCACAGAACTTGTGGAACAAAGCCGTTTTCTTTTAGTTTTGCACAAAATATCAAGATATGAAGCTGCCCTTTTATGATGCAAGCTCAGATTTTTCCTGCATAATGGTTTGATGATAGGTTTTGAATTAGCTGTAATCCCAGGTAGGAGCAGAAATTGTTGAATGCGTATTAAACTTATTCTGCTGGGTGGTGAAATTTACGTCAATGTCGTTGACTGAAAAACAAAGATTTGATTATTTTAACTACTATGTTGGAGAATCTATTAACAAAGGAAAAACTCTCAGTTTTCTTGGCTAGATGGACAGACCCATGAGAAATTTTAATAGTTACTTCTCATACAGTTCTAGCTATTGTAGAAGCAGTTAATATTTAATGAATATAAGGGTGTTATAAAGTATAATTCTTCAGTTATTCCATGTTAGATATAATTGTAGTGACATTATCAAAAAAGAAATACCAAAAAGATGATGAAATTTAACAACAGGGTATTTTTTCCAACTATGGGGATAAGAATATTAAACAAAATATTATCCTTTTTCCTTTCTGTCCTCAACATTCATATGCCTATGCTCATTTTTACCACACATTTTGTTACTGCTGTTGTTTATTTGTGTTTTGCTTGGTTTAGGCTTAGAAGCCAATATATTGATAAGAAGTCACCTTCAAAAATTATCCTTTTTACCCTGACTCTTACTAAATTTTCTTAACAATAATTACTTTTATTCAGCCAGTTTAGAAGCACACGGTTTAACACTACTGCCTAGGTGTTTCTTTCCTCCTCCCCCCCTTTCTGGAAAAAAAAAATTGTTACAAGTCGTCATTAAATAAAACTCCATCATAATTCCCCTTACTATTGCTAAAAGCTTATAGCCACTGCTTCACAACATTACACCTCCTTGGGAGATGCAGAAAACACAGATTGTTTGTTTTTACAAATCTCTAATTGAAGGGTTGAGAGAGGGAGGGATTTGGTGGGGGAGGAACTTGTAGACAGATTAGACTGCTGGGGCTTTCTCATGTTAGATCATAACTGTTTGTGTTATATACCCAGTTGAAAGTTGAGCTAGCTGGCTTGTTTTCTCCACACTGGAGGACTGAGAAAAAAGAAATGGCTCTAGTGGTACAACATTTTATAAACATTTACATTTTATTTATGAGTTCTTGATGATACTTTAAATAAAGTTAGTACATGGAATTCCATTTCCTCAACAAAGAAGTCAAAAAGCAGTTTGGTTTCTTGTGCTTTTAGCTTTTCTTCTTCCAATAATTCTGAAGTGCAGTTACAGATCACTTAAAAATATACCTATGGGTTAGCATCTCTAAAACAAAATAAGCATGCAAGAGAAAGTGACTCAAAAGGGAGTTTTCTTCTATGTTGTCTAGGAAACTTGTGCTGAGGAGTATAATAAGTTTAATTAGTTCAATTCCTATTAAAATTATTTTAAAATTCAGTAAGTAAGCAGAAAAAAAAAGAGTTTTCTTAAAAAGGGTATCTCTCTCTCTCTCTCTCTCTCTCTCTCTCTCTCTCTTTTTCAAACAATTGAGTTGATATCACTCTAAATAAATCCTAAGAAGACTGGGGTAGTTTTAAAGGCAGTTCCCTAATGACCTGAATGTTACCAGCTGTATGCTTCCTTTTTGATGTTTCCAGCATCCAGCCCTATCTCCCTGATTGTATGCTATGGCCTCACACACCACCCAGAGAAGGCCCGATAAGCAGTCAGAGCAGTTTCAGAGAGTTGTCAGGTGGATTTTGCTGTGCTAAGTGAAGTATGCAGGAAAAGAAGAAATGAAAAAAGAACCAGACAAACAAAAAACCTGAGTCATAAGCCCATTCCTCAACCTTTGGTAGGTTGACAACCTCCCCAGAGCTGAAGGTGGCCCAAAATGATTGCCTCAGGTAAGGCGTCTCTTGGTGTCACACCTCCCAGGGATTTGAACCCAGCCTGGCTGTATGAAAAGCCGGATGAATGTATGTGTGGGTTACAGCCCACTTCCCTCTTCCCCATTCATGCTAATCATGATAAGGCCACCACTAGTATTGATGGAGCACCTTAGCCAGTTGTTTCTGGGCCCTGCACCTCTGTGCACTGAGCTGGAACAGCTGTCTTTGAGCACTAACCTGAAAACAAAGAGGAAACAGCACAGAGTCAGGAGACTGGCTCCTTGCCCCCTGCACACAGCATGGACCTAAGCCTCTCTGCACTGGGCTCCGTCCCCAGGCTGCCCAAGAAGGGGCATACTCATCAACAAGGGTGGGTAAGGCAGAACTTTAATGAAACACTTTCTTGCCCATGTATATCTCCAAATATCTATACAGATATAAGAACAAATCATGACATAATTGCATGATGGTGATAAAATGAATTTGTTATTAAACAAAGAAAAGAAAAAAGGAAATCACTCATTCAATAATTTTAGTGTGAATATGAAAAAAGACCATATGCAAAGGTGTTCTCATCTACTATGGGAAAAATGACTTTGCTTTCCGTTTACTATGAGTTTTTTCCCTCTTTTACATATAAAAATCAAATCAAATAAACACCATTTGGTTATAGAGCTCTGAGGTTGCTAATTTCTAATTGGATCCCCTTCCCCCAAATAACACATCATGAGCCTTAAAATACAATAACTTCCTGTGACTCTAAACAGAAGTTAAAAGTAGCATTTTACTCTTTAGAGCTTTAAATTCCATCTTGTTTCTAATCAGCCATCTGGAGTGACTATACAAGGTTACACGGACCTGACTGATTTATGAATATAATTTTTGTTTTAATTGAAACAGCAACATTTAGGTTCCACCTTAACAGTGCACCTTAAAAGATTATCTCGGTTATTTCACAGGCACCGAGCCGGCACTAATAGTCCAAGGCAGATATTGAAAAGCAGCACAGGGCCAGGCAGATCTATTAGAAATTCCCATCCACGCGCCTCATACATATTGATTTCTGACACCAAGCAGCAGTGAAAGCCCCCGTGGGAATAATATATTTAGCAGGGTTCGCTGCGAGGAGGTCACAGAGTGCATACAGATTAGCTTCAGAGGACCAAGGCACTAGTGTTGGAGCCAAATGCTAGATTTTATATCATTTTAATCTGAACTTTTATAATCCTTTTAGTTCTTCTTTCTCTGGATGGCAGAGAGAAGGCTCCTTCACATGTATCATGCATCTTTTTCTTTATTCCTCCTATAAATGTGCAAACGCCGTTGTAATGGGGAGGAATGTTCTTTTAGCATAAGCAGCAGAGCCCTGACCAGATTTGCTTTTATAAACGGTGGTCAATTCAGATGAAGACATCTTTATTTAAAGATTTCTTTCTGTGGGGGAGGGAAAATTGCAAATCTGTATCTCCAGTTTTAAGATCTAAGTCTAAAACCTGTTCTTATTAAAAGAACCATTCCTCCCCTCCCCCGCCTTTGATGCTAGGGCTCATTGAGCAAAAGTTGCATTTATACTGTTATGTCTATGAAAACAAAAATCTAAACATTTTTTTAATTACCTTTCTGATGGTTAGGGAATGCCTGCTCATTATGCAAAGAAGTGTTGTGACTGTATCAGATAAAGGTGTCAGAGGAGAGTCAAACAGGCATTTTGGAGACTGGAGAGATGCCAGCAGTGTGCAGGGAAAGGTTAGAGTGGACACACTTTGACAGAAGGGTGAAATACATTCAGACAACAAAGGGAAATAGGAGGTTTCACTCAACAGACACACAAAGGCTTATTGTCTTCTTCTAGACTGCATTTAAATTTTAGGTGTTCTATGAAAAGTTCCCATGATTACCAATAATCAGAAACAATAACTACATCTTTTGAATCCCACTTATTTTCTCTGGCATACCCAACAAGCATAAAAGGCTGGAAAAAAAAGAAAACAGTGTAGGGCAAACAATCAAGACTTATCCTTGAAAATATAACAGTAATTAGAAGGAAAACGTGAACTTGAGTTTTGTTTTATTAATAAAGATTTGTTTTACCAATAAGGAATATTAAAGTATCCAATTAAGACCTGGAATTTTGCCTGTCAGATTATCTAACTAAAATATGTCAAACATTCAGAATAGTTTCTCAGCACTGTCTCCAATGATATTATGTGAACTTTTATTTTATTTTCTAATATATTCAAGCTGAGCACAGACCAGTAAAAGAGAGCCATTAAGTTTGGAAAAGGAGAAAAAAAGAGAAATAAAATCTCAAACATAATTTTTAAAATGAAGATCTGCTTTGGGCAAATGTCCCTATCAGAAATGCTTGGCCATAGTGCTGCCTAAAAAACAGACTTAAAGCACACACTGAGCTAGCCAAAAACATTTAACTTTCTATTTGGCTTCTTTGTGGAATTACAAGTGTGCTGAAAGTTAGAACAAACCCAGAGTTCTTAGCAACTAGAGAAATGACAGGATTAAGAAGTACCTGTATGCTGAATAATCTGAGATTCCTCTCTGGTCTGAAGAGATTGTACCGAAACACTCAGATTATAGGAAGCAGGTGCAGAAAATCAGAGGGAACTGGATCAGTTACACTAGTTGACAAAACCAGAGGAATGGAACTCTGTAGAAGTTAGAAGTTCCTTCCATTAGAAAAGGAGAGTGTGTGTGTACATGTGTGTGTTCATTCTCATGAACTTTGTTTAATTTTAAATTGTGGTAAAACAAAACAGAATGTTTGGTATAATCAGTCATATATGCAGGTGCTGATGATAGGGCACATGGTGATCCATTCGAGAAAAGTCCAAGGTAGACTTTGACCGAAGATTGGATCATGTCTTTGGTCAAGTCCCTCTCTTCCCTGGTGGAAGTGGCCACTCCCTTATTTGGGACATTTCTGCATGCTGTACCAACATCTATAATAAATGACTGTCAAGGTCTGAGCATGCTCTTTGGCTGAGGGAGATGCCTTCTGGTTAGAAAAGGACGAGTGGGCAATCTTGAACCAAGGAGCCTGGAATAAGCCTGAAGTAAGCAATGACACACTCAGGACTGACTGCAAATCTAACAAGAAAGCTAGAGAACCCTGTGGAAGCAAACTCCTTTATCACGGCACTGGGCAAAATCCTGTACCACATTTGGCAAGGAGACCTTGAATATAGTATCACTCATCTTTCCCAGTTGTCAGCACATTTCTTAACTTCCTTGTACCTAGATGTTAGTCAGTAAAGATTTGCTGACTTGAATAAATTATATTAGATAGAAGTTACACCTAGGGGACAGAGACCAAAAAATAATTGGCAAAAAGCAAAAACACAACCAAACAAAAAACAGCAAGTCATTCATCCAGCAGTTCTGTCTTCAAGGTGTCTGACATTCTGCTTGACTGCTTCTTTCTGAACTGACCCTGGATCTGTGATAGGTAGACAGTCTGAGACGGATGAAGCTGTTCATTTTTGCCTGAAGGGGGAGGGGCATATTTTCCCTCTCAGAAACAAGCTCCTGTTAGTACAGGAGCAAGGAAAGTACAAGTATTGATGGCTGATCTCCTGAATTTGACTGGAGTTCCACTGCCCAGGTGTCAGTTCACAGTTTACATTCCATTTTTCACCCTGAGCCCATACTACGGAGCTCCGTCATATAATCCCAGCTGACACCAACCCTGCTAACTATCTGTCCTGATGAAAGTTTAAAAATTGAACATTACATTTCTTCCACTTGCAGCTCTGAGCTTGTTTTAGTAGATGAATTGCTTATGGGGGATGTTACCTGTTAAATTTCTAGTAACAACAACAAAAGAATCACCTAAAATAACTAAAGCTACAAACCTTTATGTATCCTCCCTCCACCGGATATGTAAAATGTCCTCCTACTGTAAAGCCATTATTATGTTGTGTTTATTTTTATTATACATGTTAATGAAACCCTGCCAGCAGGGGAGGGGACAATGACACTAGCAGGGGTTGTGAAACTGGTTTGATTTCCTCTCAGCATTTAACCCCTGGTCAGACCAGAGGCTTCATCCTATCGGCCATCATTTGTAGCGCCTGCTTGGTAACTCAGAAGCTGTCCTTGGGCTTAACGACAGCAGAATGCAGGTGTTTGCAAGGCATTTTCCCATGCGAAGAAAATTCAGTTTTTATTCACTGAATATACTGTATAAGCTTGGAAATCCTGAAGAAACAAGCATCTTAATTTTAATTATTTATGTGAAATCTTCGCCTTAGTCAAAAGAAGCTGGGTGGTAGAATCTTTTTGGACGATTTTTTGAAAATGTAATGCTTGATTCCTACATAGTTAAGAGAGTATAAAAATAAAATAGAAATTAAGTGGTGGAATTATTCCTAAAATTAATTTGGGCTTCCAGCCTTCCTAGCTGGGTTAAATATTTCCTTTATTTCCATGAAGAGCTTAAAAATAATGGGCAATGTGTGTGAGGAAATAAAATGTGAAGGTGTTATAAACCAAGAGCATAAACTATGCGTGTGTGGTCTACAATTCCAAATTCTGACAATGTCCACAGTGTAAGAATAAGATGCAGAGAGAATATACAGATGCATTTGTGAGCAGGAAACGGGGAAAAAGTCCCTTTTAGTTGAGGGCAAAAATATGCATTTACTTTCAGTTGAAGTAGACACACTTAAATCCCTGCTGAGCGCTGGGGAGGGGTTGGATGAGCTGTCTAGAAAGCATTTTCTCTCTCTTTATAATGTTAGAAATCCTTGGACTGCATTGTGCATTGCAATGCAAGGATTCTGCAGTGTAAGAGCACATCAGGGCATTGAGAAAGGCTTAATGCATTCTCATTAGAGGAGGATGGGGGAGGGGGAGAGGGAGGGGAGGCGCCTTGGGGGACGGAGTTGAGCTCGACCACTCTGGGAAGCATTACAATTTTGTGCCTTCTCACTTCAACTCCCTGAGTCCCCTAGCTTTACATAGCTCTTTCACAGACGGTTCAGTAAAATTCCTCCCAAGCCTCGTGTAAAGAGAGCAGTGTTGTATATCGTTGCTTACAGTTTAACAGTTTGTTTGCTTGGGCCTTTTAAATATTTTTTTCCTTCCTGGGCTGCCTCCGCAAACCTTTTTCACATTCACTTCTAATCAGATGAAAACTGGAAAGGAAAAGAGGGCCATCTGATCAATGAAAGAAAATCTAGATGCTTTTAGAGTTATTAAGCTACGCAGAGCCGCCAGCATGGAAAGTCCAGAAGGAGCCGCAAAGCAGGCTTTATAATTGGGATTCTTCATAGCTGGTTTGATAACTGTAATCTTCCAGACTAATTTACTTCACTTTTTTTTTCTTCCCAGTTTGCTGCTTTTCTAGGAAAAATCAAAAATAGGCTTTTTTCTTTCTTTTTTTTTTTTCAAGAACATTTTTTATGTGACTTGGAGATTTTAACTTGGAAAGAAAAATGACCATGTGGGAAGACTGCCCCCTGAGTAGCAGTTCATCTTGTGATGAGCAGGATGATGCCTCCCAAAGCCAAGGAGCCGGGTGAAGATAAGGTCCCTCAGGTATCAAATGTTGAAAATAGCTGGTGATCCCTTTTGTTCATTATGGTGCCTCCCAGAGGGACCATTGGAATTTTGTGCTGCAGAAACAAGGCTAGCCTACTCACTCTTATGTCATGGGTTTCCTAAAGTAGATTAATAATCAGAGGGAAGTGTGAAGTTCACTCTAGCCTTTGAAATCTCAACTTACTCTAAAAATTTTCTGCTTGGAAATAATTACAGAAACACAGATAATATGTATTCTCACAGAGAAAGCCACCAGACTAGCTAGACCACCCTTTGAGATTCTAGTGAAATTGGGGTCTTTGTTATCCGACGGGGATATTTTGTTTTGATGAGTTTCCTAAGTACAATCTCATAAGAATTACATTTATTTTATTGCCTCTACTGAAAAAGTAAATAGTTTCCAGCATTTACTTATTTTAAAAAGATCTGGCAGAACTGTCAGTCAGTCAGTATATATTTGAAGTTCAATACTCTGAGATTTTCTTCTTGCAATCCTCTAAAATTTTAGTTTGGGGAAAATTAACTAAGAACTGTTTTAATTTTTTTCTGGACTGGGGGTCGAGGGAAGAGGCATGGCAATTAAGTCCTAACTGAAAGAGAGAGTAGTGAAAATTGTCAGACAAAATTCTATCTTTATTATAATTGGACACCTGTTCAATGAGGTGTTTATGGGATTGAGGACAAATACAAGCATTTGGTAACACAAATTAGAAATGATCTCCAAGGCTACTGGCTGTTAACCATAGAAACATAATTTCTAAGCTTTCTGAAGGAATGACCATTTTGTATATCTTATTTTTAAAATAGCTAAATACTGTACTTTAGTTAGGTGGGGAAACTAAACTTCTATCCCATTTACATAACTGCAGTTTCACCAAAACCATGCCACACATACAGTTGCCATTAGACTGACAGTCATGGGTTGTGTGACATTACTATTATGTATTGTGTATGCCTTTTGAATTTTTATAATTGCATATTGCTCTGTGTTGAATAAGTTAAACAGAAATATGTTGGATATTTTAATAGGATGAATTTTGTAGTTTTTGCTAAAATAAAACATTGGCTAATTTTTACATACGTACATATATATATATATATATATATATATATATATATATAAAATTAAGTTGAATATACAAAATTAAATTTCATTTTTTCTCCTAATTCTAACATTGTCCCCCAAATTATAATTTGGTTAGATTCTAATTCTCATGATTTGAAATTGAGCAATTATTTTTTATTCCCATATTTTCAGAGAAGGTATCAAGTGATAGCATGGCAAAACACTTTTTTACCCAGTTACCTTAACTGAAATCAAACCCCAAACAAGTGGTAGTGTGGCAAAACAGTTTTTTTATCCTGTTATCTTAAACAAAATATTAAATATAAAGATTAAGGCAAATAAATAAATGATTAATTTATATATTTATCTTTATTTTGAAAATTTCAATGCTGGCTATGAATTTATTATTGGTTGATTCAATGTAAAAAGAGAGATTTTTGACTTTGATTTCTTTATGATGGTAATAATAATAGTTAACGTTGATTGAGTACCAGGTTCTATGGTTAGCGTTTTACATACGTGACTTCATTTAGTCTACACATGGTGCTATGTGGTAGTACTATAACTATTCTAATTTTAAATTTGAGGAAACCATGGCATAACTAGATTAGATAATTTACCCAAGTTTGTAAAGCTTGTAATTAAAGACGTCAGGATTGAAAGCAGGTCTGTTTGACTTCAAAGTTTTGTGCATTATGTTATACTGATTCTCTAAAGATTAGAAAACATCATGAATCATCCATTTTATGCTAGCCATTAGAGTGACTTTTTCTCAGAAGGTAAACAGAATTTTATCATTGATTGAATGGAAGCTTTTAGCTAGTCTTTCCTCTTGAATAATCCATTCATTTATTTGTTCAAAAAGTATGGAGCACCAATTGTCTGGGTAATGTCACACTGCTTTAGGTATTGGCATGCCTCAAACCTAAGTGAACAGCAAGAACAGTGTCTGCCTTCATTGTATTAATGTTCTACTATGGCCATGGGAGAGAAATAATTATAAAAGTAAACGACGTTTTAGGAGAGTTTGTGTCGGAGAAAGATAAATAGTTTGAAGGCAATAAAACAAGATGACTGGGAAGGATTTATCTTAGGCTGGTCAGTGAAGAGTTCTCTGGGTGAAGACATTAGAGATGCAATCTGAACGATGAGGAACCAATCACCAGAGTCTGGAGCAGAAAGAAAACAAGTGAATCGGAGTCCTCTGAGTGACAAAGGCACAGTGCTGTGACCCTGGGAGGTTGAGGTTGGCATGACTATATTATTTTGTAAACCGTGGTAGTAACTGTGGATTTTATTTTAAGAGCAATGAGAGGGACTTCCCTGGTGGTCCAGTAGTTAAGAATGCACCTTCCAATGCAGAGGACGGGGGTTTAATCCCTTGTCGGGGAAGTGGGATCCCACTTGCTGCGGGGCAACTAAGCCTGCGCGCTCTAGAGCCCGCTCATCACAACTAGAGAGCCTATGCGCTGCAACTACTGAGCCCGTGTGCTCTGAAGCCCGCATGCCACAATAAAAGACCCCCCATGCCGCAACAAATATCCCGAGTGCCGTAACTAAGACCCGACACAGCCAAATAAATAAATATTTTAAAAAAAATAGCCATGGGAAACCTCTGAAAAATTTCATGCAAGCTAATGCATGATCTGTATTATTATTATTACTTGAGGGAGCTTTCTCTATGGCTGTGTGGAAATGGACTTTGAGGAGCAAAAAGATGGAATCAGCACCAGGAAATGAAAGTTTTTCAGACTTTGTTCTCTTTAACATATGTGTGTCAAATTACATAATATTTATAATGTTATGCTATGATGTCATGTTGTGACATGTTATGTTATAATCACAAATTGTGTTTGATGGAGTTCTCTGAGACAGTATAACATAGTCATTAAGGTCATAGATCCTGAAGCCGAACAAACTGGGGTAGAATCTTGACTCTAACGTAGTCCTTGTTATGGAGAGAGTACCTCTCTGAGCAGGCAGATCTGGTTTAAACAAATTGCCTCTTGGCAGGAACTGTTTAAGGCCTACTGCTACCTGGGAGAGATTCCCTAACTTTTTCAAGTCATGACTTTACAGAAATTATCATTTTTATAGAGTATTGTGAGAAAAATGGGCACAGCAGTTCAAGGTGTGAGGCGACACATGCTGGGGATCTGGCTAACTTGTGTCCCTCTCATCACCTGAGGCTAACAGGTATAACCCATTCTCACCCATGAATTCCAGCACAAGTTGGGGAGAGTTCTCACCTATAGGATAAAATTCAAATCCTCTGGAATTTGACATGTCTACCCTTCCAGATTAATTTCTAACTGTTCACCATTTAGGCATTTAAAATCCTAGCATTTTAATTACCTCTGGGCCTTTGCTCCTTTAAATTTCCTTTACTAGAATGCCCATCACCACCCTTTCTTCTAAGTTGCCCCTTGTCATCTTTATGTCTCTGTTCAAGTACCACAATTTCCAGGAAGTATCATGGAAGTCTTTTCACTCCCACATGATCAAGCTAGTGAGTTACCTTTATTTTATACTTTCCAGCACATGATCCATTCATTTGTCATAGCTCCTAACACACTATCTTAGAATAACTAAACCCCCGAGTAAGTGAATCTTATTCATGAGTGTGGGAGTCTTACTCACTTTTGAACCTCTTGAAAATTAACACAGTAATTAGTAAACAGTAAGTGTTCCAATTATATTTGTTGCATGGAAATTTGGATGCCCTGACCCTTTATTTTTAGATTTACTAATTATCTTCCTCAGTGAAGGAGCACAGGGATTTTCCATTAAACCACTCCTGGTCCATATAGACTATGTTTTGTTTTTTGTTATTTTATAGGTGATACAGCTGAAGGGTTAGTGATGTACCTCAGGTCATGTAGAACAGGCAGAATGGGGCTTGGATCCCATAAATTATGCACACAAATCCAGCAAAATTGAGATAATCAGAACCTTAGTTATAATAGTTTTACACATAAATACAAAAGTTATAAAACTATCTTTTCAAATTAAAGCACACTTTTATATTGGACAATAAAAGGAAAAAAGAAATAAGTATTTTAATATATTTTTCCTGTTGTCATTCACTTTTTTTTTTTAACATCTTTATTGGAGTATAATTGCTTTACAGTGTTGTGTTACTTTCTGGTGTATAAAAAAGTGAATCAGCTATATGCATACATATACCCCTATATCCACTCCCTCTTGTATCTCCCTCCCACATTCCTTATCCTACCCCTCTAGGTGATCGTAAAGCACCGAGCTGATCTCCCTGTGCCATGCAGCTGCTTCCTACTAGCTATCTATTTTACATTTGGTAGTGTAAATATGTCCGTGGTACTCTCTCACTTCACCCCAGCTTACCCTTCACCCTCCCCGAGTCCTCAAGCCCATTCTTTACATCTCTGTCTTTATTCCTGTCCTGCCTGTAGGTTCATCAGAAACTTTTTTTTTTTTGATTCCATATATATGTGTTAGCATACTGTATTTGTTTTTCTCTTTCCGACTTGCTTCACTCTGTATGACAGACTCTAGGTCCATCCACCTCCATCCACAAATAACTCAATTTCGTTTCTTTTTATGGCTGAGTAATATTCAGTTGTATTTATGTGCCACATCTTCTTTATCCATTCATCTGTCGATGGACCTTAGGTTGCTTCCATGTCCTGGCTATTGTAAATAGAGCTGCAATGAACACTGTGGTACATTACTCCTTTGTAATTATGGTTTTCTCAGGGTATATGCCCAGTAGTGGGAGTGCTGGGTCATATGGTAGTTCTATTTTCAGTTTTTTAATGAACCTCCATACTGTTCTCCATCTTGGCTTTATCAATTTACAACCCCACCAGCAGTGCAAGAGTGTTCCCTTTTCTCCACACCCTCTCCAGCATTTATTCTTTGTAGATTTTTTGATGATGGCCATTCTGACCGGTGGGAGGTGATACCTCAGTGTAGTTTTGATTTGCATTTCTCTAATGATTAGTGATGTTGAGCATCTTTTCATGTGTTTGTTGGAAGTTTTTATATCTTCTTTGGAGAAATGTCTTTTTAGGTCTTCGGCCCATTTTTTGATTGGGTTGTTTTTTTTTTTTTTTTTTTTTGATAATGAGCTGCATGAGCTGCTTTTATTATTTTGCAGATTAATCCTTTGTCAGTTGCTTCACTTGCAAATATTCTCTCCCATTCTGAGGGTTGTCTTTTTGTCTTTTTTATGGTTTCTTTTGCTGTGCAAAAGCTTTTAAGTTTCATTAGGTCCCATTTCTTTATTTTTGTTTTTATTTCCATTTCTCTAGGAGGTGGGTCAAAAGGATCTTGCTGTGATTTATGTCATAGAGTGTTCTGCCTATGTTTTCCTCCCAGAGTTTTATAGTGTCTGGCCTTACATTTCTCTCTTTAATCCATTTTGAGTTTATTTATTTATTTATTTACTTATTTATTTTGTGGTACGCGGGTCTCTCACTGCTGTGGCCTCTCCCGCCGTGGAGCACAGGCTCTGGATGCGCAGGCCCAGCGGCCATGGCTCACGGGCCCAGCCACTCCAAGGCATGTGGGATCTTCCTGGACTGGGGCACGAACCCGTGTCCCCTGCATCGGCAGGCGGACTCCCAACCACTGCGCCACCAGGGAAGCCCGAGTTTATTTTTGTGTATGGTGTAGGGAGTGTTCTGATTTCATTATTTTACATGTAGCTGTCCAGTTTTCCCAGCACCACTTATTGAAGATGCTGTCTTTTCTCCATTGTATATTCTTGCCTCCTTTATCAAAGGTAAGTTGACCATATGTGCATGGATTTATCTCTGGGCTTTCTACCCTGTTCCATTGATGTATATTTCTGTTTCTGTGCCAGTACCATACTGTCTTGATTACTGTAGCTTTGTTAGTCCAGTCTGAAGTCAGGGAGCCTGATTCCTCCAGCTCTGTTTTTCTTTCTCAAGACTGTTTTGGCTCTTTGGGCTCTTTTGTGTTTCCATACAAATTGTGCAATATTCTGTTCTAGTTCTGTGAGAAATGCCATTGGTAGTTTGATAGAGATTGCATTGAATCTGTAGATTGCTTTGGGCAGTATAGTCATTTTCACAATGTTGTATCTTCCAATCCAAGAAGATAGTATATCTCTCCATCTGTTTGTATCATCTTTAATTTCTTTCATCAGTGTCCTATAGTTTTCTGCATGCAGGTCTTTTGTCTCCTTAGGTAGGTTTATTCCTAGGTATTTTATTCTTTTAGTTGCAGTGGAAAATGGGAGTGTTTCCTTAATTTCTCTTTCAGATTGTTCATCATTAGTGTATAGGAATGCAAGAGATTTCTGTGTATTAATTTTGTATCCTGCTACTTTACCAAATTCATTGATTAGCTCTAGTAGTTTTCTGGTAACATCTTTAGGATTCTCTATGTATAATATCATGTCATCTGCAAACAGTGAC
The DNA here is from genome assembly GCF_964341445.2 of Mesoplodon mirus. NCBI lineage: Eukaryota > Metazoa > Chordata > Mammalia > Artiodactyla > Ziphiidae > Mesoplodon > Mesoplodon mirus. The sequence continues at coordinate 158,638,460 of NC_138977.1, forward strand.
AGCTTTATTTCCTCTTTTCCGATTTGGATTCCTTTTATTTCTTTTTCTTCTCTGATTGCTGTGGCTAAAAATTCCAAAACTATGTTGAATAAGAGTGGTGAGAGTGGGCAACCTTGTCTTGTTCCTGATCTTAGAGGAAATGGTTTCAGTTTTTCACCATTGAGAATGATGTTGGCTGTGGATTTGTCATATATGACCTTTATTATGTTGAGGTAGGTTCCCTCTATGCCTACTTTCTGGAGAGTTTTTATCATAAATTGGTGCTGAATTTTTTCAAAAGCTTTTTCTGCATCTATTGAGACGATCATATGGTTTTTCTCCTTCAATTTGTTAATACAGTGTATCACATTGATTGATTTGCATGTAATGAAGAATCTTTGCATTCCTGGGATAAACCTCACTTGATCATGGTGTATGATCCTTTTCATGTGCTGTTAGATTCTGTTTGTTAGTATTCTGTTGAGGATTTTGCATCTATGTTCATCAGAGATATTGGCCTGTAGTTTTCTTTTTTTGTGGCATCTTTGTCTGGTTTTGGTATCAGGGTGATGGTGGCCTTGTAGAATGAGTTTGGGAGTGTTCCTCCCACTGCTATATTTTGGAAGAGTTTGAGAAGGATAGGGGTTAGCTCTTCTCTAAATGTTTGTTAGAATTCACTTGTGAAGCCATCTGGTCCTGGGCTTTTGTTTGATGGAAGATTTTTAATCACAGTTTCAAGTTCAGTGCTTGTGATTGATCGGTTTATATTTTCTATTTCTTCCTGGTTCAGTCTCAGAAGGTTGTGCTTTTCTAAGAATTTGTCCATTTCTTCCAGTTTGTCCATTTTATTGGCATATAGCTGCTTGTAGTAATCTCTCATGATCCTTTGTATTTCTGCTGTGTCAGTTGTTACTTCTCCTTTTTCATTTCTATTTCTGTTGATCTGAGTCTCCTCCCTTTTTTTCTTGGTGAATCTGGCTAATGGTTTATCAAGTTTGTTTATCTTCTGAAAGAAACAGCTTTTTAGTTTTATTGATCTTTGCTATCATTTCCATCATTTCTTTTTCATTTATTTCTGCTCTAATATTTATGATTTCTTTCCTTCTGCTAACTTTGTTTTTTTTTTGTTGTTGTTGTTGTTCTTCTTTCTCTAATTGCTTTAGGTGTAAGGTTAGGTTCTTTATTTGAGATTTTGCTTGCTTCTTGAGGTAGGATTTTATTGTGGTAAACTTTCCTCTTAGAACTGCTTTTGCTGCATCCCACAGGTTTTGGGTTGTCGTGTTTTCATTGCCATTTGTTTCTAAATATTTTTTGATTTCCTCTTTTATTTATTCAGTGATCTCGAGGTTATTTAGTAGTATTGTTTAGCCTCTGTTATTTCACTTTTAATGTATCTTTAATAATTATTTTTAAGTGGTAATCATCCATTAGATAGCTTATAACTGGGTTTGAATAATATTTTATTTAATCATTGGGAAATACTTTTGGAATCTTATTAATAATACTTTTTACTTTCCAAGTTCACAGTCCCAATAATTTTTTTTTTTTTTTTTTTTTTTCCGTATGGGGGCCTCTCACTGTTGTGGCCTCTCCCATTGCGGAGCACAGGTTCCGTATGCACAGGCTCAGTGGCCATGGCTCATGGGCCCAGCCACTCCACGGCATGTGGGATCTTTCCAGACCGGGGCACGAACCCGTGTCACCTGCATTGGCAGGTGGATTCTCAACCACTGCGCCACCAGGGAAGCCCACAGTCCCAATAATTTTAAGAAATCTGTTCCTGTCATTAGAAACGTGGAAATTGATTTATTTGAATTAATATTTTTAAGGACTACCTCAAAAAACAGTGGTTAGTAACTTTGTTTTTTAAAGGTTGTTTCCGAATAAAGTGATTGCCTTAGTCAAGGCATGTTCCGTTTAATTTTATAACTTAGTGAATCCCTGGCCAAGATTTTTCTCATTCTTTCTTTTCCTCAGACATATTCATAGATACTAAAATGATGATTATGGCCTTTTCTGACAATAGAAACTTCATATTTGAAGTCCAAATTTGAAACATTTATAGAATTAACTGTTTCAGACTTAGGAAACACTTGATTTTTACATTATCTTTAGGGTTTAGGAAGCAATAGTGACATTAGTGCAATTTATAATTGGCTTGAAAATAAATTTGACTTGATGAAAATATCAACTTATTTATCATTAGTTTTGGTTTATTTCTTGGCAAAAAATAAATGTAACTTGTTGTTTTAAAAGTATGTGTATACAAATATATTGAAAATATTTTTAATTTTTAAAGTAAACATTATTTTACTTTAAGTAAAAAGAATTGACAAAGTTACCTTTATATGCTTTTTACTTATTTCTCTGTCATTATGGTATAGAATGTAATCTTACTTATACCATAACTTATTGCTCTTTGAGGTATGTATTGATAAAATAAAATCACAAAATATGAACAGAATTATTTCAAATAATTTCAGTTTACCAGACAAATTATCATAGTAACTACAGACACTTTTATTTTTAACCCATCTTATTTTTCTTTAATTATATTCTTGAATGAAAAATAACCACAAAATTTTAAAGAATTATCCTGTTTGGAGAGTAAATCAGATTGGAAGGTAAAGCATTTGATGCTCATTGAACAAAGACATAAAAATGACTTAGATTAGTGTGAATATGTGTCAAGAAAAGATGAACCCAAACGACTTGATGAGTAATTCTCTACTTATCAATATCACTTTCCATGTGAATAACCATGTAATACATTCCCCATTTACTTACTTTAAAAATGAAGCAAATATAGCCATAAATACACAAGCATTTGCTTTAATCTTCTTTATTTGCTTGTAAATAAGTTGCCTTCTCTCTTTCACATTCTATGTTGAGCACTCAGAAAATTCTATCAGCTTAACTTGAAAGAATATCTAGAATCTGACCACTTTCCCCATCTCCACTGCTATCATCCTAAAGCAACTCACTATCATCTGTAGCCTGGACACATGCAGTAGCCCCTGAATGCTTTCCCTATATCCCACCTTTCCTTCCTTGCCTACTGACATGTCTGCTTGGCACCCAGAGTAATCCTTTCAAAACAGAAGTCAGCTCCTGTTATTCCTGTTTCCCTCCCCAGTAACCCCTCCTTGCTTGGAGTAAAATCCAAAATGCTTACAATGGTCTACAGGGTCCTGTATGATCTATTCATTAACTCATTCCTGCCTGAACTCATCTTCCCTCACTTTCCCTTTGCTCACCCTCTTACAGTCACTCTGGCTTCCTCATGCTTTCCATATCATGCCAAGTATATTTCAACCTCGTGGTCTCCTCTTTGTAGATATCCTTCTCTTAGATATACAAACAGCCATCTCCTTACCTCCTTCCAGCCTTGGTCCAAATCCTTATTTAATTTAAAAAATATTCCCATCCCAACTAAGAATTCTTATTCTCCTTCCTTCCATGCTTTATTTTGTTGCATGGCACCTCCCATATTCTTAACTAATATATTTACTTTGCTTTACTCATTTTGCTATTGTCCGTCTCCCACCACAGAATGCAAACTTTATGAAGACAAACCTTTTGATCTGTTTTGTATTTGCCTGGAGCAAAATAAATGCTTAATACATATTTGTTGAATAAATCGATGGATGAGTCAATGTAAAAGAGAAGAAAGCTTTAGAAAATGAAAATGCTTGGCATAGACTTAATGATGTTTGTTAAGCCAATGAGTTTAATGAAAATTCTTTTGAAAGAATGTTTTGTGGAGAATCTTCTATGAGTTGTTTCAATATAATTCTTAAGCAATAATTATTTTTTAAAAACTGATTATTTGAAATGAAAGTTTATTTATTGCCAGTCTTTCTGTGTTTGTCAAAGCTTGAATCAGTTTATATCAGAAAGATGGAAATATGATTAATGATACCTGAAATACTTTTTCAGCAAAACCTGAAATGTGGGGCTCTAATTCTCCAATCTGCTGCAGGAATTTGTTTTTCCTTGGATCTAGAAGAAATAAAAGAAAGTGGCACACTTGCCTCCCTGCTGCTGTCACGTTAAGCATGCTCACTTCACAAGCTCCTGTGGATTAAAGTGTAATTGTGTAGAAGGTGAATTGATTGCAATTAACCTCAGGACTTACCCTCAGGCTAGGGTATTCTACCTCCTTTTCTTGAAATGTGCCACCAAGGCCGTAATACATGGCTGATGAATACATATATCATACAGGGAAACACATATATTATGGGATAAAGTGCATAAATCATGTAGAAAAACATGCATTATACTGAGATGATCAAATTATAAATGAAGCATATAAATCATAAGATTACACTGTTGAGTTGTATCAGGAAACATAAATTATATAGTGAAATCCCAGGGTCACTAGAGGGTTCACTGAATAATGAAATGAGCTCCTGTAACTTAAGGAAAAGCGGAGTAACAGTGAAAAACCCATTCTGCATTATGTTGAATATTCCATTTAATCCAATTTTATCTCCTATACCTCTTGTACCCAAGGAATCAACATTGTACAGTATGAGGAAAGGGGAATAAATAAACAACAAATGCAAGATTGAATGATGATATGCTATAAGTACATTCAAAAATATAAACTTTCAAATATAATGAACATCCGTAACCAAGTTTTAAGTCAAAGTTGGAAAGAATGGCAGTTCCAAAGTCAGCTACAAATATCAGAAGGGCGATGTCTCATTCTAAAATAAAGAACGTCTTGAATCTCAAGGAGAAGATCCTAAAAAGAAAGAAGAGATGAAATTAAGATTGGCTTGCTCTGAATGTGGATAAGCAATTGAAATTTGGATTGATTCACTGAATTAAATAATGAAGAACAAAAACACATTTTATATTATGCATATAGAAAGACCTTGCTTGCCTTCCTTTGGGAATCATTTTTCACATTTGACTTTGTTTTTTCCCCTTTACTTCTCTGTACCTTTGTTCACACATGTATTAATAGGATGAAAGAGAAGCAAAATGGAAAAGAGAATTCTTTAACCTAGTTTTGCTTTTTAAAAGAAAGTCAAAAGCTGGTAGAGACCATTCTGCAAGGCTTTAAGAGAAGCTCAGGCTAAGACAGACTTTCACACACAATACAGGACAATGATACAAATCAGATCAATCTCGCAAAGTTTCTTAGCGCAATGTTCATCCATGTGAATTATGTTCTCACTAAAGCAAAGGGCTGGAATTCACATCCATTCCCAGCTCTGGTGAGTTAGGGTTATGGTCAAAGCTTGGTGTACTGAGGGATTCCTTAGTCATAAACAAAGTGTTTGACCCACTCTCTTCCTCAGGGCAATAGAGAGCCAGAGCCAACTGAATTTATACAGTGGGAATTGATAGTTTATTGCTGACCCTGGAGGGGCAAGGGCACTGACTCACATCCTATTTCTGGCTTTCTTGGCATTTGTTACTGCAGATAAAGGTAGATTGTGTCAAGATGTTCTGCTGGTCCTGGAATACAATTCTGTCAAAATGCAAGTGCTAATTTTATTTGAAGGGAAGCAATAAATTGGCACCCCAAACACCCCCTGCCTTCCCTAAACATCATATTTCAATTTCACACTGTTACTCATGTTGAGTGCTAGTTAACACACCAGTAAGGATATTAAAAGATAAATGTCCTGTTAATTGTGCATAAGTAATTGTAGAAGAAACTGTAGTGCCAAAGACACTTAGAACTCCTTTGTTTTGAACAGCAAGTCACATACAAAATAATAATGATAATCATGAAGAGTTAATCCAGAAAAATGTTGAGTTTGTTATTTGTAAATTCAATTTTGGCCTGCTAACCAAAACTGGTTTGTCCCTAAAACATCCATAAATGGTTAAATCTGCTTGATATAAGGATAATCATTTTACTCTATGATCTATGTGTTTCATTAGTTGAGGTACACTTTCTGCTGTAATAAATGTGCTTCAGTAAATGATCTATGCATTTCTTTCTGAAATGTATGTGTTTCACTAGAAAAGGTATGTGTTCATCAACTATGAATAATGTTCCTAACGGTACCACATTATATTACTTGGCTGGTATCAGCACAGCATTACACATCCATTCCCTCATGACCATGAGCACTGCATCCGCAAGAAGACACACATCAGCCCCTGTCACTCTCAGGTGTTGATGCATGTGTGCGTGAACTCTGCAGGCTTGGGAGACGCAAATGGGGGAGAAGGGGAAGGGAGTCATTTTGTAGGTGAATATGTTTGTTAAATGAACAGGAAACAAGGGATTTTTCTAGTCCTGCCCTTTTATAACCCAGAGGAAGGAAAAACAATACAGCAAAATACAGTTGAGATTTTACTGTTTCTCACAGGCAAAGTTCCTTCCATATACTTCAGTTAAACATCACTTGGGTAAAGGCTGAAATCATATAATTCCAAGTTAAACATTAAAAACATTTTTTAACTTATGAGACACATATTAAAATTCCACCAGTTTCCTGATTTCAGTGAATTGGCATCCAAACTGATGAAGTGAAATTATCTTTATAGAGTGAAATTAATTAATTACTTAAAAAGTTAAATACATTCTCCTGTAAAAGGTGTTGTTGGTATTGATGAGAGATTTATGTTAGTTTACAATTTAAAAGGGAAAAGAGAGTTTTTCTTAGGTATTCTGAAACGTACAGTGATTTACTTCTCAACATATTAAATTCAAACAAATCAATTACCCAGTTGAACTCACAACCAATTCTTTGTGGTCTCCAATTTATCTGGAAGCAGTAACAAAAACACATTTCTAGATTATCTATAGAAATCCCCTTTTTCACCAAGTGTATGAGTTTCTTATGCCCAACTGTCAGTGTTTGGAAATGTGCTTGATTCTCAGAGATTACCATTAATTTCATAATAGTAACCTCTCCATGACTTTTTTCATTGTGATATAGAGCCTGCAATTCAATGTATAAGATATGGGTTAATATTGCCATGAGCAGATGGGATGAATTATAATCTCCTTATGTAAGTGTGTAAATTGTGACAGACTCACTTATTTTTCTCAGATTAAAACTAATGCTTTGTATATGAACTTTCCATTTAAAAATCATTTTTCAATAAACACTGAACACTCTTTTTTTTTTCTTTTTTGGTACTTGGGCCTCTCATTGTTGTGATCTCTCCCATTGCGGAGCACAGGCTTCGGATGCACAAGCTCAGCAGCCATGGCTCACGGGCCCAGCCACTCCGCAGCATGTGGGATCCTCCCGGACTGGGGCACGAACCCACGTCCCCTGCATCGGCAGGCGGACTCTCAACCACTGCACCACCAGGGAAGCCCCACTAACACTCCTTTACATATGACATCAAATAATTCATTATACATGTCTCCATTTAGTCACCTAATTTTCTCTCTACTTTTCATATATCATTGCAGATATTTCTTTCAGTTATACCTGCTTTTTACATTTTTTATTTACTGAAATGAGTGAGACCTGGGAGTTATTTTTTACTATTAGGGGAATTAGGAATTTCTATAGACCTCATCAGCTAGCAAGTCGTTTATCTTATATTTGAGATATTCTCTATATAGGAATAGTCTACATTAAGTAGTGCTGAAATAATTAGTTCAGTGCTTTTAGAGAATTGCTATAATTTTTTTACAGTAGGATGTTTTGATGTTACCCTTGCTCTCATTTTTTGAAGAATTATAAACACACACATATGAAAAAAGAGAAGGTTCTGGACAAAAGCAATCTTTCTGATAAAATTAGTTTAACATTAAAAGTGATTGAATTCAATCTATGTATAAAACTGGGTCAGCCACTAATATTTTAGGGACATCCAGAAGCCATTAAAGAAATAAAAATGTTGGTTTATACATAGGGATTAGACATACTCCTTTTCTTTAATGCATGTTACACTAAGTATTATTTAGTGATCTTGTGAATCAAGTGTTAGTAATATTATAATAACTTTGATATTTTGGATATCACCAATAGATAAATTATTTGTGGTAGCCTATAAATTGTTGCTTAAAAACAGACGCAGGAAATTGTGCTAAATATGCTTTCAGAAATTCTCACTGAGAGTTTTTGAAGTCTATATTGAATTTCCCTCTTACCAAGTTCGATTAATATCCTGAATTACATACTACATCTTACTTAGAGAAAGCCCTCATTGGGCTTGAATCAGTCATATGTGAGTAGATCATAAGCAAGTTCCTTGAGACCTGAAATGGTCTGAGTAACAAACATTTAACCAATTTAATTCCACTCTGCATGTGATTGTGTATTTGAGAAAAATCTCTTTGGTAAAGATTCCTTAAAGACCCATACTGAGATTAACCTGAACTCAAAGTATTCCACTTTGTGAATAAAGAAAATAATAATATATATGTCATACTTTCAAAAATATAACATTTTATTCACAGATTTCCACCAGCATACATCTCCTGTACACATAGGTCTATAATATATTTATATTGTCCACAAGTTATTTAAAGAATAATTTTGTTTTGTTTTATTTTTGCTTTGGTCTCATTGTGATTAACCTATTTTACGGGTACCATGAGGACCTATGTAATGTTTACTGAATCCCAAATGTGATCTGAATTAGTGCTGTCTGTACAAAATCTAGCTCTGGCTTTGTCTATGACCTGGATGTTTTAATACCATGATATCTTTCCTGTGGCTTCTATGATACTTTGAGGGCTATATCATAAGTTTGATACAAAAAAAAAAAAAAAAACCTTCAGCCACTCTAAGGTGAAAAGATAAGCTGAATATTAAATACAACTTAAATATTCCTTTAAGAATTTGTGCAAATTCCAGTAAATTTAAAAATCGGGTTAAAATCAGATTATATTAGGCCAAACACACCTTGTATTGCTAAAGAGTTTCACTGTGACAATTTGGTCATCAACTGCAGCCATTATCTGGGGATAAATCAATTTCCAGCAGCTGTGGACAGCTATTTGAGTGTAGAGCAGAGCAGCTTAACTGTAGAAGCATGTTAAAAGTTAAAAGGCCAGAGTCCTGCTGACTACAGATAGGAATTTTTTTTAAGGTAAACCCATAACACAACATTGCTTAGCTCTGAAGGCATCAAGCCACTCTCGTTAAATCATCCAACCTAATAGCTGATTTGATATGCTTTCTTTTCTAGCTCCCTTGTTAAGGGTGGTGCATATTACAGAAACTTGTCTAGATCCATTTTTTTTTTCTTGTGGCAAATAATTCTCTTTAGAGGTTCAGTTAGTGCTTCTGGCAATGGCAGAACTAGCACTTTTATGGTCTTTTAATCTGATTGGTCTTTTAAAAGATTGTCCTTGGTTTCTTTAAAAGGTCAATATCACGTACAGAGATTTCAACTGTAAGCAGAATGGTGCTATACTAGATAAGGAGGCTTGCAGCAAATGAAAAGAAAGAAGGTGTACAAATTGCCCCAGTTATACATTAGCTTATTTATAACTTAGAATTTGTAATCTTCTTACCTTTATTTTTCTTACTTGACACAATAGTTTGTTTTCTAAGTTTCAGACCTAGAGTTAGAAAGTAAAATAATTTTCTGTATTGTGTTTTATTTTAAATTTCTATGTTGGTATATCTAGAAAATGGATGATGGACAGAGAGGAAAGGAAGGGTCTTTATAGAAAAAATAGCTTTCTGAATTAAGTTGGAAATTATATATACAAATTAAGTGTGCATCAATTGTGGTTTGTTTAATAGGTTTACTTTTCACAAAATAGTGCATCCAATCTAACCTCAAATGCCTAAGACAGTGTGCAAAGATGGTTCATATTCTGTAGAGTGATGTAATCTAATAAGGACCAGTTATTGTTGTTGAAGCTGGAATAATGATTCTGTCAGAAAATATTCTTTGTAAGTAATCATTGCCATTGAAGACATGATGTTGTTGTGGTCTGAAGCTTGTAGTCAGATAATTTCAGTAGTCATCAGTCACACAAAAATTGGATTTGAAATATCTGGCACATTTTAAGCGCCCCACCCAAATGCTATGTGATAATAAAGTTATTTATGTAATTTTACATTTAATTAATGGTAATTACATATGACTATAATCTTAGGAAAGAAATAAAGGAAGAAAGAAAGAAAGAAAAAGAAAGAAAGAAAGAGAGAGGGAAAAAGAAAGAATAAAAACCTGTTTCTACAGGCTAAATATGCTTGCTGGAAGCTGTAATTTGACTGATGCTAATGTTAATTGAAAATTTAACAATATATAAATATAAATTCAGCTTCCATACAGTTTGTTCATATGTTAATTTTTTAAAAAGTATTGGGGTAAATTAGTGTAAATTCCTGTCACAAGGATTATTTGGTGGTTCTACATAAATATTTTTGTGGGAACATGTCAGAATCTGAGAGAGGCTGAGTCTAAGTACTATTATCCTTATATTACAGGCAAAAATGAAGAGCGTATAGATTCATTTTTAAAAGTGAGTGAAAGTATTTTAGGTTCACAAGTGTATACGTTTTTAGCTATTAAGAATTGGCAGGGGGCTTCCCTGGTGGCGCAGTGATTGAGAGTCTGCCCGCCGATGCAGGGGACACGGGTTTGTGCCCCGTTCCAAGGGGATCCCACATGCCGCGGAACGGCTAGGCCCATGAGCCATGGCCGCTGAGCCTGCACGTCCGGAGCCTGTGCTCCGCAACGGGAGAGGCCACAACAGTGAGAGGTCCGCATACCACACACACACACACACACACACACACACACACACACACACACACACACACACACACAAAAGAACTGGCAAAAGCAGGATATCAATTTAAATTATTGGTCAGTAAGCACAGTTACTGGCTAAAGGTTCTCTTTTTTAATCTACAGAAATGCCAGTGGTGCACTCTATGGTAAAATCTCGAACTCAAAAATCCTGAAAAACTTCCTGGGAAAATACTTGACCTTACATTATTAGTGGAGAATGAAAGGAAATATCCGTTGAGGCTCCTGTTAACAGTTCTTCAAATGAATAATGCACATTAAATAACAATAACCAACATCCATTAGTACCTATCTCATTGCCTGACACCTAGTCAGTGTTCAGTAAAACTTTGGTGCAAGTTTGATCAACATTCCTATTCTACAGATGAAGAAACTGAGCCAGAGAGTGAAAACGCTTTACTTATGGCCACACAACAAATAAGTAAGGATTTGGGGGCTACTAGTTGTCTCCCAATATCCATTCTCCTCTTCTCCTTTCAGTAATAAAACCCCTAAGTTTAGGTTAGGCATGGAACCCCAGCTTGAAACTCCATTTCCCATCCTCTTATTTATTTAAACATCTTTATTGGAGTATAATTGCTTTACAATGCTGTGTTAGTGTCTGCTGTAGAACAAAGTGAACAGCTATAGGTATACATATATACCCATATCCCCTTCCTCTTGCATCTCCCTCCCACCCTCCCTATCCCACCCCTCTAGGTGGTCACAAAGCACCGAGCTGGTCTCCCTGTGCTATGCTGCTGCTTCCCACTATGTATTTTACATTTGGTAGTGTATATATATATATATATATATATATATATATATATATATATCTCCATGTAACTCTCTTACTTCTTCCCAACTTATCCTTCCCCCTCCCCATGTCCTCAAGTCCATTCTCTACGTCTGCATCTTTATTCCTCTCCTGCCCCTAGGTTCTTCATAACCCCCCCCCTTTTTTTTAGATTCCATATATATGTGTTAGCATACGGTATTTGTTTTTCTCTTTCTGACTTACTTTACTCTGTATGACAGACTCTAGGTCCATCCGCCTCACTACAAATAACTCAATTTCGTTTCTTTTTATGGCTGAGTAATATTCCATTGTATATATGTGCCACATATTCGGTATCCATTCATCTGTTGTCCCATCCTGTTTTGAAGCTAGTTATAGATAACCATGATACTATGTTTTTGTCAATAGTTTTGAACTGAAGTATGTTGGTTGCAACTTCTGGGTCTTATCTTTAAAGGGACTGGAACTTATTCATCCACGTGTCTGAAAGCTGTGTGTTAAGTGTGACAAAGCAACATAGTGCAAGGAGCCTGAGAACCCAACAGTGTCAAACCACAAAACCAGACCGGGACACCTTACCAGAGTTTTACATGAAGGGGATTAAGCCACCTTAGTTGTCTTTTTATACTTTTGTATTTAGGGTTCTCCCTCTTTCTTACTCTCTCAGCAATCCAATAGGTATCCTAACTAATATGAACTGAGTTTCGAATCCAGATCAGTTTGAATCCAGAGCCAAATCTCTTAAGCATTATAACACATCCAATTAAAATTACTATTTATTAGGATTATCAAAGTCATTTTTGATGTAGGAATTCTTTAGTTAGTAATTTATGTCTCTAGAAATGTTGGATTAACTAACTTTGACAAAGAACAACAAGTAGAAGAGATGTATGGAAGGAAATGCTATAGGCTCTACTAATTTTCTTCCTGAATTAATTCCCCCAATACTTTGAATTGTTATCAAAATACCGATCATTTATAGATTCATTTTGATAATGATGATATACAGAATTTTCTTGCCAAACAAGATATTTTTTATAAAGTACCTCATGAATGGCTTTCTTTATATGTACATCAGAAAAGCAAAACAAGTTTAAGTGCTACTGAAGTGGTTTGTCATTTTAAAAAAAGTTAGTTTTGTAATTGTAGTTATTAAAACAGGATTCTACTTCAAATCTAAGGTGTGATGATTATTACTATGTAAAACAATGTCTTATTGCTATGTTTCTAATAGCCACAGTCTTGCTAACAGCTGGGCAAGCATGATACTGTATCCATATGACAGAAAGGAACAAATCAACAGCAATTTATTGACCAGCACCCCAGTTACCAGAAAGAGTTAATTGCTTTGTCCAAAGTGCTTGATTGCTTGATTGCTTTCAGGAAGATTTGTAGAGAGTAATAGTATTAGAGATTTTCTAATTAACAGTGGCCCTGTTCAAGCAATTTTACAATTTTACAATTTGAGTTAAAATTTATATAATACATAGGTGTTAGGGGTGAAATTCAAGGAGGTTTTACAATCATATAAACTTCTGTGACTGTAACTCTAATCAAGGTAAACATTTATATCACCCAAGTCACTGGTGTCCCATCCTATTGAATTCACAACCCTATCTCAGAGGTAACTACTGTTTTGTTTTTTTATTACTAAAGATAAGTTTTGCCTGTTCCTTAATGTCTAAAAAATTGAATCAAACAGCAAGTATTGTTTTGACAGGGACTTATTTTGTGCAGCATAACCTTCTTGAAATACATAAATGATTTTGTATATATCAGTAGTAATTTGTAATTGCTGAGTACTCCAACATACAAATATACCACATTTTGTTTTCTTATTCGCCTATGATATATATTTGGATTTGTTCTAATTTCCTGATATAATGAATGAAGCTATTCTAAAAATTCTTATTAGTCTCTTTGTGAGTATATGTTTTCACAATTTTCTGTATTCCCAGCATCAGTGAATGAGAGTTACAATTGCACTAAATTCTCAGCAACATTAGTTTGTCTATTTTCATATTAGCCAATCTGGTGAGTGTGGAAGTGTATCTCATTTTGGTTTTAACTAATGACAGCTAATGATGTTGAGCATCTTTCTCATGTACTGCTGGCCATTCATATATCTTCTTTTTAGAAGTACCTGCTCAAGATCAGTCTTCTATTTTTTAATTGATGGCTTGTCTTTTTATCGAATTGTAGAAGTTCATTATATAGTCTAGACACAAGTCTCTTGCAAATTTTTCAAATAGTTTTGTTCTTTGTAATAGTGATTTTTTTTTTTTTTTTTTTTTTGGTGAGCAGAGGTTTTAATTTTTGATGAAGTCCATTTTAACAATTCTTTATTTTATGGTAGGATATTTTGTCCTGTTTAAGAAATCTCTGCCTGTACCAAGATCACAAAGATATTCTACTGGTTTTATATATAGGTCTATGATACCTTGATTAAATTTTTGTGTATGGGTCGAGGTAGGTGTTGATATTTATTATTTTCAATATGTTAATCTATTTTTTCCATCACCATTTGTTAAAAAGACATTCCTTTTCTTATTGACTTGATGGGATTTTATATGTGAATCTAATTTCTCTATATTCTATTCTGTTGATCTAGTTATATGTCTTCACATCTGTATCATGTTGCTTGATAATGGTAGCTTTATAATAAGTCTTGAAATTAGACAGTGTGTGTACTCCAACTCTGTTCTTCTTTCCAAGATTTTCCTGGCTACTGTAAGATGTTTGCATTTTCATGTGATTTTTGGAAATAACTTCTCAACTTATACACACACACAAAACTTTTTGGAATTTTGGTGGAAATTTCATTCAATCTACAGATCAACTTAAAGAATATTGATATCTTAAAAATATTGTCTTCCAATTCATAAGAATGGTATATATTTTATTAATTTAGGTCTCATAACATTTTCATATATATGTGGTAAAATATAATAAAATATTCTTACCACAAAAATACCATGATAAGTCAGAGTTTTAATTTCCAGGGTAAATGTAAAATAATAAAAAGATAAAGGACAATAGAGAAATTAAAAGAGAATTCTAAAGATATTTTATTAACCAAACAAGAAGGCAAGAAGTGAGTAATTGGAAAAAACATAAATGACTAGAAAAGAAATAGCAAGAAGATAAACTTAAATCCAAGCAGATGGACAATTATATTAAATATAAATGAATTATATTCTACAATTAAAAGCCAAAGATTGTAAGAATGGATTTTTTTAAAAAGACCGAACTATATATTTTTTTACAAGAAATGAAACTTAAATATAAATATATAAATAGATTAGAAGTAAAATGATGGAAACAGATATGCCATGAAGTTAATAAGCATAAGAAAAATAGGGTTGCTATATTAATACAATGTAAAATAGACTTTAGGACCAGAATATTACCAGAAGTGATTAGAGACTTTTTTTTTTTTTTAACCGCACAGCACAGCTTGTGGGACCTCAGTTCCCCAACCAGGGATTGAACCTGGGCCATGGCAGTGAAAGCCCAGAATCCTAACCACTAGGCTACCAGGGAACTCCCTAGAAAACATCTCATTAATGGTCAATCCATGAATTTAGTTCTAGGTATTTTCTTACACCTAACACATAGGCTTTCTAGACATTTACTGAGTAGTCAGGTTGTTCAGCAAGGTCTCTTAGGCTGGTTATAATTTCTGGTCTTACCATTCAGAAGTAAATTTCACATAAAGTGGTTACCTCTAGGTATTTTGGAGTCTGATTCTGTGCATACCCAGGCCAGCCTTTAGCCAAGGTTCAGGTTTTGGATCCCCAGGAAGACTTCTGTTCTCTAACTCTATGCTGCTCCTTCTTATCTAGTACCCTGAAAATTCTGGCACTTTAGCTGACTTGAACTCTTATAACTGAATCTGAAGCTCAACAAGACTGTTACTCAATTTGGGCTCAAAAATCCTGTATACTGGAGCAATAAATTATTTCCAGCCAGAAGCCAGGGTGATTGCAATAATTACTTCAGAGTTTATAGTCTTCCATTGCCTATTGTTTAATGTCTGAAAATAGCTGCTGCATATATATTATCTAGTTTTATGGGTTTTTTTTTCTTTTGGCAAAAAGGCAAATCAAGTACCAGGTATTGTCAAGACTGTAAGTGGAAATTCATCAACGTTTTGCCATAGCACTCTGTTTAGAAAACTTACACTTCTCTTACACTTCTCCTATGTTTCTCCTTTACTGCCACACTACCGTCACACTCATAGCACTTTTGACACCAGATGTGTTGGGGTTTTTCCCATACCAAGCAATTCTGTGACATCAGTTGGTACCCTACAATTTAACTCAACTGACACTTTCCACCTGATGATAGCATGAGATTTCCCCCAGATTAAGGCCTCAGTCCCACAAGAATGCCCCTCCCACCCTCTGATGCTAACTGCAAGTTCTGTAGTTACTGTGCTTCTCACTGACTGTCCACCAATTGGAGGTTCCAAAATCCCCTTCCTTAGGTTCATTTAATTTGCTAGAGTGGCTCACAGAACTCAGGACAATGGTTTATTTACTATTCACCAGTTTATTATAAAAAGATATAATAATGAATACAATTGAACATCCAGATGGAGGATATGTCTAGAGCAAGAAAGTTGTGAAGGGGTGCAGAGCTTTCATGCCCTCTCTGGGCACACCATTCTCCTGACACCTCCGTATGTTCACCAGCTTGGAGCTCTCCAAAACCCATACTTTTGGGATTCTTATGGAGGCTTCATCACCTAGGCATGTCAGACCATTAACTCCATTTCTAGCCCTTCTCCTCTCTCTAGAGAGTGAGTCATGGGGATGAAAATTCCAAGCTTCTAATCATGGCTTGGTCTTTCTGATGACTAATTCCCTTTGAGGAGCTCACCAAGACTCACCTCATTAGAACAAAAGATATTGTTATCACCCAGGGAATTCCAAAGGTTTTAGGAACTTTGTGTCAGGAATTAGGGTCAAAGACCAAATATTAGAATGATGACAGAATGACTGACATCATTTTCCATTCAATTTTTATATAGACTATTTAATGATGTTTTTATCAGATTTTATTTTATGAACATTTTCCCTTGATTGGCATAAAAGTAGAAGATTTTTTCTGACTACTTTCCTATATTCAGGTTTCCATAAAAGAACTCCTATTTCTAGGAAGAAACAGTATTGGAGCAACAATTAGAATTCATCTTTTTTCTCACCTCTTATTTTTCAAGAGAAGATTTGAAACCCAGCTCTTAATTTGTTTCATATTTGGACCCTTCAGGCATAAAGTCAGAAGCTTCTTCTTAACCCAAACTGTACTAAGAATATAATAAATGAACACCTTAGTCTCTGTTACTTGTGAAGCATACAGGTGACTATAAACAAATTGCTTTTAAAATAAACCTCGTCAAATTATAAAAGTGTAGTGGAGGAGCATACCCCTATCTAAGAAAGAGGGATGGTGGCATTGTTCTGGGCAGATTTTCTACAAGGAAAACCTCATGTAATTAATGTGACTCTGGCCCTTTAACTCTTAACATGC
The DNA here is from genome assembly GCF_964341445.2 of Mesoplodon mirus. Lineage (NCBI taxonomy): Eukaryota > Metazoa > Chordata > Mammalia > Artiodactyla > Ziphiidae > Mesoplodon > Mesoplodon mirus. Next base: position 158,655,459 of record NC_138977.1, read on the forward strand.
TTCCCCAATTAAGCTTTCAAGGCCTTGAACTGTAATATCTGGCCACATCTGCTAGAAATTGATTTATACCAGAAGATCATTGGAGCTTCTGACCTCTCTGTTAGAGAATTTTATTTAGCTTTTTGGCTATTAGTCTCTTTTTTGCCCTAGAAGGAGGGTGAAAAGGAAATGATGTAAATATTTGCATATGTTCTAAGAGGAGCTTTCACTATTTCAGTCTTCTTTTTTAGACACTAGATAACTGTACTCAGTCATTATTTTGTGAATGTAGAACTATAGCTATTTAATGTTATAAGCACTTACAAAAAACATAAATAATGCACGGAAAATTTGGAGTTGGCTTATCTCCTAAAATTAGAATAACATGTGGTGGGTATTTGCTTATGTGATAAGAAATTTTATTTCAGTCCAAATCCTAATATAATTTACTATTATTACTATTATTTGGGTTGTTGTAATATTTCTAAAATTAATGTTTAAGTATTCACCTAATAATAGGTGGAAAATTATCATCAAATGAAATTCTGTTTTGAGATGTGCTAAATAATCAAAGATTGTCACCATGGGTACAGGACCTGTATGGCCCTTTCCACTGGCATGCTGCTTTTCCCCCCTTTTTAATAGAGTTTGCAAGGGTTATATAAGAGACACGTCTGCTTTTTTAAGGAGTTGAAGCCTAGTCTGCACTGTCTTGACTCTGCTGAAGACCACCTCCTTGCACACAGCACCTCATATTTAAATGTGAGATCTGCCTTTGGAAGATTCCTTCCTCATCTGGGTCCTGGCATGTAGTGACCCCGTGGGACAAGGAGCCCTCTCTTGCACTGCTTTTGCACGCACTGCATTTTTGCTTGTTATCCCCCTGCCTTAGTCCTAGCAGTTGTAACAAACCACAGGTGTTACAAACTCTAAATTGGAATTGGATGTTGGATTAAAGAAAAAAAAACAAAAAAACTCATGATAATTACACAGCTGTTTTAAATTGTGGTTAAGTGGCCGAAAACTGCCAAGAAACCCCACCCACATTCATTACTGTCTAAACGAAAAGGACGTGTATACAGTGATTATGAGGTTTCGTATGAATCCCCCAAGCCATAAAGCAGAATTTCCTAATTGTCAGCTGGACTGTGCAGAGCTTGTTTAAAATAATTAGAGTGCAGCAGCAGCTTCAGCAGCAAACCTCGTGTTTTTTTTCTTTCTTTCTTTTTTTCCCAAACCTTAGTGCAGGTTTTTATATCAGATACTATCAGCTTCCTGTTCATTTTGACACTATCATTCTGCCAGTGTGGAAAATGGGGAAGAGGGGAAAAAAAGAATTATCCTTAATGTACACAAATAATGCAGCCCCCCAAATCAGGAAGATCCAGCTCCATATGTGAGACGGATGGAAACAATTCAGCAAACAAATCTAAACTGGGGGAAAAAATGTGATTCTCTCTTATTTTTTTTTTTCAAGAGGGATAGCTGAAATCTTTCTTAATTACCGCTTATTCCAATGACAGAATTGTAATTTATCATTTAGTTGTAATTTGACATATGTTCACACCTTTGCCATTTCCAATTTCCTCCTTCATTCTAATTGTCTGCTTCACTCGCCTGTCATGCGCTCCTCTTGGGATTAATTCGAGCTGTCTGTCTGCACCAGGCTACCAGCACACTTGGGGCTGCGGAGAGCGTGACAGTGTCAATGTGCACACAGTTTATCTATGGCATTACCCAGCCATCACACTCCCGGAACCTCTCTTCCTTCACTGTTTACTGTTTATTCCACTTTGCATTTGTGACTTTTCCATGTTTTATTAGACTCTAATTATGCTCTTGGCTGTCAGCTGTGAAGAGAGAAAACGTTACGTTAATTACAGTGGAGGGGGTGGTGCTTGGGATCGGTAATAAATGGACCAGTAGATGTCTCTCTCTGTCTCTAAAATCCATGCATGATTTAAATACTCTTCTAGTTTCACTTTGGTTTGAATCTTCTTTTTTTTTTTTTTTAAAGGAATTTTGCCCTTCTATTTATTTATTTATTTATTTATTTATTTATTTATTTATTTATTTATGGCTGTGTTGGCTCTTCGTTTCTGTGCGAGGGCTTTCTCTAGTTGCGGCAAGCAGGGGCCACTCCTCATCGCGGTGCGCGGGCCTCTCACTGTCACGGCCTCTCTTGTTGCGGAGCACAGGCTCCAGACGCGCAGGCTCAGTAGTTGTGGCTCACGGGCCTAGTTGCTCCGTGGCATGTGGGATCTTCCCAGACCAGGGCTCGAACCCGTGTCCCCTGCATTGGCAGGCAGACTCTCAGCCACTGAGCCACCAGGGAAGCCCCTGGTTTGAATCTTTGATAGATGCCTATAGTTAAACCCAAACATGCAAATGTTCAAGCTAATGTACCTTTTGTGTGCAAAACCGTTTTTTTCCCCATCTTTTTCCTTCTCATTTAAGACTAGGTAAATTGGCATTAGTGAGACAGAAACGTCAGCTTTCGAATAACCATGGGTTTTCAAAGGTCAGTTGTGTAATCCATGGATGATATCAAAACAAGCACATTAGAGAGGGGTGGTGGTGGGGGCATATCCAGTGAGCACTGATATAGTTCAGCTTTTTAGAGGTAGATGTTGTTTTGGTCCATTGGCAACTGTTAATTTCTCCTTCCTAAGGGCATCTCAACCTATTAAAACCCAGCAATAATTTCTGCATTTGAACTCATTTTTTTCTGTCTTCTTCAGAAAAAATTCTTCTTGTTGTTTCCAGCCTACCTAAACCATAATAATACAGGTTCTCTGTTTTCCTGCTAAATAGATTTTCATTGCAGCTAAAACTTCCTGTTAATAAGAAGCAGAGGAAATATATCTTCCCCCTGCCCATTTAGTCCATTAAGATGGATGGTAATTCCTTGAATTAGTTGCATCGTTCCCCCAAAGGTCTGAAAGAGTGAATGTGACTGCTTTGAATATCTAATTCTCTATGAAGATGGACTTATATATATTTTTCTTCTCTCAGAATTTGATCAGTCATACTTCAGGTAAATGTGAGGCTGAGGATATTCTGTAGTTTAGATTTCATTTCTTTCTTTCATAATCCCAGCAATTAAAGTTCTGCTAATTATGTTTGTTTTGCTTTGTTTTTTACCTTCAGACTCATAGCTTCCATTCTATATACTGTTAAAATACTGTGTAATATAATTCTGTGGTCATTATTTTACATATTCTCGGCCTGTGAAATGGCTGTATTTCTTCAAGTAAACACATTAATTCATATGGCTAAGTTAAAATTTTTATGAAAAACTAATAAGGTGTGAGTGAAGAAAGTAACAGCCTATAAAATATGATATATAAAGACAAAAGTTGTGAAATATTGTCCAGACTTTTTAAAAAATGAATCAAATAACAGATCACAGATATCTAGCATTTACCTAAACTACCTGAACTATATACATTATATACTAAGAATATTAACATCTCTTGTCTTTTTTTAAAGCAAATTTTTGATGTTTCATTTTTATTCTTCTATCCTCACTCTAGAATAAATCAATTCTAAAATATTGAAGTCTAAATCGAGTTTTTTAAATGTTATGAAAATAGAATATTGTAAATTATAATCAAAATTTCAGCAACCAGAATTTTCTAGTATTTAATGTTTTTAGCTGAATATGTTTAAGGATAAAAAGTTCAAGAATAAGGGAGTAAGTATGAAAGGATAAAGAAAGACAGGAGAGGAATGAGAGGACAAGTGCAATTTAAGGGTGACAAATCATCAAATTAGCTAAATGCAGTATTTAACTGAACAATCAAATAATGATATTTGAAGTCTGCTTTGATGGATTTTTTTAGCACTACACACGCCCTCTTCATTTGCTAGATATGTTTTATTTTTATTTTCTGAAAACAGTGCAAGACCTTGATTATTGCACACCTATATTCCTGCAGCACATTTCCAGCTGGCTTTTTTTCAAGGGTGGAATCTCTCTTAGTACATGTTGTTTGTGATTCCCTGATGAATCTAGCTCAAATATTATTTTTATTTATTGGCACCTGTATTAGCTCTTTTGCTGGCTTTCAAGGTCATCCTTAATTTGATCTTGATCTGAATATGCATACTTATTTCCGACTACTCCAACATAAGAACATGCCACTCTCATTATTGATAGATTGATTGGTTCATTCATTTACTTGTGTTTGTTCAACAGGTGATAATATTGTGTATAAAGCAGTGAACCAGACAGGAACAGTTTCTACTCTGAGGTAACTTCAGCTTGTTCTTTGCCCTGATTACCAAACAATTATTTCTGCCTCTATGCTCTTGCTTATATTATATTTTTTTCCCTTCCCATGTACTCTTACCAGCTCTGCAAATCCAACCTGTTCTTGAAGGTCCAGATCAATTCTAATCTTCCTAATGAAGCCTTTCTAACTCACACTGTGCCAGACAATTCAATTTTTAATTATACGTTATTTTATACATTTTAAAGTCCTTCTTGATTTTTTTTTTTCAAATTTACTGAGTCAAGGCCTATTTCTTCCTTATCCTCCAGTGGCTTAAAGCAGTATTTCTCAGGAAAGACTGTGCATCCCAATCATTTGTAGAACTCTTTAATAATCCACATGCTCCAATTTACTGTACCTTAGGGCTTAGGATCCTTGATACGTTTGTTTAAAACCATCACAAGGGAATCTGATGCACTCTCCTGATTAAGAGTCATTGCCCCAACCAACACTGGACACAGTACACATTGATTAACAGATGAACTGATTGATCTGGGAACTAACTATGGCAGATCACTTCCCCTACATGGACCTAACCAAGTTAAATCACCTTGCATGTGTCTCTGTTTACACATTTACTGTATAAAAATGGTAAAGGGCTTTGGAATATTTGTATGAAAGATGATATCATACCACAGTGTCTTATTTCATTGTCTTTTAGTTTTATTTAAAGTTTTGGATAAAATTGATCATAGATGAATTTAAAATTGTATTGAATGATGAGAGGAAAATTACAAAAATTTTTAATATTTATTTTACTTTATACAAAACAAATTTTCATGACAGATTATGCAATTAAAATAAAAGAAATAATATAGATAGACAATAAGTGAGTTATTAAAATGTCATTATGAAATAAAAAATATTAAGATACTTCATGGAAAACAGGAGATAGAGAAAAGAGTTATTTCTTAATACCTTGTAGTTGAAAGACTTCCTAGCAGAATATGAGGACTTATTCTGATCAATTGTGGTGGAAGTAATTTGCTCTGCAAAGTAAAGTTACAGGCTTTTGAAATTATGACTAAGTGGCCAAATAAGCAATTAAATAACCCATTAAGAAGGCATATGTCAAGGTGCCTGTTTGTTTGAATGGGTGTGACTGTGGGAAGGGAACTTTAATGCATATCAATCTAAAAGATTGCACTAGGAGAAGATCAGAAGAGCTTACATAAAAACTACAAGATCTAAACATAAATAGGATTCTAGAGTCCTGCTGGTATTAAAAAATAAACAAAAAATAACCTGAAATATATGTTAACTTTCATTAATTTGAGTGTTTTCAGGACATAGGTGAAAATACGTTGCTGTGAATCTCCTTTCTTCCATCTGTATTTAGTGAGAAAAAGGAGATTATATGTACATGCATCTTTCTCTTTCTGTATAAAAAGAGAAAAAACAAAAATTCATTTGGTTATGCCACATTAGCTTGCTGCAGATCAACATCCCCAGCAAAAAATAATAAAAAACAAAAATAAAAAACAAAAGTTGAACAATATTTTAAAAACAATATATTTTTAAAGCCATAATTACAGGGTGGGTGGAAGAATGTATAACAAGTAGGACAAAGAGAAAACGAAAGAGTTAACCCCCAACATATCAGATATAACAATCAATATGAATTTAATTAATACTTTTTAAAAAGGGTTGGAAAATTACACTCCACAGGCTGAAACTGGCTTGTTGCCTGTTTGGGTTTTTTTAATAGATAAAGTTTTATTGGAACACAGTCGCATCATTCATTTATGTATTGTCTATGGCTGCTTTTGCACTGCAATAGCAAAGTTGAGTAATTGTGACATACATTGGATGTAACCCACAAGGTCTAAAATATTTACTGTCTGACCTTTTACAGAAGAAGTTTCCCAACCCCTGCTCTAAAAGACAGAGATAATCAAACTAGATTTAGGAAAAGAAAAAAAAATTGCACTTAAAAATGTTATCAATCTAAATATAACTGTATTATAAATGTATATTATATAAATATAAATATACAGGAAGATTGAAAGTAAAAAAATAGAAAAATATATATCACACAAACACTAACTGGAAAAAAAGCTGGTGGAGTTATGCAAATATCAGACAAAATAATCCTTAAGGTGAGAAGCGTTACTTGAGATAAAAATGGATATTTCATAATATTAAAGAAAAAAAAGCTAGAAGAGGAAATAAAAATTATAAGTTTTTATGCACCTAATAGTAATGTTTATAACACCCAAACTGATAGAATTGAAAGGGGAAACTTTATAAACACTCCTTTTAACATTTCTATTATTAACTGATAGAACAAACATTTCTGTTAGTAAGGGAGAAAGGAAGAACTGAACCACACAATTACCAACCACCTAACTGATTTTTGCTACCTACCTACCTTTCTATGTAATCACTTGCAACCACAGAATAAACATTGTTTTCAAGTGCACATTCAAGTGGGACATTTATCAAAATTTACAATACACTGTGCAGTAAAGCAAGTTGCAACAAACGTCAAAGCATAAAATTAGACAGAATGTGTTTTCTGTATTAGAATTAGTAAAAAAATCAGTAGCAAACAGATCATAAGAATATTGCTAAATGTTTTAAAATTAAGCAACAAACTTGCACATAACCCATGGATCAAAGAAAAAATCAAAGTGTAAATTAGAAAATAGTTTGAGCTGATTGATAGTGAAAATCTGACATCAAAACTAGTATATGCATACTTATATTGCATATATTTTGCTATAATAATAAAATTATTATAAAAGAAAAAGACAAATCAATATTCTAAAATTATTCATCTCAAGAAAACAGCAGCAGATTAAATACAAAGGTAGTAGAAAGGAGGAAATAATGACAATAATAATAATAATTAATAATGCAGAAGAAAAGCAATACAAAGAAGATGAGGAAAGTCTAAATTGGTTCTGTGAAAATATCTGTAAAACTGATACATTTGTTTAGCCTGACCAAGGAGGTAGAGGGAGAACAAATTGCTCTGTCACAAATGAAAAAGGGGACACCACTAAGACATTAACTGTCAATATTAAAATGATAATAATGGCAAGTTGAAAAGAACTTTATTCCAAAGAAATGGAAAATTTAGAAAAAACTGACAAAGTTTCTCCCTTAAAAAAAAAAGCTGTGACAGTATACCAAAACTGACACAAGAAGAACTGAAAAATGAAAGCAATGGTCCAATATCGATTAAATTAGTTGGCTCTCTAAATAAGAACTTTCCGCCAAGAAAAGCTTGACTGTGTTTATTTCAATAATGAATTCTGCAAATCATTTAGAAAAAAATAACAATCATATATGAACTATTCCAGAGAAAAGAAAAAAGGGAGCAATTTCCAATTTGTTTTATAAGGTCAGTAAATTTTTACAAGAATGGAAAAAAATTTACCAATATCTCTTAAGTCCCTTAAAAAAAAGAGCAAAGCAAATCCAGTGATCTATAGAAAAAAATACATCGTAACCAAGTTGGATTTAGTCTATAAATTCAAAATTGGGTAATCATTAACTAATCAATGTAAGGTATCACATTAATAGAATAAGGGAGGAAAATCATTTGATTATTTCAAAAGTTGCAGAAAAAACAGCTATAGCAAAAACAATTGGTAAATGAAGCATAAAGAAAATTCTCCTTTAGATAAAGGGTACCTACAAAAAATACTTATAGTTAGATTTCCATCTGAGATTAAAAAATAGTATAAACATAACTGCCATCACACTTCTATTCAAATATGTACTCAAGATTGTAGCCAGTGCAACATATGAAAAACAATTAGAAGTCAAAAGGAAGAACAAAAATGTCTTTTCCAGATTATATATATGCATGTAGAAAATCCTAAAAAATCTATGGAGAAATTATTGGAATTAATATCTACATTTAAGATAGTCTTTGGATATAAAGTCAGTAAACAAAATTAATTGTATTTCTATATATCAATGACAAACACTTATGAAGTGAAATTAAGAAAATTGTTATTATTTGCAATAACCTCAAAAACCACTGAATACCTAATAAAAAATCTCACAAAATTTGTACAAAAATATTACATGGAAAAATACAAAATATTCTTGAAAGATTAAAGAAAACCTTAATATGAGGAAGGGCATATTATGAATAAAAATGTCAGTGTTGGGCTTCCCTGGTGGCACAGTGGTTGAGAATCTGCCTGCCAATGCATGGGACACGGGTTCGAGCCCTGGTCTGGGAAGATTCCACATGCCATGGAGCAACTAGGACCGTGAGCCACAACTACTGAGCCTGCGCGTCTGGAGCCTGTGCTCCGCAGCAAGAGAGGCCGCGATAGTGAGAGGCCCATGCACCGCGATGAAGAGTGGCCCCCGCTTGCCGCAACTAGAGAAAGCCCTTGAACAGAACCGAAGACCCAACACAGCCAAAAAATGAATAAATAAATAAATAATAAAAATAAAGAAATTCCCCTAAAAAAAAAAAAAATCAGTGTTTTCCAAATTGGTCCATAGATGTAATACCAATGAAAATTCCAGAAGTTTTATTTTGTAAAAATCGACAAGTGCAAACATGAAAGTGCAAATAGCCAGGAATAGCCAAGCTTGAAGCAGAACAAAGTTTTAACACTTACACTACAAGATTGTAAATATTGTTATTAAGCCACAGTAATTAAGACAACATGGATATATGGGTAGAAATATAAATAGGCCATTGACGTAGACTAAGGAGTCCATAAATAGGCCAAAACATGTAAAGCCACTTGCCTCATGACAAGAGGGTGCTTTAGAGCAATAGGAAGACGATCGTTTATTCAATAAATGATGCTGGTTCATTTGGATATCCCTTTGGGAAAACAGTAAATTTTAACCCTCTCTCACACCATAAACAAAAAACACTTCCAGGTGGATTATATTATGATTATGATTATTAAATTATATTTTTATATAAAAGATAAAGCATGAAGCTTCTAGAAAATGACAAATGGAATGTATTTAAGGCTTTGGTGTAGGTGAATATTTCTTAAACAGGAAACAATTATTCCTAACCATAAAGGAAAAGATTGTTAATTTAAATATATTAAAATTAAGATTTCTGCTTATTAAAGTTACTATTAAGAGAGTGATAAGCAAACCACAGTGAGCTAGACCATATTTGCAACATATGTAACTGACAAATTGTGTATTGGTAGAATACATGAAGAACTCCTAAAAATCAATAAGAAAAAGAAATCCCCAGGCAACCAAATAAAAAACTTGGCAAAAATGCATTAAAAAGTATTTAGGGAAATGCAAATTAAAATCAGAATTAGATACTATTGCACACATATCAGAATGGCCAATGAATTAGACTAACAACACCATACCTCGGGAAAGACGTAGCATAGTTGAGACTGTCATACGCTGTTGTAGTGGGGGTTAAATTTGTAGCACCACTCTGGAGATCAGTGTGGTAGTATCTGCAAATCTAAATACGTATACTCTGGCTCAGCATTTCCACTCCTGGGTATACACCTATCAGACAAGTGCATGTCTGCATCCCAAAACGTATATACAAAAATATTCATAAATTGTGTTATTTATAATAGTCAAAAGTGGGAAAAAACAAATGACCACCAAAAATAAAATGGGTAAATAAACTGTGCTATTTTCACACAATGGACTACTATAAGGCTATGAAAATAAATGAAATATTGCTACAGCAACAATATTGATGAATCTCAGGCTGTTACTGCAACTGAAGAAAAGCCAGACACATAATAGTATGTTTTATGTAACTCCATTATATAAATTTTCAAAACAGGCAAAACTAATTAATATTAAAAACCAATTAATGCCATTAGACACTAGTATGGGCAGTGTGGTTGTGATGGGAACAGGCACATTGGAGCTACTGAGACTTTTGCAATATTTTATTTATTAACGTAGCAGATTCGCCAATCTGTGAATTCTCTATCTTCTTTAGCCCATGCTGTGGACTGATCTGTGTTCCCCACAATTCAAATGTTGAAGCCCTAACTCCCAACATGATGGTATTTGGAGTTGGGGCCTTTGGAACATAATTAGGTTAGATGAGGTCATTTCAGTGGGGCTCTAGTTCTATGGGATTAATGCCTTATGGGTAGAGACATCAGAGAGGAAAAGTTACGTGAGGACACAGAGAGAAGGTGTTCTCCTAAAGCCAGGAAGAAAGCTCTCACCAGGAGCACAATGGATTGCAACCTTGATCTTGGACTTCCCAGCCTCCAGAACCATGAAAAATAAATTTTTGTTTTTTAAGCCACTCAGTCTATGGTATTTTGTTATGGTAGCCTGAACAGAGTAAGACAGCCCAGAAGCTCCAGGAAGAGAAATACTATATTTTTAAATCTTGCATCTTCTGCATGTAGCACTGTGCCTGTCTAAAAGTAGGCTTGCAAGAGATATTTAAACACTTCCTTTCAACATACTCTTTCAGTGGAAGTAAAAATCTCACATCATTTCTTTAGCTTGTCTTACAAAAACGAAACCACGTTATCTACCATATATAAAAATTCCAATAAGTAATATTGAATATGCTTTTTCAAATATACTACCTTGAAGTTTCACTACATCCTCTTGCTATTGCTCCCACTTTCCATTCTTTTGGATACTTTACCACTGGTTTACAATTCTTTATAGAATGAGTCACCTCAACTTCCAAATCAGTACTGCAACTTGGGTAGATCTATCAGAATTTAAATCTCAACTGAAAAGTATGTGTTCTTTTTTTTTTTTTTTTACAACTTTATTGGAGTATAATTGCTTCACAATAGTGTATTAGTTTCTGCTTTATATGAAAATTATGTGTTCTTAGTGCAGTATAATACATCTTCTTCTGTGGACCAAAAGGTATTATCTGGGATCCATTATGTAATGCAGGAGGTATATAAAGATATTAGTGTATATGATCATGGATTATTGGGAAATTCAATCCCACATTTTATGAGGCATTCTATAATCTATATAATAATAATATGTATGCTTTTGGTTTTAACTCAATAATGGGTATGAAATAAGGCAAACCTTTCTAATATGCATCTTTCATTCACTGACTTTCTTCTTTTTTAGGTTTTTACTCTCTTCTAAGTCTTTCTTGATTACTTGTTTTTAGCCATTTTTGAACAGTGCTGCTAAAAATTGTATAGTCAAATATGGACTATATTTATAACTCTCATTTTAATTCTTTCAAATACCATTCCTGCACTCCCAAAAAAAAAGAGAAAAAAGGGGAAACTACCCAAAGCAAGACACTGATTCTGTTTATATGGACACGCATATTGAAATACAAGGACTTCAAAGTGCAATAATATATAGTGCTTTGCATTTATGTAGTTCTTTGCTTACCAAAGAGCTTCATGTACTTTATCTCCTTGTATCTACATATGTATTTTATTAGTATATTTTTGATGTGGCCTATAAAAACATAAAAATTTTCTGTTATCTATTCTTTAAAATACCTGTGTTTCATTCTGTTTTTGCATTATCAGTCTTACATCTGCGTCCTGGTCAGTTATATGTTCTTTGTTCTTTCAAACAATACATTTCAAAACCACAGTGTTCAAGAGTAATTGTAAATAAAGAGTGTCCTTGTTCTGAATTATTTCATACTTAACTTTGTGTCTTAACTACGTATTTTATTCTTTCTGGCATTTTTTTATAACAGTGTTAATCCTATTTTAAAAATAATCACGGTCAATAATTTGAAAAGGGGGATACATGTTATAAGATCTATTCCAAAAAGCCTTAATTGATCACCACCTTATTGATCACAGCTAATTCTTTATCCTCTGTTGCTAACTAGTTTAAAATCCTCTCATATTTAACCATCTTAAATTGTAAGTTTTCAGTATCTTTTATACTTTGATCCTCCAAACCTCTTACCCTTGGGAAGCAACCTCATATGGGGTAATTTTGCATCTCTCCTTTTTTTTTTTGTCCCACATTTGACCTTTGGCAGTATTTTACCCTGAAACATCATATCTCCTTTGAGCAGCATTGGCAATCTCTGCTACAAGATTGAATCTCCTCCACAACGATTTCAGTTGCTGCCTTTCAATTGTTTGGGCTTACTGTTCCATAAAGCAATAATAAAAAAAAAAAAAACCTCTTCATAGAAATATCCCACATCCAGTTGGTAGAAGGCAAACATAATTAATGCATAAAAGACAAAGGATTAAAGTTGTTTTATAGTACTATATGTTTCTAAGAAAAATCTCCCCCCTTTTTTTGCTAAACTATCAACAAACATGTACTGTGCATCCTAATAAGAGTGTCGATTGATAAGCGCATTACAGTCCCTCTTTACAAGTTTAATATATAGTTTATTCCTAAAAAAATTATGTAAAATATAGTAGCCAATTTTTCCATTCCCATTATATTTTCTTTATTTCTCATCACTCTAAACCAGTTTTTTATTGATTGTGGCTGTTGAGTTTTTGCATTTATTTTGTTCCTAAGAATTCTTCTTTTCTGACATCATCCCTGTGATTCTGTTCTTCCAGTAGTTGTTAATAATGGACTTGGCATCAATATTTATAAATTTATTTATTATTCACTACACTGCTGTTAAGTTGGGCCATTGTTTTCTATTAGGAACTCTATTGTTTAATATATACAGAGTAGAGGGTATCTTGGACTTTCTTTACACCATCTTTTCACATCAGATCTTATATAGCAAGTCAGAATAACCTCTGAAAGTCCAGAACAAGAGGTCTAGTTAGGCCAGAAGGCTGAAGAACATGGCATTTTGGAAAAAGAAGGAGTACAGTTGGCTTATAATGGGCATGGAAGTGCCATAGATTTAAACAGAGACACAAAATCCAGAGTCTGTTTGATCACCGTCAGGTTTTCAGTTAGATCAGTGATTTAACCCGAAGAAGCCTTTTGGTTGCAAATAACAAAAATCTTAATCTAATTTAGTTTTGTTTATTTGTTTGTTTGTTTTGCGGTATGCGGACCTCTCACTGTTGTGGCCTCTCCCGTTGCGGAGCACAGGCTCCGGACGCACAGGCCCAGAGGCCATGGCTCACGGGCCCAGCCGCTTCACGGCATGTGGGATCTTCCAGGACTGGGGCACGAACCCACGTCCCCTGCATCGGCAGGCGGACTCTCAACCACTGTGCCACCTGGGAAGCCCCCTAATTTAGTTTTTAAAAAATGCTGACATAAATACATTCTTACTGGCTTCAGGATTGTACAGAACCAGGGGTTCAAGTAATGTCTCCAATTACCTCAAGAAATCCCTCAGAAGAAAGAAACTCTTCAGAGAGCTCCAACTAATATGTCCCACTGGGGACTTGGTCCACCCTCAGTCATGGGCCTGTTTCTGAAACAAGTGCAGTGTGTGTTGTGTGAATAGTTCAGTGTCAGCCCTACCCCAACCTGTGAGAAAAGCCCTCCTTCACAAGGAACAAGTGGTTCTATTAGTTGAAGGGGGTAGGGGCAGTGGGCAGGGAAAACCAGTAGATATGCAGTAGCTGGTCAAATTCCAGATGGTTATGATCAAACAAGCCAGAGGAAGTAGGAACCAATCCTATAAATATATATAACTACTAGCGGGAGGCAGGGACAGTGAAAGAAGAAATACTGGCTACAAAGGGCCAGAACCTAGACAAGAATGAAGGCTTGGTTGTTATCTCCAGAACTCAAAGTCAGAAGGATTGACTAACTGGGGTCAGAACCACGGCAGAAGCATGTGCAGTGGTTATGGAAGCCAGCTGCAAATCGACATTGATAATGAACCAATATCTTTGGAAGCATGGGCTCCTGGTACGCTTCCCTGTCAAAACCTCAGTTGATATCCAGAAGGTGAAACAGAGTGTGGGTGGAATTAAAGTCACAGGCCAAGCAAGTAGGGGTCCATTCTTAGAATGGCGGAACAGTCACAAACCTCCTTATAACATGTATCCCCTTTTTCAAATTATTGACTCACTGCCAGGGAATTAGATGGACCTATCAGATAAATATTATATTATTGCTCAAAATAAGTGTCACTCTTCTTTTTTTCCAAGCTGGTCTTTGATATAGAGGAATTTGTTCTGTACAAGTCCATATATCCCCACCTAGTTAAGAAGTCTATAATCTTGCATCAACTATTAAGTGGTATTTTCACACCTTGTTTATTCATTACTTTCTCATGTTCCTGTTTTCCTAAGGAACAAAAATTATTCCAGTGCTAACAATTCCATCTCTACTAATTATTGTTGCCTTGAGGATTATGAAGCTGGTCTAGGTAAAGCACCCAGCACAGAGCTCGGCCCTTAGAAAGCACACATTCAATTTTTTTTCTACATAGGAAAGCATAACAAAATAACTCACGATCTGTACTTTTTCACACCATGGCTGACACAGTGCCTGAATTACTATATATTGAATGGAATAACACGAAGACAGAGTCTCAGCTGAACACAAAATTCTGATAAACTGATGGGTCAGTGCCTCTGAGTTATCTATTTTCATGAGTTTATAAATGAGGGGAGCCTCATCCTTTGGGGATGTGTCTCAGAGGAAGAGAAGAGGAGAGACAGAAGAATCAGGAATGACAGGATGGAAACTTTTTTCAGTTGGGCCTGAGAGTCCAGACCTAAGTCTGTGGTAGAAGGAAAAATAGTTGAAATGAGATTTCTTCATAAGGGGCTCGATGAGACTCAGGCACAGACCATGCTATTTCTAGGGCCCAGATGACAAAAGTGCAACACAGACTTGGAGACATGAGCTTTCTACAGACTTTTTCATGATAGGGATTCTTTCTGAAATTGAAGGGTAGTTTGTCCCTGTGAAGATGTGGCAAATTGGGGAGACCAAGTTCAAGGGCAGTGCTACTCAAAGTGTAGTCTACATTTGGTCCCAATCCATGAACTATTGGTACAGAGAGTGAGACTAGGCACTCAGAAACTTTGATAGCAATTTGACATTGCCGTGACTTTCAAGAATATGGTATTTTTCTAGAAATTCATTTTTATTGTATTTTACAAATGTATTGGTTTTGTGTCAGATTAAGGGAGAAAACTCTTCCTTCAGCAGAGGTAGTTTGAAGAGAACTGCTCAAGGGAATGTTCTGTGTATTACTGGAGATTACTGTCAGCTCTGGAGGGGGCAAGTCACCTCCCTTACATGGGTGTCTGGTAGAGAACATCAGTAAAAAACTGAAATGGGGAACGCTTGAATGAATTTATCCCCAAACATATGTGTGCTGAACAAAAAGATTCTGATGATTTGCTGTGTGCAAACATAAGTAAAATACATGTTGGTCTTTATTGTATATATGACCCCACTAGATTTCCAGAAAGAACTGGGAGAGATTTTGGCCTGAGAACTGAGATCCTGCATCAGGAGGTGAGGGGAAATGGGTCAATAAAATTTGGATTATTAATATCACTGTTGGATTATTTGTTCCTGCCTAGAAATTTTGGGTTAATATTGTACTATTTTCTATATATGTCTATGTGTAGTAGAATAATATTATAAAGTAACAGTTGAACGGATTGTTACAGGAGAAACAAAACAGAACAAAAAATAGCTGCTTGGTCATCCCAATAAATAACAGAGCAAAGGGTAATCAAAGTGCTTTAGCCAGCCCAAAGGAGAGTCTGAATAGGAGGACATCAATGAGTACCGTGGGAAGGGGACACAAGGAAAGGACTCTGGTTGTATTTATTTGAGGACATACACCAGATCTGAGAAAAGAAACAAGAGATCAGAAATAATTTATAGCTTTTTTTGTCAATTAACTTTGTCCATGTACAAAGTGAAGTGGAATGCAACTAGGAGGATATTCAAGGCTTTCACAGCTAGAGAAAGGAAATTCTGGGTGAGAGACAGGCAGACCTCAGGAACTTAGATCTTGGTATCCAAAATATGCAAATGTTAATCATCGAGATAATACTCATGTCCTATGAGATGGTAATTTCATAGGAGTATCAATTGCTTTTAAAGTAAAGAAAAAGAAGAAATGAATTCTGACTTGGTGGAATGCAAGAGTTTCATTGTTTGATGGTAAATGACTTGAGCCTTGGGATTAAAAAAAGATTTTCAAGAGACTGAGTTGAGTTGGTGGGAAGAGTATACTCCACACTTCACTGACCTTGTAATGATGAGTGAGTTACTTCAGCTCTCTGTGCCCATTTCCTCCTCTCTAGGAGATGACTAACAATAGGAGTGATTTTATAGGTTTAGTTATAGAAAAAACGGAGGACATAGTGAGAAAGTGAAAATTAGTCCTGCTGGTGATCACATGTTCCTAAAAGAACATCAATGCTATTTGCAACGAGATACAATGAGGTCAAGAAAACAAAATGTTTTCAACAGGACACACACAAGGCCACATTCAGCTACACAATAACTAAAATCTTCTCCTTTTGAGTGCTGCCTTTCACCAATGATATTCCAGGTGTGCTTTGTTCCTCCTGAAAAAGATTACATAGATACTCAATTGCTAGACTTGTTCTCACAACTAACCCCACCTGAGCATCAACCAGCACAAACAAGCCCTATAACATGCCCCTCCTTATTCTTCTCACTGAGATGCAGGCAGGGCATCTGTGGAGTGAATTTTCCCTTTGCTGCAGCAAGCTAAATAGACCTAACATTTTTTTTCCCTGGCTACAGGGGTGTGCCCCATGGCCCTCAGTGGTATTTAGCAACAGAAATCATTTGCAATAGAGGATGCAATGGATAGAAACACTACACTCTGTCATGCAGGAAGGCCGAGTAGTCACCTTCCATTTTACAAGTGAGAAAACTAAAAGGAATATAGTAAAGTCATTTTCTTCATCAGGACACACAACACCATAGTGAATGGTAAACCTGAGCATTAGCCAAGTATCCAAATCTTGTGTTTGACATTATTGTAAAGAGTTTTTGTCAGGAAACTCAGTTTGAGGGTAATGCAAGAGATGATAAAGGGCCAGAGTGGACAAGAACGAAGTCTAAAATTTGCAAAGCAAACACAGGATGCCTGGCCAAGGTGTTGGTCTAAGTCTCTTACTCTACTCAATGCCATGCTAACATTTACCAGCACCCTCCCTCATCCCATTGTCTTCACTATATTCAGCTATGGATGACTTCACTTCCTAAACTCGCTTTTCGGAAAAGGGTTCTTACAGAGCCACAGAACTGCATCATCTAATACTTTATTCTCCCCTTCTAGATACACAAAAGGAGAAAGTCTAGCTAGTTAGAAGGGAAGCCAAAAGTTCAGGTCTCCTTACCATACAATGCTCTTCCATGATAAAAAATTATCCTAATTAGTTCCCATGTTGTGACTTTGGTCACATCCTCTTCATTCACAAACATGTCTGCCTTTCTACAGTACATACTTCTACCAAAGGTTGACCAAAATAGGCCATAATTTATAAAATCCTATGTGCAGAGCCCGTGTCTCAAGAATTTTAGCTTTTCTCAATAGCTTCATTGTACAGTTTTAAGTTCTTCCTTTTAAAAATTCTATAACTTCTTATATCTTAAGAACACCACGCTCTTCACCCAGATATTCTCTCTTCAATACACAGTGAAAAAAATCAAGGAAATTCCCTACTGCAGATTTTAATAAGACAGAATTAATTTAATCTACATGTGTTAACCTGCTCTGTGAATGTAGAAAGTCACAGAAAATTGTAACCTTTTTTTGACAAAATAAAAGAATATTTACTCAAAAAAAGAAAAAAAATCAAGGAAATTTATATTATTTTTCACTTGATTTATTTAATAGATCATTAAATCACCTTCACTTCAAGTTTTAAATTATTTTAACATATCTACTAAGAGCACTCGATTTTGACTATCTTTGCTCTCTTTCTTAAGTTACGTTGACTTTCCTTCGTATATCTCTCATTAATTCCTTGACCTTTGCTGTTTTTCTCATGCTCCTTCATAATTTGCCTGTGAAGGTTTCCACTCACCATTTCTCTAATTATGTGTAAATAGTATACGGTTTTCAACCTCTTTAGTAATCCTAGAAATGAAATCTAGTAATCTGATAAATTAAGTACAGTACTTCTCACTCTTAGATTTCATGTATTAGGTATTGACTTTAACTCACACAATTATAAATAAAATCTACCAAAGCCGAATAATTTTCTCCCAAATATCCTTTCCCAATTTAATGACTATGTTAGTCTTTATTGTATTTATCCTAAATTGTACAGTTGTAAAGAAGAGATGACAAATACTTGGCAATAGGGGATGCCTTTCCCTTCCTATGACAATGGTTTGTAAGACTCCTAAGAAAATCCAGCAGCTTCTTCCCTACCTCTCAACAAACCTACATTCTACTCCTCAGAGGTCACAAAGTTCAGTTCTTTTCAGTGTTTCTTCTGATATTTACCTCTGTATTTTTTTTAGTTTACTTTTTATTGAAGTATATTTAATTTACAATGTTGTATTAGTTTCTGGTGTACAGCAAAGTGACTAAGATATATATATATATATATATATATATATATATTTGAATATACACATATATTTGAAAAAGACTATATATATATTCTTTTTCAAATTCTTTTCCATTATGGTTTATTACAGAATATTGAATATAGTTCCCTGTGCTATACAGTAGGATCTTTTTGCCTATTCAGTCTATGTGTAATAGTTTGCATCCAGCTAGTCCCATCCCAAGCTCCCAATCCAATCCTCCCCCACCCTCCCTTCCCCCTTGGCAACCACAAGTCTGTTTTCTATGTCTGTGTCTTTTCTGTTTTGTAGATAAGTTCATTTGTGTCATATTTTAGATACCATATGTAAGTGATATTATATTACTTCTATATTTTTAAAATACTATGTGTTTACTGATACTAGCTTTTAGTTGTGATGGTTTAGCTCTCTTAAACACCCCCTCATGCATGCCCATATTCTTCCCCCATCCACCACATTGTAGCTATATCGTAATGTGTGCTTACACCAGTGCTGAGTGCTTACCTCTTATGAGTGTTTCATTTTAATTCATATCTAAGCCATATATTTTATGATCATTGCACATTTTTTGTACAATTCTTTGTTTTGTGTACAATTAATATTGATCCTCTTTTTTTGTGTGCTTAGTTTTTCACAAAAACATCACTAATATATTCCCAAACTCTTTGCCCATAAAAAAATCTCTGATCAATACATGTAAGTACTTTATTAATCTTTCCATTTTATTTTCTGTTGCAGATACATCTCTCCCTAAGCCTTCTGTCCTGTATATACTGGCTGCTCTCTAAGCCTGATAGCTTGCTCTAAACCTATCATCTTGAGATCTCCCTTCCTTTGAGTCTAGGGCTTCTCTTCAATATTCTTCTCCTTTAAACACTTTGATTTCTTTTTCTTTGTTAAGTTGTTCATTTTGTTGGACTATATTTTATAAGTTCCTTGAGAAATTGCACAAGGTTTGTAAGTTTACAATCTTCCATGTCTGAATAACTCTTTAATCTACTTTTAGACTTGATTGATAGTTAATGGATTCTAGGTTGGAAATCATATTCCCTTAGAATTGTAGAGGGATTATATGGTGAAGACATATACTTTGTTGTGCAAAGGCACACACTGTTTCATTTTCCTCTAGGCCTACTTTGCAATTTGGTGGGGCCATGTGCCCGGGATTAAGTGATGTATTCCCTTTCCAACCCTGGCTCTTCCAACCTCCTCCTGAGCTACCACACTCTCCCTTTTCCCTTGAGCTGCACCCAATGCAGGGTGTCCAATGCAGAACTCCGGTGAGTCCCTAGCTGACAGCAGAAACACTATATGAGAGAGTTTAGGCTCCTCAGTACCACCATCTCAGATAGGACTGAGTCACTACAGAGCATTAATATTCCTTTTGCTGAGCCACTGGTATTTGAGAGTTGTTTGTTACAGAAATCAGCCTTTCTTAACTAATAGACATATTCCATTGTCTTCCAGCTCCAAGATTTGCTGATAAGAGGTCTAATGCTATTCTGATGCCTGAGATTTGTATATGGCCTAATTAGTCTTCATTTTGTCCTTGTCGCATATTTTTTATGGGTCTTTCTTATTCCTTACTCTGGGCAATCTATAAGCCACTTCAATTTGAAGATTCATGTCATTTAACTTTTGTGCCTTTCTTTTAATTATTTTCTCTCACATCTCAAATTAAATAGCTATTAATTAGAACTTTGACTTCCTAGATTGAGTTCTGTTTATGTGTTTATCTTTTCTTTCTAATTTTACATCTTTTTCCAATTTTACATCTTCTACATTTTAAAAGATGTCCTCAAATTTAACTTTTGACTGCATTTATGATTTCAGTCATATTTTTAATTTTCTATTTTCCATAACTCTTTTATTGGTCTTTGAATTTTACTTTTTAAATAATCCTCTGCTCTTATTTCATGGATTCAATATCATCTCATTTCTCAGGGTTTATTTTTTCAAAACCTGACTGTTTCACTTAGCATAAAAGCCAAATCGTTTACATTTTTCTGGGGCTCTTGTAAGACCTCATACTATCTGACCCTGTTTTCCCTCTCTGACATCATCTCCCACTGCATTTCCCTGTGCTCACTGAATTTTATCTACAGTTTCCCTTCTCTGCTTTATTTTTCTTCTTAACACATATTTTTTACTTACTCTCTTACCCATTGTCTTAGTGTGCATAGTAGAATACAAACTCTATTATATTTTTTCTTTTTTTTTAAAGTGTTAGTTCTCCAGTTCATAGAACTTTCTTGGAAGCTATTAGTGCTTATTAAACATCTTTGAATGGATCTTGAAATCACATCTATATCCAATACACAGTAAGAAAGCTGTAAGTTAAAACAAAAAAGTTGTTTTTCTGAAAAACCTGCAAACCTTAGGGAGAACAATCAGTCTCTCTTTAGAACTCCTGCAATAGATGTAACATGAATTCTTATCAATGATAACATTTTCTGGCTCCAAAGTTTATTTATTTTGTTCCCTAACTTCTGATACCAACTTTCTGCAGCCATCCTAAAGAATACAGTACCATCTGAGTCAGCATAGTATTCAGTCTTCCCTTTGTTGTTTAGATGGTCTATAACAAGATTAGCAAGATACTGCTTTATCCTTTTATTTTTGATACCCTTCCCATCCCTTTAATCATTTAACTTTTCCTTTTTGTCTTACAGCTCTTTCTCAGTTATTTAATCTCCATTCATAAGTCCTCATTGTTTAACATATTCTGAGTTCAAAATTGTGGGAGGAAGGAGTGGAGATACAGAAGTAGCCAAAAATGTAATGTTTTTTTCTGTGTTTCTTAACTGGATTTCTTTAAACAATCAGCCTAACTTTTCTGTAAGTCTCTAGAGTAACTTAGCTATACTGTCGCTTGTATTTTTGATTTCATTTGCTTGTTTTACTATTGAATTAAATATTTCCTTTTACATGTGTGCTGCAAAATATACTATTCTTTATCATATAATATTAATCCTCATTCACCTGAGGTGTAAAGTAGGATAAAACTGGAACATGTACAAAGGTCGTATGGTACCAGGGCAATGACACATTTGTGGAATTGAAGGAAGACTGCTATCGTGGAAACTGTAGTCTGCAACCCTGACCTCCCTTCAATGGGAGATCTGTCAGACCCTTCCTGACCTCCCTTCAGTGGGAGATCTGTCAGACCCTTTAGGAATTGCCTCATCTGTAAGAAACCATCTTGACCAAGGCCAAATTTCTTCCTAGATAGACTGAATCCAGTGACTGATGTATGAAATTAAAAGTCAGTTCATTTTGGCCCTACTCAAGACAATTCTGAAGGGTCACTGAGTAGCAAAAGCTGATGGGGAGCCTAATATTATATCTTGACTTCTCCTTTTACCCAGCCCCACTTCTTTCCCTTTCCTTCCACAGTTGTTGATACAGAGTTGCACAGAAGGCTTCAGAAATATTCAGAGGAGAGATATAACATAAACTGAGAAGCTGGAGGTATATAAGGAAAAGTTTCCATGAGGAAGAGATGCTTTAAATAAAACTTAAATACTTAGGCTGTAGAATATCAGGCAGTTTCATTAGTCAAGTGGGTTAGGCTGTGCTGTGGTAACATATCAAGTGGCTCAGTACAATAAAAGTGTTTCTTTCTCATGTTACATTCTAATGTGCATGATGGCTCTTTAGGATAACTGTTCTCTCAATAATCTAGTTTCCTTCAATAATGTGGCTTCATCATTTTAGAATTCATCATTTCCAGCTATGCAAATGGGAAAGAACAAGCTGGAAAGACAGAGCACTGTGATTTCACCTAGATATGAAAAGCTGTATACGTTACTTTGACCAAAATTATTTTAGTAGATCATGTGACTATTTATTACTAGTCACATGATCGAATCCTCATGCAAATGAGGAAACTGAGAAATATTTAGAAGAAAGAAGAAATTGAATTGAGGAGTGAACAGTCATTCTCTGCAACACAGATGTAAAAGTAGAAAATATTTCTGATGGAAAGAAAAGCATGCACAAACACACAGAGTTAAGAGACAGTATGGTACATATAGCTTAAGATGAGGTAAGGAGGAGCAGGGAATGAAGTTAAAGTGGTCATCTAAGATCGTGTCATAAAGGAGACTGGATGGCATACTAAGAGATTTTGACCTTATGCCAGACATAAGACTGCCATTAAATATTTAAACAAAAGAGTAGTGTGATCAGAATGTTTGTTAAAAAGATTGCTTCATGCCTTGTTGAGGACAGAATGAGAGAAGAAGACAGGACAGGGTAGCAACCTGGAGGCAGGGAAGCTAATAATGGTATATAATATGCTGTCTATCATATATTTTGTTACCTGATATTAAATATATAACTGGATAATTGTTTCTTAACAGACATATTAAGTGGTCCTATGATTTGAACTATACCCAAGAGATATGATGTAGAACTTCTTTATTCTGTCATGCCATGATTTCTCCCATTGGAGTAATTTTTTTTATACTGAATTCTATCAGTTTGGTTTAAGTTCATCTTCATAAAACAGAATCTTAAGTAAGAATTGCTTAAATAAGAGAGAGGTATATTTCTCCTGCATATGAAATAATTCTGTAAATTATTACAGCACTATCATGAGAGTTCTGTAGGCATCAGGAACCTGGGATTCTTTCCAGATCACTGCTTTGCTACCCTGTTCCAAGATAGCTGTTGAAGCTTTAGCCATTACATTTGTGTTTCAAGCAATAGGAAATGAAATAACGGTTAAAGAGGGATATGCCTCTTCCATCCTTGCAAGAAGACTAGTTGAAAGTTCTACATCACATATCCACTTATACCTCAGTGACCAGATTTCCTCACATGATCAGACCTAGTTGTAAGGCAAGTTGGTCTTTACTTGTGTGGCAGTACACCCAGTTAAAATCAAAATTATTTTCATTTGTGAAAGAATTGGAAAAAATATTTGATAGGTATCCAGAAATTTCTGCCACTACCTTTTCAAGTCACTGTCATTACCCTTTCAAGTTTACTTCACTCACTAGCCGCTATTAGAGTGTCCCTGTATACAGATTCATATCTCATTTATTGTTTTACTAAGAAACACTAATTTTAGGAAAGAAACCATTCTCCTTCACTAGCGTTTCCATATGGAGTGCCCTCTCCACATGGCCTCTCTTCACACCATTCCCACTCTTTGAGGAAGGAATGAATTGCTAATTGGTGGTTGGCAAAAGTCTGACATTCATTGTCCAAGTTTCTTTTTTGGCCAAAGCTAATCTAAAAAGAAAATGAAAACTCTGGAGATTAGCATTCTTTTCTCCCCTCTCTGACTGAGACCCATGTGAGGCAAGAATCTTGTGTGAGTCTGTTCTTTAGACCGAGTAGTAGTCCACTCCATAGTCTATACTAGGAGGTGGGAGCATTTGCAGACACATTTGGGCTCACACCTAAAGTCTCACCTTTTAATTAGTTTTTATTAAAACTAAAGCTAGTATTTTGACCTTTTGCTTCTGAATTCTTTCTCACTGGGTTATAAGTTCAGGAGGGGAATTAGTACATGATTTATTAGCTCTCTAATTCTCCACCCTCCTGAAGATTCTAAACCATAGCCTATAAGAGTCAGGTAAAAACACAATGAATGAAGCTGCTTCATGAAAAAAGACAGACAAACTGGAGAATTTTACTTATATAAAGAGAAAAGAAGTTTATCAGCTCTGTTAATGATTGACAGATAGGAATTCAGACTCACAGTTGTGAGATTTTCAGTTTTTGAGGAGAAGCTAGAAAAGTAGATTTTCATATTAAATCATCTGTTTTCAAAATATTCACTAAACTTAACAAAGAAACTCTAGCGAATCAAACAAAACCTGTCTACAGATCCTTTAGTTGCCAGTTTATTCTAAAACCTCATAATTATCTAAAAAATCTAGTGCATTTATTCTAGAAGGGCAGATTATTATTCTTTTCGGTAAAAGGGGTTCACATAATTGTGACTGGGCACCTTAGAAGAGAATAAAATATGACTTTAGGGAGAAAGTCCCCTAGCAATATGAAAATAGTCATGGCCGAAAGTAAGGGCTACCGGGCACAGCCTATATTTAATGACAGCCGCTAGCTGGAAAAATGATTTGCCTTTGAAGATTTTTTGTTTGCTTGTTTGGAAGTAGTGACTAAATTTTTATAAAATTAAGACTGAGAAAATGTTAATTCTTACAAACACGGTCAAAAGCTTGCTTATCGTGGATATCAGGCAGTAGAGAAGAGATAATCAGAATATTCTTACATATAAGGCAGCCAGCCTGTTTCAGAGGCATAGTAGGACTTTAAAAATAGAAACTAGCTAAGGTATTGTCACAGGGAACATCGCTAGGGCTCCATGGTGCGTTGACAACTCATATGAGCAAGGGAGTTTGGGCTTTCTCTCTCTCTTATTTCTTCTCTCCAATGTAGTGAGTATATTTCCCAAGAGTCGTTGCATATTTTTAAAATTTCACAACGCATTCATGCATCAATGTCTTTTTTTTTTCAACTTCAGGACACAGGGCTAAGTTTATTTTTTCAAATAATGGAGGTCAGGGATAAGCCATAGAGGTTGTAGCTTTGCTCTGGGAGGAATGCTCACATTTCATTACCAGGTGATTTCAGTTAACAAAGTACCAAATCCAAGATTTTATATAAAATCTAGAATATCAACTTTAACTCTTTTTATCTTTTTTCTTTATACTTTGTAATGTTTGACCAATCCTGAAATGTAGACTTTTAAAATATATATATTTGAGAATAAGTCTATGGAGTAAATAATTTGATAGAATTTTATCATTTTAGCTTGAACTGTCTGGAAAACTAATATTCTAGAACCACAGTTTTATCATTATTTATTAAATTAAGTCCATTATATCATTGCTGATATATTAAAAAAAAAAACCCTTTAAACTGATCCAATGAATGTCACCTAACAGTGAAAATACTATCAGCAGATATATAATATTTCCTTTTGTTCATATTTCACTAATAAGCACTTAACTTTAAATTATTCTTATTCCTAAATCTTATGTAAGACAAAGGAACAATTAAGTCTCCTATTATCTTTAAGAGCATTCTGCTGTTTTGTTCTCTGTGTCACCTGAAAGACTAAAGAATAATGTACACAATAACTGAAAAGCTTGTTCATGTTGAATAAAAAGTAAAGAACTGTCTATTCTTTTCTTGGGCAGGATATTTTATGCTTACACCCTCCTGAAGTATGGCATGATGAGGAAATTTGGGCACTTAATGCTGTAGCACAAGGCAATAAGGTCAATTTCACTGTAAGGTGCAAGTTCTCAGTGTAGCTTCTGGGGTTTGTTGGATATTTTTTAAGGGAGTAAGTCATTCACATACCTGGTCAGTCCTTATCCCCAGCAGATAGGACTGCCACATTCAGCAGCTCCCAAGAGATTTACAACAGACCTATTACATTTATCAGCCAGTATGTCAGGAAAAAGCTTCAGGTTCAACTTCCTGCTACCCTTCAGAACTTGCTTGCTACCTGAGCCATTAGTCAAGCAAGACTTGCATGCTACTTGACCCTTCAGAACTTGCTTGCTTCCTGGACCTCTTTCACAACTTCTCCTTCAGCCTGGGATGCTGTCTTCTGGTATGTGTCTTGGCAACATATTTATACCTTCTTAGCCTGTCCTTCTCTTCTCATAGATCTTTTTCCAGAATCAATATTCTCTTCCATTGAACTATTTGTCTATTTTATATCAATAACACACTGTCTTGATTACTATGGTATATAATAAAGTCTTCTGACTTGTTTTTTTCAAGGTTATCTTTGATATTCTAGGTTCTTTCCATTTCCATTTGTATTTTAGATATAGCCGGTCAATATGTACAGAAAAACCCACTGAGATTTTGATTGGTATTGCATTCAATCTATAGATCAATTTAGGGAGAGTTGATATTTTAAAGATACTGAGTCCTCATACTCATAAACATGATACATCTCTCCATTTATTTAGGTCTTTCTTCTTTCAGGTCTTTGAACCTATTGTCACAATTTTTCCTATGTGATATTCTGATACTGTTGTTCATGGTGTGTCTCTGTCTCTCAGTGTCTCTTTTTCTCAGAGCCCTTATTCGGAAAGAAATAAGCACTCTGTAGATGGAAAGACCCATGTGGCAAGGATTTGTTGTCTTGAGCCAATAGTCAGTGAAGACTTGAAACCTGACAATGTTTATATGAGCGAGCTTAGAAGAAGCAGATCTTCCTCTAGTTAAAACTCAAGATGACTACAAGGCTGACCAACACCTTTGAAGGCAACTTTGTGAGTGATCCAAAGTCAGAGGCACCCAGCCAAGCCACACCACATTATATGACCCATTGAAACTGTGAGGTAATAAGTAGCTGTTGCTTTAATCCACTAAATTTTGGAGTAACTTGCTACACAGCAGTAGATATCTAATACAATGGTTTCTATTTACAATTAGTATCACTATAAATTACATTGCATAATATATTAAAATAAACATTATTTTTCTTTTTTACTATTTTAATAATGTTACATCGAAGTCTACAGATAATCATTTAAACTGAACCAATCAATTGATACCAACTAGATAGATGATCTGTTTGGGTATAATACTAGAACCATCTTGTTACGTGTGATACTAGAAATGATCCAATACACACTATAATACAACAAGCATCCAACACATACTATAATACAACAGTGACGCCTTACATGATTCAGTGTTTAAAGTGAAATTACTCCAACCAAAATAATAAAATTACATTTAATGGGAAAACATTTTACAGTGCTTGCACTTTTAAATTTAAATTTAAATTAATGAAAATTAATAATTCAGTTGATCAGTCTCATGTTCTACATTTCAAATGTTAATCGTCACATGTGGCTAGTGACAGACAAATGTTCTAAACAGGGCAGTCTTAAGATGTGTTCTGCTAGATTAAACTATCACATTGATAGATGATTTGCTATGTTGATAGGATTTTTTTAAGATCACAGAGCAAAGCAAAAACTGATTCAGAGACTCAAGTCGCATCTCCTTTTTCCTGTTTCATATTATTATGCATTAATTCAGCCAGCTACTCCTCTGTTGTATATATTTGCGTGATAATAAACTGCAGTCTCTGCCATATATAGTAAAGAAGAATTTCAAATTCTTCTCAATTGCAAAAAGGCAAACTGGTCAAGGCTAAAGAGGCTCAAAGATAATGATGGACAGATGCAATTTTCAAGAATTTTCCTGTTTGGAAGGAACATAGGCAGATGTTACAGGGCTCACAAAGGCTAATATTCCATGGCAAAAAGACAATTTGTCTTATTTCTCATGTTCTGTACTGCCCTTTCTGAGCAAGGATTTCTTGCACAGGTTATGTGTCTCTCTTGTTCAGGTCAGACTTTGTAGTGCTTGTGGCATAAATTTAATCATAAGAGAACATGCTGGAATTCTCTAATGCTATTCACCTCTAGAAAAAAGGCAATGCATCACAGTTTAGTGCTTTTATGGCACCATCTTATTTGGTCAGATAACCATTGTTTAAAGAACACACTGACACTTTTTATGTGAAAGCTGTTAAAGTACTCTACTTGGGTCATATCCACGTGGGAAACATGAAGTTAAAAGTTGCACAATTATTTAAAAATTTTAGGACATGGTTGACTTTTTTTCTTTACTTTAGCTATCAAAATTTTTTATGAAACTTGTATCAACATTTCCTCTTTAATTTCAGGGACACAAATACAGGTAAAATTCTCTGTGTATGGGAACAAATCATTACAAGGTTGAATACGCAAAAGTCAGAGAGGTGCAAGGATGTGAATTTATTTTATTTAACTGAACTGAGTTTGTTCATGAAAGCCCGCATTGTGGTTCAATATTTAGGAATTCAAGACTTAAACCTAGTTACTGTCCAGTTTAAAAAATAATCTCTTTTAAGTTATTTCAGACAATTAAGAGTTTCCCCTCTTCTACCCTTTTTTCTTCACTGCTCCCCGACTGTCATCTAAGCATGGAATGATGGCAGGTTTCATGGAGTATTTGGGGGCAGATATCTCTACCCCACTTTTTTCTGCTGTATCCTCAGTTAAATCCTTCCTGGCCTCCAGGATGTGCAACCAGCCTCCTCCTTGCTGGAGGGAATTTGGTGGAATTTGCTGTTCCTGTCCTCAGTTCCTCACAGGGTCTCCCTCTGCAGGGAACACACTGCAGTTTCCTTGTCTTGGAACCACACCCCAACCTATCTCTCATCAGCACTCTCAGCACTTTGAAATCCTTCATAAGATCTTTTTTGAAAATTCTAGATCTTGCCTCGTGTCATGTAATTTTTATGAGGAATTCTCAAGCTGATATGTGTGAAGTATGTTTCAGATATTTCTTTATCTAATATATTATGCTACTATTTTGGTTCTACTCTGTCCACTCAGTTTTGGCAAATGACAATTTGTAAGACATTTCTTCCCGGAGTTCCAAACCAGAAGAGTATCACAAGCGCTCACTGCTTTTGTTTTTCCCATCAACTTATTTGAGAGTTCTATCATCTTACTCTTCCCCTGGACCTTAGGTTTATAGAGATGAAAGCACTAAATCCTTTCTCAGCAACATGAGCAGTGTTTTAGCTTCAGTCTTTTCTACTACCTAGTTATTCAGCTACTCCCTATTAGCCCATTAAGTGCTTTCTCTTTCCTAGATTTTAGACTGTTTTCTAAAAATGATCTCTTTGTTCTATGATATCTGTTTCTTCTATCTGACAAAATAAATGTCATTGATCTAAAGGGCAGCAAGCCCCAGGAGAAGTTGGAAGTAGGAATAATGTCAGGAAACAAAAGGGAAAAAAAGCCCAGACAAAACAAAACCTTTGTACTAGGTCTGCAATACCTGCTTGCTTCGAAGTAGAAGGACACCTAGGAGAACAGATAGTCTTTGCAAGAATGCAAAGATTTGCAAAAGTGGGAAGGTGTAGAATGGTGTCAGAGTTCCCCAGCCCTTGCTGGGGCTTATGCCCAGCTGTTCTAAACTAGTGCCACTCCAAGTGTGATCTACAGAGTGATGTTAGTTCATAGATTCTTGTTATTGGTCTCTGTTAAGTAAAGTACAGAAATGAAGTGCTTAGAAACCTTTACAATTTGACATTTCAGAAATATCTAAACATGTGGTACATGAATTAATCTTATTGAGCAGGACATAGGTTGTGCTGATGGGAAACTCATGTGATAATTTGCTTTTGGTGGAAACTATGTGATAGGTGTGCACAGAACAAATTCATTTCAGTCCATGTAAAATGGGGATGGTAAGATAAAAACTGATCCTTTATAAGAGATAGTTTGAGAAAGATTGGTCTAAATAATAATGGGTATTTTACACCTTCAGATGAATTCAAATAGTTACTGCTGGGGATATATACAGTTATTTAGAATATATCAGTGATAAAGCCCAATTCTAGATTTTGCTTTCTGAGTAGCCAGTGTCTTTAATCTGAAATCGTATACCTATACCTCTTATGTGCATGCCACATGAAGGAACAAACAAAAATTTAAGTTATAAACGTATGTACCTCATTGGACCCCCATCAGCTGGTAATTGGTGCTATTACACTAGGCAAAGATAGCATAAAAGTTGTCACCGTTCAAGAGTCAGTATAGATTGGGAGTTGGAAATCCCAGCTCTGAAATAAGAATGCCTAGTTTCAATCCCAAATTCCATCACTTAGTAGTTGTGTGACGTTGGGTAAGTTACTAAAACTTTCTGAGACTCACTTTCCTTATCTGTAAAATGAAGATCGTGGTGTGATCCCATGTGATAAATTTGTTTGGGAAAATCTCAGGAAATGTTGTCATCATCATTTTTGTTACTATTTCATGCACTTAGAACAGAGAAGAATGCAATGGTAACCCACGTGTCCATCAAGCACACATATATTATTTTTTGAACTTTAATAGTGAATGAGAAAATGAAAGTATGCAAGTTTTAAATGTGTACTTTTACTCTCCTCTTAATTTTCCTAACTCAATTTGCTTTTTGTTCCTGGATCCTAACTCTTCTCCAAGCAGCTCTCTGTACCTTTGTTCACCACAATTTTCAAATATTCTTGCTTACCATCATTCTTTAAAAAACAAACATTCATTCAACACCTTCTAGGCCAGGCAGTGTTATTGGCTCTTGACATAAAGAGAAGAATCAAATACTGTTTCTGTTTTCAAGAAGTTTACAATTTGGGCTATCGCATATGTAATACAGATGAGTGTTGTAAATGTTATGATAAATATATGAACAGAGTCAGAGATCAAAAAAGAGAAGTCTCAAAATTCTGTGTGAGAGGGTTATGAAATATTCTGTGAATTAAGTGATGCTTCAGCTGATCATCAGTAATGGATATGTGTCCAAGAGAACTGGGCAAAAGGTGATCAGGTGAAATATTTGTTAGTAAATGTAATGTAAAGAGGAATAATTCCATACAGGCACATAGAGAAAACTTTTTATAAGAGGTTAGTGGCAAAAACAAAAAGCCCCTCACAGTTAGACCCAAAGCCCTGACAAAATTACATCCCCTAAGTAGGATAGAGATCAATGTTTGCACTCAGTATTTGTGCCAGACCTTTCCTTTTCAGAATATCTTTGATTCTCTTCATTCTATTTCCTTCATGTTGTTGAGGCCGAAGAAACAATCAGGAAAAATAAAATCATGAATTTGTTATATATCACAAAATGAAAATAAGCTGGTTACTTGCTCAGAGTAGGGAAGCAAAGTAGGGAAACATACCTAGCCAAGGAAAGGAGGGAGAAAGCCAGTAACTGCTGAACAAGAATGGGCAGCCTGGGTCTGCACCGAGCCGGGGAGTTGCTTAACAAGGGCTCAGGCATGCGCAGTACAGACGGCAGCTCTGCAATACAGTGAGCCAGGGGAGAATTTCTGGACTCAGTTAAGTGACAGGAAAATGCCAAACTGCAGGGACAGTTCTTAATGAAATGAATACTCCTGCAGCAAGTTATAAATTGAATATATTTAAATCTACTACTGCTTTCCACAACTTAGTTATGATTTCCTTGCATGCATTTTCAAGAAAGAAAGATTGAAATGGTATAAGTTAGAATTTCTACCATTCATTTTATTCATCTTTCCCTAAATTTCAATCTCTTAAATATACACAATAACACTTTTATTTCTAATCCATATTGCTAAGACTAAATAAAGAGAGAAGGCAAGGCTTGTTTACACAAATGAACTTGTTGCCTTTCTTATGTGATCACTTACTAAACATTAACTCACCTTTATATTTAACCTACACATATAAACACACAGAGATAAACACACACACACACACACACGCACCCACTTCAATACATAGAAAGAAAATATTTTAGATACCCTTGGCAAATACACTAAAACTAAGTACTTAATTTAAATCTTTGCCAGGAAACTGGGGAGGGGGGGCAGGAGGGGGGATATTTTGGATTTCAGCTTTAATTTGAGAAGATTCTCTGCCTGTTGTAAGTTACAGTGGAGAATGGAAAAGGATCCCTCTATGAAAACTGGGCTTTATGTGACTGACACATGCTGCATTTTTAGTAACACAGACTGAAATGCATTATTCAGAATTCACTGTTGTCCAGCAATTCAGCTCTGCTGTAGATTTTCATACTTCTAGTAAGTCTGTTACCTGCAAAAATTCAAATTCTTTTGGTGATCAATACTAGTAGCCAAAATAGTATTTGTCTGCCTAAGTAGAATGTAGTGAACTAGCACAAGGGATTATCATATCATATTTCAAAATCAGATAATCATGAATCAGTATTTACTGTGAGCTATCTCAGTGAATATCTAAATGTATCTAGCCATTTTGATTTTGATTTTCCTTTGACTAGTGAGAATAACATTGCATTTACACAAGGGAAGCATTCCATTTCAGGTAACAATACATAAGTATAGGTATCACTTCTTAAAAGCTGTAACAGAGGGCTTATAGAGTTTCAGAAATTCTTGAAGCTCAGGGATGGTATATTTAGAGGTGATGTTATTTATTGTTATTCATCTAATAATGAATATAATCTCAGCTTTTCAAGATCAAACATATATATTACATGGCAACCCAAACTACCAGAACTAGTTGAATAGCCCATGCCCTTCTAAAATTAATATACATACAATAAAACAATCATATAAAACTTAGAATCAGAAAGTTTTTACTCAAGATCCAACTCAGCTACTTGCTCCTTTCTGAGTGGGTTTAAGTCATTTTTCTGATCTGAGAATCATTTTCTTCATCTGTGAAAGAGAGGTTATAATAATCTGTACTTCAAAGATTCTGTGAGATTCAAATGAGTTATATAATACATATGCTTTGTAAGTGATGTTATAAAGCCTTATACAAGGGTAAGTTTTATAATTATTGTTATTGCTAATGTTTTCATTTTTATGTCAAAATATTTGCTCCCATCACTTTGAAGCACGCTTTAAAGATCAAAGTTTGCTGTGATTAACTGTCAGTGACTTTGACTTCCACCTGTCTTATGTTAACTTTTTCAATCTAAACTCATACAGGAACAGTGTATTAAAAACAAGAAATATTATTAGCATAACTTCAGAATGCTTACCTTGTATAGATGCAGCTCTTCCCCTAGGATAATGTGATCTGTAAACTGTACAACTTTGGTATTTGGTATTTAGCATATTTGCTTATTCCTATTCAAGAGTTACCACTGTAAGTTCATGATCTAGAGTAATTTGTAATTAGAATAATAATACCTTCTCCATGGGGTTTTGGTGAAGGATAAATGAAGTAATATATGCATGATTCTCAGGGCAAATCTCAGTGAAACCTGATAACATGTGTCTAGTGTGTGGGAATACAATCTTGTAAAGTTAATGATCATAGGCTAGCACCAAACAACTGAATTCAAGAAGTGCCAGGGAAAAAATAGAAGAAAGACATGAAGTTCATAGGGAATGCATTTCAACTGATTGATGGAGATCCAAAATATTTTTCTTCTTTGTATGTCTTCTATGTATGTCTTACAATAAAGAATATATACATATCTATCTATCTATCTATCATCTATCTATCTATCATCTATCTATCTAACTATGGTATTGGTTCTGGCTGCCTGGAAAACACTAATACATTGATAACCCATAAATTTTATCTTAAGTCTAAACATATATATCTAGCTTCTAACTAGATATATTAATTCCTAAACATATATATCTAGCTTCTAACTTGACTGCATTGGAATGTGTAATAAGTACCTCCAAATTAACATGATTAAATCTCTTTTCACAAATTCAATCTTCTCCTTCAGTCTTCTCCATCTCAATAAATATATATATATAATAGTCTATGTGTGTGTATATATATAAAGATGTTTATTATAAGGAATTTGCTCACATGATTATGGAGGCTGAGAAGCCCCAAGACCTGAACTTGTCAAGCTGGAGACCCAGGAGAGTTTATATATAGTTCCAGTCTGAGTATGAAAGACTGAGAACCAAGAGGTTCAATGATGTAAGTTCCAGTCTGAAAGTCAGCAGGCTTGAGATCCAATTAAGAAGATCCAATGTTCAAATTCAAGTCCAAAGGCCAGAAAGGACCAATGTTCAGATCAGATCGTTATGCAGGAGGCCTAACTAACCCTCCTACTCAGCCTTATTGTTCCATCAAGCAAGTCTTCAATTGATTGAATAAGAACTAGCCACATTAAGGAAAGCAATCTGCTTTACTCAATCCATGAATTCAAATATTAATTTCATCTAAAAATACCCTCACAGATACACCCAGAGTAATGTTTGATCAAATATCTGGGCACCATGTAGCCCAGTCAAATTGACACATAAAATTGACTGTCATAATTACCAAAGATTTAAAGTCATGAGACTGGATGAGATCTCCAAAGAAGATGCAAGAACTAAACCCTGGAAACTCTAATGTTTGAGGGCTCTAAAGATTAAGGATACTCAGCAAAAGACAGAATGGTGAGACCAAGCTGACAACATACCACTCAGCACAAATGACCAGAATGACCTTCCGAGTGCTATGAAATTCTTTGATGGAATATTTGACAAGATAGAGAACCATGATGCTGAGCATATATGGAAATAACGTGGAATAAAACGTGGAAGAGTGTATCAATTGTCTATGTAGAGATCTTATGTAAGTTATATTAAGACATCTGACAAGGGACATACAAGTTGGTTTTTTTCAGTTTTAAAAGGCACACACGAGGATTAGGAACCAATATGGCAGAGTAGAAGGACGTGCTCTCACTCCCTCTTGCGAGAACACCAGAATCACAACTAGCTGCTGGACAATCATTGACAGGAAGACAGTGGAACTCACCAAAAAAGATACCCCACATCCAAACACAAAGGAGAAGCCACAGTGAGATGGTAGGAGAGACGCAATCCCAGTAAAATCAAATCCCATAGCTGCTGAGTGGGTGACTCACAGACTGTAGAACACTTATACCACAGAATTCTACCGACTGGAGTGAAGGTTCTAAGCCCCACGTCAGGTTCCCAACCTGGGGGTCTGGCAACGGGAGGAGGCATTCCTAGAGAATTAAGACTTTGAAGGCTAGTGGGATTTGATTGCAGGACTTCGACAGGACTGGGGGAAACAGAGACTCCACTCTTGGAGGGCACACACAAAGTAGTGTGTGCATCGGGACCCAGGGGAAAGAGCAGTGAACCCAGGAGAGACTGAACCAGACCTACCTGCTAGTGTTGGAGGGTCTCCTGCAGAGGCGGGAGGTGGCTGTGGCTTACCGTGGGGACAAGGACGCTGGCAGCAGAAGTTGTGGGAAGTACTCCTTGGCATGAACTCTCCCTGAGTCCGCCATTAGCCCCACCAAAGAGCCCAGGTAGGCTCCAGTGTTGGTTCACCTCAGGCCAAACAACCAACAGGGAGGGAACACAGCCCCACCCATCAGCAGTCAAGTGGATTAAAGTTTTATGGAGATCTGCCCACCAGAGCAACAGTCAGCTCTACCCACCTCCAGTCCCTCCCATCAGAGAACTTGAACAAGCCTATTAGATAGACTCATCCACCAGAGGGCAGACAGCAGAAGCAAGAAGAAATACAATCCTGCAGCCTGGTGAACAAAAATCACATTCACAGAAAGATAGACAAGAGGAAAAGGCAGAGGGCAATATACCAGACGAAGGAAAAAGATAAAACCCCAGAAAAACAACTAAATGAAGTGGAGATAGGCAACCTTCCAGAAAAAGAGTTCAGAATAATGATAGTGAAGATGATCCAGGACCTCGGAAAATGAATGGAGGCAAAGATCGAGAAGCTGCAAGAAATGTTTAACAAAGACCTAGAATTAAAGAACAAACAAACAGAGATGAATAATACAATACCCGAAATGAAAACTACACTAGAAGGAATCAATAACAGAATAACTGAGGCAGAAGAACGGATAAGTGACCTGGAAGAGAGAATGGTGGAATTCACTGCTGCAGAACAGAATTTAGAAAAAAGAATGAAGAGAAATGAAGACAGCCTAAGAGACATCTGGGACAACATTAAACGTAACAACATTCACATTACAGAGGTCCAAGAAAGAGAAGAGAGAGAGAAAGGACCTGAGAAAATATTTGAAGAGATTATAGTCGAAAACTGCCCTAACATGGGAAAGGAAATAGCCACCCGAGTGCAGGAAGCACAGAGAGTCCCATACAGGAGAAACCCAAGGAGAAACACACCGAGACACACAGTAATCAAACTGGCAAAAATTAAAGACAAGAAAAATTATTAAAAACAGCAAGGGAAAAATGACAAATGACATAACAAGGGAGCTCCCATACGGTTTACAGCTGATTTCTCAGCAGATATAATACAAGTCAGGAGGGAGTGGCATGCTATACTTAAAGTGATGAAAGAGAAGAACCTACAACCAAGATTACTCTACCCAGCAAGGATCTCTTTCAGATTTGATGGAGAAATCAAAAGCTTTACAGACAAGCAAAAGCTAAAAGAATTCAGCACCACCAAACCAGCTCTACAACAAATGCTAAAGGAACTTCTCTAAGTGGGAAACACAAGAGAAGGAAAGGACCTACAAAAACAAACCCAAAACAATTAAGAAAATGGTCATAGGAACATACATATCGATAATTACCTTAAATGTGAATGGATTAAATGCTTCAACCAAAAGACACAGTCTTGCTGAATCGATACAAAAACAAGACCCATATATATGCTGTCTACAAGAGACCCACTTCAGACCTGGGGACACATACAGACTGAAAGTGAGGGGATGGAATAAGATATTCCATGCAAATGGAAATCAAAAGAAAACTGGAGTAGCAATACTCATATCAGATAAAATAGACTTTAAAATAATGTTACTAGAGACAAGGAAGGACACTACATAATGATCAAGGAATCAATCCAAGAAGAAGATATAACAATTATAAATATATATGCACCTAACATAGGAGCACCTCAATACCTAAGGCAACTGCTAACAGCTCTAAAAGAGGAAATCGACAGTAACACAATAATAGTGGGGGACCTTAACACCTCACTTACACCAATGGACAGATCATCCAAAATGAAAATAAATAAGGAAACAGAAGCTTTAAATGACACAATAGACTGATAGATTTAATTGATATTTATAGGACATTCCATCCAAAAACAGCAGATTACACTTTCTTCTAAAGTGTGCATGAAACATTCTCCAGGATAGATCACCTCTTGGGTTACAAATCAAGCCACAGTAAATTTAAGAAAATTGAAATCATATCAAATATCTTTTCTGACCACAACGCTATGAAATTAGAAATGAATTACAGGGGAAAAAATGTAAAAAACACAAACAGATGAAGGCTAATCAATACGTTAGTAAATAACCAAGAGATTACTGAACAAATCAAAGAAGAAATCAAAAAAAACCTAGAGATAAATGACAATGAAAACACGATGATCCAAAACCTATGGGATACAGCAAAAGCAGTTCTAGGAAGTTTATAGCTATACAAGCCTACTCAAGAAAAAAGAAAAATCTCAAATAAGCAATTTAACATTACACCTAAAGGAACTAGGGAAAGAAGAACAAACAAAACCCAAAGTTAGCAGAAGGAAAGAAATCATAAAGCTCAGAGCAGAAACAAATGAAATAGAAACAAAGAAAACAATAGCAAGTATCAATAAAATAAAAGCTGGTTCTTTGAGAAGATACACAGAATTGATAAACCATTAGCCAGACTCATCAAGAAAGAAAGACAGAGGACTCAAACCAATAAAATTAGAAATGAAAAAGGAGAAGTTTTAACAGACACTGCAGAAATACAAAGCATCCTAAGATACTACTACAAGCAATTCTATGCCAATAAAATGGACAACCTGGAAGAAATGGACAAATTCTTAGAAACGTATAACACTCCAAGACTGAACCAGGAGGTAAGAGGAAATATGAGCAGACCAATCACAAGCACTTAAATTGAAACTGTGATTAAAAATCTTCCAAAAACCAAAAGTCCAGGACCAGATGGCTCCACAGGTGAATTCTATCAAACATTTACAGAAGAGCTAACACCCATCCTTCTCAAACTTTCCAAAAAATTGTGGAAGAAGGAACACTCCCAAACTCATTCTATGAGGCCACCATCACCCTGATACCAAAACCAGACAAAGATACTAAAAGAAAGAAAATTACAGACAAATATCAGTGATGAATATAGATGCAAAAATCCTCAACAAAATACTAGCAAACAGAATCCAACAACAGATTAAAAGGATCATACACCATGATCAATTGGGATTTATCCCAGGGATGCAAGGATTCTTCAGTATATGTAAATCGACCAATGTCATAAACCATATTAAAAAATTGAAGAATAAAAACCATATGATCATCTCAATAGATGCAGAAAAAGCTTTTGACAAAATTCAACACCCATTTATGATAAAAACTCTCCAGAAAGTGAGCATAGAGAGAACCTACCTCAATGTAATAAAGGCCATATGTGACAAACCCACAGCCAACATCATTCTCAATGGTGAAAAACTGAAAGCATTTCCTCTAAGCTCAGGAAAAAGACAAGGATGCCTACTCTCACCATTATTATTCAACATAGTTTTGAAAGTCCTAGCCATGGCAATCAGAGAAGAAAAAGAAATAAAAGGAATACAAATTGGAAAAGAAGAAGTAAAACTGTCACTGTCTGCAGATGTTATGATACTATACATAGAGAATCCTAAAGATGTCACCAGAAACTGACTAGAGCTAATCAATGAATTTGGTAAAGTTGCAGGATACAAAATTAATGCAGAGAATTCTCTTGCATTTCTACACACTAATAATGAAAAATCTGAAAGAGAAATTAAGGAAACACTCCCATTTACCATTGCAACAAAGAGAATAAAATACCTAGGAATAAACCTACCTAGGGAAACAAAATACCTGTATGCAGAAAACTATAAGACACCGATGAAGGAAATTAAAGATGATACCAACAGATGGAGAGATACACCATGTTCTTGCATTGGAAGAATCAATACTGTGAAAAGGACTATACTACCCAAAGCAACCTACAGACTCAATGCAATCCCTATCAAATTACCAATGACATTTTTTATGGAACTAGAACAAAAAATCTTAAAATTTTTATGGATACACAAAAGATCCTTAATAGCCAAGGCAGTCTTGAGAGAAAAAAACGGAGCTGGAGACTCCCTGACTTCAGACTATACTACAAAGCTAAAATAATCAAGACAATATGGTCCTGGCACAAAAATAGAAACATACATCAATGGAACAAGATAGAAAGGCCAGAGATAAACCCACTCACCTATGGTCAACTAATCTGTGACAAAGGAGGCAAGGATATACAGCGGAGAAAAGACAGTCTCCTCAATAAGTGATGCTGGGAAAACTGGACAGCTTCATGTAAAAGAATGAAACTAGAAAATTCCCTAACACCCTACACAAAAATAAACTCAAAATGGATTAAAGACCTAAATGTAAGGCCAGACACTATAAAACTCTTAGAGGAAAACATAGGCAGAACACTCTATGACATAAGTCACAGCAAGATACTTTTTGACAAACCTCCTAGAGAAAGGGAAATAAAAACAAAAATAAACAAATGGGACCAAATGAAACTTCAATGCTTTTGCACAGCAAAGGAAACAATAAACAAGACAAAATGACAACTGTCAGAATGGGAGAAAATATCCATAAATGAATCAATGGACAAAGGATCAATCTCCAAAATATATAAAGAGCTCATGCAACTCAAAATTAAAAAAACAAACAACCCAATCCAAAAATGGGCAGAAGACCTAAATAGACATTTCTCCAAAGAAGACATACAGATGGCCAAGAAGCACATGAAAACTGCTCAACATCACTAATTATTAGAGAAATGCAAATCAAAACTACAGTGAGGTATCGCCTCACACCAGTTAGAATGGGCATCATGAGAAAATGTACAAAGATCAAATGCTGGAGAGGGTGTGGAGAAAAGGGAACCCTCTTGCACTGTTGGTGGGAATGTAAATTGATACAGCCACTATGGAGAACAGTATGGAGGTTCCTTAAAAAACTAAAAATTGAATTACCATATGATCCAGCAATCCCACTACTGGGCATATACCCAGAGAAAACCATAATTCAGAAAGACACATGCACCCCAATATTCATTACAGCACTATTTACAATAGCCAGGTCATGGAAGCAACCTAAATGCCCATCCACAGATGAATGGATAAAGAAGATGTAGTACATATATACAATGGAATATTACTCAGCTATAAAAAGAAATGAAATTGGGTCATTTGTTGAGACGTGGATGGATCTAGAGACTGTCGTATAGAGTGAAGTTAAGTCAGAAAGAGAAAAATATCATATATGAACGCATATGTGTGGAACCTAGAAAAATGGTACAGATGAACTGGTTTTCAGGGCAGAAATAGAGACACAAATGTAGAGAACAAACCTATGGACACCAAGGGGGGAAAGCAGTGGGGGGGGTGGGGATGGTGGGATGAATTGGGCGATTGGGATTGACATGTATACACTGATGTGTATAAAATTGATGACTAATAAAAAATAAAATAAAAGACACACACATGCACAAAAAAGACAATCGAATAAAAAGTGAAAGGTAATGATGATTAGCTCGTATATCATACTTGCTACATGCCAGGCACTACTCCAAATACAGTGTGTACATTGACTCACTTATGTCTAACAACCTTGAAGTGATTATTATTATTCCTGTTCCACCCAGGAAAACTATAGCATGGAGACCTTAAGCAAATTGTCCAAAATCATGCAACTAATAAATGGCTAAGCTAGGATTTGAATCCAGGTAGCAGTGCCAGACTTTGGGTACTTAACAACAAAGATGATGTCTGGTAGAAAAAGGCAAAGGATATAGCAAAAGGAGAAGATGTATGGGAATAAACTTAGATGTAAGCAGATGAATCAAGCAGCATGATAGATGGACTCACTTTGATTTATATTGAGTTTATAGGTAATTTGAAGATAGAGATTTCTTATAAAATTTTGAAGAGCGATTAAACACACTTATGGATCCCTGAGTTTGAAATGTGTTCCTCATGATGAAATTATAGGTTAATTGTAAGCCAGAGAATTAGGGGAATTTGGAAAGCATCTTAATAGTTTGAGTGCAAGTAAAATTCAGCAGTGAGAATGTTACACCTTGTGTTCTTTAGGGGGAAGTAACGATGTTTGGTTACCAATTAAAGACCTAAGCCTTCCACACCTTTGAGAATGTATGTGCATCCTCAAATTCTTAACTGGAACTCACCCCCCACCCCTGCACCCAAAGTCATCCTCAAATATTAGCTCCATCCTGAAGTCTTCCTTCGTTCATTTAATAAATTCAGGGATTCTATCCTCTGGATTTTCACATAAAGTATTTTGTTCACACCTCTGTCTTAGTGGTTATCATTGTGTAGGCGTCCCCTGCTTTTTGAAAGTTTGCTTTATGCCACTTCACTTTTACCAAAGACCTACATTAACACCTGTTTTTCTAACTGAAGAGGGTTTTTGGTTTTACAAAAAAGGCGAAAAGAGGAAATAGCATTTAGCATTTGTTTTGCAGCGAGACACCACAAAGGCAGTGCTCACCCCAAATGTTGCGAGATTCGCCCAACCAAGCTCCCTCCCTGGGGACTACACTCAGCATCTCAGCAGCATCTCAGTCCAGCATAGCTTTGGACTATGTCCGTGAGAATCTGTGCTTGATCTGGATTTATTTTGTGCATCCGTTAGCAAGATACGTTCTACGGTAATTGATGCTTCACTTTATGCCATTTCAGCTTAGAAAAGGTTTCATAGGCAAGCTCCACTTTTGGATACTGGGGAAACCTGTATGGAGATTATCTATAACTGTGTGCAGGTCATCCTGTAGTGCACTATTTGGATATCCATTCAAGACTGAGACACTTATTCTTCGAGTTGAGACAAGGTTTGCCTGTTGACAACTTACAACTGTGTCCCTCTCGGTGAATTGCTCTCAGCAGAATGGTACTGCCTCACCTTCTTCCCCAGGGAATCTCACATTCAATAACTGTTTGATACAGGAGTACAAAGGCCTGACCCATTTGCTCCAACTGAGGATAACCCTGAAGGGACAGCCGAGCTTCAGAACTCCCTGGGGGATTGACTGAGCTTCAGAACTCCCAGGGGGATTGACCAAGTTTGCTGTTGCAACTACACTATAGTTCAGCTGCACCTTCTGCCCAGTGCTGCGTCATAGTTGTAACCAGAGTACTCTCATAAATCTGATGCATACAGATCTCTGGTTTCTTGAAGAAGCAGATCTTAACCATGTGTCTGTCTTTACCATTAGAACTGTGCTTTTAGAAGGAAAAGACATTTTCTTTTTCCCATGGAATAACTTGTATGTAACTAACATTTTGGGTGCCTGCTATGGCTTAAATGCAATAATCTATAATCTTTTATTACAACTCTTGAGTTAGGTGGTACCATATTTCAGTGATGCTAAGATCCATTGTTTATAAGATGCTTAATCAATTTGTAACAGCTATTAAAGATGAAATAGGATTGTATAACAGATCACAGCATATCGTATCCATACAAGTACATATAAATATGTATTTTTATTTTTGACTTTTGATTTTTTTCATTTGAACTCTCCTTCATTGTCAGTATAAATAATCACCTGAATGTGTTTAACTTTTAGGAATCATCAGTGATACACTGACATTCCTAATTCAGTCCTATGATTTTGATTGATTTAACATCTTTCAAATGAATGACAAAATTCAAGAGCATGTTTAAAATGCAGGAGGTTTCACTGCATTTTTTTATATCATGAGATTTGTACAATTGGATCCTTAATGGAAAATATGCTTTCCTGAAATTTAAACACTACATTGGAAAAATCAGATTACTTATATTGGATAAATGAATGAATGAATGAATGAGTAAATTGATTAAAATGAACTTGAGGGGTTCAAGACAAAATACTATCTAAACATACCTCAGACCAATGCATTGTGATGTTTAAGTTCAATTCCCTATAATGTTAGAAGAAAAATAATGTCACGGATTGCTAGAGAATTGACATTAGTCTGGTGACATAAAGAAGAGGAAAAAGGGTGATAAGTTAAATGTAGTATTGGAGATATTGAGAAATATGGGCTGAACAAAGAGCAACTTAGCAGGCCAAATAGGATGGTGTGTACTAAGGAATACTGAGATCTATTTGCAAGTTTGTGTATATTAAATTCAAAAATATGAAAATTAGCTCTCAACTTGGAACCTCTGGAGGTCATGAAACTTCTATAAGTTTATTTTTGAATTGCACTGGTCTTACCTGAGAGGAAAGAAAACTCCAATCATCAGAGACTCATGACTTCGCCTCTGGGGATTTAAAAGTTAGGTATTCCAGCAGGAAACACATGGATGAGGGTCCTTAGGCAATGACTTGTTTTGAACTGTGACAGATTATATTGCTGGCATTAATCAGGTGTGTGTACCACGATGCCTGTACAACTGCTTAAGGCCATGCGGCTTTTTTAAAAAAACCATAAATGAACATTTGGTTAGTTTACTTTTTTACTTATTTCAAATATTTATCATTAAAGGACATAGTTTCCTAGTAGAATCATTTTACTATTTCAACATGTATTTTAGTAATGATTTTTTTAAAAGATGGTTTTATGATTCCTAAAAGTTCAATTAAAATAGCTTTGTAATCTTGCCCAATTCTACTTATAAACTTTGAATTCAAAATCAATATAGACTTTTGCTAGGTATGACTACTTAATAATATTTATCAGGAGTATTTGCGTGGTCAGGCACCATGTGTATCCTTGCTGTGAGAAATGATGTTAAGTATATTATCATACTGTGAAGAAATATATGTATCTGGAGATTATTGTTATTTATCATTTTTCATGCCTTTAATTTAAATATACTAAACTATGAGCTCATAGAAAATATAGCTATTTTTATATAATTACATATGAATTAATTCAGCACGGTATAAAGTAGCTTCATCAATAAAACAAAATCATTTCCCTGAACCCCTGTTCAGCTTTTAGCAGAATACAGATCCTTGGTGAAGTGTGAGAATTATACGAATTGATTCTGTATTCCTGAGTCTATGTAATATCTGCTAGATTTTAGGAGATAGTTTAGTGAGCAGACAAGTTTAAACTAGTGGATAAGTGAAGCAAAATTGCATTCAATTCCAGCTAGACTTGGATAAGAAAAGACCGT
This sequence comes from Mesoplodon mirus, assembly GCF_964341445.2. NCBI lineage: Eukaryota > Metazoa > Chordata > Mammalia > Artiodactyla > Ziphiidae > Mesoplodon > Mesoplodon mirus. The sequence goes on from NC_138977.1 coordinate 158,699,798, forward strand.
CTGAGATCATGGTTTTAAATAATGATTCAAAGTTCATTTTAATTTTTGTCAAAACTTTTCTAGTGTTTAAGATAAATATTTGATAACAGACTCTAAACAAACATAAATTTGAATCAGTTCTCTCCCTGGAAATATTGGGAGTAAGACTCACTGAAGATTATATAGGGGCCTTGCCATCCATGTACCCCTTTATGTGATGAGGAAAAATGTTGCTTCTTTGTACGATTAACCACCATGCCCTACAACCAAGGAAAGCATCATCATCACATCATCATCATCATCAACAACAACGTAGCAATAAAATCACACCATAAAGCAGAATTCCCAACAGGCTATGTATCTACTCTCAAAATAAAATAAAAAAAAAAACATAATTTCTAGAGGCTCAAGAAAACATCTTGAATCTTTCAAATTTATTCCCCCCTTATGTTCACTTATGGACATGAGGAGAATCTTCTCCAGTTTTACCTAGTGTCCATAAATAGCCTCACTGCCCAGAAGAATATCAAGGATATTTTAGGAACCAAGTGAAGTACAATTATGTGAGAAAGCACCATCATAATGATAGCTGGAAAATCACAAACTGAATATTAACCAGTGCATTTCTACATAACCCATTGCCAAAATAATTAAAACAGGAATTAGATATCTTAAACTTTTTACTTTGAAATAATTGTAGATTCACAAGCAGTTGCAAGAAGTAATACAGAAGGATCCCATATATCCTTTACTTAGTTTCTCCCAGTGGTAACATCTTGTAAAATTAAAGTAAAATATTACAACCAGAATATTGACATTGATAAAGTCAAGATACAGACAATTAATTTCCCTGCAAGACTCCCTCATGTTGGTATTTTATAACCAATCAATTTCGGTCCTGTCCCTCACCCCTCCTTAACCCTTGGCAACCAATAATCTATTTTTTATTTCTATAATTCTGTCATTTGAAGAATGTTACATAAACTGAATCATGCAGTCCATAATCTTTTGAGATTGCCCTTTTTTTAAATACAGCCTAATCATTTAGGTTTTTCTTTATATCAATAATTTGTTCTGTTATATTTAGTTTTCCATGGTATAGATGGACCACAGTTGGTTTAACTAGTCACCCACTGAAAGACATCTGCTTCTTCCCTCCATTTTCCAGCTATTATGAATAAAACTGCTATTAAACATGTATGTGCTGATATTGTGTGAATATAAGTTTAAATTTCTCTGGGATAAATGTCTAAGAGTGCATTTGCTGGGTTCTATGGGAGTTGCTTGCTTAGATTTTTAAGAAACTACTAAATTGTTTTACACAGTGACTGAATCATTTTATATTCCCACCAGAAATGTATGAGTGATCAAACTTCTCCACATCTTCACCAGCATTTGGTGTTGTCACTACTTTTTATTTTAGCCATTATAAGTATATAGTGATAGCTTAATTTGTAGTTTATACCTGTAGTTCATATTTGCACTTCCCTAATGGTTAATGATGTTGAATAACTTTTCATGTGCCATCTGAATATTCCTTTTGTTGAAATGTTTTCATGGCTTTTGCCTATTTCTAATCTAATTATTATTATTATTATTATTATTATTATTATTATTATTGAGTTTTGAGAGTTCTTTATATGTTTTAGATACTCATCTTTTGCTGGATTGTGGTTTGCAAATATTTTCGCCCATTTTTTTAGCTTATTTTTTCATCTTTTTTTTTTTTTTTTTAGAATCATTTATTTTTTTGTTCACTATTCAGGATATGGAAAGTATACAGTAAATCACAAAAAAAAAAACAAACAAAAATTAAGAGAAATGTCCCTGTCTCTAGCCAGCATACATTTTTAACAAATGAATTGAGCTATAATTGACATAAAATAAACTGTAACTATTCAAAGTGTACAGTTTGGCCAGCATAAATTTTTTTTTTTTTTTTTTGCGGTACGCGGGCCTCTCACTGTTGTGGCCTCTCCCGTTGTGGAACACAGGCTCCGGACGCGCAGGCTCAGCGGCCATGGCTCAAGGACCCAGCTGCTCCGTGGCATGTGGGATCTTCCTGGACCGGGGCATGAACCCATGTGCCCTGCATCAACAGGCAGACTTTCAACCACTGCGCCACCAGGGAAGCCCCAGCATAATATTTTTTTATTAGTTTCTGCTATATAACAAAGTAAATCAGTCATACATATACATCTGTTCCCACATCCCTTCCCTCTTGTATCTCCCTCCCTCCCACCCTCCCTATCCCACCCCTCCAGGCGGTCAAAAAACACCGAGCTGATCTCCCTGTGCTATGCAGATGCTTCCCACTAGCTATCTACCTTACGTTTGGTAGTGTATATATGTCCATGCCACTCTTTCACTTTCTCACAGCTTACCCTTCTCCCTCCCCATATCCTCAAGTCCATTCTCAAGTAGGTCTGTGTCTTTATTTCTGTTTTACCCCTAGGTTCTTCATGACATTTTTTTTCCTTAAATTCCATATATATGTGTTAACATATGGTATTTGTCTTTCTCTTTCTGACTTAGTGCACTCTGTATGACAGACTCTAGGTCTATCCACCTCATTACAAATAGCTCAGTTTCATTTCTTTTTATGGCTGAGTAATATTCCATTGTATATATGTGCCACATCTTCTTTATCCATTCATCTGATGATGGACACTTAGGTTGTTTCCATCTCTGGGCTATTGTGAATAGAGCTGCAATGAACATTTTGGTACATGTCTCTTTTTGAATTATGGTTTTCACAGGGTATATGCCTAGTAGTGGGATTGCTGGGTCATATGGTAGTTCTATTTGTAGTTTTTTAAGGAACCTCCATACTGTTCTCCATAGCAGCTGTACCAATTCACATTCCCACCAGCAGTGCAAGAGTGTTCCCTTTTCTCCACACCCTCTCCAGCATTTATTATTCTAGATTTCTTGATGATGGCCATTCTGACTGGTGTGAGATGATATCTCATTGTAGTTTTGATTTGCATTTCTCTAATGTTTAATGATGTTGAGCATTCTTTCATGTGTTTGTTGGCAGTCTGTATATCTTCTTTGGAGAAATGCCTATTTAAGTCTTCTGCCCATTTTTGGATTGACTTGTTTGTTTTTTTTGCTATTGAGCTGCATGAGCTGTTTATAAATTTTGGAGATTAATCCTTTGTCAGTTGCTTCATTTGCAAATATTTTCTCCCATTCTGAGGGTTGTCTTTTGGTCTTGCTTATGGTTTCCTTTGCTGTGCAAAAGCTTTGAAGTTTCATTAGGTCCCATTTGTTTTTCTTTGTTTTGATTTCCATTTCTCTAGGAGGTGGGTCCAAAAGGATCTTGCTGTGATTTATGTCATAGAGTGTTCTGCTTATGTTTTCCTCTAAGAGTTTGATAGTTTCTGGCCTTACATTTAAGTCTTTAATCCATTTTGAGCTTATTTTTGTGTACGGTGTTAGGGAATGATCTAATCTCATACATTTACATGTCCCTATCCAGTTTTCCCAGCATGACTTATTGAAGAGGCTGTCCTTTCTCCACTGTACATTCCTGCCTCCTTTATCAAAGATAAGTTGACCATATGTGCGTGGGTTTATCTCTGGGCTTTCTATCCTGTTCCATTGATCTATCTTTCTGTTTTTGTGCCAGTACCACACTGTCTTGATTACTGTACCTTTGTAGTATAGTCTGAAGTCAGGGAGCCTGATTCCTCAAGCTGCATTTTTCGTTCTCAAGATTGCTTTGGCTATTCGGGGTCTTTTGTTTTTCCAAACAAATTTTGAATTATTTTGTTCTAGTTCTGTGAAAAATGCCAGTGGTAGTTTGATAGGGATTGCATTGAATCTGTAGATTGCTTTGGGTAGTAGAGTCATTTTCACAATATTGATTCTTCCAATCCAGGAACATGGTATATCTCTCCATCTATTTGTATCATCTTTAATTTCTTTCATCAGGATCTTCTAATTTTCTGCATACAGGTCTTTTGTCTCCTTAGGTAGGTTTATTCCTAGATATTTTACTCTTTTTGTTGCAGTGGTAAATGGGAGTGTTTTCTTGATTCCATTTTCAGATTTTTCATCACTAGTGTACAGGAATGCCAGAGATTTCTGTGCATTAATTTTGTATCCTGCTACTTTACCAAATTCATTGATTAGCTCTAGTAGTTTTCTGGTACCATCTTTAGGATACTCTATGTGTAGTATCATGTCATCTGCAAACAGTGACAGCTTTATTTCTTCTTTTCCAATTTGGATTCCTTTTATTTCCTTTTCTTCTCTGATTGCTGTGGATAAAACTTCCAAAACTAAGTTGAATAAGAGTGGTGAGAGTGGGCAGCCTTGTCGTGTTCCTGATCTTAGTGGAAATGGTTTCACTTTTTCACCATTGAGGACGATGTTGGCTGTGGGTTTGTCATATATGGCTTTTATTATGTTGAGGAAAGTGCCCTCTATGCCTACTTTCTGCAGGGTTTTTATTATAAATGGGTGTTGAATTTTGTCAAAAGCTTTCTCTGCATCTATTGAAATGATCATATGGTTTTTCTCCTTCAGTTTGTTAATGTGGTGTATCACGTTGATTGATTTGCTTATATTGAAGAATCTTTGCATTCCTGGAGTAAACCCCACTTGATCATGGTGTATGATCCTTTTAATGTGCTGTTGGATTCTGTTTGCTAGTATTTTGTTGAGGATTTTTGCATCTATGTTCATCAGTGATATTGGCCTGTAGTTTTCTTTCTTTGTGACATCCTTGTCTGGTTTTGGTATCAAGGTGATGGTGGCCTCGTAGAATGAGTTTGGGAGTGTTCCTCCCTCTGCTATATTTTGGAAGAGTTTCAGAAGGATAGGTGTTAGCTCTTCTCTAAATGTTTGATAGAATTCGCCTGTGAAGCCATCTGGTCCTGGGCTTTTGTTTGATGGAAGATTTTTAATCACAGTTTCAATTTCAGTGCTTGTGATTGGTCTATTCATATTTTCTATTTCTTCCTGATTCAGTCTTGGCAGGTTGTGCATTTCTAAGAATTTGTCCATTTCTTCCAGGTTGTCCATTTTATTGGCATAGAGTTTCTTGTAGTTATCTCTAATGATCTTTTGTATTTCTGCAGTGTCAGTTGTTACTTCTCCTTTTTCATTGCTAATTCTATTGATTTGAGTCTTCTCCCATTTTTTCTTGATGAGTCTGGCTAATGGTTTATCAATTTTGTTTATCTTCTCAAAGAACCAGCTTTTAGTTTTATTGATCTTTGCTATCATTTCCTTCATTTCTTTTTCATTTATTTCTGATCTGATCTTTATGATTTCTTTCCTTCTGCTAACTTTGGGGTTTTTTTGTTCTTTTTTCTCTAATTGCTTGAGGTGCAGGGTCAGGTTGTTTACTCGAGATGTTTCCTGTTTCTTAAGGTGTGATTGTATTGCTATAAACTTCCCCCTTAGAACTGCTTTTGCTGTGTCCCATAAGATTTGGGTCATCGTGTCTCCATTGTCATTTATTTCTAGATATTTTTTTATTTTCTCTTTGATTTCTTCAGTGATCACTTCGTTATTGAGTAGTGTATTGTTTAGCCTCCATGTGTTTGTATTTTTTACAGATCTTTTCCTGCAATTGATGTCTAGTCTCATAGCATTGTGGTCGGAAAAGATACTTGATACAATTTCAATTTCTTAAATTTACCAAGGCTTGATTTGTGACCCAAGATATGATCTATCCTGGAGAATGTTCCATGGGCACTTGAGAAAAATGTGTATTCTGTTGTTTTTGAATGGAATGTCCTATAAATATCAATTAAGTCCATCTTGTTTAATGTATCATTTAAAGCTTGTGTTTCCTTATTTATTTTCATTTTGGATGATCTGTCCATTGGTGAAAGTGGGGTGTTAAAGTCTCCTACTATGAGTGTGTTACTGTTGATTTCCCCTTTTATGGCTGTTAGCATTTGCCTTATGTATTGAGGTGCTCCTATGTTGGGTGCATAAATATTTACAATTGTTATATCTTCTTCTTGGATCGATCCCTTGATCATTATGTAGTGTCCTTCTTTGTCTCTTGTAATAATCTTTATTTTAAAGTCTATTTTGTCTGATATAAGAATTGCTACTCCAGGTTTCTTTTGATTTCCATTTGCATGGAATATCTTTTTCCATCCCCTTACTTTCAATCTGTATGTGTCTCTAGGTCTGAAGTGGGTTTTTTGTCGACAGCATATATATGGGTCTTGTTTTTGTATCCATTCAGCCAATCTGTGTCTTTTGGTGGGAGCATTTAGTGCATATACATTTATGGTAATTATTGATATGTATGTTCCTATTCCCATTTCCTTAATTGTTTTGGGTTCGTTATTGTAGGTATTTTCCTTCTGTTGTGTTTCTTGCCTAGAGAAGTTCCTTTAGCATTTGTTGTAAAACTGGTTTGGTGGTGCTGAACTCTCTCAGCTTTTGCTTGTCTGTAAAGGTTTTAATTTCTCCATCAAATCTGAATGAGATCCTTGCTGGGTAGAATAATCTTGATTGCAGGTTTCTCTCCTTCATCACTTTAATTATGTCCTGCCACTCCCTTCTGGCTTGTAGAGTTTCTGCTGAGAGATCAGCTGTTAACCTGATGGGGATTCCCTTGTGTGTTATTTGTTGTTTTTCCCTTGCTGCTTTTAATATGATTTCTTTGTGTTTAATTTTTGACAGTTTGATTAATATGTGTCTTGGCATATTTCTCCTTGGATTTATTCTGTATGGGACTCTCTGTGCCTCCTGGACTTGATTAACTATTTCCTTTCCCATATTAGGGACGTTTTCAACTATAATCTCTTCAAATATTTTCTCAGTCCCTTTCTTTTTCTCTTCTTCTTCTGGAACCCCTATAATTTGAATGTTGTTGTGTTTAATGTTGTCCTAGAGGTCTCTGAGACTGTCCTCTGTTCTTTTCATTCTTTTTTCTTTATTTTGCTCTGCAGCAGTTATTTCCACTATTTTATCTTCCATGTCACTTATCCGATCTTCTGCCTCAGTTATTCTGCTATTGATCCCATCTAGAGTATTTTTCATTTCATTTATTGTGTTTTTAATCGATGCTTGATTCATCTTTAGTTCTAGGTCCTTGTTAACTGTTTCTTGCATTTTGTCTATTCTATTTCCAAGATTTTGGATCTTGGAAATAGAATCTTGGATCAGCTTTACTATCATTATTTTGAATTCTTTTTCAGGTAGACTGCCTATTACCTCTTCATTTATTAGGTCTGGTAGGTTTTTATCTTGCTCCTTCACCTGCTGTGTGTTTTTCTGTCTTCTCTTTTTGCTTATCTTACTGTGTTTGGGGTCTTCTTTTTTCAGGCTGCAAATTCGTAGTTCCCGTTGTTTTTGGTGTCTGTCCCCAGTGGCTAAGGTTGTTTCAGTAGGTTGTGTAGGCTTCCTGGTGGGGGACTAGTGCCTGTGTTCTGGTGGTTGAGGCTCGATCTTGCCTTTCTGGTGGACAGGTCCACGTCTGGTGGTGTGTTTTGGGGTGCCTATGGCCTTATTATGTTTTTAGGCAGCCTCTCTGCTAATGGATGTGGTTGTGTTCCTGTCTTGCTAGTTACTTGGCATAGGGTGACCAGCACTCTAGCTTGCTGGTCGTTGAGTGAAGCTGGGTGCTGGTGTTGAGATGGAGATCTCTGGGAGATTTTCGCCACTTGATATTATGTGGAGCTGGGAGGTCTCTTGTGGACCCGTGTCCTGAAGTTGGCTCTCTCACTTCAGAGGCACAGCACTGACTCCTGGCTGCAGCACCGAGAGCCTTTCATCTACCCGGCTCAGAATAAAAGGGAGAAAAAGTAGAAAGAAAGAATTAGTAGAAGAAAGAAAGAGAGAAATAAAGAAAGAAAGAAGGAAAGAAAAGAAGGAAGGAAGGAAGGAAGGAAGAAAGAAAGGAGGGAGCGAGGGAGGAAGGAAGGAAAGAAAGAAAGAAAGGAGGGAGGAAGGAAGGAAAGTAAAAGAGTGAAAAGAAGAAAGAAGGGAGGGAGAAGTGAAAGAAAGAAAGAAAGAAAGAAAGAGAGAAAGCAACACAGGAGGGAGGGAGGGAGGAAGGAAAGAAAGAGAAAAAGAAACAAAAGGAGGGGCGGAGGGAGGGAGGGGGGAAGGGAAGTTAGGAAAAAAAGAAAGAGAGAAGATAAAGTAAAATAGAATAAAGTATAAAATATAGTAGCGTTATTAAAATAAAAAAGTAATTAGTGAAAAAAAAAAACAGACCGATAGAACCCTGGGACATATGGTGGAAGCAGAGCTATACAGAGAAAATCTCACACAGTAGCATACGCATACACATTCACAAAAAGAGAACAGGGGGAAAAAAATTGAAAATCCTGCTCTCGAAGTCCACCTCCTCAATTTGGGATACTTCGTTGTAAAAAGAGGAAAAGGGGGAAAAAGTCTGAAATCTTGCTCTCAAAATCCACCTCCTTAATTTGGGATAATTCGTTGTAAAAAGAGGAAAAGGGGGAAAAATCTTAAATCTTGTCCTCAAAGTCCACCTTCTCAATTTGAGATGATTCGCTGTCCTTTCATGCACTCCACAGACGCAGGGCACATCAAGCGGACCCTGGAGCTTTAATCCGCTGCCTCTGAGGCTGCACAGAGAGATTTCCCTGTCTCTTCTCTGCTCTTACAGCTCCCGGGTCTCAGCCTTGGACCTGGCCCCGCCTTTGCACATAGGTCACCAGAGGGCATCCGTTCTTCCCTCAGACAGGACGGGTTTAAAGGAGCCGCTGATTCGGGGGCTCTGGCTCACTCAGGCAGAGGGGAGGGAGGGGCACGCAGTGCGGGGCGAGCCTGCGGCGTCAGAGGCCAGCGTGGTGTTGCACCAGCCCGAAGCGCTCTGTGCGCTTTCCGTGGGAAGCCGTCCCTGGATCCCGGGACCCCGGCAGTGGCGGGCTGCACAGGCTCCCCAGAAGGGGGGGTGGACAGTGACCTGCACTCGCACATAGGCCTTGTGGCGGCAGCAGCAGCAGCCCCATGGTCCCACGCCCGTCTGTTGGGTCCGCTTCTTTAGCCGTGGTTTGCGCCCGTCTCTGGAGCTCCTTTAAGCAGCGCTCTTAATGCCCTCTCCTCTCGCACCAGGAAACAAAGAGGGAAGAAAAAGTCTCTTGCCTCTTCGGCAGCTCCAGACTTTTTCCCCGGACTCCCTCCGGGCTAGCCGTGGTGCACTAACCCCTTCAGGCTCTCTTCCTGCCGCCAGCCCCAGTCCTCTCCCCACGCTCCGACTGAAACCTGATACCCGAGCCTCAGCTCCCAGCCCCGCCCGCCTGAGGGCACCGATCATCTGTGCAGGAATCTCTCCGCTTTGCCCTCCACACTCCTGTTGCTGTGCTCTCCTCTGCTACTCCGAAGCTTTCCCCCTCCACCACCCGCAGTCTCCACCCGCGAAGGGGCTTCTAGTGTGTGGAAACCTTTCCTCCTTCACCGCTCCCTCCCACTGGTGCAAGTCCCGTCCCTATTCTTTTGTCTGTTTTTTCTTTTGCCCTACCGAGGTATGTGGGGAGTTTCTTGCCTTTTGGGGGGTCTGAGGTCTTCTGTCAGCGTTCAGTAGGTGTTCTGTAGGAGTTCCACGTGTAGATGAATTTCTGATGTATCTGTGGGGAGGAAGGTGATCTCCTCGTCTTACTCTTCCGCCATCTTCCTCAGGATCTCTCCTCATCTTTTTTATCATGGTTTTTCTCCGAGCAAAAGTTTTTGATTTTGATGAGATCCAGTTAATCAAATTTTTCCTTATGAATTGTGTTTCTGGTGTCAAAGAGTAATTTGATAGTGGAGAAATCTGACAACCGTTATCTCAGCCAGTTTATCAAAGTCAGAATCAATAATGGTGAGACATGTTGATAGTGTGTACCCTTGATAATGATATGATGAAAATTGTACTTTATGTCTGTGGTTTCTCTCCTCAGAAAAAAAAAAACCCACAACTAAGTCTTACCATGTGAAAAATACCAGACAAATTCCAACTGAGGGACATTCTGCAAAATACCTGCCAAGGTCATCCAAAACAAGGAAATTCTGAGAAATTGTCACAGCCAGGAGGAAACTAAGGAGACTATTGAATGTGGTGTCCTGGATGGGAATATGGAACAGGAAAAGTGCATTAGGTAAAACTAAGGAAATGTGAATAAAGCATGGACTTTAGTTGATTATAATTATAGTATCATACTATAGAAAGATGTTCATAATAGGGAATTCTAAGTGTGGGAATTCTAAGTGTGGGTTATGAAAACTCTGTACTATCTCTACAATATATCTGTTAATCTAAAACTGTTCTAATATATAAAGTCTAAGAAATACATATTTGCACTTCCCTAATGGTTAATGATGTTGAATAACTTTTCATGTGCCATCTGAATATTCTTTTTGTTGAAATGGTTTCATGTCAACACAATACAACAACCCAATAACAAGAATCACCCTATTGGCCTGTAGGGCAGGAGTTACAGATAAAAAAAGTTGTCTGTGTTTCAATAATTGTTAAAATTGTGTGATGAATAAATCAAATTACCTTTATTATTCTCTCTACTTTTGTTTGTGTTTGAAAATTCCAAATTTACAAATTAAAGAGCATGCATAGACCTTAAAACAGCAATATTGCTGAATGAATTTTGTCTTTTATAACCTGAGGTAGTTATACCTGGACGTAGCTGAACCAATATCATCTGCACATTGAATAGGTATAGCCACTAACACACTAACATCCACCCATTCCCAGGCATGTAGGAGAAACCAACCAGTCTCTCTTGGGGACGACGACTTGTGAATCAAATTTATTTTAGCTAATGAATTATTATAGTCACAATAATTTTCAAGGAAGGCATTAATATCATACTAAGTGAAGCCTGCTTCTACTGGTGTGGTTTTCTTGGTTAACATTTTTATAGAAGCACAATAATCTTCAAGACTAATCTCTTCCTTTTTATTCTGTAGTCAGAAGTTTGCTTTTTGCAGATACTTAAGTACAATGAGCTATTTTATAAATGTGAATACAGATGGCACCAGGCACAAGGTTGGCAAATTGTGTTTTGATAGTTTGTTTTTGTTACAGCCATATATAAATGTATATACCTCATGGCCAGGGAGCATGCTTGCTGAGTGCTAGAATCAAGAGTTGAAAAAAAAAAAAAGTTGCTCAGCATCCTGCATAAGTGCCAACGAGCCCATCACAATGTCTCATTAACTCTTTTTTTCTTTTTTCTTTTTTATTTGAAGTATATTTGACTTACAATATTGTGTTAGTTTCACGTGTACAGCAAAGTGATTCAGTTTTATATTTTTTTCAGATTATTTTCCATTATAGGTTATTACAAGATATTGAATAGTGTTCCCTGTGATAAACAGTAAATCCTCGTTGCTTATCTATTTTATGTAACTTGTTATCTGTTAATCCCATACTCTTAATTTATCCCTCCCCCCTTACCTCCCTTTCCCCTTTGGTAACTATAAGTTTGTTTCTGTTTTGTATGTAGATTCATTTGAATTGTTTTTTAGATTCCACATATAAGTGATATCATATAATACCTATCTTTCTCTGTCTGACTTATTTCACTTAGTATGATATTCTCTAGCTCCATCCATGTTGCTGCAAGTGGCAATATTTCATTCCTTTTTTATGGCTAAGTAATATTCCATTGTATATATACATTCATCTGTCAATGCACATTTAGGTTGCTTCCATGTCTTGGCTTCCTTAAATAGTGCTCCAGTGAACATTGGGGTGCATGTATCTATTCGAATTATGGCTTTCTTTGGATATATGCCAAGGAGTGGGTTTGCTGGATCATATGGTAGCTCTGTTTTTACTTTTTTAAGGAACCTCCATACTGTTTTCCATAGTGGCTGCACCAATTTACATTCCCACCAACAGTGTAGGAGATTTCCCTTGTCTCTACACCCTCTCCAGCATTTGTTGTTTATAGATATTTTTGTCTCATTGATTCTTTTACTTAGGCACCAGCCTCTTTCTGCTCCTGTTGCCTCATATTTGACTCATATTTTAGATTATTCACTTTTCCTTAGTGTTTTACTGTGGAATTTTCAAATATATTTAAAAGCAGAGAGGGTATATTGATCATTCAATTTTACATATTATCAATGCCAGCCAATCATTTTTATCTGTAACCCCTGCCACAGTGGGCACTAAGGGTACCTGTTGATGTGATTTGGTCATTTCTCTCAGCCTTTTCAGTGATCAGAGCTAAGAATTTTTTCAGTTCATTGTGGAATCAGCCTAAGAATTCAACCTGTAAGCCTGGGGGAAAAATTGCAAGAGATGTCAGTGATTGGTTTGGGTGTCAGGAAAATTTCGTGAAAAAAGAAGTTCCCATTTCACGTTATTAAATGCTTTTCCTTTAAAGAAGTGCCACTCCAAGAAAAATTCCTGTTTGTTCCTTCACATTTAATGTTATGTTGTCTCTGTTAGGTTTCTTACAGTGTTTTCTGCTTTTTAGTATTTATGCTCAAAATGCAATTTTCAAAAAAACCCTAGCAAACAAGAAGACAAATGAATTTTAAAAATAGCAAACAAGAATACAAACAAATCCCTCCATTCCTACCAGCATGAGCTTTCAATTTCAGAAATGCCTTTTGCGTACAGTTCTTCATATGTAAAGAAGATCTATGAGGTCAGATAGTACAGATTTTCTATTTTTCACATCACTGAACTAACAAAACTACAGACTCCCATTTTATTAACATGTTAGGGAAAAAACACTCTCTCTTTCCTACTCATTCTATTTTCATAAGGGTTGCCTTTCTTTTGCAGTCCACTGAAATAGGAAAACCATGTTCCTTTACCAAATCACTATATACTAGCATGCAGGCACAGATACTCTACTATAGTGTGACAGAAACACACTATAATCTCCCATCATAATGCAAACCTGTAAGTGAAGATTGCACAAACAAAAACTAGCAGACAAACTTGCACAATAAGATTAGTTTGACAAAGCTATATATATTTCTACATATTTTTGAGATTTACATGTCTGATGACTTCTTCCCCAAATGCTTTGAATAAGGTGTTTCACACATAAAATTATTAGGCTTCTCATTCCAATTCTGACTTTGGAATGAAAATTTCAATTATATGTAACATTTATTTCCTACAATTTTAATTATATACTTAAAAATAAAATACCTTCACACCTAGTGGTCCCACTGAATTGGAATTTGAGGTTGAAAACTGGCCATTGGAGTCCCTCAGGGTACCAAACCATCTGGCAGAAAAAGGAATGCTCTATTGGTTTGGGGAAAGTTTTCCTAATTACGAAAGAGAAATGTGATTGCTGCTACCTGATGTGGCTATAGAGAAATCTGTTCGTCTGTCCAGAATCTAGGATTATTTCTAGGGCTACTCTAGGATTTTCATTGTACAATAGAAACATAATGCCAGGTCCTCCAAGGATGTAAGTTTTGGGGTTTTTGACAGGTAAGAAAATGCCACCCAGCTTGAGCTATGTCTGCCAGCAAAGGGGAGGTAGAATTGATGGTGGAAAAAAAGGATTTTAAAGACCAATTGTGGCCTCATAACCAACTGCAGAAATGAGAGCAGCAGTGGAATTTTTCTTTTTGTATTATTATGTATACATGTATATATTGACCATTATCTCATCCTTTTTTCTTTCCCATATTGTTTTTGGGTGGTAAACAACTTTAAAACTTAATCTTTCTACTATATAATGATAACGTTGGATTATGATTAAACTAAAATGTGTTAATATCACAGAGTGACTATTGGGAGTTGTGTCTTCCGATTTGGAGGAGAAATGAATATCTTCATTTGTATTAAAATTAATTGCACTGGGCTTCCCTGGTGGTGCAGTGGTTGAGAGTCTGCCTGCCAATGCAGGGGACACGGGTTCGTGCCCCGGTCCGGGAGGATCCCACATGCCGGCCACTGAGCATGTGCATCCAGAGCCTGTGCTCCACAAAGGGAGAGGCCACAGCAGTGAGAGGCCCGCGTACTGAAAAAAAAAAAAAATTAATTGCACTTTATTACCAAATTGATGTTATTATTGTTGTTATGATGAAATTTTTGTTATTTATTATACGTAAGCTCAGATATGAAAGAGAGTATTTTGACCCATAAGAAGGGTGTCTCATGGCTAAGTACCATCTTTTTGAAGCTCCCTCTCAGAGGTCTACACACAGTATCCACAGGGCCCCTTTTCTCTTTAGTTTCCGTAATCCTCGGAGTGGTTATTACTTTTGGCAGTAACTCACCTCTGAATTTCTTCAGCATCCATTTATGACTTTTCCACCATCTGACACCTGGGTAACCAATTTTCTATATTAAATCACTTGTGTATAAAGTTCCATGGCTGGTTTCAATTAGGAAATAATGAATCGCTGATAAATATACCCACATTGATGAAAATTCTCTCTGAAATATATTTTAGTAAAATTTCGTGTCTTTAACTATATCCTTAGGCATATTGATAAAATCATAAATTCTATTATTTAGCAATGCCTGAAATAAGTGTATTTAAATGGATACCTACTTTTTAGACATCCAGTTATACTAAAATTGCTCAATATTCTGGGAAGATCCTTCCATGAAGCTGATCTTAGAACAACTCCTTGAGTTATAAAATATCATTAGTTTCTTTATGTCACATCTAGGTTTTAACCAAGAATTATATTATCCAACTCAATTATCTTCCTTTATTTGCCTAACTTGATTGCAAATAGTTTTTATTCTCCCCATCCCCAAAATATCTATATGCAAAGGATAAAGGAAGAAATAATTTCATAACTTACCCAAGTTACCATTTTGAAGATAATACAAGTTGTGCAGATGTGTGTCTGTAGTATGTATGTGTGTGCTCCTTTTCATTTATAATTTTAAATTAAAAGTGGAATTTAAAGTTTAAATTTATTCTGTATAACTTCCATTATTGGAGATTCTCCCTCGTGAACATCCCACCTCATACACGCAAAAAGATATTTTAAACATTGAGACAGCTTATATAACCCTTCTCTTCTTTAGATTAATCATTGTTTTACTTCCCTTAATTATTATTATTTTTTTTGTAAAGGATTTTTTACTGTGGCAAAATATATTGGGTTGGCCAAAAAGTTCATTCATCTTGGGTTTTCCAGAACATCTTACGGAAAAACCCGAACGAACTGTTTGGCCAACCCAACACATAACATAAAATTTGCCAGTTTAACTATTTTTAGTGACATTAATTATGTTTACAATGTTGTGCAAATGTCATCACTATTTCCAAAACTTTTTCATTACCCTAAACAGAAACTTTGCAACAATTAAACAAGAACTCTCTATTCCCCCCCCATCAGATTCTAGTAACCTCTAATGCACTATTTATCTTTATGAATTTGCCTAGTCTACATATTTCATTTAAGTGGAATTAAACAATGTTCTTTTGTATATAGCTAATTTCACTTTGCATAATGTTTTCAAGGTTTATCCATGTTGTAGCATATATCAGAACTTCATTCTTTTTATGGTTGAAAAAGATTCTATTGTATGTACATACCACATTGTGTTTATCTCTTCATCTGTTGATGGACACTTGGGTTGTTTCCACCTTTTTGTTATTGTGAATAATGCTGCAATGGACATTGATTATAAGAACATTTTGAATTCCTATTTTCAATTATTTTGGGTATATACTCAGGAGTAGAACTTCTGTGTCATATGGTAATTATATGTTAAGCTTTTTCAGGAGCTGTCAAACTATTTTCCACAGTAACTGTACCATTTTACATTCCCACTATCAATATTTGAGGGTTCTAATTTCCAAGATCATAAAGTTTTAAATACAAATTAATTCAATACCACAGTTAAAAGACAAAAGGAGTCAAAATGAATTGAAATAAGTTTATGATGATTATGTTATTAAAATTAAATATTATAATATAAACAGAATGAAAATAAAGAATGGAAACATTTATGTTTCATATAAACATTTTTAAAAAGATTGTTTAGCTATATTAACAAGGGGGAAATGTCAAGGCAAAAAAATACATAAGAACAGATATTAAAAAAATTTGTAAAAGTCAATCATATTTCAGTAAAAAAAGAAAAAGTGTTAAAATTTACTGCAAAGATATAATAATTCTAAATTTGTACAACCCAATAATATAGTCTTAAAAAGGGTTTAAAGCAAATATGATAAAAGCCAAAAGGAGAAATAGACAAATCTACAATCATTGTGGGGGGTTCTCTATGCAACTCTCAATAACAGATAAGAACGTGTAGACCAGGCTTTGTGGAAGTTCAGATGACCAAGAATATTTGACTATCTTGGGGAAGCGGCAGCATTTGCAATTCCATATGAATTTGAGGACTGGCTTTTCCATTTCTGCCAAAAAGACCACTGCAATTTGGTTAAGGATTACATTGAATCTTAATTGCTTTGGGTTGTCTTATTGTTTAACAATACTGTCTTCTGTTCTATGACACGGGATGTCTTTCCATTTACTTAAGATTTATTTAATTTCCTTTAGCAGTATTTTGTAGTTTTCAGTATAGTGTTTAGTCTTTCACCTCCTTGGTTAAATTTATTCTTAGGTATTTTATTATTTTAGATACTGTTGTAAATGAAATCGTTTTTTAAATTTTCTCTTCAGATTTCATTGCTGGTGCATAGAAACAGAACAGAGTTTTGTGTGTTAATCTTGTGTTCTGCAACTTTGCTAAACTCTTATTAGCAGTTCTATTAGCTTTGCTGGTGAATTATTTGGGATTTTTTATGTACAGGGTCATGTCATCTGTAAATAGAGATAGTTTTACTTCTTCTTTTCCAATTTAGATGCCTTTTATTTCTTTTTTCTTGCTTAAGTACTCTGGTTAGAACTTCCAGTACACTGTGGAATAGCACACAGTGAATGCAGGCATCCTTGTCTTGTTCCAAAATTTAAAGGAAAGCTTTCAGTCTTTCACCATTTAATATGGTTTAGCTGTAAGCTTTTTATAAAGGTCTTTTATAATTTTGAGGAAAATCCCTTCTACTCTAGTGTTCAGAGTATTTTGTATTATGAATATATGTTGGATTTTCTTTTTCTATGTCAAATGGGATGATCATAATAGTTGGAGACTATGTTGTGGCATTTGACAAGATTTCATTCCTTTTTAAGGCTGGATAATATTCCATTGTATGTATCTATGTGTTCTTTATCTATTCATCTGTCAATGGATATTTGAGTTGCTTCCACTTCCTAGCTAGTGTGAATGGTGCTACTATGAATATGGGTGTCTTAATTGATTTTTGTAGTGTACCATTTTGATGGTCTTATCATTTCCTTCTGTGTATTTTTTAAGAAATTGTCTTACCGGTTAATGTAGTGATTACAATTAACCTCTTAAATTTATGATGGTCTAGTTTAAATTGATACAAGTTATCTGAACTATCATACAAAAACTGTGCCACTATATGGCTCTTTTATACCCACTTTATGTTGTTTTATCATAAATTGTGTCTTTATATAATTTGCTGATTAATATAGATTTACAACTATTTTTTTACATTTATCTTTTTAAACTATAAGAAATAGAAGAGTTACAAACCAAAAATACCATAATCCTGGCTTTTCTATTTATCTCTGTTTTTACCCCTACTTGAGTTCTCTATTTCTTCATGTGGCTTCAAGTTTGCCCTTTTATTTCAACCTGAAGAACTCCCTTTAGCATTTTTTGTCAGACAGATTTACTAGCAACAAACTCCCTCAGATTTGTTTATCTGAAAATGTCTCATTTCTCCCCTTTTTTTGAATAGTTTTGCCAGGTATAGGATTCCTGGCAGACCTGGTTTCCTTTCTGCAGTTTAAAAATATCACCCCACTTCATCAGACCTCCATTGTTTATAATGAGAAATCTGCTCTTTCCTTATTAAGAATACTTTGTACATGGTAAGTCACTTCTATCTTGCTGCTTTCAAGATTCTCTTTGTCTTTGGCTCTTGATGCTAATTATGTCTTGATGTGGAACTCCTAGTGTTTATTTTTTATGGAGTGTGTTGAGTTCATTGGATATATAGATTTGTGTCTTTTATCAAAATTGGAAATGTTTTTCCATTATTTCTTCAAATATTCTTTCTGCTCCTCTATCCTCTCCTGAAATTCCTATTATACATATGTGACCCACAGGTCTCAGGCTTTGTTCATTTCTCTTCATTCTTTTTTCTTTCTGGTCCACAGAGTGAATAATTTTAGTTGATGTATTGTTAAGTTTGCTAATTTGTTTTTCTGCCTGCTCAAATCTTCTATTTAAATCCTCTAGCGAGTTTTTCATTCCACTTCTTGTACCTTTCAGCAGAATTTCTATTTAATTTATTTTTATAATTTCTTTCTCTTTTTTATAGTCCACACTTTCTTTTCTTTACATGGTTTATATATTTTTTGTTTTTGAAAATGGAATACTTTTGAGTATTATAATGGGGGTAACTGAAAATCAGTTTGTTTCCCCCTCCCTAGAGTTTGTTTTTGTTGCCTACTATGTGCTGTAGCTCTTTGTTTAGTGTTTAGTGATTTCTAAACTACTTTTGTAAAACCCATATTGTTTTCACATATGGCCTCTAAAACGTCTGTTTCTTTAGCTTGTGTTTTGCTAGTTTTTTCACATAAATTTATTTGGCTTCTAAAGAGAGAGAGAGTGAGAGAGAAAACAAAGGAACAAAAGAGAGAAAGAAAACTCAGTCTTTGCAGATTGGCTCTGTGCTGTGTCATTCCTTTAATGCTTAGCCAGACTGTTTACAACACTGCTTTAGCCTTCACTTCCTGCTTGCTGTGAGCCTAGAGGTAAGCCAGAGGGAAAGCTTAGAGTCTTCTCAGGGCTTTTCTGAACATTCGTCCTGCCCTGGGCATGTGATGCTTTCTAAGTTCCTAAATCTATTCTGGCACTTTTGAAGGCTCTAATTTCCCAGTGAAAGTCTCTGTTTAGCTTTTCCTCCCAGGATTTCAACACTCTATTGTTTGTCACAATTGTAATCTTTTGCTCTGAGCAGCTGCTGAATAATTGTTTACCTTAGGTTGTTTTTGAGGAATGCCACTGCTTTTCCACCACTAACTTTTCTTAGGGAGTTCTGAGTTAGGCAAAAAAAAAAAAAAGGTAAGTGCCTTGCATCAGTCATTCAGGTAACCATCATACATATTAGAACAGATAAACATAAACACAATTCTTTGAGAAAAAGGTCTGTTCTGCTTCTTCTGGAATCAAGAACCAGGATTACACACTGGGAATATAGGCTGCCATCTCCAAGACTGCCACATGGATACCAGGGAGGGGATGGGGCAAGGACAAGTAAAAATGTCACAAAGCCTTCCTAATGTTTTTAAGTTGTCTTTTCTTGAAACATTCTCTGGGCTGTTGTAAATTTTTGACTCTTTTCCAGAATTCTGAGAAAGTTGATTCTAACAGTTTTTACTGGATTTTAAAAATTCTTCTGTGTTGAGATGGGCCCTTGGAGCTACCTGTTCCACCATTTTTGGTGATATCTGATTTATGTACTTCAAAAATGTGTGCTATATTTGTAGTGGATCTGTAGTTTGTTACACAAATGCACTCATCAGAATCATGACATTTATTTCCCAGCTGGCAGGCATGTTGGCTGAAGATAGTTCCTAGATAAATCTCTCCCCTGGAATTTCTCTCAGCTGAGGGGAGAGGTCTCTTCCAAGATTAAACCTACCTGGTGGCAGTTCATATCTAATGACTGGTTAATAAGAAGGAACAAAGACTTAATCCTCTTTTCAGGACGTGTGATAATCCAGGATAACTCTGAAAGTTCATGACACCTGAAAAATCCTTGGGATTGCTGAGCTTTTCTCACACTTTCATAGATATGGTTCCTTCTCAATAATTTCCACACACAGAATCTGAGGAATAGGACATAAAACAATACTTAAATTCAAATGTTAAAATTAAAATTTAAAAACTGAAGAAAATAAATTTAGTTTGTGAAAACTTGCACTTTTTACACCCTTCCTCACTTCTGATCATTACCAATTATTTTCCTAACTTCTTACAAATAATATCCAATGTTTTTATAAAAACGTCCTAGACTGCAGTTCATGTTATTTACCTTCTTTTTCTTTTTTAAAATAAGGGAGAATTACCTGTATTTGTTTTTTTATAAATTCATTCCAAAATTCCTCAATGATTACTGATACAAGGCAGCATCTTATTTCTGTGTTCTTTCACCTCCTGGTAAGTAACTAGTTACTACATAAGAGTTAAGCTTTTAGAGTTATGGATTTCAAAGTTTGCAGTGAAATTCCCCTTTATTTCCCCAAATAAAATCGTATGCCAAAAGTTACTATATGATAAAACAAGAGAAACTATTTGTTAGCATAATTTTATTTTTTTAGCATAATTTTATTTTTAAAGTCTGTATCATTTTCTCATTCTGCAGCCAATTGATGAAAAATATAAAGATATTTTGATTAGTATAAACATTTGAAATAGGAGCTTATGGGTGTAGTGATAGGCTTATTTTAGCCTCAGAATTCACTTTATTTCTGTACTTTGGTTTTGTATATGCAGTGTTGAAATAACCATCACTCCCAATAATTCATAGTTTCAAATAGAAATAGAATTTAAAAAAAATTTTACTGTGTAATGGCATGTTATGCTTTGTTTAAATAGATTAGTGGAATGTAGTATTCCACTTTTTTACTAAAACTATGCATGCAAAACCTAGGTAACCCAGTCAAGACAGAGTCTTGGAAGGCCACACACCACCTTCTAGCTTCACAGTGTGTCTGAGCCTCTGATAACTTGGAAAACAAACTGGAGACACAATTAGCAATAGGGGAGCTTAAAACAATTATATAAGATGGAGGAGTATTAAATGTGCCTATATAAAAAATTGAATTTCTATTGCTATTTATTATTGAGAGAACTTACAATTCTGTGTTTCATTTACTGAATCAGAGTCTTCCATCTTATTTACTTAGCTATACTTTCTCTTCAGCATTTTAAACACAGTTTTAAAAAAATTCAGTGTGAAACACTAACATTTTAATGGGGGACATAATTTTCAAGTGTAAAAACAAAGTTTCAAGTATAAAAAAGTGTTTATTATTTTCTTTCAGTTTTATTGAGATACAATTGCCATATAGCACTATATAAGTTTAAGATATATAGCATAATGACTTGACTTACATAAATTGGGAAATGATTACTATAATAAGTTAATATCCATCACTTAAAGTAATTACAAAAAACTTTTTTTAAAAAACATAGTTCTAAACTCTTATAGACATAGTAAGGCAATACACTTTAAAGATGAACATAAGAGTTTTATTACTAGACA
This sequence comes from Mesoplodon mirus, assembly GCF_964341445.2. NCBI lineage: Eukaryota > Metazoa > Chordata > Mammalia > Artiodactyla > Ziphiidae > Mesoplodon > Mesoplodon mirus. Next base: position 158,721,043 of record NC_138977.1, read on the forward strand.
TGCTAGAATAAAAAGTTAATCAAGATTTAAATTTATTTGCTTTGTTGGATTGTATGCTCTCTGTGTACCCAGTATGCAATGTAACATTTGGCACCTGGTAGGTTTTCAAAAAATTCTTGTTGAATGTATAAATGAATTCAGGGTCTTTAAATAGGAATAATAGGATTTTTTTCAGAGATGAATAATTAATATATCTTATAACTACTGAATATTTGGCTAACAATTAAAATTCGATTTGTATTTTTTCTGACTTTGTTTCTAGACTACATGGCAGGGACCACATAGGATTTTTACCACATTTAAAGATCTCATTGTGATGATCTAATTCGGGGGCCAGCAAACTGTGGCAAGGTGACAAAGGGACCACCTGTTTGGGCAAATAAAGATACACTGGAAACTCCAACAACCCAAAATAAAATGTTATTTTATTATTTTTTTAAATTAATTAATGTATTTTTTGGCTGTGTTGGGTTTTCATTGCTGGGCGTGGGCTTTCTCCAGTTGCAGCGAGCAGGGTCTACCCTTTGTTGCGGTGCACGGGATTCTCATTGCAGTGGTTTCTCTTGTTGCAGAGCACGGGCTCTAGGCACGTAGTCTTCAGTAGTTGGCACATGGGCTTAGTAGTTGTGGCTTGAAGACTGTAGAGTGCAGGCTCAGTAGTTGTGGCGCACGGGCTTAGTTGCTCCATGGCATGTGAGATCTTCCTACACCAGGGCTCAAACCTATGTCCCCTGCATTGGCAGGCAGGTTCTTAACCACTGCACCACGAGGGAAGTCCTAAAATGTTATTTTAAAAATAAAAGCTTAATTTTATTTTATTTTTATTTATTTATTTATTTTTTGTGGTACACGGGCCTCTCACTGTTGTGGCCTCTCCTGTTGCGGAGCACAGGCTCTGGATGCACAGGCTCAGTGGCCATGGCTCACGGGCCCAGCCGCTCCGTGACATGTGGGATCCTCCCAAACCGGGGCACGAACCCGTGTCCCCTGCATCAGCAGGCAGACTCTCAACCACTGCACCACCAGGGAAGCCCCAAAGCTTAATTTTAGAACAGTTTTAGATTTATGGAAAAATTGTGAAGGCAATATAAAGAATTACCATGTACCATACAACCAGTTTTATCTACTATTAATATTTTATATTACTAGAGTGTATTTGCTAGAAGTAATGAACCAATATTGCTACTATTATTAACTAAAGTTCATATTGTATTCAGAATTCTATAGCTTTTTCCTAATGTTCTTTTCTGTTCCAGGATCCCATTTAAAATATCATGTTACATTTAGTTGTATGTCTTCTTAGGCTCTTCTTGTCAGAGACAGTTTCTCAGACTTTTCTTGTTTTTGATGACCTTAACAGTTTTCAGGAGTACTGGACAGGTATTTTGTAGAATGTCTCTCCATTGGGATTTGTCTGATGTTTTTCTCATGATTAGATGGAGGTTACATGGTTTTGGAAGGAAAACCACAGAGTTGAAGTGCCAGTCTCATCACATCACATTTCAAGGGTATATACCGTAAAGTTGCTGTATCACCGTTGATGTTGATGTTGATTATATAGTTTGAGGTTGTATTTGTCAGATTTCTCCACCATACGGTTGCTCTTTTTTTTTTTTCTTTCTTTCCATATTTTTCTCTTTGAAAGAAAATCACTTTATACAGCCCATACTTACAGAGAGAAAGCTATGCTTCAAGGTTGGAATATCTACACAAATTCTTTGGAATTCTTCATGAGACATTTGTCAATTCTTTCCCCACTTATTTATTTATGCAATCATTTCTTTCTATCAGCGTGGACTCATGGATATATAATTTATACTTTGATTCATGATCCAGTTTAGTTTGTTGCTCACATTTTTCCAGCTTTAGACATTGGGGTTCTTTCAATTTGGTCATACTTTCCTTTGAAATACTCATCATTGTGGGCTTTTTGGATTTTTTAAAAGTACTTCCTGGCATTATATTGATAAAATGCTCCAGGTTCATTTTGTATATTTCCTCTCATGGTCCTAGAATTAGCATTTCTCCAAGGAATCTTTGTTTCTTTTATTGGGAAATGGTATTAGACACCAAGTTCTGAGTGCTAGGTATGCTTGATTCTACTCAGAGGTTATTACTTCTAGGCCCTGTCAGTTAGCAGAGAAAGGCGATAATATGTATGTATAATAACCCATGTATATACATATATCTATAACTATTTCTACGTATTACCATCTGTATCTGTAGTAAATAAAAATTAGTGTATTATGATGTATCCAACTCTAGTTCATTACCACCTAGAACATTCTAGCCTTCTTCCCTTGCTCAACTATAACCTCCAACTCCAACAGTGAGAAATCTGGCTCCCACCACCTGCCCCACATTTACTAAATTGTTCAATTCCAGTATACATGTATTGTGTTTTCAGAACCGTTAACCCACACTTTCATGGGAAATAACTTTTTAAATTAGAGTATAGTATTTATGTACAGTTCCTTTTGATTCTGCTTTTACAGATCACATTCATTTCCAGAGTTACTTGGATAAGAGCTTGATTGCCTTACACTCTTTTTTTTTTTTTTTTTTTTTTTTTTTTGTGGTACGCGGGCCTCTCACTGTTGTGGTCTCTCCTGTTGCAGAGCACACGTTCTGGACGCACAGGCTCAGCGGCTGTGGCTCACGGGCCCAGCCACTCCATGGCATGTGGGATCTTCCCTGGTGGGGCAGTGTTTGAGAGCCCGCCTGCCGATGCAGGTGACACGGGTTCTTGCCCCGGTCCGGGAAGATCTCACATGCCACAGAGCGGCTGGTCCCGTGAGCCATGGCCGCTCAGCCTGTGCATCCAGAACCTGTGCTCTGCAAGGGGAGAGGCTGCAACAGTGAGAGGCCGTGTATTACAAAAAAAAAAAAAAAATCCCCTGTTCTTCACCTAGTTAGCCTTTTCCATTTCCCCCTAAACTCCAGCAACTAACAGTTTTTAACGTCTCTATAGTTTTGTCTTTTCCAAAATGTCATATTATTGGAGTCATATAATATGTAGCTTCTGCAGACTGGTTTCCTTCATTTAATAATATATATTTAGGAATCATCCATGTCTTTGTCTTACTTGATAGCTCACTTCATTTCATCATTGAATAATATTTTAGTGTATGTATGTACCGTAATCTGCTTATCTATTCACCTAGTGAAGGACATTTTGATGCTTACAGTTAGGGGGGAATAAAGCTGCTCTAAACATTTGTGTGCAGGATTTTTATTTGGTTTGTATGATTTCTTACTGTTAATTTATGAATTCTTTGTATATTTTATATAAACAAATTCTTATATACATGTTTTCCAAATATTTTCTCCAAGTCTGTGGTATGTCTTTTCATTAACAGTGCCTTTCACAGACCAAACAATTTTAATTTTAATAAAGTTCAACTTACCAAATTATTTCTTTCATGGCTTATGTTATTGGAGTTGTATTTTAAAAATAATCAATAAACTGAAGGTCACATAGATTTTTCTACTACATTTTCCTCATGAATTTTTAGTGTTTTGCATTTTACATATATGATGTAAATTTTACATATATTTTACATATATGACTATGATACATTTCAAGTTATTTTGTGTAAGTTCTAAGGTTTGTGTCTAGGGGTTTTTTGTTTGTTTGTTTTTTTGTTGGCATATGGACATCCATTTGTTCCAACATCATTTGTTGAAAAGACTAGCTTTTTTTCACTGAAATCTGTGTCATTGCTCCATTGTTACAGATCAGTTGATTATACCTGTGTAGGTCTACTCCTGGCTGTTCTATTCTGTTACATTGATCTATACGTCTATTCTTTCACCAATACCACCTGTTCTGGTTACTGTAACCTTATAGTAAGTCTTGAAATTGTGTTGTGTAAAAACTCCAATTTTGTTCTTTTCCTTCTGTATTGTGTTAGCTATTCCAGGTCTTTTGCCTTTCTATATTAACTTTAGAATTGTTACATTAATATTCATGCAATAGCTTACTTGCATTTTAGATGTGTTTCTGTTGAATCTATATTTCAAATTAGGAAGAACTGACATCTTAACAATATTAAGTCCATCAATGCATAAACCAATCCATTTATTTAGAAACTTTGATTTATTTCATTAGTGTTTGATAGTTTCCTTCATATAGATTTTGTACTGCTTTACAGACTTAAGTATTTCATTATTTTGAGTGTATTCTAAATTGTATTTTTTTAAAGTTAAAGTGCCAAGTATTTATTGCTGGTGGCCTTGCTATACTCATTAGTTCCAGGAGGGTGTTTTTCTATTTTTGGGGTCATTTCTTTGATTTTTCTACATAGACATTTATGTCACTCTGAATAGAAACAATTTTATTTCTTCCTTTCCTATCTGTATAGTTGCTTTTCCCTTTTCTTGTCTTATCACATTAGCTATGACTACCAGCGAGATGATAACAGTGATGAGACAGGACATTATTGCCTTTGTCCCATAAACATCTGTGATGTATTATATAAGCTTCATCATAACAAGAAAGCAAAAGCCTGTGGTCTATACACATATGTAAAACGAAAGGAACCAAAACATATCACCACAGAAAATCATCAAAACACAAAGGAAGACAGAAAGTGTGGAATAAAGGAAAAAGGGAATTGCAGAACAGCCAGAACACAATTAACAATATGGTAATAGTAAGTTCTAATAGCCATCTTCTTAAGAACCATGTTAAAAAACTCTGCATGAATTCCCCAGCCCCACCCCTTTAAAACTGCTTTACCTCATATCCTACAACTCCATTCTTGCTCATTACAGTCCAGCCATATTGGCTTTTTTGGTGTTTCTAAAAATCCAGTTATTTTCTTCCCTCAAACACTTTGTGCTCACTTCTGTTATCCATCTGGATGGCTGCTTCCTTGTTCAAATGTCCCTTTTTCTTTCTTCCTCTTTGAGGATTACCCTCTTTACACTATTTAAAGCTGTCAAGGCTTCACAGCCCCCAGAACTCTCTTTCTTGTTTAATTTTTCTTTATAACAATTTAACTAAATAATATATATATTTCATAAATGAAATAAATAATATTTAATTTAGTATCTGTTTTCTTGAAGTAACATGTAAGCTCCATGAAGAAAGAAAAATATTTTTTAATGTTTAGTTTACTGCTACATCCATAACACCAAAAATAGTGCACTTACAGAAGTTAATAATAAATATTTGTTGAATAAGTGAACAAATAAGGAAATGAGAATAAACATGCACATATACACTGAGAGTTCAAATATATTCAGGGAGATAGAGAATTATTTATTTCAAGTTTTGTACATATACATGTATATATTTGCATATATATGTGCAAAAGTTTTGTTAAGGTCAGCAGTTTTGATATCTTTAAGTCATATTCTGTGTAAATTAAGCTGGTTACAATAATGATAATTTACATTCATATAACATTGTATGATTTTTCAAAGCACTTTTCATATACTGTTTCTCCACTGTTATTATTGTTATAATTCCTCTTTTCATGTAAGGAAACCAAGACCCAGTTTCCTGCCAGAGGGCACTTATCAAATGAATATCAAAGTCTAAAATTAACTCTAGGTTTTATTATTTAAGTCTATCTTCCTTTCTTTCACAAAGTACATTTGGTGTTTCTTTATTATTTGTCATGATTATAATTATATAGTAAATTTCTATCAATCACACAGGGTTAGTTGAAATCTGTCACGTAAAGAAATACAAAATGATTCAGTGAGTATGATTTACATGCTAAATAACTAAAAGTTTCATCAATTAAGAAGCTAAAGAAGCCCTTATGTAGTGAAATACTTCATCAATGCCTTTAGGAGGAACATTGCTCAGTGTCCCTAAGACTTAAACTAGGATAAATGATGCTGCATTATCTCCTCCCTATACAGATGTTCATTCTTTCTAAACCTGACTGTATTTGCTATGTTTGTTTTCCTTGTTATTGACATCACTCTCTACCAAAATAAGAAACTTGAGAAGTCTACTTAATTTCTACCTCTCCTAGCATCACCACTATAACTAAATAATGACCAAATCCTGCTAACTTTACTTGGAAAATATTTCTGGAATATGTGTATTTTTTATTTCTACTCTCACTACAGTAGTTGAGGCTCTCATCATCTTTCACCTGATCTCCAGCAAGAGCTTTAACTTTTCCTCCTTAAACGGTCTTAGCCAAATCTTCAACATATCCTCCACAGAACATCTGTATTCCAACCTCACTGTATCTTCTTCTGTAAAGGGACAGATAGTAAATATTTTAGGCTTTGGGATATAAAGTCTCTGTCACAATTACTAAACTCTATCATTGCAGTACAAAAACAGACATAAACAATATATAAACAAATGAGTGGCTGTTTTCAATAAACTTTTATTAACCAAAGCAGGCTGTGAGTTAGTTTTGGCCCATGGGCACTAGTTGCCGATCCCTGTTCTTAGAGAATAGGGCCTTTGCTATCATCTAGACCATCAGCATCTAGAAGGTACTCAGCACACAGTAGGAGCTAAATAAAAATTTATTGGAAAATAAATGAATGATTCCAAAAAAGGAATAAATAGTGGGTGACCACAAGTCAAATATATACCCCAAGAGCCTTTGGGTGTAAGCTGGGATATTGATTTAGTCATTCACTTAAAAACAGTCCATGAGGAAAAAAGATATAATATTCATCTCGTATAAAATTAAAGGTTTTCATAAGGTAGCTAGCGTGTTTGGTAGGTTCCAGGCTGGAGATATAAATCTCAGAAGCAGTAGCATAGTAGTGGTGTTTAAAGTCACAGCTTTGAGTCAGCTGAGTGAATAAAGAATCAAGGTCATAGGTAGAGAGTACCAAGGACACAAGTAAGGAGAACATCAACTTTTAAAGAGCTAACAATGAAAGTAGATTCTACAGAAAGGTCTGAGGGATAGCCAAAATGAAAGGAACAATTCTGAAGATGATATTTTCATAAGAGTCACGGGTAAAAAGAATTTAAAAAGTAAAGAAGTAAGCAACATTGGTAAATACCACCAAGATATTCAATGAAGTTAATCCTTGGAGAGTGCTCATGAATTTAGAATTAAGTCACAAATTGGCTTATAAATTTAAAGCAGTGAAGGTAAAAGCCAAATGGTGTTGTGTTTAATAGTGGATGGAAAGTAAGAAAGTGAAGATAGTGAGGTTGCAGTGGCTTCAAAACAAAAAGAAAGAAAAGACACAGTAGAACTATTGGGCATGTCATACCATGGTTTGTTTAGTGTTTATCTTGCTTATTTATGAGTTTCTGTGAAATGGAAAAGCTTTGTTCATGTCTAAATGGGCTGAAAGGGGTCAATACATAAGAATAAATTGAATTCAAGAAACACTTGGTAGAAATGATGAGTAAAGTCCTAAAGACAGAGAATGGGGGAAATAGCTAGAGCAGAATTAGCCTAAGAGAGCAGGAGAGACACACCTTCATCTGAAACTATGAGAAGAAGGTAAAGACAGGATTAAAGAGAAGTACATTGTAGGCAAAAAAGAAGCTGAAAAAGTCAAGTAAATGTCTTGATTTTTCTCTGTGGAATAAAATAAGGCAAATAACTGAGAAGGAGACAGAAAGGAAGAATTTAGAGGTTGAAGAAATGCAAGTTTCAAATAGCTTTTGAGGCAAATGGGAGGTTTTGATCATTAAGTACATGTAATAAAGTTGCAGAATAGTATGGAGGGCACAGCTATGAGTAAATCATAAATCTCTAATGACACAATCTGCACTGTTAGATTTATTTTTGCAATATTCAGCAGGAAGGTACAGGTGCTGAGAAATTAGATGTTGAAAATTATCCATGGTTGGGTATCTGGAAAGTATGTGAAATCAAAGAGCAATGAGGTAAAGGAAGGAGGGTGTTACCAATAAATTAAAATAGAAATGATATCCCATAAATCACCAGTGTCATAGTAATGGGATCAAAGCTAAAAGGGAGTGGTAAAATGGACACCAGTGACTGAAGATCACTGTAAAGTTAGGGATAGGTCTTATGGAAATGAGTAAGAATACCAGAAGGATAAGAAATTTTGTTCAGGACTTCCCTGCTGGCACAGTGGTTAAGAATCCACCTGCCAAAGCAAGGGACACCGGTTCGAGCACTGGTCCAGGAAGGTCCCACATGTCACTGAGCAAATAAGCCCCTGCACCACAATTACTGAGCCTGCACTCTGGAGCCTGCGAGCCACAACTACCGAGCCCACGCTCCACAACTACTGAAGCCTGTGTGCTTAGAGGCCGTGCTCTGCAACAAGAGAAGCCATCACAGTGAGAAGCCCGCACACCGCAATGAAGAGTAGCCCCTGCTCGCTGTAACTAGAGAAAGCCCGCGCAGCAATGAAGACCTGATGCAGCCAAAAATTAATTAATTAATTTTAAAAAATAAAAATAAAATTAGTAAGAACTTTAAGAAAAAAGCAGTGTTTAAAAAAAAAAGAAATTTTGTTCAGAAATAAGATACTGAAATTTACACCTCAAAAGCAGAGAAGTTCTGGGCAATGACAAGGACAAATTGTAGCTACAACAATTGGTGGATGCTGTAAAATGCACATAAATGTAAACAGAACTCATGACATCAGGCAAATGTGAGGCTAACGTGGTATAACCACTATTCAATGTAGCTGACACTGCAGTGCCCTGCCCCACTCCTTCACCAATACCAATTACCAGCCTTACTTCTAACTGCCAATCCCTGCACCTTTTTATTTTTAGCATGATGCTGTCCCTAGCTTTGAGAGCCTGCTTTGTTATCTGTGAGGTAACATGAAAGTTCTGGGAAATTAATGCCCTCCCTTCTTCCTAAAGCTCTTAACCAATGAGGGATCAACTCCCTCACCCTTTGGATGGTACAACACTGTGTGTGTGTTTTACCCTGGTTCACAGAATTCCTCCAGGGAATTAAGTTTCAGTATTCAGTGGTAGCTAGCTATTCTTTTACTGGTTCCATTCTCTTCCTTGTCTAACTCTTCCTTGTCTAACTTGTTACTTTAAACTCAAATTCTTATCTTAGGGTTCTACTTTTCCTACCCACACTATGACATTTATACAGATCCTGAAGTTCCTTGCAGTGATGCCAGGAGTGGGTGAGTAGAAGCAGCAGATAAAATCAGAAGGTGACTTCAATGAGGAGGGTTAAATGATATATATTTATAGTTATATTATTTATACTTATATTACCATTTCCATTTATACATGTGGGTTGAAATAGAAAAAAAAAACAAAAGAAGACCTAGAAAGAATGGTTGACATGACCTCTTGTCCTAGTGACACCAATGCATGATAAACCTCCACTAAGAAGACTCGAGGAAACATGGCTAAGAGAACAAGTCCACAGTTGTTCAACAGACATTTGTTGAATATCTGTTATGGGCTAGAAATAGATTAGGTGTCAAAGACACAAAAATTAATAAAGTACTATTTATAATCTGAATGTGTTTGCATACTCTTATGGTATTAATCCTATAATAAGAAAATTTTAATGCAGTTGAAAAGTGATGACTAAAATATACATAGGGTACTGCTGGAATAAATGGGAAAGATATCTTAAGGTCTAGAGCAGTCAGAGAAGGCTTTGTGAAAAAGAGATTCCCTCCGAGCTCAGTTTTAAAATTAAGTAGATATTAACAGGCAAAGGAGTAGAGGTAAAGAGGGTGGGTATTTTAGGAAGAGGGTTGGATAATATGTGTAGGAAATTACAAGAAGCTTAGTGCTTTGGGAGCTTAGAAGAAAAGAAAAAGTGTATTGGAGAGCCAGGCAAGGAACAGATCATTTCTTGTATGCTGGCTCGTGGAAATCTATTGTTAGGCAATGGAGTGTCACTGAGGAATTTTGAATAAGCAAAGGAGTTTGCCAACACCTGTACTAGAGCACAGAATTGTGTGCCTGTGTGTGTGTGTGTATGTGTGTGTGTGTGTATGTTTGAGAGAAGTTAATTAACACAAAAATAGATTCATAAACCAGAAAAATAGCAGAGATTGATAAAGAATTTATATTTAATGGTGTGATAATATATGGACAGCTCCTTTATATGTGTTGGTTTAGTAAACCATCTCTGAAAAAGCAGATTTTTTTTTTTTTTTTTTGCGGTACGTGGGCCTCTCACTGTTGTGGCCTCGCCCGTTGCGGAGCACAGGCTCCGGACTCACAGGCTTAGTGGCCATGGCTCACGGGCCCAGCCGCTCCACATCATGTGGGATCTGGACCGGGGCACGAACCCGTGTCCCCCTGCATCGGCAGGCAGACTCTCAACTACTGCGCCACCAGGGAAGCCCAAAAGCAGAATTTAAAGTGAGATGTAAACAATAAGAAGGAGTCAGCTATGCGAAGATAGAGTAGGGCATCCAACCAGAGAAACAGCTAGTGTGGAGGGAGGAGGGCCTAAGGTGGATTTTGTTTGTCCTACCTGAAGAATAGAAAGACAATGTGGCTGGGATAGTGGTATGAAGGGAGTAATTTGGAGATAGCAAGAAAGTCTAAATAAAGTAGGGCTTTAGAAGATAGAGTAAAAATTTTATATTTTATTCTAATGCAATGCTGTGTGAGGAAGAATAATGGACACTTGAGGAGGTCCACATCCTAATCTGTAGAAACTGTGAATATGTTACATTACATGGCAAAGGGAATTAGGGTTGCAAATGGAATTAAGGTTGATAATCAGCTGACCCCAAGACAGGGAGATAATCCTGCATTATTTGGTATAATCCCAAGCATCCTTGACAGGAAGAGCAAGGCAGAAGGAGAGAGTCAGAGGAAGATATGGCTATGAAAAAAAGCACAAACAGACACAATGCTGATGGCTCTGAAGGAGGAAGAGACCATGAACCAAGGAATGGGGGTGACCTTTAGAAGCTAGAAAGGGCAAGGAAATGGAGCTCCTTTAGAGCTTCCAGAGAATAAGGTAGCCTTGCCAATATTTTTATTTTAGTCCAGGAAGACTTGTGTTAAAAGTTCTCACACAGAACTGTAAGATGATATACTTGTCTTGTTTTAATCCACTAATTTTATGATAATTTATTATAGCAGAGATAGAAATTAATGCATGAAGCATTGGGGACTACAATAACTGCATATGATTTTAAAACTCTTTTTGTGATTACTGTATGGACAGTGAATTATGGTGTAAGAATAACAAAATTGAGGAAGCCAGTTATAAGTTAACTTACAGTAATTTAAATGAAAGATGATGGTAGGTTGGACAAGAGTAGTAATAGTAGATATGAAAAGAAGCAAATGGGTTTGGGAAGTTTTTAGAATTAGAATTGAGAGAAGATGCTCATTAGTTGGACTTAGGGAGTGAAATAAAAATAACTCTCAAGGAAAAATCATAAACGTGAACCTTTCACAGCTGGGCTGATTGTGGTAACACTCACAGAGCTAGAGAAGACAGTGCAAATACCTTTGATGGGGTAAATGAGGAGTTTTGAGACCACGATGCTCATTTATATCCCAGTGGTTGTGTCATGTAGTGAGTTGGATATGTACATTTTTGAATTTCTGAATTTTTAGGAAGAGTTCAGATTTGTAGGTTTAGATTTGGGAATCATAAGTATAGAGATGCTCTTTAAAGCCACAGGTCTAGATTCAATCATCAAGAGAGGATGTATCTCAAGAGAAAAAGAGGTTTGGTGCATAGCAATGTGATGCTGTCAAAACTAAGGGTAAAAGACAAGAAAATGAGGAACATACAAAGAGTGGTCAGGGATATAGGAGGACAATCAGAGTGACATGAGATAACTAAACTAGACGAAAGGAGTAAATGTTTCTAGAAGAACAGGTCTCAGATACTTTTGACAGGAAAATAAGATGAGTTAAAAACATTAGATTTGGCAGCATGGACATAAGTAGGAATCTTGGCAAATTCTCAATAAAGTGGTGCCAATAAGTACCCAACAGATGTGAGCTGAGGTTAGACTCAGAAACCAGGAAGTATAGGCAGTGATTTCATGGCAATCATTTTAATAAATTTTGCTTTAAAGGGAAGCATCAAAATGGAGTAGGAATTATAATTAGGTGTTTTCCTTATCAACAAAATAACTCTCCAGTAACACAAAGTGAATGCTTTACACATTACTTTTCTTTATCCCATCTCATCCTGAAACACAGCCCTTAACTTACTTTCCACTTCAAGTGCATTTATTCACTATTCAGTCACCTGTTTATTTACTCATTCATTCCCAATAAATGTTTATTGAGCACCTACAAACTAGAAGACACTGAGATGCTATCTGGAGAGGGGTCAGATCTGTAAGTTTAGATTTGGGGATCATAAGCATAAAGAAGACATATTAGCTATAAAAATATAGATGGCATCTGGCATCTAAGAATTATAATTTAACAGTTTTTCTTAGATTGCAGTTCTTATATTAAAAAAAATAATTGCCCCAAACCATAGTCAGGAACGATTAATGCTTCTATTCAAAATTGCCCATGGTCCTTAAAACCATTTCCTTTTAATGGACTATAATGCCACTTTTTAAACCCATACTTCGTTATTTTCATATCTCAGCACTCTTATCATTTCCTTAAAAATACTTTTTGTGTCAGTTCCATTCATAGAAATAGTAGCCACAGAAACTTAAGGCCTTAGTCAATATTTTACTTCTTCCAGAAGTCTTCTGGAAAATCGACTATCCAACCAGGAGGAATCTCTTTGTTTTGAATTATTTTAACAGTTCTAGTATGTTCTGGGTAGATGGATTTATCATATTCCTTTATGTTGCCTGCAGAAAAGGGTCTCATGCCTTACTTTTCACTGTGTTCTTGAAAATATCTTTTGAGTGCTTAAACTTAGTAACTTTTAATGAATATATGCTGATTAGATATTCTGCAGTGCTTTGTGAAATAATTGGGGAAAAACAACACAAAACTGAACTCTCAACATGCTAAAATAATTGATTCAGCCCATATTCTAGCTGCTGTATTTACCAGTTTCTACAAACAAACCAACGCTTCCAAATCTAACATAATGAAACAAGATCCTACAAATTCTCTAAGGCATTTATTATTGATGTGTTATTCTGTGAATGCTATCTGCGTCTCTTTGGTATTCATTTGATAGAAGAAATAGTGAGTTATTTCATAATGAATTCAGATAGTTCCATTCAAATCTTTGTTAACCTCATTACATTCAAATGACATTACAGGGACTGAATGCTGAACTTAAACTTTGAGAACTTAGGTTAAGTATAAAAATGCTTAGCCAGCAAGGTCTTTTATCAGCAATTGATTATTTTAGGCATTAAAATATAAAAATTACTCTTGAAAGGGAAAAAATATAGTTCCTCCCTCCCCCCCGCCAGATGATTTAAATTGAAATAATTCTGTATATCATTCTGGAGAAAATTGTAAAATATCAGACTTTTCCCATAGGAGTTTTAGTAGTTCCAGGTTTGGGTTTAAGATATAAATATCTCAGAAACTGCCTTACTCATGGTGTTTCAAATTATTCCCAGTTGTATCTCTTACTGAAACCAAGATGCGTGACTATACCTTTATATAGTGAAGGGAAAAAACTCTCCAACTCTTTGAAAACGTTATATCTAGTTCAAGTTTGGATATGGCCTGTCTGTTAACTAAACTAGCTTTTCAATAATACAAAAAAGAAAAGGATTCGATACTAACCTTGCCTGATGTGTGCATTTTATTTTATCTGGAATTGATCTCATAGGTTCTGGGCTTTTGGGGGGATTATCCATCCAAATAACAAAAACATTGTTAAGACAAATGGCACACATCTCTCCATTTTTGTATCCATCAAAGCTTCCCAACTACATGTGTGACATTTTATTAAAATAAAATTTTCTTCGCATACTGTCACATAATATTAAATCCTAATAAATTGTTTTCTCACATTTTAAAATCCTTAAGGTATATATTATATATTAAATTTATTGTATATTGTATACTAAATTAACAAAAGCAGGGAGTCACATAAGAGGATGGCAAAAGTTAAATAATTAAAGTCACAGCAAAAAAGGAGAGAAATAAGGAATTTCCAGATATTTTTTGAAAGAAGAATCAATTCATTATTACAAAGAATCAAAATTCCATAGCAAATAGGCAACAATTTTTTTTTTTTTAGCCTGAACCCCACAGATTCTGTCTCTGAGCTTTTAGTGGTAAATCAGATTGAATCAGCAAAGGAAAATCCATCCACTTTAGGAGTAGTTTAATAGACAATGTTAGCAAGATGTCAGAAAAGATAAGGCAATTTTTGTCTTATTTTGAAGTCTTAGAAAATTAAAAATTAAATATGCAGGTTCTTTATAAATTCTCAACCTCCCATTTGTATAACTATTTATTATTTTATTTCCTTGATTTACAAAATGAAAAATATTTGTTCCCTCCTCATGACTCCTAAAGTTATAACAAATAACTTCAAATATACTTGGTCAAAAATAACACATCTTAGAATGAGTAATATAAATTGAACTTTTTTTTCTTTTTAAGTCCAGCCTGAGAGATGTCAGAATGTGTTAGCTGCTTTCAATCCTGCTGGGAATTACACAGCAATTAGCATTTGGCCCATTCCCAATTCCACACAAATAACAGTTTAAGAACTTAAGGTATAATAGAAGAAATCTGAGAAGTGAGATGATTTAAAAGACACAGAACTAGCTATGTATCCGAAAGAGAAATTTTATGTCTCTAATTTACAGATTGATCTACTCTAACTTCTGGCACTTTCCTCCAGTAGTTATTCAAACATGCTTCAACATAGATGAACCTTGAAAACATATTTGTTAAGAGTTTAGCTAAACTACTCCATGGTATCGGTGACTTGGCACCCATATTTTTGTAGCCTGTGAGGACCTTAAACTGACACTAGCCCCTCATTCCCAAGTACATGCCAAGTACATGCCCTAGATAGCAGCCCACAGACTCACAGGCAAATGTAAATTCCTGATATGACTCCCCCAGTGTTTCTGGTGATCAAGTCTCCCCTGCTTCCAGGGCCTTCACCTGATTCGCCTCTTAGATAAGACCTCTGGGGGCTCTTCTGGTTTGAATTGACCAATTTGACCTTAGCCCAAGAAGCCCTATACACTCCACACAGGGAGTCTAATAAAAGCATGTACCCCAGGTCCTATCATTCTCTCTGTCTGCACCCTGCCTCGATCTCCCTTAGTGGACCTGTGAGGTGTGTTGGGTACTTCCTTCAGGACCTGTGAGTAACAGATTTTCTATTTCAGTTTCTCCTGTGGTCGCTGTTGACCACAACACCATTGTAACCACTGTTGTCTCCACCATCAGGCACCCTGTGCTCTACTTAGCAATTGTCAATCTGACAGATTCTTAACAATAATGCTAAGTGAAAGAAACTAGTCACAAAGAGCACATATTGTATGATTCCATTTATATGAAATGTCCAAAATAGGGAAATCCATACAGACAGAAAGTAGATTAGTAGTTGCCAGTGGGGAATGAGAAATGACTACAAATGAGAATGGGATTTCTTTTGGGGAAGATGAAAATGTTCTAAAACTAGATAGTGGTGATGGTTGCACAACTCTATGAATACATTAAAAACAAAACAACTGGGCTTCCCTGGTGACGCAGTGGTTGGGAGTCCGCCTGCCGATGCAGGGGACGCGGGTTCGTGCCCCGGTCTGGGAGGATCCCACATGCTGAGGAGCGGCTGGGCCCGTGAGCCATGGCCGTTGAGCCTGCGCATCCGGAGCCTGTGCTCCGCAATGGGAGAGGCCACAACAGTGAGAGGCCCACATACTGAAAAAAAAAAAAAAAAAAACAACTGAATTGTACTCTTAAAAAAGGGTTAGTTTTATAATATGCAAATTTTATCTCAATAAAACTGTTATAAAAATCACTATGGCAAATTTTGCATATGCAGGCAATGATTTTAATATTGTCTTTAATTGGCCAACTAAACTACACGTATGTAATACTATTGTTTATTTTTTAAATTGTCTGCTTTTATACAGTATTTTACAGAATATGTAGCACTTTTATCTACATTATCTTTCTTAAACCCACAATATCCCGTTTACTGAAATAATTATCCTCATTCTAAGGAAAAGAACTTTAAGACTTACAGAAATTGAATGATTTGTCCATTGTTAACAGATCTGGTGAGCTACATTAGATCTTTAGGATAATTCTCAGGTCAAGTCTCATGGTCTTTCCTTACATTACAGATGACTCCTTGAAGATTTACTGAGAGTAACACACAAATGGATAGGAATGAAATAGAAAGAATCAAGATTCCAGAGAGAACTGGCTTAGGTATAACTATTCTCTCTAGAGAAAATGTAGGTGGTGCAGAAGGGGAAGTCAGTAGCAATTTCTTACTTGATTTCTATGCTCCCATCACTAATGTAAAAAGAAACCACTGAGTATGGGGTTATGATTACACAGGGAATACTGTTTTATAGGAACATTGAGAATAGAAATGATTTGGTAAAATTAAAACAAAAGAATATAGAAATTCTTGGGAAAAAGGAGAGAATTTTTCTAGAAAATGTATTATTATTAGAGACATGAAAAAAATGTTTGTAATCCTCAAATATCCTTATATTTCTTTATAAGGGCCATTCCACTAGTTCTGGCAAAGGAAATGTGAACAGAAGTGAAGAATGTCATTTCCACACAGAGGAAGTGAAAAACTCATGCACTTCCTTCATTTCACTCTGCTCTGTGAACTCGGAGCCGTCATGGTACAGATTGCATCACCATAAGATGGACTCATACTAGATCATGAGGTAAGAAAGAAAAAGTCTTTTTTTTTGTTTTAAGCTACCGATTTTTAAGGTTTATTTGTTCTTGTAGTAAGCCTATCCTGTCCTTGCTAACTTGAAGTTAAATGCTGCCCTACTTTTTAAAAATATGTGGCGTTGTTGTAGCAATTGGCAAAAGCAGTGGAGAAACCAATTAGAAGCTCAAAAGATGGCAATCCATTTTATGCCCAAGCACAACAGTAAAACAACTGTCTGATGCAACATGGGAGGCAGACTTCTTTGTGTGTTGACTACTGTTCACTGTGTTTGGCAAACTATTAAAAATAAAGAAACATCATTAAGAAAGAATTAACCAAGTCATAAGCAGAACTAGAAACAGAGAAAGTCGTTCAAACTCAGAGGCTTGACCAACTGGAAAATATTTTTTTTATGGGATAAAAATGTCTTTGATCAATAAAGACCCAATAGGCTTTCTCAGTTGATGCAGTATAGCACAGGGAACTCTATTTCACTTCACTGTACAGTAGAAACTAACACAAGATTGTAAAACAACTATACCCCAATTAAAAAAAAATCACAGTATCTGCAAAGTGCAATACAGTGAAGCATAATAATAATAATAAAAACTCCAGTCAAGGGTGTGGTGTTTTCTTTCAAGCCTGAAACCTCAAGGTAGCCATCATTAAGGAGGTGGGGAAATGAGGATGAGAAAGTAAAAGAAAGCAAAGAAAGTAGATGTGAAACAGATGTCTCCAAATGATTCTGGGGTATGAATACTGACACACTGAACTGAATGGAAGAAAAATAGTTACAAAACCAAATATTTGAAGAAAGAGGTATTGATAAAATGAATTTGAGTATTTAAGACTTAAAAAAACCCTTAGGTCTTTAATCTTTCTCAAGCTGAAATTGGAAAGTTGTCTATCCCCCAAGCAGAGCATATTCATCAACTCCCACTTTTAGATGGAGTCAAGAAAGATAATGGAAAGGGAAGAAACTTCCAGGAAAAGAATCTAGGAGCTTAGAAAAACTATGGACAAAAGAGTTCCTAGAGAGTGGAATTATGGACTAAAAAAACAAAACGAAAACAAAAACTCCCTTAGGCCAGGATCAGGGCCTTCACAGTCTGGACATTGAGAGGCAAAGTGCAGTGTCATCCCACTGTATGACACCAATAAATATATTCCTGGCAGAAATACCCAAGGAAATTTTTCACCTTTTTTGCCATTTCATATTGAATTTAATATAAGCAAGAGTAGCAAGGGGTTGGATCTATATCTTGCTAATATAGCATGGTGAATATTTATATATTCTTACTTATATAATGTTCTTTTTAAAATTTTCATTGAAATATAGTTGATCTACAACCTTGTGTCAGTTGTAGGTATACAGCAAAGTGATTCATACACACACACACACACACACACACACACAGCATTTTAGATTCTTTTCCATTATAGGTTGTTCTTTATTTTTTTGATTAAGGTGATACAGGGGCATATGGGGAACACTAAAATAATACAAAAAGGCTTATATTTTCTCACTGTCAGCTATCTTTAGATTGTATGCATTATTTTCCACTCAACATTCCTCCTCTGCATCTTCTAGTAGCAGACCTCTCCTCCACAGCCATATTTGTGGACATATCACTGAAACAAAATCAAACATAGTACTTTAGCCTCCTTGGTCAAATGACTATCTCAGAGGCTGAGCACACAGTCATAAACTTTACATCTGTATGACTTTTGCTAGTGGTCATGAGTTCATAAGACAGTAAACCCAGGTTTAGATTTACCGTGCCTTGTGATTAAAGTTAATTTGATATAATTATGTTAATATATGAGAAAGTTTCAGATATTTTTAAAAGGCGGACAGAAAAGATTTTGGGTTCATTTGAGTCTATGATTTCCAATATCCCCAGGCCAGCACATTTGCCTTTTCTTCTGATAGGTTTATACATTGAAAAAAGTCACACTCCTCGCTTCACTTAACAGTTTGGCTTAGATTTTTATCACTGTAATTCAAAACAACTTCTAATTAATTTACTTGTAGCCATACATATGTTATAAATGGTCATAATATTTCCCTATTATTTCAGAAATACTCCACCCATATATACACTCACCTATCTAGATATAGCATATTTTACATACTGTTATTGTGAAACTTAATTTTCACCTGAGAGTAAATCATCTTTCCATTAGACTTGTTTGTTTGTTAGTTTGTTTCATAATTTCATGTGGTACCAGCCAACTTGAATTTACTGCAGTGGTAAAAATAGAAAAAGTCATCCTATTCAAGGAACTTATATGTAGACCCATCATCCATTTTGAGTTATTTTTTGTGTAGAGTGTAAAGAAGGGGTCCAAATTAATTCACATGTGGCTATCCAGTTGTCCCAGTACCGTTTGTTGTAAAGACTATTCTTTTCACATTGAGCTGTTTTGGCACTCGTTGAAAATAATTTGACCATAAATTAAGGGTTTATTTTGAAACTCTTAATTCTATTCCTTTGATCCATAAGTCTATCCTCATGGTAGTACTCTACTGTCTTGCTTACTTTAGCTTTGTGTTAAGTTTTGAAATTTGAGAAGTGTGTCTTTCAAATTTTTCAAGGTTGTGTTAGCTCTTTGCTGCCACTTGCACAGCAGTATGAATTTTACAATCAGCTTGTCAATTTCTGCAAAAACCCAGCTGGGAATTTGAAAGTGATTACATTTAATCTGCAGATAAATTTGGGGAATATTACCATCTAAAAAAATAGTAAGTCTCCCAACCCATGAACATAGGATATCTTTCCATTTATTTACATCTTCTTTAATTATTTTCAACAATATTTTGTAGTTTCAGTTTTGCACTCCCTTTGTTAAACTTATTCCTAAATTTTATTCTTTTTATGCTATTGTAAATGGAATTATTTTCTGAATTTTATTTTGAGGCTATTAATTGCTGGTGTATGGAAATACATTTGGCTTTTGTATAGTGATCTTACACCCTGAAATATTGCTGAACATGCTTATTCATTCTAATTTTTTTGTGTGTGTGGATCCCTTATGGTTTTCTATATATAAAATCATGTTATCTAAAATATAAATAGTTTTACTGCTTTCTTTCCAATCTGAATGCCTTCTCTCTCTCTCCACCTTCCTTCTTTCCTACCCTCCCTCCTTCCTTCCTTTCTTCTTTCCTTTCCTTTCCTTTTCTTTTCTCTTTTCTTCCCTTCCCCCTTCTCCTTTCTTTCTTTCTTTCTTTCTTTCTTTCTTTCTTTCTTTCTTTCTTTCTTTCTTTCTTTCTTTCTTTCATTGTCCTTCCTAGAACCTCCAGTGTTGAATAGAAATGGCTAGAGTGGACATCCTTGCCTTACTCCTGACTTTTAAGGGAATGACATTCAGTCTTTCATTATTAAGTATGGTAGCTGCTATTGTTTTTGTTTTTCGTTTGTTTGTTTGTTTTTGTAGATGCCAGTTATTAGATAGAGATGGTTCCCTTCTAGTCCTAGTATGCTGAATGTTTTTAACATAATAGGGTGCTGTATTTTTTTATATGCTATTTTGCATCTATTGAGAAGTTTACATTATATTATCTTTTATTCTATTGATGTGGTATATTCTATTAATTGATTTGCAAATGGTAAATCAACCTGGAATTCCTGGGGTAAATCTCAACTGGGCATAGTATACAATCCTTTTAATACGTTGGGAATTTGGTTTGCTAGTATTTTGTTGAGGGCTAAATTCCCTTTGCCTGTTTTCAAAACATATTTTAAAATGTATCTTTGCTTTGTGTATTTCTTTGAATCTCCTGCTTATATGCTATGCTTATTCTGAATTGATTTTTTCTTATGTAATTTTAAGATATCTCTATATATTATAGCTATTATAATTTTGTCTAACATAAGATTATATTTTAATTCAAATATCCATTTTTTAGCACCTTTATGCTTTTATTTTTTCCATTTAAAATGTTGACCAGTTCTAATTTAGGGAGGGTGGGGGTGTGGTGAAAACTGAAGTAAAGATCCAGCTTCATTTGTTTTTCCTAATTGGCTACCTCTTTTCCCAAACTAAAACTTATTTTGTTTCCCACTCTCTTCTCAGAGCCTAAATCACTGCATGCCATAGAGCAGGCTCTCAATAGAAATTTGTTGAATTAGTAAAAGAAAACAGATTATTGTGTTTTGTATTAGGCTAAACTTTACATACAAACTTAATAAAACAGCAGTAATTTAAAAAAACATGAAAAATATACCTATATTTATTGACTTTTTTGAATTTTCATTATTAATTTTTGTAGTTTCTAATGAAAACTGCTGCAAATAAACAGTGACGTTTTCAGGCATATGATATAGAATATAACTAATTGATATATGAAAAAGCTAAGACTAAACAAACTACAAGGAAACATTGAACATTTATTAGTAAAATAGATATAAAATGTGGGTTGTAGCAAAAATTCAGAATACAAGAACGTAAGAAGTTATTCACAGAAAGCTTTTGCTGAAAGAGTAGATTTTTTAACACAGTTTGAATATGAAATCAAAAGAGGTTTCCAACAAGAAAGCAGCAAGGCTTCAACCTGCAAAAATTAAGCAGAGTATTTGGGAAGATAAATAGGAGGGTCTTGAAGATGATTAAAGGATTGGACATCAAGATCTAAAAGGAATAGCTTGGAGACTTTCAAGATGGCAGAGGAGTAAGATGTGGAGATCACCTTCCTCCCCACAAATACATCAAAAATACATTTACATGTGGAACAACTCCTACAGAACACCTACTGAACTCCTGCAGAAGACTTCAGACATCCCAAAAGGCAAGAAAATCCCCACGTACATGAGTAAGGCAAAAGAAAAAAGAAAAAAACAGAGACAAAAGAATCGGGATGGGACCTGCACCACTGGGAGGGAGCTGTGAAGGAGGGAAAAGTTTCCACACACTAGGAA
This sequence comes from Mesoplodon mirus, assembly GCF_964341445.2. Lineage (NCBI taxonomy): Eukaryota > Metazoa > Chordata > Mammalia > Artiodactyla > Ziphiidae > Mesoplodon > Mesoplodon mirus. The sequence continues at coordinate 158,742,668 of NC_138977.1, forward strand.
GGCCCTTCACTGGTGGAAATGGTGTGTGTGTGTGGGGGGGGAAGCTTCAGAGCCACAGAAGAGAGCATAGCAACAGGGGTGCAGAGGGCAAAGTGGAGAGATTCTCACACAGATGATGGATGCCAACCAGCATTCAACAACCTGAGATGCTTGTCTGCTCACCTTTCAGGGAGGGTGGGGGCTAGGAGCTAAAGGCTCGGGTTTCAGAGGTCAAGACCCCAGGGACAGGACTGATGCTGGCTGCATGAAGACAGCCTGAAGGGGGCTAGTGTCCCACAGCTAGCCAGGAGGGAGTTAGGGAAAGTATCTGAACCTGCCTAAGAGGCAAGAGACCAATGTTTCCAGGTGCACAAGGAAAGGGGATTCCTGCTCCATGTATCCATGGAAGGCAGAGCACCACCTAAGCAAGCTCCAGAGACAGGCACAAGCCACAGCTATCAGCTTGGACCCCAGTGATGGGCATGAAATGCTAATGCTGCTGCGACTGCCACCAAGAATCCTGTGTGCAAGCACAGATCATTACCCACACTCCCCTGGGATCCTGTGCAGCCTGCCACCGGGAGAACACACAACGCTCCCCAGGCTGTTGCAACGTCATGCCAGCCTCTGCTGTTGCAGGCTCACCCCGCATTGCAATTATGACTACCGTATCCCTCCCTCTCCCTGGCCTGAGTGAGCAAGTTACCCCTAATCAGTCGCTGCTTTAACCCCATCCTGTCTGGAAAGGAACAGTTGCCTGAGGGCAGCCTACATGCACAGGCGGTCCAAAACAAAAGCTGAATCCCAGGAGCTGTGAAAACGAAGAAGAGAAAGGGAAATTTCTCTGTGTGGCTTCAGGAACAGTGGATTAAATTCCACACTCAACTTGATGAACCCTGCATCTGTGGAATACCTGAATAGACAACAAATGTTCCTGAAATTGAGACGGTGGACTTTGGGAGCAAATGTAGATTTGGGTTTGCTTTCTACATTGAATTTATTTCTGGTTTTTATGTTTTTACTAGTTTAGTTTTTAGAGCTTGTTAACATTGGTGAATTTGTTTATTGGATTGGTTGCTCTCTTCATTTTTGTTTTATTTTAATATTTTTATTAAATTTTTTTTAATCCTTTTTTCTCTTTCTTGAGTGTGTATGTGTGTGTTTCTTTGTGTGAGCTTGTCTGTTTAGTTTTGCTTTTCCCATTAGGTTTGGGGTTCTATCTGTTCAGGTTTTTTGTTTTTGGTTTTTTTTTCCTTTTTTTTTCTTCCAAACTGTGAGGCTGGCACAGTCTTGGTGCTCTGGCTGGGTGTCAGGTCTGAGCCTCCAGGTGGGAGAGCTGGTCCAGGACATTTGCCCACCAGAGACCTCCTGGCCCCACATAATATCAATTGGTGAGAGCTCTCCCAGAGATCTCTGTATCAATGGTAAGACCCAGCTCCACCCAATGGCAAGCAAGCTCCACTGATGCATGCCCCATGACAAACAACTAGCAAGACAGGACCACAAACCCGTCTGTTAGCAGAGAGGCTGCATAAAATCATACTAAGTTCAGAGACATCCCAAAACACACCACCAGATGTGGCCCTGCCCATCAGAACACAGGCACTGGTCCCCTCCACCACAAAGCATACACAAGCCACCGAAACAACCTCACCCATGGGGGGGCAGACACCAAAGGTGATGGTAAATATAAAGGTGCAGCCAGCAAAAAGGAGATCCCCAAACACAGTAAGTTAAACAAAATGAGAAGACAGAGAAATATACAACAGATGAAGGAGCAAGGTAAAAACCCACCAGACCTAACAAATGAAGAGGAAATAGGGAGTCTACCTGAAAAAGAATGCAGAATAATGATAGTAAAGATAATTCAAAATCTTGGAAATAGAATGGAGAAAATACAAGAAATGTTTAACAAGGACCTAGAAGAGCAAAACAGCAAACAAACCATGATGAACACCACAATAAATGAAATTAAAAATTCTCTGGGAGGAAGCATTAGCAGAATAACTGAGGCAGAAGAATGGATAAGTGAACTAGAAGATAAAATAGTGGAAATAACTATCACAGAGTAGAATAAAGAAAAAAAGAATGAAAAGAATTGAGGACAGTTTTAGAGTCCACTGGGACAACATTAAATGTACCAACATTCAAAGTATAGGGGTCCCAGAAGAAAAAGAGAAAAAGAAAGGGACTGGGAAAATATTTGAAGAGATTATAGTTGAAAACTTCCCTAACATGGGAAATGAAATAGTCAATCAAGTCCAGGAAGTGCAGAGAGTCCCATACAGGATAAATCCAAGGAGAAACAAGCCAAGACACATATTACTGAAACTATAAAAATTAAATACAAAGAAAAAATATTAAAAGCAGCAAGAGTAAAGCAACAAATAGAATACAAGGGAATGCACATAATGTTAATCTTTCAGCAGAAACTCTGCAAGCCTGAAGGGCTTACATATTGAAGGGCAGGACATATTTAAAGTGATGAAAGGGAAAAACCTACAACCAAGATTACTGTACTCAGCAAGGATCTCATCCAGATGTGAAAGAGAAATTAAAATCTTTACAGACAAACAAAAGAGAATTCAGCACCACCAAACCAGCATTACAACAAATGCTAAAGGAACTTCTCTAGGCAGGAAACACAAGAGAAGGAAATGACCTACAGGAACAAACCCCAAACAATTAAGAAAATGGTAATAGGAACATACATATTGATAACTACCTTAAATGTAAATGGATTAAATGTTCCAACCAAAAGACACAGACTGGCTGAATGGATACAAAAACAAGACCAATATACATGCTGTCTACAAGAGACCCATTTCACACCTAGGGACACATACAGACTGAAAGTGAAGACATGGAAAAAAATATTCCATACAAATGGAAATCAAAAAAAAGCTGGAGTAGCAATACTCATAGCAGACAAAGTAGACTTTAAAATAAAGACTATTACAAGAGACAAGAAGGACACTGCATAATGATTAAGGGATCATCCAAGAAGAAGATATGACAATTGTAAATACTTATGCACCCAACATAGGAGCAATTCAATACATAAGGCAAATGCTAACAGCCATAAAAGGGGAAATTGACACTAAAACAATAATAGTAGGGGACTAACAGCCCACTTTCACCAATGGAAAGATTCTCTAAAATGAAAATAAATAGGAAACACAAGCATTAAATGACACATTAGACCAGATGGACTTAATTGATATATATAGGACATTACATCCCAAAACAATAGAATACACTTTTTTCTCAAGTGTTCATGCAACATTCTCCAAGATAGATCATATCTTGGTTCAGAAATCTAGCCTCGCTAAATTTAAGAATATTTAAATCATATCCAGTAACTTTTCTGACCACAACGCTATGAGACTAGATGTCAATTACAGGAAAAAAAAACTGTAAAAATAAAGACACATGGAGGCTAAACAATATGCTGCCAAATAACCAAGAGCTCACTGAAGAAATCAAAGAGGAAATCAAAAGATATCTAGAAACAAATGACAATGAAAACACGAAAACCCAAAACCAATTAGATGCAGCAAAAGAAGTTCTAAGAGGGAAGTTTATAGCAATAAAATCCCACCTCAAGAAACAAGAAAAATCTCCAAAAAACAACCTAACTTTACACCTAAAGCAATCAGGAAAAGAAAAACAAAAACAAAAAAAACACCCAAATTTCACAGAAGGAAATAAATCATAAAGATCAGATCAGAAATAAATGAAAAAGAAATGAAGGAAACAATAGCAAAGATCAATAAAACTAAAAGGTCATTCTTTGAGAAGATAAACAAAATTGATAAATCATTAGCCCGACTCATCAAGAAAAAAAGGGAGAAGACTCAAATCAATAGAATTAGAAATGAAAAAGGAGAAGTAAGAACTGACACTGCAGAAATACAAAGGATCATGAGAGATTACTACAAGCAACTATATGCCAATAAAATGGACAACCTGGAAGAAATGGACAAATTCTTAGAAAAGCACAACCTTACCAGGAAGAAAAAGAAAATATAAACAGACTAATCACAAGCACTGAAATTGAAATTGTGATTAAAAATCTTCCAACAAACAAAAGCCCAGAACCAGATGGCTTCACAGGTGAATTCTATCAAACATTTAGAGAAGAGCTAACCCCTATCCTTCTCAAACTCTTCCAAAATATAGCAGCAGTAGGAACACTCCCAAACCCATTCTACAAGACCACAATTACCCTGATACCAAACTAGACAAAGATGTCACAAAAAAAGGAAACTACAGGCCAATATCACTGATGAACATATATGTGAAAATTCTCAACAAAATACTAGCAAACAGAATCCAACAGCACATTAAAAGGATCAAACACCATGATCAAGTGAGGTTTATACCAGGAATGCAAGGATTCTTCAATATACACAAAGCAATATGATACACCATATTAACAAATTGAAGAATAAAAACCATATGTTTATCTCAATTGATGCAGAAAAAGCTTTCGACAAAATTCAACACCCATTTATGACAAAAACTATCCAGAGAGTAGGCACAGAGGGAACCTACCTCAACATAATAAAGGCCATATGTGACAAACCCACAGACAACATCATTCTCAATGGTGAAATACTGAAAGCATTTCCACTAAGATCAGGATCAAGACAAGATTTCCCACTGTCACCACTGTTATTCAACATAGTTTTGGAAGCTTTAGCCACAGCAAGCAGAGAAGAAAAAGAAATGAAATGAATCCAAATCAGAAAAGAAGAAGTAAAACTGTCACTATTTGCAGATGACATGATGCTATACATAGAGATTCCTAAAGATGCTACCAGAAAACTACCAGAGCTAATCAATGAATTTGGTAGAGTAGCAGGATACAAAATTAATGCACAAAAATCACTTGCATTCCTATACACTAACAATGAAACACCAGAAAGAGAAATTAAGGAAACAATCCCATTCACCATTGCAATAAGAAGAATAAAATACCTAGGGATAAACCTACCTGAGGAGACAAAAGACCTGCATGCAGAAAACCATAAGACAATGATGAAAGAAATTAAAGATGATACAAGCAGATGGAGAGATATATTATGTTCTTGGATTGGAAGAATTAACATTGTGAAAATGACTATATTACCCAAAACAATCTACAGATTCAATGCAATCCCTATTGAACTATCAATGGCATTTTCCACAAAACTAGAACAAAAAATGCACAATTTATATGGAAACACAAAAGACCCCAGATAGCCAAAGCAGTCTTGAGAAAGAAAAAGGGAGCTGGAGGAATCAGGCTCCCTGGCTTCAGACTAGATGACAAAGCTACAGTAATCAAGACAGTATGGTACTAGCACAAAAACAGAAAAATAGATCAATGGAACAGGATATAAAGCCCAGAGATAAACCCACACATATATGGTTACCTTATCTTTGATAAAGGAGACAAGACTATACAATGGAGAAAAGACAGCCTCTTCAACAAGTGGTGCTGGGAAAACTGGACAGCTACATGTAAAACAATGAAATTAGAACACTTCCTTACACAAAAATAAACTCAAAATGGATTAAGGACCTAAAAGTAAGGCCAGACACTATAAAACTCTTAGAGGAAAACATAGGCAGAACACTGTATGACATGAATCACAGCAAGATCCTTTTTGAGCCATCTCCTAGAGAAATGGAAATAAAGACAAAAATAAACAAATGGGACCTAATGCAATTTAAAAACTTTTGCACAGCAAAAGAAACCATCAATAAGATGAAAATACAACCCTCAGAATGGCACAAAATATTTGCAAAGCAAGCCACTGACAAAGGATTAATCTCCAAAATATACAAACAACTCATGCAGCTCAATATCAAAAAAACAAACAACCCAATCAAAAAATGGGCAGAAGACCTAAACAGCCATTTCTCCACAGAAGACATACAGATTGCCAACAAACACATGAAAGGATGCTCGACATCACTAATCATTAGTGAAGTGCAAATCAAAGGCACAATGAGTTATCACCTCACACCAGTCAGAATGGCCATCATCAAACAATCTACAAACAATAAATGCTGGAGAGGGTGTGGAGAAAAGGGAACCCTCTTGTACTGTTAGTGGGAATATAAATTTATACAACCACTACAGAACAGTATGGAGGTTCCTTAAAAACTAATAATAGAACTAGCATATGACACCACAATCCCACTACTGGGCATGTACCCTGAGAAAACCATAATTCAAAAGGAGACATGTACCACAATGTTCATTGCAGCCCTATTTACAATAGCCAGGACAGGGAAGCAACCTAAGTGTTTATTGACAGATGAATGGATAAAGAAGATATGGCACATATATACAATGGAATATTACTGAGCCATAAAAAGAAATGAAATTTAGTTGTTTGTAGTGAGGTGGATAGATCTAGTCTGTCTTACAGGGTCAAGTAAGTCAGAAAGAGAAAAACAACTACTGTATGCTAACACATATACATGGAAACTAAAAAGGAACTGGTTCTCATGAAACTAAGGGCAGGACAGGAGTAAAGATGCAGACATAGAGAATGGACTTGAGGACGTGGGGAGGGGGAAGGGTAAGCTGGGAGGAAGTGAGAGAGTAGCATTCACATATATACACTACCAAATGTAAAATAGATAGCTCGTGGGAAACAGCCGCATAGCACAGGGAGATCAACTCAGTGCTTTGTGACCACCTACAGGGGTGGGATAGGGAGGGTGAGAGCGAGGCACAAGAGGGTGGGGATATATGTATACATATAGCTGATCCACTTTGTTATACAGCAGAAACTAACACAGCATTGTAAAACAATTATATTCCAATAGATATGTTAAAAAATAAATAAAAGGAATAGCTTATATAATTGTAGGTCTTGAAATGACAGTGAAAGCATTCCTGGCCTTTTTCCTCAAAGGGCCTTTAGTGTCATCCCAATCTGAGTGGTTTGAAAATTTTTGTAGAATGTTCTCTTTTCTCTTTATTTAATTTCTTTTGTTTTTCTAGCTTCCAGGTATCTTTAGGATTAGAGTAATGTAAGATATTTTATGGGATATATATATAATATTCTGTTGACCCTTGAACAACATAGGTTTGAACTGCACAGGTCCACTTATATGCAGACTTTTTTTTTCAATTGTAAATACTACAGTTACTACAGGATCTGTGAAGGCAGACCCACAGATCTGGAAGAACTTCGGTTATGGAGGAACTGCTTATACAGAGGGCCAACTGTAAGTTATATACATGGATTCTCGACCTCATGGAGGGGTGGTATCCCTAACCCCTGAATTGTTCAAGGGTCAACTGTATATACACTTTTTAAATTATTCGGTTTTCTTTCTTTTTTTTTTTTTTTCTTTTTAGAGATTGAAGAGGTGGGAGGAGTAAGCTAATTCTAGGGTTAAGTCAAAAATTAACTGGTCTTAAATCTTTCTCTTTGGTACATTAAAATGCAATGGAATCAGTAACAGAAAATGAATATAATCCCTTCAAATCACTTTTCGTGGAGTAATGTTGGGGGCCCTATGGACATTTACAACCAGTGAACATAGCAGTGTCAGTTTTAAAGAATTCAGCATGAACCTAGATCATGCTTGTTTCAGAGTATTTGTGTAAAATTTAGGTCATTCAAACCTGGATAATCATTATAAGATCACCTGTTTGATTATTTGTCAGGCATTATTAGCTATGACCTCCAAATGTTTTTTGTTATTTTGTTTTACTTGTTCGTAATAGCTTTGAAGTTCAGATAAAACTGAAATAAGGATGGAAAAGAAAATATAGGTTCTCTTTCATTGTTCTCCTCTGTCCAGTCCAATGTAGTTGTTTACAGCTCAGAAGACCATTGAGTCAGAGCATGGGCTTGGAAGGTAGGTTTGCCACTAGCTGCACCCAGGTGAATTTGCACAGGTGAATTAGTCAATCTGTGCCTCGTATAATTACACTAGCTATGACATAGGATTACTATGAAGATAAAATATGTTAATATTTCTCATACACTTAAAATGGTATCTGAGACATGGCAAGCAAATAGTAAATAATCCCTCTACTTCTATGGAGCTCTTTAGGAAATAACCAGTAGATTACTTGCTAACCATGGAAGAAAACTTCCTAGAATTAATAGGAAACCTTGGTACTTTTGATGAGTGGATGGTGCCCAGTCAAGCATCACATTTAAAAATAAAAATAAAACCAAACAATATGAGAAAATTGCCTAATTTTAAAACAAGAACCTCAATATAATCACATATATCAATATAAATACCTCAGAAACATCTCCCATGCCAAGCTGATACATGTTTACCTTGCAGAGTTTAAATAAATTGTATATTATTTAAGAGGATTTACATATTAATACTCTAGTTTCTTTTGCACTCGCAAGTCTAAATTTATATCTTTTTTCTTCTTGTTCTTTTTCTCAAAATGGAGTTTATTTGATCATTTAATAAATGGAAACTTTCAAAGGTCTCCTGCCTTTCTTCTATTACTTTAGAAATACTGGTTTGTTTTAATTTTTTAAACATTCCGTGTGATCTATGATATTCTCTCTTTCTCCCCATCACACCTTTCTCTCTCTCTTTCTCTTTCACCCTCTTGTCCCCTTCCAATTTTTCCCCACTTGTTTGGACACTTCTTCTTGCAAGAACTTAAGCAATATGTTTCCTGAAACCTTTCTAAATGTTGTCATTTTAACATTTTCCAGTGACAAAGGCAGAGTGCTCCGTTCTGGTCCCCACCATGAAAGGAAGGATTTGTACTACTCACTTTATTCTTCTGACAGGAATTTTATTAATTTAACACCAAATAAATGGCTTAGCTTTCCTTTTCTGTATCCACTCAAAGCCAAGCCGTATCTCCTATTTTCAACATTATGCACCCCTTCACAAACACTTCTTGTTCTGAGATTTAAATGTCCCATGTGCAGTGAGATCCCGACGGATTAGAGGAGTTTTTGACTTGTCAAGGGAAAACATTTGCACAATCTCACAGCAGAAGCCTAGGAAGGTGAACGTACATTTCCTCCAGTGGAGACTAAGGCCTCCTGAGAAGCAAAGCAATTCCAACTGTCCTCTGGACAGTGGGATGCTGGTCACCACACTAATGCAGTCAATACTTCACAGGGTCAAGGTAGAAAATCCTCGCTGAAATACAGCCTACTACTTGATATATATATATATATATATATATATATATATATATATATATATATGCATATATATGTAGCAATTTTACAAGGGACTGCTGTCTCTTATTCTTACAACCTCATGGATGCCTCTCTGTAAGAGCGGTTGAACACATCATTTCTATGCAGCCTGTCACTGCTGCCAGTTTTACTATTTCACTGTTGTACAAATTAACTATGAAGTACAAATAGAGACATAGCCACCACACAGGGTTCCTCTTCTTACATACATGGTACAATACAGGACACGGGCCTGAGTTATAATCCTAACATAAGTGAAAAAGCACTATTTTGAATCTTATTACCAAGAGAAATCATCAATAAAATTAACCTTGGACATTGAGGAGAACCAGTACCTAATGACGATAACCTATGCTAAGGGGTTTAGCCCAGGGGATGTGAGCTACCTATGTAGCTTTTATATGTGTATATACATATATATATATATACATATATGTATATATATAGTTGTGTTGAAGTCCACAGCCACAGCATGTTCTGCTGACTCCAAGCAATGGTTCAGAAGGTTTTGAAAACAGAATCCAAACATGCTTCTTTGGTAAAGGTTTCTTTTTAAAAAATTTTGTGTCATATGACTTGGGACAACCTGATTAAATTGTCTGTGATTTTGTTTGGTTCTTTGCATAATGTTACCCCTGTGATAACACTACACTCAACTGTTTTTTCTAAGAACTTGTAAAAGCAGTCTTGGATTGAAAAATTAAAAAGATAACTGAAGAAAGGACTTGTAAAGGCCTGAAAGAAAAAGCAGATGCAAGAAAGAAAGGGGCTTAAAAGAAGTGGCATGAAAACCAAAGTATTTTTCTTCCCAAGTCTTGTTTTGTTTTGTTTTGTTTTCAAATCTATAGTTGTCTTCAAGAGCTCAAGTATTAAGGATATTTCTGCAGAGGAATTGTTATTTGGAAATAAAGTGCCTGGGTACAATATTTGTATTTTGTTTTAAATATAAGAATACTACAGTGAAGGACCATCACAAAATGTTAAAGTGAAACTCTTGGTATATTTGAGGCAAAATGAATAATTTAAAATTCTTAAAATTCAAAGCAGTGACTAATGTTATGGCTGGAAAATAAAGATACCCTTGCTTTTTTTTTATTGTACTTGCAGAACAGCCAGTATTTAGCAACAGAGTGATTTCTTTGATGCTTTAATTTGGAGAACAGAAAGCTGCAAATCCTACTCTCTTCTCTGGCATTCAATATGGCAATTGCTATAACTAAATAATTTGTAGTAATTACTTTTTTCTTCAGATTGGCAACTAGTTTTAATAATGTCACAGATTCCACCTGTTGTTTAAGTATCATATAAACATAGCCTATATGTCTGTAATTAATAACAAGTTATGACATGGCTTACCTACTCTTTGCTACCTGCTTATTGCATAGTGATGTTGAAATGTAAGTTTTAAACTTAAAAATCATATCAATATTAATGAGTTCTTTGATAATATATACAAACTTGAAAGATAGGCAGACTTGAGGCAAATAATTGTATTTGCTAAACATTGGTTGTTTGGAACAGTGTGGGAACTAAAACTCTACCATTAAGTATGAAGTTTGGAGGGAACTAAAATGATACCAGATTGATAGCATCCTTTGACTCTGAATAAAAATCATAAATTATTTTTTTGAAGAATGAATGTAATATAGCAATTAAGATTTTTATCAGTTATGGTCAATAAAATAAGTTCATAATCAAATGTCAAAAACATATATAGAAACAGCAAGAGATTAGAATCTGAGGATATCAGACATTGGAATTATTAGATAATATAAAATATAAACAAAATGTGTGAAGTGCCAAGATGAAATCACAAAATGACAGATGAAAATATGCCTATAAAAAGCAATTCAAAAGGCAGATTTGGGATAAAACAAAATAGAAATTTAGAATTAAGAATATAATCACTGAATTGTAAAATGACTGAATGTCTTAGTGTAAATATTTTATACAATTGAATAGAGAATTTGTGAAATAGAAAATTTACAGAGAAATTCCAAAATGAAATACAGACAAAATGTGAGCATATAAAAGAAAGATTAAGGTATATTTAGGACAGAATGGAGATATCTAGCATATATCTAATTAGAGTTAAAGAAAGAGACATAGAAGAAATAGAAAATAAACAATATTCAATTATAGTTAAGAGTGTGCCAAAAGTTATGGAAAAAAAATCCATTCACAGATAAAGGCAGAAAAACATATATTGAGACATCAGAAACTAACTAACTCATTCCAACCTTAGGAATAGTATATTTTTGCAGAACAAAAAGTATAATGAAACAATCAAAATAGCATTTGAAATAAAAAGTCTCAAACTAAGGAGAAGAAACTAGGCTGAGAACTGACTGCTTATATAATTCTCTACTGTTTTATAGGGAAATGCTGACTTTTTAAAGAACAAATCATTTTAACTTTATAAAAATCTTCCCCCAAAATCAAAAAGAGAAATACTTTTTAAACGCATTTATTTATTTGAACTTTAATAATACAGATTATATAAAGAACTCTTATAAATCAATAAGAAAAAGATAAACAACCCAATATAAAAATGGGAAAACTATATAAATAGGCAATATTTATAAAACCTAAATAGTAAATAAAAATATGAAGACATGTTCACCCCCCCATAGTAGTCAGAAAATTAGTAACTAGTACTATTATGATCCACTATGTCATACCCACCAGACTGACAAATATTATAATTGAAAATATAATTTTTGGTGAGGATATGGGTTAATGAGAATCTTCATATGTTGCTAGAAGGGGTGTAAGTTAGTACAATCCTTTTGGAAAATAATTTGACATTGTATTTTAAGTATAAAAATTCTCATTCCCTACAACTCAACAATTCCACTTTGAGATCTACACCATAGAGAACCTTTATGCCTATGTACCACAAGACCTGTACAAGAACATTCATAATACTATTCCTCTTAATAGCAAAAACTTAAGACAACCCAAATGACTATCAACAGAATGGGAAAAAATTTGGAAGAATCACACAATGGAATTTTAGATTACAGTGAAAATAGATGAAACAGTTTTATGAAACCACATGAATGAATTTTTAAAATCTGCTGAGTGACATATCATCATACTATTTTTTAAAAGCAAAGAAATGGTAAACAGATTTCAGAAGGGTTCTACCTATGTTGGAAATGTAGAAGAGTGGGATCAAGTGGGATCACATACCCATTGAAGCCACACTATCAATGATGCTCTATTTTCTTTTTTTGCTTTATAACCTGCATTAGTATGTACCAAATGTTACATAATTAAAACTGTTTTAGAGTATTCATCAAAGCTGCACACAAGGATGAAAAGATAGTGATCTGATATAGAATAAATTCTTAACTACTGTACACACACAATGCATAAACTGTTAGATGTTGCTTCTGAACTGGTGATAAAAATAACTGCCATTCTGTATTTGTTTTGGGAAGGAAATTTCATCTGCAAGTACCAATAATAAAATTTTGCATTTGTATTGAGGTAGTGACTGAACATATTACTACCTTAAATGTTTTCTTCTGAGTGGACATCTTGGTGATTAGTACAGCCAAATTAATAAGAAAATTTAATTTAAGAAAGTGGAAGAATCTGTGATATTGTCAAAATGGGACATACTTTTCCAAGAGTCCCTTCTACCAGTATTTCAGAAGAGCAGAGTGAATGAGGGCTTTCAAAATGGCATGTTTTGGACTCTAGAATATTATAATTAATTTCTGTAAAAATGTGACTGAAAGCAACTTAATTCTAATTTAACTATAAGAAAAAGATAAACATAAATATTGTTTTATTCCAAACCTATTAACCTATGTTTTCATAAATGGAAAACTTTAACCATTATAAGAAGATGAGGCACCATAGACTTCTAATACTTTTGACTTTCTTATTTTTTATTTATAGATTTCCACAGTTCTTTAGAATAGGTTCCTTTTCAACGTCTTAGAGTTCTTATGTTTAACAAGGTCTCAGTTAAACCTCTGTTGATATTAATTATGATTTGAATTATGCCTGCTGCTATAAAATAGTCTTGGGCTTTTTCCTCAGTGGAGCCACTTTTCAGGCATCCTGGGTCTCTAACCCTGGTCCACAATTTAGCAATCAAGCTTCATTATTTAATAAGAAGCATGGTTTACCTGATCTCAGAGATGAGTATATTTTCTAAACATAAAACCCAAGAGATAGCCAATAATGGATAAGACAAAAATTTTACTACTTAAATATTAAAAGGAAGACGGAAAAAGAAAAGATAATCAATAGTTCCCGGTTTTGGCACTAAAACAAGTGACGTAAACATTCACTGCAAGAAACTAGATGAAAGCAAGATTTTAGGGGAAAGTCATTACTTCACTGGGGACAAACCAGAAGATGACATCTAGTACTCACAAGTGAACCCAAGCTGGAGATAAAACTCCAACAAGTATATAGCTGGTACAGGTATGGAAGAGATTTCCCAGGGAAAAGTTAAAATTGAGAAGGGGGTCTAAAGAGAATTGTGATGAGCACAGATAAGGAGTTAGTTTTAAAGGCTGGTTCCTTAGTCCCACAACACTAAGAGTTTGATTAGTTTGATTTAGTATGTCAGAGCTGAAACAGAGAAATTTGTATTTTCATAAAGCATTTGTTCTCTGTACTATCCTTAAAAGAGGCTAAACAGCAAGGAGGGCCTACTCTTTTGTTTCCTTGTGTTTTGTTTGTATATATGCATCATGTCTCACTTTCTTTCTATCTTTCTTTCCTTTTTCTTTTTTTTTTTAGGGGATCCTATCTTGGACTTTTTTGAAACATGATTTATGACACTTGGTAATGAAAAACATAAATGTGGCCACTTGCATAGAAGAGTTTACAATCTTCATTATAAGCCAACCAGAGACCTGAAATCAGAATCTTGCTCATTTGTACATTTGAAGTACTTTCTTCTTTTTCATTCTATATCTAGACCTTTACTTCTTTTTTAAAAATGTTTATTGAAATATCATTGACTTATAATGTTGCATTAGTTAAGGATGTACAGAAAAGTGATTCAGTTATATATATATATACATTTTTTTACATTCTCTTCCATTATAGGTTATTACAGGATATTGACTATAGTTCTTTGTGCTATACAGTATCTCCTTTTTGGTTATCTATTTTATATATAGTAGTCTGTATGTTTTAATCCCAAACTTCTAATTTATTCTTCCCTTGCTTTCCCTTTGGTAATCATAAGTTTATTTTCTATGTCTGTGGATCTATTTCTGTTTTGTAAATAAGTTCATTTATATCATATTTTTAGATACCACATATAAATGATATCATATGATATTTGTCTTTGCTTGTTTATTTCACTTAGTATGATAATCTCTAGGTCCATCCATTTGCTGCAAATGGACTTATTTCATTCTTTTTTATGGCTAAGTAATATTCCATTGTGTATATATACCACATCTTCTTTATCCATTCATCTGTCAATGGACACTTAGGTTGCTTCAATGTCTTGGTTATTGTAAATAGTGTTGCAATGAACATTGGGGTGCATGTATCCTTTTGGATTATGTTTTTCTCCTGATATATACCCAGGAGTGGGATTGCAGGTAGTTCTATTTTTAGTTTTTTAAGGAACCTCCATACTGTTTTCCATAGTGGCTGCACCAATTTACATTCCCACCAACAGTGTAAGAGGGTGCCCTTTCTCCACATCCTTTCCAGCATTTATTATTTGTAGACTTTTTTTTTTTGGTACGCAGGCCTCTCTCTCACTGCTGTGGCCTCTCCCATTGTGGAGCACAGGCTCCGGACATGCAGGCCTAGCAGCCATGGCTCACGGGCCCAGCCGCTCCGCGGCATGTGGGATCCTCCCGGACCGGGGCACAAACCCGTGTCCCTTGCATCGGCAGGTGGACTCTCAACCACTGCGCCACCAGGGAAGCCCATTTGTAGACTTTTTGATGAAGGCCAGTCTGACTGGTATGAGGTGATACCTCATTGTAGTTTCTCCCATTGTACAATGGGAGAAAATATTTGCAAACGCAACAACCAACAAGGATTAATCTCCAAAGTATACAAATAGCTCATACAGCTCAATATGAAAAAAAACCAATCAAAGAAGTGGCAGAAGGTCTAAATAGACATTTATCCAAAGAAGACATACAGATGGCCAAAAGGCATGAAAAGATTCTCAAAATCTCTAATTAGTAGAGAAATGCAAATTTCACTTTATTTCTAAAGTACTTCCAAATATCTTTATTACATGAATGAGGGAGTCTTGAATGAACATGACAACACACAACAGAATTTGCAAATATTTTCAACTATAAAAGAAGTTACTATGTGAAAGAAAATTATACCTAACTGTATATCTGAAAATAGCTAACTTAACTATATACTTGAAAATGGCTAATTTTAGTTCAGCATAACTACTCATAACTGCAAAATACAATACTGCAAAAAAAACCTAAATTTCATATACAGAAATTATTTCTCTGAGTTATGAGAATATTTCTCAATATTGTGGTGAGAAACATGTGCCCAGTTCATGAAGAGCAACTCTGTGGGTATCTACTCTAAACAAGATAATGCCAAAAATTTCTTACTGATGGTAACTTATTGAAGCTCTGGTTCAGTTAGCTTGAAATTTAAGTATTTTGAATGAATTGGTTTTACCAAGACAAATATTTCAATTAATAGAAAAACATGGTATTAGTAAGAGTTTAATCATTTCACATCATTACAAACTTGAGTTTTCTTATGGGAAAAAGATGTATATTCACGATTGTCATTCTTGTGCTGTTAATAACATGAAAGAAATAGAATGATGAGGTATAACAGGCATTGAATTCACAGACAAGTAATAAAAAGTCATGGTGAGAATAAAATATTAATAGGGACTAGAAGGAATATAGCTAGATTTTTCATTTTCCTAATAAAAGATTCTAAAATCTGGTGTATTTTTAAAAAGTCCTTGACTGAAGATTCAAAATTACAAAGGACACATTTTTTTCTTTTTTAACCTTGTTCCATAATAAGATGAAAACAAGGAGATACCTGATAAAAATAAGGAGCAGTAAATTCAGAACAAATTGAGGTAAATAATGCCTTATAAATGTGTATAGTCAACTTGTGAAATTCATTGACCGAAGAGGTCACTGAGTCAAATACTATGGTTGAATTTAAAAAACAGCTGGGTAATTTTATGACCACTAATAGCTTTGGGAGCTCTGCTTAGCAAGCAGAGATAATGATAAAGTGTAATCAAATCTCTTGTTTCAGGATGTAAGTTACCAACGGGGTGTTGTCCAATTCCATACCTTACTTTTGTCCTCTGGACATTTCTCATAAACACCCACCTTCAGGGAAGTACAACAATAGACATTGGTGTTGTTATTCAGCACTTTTATGCTGAAGTTTATAGATGGGTTGTGTGTTCTTTCACCTTCATCTGAAGTATCTGCCTCTGTAACATAGCAACAATGATAACTGGTTTGGGAAATAGCATGTTCCATAGTGATGATCAAGATAATCAATGGTTTATGATTTTGGCAGGTGCCTTACAATATTGCTCTTGTGATTCTTGAATTTATCAAATTAAAGTAGTTTGAAAGTTGGCAACCATTGCGTTTTTGGGGGATGAAACTTGATGGTGTCATTATGTATACCATTTTGTAAAGTGCTATTAGTGAAGTTACTGTCCCTTTAACACTTCATTCTAAATGTGTTGTATATTTTAAAACAGCATATCATTGAGTTTTAAAGTACGTTCCTCTTTAGAAATACTATTAATTGCATTTTGCTACCTCATCTTTATTCAGTGTCACAGCCTTATTAATTTTTTATTTATTTAAGGTCAAAATTCAAGTTTTATTGTTTGAATCAGTTTTTTCCAAAGCAGAAAACTTTGACAGAAAAACAAACCATCTATAATCTTAAAATCCAGAATAACTATTACTATTTGTATATAACTACACCTTTGCAAACACACAGTCATTTATATATATATTTTCTGTTGGCTATACAAAATTGGGAGTGTGTTATAATACTGTTCTGTAACTTATCTTTTTAATAACAATCATCATGAACAATTTACTATGAAATTAAATATTTCTGAAGGCTATATCATATACCTATGCTATAATTTATTTTACCAATTTCCTCTTTGGACATTTAGATTGGCTGCAATTTTTCACTATCATAACAGTAAAGACATTTGTGATTATTTTTTTATTGTTGGTTCAAAGTGAATGTGCATTACTTTTAAGGCTTTTGATTCATACTGCCAAGTTATTTTTCAGGAAAATTTTAACATTTTACTATCAGTTTATAAGGGTATAATTTCCTTGAACAATCAAGGGATTATATATGTATACATGTTTAATCTTTACTAGTATGATTAGTAAAATAGTAAGAAAAAGGGGTGGAACTCATTAATACTTATTTTTTTTCATCTTTGATAGCATAGTTTGAACGTGAGTTCATAAGTTTATTGATCATTTGTATTTCTTCTTTTGTGAATCACCAGATCAAGTTTCTTTGCAATTTTTAAAATTTGGATGTTTAACATTTTCCCTTCTATTTGAACATCCTGTTGTTATTAAGGATATTAATAATTTGTCTGCATATATTTCCCAGTTTGTTGCTTACTTCTAATTTTATTTATGACATATTCAACATGCAGAAATTTTATATTTTTCTGTTGTCAGTTTCATCAACTTTTATCATTTTTGCATAAGAATATATACTCATTCTGATAATATTTACCTCTACTTTCCTCTAGTATTTTATGGTTTCATTTTTCATATTTAATTTCTTAAAAGAGTGATGCTAAATTTGCCCCAGTTTTATGTAGAATAATCTGAACCTGATTTTTTCCTTCAATAGCAAATATTTCCAGGTCAATTAATAAAGTATCCTTTTTTTTTTTTTTTTTTTTTTTTTTTTTTTTTTTTTCTTTTTGCGGTATGCGGGCCTCTCACTGCTGTGGCCTCTCCCGTTGCGGAGCACAGGCTCCGGACGCGCAGGCCCAGCTGCCATGGCTCACGGGCCCAGCCACTCCGCGGCATATGGGATCCTCCCAGACCGGGGCACGAACCCGTATCCCCTGCATCGGCAGGCGGACTCTCAACCACTGCGCCACCAGGGAGGCCCAAAGTATCCTTTTTTTGCCCACTGATTTAAAAATCATATCTTCACTGTATATCAAATTGATGTCAATAGTTAAATGAATTTATGAGGTTTCTATTGATTTTAATAATTATTCCTACATTCACATTATTTAATTTTATACTATATTTAAATATTTGAGCATAAAACTATTTTCTAATTTTTTTCCCTAAAATGTTTGGATTAATGTTATTTGTTTTCTGATGACATTTTAAATAATTTTATTTTAAAGAATTAAATAAATAAATTTAAATTTTTATTTTAATTTTCCTTAAAAATACATCTTGCTTATTTTTCAGTACACACATTAAGATAGCTTTCCATTTATTTTATTATTTTATTTTATAAAATTTAGTAAATTATGTAGCTGTATCATATTGTTTATGTACATTTTTGTATTTATTACTGGAAAATTTATATGTTTGCATTTACTGTAAATAAAATATTCTTTCTACTATATTTTCTAATTGGATATTGGTGGTATATAGAGAACCTCTTGATTTTGGTTTTGTTGTTTTGCTTTATTGATTTATTGATATCAATTTCATTGATTTCTGCTCTAATTTTTATTATTTATTTTCTCCTACTTATTTTGCTCTATTTTTCCCCTAGTTTTCTAAGGTGGAAGTTTAAATTAATTGGTTTTAGGTCTTTCTTCTTTCTAATATATGTACTCAAGGCTAATATTTTCCTCTAAGTACTGTTTTCACTGTATCCCACCCATTTTGATAGTTTTATTTTCATTTTTATTTAGTTTGAAATATTTTAAATTTTTCTTGAGACTTCTGCTTTGACCCATGTTTTATTTAGAAGTGTATTGTTTAATCTCCTCATATTTTAAGATTTTCCAGCTATTAATGATTTCTAGTTTAGTTCCATTCAAGTCTGAGAGTGTACATTGTATAATTTCTAGTCTTTTTAAAAAATTTATTTTTAATGTATTTTTGGCTGCATTGGGTCTTCGTGGCAGCGTGCAGCCTTTCTCTAGTTGCAGCGAGGGGCGGCTACCCTTCGTTGTGGTGCGTGGGCTTCTCATTGTGGTGGCTCCTCTTGTGGCAGAGCACAGGCTCTAGGCATGCAGGCTTCAGTAGTTGTGGCATGCAGGTTCAGTAGTTGTGGCTCATGGGCTCTAGAGCGCAGGCTCAGTAGTTGTGGTGCACAGGCTTAGTTGCTCTGCAGCATGTGGAATCTTCCCGGGCCAGGGCTCAAACGCATTAGCAGGCGGATTCTTAACCACTGTGCCACTGGGGAAGCCCTAATTTCTAGTCTTTTAAATTTGTTAAGGTGTGTTTTATGGTCCAATGAAATATATATTTTTAAATTCCCCTTGGAATGTTCATAACTTTCCTTTTTCTTCAAATTTTCTTTCTTTCATTTTTACTTATTTCTCTTTATTTTCTTCTTACCTACCTTTGTATTTATTTATTTATTTGACAAGTCTAACCATTTTTAAAAGCCATCTCTAAATGATGGATTTTGTTTCTAAATATCCTAATATTTAACAGTTACTTAAGTCTGGGGCTAAAAGATGTGTTTTATTCCAAATTCCTTCATAAACTAAAGTTATATTGCTTTAGTTCTTCCTTAATTTACTGGAGGACCTTGAGCAGATTTAAATTCCATTTTCATAGTATTGTGGCTTTTGTCCTAAAATACTGATAGATTTTATTCAAGGAATGGATGAAGATTTAGATCAATCAATGAGGATTCTATTATTTTATGTCAGATTTTATGGTACTTTATGAATTCCATACTCATTTCTTGGAGTCAAAATGAGCCAGGTCATAAAAACACTTGATGGGCACTTAGCTATGTTTTTGTGCAGAAGTGAAGGTTTCCCCACCATTCATGAGAGTTCTAGCCTTTAACATGACCATCAGTATGTATGTCTGGGAGCTTCAGTAACACGTGGGTATGCAAAGACTGCACTCCTTACACCGTTCTTCAGGGAACCTCTTACCTGTGAGAGACATTCATTTGGGAACTTTGGGTTCACACTGGATGTATAAAGTCAATTAAAGGCACCATTTCTCTGGCAGAAATTGAATTATCTAGTTTGGTAAAAGAATGGAAGGCTCTTTTCCTCTCTGTCTGCAACATACACACATGCAAGTTCTCAATATGAGGAAAATTATCGTTGCTTAGTAAATGTTAATCACGCCATAGATGTGCATAAGAAACAAAGTTAATATAGCTATTATCTATTTTAGAGTTGAAGTGCCCGAGGCAAAAAAAAAAAATAAAATGGATGCCACTTCCTATCTGTCCCTCATTAAATAAGATAATATTATTCACACTGAAAGTCCCTTTATCATTTCTATCTGAAATTTCCTCGGATTTCCTAGAACAAAAATAAGTTAACTTCTGTTTTCTTCTATAGAGAGTTTCCAGAGAGCTATCATGAGGAACCATAGTGAAAATATGAAGCAATCCAGTTGAACTATATCTAATATAGGTCTACCCCAAGGATCCAATTTCTAGTTTCTTGATAATCTTTGGTGGGGGGAGAATTATTTGAAACTCTGCACTATGTATTTTATCAATTTTCTGATATATATTACATCAATAAAAAATTGAAATTGTTTCTCCTGAAGCAAAAGTTAATTTTCACTTTAAGGTGAAAAGTACACACTAAGGTTGAGTGATAATAACATACTCTTTGTGTGCATGCTATGTTCCAGGCACTGTGATGATTACTGTCCATGTTTTAAGTCATTTAATCATCACAGAACCCCTATTATAGGTACTAATACATCTAGGAATAATTGAGGAGGTAGGTAGACTGTAGCCATATGGATCCTGCATATTTAACAAACATGCAATGAATAATACACAGTTAAAAATAAAAATAGACTCACCTGGTCTTTCAAACAGTTAGCAGAGAAGAAATAAGAAACAACTTCTTGATTCCACATCATAGTTATGTTGGGATGATTTAAAATCAGAACTTAAAAGGTACTCGGAGATTAAGTAATAATATTGGGTGGGATAGTTTTACTAATATCTGTACATGTATGTACGTTCTGGGAAGTAATTACCTTTCCTCCAGCACTGTCAAAACTATGGGATTTTTCTGTAGGAAACATGTAGTTTCTCTCACTGTGGGTGAGAAAGAGAGAGATTTTGGATTGGTAAATTAAGGCACAGGAACCAAGCAGAACCAGGATAGTAACCTTTGGGAGTCATGCTGTGAAAGGGCCATTGGTGCCTGTGGAACACACAGCCTTGGTGCAGAAGTGGCAGCAGAAGAAAGCATCGCAATGAGCACATTGAACCTACATGCAGCATTGTAATGAAGAAACCCCATGAAATGAGAGATGACCAAAAGGCTATTTGTGCAAAGAATAGCAGGAGCAGTGCCTGGATTGGCCTAAAAGGGTGAGACAGTTGGAAAGAGGAATGGCAAAAGAATTTTAAAAATAGTATTTAAAATAAGGAAAAGAGAGATGACTGCATAAAGACTTAGTGACAAAGCCATAAAACTAGAATCCAGAGCATGTGCAGTGATCATAGCTGATACTTAGCTCTTAATACATGCAAGGCACTGTGCTAAAGACTCCATATAGATTACCTTATTTTGCTCTGTGAAATAGGTACTATTAGTGGTCAAATAAGGCAGACAATGCACACAGTGGTAATCTGCCCAATGCCAAACTCCTTGTAAGGAGATTAGCCCTAGAATCAAATCTGGCAGAGACCATATTTGTAACTAGTAGGCATCAACTGCATTACACACACAGTAAGAGGAGGGAAAAAGCAGAAGAGAATAGCATGAAACTTATCATGACAGTAAGACAGCCAGGACCCTGTCTACCTCTAACTAAGGAACACTTGTCAACTCCTTCTTGTCGTTACTCACTCATAACAATCCTTTTCCAAAAAGAGTGAAAGTGGCTCTTAGTTTGATGTCAGGAGGGGCAACAATAAACCCATATAGAATTTCATTATTGATAATGCTCTCCATACAGTAAATTTAATGATTTAATTATTGGATGTGACTTAGGCAAATACTCTTTATTGCACGTCCAAGTTTGAGAAGCCTATGCTAAAAAAGTTTATTCAAGAAGTCCAGGTAGAAAAGAATGTGGCCCTAGAAATGGAGCCCATAGAAGGATATGCAGCCTCTTGTTTACCTGCTCCCCAGCCCGCAGCCTCCCTAACACAGGAAGAATAAGAGCAGTTAGGTTCAGACAATTAAAGCCACGTAGCAGAGTTGTGTCAGTCAGATATTTGAAGTCCACAGATCAGATCAGCATTTTTCTGGTACCCAGAAATTATGAAAGCCGTCATTTAAATCATGGAATTTATAACCACTAAACAAATAGCCCAAATTGGGTGAAAGGTTTGCTAACTCATGTCATCTCTCTAGGAAGATCAAACTATTAAAAACTTACCAATCAGATATATATTATATATATATATAATGAAACTAACACAACATTGTAAATTAACTATACATCAATTTTAAAAAAACTTACCGATCAGGAAGAGCTTTACAGACATAAATGTTCCCCATAAGTAAGAAAAATTATCTGTTTTCACTGTATTTCCTGGCTCAAAATTATATTAAATTACGTACAAAATGTTAGTTCCATTTAAGTGATGATTCCCCCATTTTGAATTTAAGCAAACAAAGGGTTTTTTTGTTTGTTTTTTGTTTCCTTTTTTGGGGGAGGGGATTATTTTTCCTTTTTCTCTGATTTACCTTGTTCATTTTAGCATAGTAAATAAAAGTCTCTAAGATTTTTAGGTTGTGTTTGAAGAAGAAAAGGTTTTTTTGGTTTTTTGTTTGTTTGTTTTAATATCTGAAGTGAAAGGAGGAATGGATATCCCACTATTAACTTTTCACAGGAAATGACCAGTTTAGTGATACACTTTCTCCATTCACTCATGAAAAGTTTATTGAGGGCTTTTTATTTGCTAGACCTTGGAGATACAGATGTAAGTAAGGCAAACATATTCTCTTCACTCATTGAGTTTAGGTTTTAACCAGGGAAATATATCTTAAGCAAGTGTGTACACATATTAATGATTTTTATATCACTTGTAGTGCATATCATAAAGGAGAAGAATAGTATGTTTCTAGCAATGGAGACTGATCTAGACTGACCAGTGGAGTGGAGTATAAGTTAGACAAGGCTTCCTAAAGAAGAAACTGTTAATGTAAAATAATGGAGGAAAAGTAAGTGCAGAAAAGGAAAGAGCACAGGCAAAGTCTACGAAGGCCGGCAGGAAGTCGAAGAGGTAAACCTGCTGAAGTGGAAAACAGGAGAAAGTGCTGGTGGAGGAGACTGGTGGACAGACAGCATCATACAGTAGTGACTTAGAGTGACCAGTAATCCCAAAGTAGAAAAGGAGTTGAGTTTTGACTTAAAGACCCCTGTTGGCAACAGTGATCTTAAAAGCATAAGTCCTGTATTGTTAATAATTGATTAATTAAAGAAAAATTTATTCCCTTCCTAGCCCCACTTCCATTTTGCTGGTAATCAAACCAGTGACGAACTTGGAAAAGAAAAAAAATTTAGTTGCTAAATGTATTGTGTTTTTGGAGGAATCAATTTATACAAAGTACTTGAAGAAACCTTGAAAGTGGTACACTTTTTGTGCAGTAGAGTTGTAGATATATTTCTTATAGCAAAGAGGATTAAAATTAAAGGCCTAAAACCTGAAAT
Source organism: Mesoplodon mirus (assembly GCF_964341445.2). Taxonomy (NCBI): domain Eukaryota; kingdom Metazoa; phylum Chordata; class Mammalia; order Artiodactyla; family Ziphiidae; genus Mesoplodon; species Mesoplodon mirus. The sequence continues at coordinate 158,766,672 of NC_138977.1, forward strand.
GAGGACACTTACCAGAATGCCAGTTGCTTAGGTTTAGAAATAGTACCACTAAGTGCAGAGCAGCTTGAAGAAATGCAATTACTTAAATTAGGATGCACCAGTAGACATTAAGATTTTAGTATTTTTTTTCCTATTAAATAATGTTTAAGGGGCTTCCCTGGTGGCGCAGTGGTTGAGAGTCCGCCTGCCGATGCAGGGGACATGGTTTCGTGCCCCAGTCCGGGAGGATCCCACATGCTGCAGAGTGGCTGGGCCCGTGAGCCATGGCTGCTGAGCCTGTGCGTCCGGAGGAGACTGTGCTCCTCAACGGGAGAGGCCACAGCAGTGAGATGCCCGCGTACGGCAAAAAAAAAAAAAAAAAAGTTTAAGTGATGAAGGTAGAATATGAGTCTTACCACAAAACTAGCTTTAACTTGACTTTCATCCTGAGAGCATAACAGCCAATTGCACTAATCTGTCCTGCCAAACAAAATGTGCTTGAGTTTTTATTCCATCATAGTTAGATATTGTTCCAAGAAAATCCAGAAGTTCTCTAAGCTGGCACTGAGCAAGACAAGGAACATATAAAAACAATGATTCACTCAAAAAAAACATGTTGAAAACCTATCATGTATTGACACTTCTAGTTGGTATGGAAGACAGGTAAAAGACACAGTTTCTAACTCCAAGACATTTTGGGAGGACTTACATTTCCTATATGTAAAATATAAGGGATGGCAGGTTATAACAGATGCCATGTAAAAATGCTATACTACAGCAGAAGAGGGAACACTCAACTGAGATGGAAAATGACATAAGCCTCATAGAGAAGGTAGCATTTGGATTCCTGTAAAGAATGAACTGAAATATTAATAATAAAGTCAAAACAATACAACAGAAGCTGTCTTTGTTGACTGTCATGTCCTAAGTGCTTTACATATATTTTCTCATTTATTCCTCACAAGAATTTTTTGAAATAGCATTGTTATCCCCGTTTTACTGATGAAGAAACTGAGGGCAGAGAGACAAAGCAATCTGCCTTAGGTCATAACCAGCACATTTGAATTCAAGCATGTCTTGCAATAAAGCTTGCCTCATTATTTATTTTGCATCTCAGGTGGAGGGTCCAGCAAGGAATAAAGATATAAAAAGTCAAAGCATATTCTGAAATACCAGGTGTCCTATTTGTCAATGGAGCATATGGTTAAGAAAGCAAATCCTAAAAGACCAGGAGTCCTATTTGGCAATGCAGGGAATCTTACAGCAAGAAAAACAAGCTAAAGCTAAACTGTACAGGGCCTTGAATGTCAAGCTAGGGAATGTGAACTCTGATAGAGCATGGAGAAGATTTTACAAAATCTGATTAGAAGAGTGTTGAGATGAGCGCAGTATTTACCAGGATTAGTCTAGCTGTGGTAAGAAAGGTGTATTAGAGCAGAAAGGAAACAGAGAGTGAAGAGAACACTTCAGTAGCCCAAGAGAATGATATTCAGAGCCTGAGTCTGGGGTAGCAGCAGAGGAACAGAAAGAGAAAAACATATATATGAGAGACAGAAAAAAATAAAAGGAGAAATAGCAGTGAGAAGCTTTGAAAGGTTTTTAATTCAGGAACCCATCATTTTTTAATGTTTTGGGAGATATAAAAGGTCTCTAAGCAAAAAAGAAAAAGAAAAAAATTCTTCCAGGGCTTTTCCTTTCCATCTAAAGATTCTGTTTACAGAGTAGTCCACTTATTTGGGGGGGAGGGGGAAATGTCCACTGCTGTGCATGCTGGGCCTATGCTAGGCTACCTCATTATTGCTCCAGCCTTTGTGCCTTACATCTTCAGATGGATGGCTTTTTCCATCATATATCATCACCATGACAGCACAGGGATGATCTACTACAGCAAGCGCACGGTAACCCTGATGATGTGGATGGTAGTAATAACACAGTCTATTCAGGGAAGCAAAGGCAGTGTGTTTTTTTCTTAAAGGTGGAGAGGGGAAAATCGAACTAAAAAATTAAATACTGCCTTTTCAAAGATTCAGAATAACTACTGCAGTGTTGGCAAGAGGCAGTGTGGTAAGGCAGAGAGCATAGAGAAATAGAATGCTGTGGCTAATACTGAAATTCAATCTAGGAATCATAGATGTAGAAATCAATTTTAAGATTAAAAATTGAATTGGTAATTTTTGACCCACACTGTGACTGAATCATGTGGATCATGGATCTTAATTAGAGTTGTACGCCCATCAAGTAAAACTCTTGGGTGTGTATAATGAAAAAATAGCATTTAAGTGTTTTTTTTTTTAAATAAAAGACCGTAAATATGACTTGGAAAAATTATTTTTCTAAGAATTATCTTACTTTCAGTTTTATTTTTCAGACCATGTGAAAATTCCAAGTTCTGATTGATAAATTAAAATATTGTTGCAGCATACCAGTTAAATACTAGCCAGGAAAATTAATGATGTTGTAGGTCTCAATTTTTCCATTTGGAACATTGACAAAAGTCAGATTAATATTTTAGGGTAAAGGCTAGCCTCTTTAATTCAGTCTCCCTGCATATCTCCTAAACAGATTCAGTTTTTCCCTTAGCTAACATCTTGGATTACTTAATTTTCAGATTTACAGCTGTGGCTTGTAAAGAGTTTTTCTTCCCTCCCTTATACACAGATCGATTCTCCCTGGGTGCTGGTATCTTAATCATATAATCATTTGAGTTGGAAGGACCTATGCTGGGGCACTAATCTATCCCTGTGAATCACAGCAGGATTGATTTTATTATTGCTAAGTCATTCTTGATCAATGGGTATGGGGTTTCAGCCTTGAACCTCTCCAATGATGGCGATTCCACAGCCTCCCCTGGCAGCTGATGCCATTCCCAACTACTTATATTGTTATAAAGTTAGTACTTATATTTAACCTAAATTTTCCCTTGTGGAATTGAAGTCTATTACTTCTTGTTCTGTCCTCATTGACTAATGAGAATTGGTCCCTATCCTCTTTATAACATCCCTTAACGAATCTGCAGACAGTTATGTCTCCCCCTAGTCTTCTCCTCTCCAGACAGAACATGCCCACTTCCCTTAACCTGTCCACATAGGTCTTATTTTCCAAACCCTTTATCATCTTTGTGGCTCTCCTCTGAACTCTCTTTATTCTATGTCTCTTTTGAAATGTGATGCTACAACCTAAATGCAGTGTTTCACTGGGGGCCAAAACAAGAGAGGGAAGGGCAGAATAGCAGCTTTTTGCAGTGTATGACAATTTATTTTAGCTACTATAGTGCCATTCAGTAGAGCTAGTAGAAATGTAATGTATGTAAGTAGAAACTCACCAAAGTCCTGTTAATTACATAAGTTAAGATAGTGGCAAATCCATTGGTATTTGCTTGTATGGTCCTTTGAAGGGTTCAGTGATTGTAGAAGTATTGTTCCATGGTAGAAGCATCCATGAGATTCTCTGAACTTGGATTCTTCTTAATGTCTGACTGACCTCCACTCCCAACATCAGCAAAATAACAATAAACAAAAGTAACAAAATAAAACACTCAACAAATTAAAGTCCTAATTATCATTCACTTTTAGTCTATTTATTATTTCTGCCTTTGTTTACACATGATCAAAATCAAAAAAGAAACCATGCAAGGAAATGGACAAATATATATGTATATTTTTTTTAAAGGCAAAATAGTTTTAAGTTTTCCTTTTCTAGTTGGCTATTTATGCATCACTTAGATGCAGACTTATAACAATTTGCAGTGTAATACAGTGGTAACTTTTCCTTAAATGTCACTGCACAAAACAATACCAGAACTCACAGAATCCTAGAATGTTAAATCTGGATGATGTTTTAAAAATATTAAGTTTATTTTAAGTTTAATAAAAACTAAAACCCAGTGAGATTAAAGGATTGCTTAAGATCTACTCTTAAGATTGATTCATTATCTAATAATTTTTTTTAAGTGTAACTGTATACTTACTAAGTGCCAGTCAAGGAGCTTAGCATGTGAGATATAAAATCAAATATGAAGTATGTCTTATGCTACTTAGTTGAGGTTACAGGTCCAGAACCCATGTCTCTTGATTCTCATAGTTTATGTTGTGTGACAAAGCCTGCCTCACACTGGTCCAATGACATTCCATTCTTGTCAAAATCCTAGAGGATTAGATTGCCAAAGCTCAGCTTCCAAATAAAGATTTCCTCAATTCTATCTGAAGAGAATCTAGTAGGACTAGTACAAAAAGATAGTAGGACTTGAAGAGTTGTCAATGATCGTGCACTTCCACTATGACTGGAAGATAAAATCTCATTTTGGGGAACATAGTCGAGTCTTCCCACAGACTTAGGGCTGTGCTTTTAGAACCATGTGATTTAGCTCATGTCTCCATTGTCCAGTGTGCACTCTGTAGTTTACACTCAGAGGTCATCTCTCTTTCATTAGAAAGCTCTATATTTATTTAAATGAAGGAGGAATAAGAAGGAAAATTCATACTATAAAAATTAATGTGTATACACAACTTCCAGGTATCTTACTAAAATGCAGGTAATGATTGAGTAGGTCTGGGGTGGGGCTGAAATTCCACATTTCCACATTTCTGAAAAGTTTCTAGATGATAACTTGTCCTCAGGACACAGTTAAAATATAAAGGTTCTGAGAGAATTAATTTAAGATCTATGTTAGCTTGGCTGGATTTCAACTGGTGGAAATATCAATGTCCTGAGGAAAAGTAACTAGGACACAGAAACTTCCCAGGCCATGCAAAGGTAATCACACGATATCTTCTCTTGTTTAATATGCTATTTCAAAAAGTGGCTAAGTAAAATGTGGCTTTTCTATATCTGCCTTAAGAGAAAATTAAAATAGTTAAATATCCTTTCCTTATCTAAGGACAATAAGCAAGGCATAGCAGAATTTGTCTGATTTAATTATTGGCTTTTTAAGACATCATTAGGGTCATTTTTATATATCCCACATAGAGGCTATTCATTGATTTACATTAATTTCAATGTGTTAATTTCTAAATCAGATGAATCTTGCAATTCTTGTCACTGTCACTTTTAATTTTATTGGTTTCATCCATGTGAAAATCACTTCATGATTTTGTGCCATCTGTTATTCTGGATATTTTTACAAGGTTAAAAAAAAAAACAAAAAAACCCCCTAGGCAGTCAATTTGATCAAGTCAGTCAACAAAACCACTCAACTGGGTCAAAAAAAGATCAATATAATGGGTTATTTTGCTCAATTTCCAAGGCATTTTTTCTAAATTTACAAATTGGTTAGTTAAATGAGTTAGATTATCATCCATTCAGACACAACAGAATGTGCTGTTCTCTGGAGCAACATATTCATGTAAGGACTGGATAGAGTTCACCTAAAAAGACTTCTTAAAATGCTTGATTTCCTTCTCATTCACCCACTTATTCATATCGTAAAATGGTAGGATATCTATTGAGTAAGAGATTTATTTTAGTTTTAGTAATAGAAACTGCTATTTAAAAATTGTTCAGTGGAGATTTGAAGTTACTTTGGAAAATATCTTTTTATTATGGGAGAATCATTGGAATTGTAATGAGACAGTGTTTGACTTTACAAAGACCAAGGGCTTTGTAGACTAGGAAGATGGAATCCTGACAAGTCTCCTTACATAGCCCATCATTGGTATAGAGAAATATTTGCAGAAGACCTAAGGAGCTAAATGATAGAAAAGAACCTCTAATGCCTATTGTTCATTTCATGGGCTCTGTTGGATAGTATTTAAATTAATAATTATAGAAACAGTTTTTAAGACATAATCAAAATCTATGCAATAAACATACTTTAGTAATCCTGAAATTTCTTCCTAACCACCCAAAGAGAGTTTTAAGACTGGATTGAACTTCACATATTTCAGACTAATGTCCCAAAGACCATACACTCCTGAGGAGCAGGTTCCATGTCTTCCTTGCTTAATACAGTGTCGCAGTCTCAGTGCATGTAGACATACAAAATAAATAGTTGTTGAATGGATTATTAATTACATCACAATCTCTTTTGTCAATTTTATTGCCAACTGAAAGGTTCAGGCTTGCCACAGAAAGTATTTATGGTTCTGTTTTAATAGAGTAAGTCCAGAATATTGAGGGACCAAAGAGAGTAGATCCAGGATTTCTAGGACAACATTCTAAAAGTTGGAAAAGAACCAAATGCAGTTGGCATGCTAGGGAACTGGACAAATGGCTTTTTTTTCTTCTTCTTCAACATTAGGTATTATAAGAAACCTTGATTCATATTCTTAGATTCATCACAGATATAAAGAAGCCATTTTGGTACATATACCTTTTTCTCTCGTTGCCTTTACAAGATTGTTACCAGAATTACTGATGAGGAGGTAACTGTCAGGTGTGGTACTCAGTTGTTTTTCAGTCTCCACAGTGAACTTCCTTCCACCACCACTTTGGAGACAGTTGTACCTCCATCTACCAGACTAATCTTATCCCATACTTAACTTTGCTAGAAAATATTTTAGGCATCAGAATTAACACTATTACTGTTAGCATTAAGGCATTCTTGCTCTTTGCACCCAAAAGCTGTGAATCATCAGTCCTAATGATTCCACTTTTGCCTTGCTTTGAGACGTAATATAAATTTTTGTACCTCAGGCCATTTGTTTAAAATTTTCCTTAAATTCACATTTTTCTAATTACAGTCATAATACATGTTAATTATGTAAAACATAAAAAATATACAAATGTATAAGTAGAAGTTAAAATTTGCCTGTAATTCTAGTAATTGTGCCTGGAACTTTTCCCTTGTACTTAAATGTGTCTTGATAACTAGACTTATACTCCAGTCATGTTAAAAATGGGGAATTGCCTATTCTTAGTGACTGAGAATGGCTCTGTATTTAATCCAGTTCTTTGATCCCTAATCCCCATTAAAATAGCTCCCTGAAGTTGCCTGCTTGTGTCTCTGAATATAAACTGCTTTTAGATTCTCCATCTCCAGATTAAGTTTGTTTTATCTCTCAATTATTACAACTTCTTAAAATTGCCATCCTAGATTCCCACAGCATTCTAATCATGCTGCTTATTAACATATTCTTCTTCCTTCTGAGTAAGTGCCTTAATTTGAAGAAGAGATTGGAGTTTTGGATTAGCTACAAAACAGATTCTAAAGAATACAGGACTAACAGCTATATGGAGAAGCCACTACCCCTAGGGCTGATGCTGAGCACCCAACAAGGAACATATCTGCAAGAAGCAGGACACCAGGGCTGAGATCCAGACCTCCATGTAGAGGGTACAGCTGTGGTCTCCTAGAAGGTGGAGAAGTTAGTGAAGTGCTACATCTTCAGTATTTGCTGGAAAGCTACCCATGGGGAAGTTTCACACTTTAAAACTCATTGTGAAGCCACCTAAGTAGGTGCCAGTGGAAACCATCCATGGGGAGATACCAATGGGATTAAAACTCACTGGGAAACCACTCTCTCGGGTGATAGAAGTAGCTACCCACAGGGAGGTGAGGAAGCCTGCCAAGAATATCATACATCAGAGTGCCTACTAATGATGAAGCTTAACATCATGCCAGCTGGTGAGGGAGAAATGTTCCAATATCACAAGCAAGACAATGAAGTGTGGATTTGGAGTTAAGAGAAAATAGATTGGTAACTGAGACAATATTTAAATGCCAGACTCTCCCAATCTGTCCCTTTCTGCTGGCTATTTCTTAAGATATAAAAAAGATAACAGAATAACAAAAGGTAGAAATCTAGAACACCTAAGCAATATTAGATATTGTTATAAATCTAATACAATTTTATTGATCCAGTATTTTGTGGGTTTTTAGGGGCATGAATTGTTTTATATTTGCCTTACTTCTAGCTTTAGTTTATGTATCTTCTCTTATTTTCTTTTCTCTTTGAATGTTTTGATTTGTTAGGCTTTTAAATGCTTTCTTAAATACAAAAAGAATGAACTAAGTACATATCATGAATTATTTCAAATTAGATCTAAATGGATATGAAGTACTTTCAAATTAATGTTGAATATAATTTTTCTAAAATCTCCATAACATTTAATGTAAAAGTTAAGAAACCAATTTTCCACATATAATGTTGGTTGTATAGTCATTCATGTTCTTTTCAATTCAGAGTTTGAGGCTTTTTCTAAAGTTTGTAATAAATATGAGAAATAACAGTTTCATTTTTTTCAGAATGTAAACATTTCTTATGATTAATTAAGTACAGAAAAAAGCAGGAATCTGGGAATGATGGTGGTGGTACAAGACTAGATTTTTAATCTTTTTATGTATTCTCATAAGACCAGACAAAACAACTGTATAAGAAAACTGAAGCCCATGGACACAATTCTGTTCCCCGTTAGAATATTTAAAAAATCAAATGGAACTGTTGTTTCTGTACTAACAACAAGAACAAACTGAAGACAAAAATCATTTAGCTTTTTGTTTCGTTTTACCATAACTGAGCAGAGTAGGAAAAGAGTCTAAAATAACTACCTTCCAGAAGATGCAGAAAGCTGTCTTCCCTAGAAGAAAAGATACCCATAACTGCTTTCAGGCAGATAGAGGAAGGATTGCCTTAAAAGGGGGTAAGGAAAAACCAGCCACACTTTTAGCAGTTGTGTCCAGAACTTAATGTCAATGTGTAGCCTGTCTTGAAGGATTAGCCTCTAGAGGTGCCCGAGTAACAATGTCTGCATCTACAACTTCCCACAGGTCTTCACTGGATGAATAAAAGTTTAGTGAATTTAAGCCTGGGAAAAGGCAAGAGAGTTGAAATAAATTCCTTCCCTGCAATGTATTTCCCCATGTCCATGCATGGGACAGGTTAAGAGATGAAGGAAATCTCTCGGGGGCACACAGCACTGAGTAAAATGTGGTATAGCTCTGAAGGCTAGGGACTCATGAGGAGAGCTGAGAGAAATCCCTCTGAGGCCACCGAGCCTTCACCAAGGACATAAAAATGGCCCTCCAAAGGCTAGGGTTAGGGCAGCAGCGTGAAGACAGTTCTCCTAAATCAAATGAAAAAAGCCCAGGGGAGGTTGACAGGGAGCAAAGATAATTCCCCACTAGAGCAAAAAAAGCTGGTATGTAGGCTGTAATGCAGAGAAAGGTCTCCTACAAGTTTGAAAGTTAGCTACTGAGCCGTAAAGTATAAAGAGATAGGCAAAGTCTCATAAGTACTGAGATTCAAAGCTCTACTGAAAATAAAACCCTGATCCTACCCTCAAAATATTTGAACTGTGTGGTGAAGTGAATCTAACTACAGCTATAATAAAGCTCAGACCCAGCTCAATAGCAGCTTAGATTGACTCAGGCTTTGGCACTAGCAGCGTGTCAGGAAAACAGCCATGTCCTTTTCTGGAGTGTATATTATTTTCTTCATCCATTTTTTTTTACAGATACTGTCCAGCATAATATCACATTATAATACACATAATATCAAGTTATAATATAAGAATATATGAGGGGCTTCCCTGGTGGCGCAGTGGTTGAGAGTCCGCCTGCCGATGCAGGGGACACGGGTTCGTGCCCCGGTCTGGGAGGATCCCACATGCCGCGGAGCAGCTGGGCCCGTGAGCCATGGCCGCTGAGCGGGCCCGTCCAGAGCCTGTGCTCCGCAGTGGGAGAGGCCACAACAGTGAGAGGCCTGCATACCACAAAAAAAAAAAAAAGAATATATGACACATAATTAACAGAGAAGAAAGAGTTAATAGAAAGAGACCCAGAGATCTGCGAGTGTTGGGACAAATTGACAAGGACTTTACTATAACTAAGACATATATGTTAAAGGTTCTAGTGGAAAATTGGACAACATATCTGAATAGATGAGGAATTCCAGCAGATAAAGAGAAATCATGGTAAGAGGTGGAGAAAGAGTCCTGCTTCTGTCTTAGGGCGATGATCTCCTAAAAAAGCTGACCCTTCATGGATAACAATTATAACTTCTGTCAAGATACACATGTCAACTACTGGAGGGCTCTGGAAAGTGACCAAAGCATGTAGACTTTGGAAAAGAGTTGAAAATGGAGTAAGTGAAATGTACATAGTGAGTTATTTGTTTCTGTGGCTCTGCAGTTTGGGTGAGGACAGAGGGAAACAAAAATTCCAATAGAAAGTTCAGGGTATTTCTGTGTGGAAAATCTATGGGAAAATACCAGATAGTGGGGGAACACTGGAAAGGAGAAAGCCAAAAAAGGAAAGCCCAAATTCTGTGTATAAGCAATGTTCATTCTCAGACTGATGCCTAAAGCATGCTAGAGTGGGACAAACTGAAAGCATTCTTAACAGAGATATGAATCATCACCAAGAGAAGCATGACAGAATGTGAAGTTTAAGCCTAGACAAATTAATTGCCTGCTAAAATAAAAATATCAATAGCATCAATTATTCAAAGATTACTATAAAATCCAGAGTCAGTACAAAACCAACTAGTCATAATCAAGCTGCTGATCATCAATAACAAAGAATATACTTGAAAGCATCCAGAGAAAAATGACACATTACATATAGGGAGACAATGATTTGGGTAACTGAAAAGTTCTCATTAGATTTGTAAAGGCCAGAAATCAGTGGAAGAGCATCTTTGAAGTGCTGAAGAACTTTTAAGTCATTACCTGTATACGAGTGCAAAAAACTCTCACTATACCACTATGAGTTACAGAGGTGTTTGGCTTAGCATCTTATCTGCCTTGCATGCTAAGCTTCAGAATATAATAAATGTATTAAGATAAACTTTCACAATAATTGGAATCAGCTTTCCAACTTCTAATCTTGTGTCTGCACTTTTCCCCGCTCTCGTCCTATGAGACTTACTATCTACTGCTCACTTCTTTGTCCTTTTTTATTACCTGTCTTCCTGGATTTCTCATAAACCGTTGGCTCACCTCAAACTCACAGTTCTTTCTTTTCAAAATTTGTTCCCTTAATCCTTGGTTTCCTTGGTAGCACTCCAATGTCTTTGGAAAATTTTTAACTTATTTCAACCAATTTTTAAATTGTTCTCAATGAGGACATTGGACTTCATCATTCTTAGAACTGTTATAAAACATAAAATTTTATTGAATAAAATTTAAGAAAAACTAAATAAATGAAAATATAAGTATATACCATAATCACAGACTGAAGCATTCAATATTATAAAGATATCAGCTTTCCCCAAATTCATATTTAGATTTCTAAAATATACACAGAAGTTCAAAGGCTAAGATACTGTTGGAGAAATAGGAAAAGATCAAAGATATTTTAGCAAGTTTCAAGACAGGGCATAATATGAGCTATAGTTATGAAGATAGTATAGTATTTGGAACTAGGCCCATGAACTTAAATATTGACTATGAGCTCTCTTACATGTGTATGGAAACTTCATTTATGACAGACACTTTATTGCAAGATCAGTCAGAAAGGGGACTTTTCAGTAAATACTGCTGACAAAATTGAATATCTGTTTGCAAAATAATGAGATTGAAATCTTGCACCATACCATACATAAAAAGCAAGTCGAGGTGAATTATAGACCTAATATGAAAGTCAAAACTACTTAACTTTTAGAAAATGATATGAAATAATATCTTAATGACCTCTATCTTGGTATGTTTAATTAAAAAATGAACATGCAAAAAGTCCCAAATTAAGATTTTTTAATCAATATATACCATAATGAGAGATAAAAGGCAAGCTACAACTAGAAAATATTTAAGACACATACAAGGCTAACATCTACAAGTCTGTGAAAAAAGACAACTCAATGAAAAATTGGGCAAAATATTCCAGTAGATATATACAGAAGAGATTCAAATGCTTACTGAACATATGAAAAGGTATGTACTCAATCACATTAGAAATTCAGGAAATGCCAATTAAAACCACAAGTAGAATTTATTTCACATTTATGAGGATGGCACATAACCACACAACTCAAGCAGCCACATGGGGAAGTCAAGGCAGAGTGTGGACAGAGAGAGGCAGGACCCGGGACACACGCTTTCATCGGGGTCTGTGCAAGTGCTTTTGGGTTCCTGGGCTAAAGCCAGTTTGGTGAATTCAAACCAGAAAGAGCAAGATTTTGGTAAGTTTCACAGGGGTCCTACTTCAGGGGCACACAAGGAAAAGCCCTGGAAAGTAGGGGATAGAGCTTATCACAAGGGCAGTTGGCAGGTCATATCAGAAACTTGTATTTACTTATGACTCTTCAGGCTGTTATCTAGGGCATGTGCTCGTGGGAGCAGCTAGTGTCAGTTCAATGCCTCTGCAGTCTACTTGGCCACACAAAGTGGATGCCAAGGCAGCAATATTATGGAGTAGTTTAGCTAAACTCTCAACAGTCCATCCTGTGATGCCTTGGCATCAAGAATAGCAATCACTAGTGAAACAAATATGTTAAAGGACATAGGTATTGTCTTCTGAAGCCATTGTAAGGCGCATTTAACCAAAGCAATAATGATGATGCCTCTGATGAATAGACTCTACTGCTTGAAATCCTGTTCTCAGTCATTGTCCCCTGGCAGATGTCGAGAGCCATGGGAACAAATCAGGGACCTCAGAGAGTGCGAGGCAGGGTCATGGTGTACAATGGGGGTTATGAATAAGATGTGGGGAGGAGTGGAGGTGGCAATTCAGATATCTGCCATACCCATTAGCAGAGTGGACCCATATAACATCAGGCCATGGGGGGAGTAGACAGCACTCACCGACTGGTCATAGAGATGTGGCATCCCCTCATCCCAGCTTTATTAAAAGGGATAGTAAATAATTGCCTCCTTTGCTCCCAAACAAAATTCTGGAAAGCTCCCTGGTGAGAACATGTGCCCCAGGGAGACAGACCTTTTCGGGATGGCAGATTGATTTTATCTGTCCACTGCCGCCCTCTGCTGGAGCTGATAGGTATGCAACACTTTCCCTGGACTCCAGGTTGTCGCTCCTTCTAGTAATGCTGTTTCCCGTCATGTAATCTTTTTCTCAACCAGGTATGTACTCCTCCCCTTTGGCCATCAGCCGTTATAGACTCAAATCAAGATACCCATTTCACCTCCCAAGCAGTTCAATCCTGGGCTCTAGAACATGGAATCTTGTGGAATTTCCATCTGGCTTACTTGCCCCAAGCAATCGGATTTACAGAAAGGCACAATGGCTTACTCAAAGAAATGCTCCTCAAGCTTTTAAACAATAGATGGTTCCCTAAATGGGCAGAAGCTTTACCCCAGGCTGTAATACTGCTTAATTCCTGGTCCTCGGTCCTCCAATCCCCACACACCAACTAGTGGAATTCTCTAAAGATTCTCCTGTTAAAACTGACAGGGAGCCCCTTTGGCATTAGAGAAGTCATCATTCACATCTGCTCACCAGGTAAATGTTCCCCTTACTATTTTGATTTTTTGGTAGTCTCACCATCTTCCACATACTTGCAACCTGACTGAGGGCAGATTGAACAGTAATAGGCTCTCTTATAATAGAGAGCCCAAAGGGAAAAACCTTAACCAAATAGCTTTGACAGCATGATTATACAGATTTTACTGACCGAGACATGCTTTATAAATACTGTACCAATAGACACATCTGGCTTAATTTGTACTCCCTTTAAATTTTTACCTGCTTTGCTTTGTAGGCTGTATGAAATTCATTTGGGGGAATTTAGTGGAGTTACCGGAATTATGGTGACTTGGGCTCTTGTGTCCAAAGGAGCCAGAAATATCAGGTTATTGCTTTTGTCCTTCCAGAGTGGTAAATGGGCAATTGTCCTTGGGAGGTGGGATAAGCTCTGGGGAGTTGTGAATCCCTAGGGTAATACTCTAGGGGTCTTTTAAAAGGTTATGCATTTTGGGGTCCTTGGAAATATCGGCAAGTTGCCTTATTTCTGTGGTGGTGAGTAGTAGCTCAGATCCTGTACTAAATACTGACAACAGCCAGTCCACCCTTCTTCTCCTACTCTGTAAAGTCTTTAAAAATATCTTGACTCTAGGGCATCCCTGGTGGCACAGTGGTTGAGAGTCCGCCTGCCGATGCAGGGGACACGGGATCGTGCCCCGGTCCGGGAGGATCCCACATGCCGCGGAGTGGCTGGGCCCGTGAGCCATGGCCGCTGAGCCTGCGCGTCCAGAGCCTGTGCTCCGCAACGGGAGAGGCCACAACATTGAGAGGCCCGCGTAGCACGAAACAAAACAAAAAATACATATATCTTGACTCTTGAGATACATAAAGTTTTGAGTTTCAGTTTTTAACTCTCTATTATCCCCACTGATATGACCTTAAGATTTGTCACTGGAAAGACCTGCAGTGGACTTGTAGGTGGCCGTGTCCCCCTCCAGTGTGTACCAATTGACCTCACTGGAATTGGGATCAGCCTCCACTAATACAGTGATGGCAGGGTCATTAAGGCTGGCTCATGGAGCATGGAACCAATGTCTTGACGTGTTGGGCCTCTGCAGTGTAGAGCAGCTCCTGGGCTGCTTCTGTGGGCATCTTTCATTTAGGGAGGAAGCTAACTTCCCCACAAAAAGGATGCCAAAACAGCAATATTATGGAGTAAAATTAGCCAAGCTCTCAACAAGCCAAAATCTAACATTATCAAGTATCAATGAGAATGGGAAAATAGAAACACTTAAACATTGATGGAAGAAACATAAATTATAGAAGTCTTGGAAAAATCGTTTGTCATTATGTAATAAATTGAAAATCTGCCTATTCTATACTTAGACAATTCTCTCATAGATATGACTTGAAAATAATTCTGTCCCTGTTCTTCGGGATACATATACAAGATTATTCACATTAACATGTTTTAGAACAGAAAAAAGAAAACTGTAAAAAAGCCCACATATCTACCAACAGTGGGATGACTAAATCAATTATGGCATAGAGAATGCTATACAACAAAAATGACTGAGTCATAACTAAATGTACAACTTGGAAGTTTCTCACCCACAAGTTGAGTGAAACAGAAGATTACAAAAGGCAACAAAACTATGGTTACATTTACATGAATTTAAAACGTATATAAATAAAATTATCAGTAACTCTACAGAAATAACTATCACAAAAATCAAGATGGCAGTTAGCCTTTATGGGGATGGGAGAAAGGCAAAGGGATGCTTCTTGAGTCCTAGCAATTTTCTCTTTCTTGATGTGAGTATTGGTTAAATGAATGTCAGCTTAAAGTTTTACATACCTGTTATATGTATTTTATGTATGTATGATGTATTTCATACTAAAATATTTTTTAAAAGCTAAGGTACTTTTCCTTTGAATAAAATATTGCATGTTTAGTAATTTAGCCTAGAGTTTCACAAGAGTGGAAAATATATATACAAACATTGCAGTAGTTTTGTTAATGACAAACAATTGGAAACAATATCTATAGAAGTGTTATGTTAACTATTTCATGGTACAGCTGTATTTAGGTTGATATGAGAAGAGAAAGTTTATCTGTGCTGATATAGAAAGATTTCTAGATACAAAAAAATCATGGTGTAGAAACAAATAAGTGTGAAGATGTATTTGTGTATGGTGTGTTTCACTGCAGTTTTTCTGGAAAGATATATCATAATCTGCTTTTTCTTCTCTTCTTCTTTCTTCTCTCTGCCCTTGGAGGCTGGTCAATATAGATTAGATCAATGAACTTCCTTGCACTTTGGATTCTTATTGAATTTGATCAAAGGGGATCCTGGTTGGGGATCCAAGAAATGAAGGAGAGTGAATTCAAGATGTGTGTTCCCTGGTTCCTTCCTCATCTCAGGCTCCCTGAGTTTTGGGAACTGCTACCTCTCCTCTTCAGATTTCTGTTTTGTCTTTTCTCGTTTCCTTACAACTCAGCTACACTCTTGAAAATAGACCCTTTATTAAGCCCTTTTCAAATTATTGTAATTTGATTGTGTAATTTCTTTTTTTTTTCTTTTTTTTTTTTTTTTTTTGCAGTACACGGGGCTCTCACTGTTGTGGCCTCTCCTGTTGTGGAGCACAGGCTCCGGATGCGCAGGCTCAGTGGCCATGGCTCACGGGCCCAACCACTCCTCGGCATGTGGGATCTTCTTGGACTGGGCACGAACCCGTGTCCCCTGAATCGGCAGATGGACTCTCAACCACTGAGCCACCAGCGAAGCCCGTGTCATCTTTTTTCATGCTGCAACCATAATAAACATTTAGTACAATCATACTAAGGACCATGGTACTATTCAAAAGAATAAGCAAAGACCATTAATTCTATTAAAGAACACTTTCCAAGATATATTGTTAATGGGGAAAAAAGGCAAGTGAGGAATGGTTTAATTCCAGTCATATTAAAGTATTATGTATTCAGACCTAACTATGTAAATATAATAATGCTTTGATATACTACCTGGTAGGTTTTGTTTTTTTCTGTTATTTTATGCTATACTGTGATTCTTCCCTTAATAGTGGCTAAGAACTTCTATGCTTCTTCATTCATTCAAAATGCTTCACATATAACAAAGTTTTTCTGAATAAACGAGTCAATCTTGGCTTTTGAATTTGAAAAGCCTGAGTCCCTACACACTCATGACCAAAAGAACTCAGACTTTCACCATCCCCCTTCTACTAAAAACATTCTAGGAACTGCGAAAGTATTGAAAGTTAGGAGAATTTGGATGGTAAAAGTTTCCTGAACTAGGGCTCTGTGGTTGCATCTTTTTCAAAATGATATAATTACTAGACATGTTTAGCAAGTCTTAGGAGAGAAGTGATCTTTAGCCATTTCTAGGGAAGTTCCCCCCAAAAACAAGATCTTAACTGATTTCTACTCAGCAGAGTATGAAAGTAATGAAAATACCTATTTAGTTAAAAAACAAAAATAAAACCAAATCTGAGATAACTTTGAAGCATTTTCTAGGACCATAGCATAGGGTTTGGAGTAGTTGTAAGTCTCCCATCATTCATTTGTTCATTTAAAGGACATTTATTGAAGGTTTTCCATATGCCAGACACATTACTAAAGCCTTAGAATATAGTAATGAATGAGATTACTTGCCTTCACAGAGTTTACATTGTAGAGTTAGAAACATATGATAAACACAGTAGAACATAAAACATGTTATATTAGTGAAAACTTCTAAGGGATATATCAAGTATCAGTTACAGAGGAACAAATTTGTAGATAGGGCAGCTATGGAGCATCTCAGTGAAGAAAGTGATTTTTGAATGAACACTTTAAGGATATCTGTGTGAGGAGCTTTGTGAGCAGAAAAAATTAAGAGGCAATAGAAAGGCCTTAAGGTAGAAACACGCCTGGTGGGTTCATGGAACCAGGAAGAGACTAGAGTTCTGGAGAAGAGTAAGCAAGTGGATAATAGAAGAGGATGATGAGTCATGTGGGTAAAGAGACCAGATCACGAGTGCTTTGTAGATCATTGTAAGAACTTAAGCTGCACTTCGGATGAGGGGAGGAATCCATTGGAAGGGTTTAAGCCGAGGATTCGCATATTTGGCTCCTGATTTAACAATTGCTCTGACTGATTATAAAATGGTCTGTAGGGAAAAGGAAGTTAGCAGGAGAATGGATAGAGATCATTGCAGCTATTTAGGTGAGAAATGTACCCCAAACCAGAACGGATATGACAGAGAACAAGTAGAAATGGAGAGAACTTGAAAATGAAAATGAGGGGAGGCCTGGGAAAGATCTCAGTGAAATGAAGGTCAAAGACTGGATGGAAATTAGGATTCTTTTGTGGATACAGGTGTGCCCAGGTGACAGCTCTCAGCTCTGCTCTTGATGACTTGATACCAAATAAGTCCTATGACACTACCCCAGATGAAACGTTGAGAAATTTAGAACCAATGGAGATTAGGTTTCCAACTGGGGCACTTTATACAATTTTAGTCCAATTACAGAAAATAAAAGTTATTTTTCTTTTATACCTAAATTTGTGAATGGAGATTTATATCTGATATGTGTATGTATTTGTGGCCTGTGTCTAAGACTTTAAAAATGTCTAAACGTATTTTAAATTGTCAGAAATGTTTACCTGATGGTTAGACAGTGGAATTGTTCAGGAAATGAGAAGATCTGAAAAAAGTTGGATAATGAAGGAGAATTTTTATTTTTTACTAGATTTTTACAAGGCTTATGTAAGAGTTTTATAATTTAAAAAGAAAAAGTTTAAAAAACTAAACTATAGTTTTCTAGTATGTGTTGTAATGATTCTATTCCTAGATTTACCTTCTTTAAAAATTAGTATTCTATAAGTGGGTATCACATACTCTGCAGATTTGAATACATTCCAAGTAACTTAGATATTTTTTCAACTAAATATGATTCGAATTTTGCCCAGTTACATGTTTTTCTCATTAACTCTTATTGCCCTGAGCATCTTGTTCCTATTATAATTGTTGTCAGTGACTGAGGCAAAGTAGCTATTGAAATTCAACCCTCACCTTGACACATTCTGCTTTTTCTCATGTCCCTGAAAAGTAGTGAGCCCACCCTTCCTTGCGTGTGCTTCGACTTTGTAATGGCTTCTAATCTCTGACAAGCTTCCCTTTATATCCTTTGCTAATGGTAAACTGTTATAGCTTTGCTGTTTTATACATCCCCTAGATGCCCTTACTAATTATTTTTTTTCTCCGAGCATCATTTTTTTTTAACTCACATTTATTCTCATTAGACAATTGCCTTCCTTCTGTTATTCTGATGCTTTTGTTAATCTGCTTCTTAAGTAGAGAGGAAATCTTAAAAAGAATAAAAATAATACATTTGCTGAAGAGAAATTTCTTTCTTCTTTGTTTCTTGGGTGAAAAAAATGTAGATTTATTTGGTTTTCTTGAAGGGCTAGGTTCCCTTTCCTATGCATTGCCTTTCAAGTCAGTGAGACAAGTTTTTCTCATTTTGTACCCCACACCATTCTTGTGACTTAAAACATCGGTAAGAAATACTCATATGGTGGTGAGGAGAATGGTAATTTTGTTGTGAATGAAAAAAATAATAAAGCCATGGGGGGAAAGGGGTTTTTTGAGCTGCTTATAAGTTAGTACAGTGTGAAGTTTGGATTCTCACTCAAAAGGCCTTCTGGGCCCTTCCAGTCTTTTAGGAGATGGAAAAAGGGGGTAAAAAAAAAAAGAATCTGGAATAGGCTGGTATTATAAGGGTTTTCTGTTACCTAGCCACAATGCACAAAACCTAAGTAGGGTGTAAGGAGTTGGAAGAATCCAAACAACTTAAATAGACTAAAAAATGAGGAGGGTTGAAATTTTTCCTATGTACCTGGCAATGTATGTAATCTTATCCACATATAATATATATATTATATTTTTTACCTCTCTATGGTTATTTACTTTCATTTGAGAGCTTCTGAAATAGCTGTTTTAACTTTGATAAATAATATTTAATAATTTTCAATTAATGTAGAAGGCCAAGTAAGAAGATAGTTTCATAGAAGGGTATGTATTTTTTTAATGGACATTAAATTTTAAAGCCATTTTAGGTGTACAGCAAACTTGAAGGAAAGTACAGAGAATCCCCACATACTCCTGCCTCCCAACATGCACAGCCTCCCCTACTATCAACACCCTCACCAGAGTGCTACATTTCTTGTTAATACAATTGATAAACCTAGATTAACACATCATGATTACCCATAGTCCAGAGTTACATTATGGTTCACTCTTGGTGTTGTACATTCTATGTGTTTGAACAAATATATAATGACATCTATCCATCATTACAGTATCCTACAGATAATTTCACTGCCCTAAAACTCATCTGTGTTCTGCCAGTTCTTTGCTCCCTCCCCTCTAATCTCTGGCAACCATTGATCATTTTTACTGTATCCCTTGCTTTGCCTTTTTTTCCAGAATGTCTCATGGTTGGAATCATACAATTAGTAGCCTTTTTCAGACAGACTTCTTTTACTTAGTAATATTTATTTAAGGTTCCTCCATGTCTTTCTGTGGCTTGATAGCTTATTTCATTTTAACACTGAATTCCATTGTCTGGATGTACCAGTTTATTTATCCACTCATCTATGGAGGGACATCTTGATTGCTTCCAATTATAAGTGAAACTGTTATAAATATCTGTGTGCAGGTTTTTGTGTGAACATAAGCTTTCAGCTCATTTGGGTAAATACCACAGAGCATGATTGCTGGATCATATGATAAGACTATGTTTAGTTTTGCAAGAAACTGCCAAATTCTGTTTCAAAGTGCTGTACCATTTTACATTGGTAAAGGAATGAGAGTTCCTGTTGCTCCACATCCTTGCCAACATTTGGTGTTGTCAGGATGTTTTTATTAGAACTTCTTAAAGTACATTTATTTTTCCTTCCTCGATGTTAAGTGTTTCTCTCTAGTGAACAGACATTTTTTGTCAGTGTGGAGAAGGGAAAAGAATGAGTGCAGTGTCACCAGCGTCCATGCTGTTGAAGAAGCTGTGGCCGAGCTTAACAATGTCCAATAGAAAACACCAGAATATGTAAATTTGACTGAGTAAAAACACTCACCCATGCT
The DNA here is from genome assembly GCF_964341445.2 of Mesoplodon mirus. NCBI lineage: Eukaryota > Metazoa > Chordata > Mammalia > Artiodactyla > Ziphiidae > Mesoplodon > Mesoplodon mirus. The sequence goes on from NC_138977.1 coordinate 158,787,091, forward strand.
GACTAGTCTCATTTTATTTTATTTTTTTTCAAAATTCAAAAGGTTTATTATTCGTCTGTTAATTCTAATACATTTATTTATTCAGTTTTATTGTTTTAAAATATATCAAAATAAATGGAGAAATTTATACCTATCTTATCTATATATGGAAGAGCAGCTGGTACCCAAGGTGGCACCAACAATCCTAGCAGCTCTTACTATAAATATCTGTAGTTGTCAGCAATTTCCATTTATTTTTCCCTCTCAATGAAAAATTGCAGTTTCCCCAAAGAGGTGTATTTGGCAGCATTCTCATGTTACTGTAGAGCCCGCCTCTTCATGGCCTCCCACTCTGACCTCTGCTCTTGTTCGATGGGCTTTGACATTACTGGCTCAGGAACATTGGGTTCCCTCCATGGAATTCGTTGCTTGCTGAAGTCTTGGAGTACAAATGGGGTTTGGAGCTTGGGTGGAGACTGGAGCTTAGTCACAGCAGGGAAAACAGGCTCCTGCCGGAGAGAAGTGCAAGATGAAGTTTTGTAGGGTGCAGGCCTAGGAGCAGGAGACTGAGGGACACTAGGCTGGGTATGGTCAGTCCAACCCGGTTGGGTTGGGTTGGTCACAGTTGGCTGAGCTGGTTTGGCAGGACCTGGCTAAGAGGCAGGAGCTGGCTGGGATGAACTGGCTGCAGCAGGTTGAGCTGAGTTAGTAGAAGCAGGCTGGGCACAGTCCGCCACAGCAGGCCGATGTGAGGCCAGAGACTGTGGCCTCCAAGGAACAGGTCGAGCTTGAGGCTTGTCCCAGGCAGAAAAAGGCAGAGGTATCAACTTGACCTTCCCAGGAGGAGGCAGCTCATACTGGGATGGAGATGGACACTCTTTTTCAGCACTGCTGTCTGGTTTCTGGGCTTTGACTAGAGTTTTCTCAGGACTCTTACCCTCACGTGGAGTACGCCGCCATGGCTGGATAGGTGGGGATGGCTGGGGGTCTTTAGGGTTGCTTGAATTTCCCAAGACCCGACAGGAAAAGAGTCAAGTTTTCTTATCATTCTTCTCCCCCAGTGCACGGAAAACCTTCACAGACTCCAGCATGCACATGCCTAGGGAGGTTCGAAGCTTTTTAAAACTCTCTTGGATAAGCTCAATTTGCTGTTCCTTTCGCTTCGTCTGGGGAATTGTTGGCTTCACTTCTGCCTTGACTTTGTTCCCTGACTGCTTATTCTCTTTAGCCTTTTTTCTTCCTCTGGTCCTTGTGGTCTCTTCCTGCCCATGGCTCTTAGTTTTGCTGATCTTTCTGGATGCAGCTTTCTTTTCTTTTTTTTAAATTAGTTTCTGCTTTATAACAAAGAGAATCAGTTATACATATACATCTGTTCCCATATCCCTTCCCTCTTGCGTCTCCCTCCCTCCCACCCTCCCTATCCCGCCCCTCCAGGCGGTCACAAAGCACTGAACTGATCTCCCTGTGCTATGCAGCTGACTCCCACTATCTATCTACCTTACGTTTGGTAATGTATATATTTCCATGCCTCTCTCTCACTTTGTCACAGCTTACCCTTCCCCCTCCCCCTATCCTCAAGTCCATTCTCTAGTAGGTCTGTGTCTTTATCCCTGTTTTACCACTAGGTTCTTCATGACATTTTTTTTTTCTTAAATTCCATATATATGTGTTAGCATATGGTATTTGTCTTTCTCTTTCTGACTTACTTCACTCCGTATGACAGACTCTAGGTCTATCCACCTCATTACAAATAGCTCAATTTCGTTTGTCTTTATGGTTGAGTAATATTCCATTGTATACATGTGCCACATCTTCTTTATCCATTCATCCGATGATGGACAATTAGGTTGTTTCCATCTCTGGACTATTGTGAACAGAGCTGCAATGAACATTTTGGTACATGTCTTTTTTGAATTATGGTTTTCTCAGGGTATATGCCTAGTAGTGGGATTGCTGGGTCATATGGTAGTTCTATATTTAGTTTTTTAAGGAACATCCGTACTGTTCTCCATAGTGGCTGTACAAATTCACATTCCCACCAGCAGTGCAAGAGTGTTCCCTTTTCTCCACACCCTCTCCAGCATTTATTATTCTAGATTTCTTGATGATGGCCATTCTGAATGGTGTGAGATGATATCTCATTGTAGTTTTGATTTGCATTTATCTAATGATTAATGATGTTGAGCATTCTTTCATGTGTTTGTTGGCAGTCAGTATATCTACTTTGGAGAAATGTCTATTTAGGTCTTCTGCCCTTTTTTAGATTGGATTGTTTGTGTTTTTGATATTCAGCTGCATGTGCTGCTTATAAATTTTGGAGATTAATCCTTTGTCAGTTGCTTCATTTACAAATGTTTTCTCCCATTCTGAGGGTTGTCTTTTGGACTTCTTTATGGTTTCCTTTGCTGTGCAAAATCTTTTAAGTTTCATTAGGTCCCATTTGTTTATTTTTGTTTTTATTTCCATGTCTCTAGGAGGTGGGTCCAAAAGGATCTTGCTGTGATTTATGTCATAGAGTGTTCTGCCTATGTTATCCTCTAAGAGTTTGATAGTTTCTGGCCTTACATTCAGGTCTTTAATCCATTTTGAGCTTATTTTTGTATATGGTTTTAGGGAATGATCTACTCTCATACTTTTACATGTCCCTGTCCAGTTTTCCCAGCACCACTTATTGAAGAGGCTGTCCTTTCTCCACTGTACATTCCTGCCTCCTTTATCAAAGATAAGTTGACCATATGTGCGTGGGTTTGTCTCTGGGCTTTCTATCCTGTTCCATTGATCTATCTTTCTGTTTTTGTGCCAGTACCACACTGTCTTGATTCCTGTAGCTTTGTAGTATAGTCTGAAGTCAGGGAGCCTGATTCCTCCAGCTCCATTTTTCGTTCTCAAGATTGCTTTGGCTATTCGGGGTCTTTTGTTTTTCCAAACAAATTGTGAAATTTTTTGTTCTAGTTCTGTGAAAAATGCCAGTGGTAGTTTGATAGGGATTGCATTGAATCTGTAGATTACTTTGGGTAGTAGAGTCATTTTCACAATATTGATTCTTCCAATCCAGGAACATGGTATATCTCTCCATCTATTTGTATCATCTTTAATTTCTTTCATCAGGATCTTATAATTTTCTGCATACAGGTCTTTTGTCTCCTTAGGTAGGTTTATTCCTAGATATTTTACTCTTTTTGTTGCAGTGGTAAATGGGAGTGTTTCCTTGATTTCACTTTCAGATTTTTCATCATTAGTGTACAGGAATGCCAGAGATTTCTGTGCATTAATTTTGTATCCTGCTACTTTACCAAATTCATTGATTAGCTCTAGTAGTTTTCTCATAGCATCTTTAGGATTCTCTATGTATAGTATCATGTCATCTGCAAACAGTGACAGCTTTACCTCTTCTTTCCTGATTTGGATTCCTTTTATTTCCTTTTCTTCTTTGATTGCTGCGGCTAAAACTTCCAAAACTATGTTGAATAAGAGTAGTGAGAGTGGGCAGCCTTGTTTTGTTCCTGACCTTAGTGGAAATGGTTTCAGTTTTTCACCATTGAGGACGATGTTGGCTGTGGGTTTGTCATATATGGCCTTTATTACATTGAGGAAAGTTCCCTCTATGCCTACTTTCTGCAGGGTTTTTATCATAAATGGGTGTTGAATTTTGTCAAAAGCTTTCTCTGCATCTATTGAGATGATCATATGTTTTTTCTCCTTCAATTTGTTAATATGGTGTATCACATTGATTGATTTGCATATATTGAAGTATTCTTGCATTCCTGGAATAAACCCCACTTGATCATGGTGTATGATCCTTTTAATGTGCTGTTGGATTCTGTTTGCTAGTATTTTGTTGAGGATTTTTGCATCTGTGTTCATCAATTATATTGGCCTTTAGTTTTCTTTCTTTGTGACATCCTTGTCTGGTTTTGGTATCAAGGTGATGGTGGCCTCATAGAATGAGTTTGGGAGTGTTCCTCCCTCTGTTATATTTTGGAAGAGTTTGAGAAGGATAGGTGTTAGCTCTTCTTTAAATGGTTGATAAAAATTCGCCTGTGAAGCCATCTGGTCCTGGGCTTTTGTTTGTTGGAAGATTTTTAATCACAGTTTCAATTTCAGTGCTTGTGATTGATCTATTCATATTTTCTATTTCTTCGTGATTCAGTCTTGGCAGGTTGTGCATTTCTAAGAATTTATCCATTTCTTCCAGGTTGTCCATTTTATTGGCATAGAGTTGCTTGTTGTAATCTCTCATGATCTTTTGTATTTCTGTAGTGTCAGTTGTTACTTCTCCTTTTTCATTGCTAATTCTATTGAGCTGAGTCTTCTCCCTTTTTTTCTTGATGAGTCTGGCTAATGGTTTATCAATTTTGTTTGTCTTCTCAAAGAACCAGCTTTTAGTTTTATTGATCTTTGCTATCGTTTCCTTCATTTCTTTTTCATTTATTTCTGATCTGATCTTTATGATTTCTTTCCTTCTGCTAACTTTGGGGGTCTTTTGTTCTTCTTTCTCTAATTGCTTTAGGAGCAGGGTCAAGTTGTTTACTCGAGATGTTTCCTGTTTCTTAAGGTGGGATTGTATTGCTATAAACTTCCTTCTTACTACTGCTTTTGCTGCATCCCATAGGTTTTGGGTCATCGTGTCTCCATTGTCATTTGTTTCTAGGTATTTTTTTATTTCCTCTTTGATTTCTTCAGTGATCACTTCATTATTAAGTAGTGTATTGTTTAACCTCCATGTGTTTGTATTTTTTACAGATCTTTTCCTGTAATTGATATCTAGTCTCATAGCGTTGTGGTCGGAAAAGATACTTGATACAATTTCAATTTTCTTAAATTCAGCAAGGCTTGATTTGTGACCCAAGATATGATCTATCCTGGAGAATGTTCCATGAGCACTTGAGAAAAATGTGTATTCTGTTGTTTTTGGATGGAATGTCCTATAAATATCAATTAAGTTCATCTTGTTTAATGTATCATTTAAAGCTTGTGTTTCCTTATTTATTTTCATTTTGGATGATCTGTCCATTGGTGAAAGTGGGGTGTTGAATTCCCCTACTATGAGTGTGTTACTGTCGATTTCCCCTTTTATGGCTGTTAGTATTTGCCCTATGTACTGAGGTGCTCCTATGTTGGGTGCATAAATATTTACAATTTTTATATCTTCTTTTTGGATTGATCCCTTGGTCATTATGTAGTGTCCTTCCTTGTCTCTTGTAATAATCTTTATTTTAATGTCTATTTGTCTGATATGAGAATTGCTACTCCACGTTTCTTTTGATTTCCATTTGCATGGAATATCTTTTTCCATCCCCTCATTTTCAGTCTGTATGTGTCCCTAGGTCTGAAGTGGGTCTCTTGTAGACAGCATATATATGGGTCTTGTTTTTGTATCCATTCAGCCACTCTGTGTCTTTTGGTGGGAGCATTTAGTCCATTTACATTTAAGGTAATTATCGATATGTATGTTCCTATTCCCATTTTCTTATTATTTTGGGTCCATTATTGTAGTTATTTTCCTTCTGTTGCGTTTCTTGCGTAGAGAAGTTCCTTTAGCATTTGTTGTAAAGCTGGTTTGGTGGTGCTGAACTCTCTCAGCTTTTCCTTGTCTGTAAAGGTTTTAATTTCTCCATCAAAACTGAATGAGATCCTTGCTGGGTAGAGTAATCTTGGTTGCAGATTTTTCTCCTTCATCACTTTAATTATGTCTTGCCACTCCCTTCTGGCTTGTAGAGTTTCTGCTAAAAGATCAGCTGTTAACCTGATGGGGAATCCCTTGTGTGTTATTTCTTGTTTTTCCCTTGTTGCTTTTAATATGTTTTCTTTGTGTTTAATTTTTGACAGTTTGATTAATATGTGTCTTGGTGTATTTCTCCTTGGATTTATTCTGTATGGGACTCTCTGTGCCTCCTGGACTTGATTAACTATTTCCTTTCCCATATTAGGGAAGTTTTCAACTATAATCTCTTCAAATATTTTCTCAGTCCCTTTCTTTTTCTCTTCTTCTTTTGGAAACCTTATAATTCGAATGTTGGTGCATTTAATGTTGTCCCAGAGGTCTCTGAGACTGTCCTCAGTTCTTTTCATTCTTTTTTCTTTATTCTGCTCTGCAGCAGTTATTTCTACTATTTATCTTCCACATCACTTATCCATTCTTCTGCCTCAGTTATTCTGCTATTGATCCCATCTAGAGTATTTTTCATTTCATGTATTGTGTTTTTAATTGATGCTTGATTCATCTTTAGTTCTTCTAGGTCCTTGTTAACTGTTTCTTGCATTTTGTCTATTCTATTTCCAAGATTTTGGATCTTGGAAATAGAATCTTGGATCATCTTTACTATCATTATTCTGAATTCTTTTTCAGGTAGACTGCCTATTGCCTCTTCATTTGTTAGGTCTGGTAGGTTTTTATCTTGCTCCTTCTCCTGCTGTGTGTTTTTCTGTCTTCTCATTTTGCTTATCTTACTGTGTTTGGGGTCTCCTTTTTGCAGGCTGCAGTTTCGTAGTTCCCATTGTTTTTGTTGTCTGTCTCCAGTTGCTAAGCTCGTTTCAGTGGGTTGTATAGGCTTCCTGTTGGAGGGGACTGGTGCCTGTGTTCTGGTGGATGAGGCTTGCTCTTGTCTTTCTGGTGGATGGGTCCACATCTGGTGGTGTGTTTTGGGGTGTCTGTGGCCTTATTATGTGTTTAGGCAGCCTCTCTGCTAATGGGTGTGCTTGTGTTCCTGTCTTGCTAGTTGCTTGGCATAGGGTGTCCAGCACTTAGCTTGCTGGTCGTTGAGTGAAACTGGGTGCTGGTGTTGAGATGGAGATCTCTGGGAGATTTTCGCCGTTTGATATTATGTGGAGCTGGGAGGTCTCTTGTGGACCAGTGTCCTGAAGTTGGCTCTCCCACCTCAGAGGCACAGCATTGACTCCTGGCTGCAGCACCAAGAGCCTTTCATCCACCTGGCTCAGAATAAAAGGGATAAAAAGTAGAAAGAAAGAATTAGTAGAAGAAAGAAAAAAGAAAGAAAGAAAGAAGGAAAGAAAGGAGGGAGGGAGGAAGGAGGGAAGGTAGGAAAAAAGAGAAAGAGAGAAGATAACGTAAAATAGAATAAAGTATGATAAAATATAATAGTGTTATTAAAATAAAAAAATAATTATTAAAAAAATTGAAAGAAAAAAAGGTTGGATAGAACCCTGGGACAAATGGTGGAAACAAAGCTCTACAGACAAAATCTCACACAGAAGCATACACATACACATTCACAAAAAGAGGATAAGGGGAAAAAAATCATAAATCTTGCTCTCAAAGTCCACCTCCTCAATTTGGGATAATTCATTGTAAAAAGAGGAAAAGGGGGAAAAATCATAAATCTTGTTCTCAAAGTCCACCTCCTCAATTTGGGATAATTTGTTGTCTATTCATGTATTCCACAGATGCAGGGTACATCAAGTTGTTTGTGGAGCTTTAATCAACTGCTTCTGAGTCTGTTGGGAGAGATTTTCCTTTCTCTTCTTTATTCTCACAGTTCCCGGGTCTCAGCTTTGGATTTGGCCCCGCCTCTGCATGTAGGTCGCCGGAGGGCATCTGTTCTTCGCTCAGACAGGACGGGGTTAAAGGAGCAGCCGCTTCGGGTACTCTGGCTGACTCAGGCCGCGGGGAGGGAGGGGCACGGAGTGCGGGGCGAGCCTGCAGCGGCAGAGGTCGGCGTGACGTTGCACCAGCCCGAGGCGCGCCGTGCGTTCTCCCAGGGAAGCCGCCCCTGGATCCCGGGACCCCGGCAGTGGCGGGCTGCACAGGCTCCCGGAAGGGCGGTGTGGGCAGTGACCTACGCTCGCACACAGTCTTCTTGGCGGTGGCAGCAGCAGCCCCAGCGTCCCACGCCCGTCTCTGGGGTCTGCGCTTTCAACCACGGCTCGCTCCCGTCTCTGGAGCTCCTTTAAGCAGCGCTCTTAATCCCCTCTCCACGAGCACCAGGAAACAAAGAGGGAAGAAAAAGTCTCTTGCCTCTTCGGCAACTCCAGACTTTTTCCCGGACTCCCTCCCAGCCAGCCGTGGTGCACTAACCCCCTGCAGGCTGTGTTCACGCCGCCAACCCCAGTCCTCTCCCTGCGCTCCGACCGAAGCCCGAGCCTCAGCTCCCAGCCCCCGCCTGTCCCGGCGGGCAAGCAGACAAGCCTCTCGGCTGGTGAGTGCTGGTCGGCACCGATCCTCTGTGTGGGAATCTCTCCGCTTTGCCCTCCGCACCCCTGTTGCTGTGCTCTTCTCCACTACTTCGAAGCTTTCCCCCTCGGCCACCTGCAGTCTCCGCCCGCGAAGGGGCTTCCTAGTGTGTGGAAACCTTTCCTCCTTCACAGCTCCCTCCCACTGGTGCAGGTCCCGTCCCTATCCTTTTGTCTCTGTTTATTCTTTTCTCTTTTGCCCTACCCAGGTACGTGGGGAGTTTCTTGTCTTTTGGGGGGTCTGAGGTCTTCTGCCAGCGTTCAGTAGGTGTTCTGTAGGAGTTTTGCCATGTGTAGATGAATTTCTGGTGTATCTGTGGGGAGGAAAGTGATCTCCGCATCTTACTCTTCTGCCATCTTCCCCTCGACCTTACTAGTCTCATTTTAAATTAAACACCATGAACTTCAGGTGGGCCCATGGTGCTTCTGGACCAGCCTACTACAATTCTCCAAAACTAAGGAAAGTTTCTCACTCTCCCAGATAAGTATTTTAAACCTCCCCTCTATTTTCAAACCCCCTACACCATTTCCTATTTCTCTTTCTCAGTTAAGGACATTGCATCTTAGTTTTCTGATTGCTTAGAAACAATCAGGGGAGAAATTTTACATTCTTCAGTCATCAAGTGTAACACCAATCCTCATCTGAATGCATATACCTAAATTCCTCTCAGTTTTTCTAGGTGAACTGTCTATGCTTGTATATAAGGCCACATTCTCTTTTGGGCATTAGAGTACTTTTCAGATATTCAAGGATTTTACTTCTATATGTGTCCCTGTTCTCTCTATCTTGAATCATCAGTTTTTCCTATTCTGATAAGTCTTTACAGGTAGTGTGTGTGTGTGTGTGTGTGTGTGTGTGTGTGCGTGTGTGTATATATATATATAAAATATATAATATAAATATATATAATATATATATTTCAAGTATGTACATATACTTATATATAAGCATATATATATATATATATATATATATCTTTACAAGATATATAAAGCTATATGTTATATAGGTATATATTTCCCATCTTAAACAAAACAAAACAAAACAAAGCTCCTCAGTCCCACACACATGCCATTTCAACTACCCTGCCCTTTTGCAGCAAATTCTTAAGAGAATTGTTAATAGTAGTGGTCAGTTTTCAATTCCTCTTTTTTCCTTCTCTCTTGAACCTACTCCAACCTGAGCTTCTAGCTTTATAGCTTCATGAAAAATATTCTTTTCAGAGTCAATGACCTCTATAATGCCCAGCCCAATGGTCAAATTTCAGCCCTCTTTTTGTGTAAACTATAATTAACATGACACAATCTCACTTTCTTGAAATACGTTCTGCATTTGGCTTCTGCTTGTCTTAACTCTCTCCTGGTTTTCTTTTTAACTTAATGGCCGCTCCTTTTCAGTCTCATTCATGGCTTATCTTATATCTACCAGACCTCTAAAATTTGAGTTCCCAGATCTATGATCTCTTTCCTTTCCACTCAATACTTCTTTTGTTATCTCCTCACTACTTTTGTATCTCTACCAAATTGTTGTCAGATTATCAGAGAAATTGTCCTGGACCACACTATCTAAAATAGACTTCTATCCCAATCTTATCACTCTCTCTCCTCTTACAATCTTTAGTGTTTTTTTCTTAATCTCTTTATTATTCATCTTAACACTCACCACCACGTTGTGAGTCATTCTAGAATATAAACTCATAGACTATATAAACTATTATTTACTATTGAATCATTTGATTTTTTATTATCCCCTGGCCAATAGTTGTCATGCAATATATATTTATTGAATAATTAATACAGTATTTGCTGAAACATCTTCCCAGACTTCCTTGAGTCTTCATTGAGTATAAGAGTCCAAGCAATCTGGAAAATGTTGCCCTGTTTTCTACTCACTCAAAAATGTTCCTTTTTCTAAAGAAGACAATTGCTCACGACTGCTCTGGTAACCATCTTTAGTGAAGATGGTCATTGAAATGGGCATCAGCCTGGTCTCTCACTATTCTCCTTTCACCCACTAGAAGACATTACAAACAAAGGGGAGAGCAAATGATATGGAGACCTGATGACCCAGATACTATATGTGAGACTCAAAGAGCTGTGACATATGGGTGCTTGTGATCACATGTTTTATTATTGCTAAGGACACCTAAGAACCACTTCCCTAGACCAAAGAGAAGATCTTATTTATGGCATAAGTTATGTTATGAGAACTTCAGTACTTGGACAGTTCATTGTTAGGGTTGAAGGAACACTGAAGAGGTCAATGAACACAGATTGTAGCCAGCCAGATGTGGGTATAGGAGATGGTTAGAAAAGTTTAACTCAGACCTAACCCATGTCTTCATAGATATCCAAATGGTTGATTCTCTGGTAGTATCTCCAGGAGACACAGCCCTCACAGGACAACATAATCATGTATGTACTCATCACCTAGGATGCAAAAAACAAAAACAAACAAATAAAAAAAGACTGAGAAGATGAAGATGAAATTTAGAGGGAAATGACTCAGGAGCTACAGATCAGTTTAAAGTAGAGTGTCCTGGAGCAGCTGAAGAGTCCTGGGAAGTTTCTTTCTCTCTACTAACCCCAATATTTCTTTATTCATTCACTCAACACATAATTATTGTTCATCTATTATGTGTCTGGCATTGTGTTCAGACACTGGGAATAGAGGAAATAAAATATGAACAAAATCTTCTGATTTTAAGGAATTTACTTTCTATTGGTAAGAACAGACAATTAAAAATAATCTCATTATTCTAGATGAAGACAAATGCTAAAAAATAAAACAAAGCAGAAGTAGAGGGATGGGTGTGGAAATGTGTGAGGAAAAACCTCCTTACAACTAACATTTGAGTGGCGACCTGAAGGAAGAGGGGTAGTGAGCCATGTGAATAAATGAGTGAATAGGATTACTACATGGAACACTAAGGCAGCTTAGGGTAATGTCCCACTGACTTGTAATTTTTCACACAACAACTCCTCTATTGAGATAGTTCATTAGTGATAACAATGTGCTGAGAAAAAGTGGTATTAGAAGTTTTACTTTTATTGTTCTTGGAAGCAAAATCTTCAGATGGCTACATGTAGAAAATATTGGTTTCTGGAGACTCTTTAGATGCATAGAGCCATGATGTAAAGTAATATATCTATGGATCATTTTCTTTGTTACCTTTCCATAAAATGAACTTCTAATCATTGTCAAGCTGAAATGAGGAGTTGTATCACCACTGACATATGATTGTGTTATATGAATTCAGGTATGCATATTTTCATTAATGGATATATTTTCTGCTCATAAAATAAAAGGGAACATTTAGGGAATATATTAAAAACACAAGAAATTTGTTTCCATAAGCCTACATATAGAGAGAGATCCAAAGGTTTAAATTACATCATCAAGTCTGCTCACTAGCACTGTCTCTTGGCTTTGCTTTCTTATGTTGTGGCTCTATTTTCAAGCAGCCTCTTTCTCATGACGACAAAATAGTTGCCATCAGCTCTAGCCTTATATTCTACTTCTCAGTGTGCTCAGTAAAATAAAAAGAACACTTCTTCCTTGTTAACTCCAACAACTGTCTAAGAATTAAGTCTCAGGCTCTGATTGCTCTGGCTTAGATTTTGTACCCATCTCTGAAACAATTACTATGGCAAGGAGGTGCAATGCTTCAACTGGCTGGAAATATATGCACTTAAGATAAGCTACATCAAAATTCTTGGACTGAGAATGAATTACTTTTGGTTCCAAGGGAAACCAGGTGCTTTTACTGGAAGGGTTAATGTATGCAAATAAATAGATGCTCATATTCTTACCCTTGGTACATTATATACAGAACACTATTCCCCAGAAACTAATGGGCCCAAAAGATTCCCCTCTCTCACCACCCCCCTCTCTCACATACTCACACACAAACAAACACACACTACCATCTCCCTACCAGCATCCCTTTACTATCTCCCCATTTGTTTCTAGGAATGGAAACATATGATTACATGTCAAAATACATCTAATTTAAGGGTGAGAATGGAAAAGGGAGAGTATTATCATTATGAGTTCTTCAATATCTCAGCCCTCAAGTAGTAAAGGAACCATGCCATAATTTTTGGTAGTTGTAATTCTGTCTGAATAAAGAGTATATCATGAGGAATTAAATGTTTTTATAATTACTTTAACACCAAAAATTTAAGTAATGAATATTTTATTCTGAGCCATAGATTAATACTACCCACCATTTGATTTTAACCTTTGGTATGTATGTCTAGCAGCAAACTGATGGTAAAAGCCTTACCAAAGAGCATTTGCTCCCTTCCTCTGCCTTTTCTTCAGATTCCACTGGTTAGGAGTTCATTCCTTTAAGACTGCCCTTCCCCCCACTTCAGACACCAGTCACCAACCCAGACTATCACCTGTGCTTCTGACCAACTGGCTACAGATTGGAGGTTCCAACATTTACCCCCGCCACCATCCCCTGATCTTGGACTTCAGATGCCAATCACAAGTCAAGGTTGTTACCTGTACTTGTGACTGACCAGCTGTAGATCCAAGGTACCTTTGACTTCCTCCTTGGGTTTGATTACTTTGCTAGACTGGCTCACAGAAAAGCTTTCTCCAGTACCACAGTTTAGATTATTTACTGTTATAAGTTTCCCTAGTCCCCTTATCTCTCTTCTCAAACACACAAATTTCATGTAGGCATGAATTGGGACTAAGATGTTCACCTCAGTATTGCTTTAATTGTTCACCTCAGGGGCTTAATCAAAACTAGTTGAATAAATATTAAAAATTAATAAATTCAAGAGACAAATATGACAGTTATTTTTCTTTACCACAGACTCCCACACAGCTTCAACACTATAAGGGTCATTTTTGCTGGATCAGTGGTGTTGAGCAACATCAAACCCCACGGCTATTCCAAAGTGCTGTGGTAACTGGATGGCAAAGTATGGAATAGACTTAGTATCTGGTGGGATAAACTCATGGTAGACCAGTGACCCTAAATGCAATTCCAGGCAATGGGGAGATAAGGTGATCATGGAGCCACAGGAAGTAGGGTTAGTAGCCAACACATGCCATCCCAGTTGGTATGGGTAGTAGACATGCCAGGGTGCATGGCCTTAATCCTGAGCAGATATGTGATGCTTTCTGAATACTCAGTTCATAATTTGGAAGTACTTTGGAAAGAATTGGAGTAACTCTGAGTACATAGAGGCAGAACAAACCCTGTTTGAATTATTACTCATAATATAGCTTCATGTGAGGGCAGGAATTTTTTATTAATTCCAATTTCTTTATTTTTTCTTTTTTTTCCAGTTTTATTGAGATATAGTTGATATATAACATTGTATAAATTTCAGGCATACAACATCATGATTTTATATATTATAAATTATTAAATGACTGCCACAATAAGTTTAGTAAACATCCATCACCTCACCTAGTTACAAAGTTTTTTCCTTGTATTGAGAACTTTGAGATCTACTCTCTTTACTTTCAAATATACAATACAGTATTGTTAGCTATAGTCACCAGGCTGTACATTACATCCCAAGAACTTATATCTTATAACTGGAAGTTTCTACCTTTTGACTTCCTTCACCCAATTCTCCCACTATCTCCTCTACCCCTCAACCTCTGCTTCTAGGAGCTTTTTTTTTTTTTTTAGATTCTACATATAAGTGAGATCATAGAGTATTTGTCTTTCTCTGATTTATTTCACTTAGCAGAATGCCCTCAAGTTTCATCTGTATTGTTGCAAATGACAGGATTTCCTTTTTATTTTTTAATATATTTATTTATTTATTTTTGTCTGTGTTGGGTCTTCGTTGCTGCGTATGGGCTTTCTCTAGTTGTGGCAAACGGGGGCTACTCTTTGTTGCAGTGCATGGGTTTCTTATTGCAGTGGCTTCTCTTGTTGTGGAGCATGGGCTCTAGGCACATGAGCTTCAGTAGTTGCAGCACGCAGGCTCAGTAGGTGTGGCACACAGGCTTAGTTGCTCCATGGCTTGTGGGATGTTCCCAGATTAGGAATCAAACCCATGTCCCCTGCATTGGCAGATGGATTCTTAACCACTGCGCCACAAGGGAAGCCCAATCTCCTTATATTTTTTTTTTGAATTTTTGAATTTTATTTTATTAATTTTTTAATACAGCAGGTTCATATTAGTTATCCATTTTATACATATTAGTGTATATATGTCAATCCCAATCTCCGATTCATCACACCACCACCACTCCCCCCTGCCACTTTCCCTCCTTGGTGTCCATATATTTGTTCTCTACATCTGTGTCTCTATTTCAGGGCAGGAAATATTTGACTTATAGTTTTCTCTGACTTCAGTGTTATAAACTAGAATAACCAATTTCAATTCTAATCCCATTTGCCTTGCAGTTACCAAAAAGGAAATTTCTCCCAGATTCTAACAATAGGTTTGCTGTTATTTCTAGTTCCTAGTTTTCAGAGTGGTGTGTTTTTTAAACTTTTTTTTCTATGATTGCCACTTTCTTAAACATTATTTTTGACCATGCAGTGGGGCATGTGGGATCCTAGTTCCCCTACCAGGGATAGAACTCGTGTCCCCTGCAGTGGAAGCACTGGAAGTGCAGAGTCTTAACCACTGGACAGCCAGGGAAGTCCCTCTGTCATTGCTATTTTAGATAAAAGTTAAGTGAAATTGCATTCAGCAGACAATGGTTATTGTTTTTATTTTCCTCATTATATAAGTATTATAGACTCTTTGTAGAAATTTTTGAAATAAAGTAAGTAAAAAGTTAATAAGAATCACCTCTAATCCCATCACCAATATTTACCATTCTTAGTATTTTAATCCTCCTCTTTTTTCATAAACACGCAGTAAGACTGGGGGAAAATATTTTTGAAAGTCACATCTGAGTCTGTTTCACAAAACATACAAGGAACTCTTAAAACTCAACAATAAACAAATAATCCATTTACCATACGGGCAAAAGACCTGAACAGACACCTCACCAAAGAAGATATACATATGGCAAATAAGAATATGAAAAGATACTCAACATCATATGTCCTCAGGGAATTGCAAAGTAAAACAACAATGAGATACCACTACACATCTATTAGAATGGACAAAATCCAAAACACTGACAATGGTGAATGCTGGCAAGGATGTGGAGCAATGGGAACTCTCATTAATTACTGGTAGGAATGCAAAATAATACAGCCACTTTAGAAGAAAGTTTGGCAGTTTCTTACAAAACTAAACATATTCTTACAATACAATCCAGCCAACACACTCCTTGGTATTGAAACCGAGAAGGACCCTGTGGGGCTTCTGAGCATGGAAGCCTTTCTCTCCCCCATTGTTGACTCCAGGCTCCATGACTTTCCCTGAGTTCCAAAGGGCAGATTCTAACCATGGCTAATCTGGGAAGGGAAGGGATGCAAAGACAAGGGAGGGGCACCCAAGAAACAATAGTGCAGCCTTGGGACAAGGTCCTGGTTCCACCTTGAGAGATACACATAACAATGTCTTTAAGCTCTTTAAGATGTCAGCATTTTTCCTATCAGAGAAAGACCACCTGAGGCTACATTAAAGGAACTAGAGAAGCTCATCAAGAAGATTACCTCAGACCAGATTAGAGGAGTGCAGGCCCTGAACACACCATAATTTTATCAGCAACCTCACCCTTGAACCATTGCTATAAAACTCCTCATCAAATCCTGCCAGGTTGGGACACATAGTTTTTGAGGGCAGGAGCCTGCTGTGTCCCCCTTTGCTTGGCAAGGCAATAATGCTATTCTTTTCTACTTCACCCAAAACTCTGTCTCCAAGATTCGATTTGGTACTGGTACACAGGGCTGAGCTTTCAGCATCAGTATTACCCAAGTAAATTGAAAACTTATGTTCAGATAAAAACTAGTAGATGGATGTTTATAGCAGTTTTATTCATAATTTTCAAAACTTGGAAGCTGTCAAGATGCCCTTCAATAGGTGAATGGATATATTTATTGTATATATCTAGTTTGTACATATCTACTGTAATCCATACAGTAGAATATTACTCAATGCTAAAACAAAAAATGAGCTATCAAGCCATGAAAACACATGGAGAAAACTTAAATGCTTATTACTAGGTGGAAGAAGTTGATCTGAAAAGGCTACAAACTATGTGATCCCAACTATATGACATTCTGGAAAAGGCAAAAACAATAGAGACAGTAAGAAGTTCAATGTTTTAATGGGTTAGGGAGGAGGGAGAGATTAAGAATTGGACAGAAGATTTTTATGGCAGTGAAACTATTCTGCAAGATACTGTAAAAAACTTAATAAACAGAAACTTCAACTAAATAGAGTTGAGAGGCCAGAAGGAGAGCTGGCATGCCCTGCAAGTATAACAGAGCCCAACAGGAGGAAGAAAGACTCATCTTTCCTGGCAAGGGCTTGGCCAATGAGAAGCCATGGACTCTGTATACTAGAGCACTGCCCACTTCCTTTTCCCCTCTATAAAGTGTTCTTCCCTTGACATGAGGAACTTGCCCCATGGTTGCAGATCCTGAATTGCGATTCTCTGATGATTCCTAATAAACACATCTTTGTTATTTATTTTAGGTCAACAGTATTATAATTGTGGATATATGTTATTTTACATTTGTCCAAACCCAAAGAATGTATACTACCAAGAGTGAACCATAATGTGAAGTATGGGTCCTGGGTGACAATGACGTATTAATGCAGATTCATCAATTGTAACAAATTTATCACTGTGGCATGGGATGTTGATAATGGGGATGCTGTGCATGTGTAAGGGCAGCGGGTATATGGGAAATCTCTGTACCTTCCACTCAATTTTGCTGTGAACCTAAAACTACTCTAAAAAATAAGGTCTATTAAAAAAAAAAAGAAGAAGAAATGAATTTCTGCTATTCACTACAACATGAATGAACCATGAAAATATTATAATAAGGGAATAAAAACAGACATAAGAGGACAAATATTATGATTCCACTTACATGAAATACATAGAATAAGCAAATTCGTAGTGACAGAAAGTAGATCAGAGTTTACCAGGGATTGAGGAGAGGAGGAAACAGGAAGTTATTGTTTAAGGTGTACAAAGTTTTTGTTTGCAGTGATGGAAAAGTTTTGAAAATAAACAATGAGGATGGTCACACAACATCATGCATATAATTAATCCCACTATATTGTACACTTAAAATGGCTAAAATAGCAAATTTTGTGTAATAAATATTTTACCACAAGAAAAAGTTTAAAAAATTTTTAAAATACAATGAGAGGGACAGTCAGACTCTGACATGTAATCTAGAATTATTTGGCAAGATAATACCATAAGGAAAAGTCATGTTTTCCTTAGGATTTTTAATTCTCTTTTTCTTCTATATATTTTTTTTATTGTGGTATAACATTTATGTGCACAGTTCGCTCAGTTTTGACAAACATATGGACTCTAAACATTACCCTGTCCAACTATATAATATTCATATGAAAAATTTCTATTAAAAATTCCTTTCTGAAATTTTCCAGTCAAACACCACCACCACCATCAGAAGCAACTGCTCCTCTGTATTTTTTTTTCCTGTTCTGTTTTGTATCACAATTGCTTTAAATTTCCTTTTAGCATCCTCATTAGCATGTCAGCAACAAGACAGACTTGAAGGTTGTTAAGGCAAGTTTAAGTCAGGAATAAATAGGATAAACTGTAAAGAAGTAAAAGAAAAGCCCATCTACTTCTTGATGGTCCAGGGGCAATATCCACCTGGGATGTGGCATATTAAAAAAAATTGGTGCATGACTGTTGCCAAGAAGAGGAAAGCACTGAAGTTAGCCCTCCTAATCTACTATAATATATGACTCCATGTCATATATAGGATTCAGAAATAGCTCAGAGTCTGGATGGCTTGTCAAATATAAGATAATGGAGTAAAGTATATCTATATAAAAGGCTACTGAAAGGGCTGTCAAAGCCAAGGCAAAACTGAGAGCAATGCTTGACCTGAGGGGATCAACAGTGCTACCCAGAGCCAACGTGAAGCCCGATGAGCTAAGGAGGATGAGAGAAAAAACCATTCAAGCCAAGAGAAACAAAAACAGAGCTTGTAGAGTCACAGAGTTCAACTACAAGTGGTAGTAGAGCAGACTGACCCCAGTGAGCAGGTGCCATTGTCTCTGAGAAGAGCAGATGTTGCAGCCAACGTACAGCAAAGAAGAGCAGTAGGACTTTGGGAAGGAGATGCTTCTGCTTTGTGCCAAAAACGCACATAAGTATTTCTTTCCTTCTGATCACCTAAATATCGTTTAGGGTAAGAAGTGGCCAAAAGATATCCATCTGAGACACTGTCTAAGGGCTTGTTTAATAGAAAACAAACTTATGGGGAATTCCCTGGTTGCCTAGTGGTTAGGATTCCAGGCTTTCTCTGGAAAAGTTCAATCCCTGGTCAGGGAACTGAGATCCCACAAGCCTTGCAGCACAGCCAAAAAACCATCAAACATAAGGATACCAAAGGGGAAAGGAAGGTAGGGGGAGGGATAAATTAGAAGGTTGGAATTAACAGATACACACTACTATATATAAAGTAGATAACCAACAAGGACCTATTGTATAGCACAGGGAACTATTCTCAATATTTTGTAATAACTGATAAGTGAAAAGAATCTGAAAAAGAATATATATGTGTGTATGTATATATATATATATATATATATATATATATATATGTATGTGTGTGTGTGTGTGTGTATATATATATATCTGAATCACTGTGCCATAACAACTGAAACTAACATGGTGTTGTAAATCGGTTATACTTCAATAAAAAAAGAAAATAATCCAAAAAAGAAATATATACTTTTAAAAGTCAAAAAAATAAATAATAAAGGGGGCTTCCCTGGTGGTGCAGTGGTTGAGAGTCCGCCTGCCGATTCAGGGGACACGGGTGCATGCCCCAGTCCGGGAAGATCCCACATGCCGCGGAGCGGCTGGGCCAGTGAGCCATGGCCGCTGAGCCTGCACGTCCGGAGCCTGTGCTCTGCAACGGGAGAGGCCACAACAGTGAGAGGCCCGCGTACCACAAAAATAAATAAATAAATAAAAATAAATAAATAAGAAAGGCTTGTTTAAATCATTGGCAACATATTAAACATTTAATTTAATTATCTCCTCTGCTAACCAGTGATATGGGAGATTGGAAGGAAGGCCAGATTAGTTACTGACAAAAAATAAAATAATTCTATTTTCTGTGAACATCTGAGTAGCTGTGCGAGTTAAATTTGTGGCCTGCTGCCATTACATTTAAGGGCCAGGTTCAATAAAAATTATGAACTCTAGCTTTAAAAATTGGGGTCATATCTAGCAAAGATGACATCACCAAACTACTTAAATTGTTCCTACACTCTTTTCTGAACTACTGTTTGTAGTAGAAAGTTTGAGCATTCATACTATTCTCGGGTTTATACCCTGGTTATTTTCACTTAACATTATGCAATGAAAATTTTACATGTTTAAATATTCTCTAAAAATATATTTTTTTAATATCTGTACAATATTCAAATGGATTTACTGAAATGTGTTTACATATTCTCCTATATTTGGACATGAAATCAAGTTTTGCAATTATAGGAATAATACAAATGTATAACCAGTTTGTACTATATCTCTAAATACTAATTTAGTATGTTTTTCCTAAAATTGGAATTTGTGAGTCAAAATAGATGAAGATTTTAAAAGTTAGCATATACAGCCAAATTGCTTTCCAAAAGCTCTGTGAAAATTTATACAGCTACTAGTAGGAATGAAAATGCCAATCATAGAGAGTACCCTTGCCAGGATTATATAATATCACTGTGAATCTTTTCTAATTTGACAGGTCAAACATGGTATCATCTTTAATCAGAACTTTTTATTATCATTGAGCAATAAGATGATAGATGGTTACTGGAAGGCACCAGCAAAGATCTACTTTCTGGACCTGGAAATCCTAAGGATCCCATTTAGAACAGGACCACAAGTTCTGGATTTTAATCTAATATTGTTCTAGGGCTCTGTTTACTTAGAAGAACATTCAATGGTCAAATTTTGTAAAATGGACTATTTTTCTTTTTCAAAGTATAACATTCATTGCCCAGATTCTAGGTCATTTAATGATACATTTTTTAAAATGGGGCTTGATTTATGTGAATTACTTATCTTTTGAAATAGCTTGAATATTACTATTCTTTCATTCAGGGAACACTTTTTTGTCACTTATGTGTCAGACACTATGTTATGTGCTGGTATGTCAAACATGGCTTCTGTTTTCAAGAAATTCATAGTCTTGGGGACTGGTATAGGAGAAAGCAGGAGACCTGTGAATATATAGTCAACTATAGTATAATTCCCTGAATATTCATTAGAAGTAAAGAGAGTTATGGACTTATAATAAAACAATGGAGTTTGAATCTCAAGAGGGAAGTTTACCTCTACTTCCCACTGAGAAAATCCAAAGGCAATTTTTCGAGGGACAACTTAAGTTTATCAGCTTTTTAGGGCTATTCACATGTAGGGAGATTTTAAGATTCACAAATTACAAAAATTATATCTTTATTGACAAATATTACTTTTTTCCTCTTCTATATTTTATGAAACAAGCTTATTTACCTCTTCACAAATTAACTTTGATATTAGTGTCATCTTTTTTTTTATTAACAAAGCCACATTGGTGATATATTATCCAGATCACTTTGCCTTGCTTCTATTTCACTTGGATACTCTTTGAGTTAGTCTGTACCTTGATTGCTGGAAACTTTACTCTAGGCCATAAGTATCCATTCTCATAGTTTTAAGGGAGCTGGCTATGCATTTTTCCTATAGGTGTATATTTGTGATTCCTGCAACTTGACCACTGATTCTATCACTTATTTCACCTTTTTTAAAAAAAAAGTTATCAAATTATTATGATTTTACATCATATCTCAAGAATGAAATGAACAATAACTAAATTCACATTAAATTTCTTCCCTCTCTCTCCCTATTCAAAGTTCCATCATGGAGACTCTGTAAGCATCCAACACTGTTATTTGTTGAACAATTTTCAAGTGAAGTTGTCTTCAATAAATAAGACTTTATTTTCAAAATAAAGGAAAAAATGAGAGTACCCTGTAATACTAAAGTTTCATAAGCAGAAGATTTCCTTTTTACAACAAAGTAATTTGGGGGAAATTTTGCCTTACATTAAGATTTAAAATATTGTTCTGCTTGGGGGACATGAAAATTGAAATTGGCCTTAATGTGTGGATTAAGCAGGAATTTTTTCATGTAGGTGATAGGCAGTTCAGGAACAGAGGTCTGTAAGTTCTTGTTCTGTTAAGGTGCTGGAACTTAAAACAGGGAGGAGGCATGGGGCATTACATCAAACCTGAAGCGCTGTGAGAGACAATGCGA
The DNA here is from genome assembly GCF_964341445.2 of Mesoplodon mirus. Classification (NCBI taxonomy): domain Eukaryota; kingdom Metazoa; phylum Chordata; class Mammalia; order Artiodactyla; family Ziphiidae; genus Mesoplodon; species Mesoplodon mirus. The sequence goes on from NC_138977.1 coordinate 158,808,671, forward strand.
AGGGTTCTGAAGTTTGTAATTGCTGACTAGCTTTTCTCAACATTTTAAAAGTATGAACAGTGGGCATTATGTACAATATCTTGGTACAAACTCTAGACAGTAAACACCTTAAAAGAAGGCCCTTCTCTTACGTATCTCTTTTGAACTGATGAATTAACTAGATATTTTTGTTTCCTCATTTTTTGTTGCTTCTTTGTTTGTCTGACAAAGTTCTAAATATTACAGACACATATTTCCCCCAAACTTTAAACTTCCTACACTCACAGCAGTGGGAAGTGAAAGTGCAGGCCCAGTATCTTCCTCTATCTATTTTAAAGCCTTTAAACCCCAAAACTGTGCGCTCAATCAAGGATGTTAATTGTATGAGAATCGGAAGATGGCATTTTCTTGAGTTGATATTTCATTAGATCTTCGTGAGAGTGAATGGAAAGGGTGGAGAATGACCTAAAAATGTAGATTAGATTTGTCTGGAAAGGTAATGAACTTCTAAGTGAGCATAAGCTAAATTCAGATTCCTAATAAAATGGAAACAAGCCAGTTTTTAGCACTTGCTAGCAAAATTTTGTATGGCTCCAATCTTTATTCATTTCATTCTGCAAAATGTCTATTCTGACATATCTCGGAGTCTTATGTTTTAAAAAAATAACTAAGTCCTCTAAATTTTATATATTCTGTCATAGGAAATTTAGAAAAGAGTATCTTCATCATTTATTAATTATGTTTAATTTGCATTTATATTACTAATATAATAACTGATAGTTATTGTATAAGCCTAATTTATAAGTGATACAGTGTGTGATGAATGTACATATTTTGGAAAAAATGAATGAATAATTATGTTTATGATTTTGATATGTATATTACTATTCTAATCAATGTAAAAATGGACTAATTTTTTATATTTTTAAATATTTAAGGACACTAATAAGAATAAAATTTAATTAGAAGTTTAGATTACTGTTGGTAAGCTATAAAATTACCTTTGCAAATGGATAATAATTGACCTTTATATATTAATATCTTTGAAGAACATGAAAAAAATACTGTAATATATACTAATAAAAAGAAGAGAAAAAGCTTATAATAATATAAGTTGTTAACTATAGCTCTCATTTCAGTAGAGCTATAGTTAAAAGCTTATATTATTAAAGCAATACTTAAATTAACACAGGATGCAATAAAATACTAGTGCAACCATATAATTTGGGCAATCCTATAGAGTTTATTGTTCATGAGAATTAAAATTGTTTCACACAAGAGACTTAGAGGTTAAGATCAAGGCATATTTTATAATAATTGATTTAGTAATTAGGATGATTTTCCCTCAAGGCTCTGGGGTATTCACATAAACTTGGTTAGAGGGGGACTGTGGACGTGTACTGTTGTCTATTCCATATGAGTGTGACCTGTTTCTCACTCTCATTTTGATGGGAATAGAAAGGATGCATTCACCAAATCAACAATGCTACATCATAATGGAGTTCCACTGAATATAAGACTCCACATATTACCTAGTCTTTGGACTACTCAGAAAAAGTGTTTCATCCTCATCATCATATGAAGCTAGGGTTGCTGCTAGAGAAGTATGACAGAAAGGAGTGTGCCTGGGACTGTGGGAATTCACATGAGCCTCTCTTTTTGCTTCTGTGCTCAGTGATTAACATAAGGACAGTTATAGCAAGTGTGGCCTGATAACGTCAAGGCAACCAAAAGCTCAGACCTTCAGGGTGAAAACTGGCTCGCCACACCATGAAAGCAACCTAGACCAGTCTAAGAGCTGGGTCAGTGTTTGGGAAATCTGATTGCATAGTGGAGGGAGAGGGTGATAAATATCAATTATGGCCTCAAGACCAGTTGCCATAATAGAGACTATAACTTACCTAAAAACCTTCCTGTTGTAAGTCTTTTTCTTTCCTCAGAGATCTCAACTAGGCATCACCTTGAAGTGTCAGTAACAAAGTGGTTTTCAGTTACAGCATAAGTTGATCTGAGTAGTGCAAGAAGTTGCCTAACAAATACATGTTCTTATTTAAAAAAGAAGAGATGCTTTCCCTCCCAAAGCTTACATTCTAACAGAGAAAGGCATGATCATTAATGACAGTGTATCTTTATCTGAATATGTAAGCTTCATGAAGAAGACTATTTTTTCTTCTAGATCTAAGTATGGCATATGGTTGTCACCTAATATTTTTGAATAAATGAATATTGACACACTCCTGATTATAACGTTCCAACAGCTTCATATTATTTTCAAAATTAAAATTCACAAACTCCCAACTATGGTGCAGGAGGTCCTAAATGATCTAATACCTGCTTACTTTTCCAAAAATCATTCTCTCTCTCTTCCTCTCTCTCTGCCCCACCCCCCAAACACATACACACCCCTCTATCTCTTTTTACTACTGTTCAGCCACACTGGCTTTTTTGTTGTTGTTATTTTCAATCACACCATACTTGTTCCAAACTCAAAGCCTTTATGTGTAGGTGTGAGACTAGGTTAGGTATGTGAGGTATGTGTAAGTATGCTCTATTGCCTGTGAATTTTATTTCATAATGGAATTTTTATAAAATGCTGGTTATGGGGCTTCCCTGGTGGCACAGAAGTTGAGAGTCCGCCTGCCGATGCAGGGGACACAGGTTCGTGCCCCAGTCTGGGAGGATCCCACATGCCGTGGAGCGGCTGGGCCCGTGACCCATGGCCGCTGAGCCTGCACGTCCAGAGCCTGTGCTCTGCAATGGGAGAGGCCACAACAGTGAGAGGCCAGCGTACTGCAAACATAAAATAAAATAAAATGCTGGTTATGAAAATGTAGTGTTGAGTCTAACAGTATGAGAGCCACTGACAAAGGGAAGAACTTTCTTAATAGTGTTGTGGTTTCTCAAAATGGCTGTTACTGATATTCCTCAGAAAGAAAACAACTACAATTTTCTTTGATTTATAAGGCAGTGTGTTTCTGTAAAAATTTCATAAATGTTAAATCCATGCCAAAGATACTTTGAGTTTATTTCTAAAATATCATTAAGTCCTTGGCTCAATTTACTTCTAGATTCAGATAATTATGCACAGTTCTTTCATTTTCAGGTATGTCCTGTGGGAGCATAAAAAGGGCATAAGGAATGAGACACAATTCTTCACTGTGCAGGCTGCCCACACATGGCAGAGCGACCACAATGCCAGGCCTCTGTTTACTCGATACCAACCCTGCTCCTCCCCAGTAATGGTGACAAACAAAAACACCCCTAAGAGGCAGGTACCTTTGGAGAATTACCACCCAGTCCATCCAATAGCTTGTTTCCCTTCCTTATTCTGGTCTCTGTTCAAATTTACAACTCAGAAATGTGGCCATCTAAATAAACTAAGCTATGGCTATAAAAAAATACCCCCTCTCTCTTTCTGAAATAGCAACATAAACATAATATAGATCTGATATAGATCCAATGGTCAGTCCAAATGCAAGTAAGGAAATCAATGAAAAGAAGATGACTAAAAGTCGCTGGTGTGATGGAGGTAAACCCCCAGAGAATATGGTATCATCATAATGAAGGCCCCAGAACCACCTGTGAGATCCTGTCCACTTGGAACTTGAATAAGATTGCTCAAAGGATATAATTAGTCTTTATAATTAGATAGTCTTCTGAATAAAAAAAAAAGAAGCAGCATTGTAACTAAGAGCACCAATTTCGAAATCAGACATGCTAAAGTACAAATTCCCTTATTAAGAACTTTACTTGGAGAAATTCTGACCAGAAGAAAACAATTTAGCATAGATTACAAAATATAATCTCATAATCCAATTTTGTTAAAATTTGTAGAGGACAATTGGGGTGGAAATAAGTAATTAGAATATTGGGTAAAAGAATAAACGTTGCCATTTTATGTTCCAGGATTTTTCTATTGGATTTCTAGAATATAAATCAATGAACTCATTTCAATTATACATGAATGTATTGGATTTGTGATATGTCAACTTGTCTGGGCTGAACTACACTCCCCCAAATTCTGTTTTCAGGTCAGGGTGGCCTACAAATGTTTCAGGTTAGAGTGGACTACAAAGGAAGCAGTTGCTGTTTTAAAGCAACATACATACATCTTCCCCAATTATTCAATCTAAAATTAATCTGGGTGATGCTGTGAAGGGATTTGGTAGATATTTTGCTAAAGTGAGTTTTATGAATACCCCCTTTGTTGGAATCTGAGTAAGAATAACATACATTCATTTATTCAATTAATACATGTTCATTGAATAACTACTTGGTGTTGAGCATTTTGATGAGTCCTGGAGTTGTGAGGAGTTCTGGGGTTATGGCAGTAAACAAGAAAGATTACTGTTTATCCTTTCATAGATGTTTGAATTATTGGTAGATAGACATTAAATAAATATTCAATTTGAAATAGAAATGGCAGTAGAAAACTAAGCTTAATTCAGTTTCTTTGTAAACAATTTAAATCTACTCTGGAGCACCTAGAGTTTCCCTAAAATTGATTTTTTTCCCTCACTTCTGCAGCCCTTATCTACTGTTGTAACTTGTATTTATTTGTATATGGGACATATCCCTGTATGCTTATTAGATTTTAAGTTAACTACAATGTAAACTTAATAAGTGAGGAGAATTCGTTTTGTTACAGCTAGATCCCCAACTCACAGAACAGTACATATTACATAAAAGTGCTCAACAAATATCTGTTGAATCAATAAAAGACTCACCTACATGTTTATGTCCTTCTTTGAGGGAGAATCTGGTTTGCACATCAATCACCAAGCACAGCTACCTTGTGCTACTTGGATTCATTTCTTCATATGTATCTTAAGAGCATTTTTAAAAATAATTTTGAGGGAAATTTAAATTAACAGTGTTAATGAGATGAACTACAACCACCACTGCTGCAACTCAAAATTACTCAAGGGCTCCAATCATGTTCTTTTTTCGCTCTCCAGTTTCTAAATGTCCTTAACCTTCATCCCTCTGTTAGCCTGAGTGTCTTTTCTGACATTCATCCTTTAGGAGTCTGAGCCCCTTGTCACTGCTTTTTCCAAGTCAGCATCACTGTACTTGTCTTTTGACTCTGTAACTGAGCAAATGAGTAAAAGGTATCCAAGTGAATCATCTAGATGCCAAACATATTCTTCCTTGTCCCCATGATGCAGCATCAGGTCTAAATTACCCTAATGATCAGGGTCAACTACTTCTACAGAGATGGTGACTTTTCTCTTTGCCTGCTCTTCTCTTGGCTCAACGACCCCAGAGTTGCCAGATGGCAATTTTAACTTATAATTCAGGCTTTTTTTTTCTGTGCCTCCCTGGGTGGAAATATTCCCCTTTGGGAACCAGGGTCTTCAAACATGCAGAACCCAGGGATAAAGCACAGGAAGTCCTATGTGGGTGTCTGAGAGTGATGGTTAGCAGAGCTTCTCTTTCTTCTGCTACTAGATTCTCAGATCCACGTTGTCTTCCTATTGGGGACCCAGCATAGATAAAGATCTTTGGTTAAAAGTGTATATTGCATCCTGTAAGATGGTTTTCTCATTCTTGCACAGTATTGCCTCTGGACTGGTACTTCAGTTGTACCATTATTGAAGTGTTCCAACACTCTACGAGGTGAAGCTTCTGGTTATTTCAGCATTGATGCAACCCATAGATCCCACAATCATGGTCGCAGTTTTTTAACTTCTTTGCTGAATAGTGGGGACTCTGATTATATAAGATCCCCTGCTAATAGATAAAGATTTTGTAAGCCCTGATACAATAGGTTGATTGAGACCTTGCAGGTAAAATCACAAACAAAAACAAAAATAAAACACCAAGTCCATTCCTGGAATAGAGCCTATTCCTGTCTGAATAAACTGCTATTCCTTCCATGGAGGAAGAAGTACAATGTGATGTGTGACCAAGTGACCCATTATTATCTGCAAGGGATGCTCCATGGAGCAAGTTAGAACGTTTTTTTGTTGTTAGAACATTTTTTTCTTGTTAGCTTGTTATAAATTATTCCCAACATTACCAAAGATGTTGGTTAAAGATTAGGGACTGATGTAGTTGTAGTAGATGATATGGCAGTTTCAGCTACTTGTTCATGAATTTTGCATATGACCTCTAGTTTCATTTGTGCTCACCTCCACTTGTAGCCATTTCATCTTAAACTATATTGTTGCTGAGCCCTCTGATCTTCTAAAGTGGTGTATTTGACAGAACCTAGCTTATGCTTCTCACTTGCTGCCCCATTTCTGCCAGTGCCCGGTAGCAACTCAGGAGTTTCCTTTAAATGGTTTCTAATTATGAACCACAGATGGCATGCCACAGAGCACCCAAATTCCTAGGTGTTGTGATTCCACCAGAGAGGCTGTAAACTCCACTGGGTATTTTTTCTCACTATCAATATCTTCAATACCGTAGGATTTGCTGAGTAATATTATTTACACTACAGCCAGAATAAACTTCAGAGCCCTCTCATGCTTCAGGTCCCATTCAAAGCTGGAAACCTTTTGTGTTACCCAGTATATGGTTTGGGGTCATATTGTTAGGTGTATAATTTGCAGCTTCAAGAACTTGAAGAGGCCTATTAAGGTGTTGTGTTTCCTATTTTGTGATGAAAGGTGCAAGATGCAAAAATTTGTCTTTTTTTTTTTTTTTAGTTTTCTAAACTTTATTTTATTGAAGTATAGTTGATTTACAATGTTGTGTTAATTTCTGCTCTAAGCAAAGTGATTCAGTTATACATATATATATGTGCATTCTATACATATATACACATTCTTTTCCATATTCTTTTCCATTATGATTTATCACAGGATATTGAATATAGTTCCCTGTGCCATACAGTAGGACCTGTTGTTTATCCATTCTATATATAATAGTTTGCATCTGCTAATCCCAAACTCCCAATCCATCCCTACACCACCCCAGGCATTAGTAGTTTTTAAATCTCCCCCTGTAATTCCAACATGAAACCAAATTTGAGAACCTGTATCCGACCAGTCCTTCTCAAGCTCTAATATTCATACAAACCACCTACGGACCTTGTTAACATGTAGATTCTAATTAAGTAGGAGTGAGACCTGAGAGTCTGCATTTCTAAAAGCTCACAGGTGGTGCTGATGATGTTGGTCCATAGGTCACACTGGATTAACAAGGTCCCTGGGACTTCCCTGCTGGCACAATGGATAAGACTCCATGCTCCCAATGCAGGGGGCCTGGGTTCGATCCGTGGTCAGGGAACTAGATCTCACATGCATGTTGCAACTAAGGAGCCAATGAGCCACAAGTAAGGAGCCAGCCCACTACAACAAAGACCCGGCACAACCAAACAAATAAACAAATACTAAAACAAACAAACAAACAAACAAAACAAACAAGGTCCCAGAGAAGCTGGGTGGGATATCAGGACTTCCAATGGGGTTAAAAGCCAAGATGAAGTGTGGCCAGGTGCAGGGGGTGCTGTGAATTGTGTCCCTCCCCATCAGTTCCAGCCTCTTCTAGGGTGCCTTCCTGTATGATAGAGATAAGGAACCTAAAACCACATTTCCCATTGCATCTACGACTCTGCATCTGATTCCCATTCCTCCAATCCTAAGTACTCAGGTGTATTTGAACTCAGGACTGAGCTAAGTGGGGGAGGTGAGAAGATAAGAGGCACCCATCTTGCTCTGTGGATGGTAGCAAGTGTTCTAGAGCCGGGGTGGGGGTGAGGCAGGCTCCCAATGCAGCAGAGAATAATTTGTCTTTTATTTTATTTTATTTTTATTATTATTATTATTTTATTATTATTATTATTTTTGTGGTACGCGGGCCTCTCACTGTTGTCGCCTCTCCCGTTGTGGAGCACAGGCTCCAGATGCGCAGGCTCAGCAGCCATGGCTCATGGGCCCAGCCGCTCCGTGGCATGTGGGATCTTCCCGGACCGGGGCACGAACCCGTGTCCCCTGCATCTGCAGGCGGACTCCCAACCACTGCGCCACCAGGGAAGCCCCCTCTCTTTTATTTTAGATGCAATATCCCAGCCTGCCCTAGATCACTAGATGTTTAAAGAGTTTACCGGCATGCCAGGCTCCTGAAATTTTGTAGAGTTTATTCCAACACTCTGATGCACCTATGCCTTACCAAGGCTTCTAACATACTAACCATTTCTTGTTTTTCTATTCTAATTAGCTCGATGATATCAATATAATGGATGCAAGTGATCCAAATGGTTCATATTACCCATACTATCTTATGACAGAAAGTAGGAGTGTTAACATAGACATGGTTAGAGGGGGACTGTGAATATGTACTGTTGTCCATTCCATATGAATGTGAGCTGTTTCTAATCCTCTTTAGATTACATAGGAATAGAAAAAGTGCATTCACCAAATAAATGATCACATCACATGTACTTGAAACTTGGTTGTCTGCTCTAGGAGTGGTGTGATGACTGCAATTGGAGCTAATATTTCGTTAAGTTCACAATATTCTACTGTCATTCTCTAGGATGAATTGGCTTTTGCAAGGGCCACGGTTTTAAATTAAATCGAGATAAAAATCATTACTACCACCTTTGTATCATTTATTTAGAAATAATGTACAACCAATGTGCCCATTTATTGTATTTGACAAAAGCATACACCAGTAAAATCATCATCACAATCAAACTGTAAAAGGATCTCATCATTCCCCCCAAATTCCTTTATACCACTTCTTGGTTAACACTCTACACATGCAAACCTAGGCACCATCAACTACTGTACTACTTTCTATCACTTTAGATCATCCTTTCTTAGAACTTATTTTATATTTTGTTTCTTTTTCTCAATATAATGTCTTTTCAAATCCACACAGGTTATTGCCAGTATTAGTACATCTCAAATTTACACAAATATATTTTGATTAAAAAAGAACAAAAAGTAATTTGTTTCTTTTAATTTCTGAATAATATTCCACAATATTGATATACCACAATTTGGTTATTTATTCACCTGTTGATGGATATTAGGTTGCTTCCAGGTTTTAACTATTAAAAATAAAGCTGCTATGAGCATTCATATCTGTCTTTGTGTCAACATGTTTCACTTCCTTTATAAATATCTAGAAGTAGAATTTCTTTTTATGTGGCGATTATATAATTAACTTTCTAAGAAACTGCTCAACTCTTTTCCAAGGTGGTTGTACAAGTTTAAATTCTCACTGGCAATATATGAGTTTAAGTTTCTTAGTATTCCCTCCAAAACTTGGAGTTTTAAGATTTTAGTCAGTGAATGTGAAGTAGTATCATATTATGCTTTTAGTTTTTATTTCCCTAATGACTAATGATGTTGAGAATTTTTGTGTGCGTCATCTATATGTCTTATTTTGTAAAGCTTTTCTTCAAATCGTTTGTTGTTTATTTTTTTAAATTTGGTTACTTGTCTTCTCATTATATATTTTGGATATAATTACTTTGTCAGATATATCTTATCCCAGGCTGTGTCTTGCCTTTTTATGTACTCAATATGGTTTGTGAAGAGGTGAATTTTTAAAGTTCATTTAATATTTTTGTTTGTTTTATGAGTTGTGCTATTATTTCATAAGAAAAATTGCCTCCTGCAAATCCATGAAAATTTTCATCTATATTTGCTTCCAGAAGTTCAGTTTTTATATTTGTCTGTAATAATCTTTCAGTTAATTTTTGTGTATATTATAAGAAAGGATTTTAAATTCTTGATTTTTCCAAAGGGCTATCTCATTGTTCTAGCACCATTAGTTGGACAGTCTATTTGAATTAAAATTACCATTGAATTTTCTTGGTAACTTTGTCAAAAATCAATTGACCATATATATTTGTGCCTATTTATAACCTTTTTCTTCCTGATACATATATACACACATTTACAACAGTTCCACACTATCTTAATCACTGTGACTATGTGGTTAGTCTTAAGTAATGTAAGTACTCAGATTTTGTTATTTTTAAAAATTCATTAAAAATTTCTCTCAGCAATGTTGGAGTTTGCAATGTGATGGGCTTGCTCATCTTTTGTCAGACCACCTTCAACAATTTCACCCACACTCTCCTAACCCTTGGACATACTTGGACAAGAGTGGACACCCTTGTCTTATTCCTGATTTTAGAAGAAAAGTTTCAGAATTTCACCATTGTGTATGATATTAGCTATAATCTTCTCATATATTATCTTTATTATATTGAGGTATGTACTTTCTATTCCTAATTTGGTGAGGTTCTATGAAACTTTGGTGAATGAAGTTGAATTATGTCAAATGCTTTTTCCTCATCTATCAGAATGATCATATGATTTTATCTTTCCTTCTGTTGATGTGATGTATCACATTTACTGATTTGCATATATTGTGCCAACCTTGCATTCCATGGATAAATCCAATGTGATTACGGTGTATGAGTCTTTTACTGTGCTGTTGAATTGGTTTGCTAGTGTTTTGTGAGAATTTTTGCATCTATATTTATCAGGGATATTGACCTATGGTTTACTTTTCTTGTAGTTCCCTTATCTGGTTTTGTTATCATGGTAATACTGGCCTTGATAAATGAATTTAGGAGTGTTCCATCCTCTGAAATTTTGGAAGAGTTTGAGAATGATTGACATTATTTATTCTTTAAATGTTTGGTAGAACTAATCAGTGAAACCATCTGGTCTTGGGTTTTTCTTTGTTGGCAAGTTGTAAATTACTGATTCAATCTCCTTATTTGTTATTGGTCTATTCTGATTTTCCATTTCATTATAATTCATTCTTGGCAGGTTGTGTGTTTCTAGGAATTTATCCATTTCTTCTAAGTTATCCAATTTGTTGGCTTACAGTGGTTCATAGTAGTCACTTATGATCCTTTATTTCTGTGATATCAGTGGTCTTCTCTTTCATTTATGATTTTATGTATTTTAGTCTAGCTATAGGTTTGTCTGTTTTGTTTATCTCTTTAAAAGCCAGTTTAAAAGAGCTGACTCTTGAGAAGGTGACTTCTTCATCATCGTAAGTATTCCTGCAGATTCCACAGATTTCATGAAGGGGATAAAGTAAAGAGGGATTCTTTAGATAAAGAGTTAGGCTAGATGGCATCTAAGATACACTGTAAAATTTTATGATTCATTTGTATCAGTGTCTCATTTTCCTGCCATCTCTCTTTCAAACAAAATAATTACTTTCCCTTTGTCACTCTGTTTTAGAAATGGTATATCTTTTATTTATGACAAGTAAAACATAATGTAGGGCTTCCCTGGTGGTGCAGTGGTTGAGAGTCCGAGTGCCGATGCAGGGGACGCGGGTTTGTGCCCCGGTCCGGGAAGATCCCACATGCTGTGAAGCGGCTGGGCCCGTGAGACATGGCCGCTGAGCCTGCATGTCCGGAGCCTGTGCTCCGCAACGGGAGAGGCCACAACAGTGAGAGGCCTGCGTAACGCAAAAAACAAACAGACAAACAAAACCATAATGTATACTTGAGTCCAAAATTTTAAAAACAATCAGCAAAATACAGCTAAAATACAAATAGAAAAGAAACTCACCAAAGAGTTACTGATATCAAAACTTAAAATTGGCATGGAAAATTTTTACCAGTTTTAAGGGCAAGAATAATTTGCTCAGAAATGCAGAAGCCTTATTTATTTCACAAGAAGTAATGAAATTGAGGTAGAGGAAGAGAGAAAGAAAGCAAAGGCAGACAGGCTGACTGCTGCTTTTATCCTTGACAATCTCACTGCAGGGTGTGGGCCAGAATTTTATCTATTTAAACTGAATGGTAAGTTGTTCTGAGGAAGATCTATAATGCATAATATGTTGTAAATCCTCCACCTGCTGCTTAGAAAATTATAACCTAATAAAAACTGCTTGATACATAATCTGGCACCCCATTGCTTAATTGCAGATAGAGAATACGTAGATAGAAGCAGATTACTATTATTTAACATTTATTAGGCACCCACGGTGTACCTGATATTCTATAAAACATGGATGAACCCATCGCTTCTTAATATCCAACTTCAGTTTCAAGCAATATTATGTGCACACATAGAACACTTTTTAAAATATCATTCATGCTATATGCTTAAGCCCCTCATATATGTACACTTTATGCATTTTATATGTATACATACATACAAAATATACATTTAAAAATATCATCCCATACTATATACTTATACATGCTAAATGCATAAGCCCTTCTCTAATCCACACACACACACACACACACACACACACACATTAATAAAGATTATGGCAAAAATAAGTGGTAAAAATGTAGGTAATTAGAACTAAAGATGACCAACAGAGCAGAGTTGCTGAAATTGGAAAGTATAAGAGAGAAGAGCACAAGAAATCTGTTTCTCTTCAAATAACTATAATCAATTAATATTAATTAATTTACCTAACTTTCATGGGGCTCTTCTTTCAGGCTATACAGACATACATATAGATATACATATAGATATACAGATATATATGTATGTGCATGTGTTATGCATATATAATATTTCATTTTGTGTTGGAAGAAAGTAGAATAATGTAGAAAGGACAAAAGGAATTTAAAATATCAGGATGGAGGGGTGATCATTATTCAATAGTTTAGGTAACATTCATAAGACTAAGTGGTTGGAGTGATAAAACTTAGAAGGGGAGGGATTAAAATGATGAAAGCTTATTTTACGATAAAATAGTGTAACATAAGTGAAAACTCTTCACTGCTATCACATTTCTGTTTTGCGAATTCTGTTCCTATTATCCAAGTTTTCTTCGTTTCTCATTATCTTCACCATTTCTAAAACTAAATAATGACTCTGTAGCTGCAAGCCTCTGTGGCAAGTTTTTGTTAGGGTTAGGGGAAGTCTGCATGTTAACACACACAAAAAAATACTCACACGCAGGCATGTGCACAGTTCTCATTTCAATTTTCAGCACTTTAAGTTGATTTCCCCTGAAGGGGCATTTCCTTCCACATTAATTCCAACAAAGTCAGTTCAGTATTTGCTGAGCACCTACGCTGTATCACGTGTTAATTAGGAGCTTAGGATATAAGAAGAATATAAAGAAGATGATAAAAAAGACCCTGCCTGTGAGGAATTCATAGCCTAAAAGAGGACACAGAAATATTAATGAGAGATTTGAGGAGTATGGTAATAAGAGTATTTATAAAATGCTTTGGGGGACATGAGTGAACACTTGATTCTACCCAGAGCTCAGAGAAACTCTCCTCTGAATATAGAAATCAAATCTATTTTCAATGAAGAGTGTAAGAAGCAACAAGTGAGGCCCTCTTAGATAATATTAGTTACAAACTATTTATTTAGTAACTAATCATGGATTCCCTTGTGATGTTTTCAGTATTGTTATTTTGTATAGTTTGATACTTTTGCCTGTATTTATGCCCCATTTCCCCAACTCTAGAGCAAGCTCCCCATGCCTTGCACACAGCCATTTAGCTACTGGTTTCATTTCAGTTGTAAAATAGAAAGCCATTCCTATGTCTGCATTGCCCCTCCTTGTCAATAAGGCACTTTCTTGTCTGAGATCCCAAAGCACTTTATAATACCTTTAAGAAGAACTTATCACTTTTCCTTTAAATTGAGGTTTGTATATCTGACTCCCCCAAACTAAGTCCCTTGAGGCCAGGGACTAGGTCGTATGCTGGGCACATAGGTAGAGTTGCCAATTTAGCAAATCAAATGCTGAATGTCCAGTTAAGTTTGAAGCTCAGATGAATATTAATTTTTAAATATAAATGTATATCAAATATTTCATAGAGGGACTTCCTTGGCAGTCCAGTGGTTGGGGAGCTGGGATCCCACAAGCCTGTCAGCCAAAAAACCAAAACATAAAAGAGAAGTAATATTGTAACAAATTCAGTGAAGACTTTAAAAATGGTCCACATCAAAAAAAAATTTTTTTTAATATTTCATGGACATAAATTATATACTTAGAGTAATATTTATGTTTAAACTAATACTGATACATTTATACTCATATTAAAATTACTCATTGCTTATCTGAAATTCAAATTTAACCAGGCATTCTGTATTTTATTTGCCAACCCTACTTGGGGATGACCCAGAAAGTATCACTGTGGCACATGAAAACATTTTTTTTTTCCTTTTTGTGGTTTATTTAGGCTGCTCATCACATCTCTGCTGATGTGGAGAACGAGGCAGATCGTATTACTGTCACTCTGCACATGAAAGGAGTTCTTGGACTTACAGGTATGAGAATCCCACCAGATGAGACCCATGGGAAGTTTGGGCTGGATCCACAGCAGGCAGTGCAACAGCTGCGCTGAGTGTGTGCAGGCTCAGTGTGACCGTCAGCTTCAAGCCATGAGCAGGTCTAGGAGACTATGGGGAAGCAGAGGACGTCTGGTAACCTTCAGCTGCAGAGAGAGCCATAAAGAGTTTTCAGCACAGTGAAACCATTTGATATCCATCTTCCTTTTTTAGGAGAGAGGTTTTAATAACTCAGTTTTCCTCTTTAGAGATTATCCAAATTTCATCTTTCAAGGGATGCCGAATCTGACAATTTAGGAGGCAGTGCCATACCGGGCACAACAAACACAGTACTGGAGTCACACAGTGGGTGTGGGTCTCAGCGCTACTCTCACTAATGGCGTCCTCAGCTTCAAGAGGGCACAAGGGGGCTTCAGCTTCACCCTTCAGATGATTGCATTTGCCCTTCCCTCATTTTTTAATATTATCCAGAGATATATAAAATGCAGTTTCAAGCCCTGTCTTGCAAATGTCTTGATACTTTTAATACCTCCCCGTATGGAATTCTGAAGCCACCCCTGCAGTTGTGAGTTCCTGCACACAGTCACCTTCTTTGAAGCCCATTTTCCACATCTGTCCACTGAAAACCTTATCACATCCAGTGTATTTAAATATAGTAGACGTGATGCACCTGCCACACATTAAGCATTTGATAAATGTTAATTCTTAATACTATGTTTGATCCATAGCCAGCTTCTATGCTTTACTTTGTTTCTTCTCCGTTTGTGTGAGTTTATTCTCACTATAGGTTCCCCTGTCACTGCAGCTTAGTGTTCACAGAGATTCTTCTCTTCTTTTGAGGTTTCTGTTTATGTCATCATTAGACTGCCTACTGGATATCTCCTCTTGTGTGAGCCAAAGTTCCTCTCATTTCAGACAGAATAAAGAGATTAGTATTGGGGGAATCTAATTCCAAGAATTCAGAGAGAAGTGCAAAGCGAATAATTTCATACATATTTTTAATATTTGGGGAACTCTGATAACTGTGACTGACCACACACATTAACACCCGCCAGATGCTATAGGCACAAAACATTGTAGTAGTATGTTTGCATTCCTTTAATGGGAATCCTCTATAATATGGTTTTACAAATATATGTTTAATATGTATTTGCTCTTCACTTATTTTCTCATGCAGAGTATTATAAGACAAGGTGTCAACATCAGAGATAAAAATGAGACAATTCCACAAAGGAAAAAATAACCTGTTGCTTTATAAATGCCAGTGTAATAATCACATCTGAGGGTGAGGTGTTTCTAAGTTTCCCATCATATTTCATGATCCGTGATGGTGCTCCAGCTATGGAGCTGTTTCTGAAGTCAGTCGGCATTTCATACTCATCTGATTTGCAAGAGACTGAGTCCCTGGGGCTAAACACCATCTCACTTGTGAACTGGCTTCAGGGAATAAAGAATCTTACATCTCATTTCAAGACAATAACCATCCTGGTGTGTGATATGGGACAAGGTATTTGGCCTTGTTAGGAGAGTTTTCTTTCCTAGTAAGAAATAGGGAAATGAATCCTGTTGATCTTACTGCAGTGATAACTTGTACTATGCTCTGTACTGTACATGCAAATTTTTAGAATGATAAATACAAGGAATTCACCATTCTCTAAATTTCTTAAGTCTTAGCCATGAACAGGGATCTACTCTAACAAGTGGTTAACTACTTATCTTCTCCTATTTTTGTAGAGCCCACATTTTTTTAGCCCCTCTTGATAGACGTATTCATTCTTATATCATTAATTAGAAAGTAACACTTGAACACAATGAATGAACATTTTATTATGTTTTATTTAATTAGTTTTAAATATTACCAAATAGAAAATGCATCTTATGAACCTTCCAAAAAGTGGAATGTTTTCTTAGAAAAAAATTTGCATTAGTGGTTTACTGTATTATTTAATAAATTTAAATAAGTGCATCACAATTCACTTGACTGAATATAGGTATCTATACTACAAGCTTCTCATCATATATTTTCTTCCATCTAGGAGAAGTTTATATTTATTTCTTCTCTGAAAGGGTAAAAGAACAGTTTTGTGCCTTGTTTTTCTCATCTATAGATTGAGTGCAATAGTAACATCTATTATATTAAACAAAGATAAGTGAAAAATAATTCAACATGTAAGGAGCATAGACTGGTGCATGGCACATATTAAAACAATGCAATTTTAGCTCTAATTATAATTTACCATCACCCCGTGAAATCCCACTCCATTCTTGGCATCCAGCTTAAATGACTTTACCTTTAACAGGACATTGATTGTTCCAGGTTCCTTGGGGCTCTCTGCTAGTCACAGGACACTTAAAACAATTCTCTACATTGTAGTAATTGTGTACAAGTTCTGTCATATGTCTCCTGTTAGAATCTGATTTTCGATGGTTGGTTTATATCTTAATTATTTCAGTACTCTTTAAAGGCTTTTAAGGAGTATTGAAATAATTAGACAAATACCCTGTACACTTATGTAGTTGAATAAATGAACAAAATCCAAGGTAAGACATGGATGCCTGAAGTTCAGTCTGGAAAAACCTTCAATCCATTAAAAGTTACCATAAGTTGAAAACAAGTTTATGTCTATTTGGTTATGTTAACTCTTTGTGAAAAATTAAGTAAAGCTTAGTTAAGTTTTCTTACCTGATCTTGGGGACTATTCCTTCAAAGGAGTCCACATTTGATTGAATTAATCTGTAGAGAAATTTATGCTTCAGGGCAGAGTTAATAAGTGATGGAGCAACCAGCCAGGAATAAGTAGAGTTTAACAGCTGGGTGGTCAGGGAAAGAAACAGTCAAAGAGAGCGCTGCCAAACCCACTGTCATCACAGTGTGACTGAGGACAAACTGAAGGCTGCACCTCTCTGAGGAACAATATAAGAAGCTTAACACTGTGAAGGAGAAATAAACTTCACTAAAATAATGCAGCCTGTCATTAAATAATAAATAACCAAACAATTATAACAAGCTCCAACTGGGGGATGGGAGCAGTCAGTCCCCACAGTCACTACATTCAGTTACTACTACCCAGAGCTGCTATCCAGAGTTGCTTCAGGCGCCTAGCATAAAGCAAGTCTGTTAACCAGGATCTTCATAGTTCATGGCTGCCAGACTAAATTTTAACCTCTTAACCATGGAAGTTACCAAAAGAATCTAAGTGCTCACCTTGCTTAGGGTCCCACACCCTCCTGAGTCTTGGTCTAATAGTGGTTGAATATCATGGCAGCTATATAATATCCTATCTTTTAAGAAGAAAAGACATCTTAAAAATGTCTTCTAATACTTCTTATTGTCCTTGATGAGAAGGCTGGTTTAAACTATCTAGCTGGCCATTAATGGAAGCAAAAATCAAGTGATTAATTTGTACTTTTATAAAATCTTATTTTGAGAAATAAGAGTCATGCATATACTTTTTCATTAAAAAAGAATTCTTCTTCTTCTTGGAAATGTACAGCAGAGAAACTATAGTTAATAATACTGTATTGCATATTTGAAAGTTGCTAAGAGAATAGATCTATTAGATTCTCACCACAAGGAAAAAAAATGGGTAATTATGACTGGTGACACATGTTAACTAGATTTATTGTAGTGATCACCTCACAATGCGTACAAATATCAAATCATGTTGTACTCCTGAAACCAATATAATGTTATATGTCAATTATACCACAAAAAGTAAAAAAAAAAAAAAAAAAATGGTTCTTCCCAACTTTACAAAAGCAAAAGAACTTTTTCAGATTACATTCATTCAATTAAATACATGCCTTGGTCTGAGAAATCATTAATGCTCCCCTGGAACTACACACACTCTTTCTGGCATTTATTACACTGTTCTCTCCTCTTAAATTTCTTATTGAAGCATAATGTAAATATAGACACACGCACACACACACGTAAAGCTTGATGAATTTTTACAAATTGAACAGACTTAGTCACCAGCATCCAGATAAAAAAACAGACCTTACAAGACCCCAGAATATCCCTCATTATCCCTGTCATTATTCCTTGCCAAGTGTAATCACAATCACTGTTTTGAGTGAAATAGAATACATTAATTTGGTCAGTCTTCATAGTTGATTAAGTGAATTTAGAGTATGTCCTTTTTTTGTGTCAGCTTCTTTTGCTCAACATTTAATTTTTGATATTTGCCTACTGTTGTATATAGTGATAGACTGTTTATTCTCATTTTTACATTATTTTCCATTTTGTGAATTTGTCACAGTTTATACATTTTACTGTTGATGAGAATTTGGACAGTTTCTAGTTTTTGCCTACATGTATATGAGTAAGTGTGTATATGTGTACATTTTTGTTGAGTATAGACTTAGGAGTGGAATTTCTGATTCACAGAGTATGCATACCTTCAAGTTTAGTAAATACAGTTTTCCAACATGATTACAAATATGTACATACCTGCATGGAGTGCATGAGCGTCTGGTTGCTCTATTTCCTCACACAAACTTGGTGAGTTTTTCATTATTTCATGCCATGCCTGTGAGTTTAACGGGCATTTCCCTGATGAGGTTGATAATTTTCCATACATTTAAAGACTATTTAAATATTCTTTTCTATGAAGGGTCTGCTCAGAGTTTTGCCCATTTTCTATTGGGCTGTTTGTCTTTATCTAAGTGGTTTATAGGAGGTCTTTGTATATACCTGGATATAAAGATTTTGTCAGAGATATATATGTAATATATAATATTATATATATCAATAAATATAACAATATATCTGATAAAAATATAATACATAATGCATAATATATATTATTATATAATCATAATTTAGATAAAATACGTAAGTGTATTTTATATTTTTGTCATATATATATTATATATTTGTAACATCTTTTCCCGACTTGTGGCTTGCCTTCACTTTTTAATATTTCTTTGATGAAGACAAGTTTTAAATTTTACTATAGTCCAATTTGTTATTTTTTGTTTTAAATGTACTATTTGTGTCTTAAGACTTTAACCACTGGACTGCTAGGGAATTCCTAAGACATTTTTTCACTCCAGGATCATAAGACTATTTCTATTTTGAAAAAAATGTTTATTGTTTTACTTTTCATATTTATATTTGTAATTCATAATGATTTCATCTTTGTGATATGACATAACAAGTAGTCAAGATATATATTTCCCTAAATAATCTAATTGGCTCAACTTCATTTATTAATAAAGCCAGCTTTTTCCCACTGCATCGCAATGTGGCCTTTCCTGTATATAAGGTGATTCTATTTAGATGGGCTCTTTTTGCACTCTCTGTTTTGTCCATTGATTAGTTTTTATATCCTTAATTACATAGCTAAATATCAAGTCTTTTCATCTGGTATTGTATGTCCTTTAACTTTTTTCTTCTTCTTCAAGATTGCTTTTGCTGTTCTTAGATTTGTATATTTTCCAAATAAATTTTAGAACTAATTTGCCACTTCCACAGATAAATAAAACTTCTGGGATTTTGTTAAGATAATGTTGCATCTAAAGATTAGTTTGGGAAAGTCTGACATTTTTAACATGAAATCGTCTAATGCAGAAACATATTATATATCTAAATTTGTCTTTTTAAAATTCTCAAAAGTGTTTTGTTTTTCCATTTAGAGTTCTGCACATTTTATTAGATATATTCCAAAGTAATTGGTGTTTTTTAATGTTATTATAAATGGTACCATATTTAAAATTTTATTTTCTATTTGTTTACTGTTAAAATGTAGAAATATATTTGAGTTTTACATATTTAATTTTACCTAGAAACTATGTTAAAATCATTTATTTATTCTAATAGTTTTAGACTCTCTTTGATTTTCTTAGTACACAATAATTTATGCATGTGTAATTAAATAATGACAGGCATTTGTGATTGTTTTGGCATCTCTATTTCATGCTGTACTTCAGCTAGAGCAACTGTACTCACCTGTTTTTCATCTTCTTCCTAGGGTTGAAGTGCTATCTGGTACCTCCTTATGGAAATGGTAGAGGCATAATATATAAGATTGCCAAATAAAATATAGGATGCCAGTTAAATTTGAATTTCAGAAAAACAATGAATAAAGTAATATAACTATGTCCCATAATTAGTATAGGGTTATTACACATTTTTAAACTAAATCTGTCAATTCTAATAACAGAGCAATTAAAAACATGCAGCACCTCTTAAGGCATACTTTCATGTTTATCTCATTTCTATTGGCCAAATAAAGTCACATGGCTGAGCTGAGGGTAAGAAGCAGGAATATTCCACCTCTTTAATAGAGAAACTGAAAAGTAACTTGCTTAAAGGCATAGGTTCGGAGTGAAGGCTTGGGGCCAATAACCCAATCAGCAGCATAGCATATTGAACAAAAGTAGGATTTAATGTAAAAATACAAATATTTAAAGAATTAAAACTAACTGAAATGTAAAATAAAATTGTATTTTATTTGTAAAATAAAATGTAAAATAAAATTGAAGTCCTCAAACAGATGAGGACTTACCATGAGCCACATGTTTTCATGTATGTTCTTTATTTAATCATTCTAACAACGCCTTTGTTTCCTTTTTTAGGTAAACAAACTGAAGCTATTAGAGATATAGTGACTTGCTCAAGGTTAAATAACTTTTTACAAGGAAGAATGGTTCTTTTAAATCTCTGAGTCCAGAGTCTATCCTTTTCTACTCAAAACTCTAGCTTGGAAGTGAACAAAAATATCTGGAGTTCATCTAGAAAAAAAAAATTCTCTAGCAAAGTATAAAGAATAGTGGGATAATATAATCTCATGGTTTGTTAAAAAGGTGGGGAATAGCTTTCTCAGTGGGAAAAACAGGTAAATAACAGAGTATTTATGTCAAAAGGAGAAAGTGGAAACCTTTGATTTGTAGATTTAGTATAGTAAAGATCTAAATATTTCAGAGAAGATGTACCAGTCTATCTACCTACTTATTTATTTTTGCAGAAATTCCACTCCCTGGTTTGTGTAGAAAACCTCACTCACAAGGCCACAACTTTGAAGATGAATCGCCAGATTCACTGAGTGTATGCGACCTATGTGATCACTGTTTCCAAAAGAGGTAGGCTTTCTCTTCAGATATTTTAGAACCCTATTGTTTTGTAAGTTTATTCTTGAAGAATTTTGAGGCTTATGCATTTCAATAACATTTTCTCCCCTTCTGGCCTACATAGACAATAATATAAATAACTATTTTATAGTTTTTATGTGCTTTACCTGTTATATAGTACTCCACATTAATATTTGGCCTGCTAAAATAAATGGAAATTAGCAGAGAAGAAATATGAGGAAGAAAGGGCTTCATGTTGAGTAACTACATCAGATATGGGTGTTGAAACTGTGCTTGACTGTTCAAGTATTTGAAAACATGCAAGACCATCAAAGTCATAGGATCTAAAATTGATTAAGCAATAAGAAGCTTTACCCTCATTAATATTTCAAAACGCACAAATGGATAAAAAATTATTTAATCACCAGGTCAAAATGAATATATTCTTCATTTTAAAAATGTGTTTATAAGTGCTTCTGTGACCAGATAATATAAACTCTGAATTCTATAAATATCCTGAGGGAGCAATGAATTATTACTTTGTATAAGAACTATGGTGAAAGTGCAATTCTGAGAATAATCAAAATATGATTTATCAAGGCACAAAAAGACAGGATATCTAAACTTCCAAAGGAAGTCACTGTCCTAGGTGTAAGCTGTTGCCCTGTCAGAAAACTAACAAAGAATCTCAAAATGTCCCGTTAGACAACGCTATTACAATAATATAATAACAAAAATGGCTACTGTGTATTGAACTTTTATAAGCCAGATGTTGTTAAATGTTTTATATACCATATTTAATTTTGTGATAGCCATTTTTCGTATTTTTATATCTTTTGAATAGATTCTTCTAAAAATAGATGATCTCTTGCAATCTTTGTGTGCAAAACAACAACTTTCTACTCAATATTGCCTGCACATGTGCAAACTTGGTCATTGCTGCTCAAATTTGTCTTGGTTTCAACCCACTTATTCTACCACACGTTAAGCTTAATTGCTATTTTATGTCAATATTATGACATAGTACGAGTGTGTTTCATGTTTGGTAATTGCAATCATTGTTGCTTTTGCTGTGGTAATCCATTTACAATGCTTGGTGTCAGTTTATTTATCTCTTGTAAAAATAAAATACAGTGTGTGTGTGTGAAAAAAAAAGAATAGTTTTGGAGATTTTTGAAATCTATATGTATTTCTATATCTATATCTGTATCTATTCAAACACACAGTGTGTATCCTTTTGCTCAATATTTTATCTGTGACATTCATCTATGTGGTTGCATATACTTATAGTTAATTCATTTTCATTCTATACAGATTCCATTGCACATGTATGACATTTTTAAATCCATTTTACCTTTGATGTACCTTTGATTCAATGCTGCTATACGTGTCTTATACATATCTTTTGGGATGCATGTGCATGCATTTTTGTTGGGTAAATATCTAGAAATGGAATCTCTGGCTCATAAGAAATAAGTATATTCAACCCCAGTAGAATATGCCAAATTTTTGTTTTCCCTAAATGGATATACATACTTACATTACCATCACAAGTGTGTTAAAGGTCTCATTGTTTCACATGTCCATCAATATTTACTCTCATAAAGCCTTTCTAATGTTGGTCATTCTGATAGAAGTATAATGAGTTCTCACTGGAATTTAATTGATATTTCCCAGATTGCTGGTGAGGATTAGCACCGTTTCACTTTTTGGTTGACTATTTGAATAATCTATTTTGTGAAATGCCTGGTCAAGCCTCTTGCCAATTTTTCTATTGAGTTCTCTGTCTTTTTTCTATTAATTTGAATAACTTTGTATGTATTCTGAATATGGGTGCATTTTGGTTATATTTTTTTCAAACATCTTCTTGTATGTTCCAGGGTGCATTTTTCACTTGCTTAATGATGTCCTCAACTTTCATTAATATAATCAAATAGAGAAAGAGTTTTTGATGGTTAGTGATATGGGTATCTGGCTTATTAAGATACCCACCCTGAGATCTATGTTTTTGCCTTTACCTACCCAGAGATCATAAAAATATTTTTCTATGCTATCTTCTAGAAGCTTCATTGTTTTAAATTTCATATTTAGATGCACAATACAAATAGAATTGATTTTCTGTGTAGAGTATGAATTGTGGGTCATTTCATTTTTGATATCCAGTTGATCCAGCACCATTTACTGAAAAAATATTGTCCTGAAATGTAATCATTGCTGTAAGTCAAGTGTCCATATTTGCATGGGTTAATTTTTTCATTCCCTATGCTTTCTCATTATTTCATTATGAAAATTTTCAAACATACTGAAAAGTTAAAAGAATTGTTCATTTAACATCCGTATGTTCACCTCTTAGATTCTACAATTTAAAAAAATTAAAAATTAAAATATAAATGAGTTTTAAAATTTACACTGGGTCAAGAAATTGAAAAGAAATATGTATGCAGACGGGCATAGATACGAAACAGTGTGTGCAGATAAACATGGAAATGAACTCTAAATGTGATATTCATGATTGAAAAATTCTCCAGAGAAATGAGCACAATTCCATATTTTCTTGAAAAGCCTCAACAAAATGCTTTCAGGATCTAAAAAAGGAAGATACTCATAACCTCAATAATCTCTGTTATGTATTATTTCTGAGCTACATAAGGATTGCCTATCATAAACAAGGAGTTATAACTAAAAAGTAGGAATATTGCTGGATTCCTTAAAAAAGATGAGGGAAACTTCAAATAAACCAAGGGTAGATATGATTGATTTTTCTATGGGGCAAAACCATCATTAAGACATTAAACATCAATTTGTCAGAAACTTTCTATGAACTTTGAACAAAAGTTGCTCACATTTCCAGCATTCTGTGATTGAAATGAGAGGAAAAACTAAAGTTTTATGTTTAGATAAACAGTAAATTGCCAGCATCCACAGTTCCAGAACAAGTGTTAATAACGTGGGGGAAAACCCTAGGGGTAACAGTGCATCATTTCCTTCAGAAATGTTTCAACACCAGCACTTTCGATGGTACAGAGAACGATACTATGATTTAATAAAGCAAAAAACAAAAGTGCAACAATATGGACATTGATCAATTTGAGTTTCAAAGTGACTTAAAATAGGCTCTGAAAATGGTACATTTTGGTAATACCTAAACCAATGTATTTTTCTTATATTTTAATTTTACTATTTTAAAAAACCTTAGAAATCTCTTTACATATGTACAATAGAAAATAGAAAATTCTAAATTAAATAAAGAATTATAGTTTTTTTCTTGTTTAGTGACACTAAATAAAGTGATACTAAATAAAGGTGACTATTAGAATAAATAATACATTAGATTTGGTGTAATATAAGTTATTTAAATTATTCCTCAAAATTTTAGTTATACATGTTAGTATTTTCAGTTTACATATGAAAAAACTGAGTCTCAGAGAGTCTTGGTACCATGTCAAAGGTCACACAAATCATTCTGTGCCTGAGAGTGACTCTAAAGACTTTTTTGTTGAAATGTTGGCTGTCTTTTATGATGCAATCAACTTTCTACACATTTGTGAGGCTCAATTTCTTCAAGTATAAAATGAGAAAATTCAACTAAAAATACTATAAAGCTCTTTCCGCTGCTGACATCAATGGTTCTGAGGAAAACCCAAGCTATTGTCCAATGTCAAATGCAAAATAAAGGAAATGTTTGTAAGTAATGCTAATATTAATTCAATATGCAATTATGGCTCAAATATCCAATTGTTTCTCCAGAATCATCTCGATTAAATTTAGTATGTTTCACATACTCTGTACCCCTTAAGGTGATAATGAGCCTCATACATTGTAATCTATAGTAGAAAAAAGAATTTATTTTTGTTTGTCCTAAAATCAGCATTATGTTGTAGAATCCATGGATTTCATGAACAAGTTTTCTTTCCCTCATCTATACCTTTAATTAATTTTAAATTTCAAATATAGAAACTCTCAGCTTTTATTTTTTCTTTTGACATTGACTAATAGTTTTTCATCTTTTCAGTCATAGACATTCAAAGAGAATCTCTAACATTTGGTTAATTTTCCCTAGAATATCTATAGCTGTATTTTAATGTCTACAGCTACAATGAACAAAGAGAAAGGTTTGTAGGTGTGGTGAATCTCCATTTGATCTATGGATTATATATATATATATATATATATATATATATATATATATATATATATGTATTTTTTTGCTCCTCTTAATAACTTGGTATTTGAGCTAATATCTTTAAGAATCAGGTTGCAAACAAACCAAAACCTTCTTCTGAACAGAATGAGACTTCATAGTCGATCACTTTAGTACAATTTTTTCTTTTTTCTAAATGTGTTACTTGACCCTTGTGGATCCAGTGTGCCTCTGCAATATTTTGACCAGTCAACAATCTTCTTATATCTTCCTGTGATTTATCCCTGTTAGCTTTGAATGACACCACCTGAGAGCTGAGAATTGGGAAATCATTCCACCCATTTTACTACTTCTCCATCCAAAATACAGTAAGATATTTCAGAGATGTAATTTTTCTTAGTTTTTCTAACACAGTCTCATCTGAGAGATGTTAAATGAAGTCAGAGAAATGAAATAATTTGACCAAAATGTCACAGCTGTTCTGTAGTAAGCTTGTACAAGAACCATAGCTCCAAAATATGAGTTCACTATGCTGTGCTGATTATTCCAAGTCTGATTATTCCATCTTTCTAATCACTCTTATTATATTAGCTTCCTGACCTCTAACAAGGAATCTCTTTCAATACCATTAAAACTCAGTTACCTCTTTTCTTTGCAATTGGACTTTTAAAGAAACCTGACAGTTCAAAAGACTATCTTGAAGAAGTTGAAAACATAGACTTTGGAGTCAGAAATACATTGAATCAATTCTGGGTTACTATGATATGAGCCTTTTCTAAGTCATTTGTTTTTTTTTAAATTTATACAAGGGAAAATAAAATCTATTTATAAGATGATTGAAAAAAATTGTATAAGATATATGAGACTATATATCTTAATCCTGGGGCATACCATGAGTTTTTAATAAATGTTAGTAATTTTATTATGATTGAGAAAATGAATGAATTAGAGCAAAATATGAGCAGTAAAAATGACAAGGTGAAAAAAATCATGAATACTTATTCTTTTTATGTAACTTTTCCAAATACTGTATAAAGTCATTATAATAGTGAATAACAAATAAATCAATACAGTTAAATTGTAGAGAGAATAAAGAGAAAATAACATTCTTCCAGGTTCTCTGAGTTGCCTGTGGTGATGGGGAAGTCTGGGAAACTAAACAGTTTTACTCTTGTCACTCATCACCCCAAGGTCCGTCTTCCTGACAAATAAGCACAGAAGAATTAAAACAACAGACCAAAAAGCACAATAAGATGAACTACATATCTATTGGAATGACTACAATTTAAAAAGACTTATACCAAATATTGGTGAGGATGTAGAGCCAGTAGAATTTATTTAATTTTCTGGTGGGAATGTAAAATGATACAACCACTGTGGAAAACATTGTGTTAGTTTTTATTTTTTTAATACCAAAGATACACATATTCCACTTCTAGATATTTAACCAATACCTAGGAAAAAGGTATTGGAAAAAACATATCCATTTAAAGACTTGCACAAAAATGCTCATATCATCTTTATTTCTTACAGCCTAAATGGAAACAATACCAATGTCCATCTACAGGTGAATGGATAAACAAATCATGATACATCTATACAATGTAATACTGTGCAGCAATAAAAAGAAATGGACGATTGGTATTCATGTGAATAAGTTATTCAAATAATTATGCTGGGTGAAAGAAACAAGACACTTTCCCTGCCCTAAAAATAGTGTGCATTCTGACTAATTCCATTTAGTGTGGAATTCAGAAAATGTATGCAAAATTATAGTGATATAAAGAAGATAAATTGTCATCTGAGGGATGGGGGCAGGAATAGGGAGAGTATCAGACAAATTTGGGAGGTGGTGCATATGTTCACCATGTTGATTGCAATAATGGTTCACAGGTATATACACAACCTATCAAACTGTACACTTTAAATAGTGCAATATATTATGTCAATTACAGTTGGCCCTCCGTATTCACAGGTTCTGCATCTGCAAATTCAAACAACCATGGATAGAAAATATGTAATTTTTTAAATCCATAAATTTCCAAAACTTGAATTTGTTATACTCTAGAAAATATTTACATAGCATTTAGATTGTATTTACATAGCATTTACATTGTGTTAGGTATTATAAGTAATCTAGAGATGATTTAAAGTATATGGGAGGATGTGTGTAGGTTATATGCAAATACTGGACCATTTTAGTTAAGGGACTTGACCGTCCTTCGATTTTGGTCTCCATGGGGGACCTGAAACCAATGCCCTGTGGATACCAAGGGATGACTGTATACCTTAATAATGTTATCTTTTCAAAGATTATGCTCTACAGAACATAATCTTCTCTCAAACAAATGTTTTGAGTCCTTATCTTTACACGTGACAAAAGCTGAAGCATAGAGGCACAATTAGAAAAATCATGTTTATAGGATTATCTCAGATATTTTATTCTAAGAATTAAGAGTATTATTTCACCTTTATTATTTTTATAACATCTAAAAAAGATCATATGTATTTTCCTCATTTTTTATAATAAGATACTGACCCAGCACATGCATGAAAGTGTTGCAGTGTGTGACCCTCAGGGTTCTTCCTCCAATCTGTATTGGACTGTGTCTAACTTGGCAACTGGAGGACCCATAGGAAGTGTAGTAAGAAGCCTATTTGGGGAGAATGTAGCCACTTCACAGATTTCCCAGTAGCAAGAACCATTTTATGAAGGAAAAACAATACCTGAAGTAAACTGGGGAAAAAATTCCCACCTCACAGTGCAATCAAGAGATAAAAGAGACATATGGGCTTTACATTTTGTTAGAATGCAGGCTGTAAACAATGTAAATTGTGTGATCACAGTTTTTTAGCTTCTTGTCTTCTCCATTTTTCTATACAAAGAAGGTAAGAATCAGTTACAGCTGTTTTCAACAATGGTCTATACTTTTAGACTTCTGTGAAAAGCCTACCCAAACGCACTTAAAAGACTGAACAATAAATATCCTCCTTTATGAAAATTAAGAAACCGGTAGAAATTAAGGTGCAGTCAAGATTCCTTTATAATGAATACCATAGGAGTGAACAGTTTTATCATAGTGGAATTTCACTCTATGTAAGTAAATTGCCATGAATCAAATTTCCATCCTACAGAGCAAATACTCAGCTTCCCATCTTTCTTTATAAAAACTGTCAAGTCTCAGGCAGGGAATTAGTATGTGAAGAGAAATATTTTATATAGGGCAGGTGTTCTGTGAATGTCTTTGACTGACAAGAATCCTACTAAAACCTGTACTGAAGAAATTAAACCCTACTGTTTGTTGTCATTTAAATTTGAGGGATGCCGGGAAGCTCCCCACTCTCAGAATATTTTTCCACTGGCCTGTCAAAATGCCTATAATTTCACCATTCGAAATTCACTCCTTTCAACCAGCTGAGGCCATGAGCGAGCAGAGGCATGGGAGAGGCAACACCTGGAGGCATGCTCAGACCTGGGAATCTCTGATATGCCTGAACGCTGGACAAAGGAAAACATCATTGCCACCTTGTGAAGACTTTCAGCTCTCAAAATTGTTCAGTTAGCCCATTTAGGGTGGAGCTGAAGTGATACCAGTTTAATCACTTAGCATTATTTCAACCTATTTCATTACAGTGTAAAAAAGGAATTTTCTAGAACACAGAAATCAGTGATAAGTTTTTTAAAAACACTCTATTTAACTGAGTTGAATACATTAGTGAGAATGTGTGTATGTACATGTGTGTGGAAGTGGGAGAAATTTCAGTATCCTTACACAATTAAGGGATACTTTGAAGGGACTGTTAGTATTATATCATAGTTTATGCCCATGGAGAGCCAAGGTTTTAATTATTCCTGCTTTAAGGCTCTTGAGTCACATAACAGTAGCAAGCGTATTCAGCAATTAATAAACAGGCAAAAGCCAACGTCTCGGTCTCCAGAGCTCCGACTCTCAGGAATGAGGCAGAGGAAACAAAGAATACTTAGAGGCCTGCCCAGAAGAGCGGTTTTGAAACCCTAGTCTAAATTTCAGGTGTGTGTGCTGGGTCTTCCCTGGCCTTATTGTAAGCCATCCTTCTGTCATGTGGTTGCCATCAAATTCCATTCAGGGCATGTGTTGAATTATTGTTGCTTCCCTGCTCGTACTCTCCTGACATTTGCTGTTTTCTGGGCGCTCTCATTTGCCTCTTCCTGAGGTTCACCTGTATTGATGTGGTTGTAACACAGAGGTCAGTGACCAGACACCCACAATATAAAATGCTCATCTCATCACATTCTACGCATTTTGTGCTTGGGGTGGAGGGTGTCCAATCTGCAATGAAACCATTTCTATCTTATATCCTTCAGACAGGCATTACACCTGTGTACTGTCATCTGCTTAGAAAATGCAAGTCTTCCCTCTCCCCTCTCTACATCCTCTTGAAACTATTGCCTTCAATTACTTTTCATTCAGACCTCACATTTGCTAAAATTGGAATAAAATCAAAAAGTTTTATTAAAAAGAGAGGGAGATGCATTCATCAGGATGCATTTGGTCAACTCTGCTGGCTTTTTTTTCTTCTCCTTCTGTTCAGAGAGGGCAGCATCTTCAAATGCACACTTTGCTTTTGACAGCTCTGCAGTGATTGGGTGCAGCAGGAAATAGTGCCTGACACATAATATCCACTGATTCAATCTTGCAATATTTATTTCATAGCCAACATAAATAAAAATAAAATATTTCCTTGAATGTTTTGCTCACATGCTGCCTAGCTGCGATGCCAGCAACTTTGCAGATCCTTCTGTTAGAAAACTTTTATTTGCTTTCCTCTCTACCATAAATCATCTCTGATCTGACTCTGACTGGACCATCCTTTGCTGGATACATTGTAGATAACTCAATAAAGATAGAATGAGTACAGTTTGATGAGGAAACTATTAGATTCATATAAGCTAAAGCCTTTCAAAAGAAAATTAAAATTTCTTGCTCTAATTATCAATTCCCTGGGCCTTGCTGTAGTGCACTATGAAGCTCAGGGATTTGGGCTTTTAGATGATTGGGGTAACCACGACCTCGGTGAATCCAAATCCCAATTATTAGAGTGGGACCAAGGTAGCTCAGGAAACTGTAAACAAAATCAGAGAAATCATCACTTGTGGTAGATTTTATAGCCTCAAGTGAGTCAAATAAGAGCAAGCCTGATTATCACCAGAGCATGAAATCTAACTGAGTTTCACAGAAACAGAAAGGTAGGAAATCTCTGTTGCTTGGGAAAGCATCCGTGAGTATGGTACAAGTTTTCCTCAGGTGGCAGGAAATCACTAGTCATAAATGCAACAAGGCTTGGTTACAAGAAAAAGCCACAGAGGGGTAGAAATTAAGTAATAGAGGGATGCCCTGATGGGGCCACTTTTGGTGAACATAATTGAAATCTCTCCATAATTTGGCAACACTGAGGCACTTTATTTAATCTGCTCACTAATACGGATTTGGGTTATTTAGTAGCAGTTTTCAAAGTTTTTTAGTCTGACACCTTTAAAATATTTTTTTAAGAATTACATAATCCTTGCAAAATTTTTAATTGACATCTAAAAGTTTTTCATAACTTAATTGTAGCAAGTGATATAATTTATGTGTATTATAAATATTGACATTCTAAATTCACACTGTTATGCTACTTTTTAATTGTATGTAACTATATATAAAGACTATAGCATTAAATTTACACCTCAGTCCATTAAAATTACATTGAGTAAAAGATTGTTATAGTCAAAAGTTATATTAATTTTTTTATATTTGTGTATTCCATTTCACTTTTACAACATAATTTTATTTTAATGTAATATATTTTTTAGTTTGAAAAACATTAATCACAGATCACACATTTCTGCAGTTTAAATGTGTATTATGTGTGTCTGTGTGTTTATAAGTCGAATTTTCAAAGAAATTGTGAAAATGTCTACAGGATTAAAATCATGATTATTTAATTAAACAATTGATAAAAAGTATATGATCAGTTTTGATAATTAATTATTAAAAAATAAAACATATTGGAAAAGTATGTTAATGTAGTAAGCTGGACGTTTCAAAATTGTTTTATTTATACACAAATGAATACTTTATTTAGAAGGAAGCAGAGTTCAGCATGAGTTCTGTATTATTTGTTTTCATGGGTATGAGATTTACAAATACTTTTTCTTATAAGATTTAGATTGAAATGGAAGAGTTTATCTAGTTAATAATGCATCTGTTTTATGTCTTCATCAGTGGTCCCCAACCTTTTTGGCACCAGGGACCGGTTTCATGGAAGACAATTTTTCCACAGACTGGGCAGTGTGGGGGTGGATGGTTTGGGGATGATTCAAACACATTACATTTATTGTGCACTTTATTTCTGTTATTATTACATTGTAATATATAATGAAATAATTATACAACTCACCATAATGCTGACAGGAGGCGGAGCTCAGGCGGTAATGGGAGCGATGGGGAGCGGCTGTAAATACAGATGAAGCTTTGCTCGTTTCACCGCCCACCTCCTGCTGTACAGCCTGGTTCCAGGGGTTGGGGACCCCTGCTCTTATCTATATACCTAAAATCATATAGTGGTCCATCATAAAAATTATTCTAATTGATCTAAAATCTCCTTCAGGTTTAACTAAAAGCAAAGAATTAAAAGCTGCCTAAATGGCAAGATGATTTGTTAGGCAGTCACCATGGTCATTTACTTTCTCAGTTTCCAAAAATCCTTTCAAAAGATTCAGCAATGATTATTGATGATGCTCACCACCTTTTCAGTTAGAGGCATTTTATTTAGCCCAGTACAGTCAGAAAATGTTGGAAAAATTAAAATATTGCAAATTTTATTATCCTTTGCCAATGCAGTTTTTTTTTTGTTTAACAAATTTATTTATTATTATTATTATTTATTATTTTAAACAAATTTATTATTTATTTATTTATTTTTGGCTATATTGGGTATTTAAAATATATTTAAATATATTTTATGATTGCTGTGTGCAGGCTTTCTATAGTTGCGACAAGTGGAGGCTACTCTTCATTGTGGTACATGGGCTTCTCATTGCAGTGGCTTCTTTTGTTGTGGAGCACAGGCTCAAGGTGCATGGACTTCAGTAGTTGTGGCACATGGGCTCAGTAGCTGTGGCTCGCAGGCTCTAGAGCACAGGCTCAGTAGTTGTGGCACACGGGTTTAGTTGCTCCACAGCATGTGGGATCTTCCTGGACCAGGGATCGAACCCATGTCCCCTGCATTGGCAGGCGGATTCTTAACCACTGTGCCACCAGGGAAGTCCCGCCAATGCAGTTTTTAAACAAACTGCATTTATCTTACCATGTGCTTTAAAAATATTTCCATCAAAACCTTGACATATATATTTAACAAGTTATGGGATACAAACTGATTAGAAAAGCCAATTCTTATCATAACTACACTGAACCAAATGAGATTTAAGTTCCATCAGAAAGAGTCTAATTTTGTGTTCAATTCAAATAATTATTTTAATATGCATCATTTTGACTGCCTTCTATATTCTGAAGTAAATTCTAAAACCGGCAGACATAGATAGGTATTTACATAGATAGCTAGATAGGTAGCTAAATAGATAGAGTCACAAAACCTTCCCATGAGTTTGTTGCCTACTTAATACAAGTTACTGCCTCCTCTGATATTTTTTACTGGTGATTTCCTTGCTTTGTTCTCTTGGGACTCTTCCTGGGCTAATATATACTTTCACAGAGATGGTTAATCGAAGATGCTAGGTCACTAAACAGCGATTATAATTTTTCCCACCACTCTCTTGTAAGATATATTTAAGAATATCTTTAATGTAAACTACAGTGCAGACACCCAATTTTTAATGTCACATTTGCCTTTAACAAAAATATATATAAGACTAGAAAGATTCAAAAGTTTGCCACACGTTAACGATAACGATATGTTGTTTAAAGGAGCTTCAGTGACACCAACATTTTCCATTTTCCATTTGTGTTTTGTGTCTGAAAACTTTTTACGTTTCTTATTATAAAAATTTTCAGAGATATACAAAGTGGAAAGAGTAATATAATGAATCCTATATATCCATTTCCAGCTTCAACAATTAACAACACATAGTCAATCTTGTTTTATCAATACCCCAGCCATTTTCCCCAGCCTGAATTATTTTGAAGCAAATTCCACATACTTTCATCTGCATGTATTTTATCATATATAAATTAAAAAGAAAAGACACTTTACAAATAAGTATTATCAATTACTTAAAAAATAAATAATTTCTCAGTGTGACCAACTAGCCACCTTGTAGTCATATTTTCCTGACTGTCAATTTTTAAAAAATTTTATAGTTTGCTTAAAACAGAATTTAGAGAAGATCAATAGATCATAGTTTTTGATCTCTTTCTTAAGACTCTTTTCAACTATGTTTTCTTTCCTTGCCTCCCTCTCCTCTCCTCACTTCTCCTCTCATATTTTTTCCTGTTGTTGTTTTTGAATAAAATATATAATCCTATAGAATTTGCTACAGTCTAGAGTTTGCTGATCGTACTTCTGTCGGGTATATTAAAGTACATTAAATATTTACATTTTCATTGTGTTATCTGTAAATTGCTTTAGACTCATAAACTTGATCAGATTCTTCTTCCCCTTCTTCTTTTTCTGTGTCTACTTCTGCTTCTCTTGCTACTGCTGCTGCTGCTCCCTCTCCTCTTCCTCCTCCTCCTTCTTCTTCTTCTTGTCTTCTTTTTCACGGTTGTGCTGTGTGAACTTTATTCAAGAGTCACATAATGTTGGTGATCCCATTTTAAGAAATATTACCAGCTTATAATGATTATTACTTATATCCATTAATTTAATAAATTTCATAGGGTTGTAAAATATAAAATTCCAATCCTATCATTTCTTCTTCATTAATGAGGTGGAATATTTCTACAAATATAAAATTATCCCTTTAAGAAATTTTTTATCATAAGATACAGTTTGTATAGAAGCAATAAGATGAATGTTTGATTCTTCCCCTTTTCTTAAATATTTTCAGCTGATAAGTTGGTTCCTAACATCTTCCACAAGTAGCCAAAGTGTTTTTGAATATCATCATGAACTCATGGATTTAAATATATTTTATGATTGAGTCCATTGTAATTATAATTATTATGGAAATTCAAGTGGTCCCATCTTTTGCCAGTAGTTTGCCTTCTGAGTCCTTCTGCCATGATTTAATAGTCTTTTTTAACTTTATAGCTTTCTGATATGATCTGATGGTTCAGATCTATCTTGCATATTTCATGCTCACATCTGAAATTAACCATTTCTCCAAAGAGAACCGTATAGTTTTATAGGAAATGACATTTGAAAACCAAACTTTAGATGCTAAAAGTTACTCATTCCACAGGATTGATCACTGATCATTGTTTCTAGGCCTTTTTTAAAATATAGTTCAAGGGTTTTTTTTAATTATAAAATTGAGTTTATTCTTATATTTTCAAGTCAAATTCAGCACTACACAAATTATACTGACTCTCATTTGTATCTTCTTTCACCCATGATGAAATATTATTTCTTAATGATACCAATACAATTCCTTTTATTGTTTCTAGAATATACCCTAACAATTTCATAGCAAGCATATTAACACTACCACTAACAATGTGATTACTGATTTTTACTGAGTTCTTTTGTTTGTAGCATATATCCCATTAGTGATGTAAAATCAAATAACTAAATATAATTATGCAATTTGAATAATTCCTCCTTGTATGGTTATTCTGTTAAACATAGAGTTAAGCTTATAAGTTTGTTTTTCTATTTCATTTAGGGGATATTAAATGTAAAATTGTATTATTAATATGTGAAGTATTTACATGGTCTGAAAGTTAAAATTACGAAGTAAAGTATATTCAAGTCCTGTATAATCCACTTTATCCCTTCTATACTCATAGGTAATCTTTTCTTTTTAAGTTTATAATTTACTTTCCATTTAAAAATGCCCTTTCTGCCCTTATTTAAGCAGCGAATGATATGCTCAGGTTTATATTTTTAAAAAACCACTCACTTACATTCCATGAAATACTTTAGCAGGGCAAGTGCAAATATAGGGAAACTAGTTAGGAGGCTATTGCATAAATTTAGGACATGGTAACCTGTGTTTGACTCTTTGGTACTTTGATATTTTGTCCTTTGTGATATTTTTGATATCTGTGGCATCTGTATGGGATATTTTGATTATGCGCTATGGATTAACTTTTATTCCCTTATTTCTTAACTTCCTATAACTTGTTCATATGATTAAGATGTTTTGGGCTTTATTAGTTTAATGTCAATAAAGTTCAATAATTTGACAACTCTAAAATAGATTCTTGTTTTCCAATTTGCCTAAAAGTTGTAATTTCCTTGATCCAGTGGGAATATTTAAGGAGGCAGGATAAAGTTTCATTGGTTTTCATATCCAAACTGTGGCATCAAGACTCAAACTCTAAATGCAAAAGAAATTACGGATCAAAATGGATACATTTAAATATATTGAACTATTAATGTTAATATGGCCCTCTTAAAACCAACATCAGTGAGTCCATTCTTAAAAGTACATACTTATGCCCTTTAATTTATCATAAAACTATTTTAATTGTGCTGATGTATTCTGAATATGATCTGAGCAGCTTGATTAACACACTAGGTAGGTAGGCTTGGGCTGCTTTATTTAAACTTTGGGGAAATGAGAGGACAAGGAAGAAAGAATTGTGTGTTATCTCAAGTCTATAACTGAGAAATTACTTTTCTGTAAATATAGTCTCATGTTTGAAAATTCCCAATCAAGGGAAATGGAAGGAAATAAGGAGCAAGGGAGAAATAAATGAAATAGACACTAAAAGACAATAGAAAAGATCAACGAAACTAAGAACTTGATTTTGAAAAGATAAACAAAATTGAAAAACCTTTAACCAGACTCATGGAGAAACAAAGAGAAAGGACTCAAATAAATAAAATCAGAAATGAAAGAGGAGACATTACAAATCATACAGGGATCATAAGAGGTTGCTATGAGCAATTATATGCCAACAAAATGGACGACATAGAAGAAATGGATAAATTCCTAGAAACATACAATCTACCAACACTGAATCATGAAGAAATGGAAAATCTGAACAGATGGATTACTAGTAAGGAGATTGAATCAGTAATCAGAAACCTCCCAACAAAAGAGTTTAGGCCCAGAAGACTTCTATTGTCATTTTAGTCTCTGTTTTATTTATTTCTGCTCTGATCTTTGTTATTTGCTTCCTTGTGCTAACTTTCTTATGGTAATTTTGTTTTACTTTTTATTGTTTCTTTAAGTGTAAATTTAGGTTGTTTATTTTATACCTTTAGGGCTTATTTTTTCTAATGTAGGAGTTTATCACTGTAAACTTTCCTCTTAGAACTGCTTTTGCTGTATTCATAAATTTTGGTATAATGTATTTCCATTTACATTTGTCTCATATTTTTCCTATTTCTCTTTTGATTTCTTCTTTGGTCCTTTGTTTGCTTAGGAGCATATTGTTTAATCTACAATTTGGAAATTTTCTGATTTTGTTCTTGTAATTGAGTTCTAGCTTTATACCATTGTGGTCAGAAAAGATTCTTGATATGATTTCAGTCTTCTTAAATGTATTAATACTTGGTTAGCAGCCTGATATATGATCTATCCTGGAAAATGTTCCATATGTGCTTGAGAATAATGTGTATTCTGCTGCTATTGCATGGAATGTTCTTTAAATGTAGAAGCTGGATGTGACTTCAGAATATCTCCATTTAGGAGATTATGAGTGCATTTACATTAGTATGTATGACAATGGACATATGTCATGTGGGGGAAGTTTTTGAATTGTGTATAAGAGAAGTATATATAAGTTGAGCAAATGAGAGATAAAATGTACAGTGGAGTAATTATAACTGCCCACCTTACCCTCCAAATATGTCTTCAGCAGTCAGGTTTTTATCTGTCCACAAGACAAAAAGTGGATACTTCACATGAGTTGGCACAATTAAATTTCTCTCTCTCTGTCACCCCTCTGCACACCTCCTCCCATTCCAGGATTTTAAGAGAGGCAAGGAGACAGGGTTTTTTTAATAAAGCAAATATCGGAGGACTAGAGTTGTTTTATTTATTCCTTCTGCTGATATCATTAATGTTTCTTTATTTTTAGTCCTTACTGAGCTTTAATTTTTCACTTGTTCTGTGAACTCCGTGACTATCTTTGCATCCTTCTACTCCCATTAAGTTGCCCTTCACACTTAGGCCAATCCAAGTTAGCATCTGATACATGCAAGATAACAAAGACATATTTCTGTTTCTGGTGATGCTTGTGATATTGAGGTTTGAAATTTTGGATAAATTGGATAAATTGATCCTGAGATTGCAATAGCCATGTCCTGAACTATGTGGATTAGTCTTATATTTTACCAGTCTATGATTGGAAAATAATTATTTATATTTTTTAGACATACTATTTTTTTTTTTTTTTTTTTTTTTTTTTTTTTTTTTGCTGTACGCGGGCCTCTCACTGTTGTGGCCTCTCCCGTTGCAGAGCACAGGCTCCGGACGCACAGGCTCAGCGGCCATGGCTCACGGGCCCAGCCGCTCCGCGGCATATGGGATCCTCCCAGACCGGGGCACGAACCCGTATCCCCTGCATCGGCAGGCGGACTCTCAACCACTGCGCCACCAGGGAGGCCCTAGACATACTATTTTTATGTAGAGGAAGTAGGGAAGGAGACAAAGAAAGAATGTAGGACATGAGAAAATTTTCTGAAGGATAATTGTTTTCAGGCCTTTATATCTGTTTCATCAATGGTGTCTTATGCATGCATTTGAGACAGAAACTTCCAAGGGCAAGAGCTAAGTTTCCCCTGGAATGACATGGTACTTCAGCAGCTGTGCTCTTTAAATCAGAAAGCCTTTTTTTCTTTTCTTTTTTGTTTTAACTTTGTTTGCCTGTTTGTTAGTTTCAGTTGCTTCAAGTTACCCTGCCACTACAAAGAAGGATCGAGTTACATGAATCCCTCTCTCCTGGATACTTCTTTTGAAAGGGTAATATCTGAAAACAGAAGTTTTTATAATGTATTCCTAATAGCACTGGCCATGTTCCCTCATACATTCCACCTCCTCCCTGCAACAAAAAAAATTCTTTCCATCATCTTGTTTCCAATTTGTTTTCAGATAATAATACAAACATGTGCAAAATACACACTGCAGGAAATTTGGAAGTTACAGAAAAATATAGGAGAAAAATAAAAATTGTTATCTTCCATCTAGAAATAGTCTTAATGTTTCTAGTATGTTTCCTTTCTTTCTGTGCATGTTTAGATATGCCTTTATATTTAGAAATTTGAGATTATAACATACATTCTGACTTACCTGTTTTTTCTTACATTGTAATATCTTCATAAGTCTCTGGTACCAGAACCAAAAAAAAAAAAAAAAAGTACAATAGAAGGTAATTACATACCACTATATTCTATGAACTTAGACACAAAATTCTCAGCAACATATTAGTAAACTGTTTTCAACAATATATAAAAAAATTAGCCAGTTCCACATGTAAGGAGTTTGGAAGTCGACACTCCATCCTAAAACAACTGAAAGTCGAACAGACTGAAAAACCATCTCTTCTTGGACCCTACAGAAAAGGAGGGATACAAGGCAAATCACTGCCCCAAAGAGACAGGCAAATACAGGGGGTCACAGCTTATCAGAGCAGAGAATCACTAGGAAAAATCACCCAGTGAACAAGAGCCAAGGAAACCTGAACTGTAATTGATGAATTGCTAAAGACAATGTGTGGAAAACTGAAAGTTAAAAACTTCAGGGGAGCCTAGTCTTAACGAGGTCCCCATAATATATGTAAGATTTACATCCAGAAGCTCAATCAGGTTTCCACAGTAAATATTGGGAGAAAAAATCCTCTTGAGCTTCCAGCAGGGGGAGGCAAAAAGAAAACACTTTGAAATATGCCAGAACATTTCTTCTTCTTAACAAGACCTGCCCTAATGGGAAACTAGTTAACCAGAGCCTGGCCTGCTGGAGTAGTATCAGAACGAAATTGACCTAGGGGAAAAGAAACACCCAACTTCAGCTCACTTTAGCCATCCTGTCCCACATAAATGGGAATCTAAAAAAAGAGGGAAACACTTGTGAAGTTCATAGTCTGGACACATAGGCTCATTAAAAGACGGAGATCTAATCATAGGACTATAGAACGTTTCCCCTTCTCCCACAACTTATACTACATTACTAAAAATCTATGTGTAGCAGTTTTTTTAACCAATAAAGCAGGTCTAGATATCAACAAAAAATGACTAGGCATACTAAAATTCAAAAACCATAATTTGAAAGGATAGAGCAAGGATCAGAACAAGACATGACAGGGATGTTGGAGTTATCAGACTGGAAATGGAAAACAACTATAATTAATATGCTAAGAGCTCTAAGCATGCAAGAACAGATAGGCAATGTAAGCATAGAGATGGAATTCTTAAAAAGGAGCCAAAAGTAGTGCTAGAGATCAAAAACACTGTAACCGAAATGAATATGCCTTTGATTTCTTAATAGACTTTTAGTCTTTTTATTAGTGGGCTGGACATGGATGAGAAAAGAATCTCTGACCTAGAGTATGTATCAATAGAATCCTCAAAACCCAAAAAGCAAAGAGAACAAAGATGGAAAAACACAGAACAGAATATCCAAGAACTGTGGGACAATGACAAAATGTGTAACATATGCATAATAGGAATATCGGAGAGAAGACAGAGAAAAACAATAATGACTGAGAATTTCCTCAAGTTAATGTCAGACACCAAACCACAGATCCAGGAATCTCAGAGAACACTTAGCAGGATAAAAGCCAAAACACTACCCTCAACATGTCATTTTCAAAACAGAAAGTCAAAAATAAACAATCCTGAAAGATGCAGGGGGAGCAGGGAGTGGGGGGAATCCTACCTGTAGAAGAACAAAGATAAGAATTACATTTAACTTCATGAAAGCAAGAAGAGAGTGGAATGAAAATTTTATGCTGTTGAGAGGAAAAAAAAAAAACCCATGAACCTAGACCTCTGGCACTATGAAATTATCATGCAGAAGTAAAGGAGAAATAAAGACTTTCTCAGACAAACAAAAATTGAGGGAACTTTTGCCATTAGACCTGCTTTACAAAAATATTTTTAAAGTCCTTTAGAGAAAAGAAAAATAATATACATCAGAAACTTGGACCTACATAAAGACCATCAAA
Organism: Mesoplodon mirus; assembly: GCF_964341445.2. NCBI lineage: Eukaryota > Metazoa > Chordata > Mammalia > Artiodactyla > Ziphiidae > Mesoplodon > Mesoplodon mirus. Next base: position 158,849,332 of record NC_138977.1, read on the forward strand.
ACAGTGATGGTTAAATGAAAACATATTTCTTATTTGTAATAGATCTAACAGATAAAGTTCGCTCAAAATAATAATAGCAACAATGTATTAAATTATATACTTATGTATATATCTTGTGTGTATATATATATATATGTTTAGGTGAAATGAATTAAAGCAATGCTACAAGGGATGGAGGGAGGGATATTAATCTGACTATATCAATAGTCACTTTGTCTTTTTTTTTTTTACATCTTTATTGGAGTATAATTGCTTTACAATGGTGTGTTAGTTTCTGCTTTATAACAAAGTGAATCAGTTATACATATACATATGTTCCCATATCTCTTCCCTCTTGTGTCTCCCTCCCTCCCACCCTCCCTCTCCCACCCCTCCAGGTGGTCACAAAGCACTAAACTGATCTCCCTGTTCTATGAGGCTGCTGCCCATTATCTATCTATCTATCTAACGTAAAGTTTGGTAGTGTATATATGTCCATGCCTCTCTCTCACTTTGTCACAGCTTACCCCTCCTCCTCCCCATATCCTCAAGTCCATTCTCTAGTAGGTCTGTGTCATTATTCCTGTCTTACCCCTAGGTTCTTCACGACATTTTTTTTTCTTAAATTCCATATATATGTGTTAGCATATGGTATTTGTCTTTCTCTTTCTGACTTACTTCACTCTGTATGACAGACTCTAGGTCTATCCACCTCATTACAAATAGCTCAATTCTGTTTCTTTTTATGGCTGAGTAATATTCCATTGTATATATGTGCCACATCTTCTTTATCCATTCATCTGATGATGGACACTTAGGTTGTTTCCATCTCCGGGCTATTGTAAATACAGCTGCAATGAACATTTTGATACATGATTCTTTTTGAATTATGGTTTTCTCAGGGTATATGCCCAGTAGTGGGATTGCTGGGTCATATGGTAGTTCTATTTGTAGCTTTTTTTTTTTTTTTTTTTTTTTTTTTTTTTGCGGTATGCGGGCCTCTCACTGTTGTGGCCTCTCCCGTTGCGGAGCACAGGCTCCGGATGCGCAGGCTCAGCGGCCATGGCTCATGAGCCCAGCCGCTCCATAGCATGTGGGATCTTCCCGTACCGGGGCGTGAACCCGTGTCCCCTGCATTGGCAGGCGGACTCTCAACCACTGCACTACCAAGGAAGCCCCTATTTGTAGCTTTTTAAGGAACCTCCATACTGTTCTCCATAGTGGCTGAACCAATTCACATTCCCACCAGCAGTGCAAGAGTGTTCCCTTTTTTCCACACCCTCTCCAGCATTTATTGTTTCTAGATTTTTTTGATGATGGCCATTCTGACTGGTGTGAGATGATATCTCATTGTAGTTTTGATTTGCATTTCTCTAATGATTAATGATGTTGAGCATTCTTTCGTGAGTTTGTTGGCAGTCTGTATATCTTCTTTGGAGAAATGTCTATTTAGATCTTCTGCCCATTTTTGGATTGGGTTTTTTGTTTTTTTGTTATTGAGCTGCATGTGCTGCTTATAAATTTTGGAGATTAATCCTTTGTCAGTTGCTTCATCAGCAAATATTTTCTCCCATTCTGAGGGTTGTCTTTTGGACTTGTTTATGGTTTCCTTTGCTGTGCAAAAGCTTTGAAGTTTCATTAGGTCCCATTTGTTTATCTTTGTTTTGATTTCCATTTCTCTAGGAGGTGGGTCCAAAAGGATCTTGCTGTGATTTATGTCATAGAGTGTTCTGCCTATGTTTTCCTCTTAGAGTTTGATAGTTTCTGGTTTTACATTTAGGTCTTTAATCCATTCTGAGCTTATTTTTGTGTATGGTGTTAGGGAGTGATCTAATCTCATACATTTACATGTACCTGTCCAGTTTTCCCAGCACCACTTATTGAAGAGACTGTCCTTTCTCCACTGTTCATTCCTGCCTCCTTTATCAAAGATAAGGTAACCATATGTACGTGGGTTTATCTCTGGGCTTTCTATCCTGTTCCATTGATCTATCTTTCTGTTTTTGTGCCAGTACCATACTGTCTTGAGTACTGTAGCTTTGTAGTATAGTCTGAAGTCAGGAAGCCTGAATCCTCCAGCTCCGTTTTTCGTTCTCAAGGTTGCTTTGGTTATTCGGGTTCTTTTGTGTACTATACATAGAGAATCCTAAAGATGCAACCAGAAAACTACTAGAGCTAATCAATGAATTTGGTAAAGTAGCAGGATACAAAATTAATGCACAGAAATCTCTGGCATTCCTATACACTAATGATGAAAAATCTGAAAGAGAAATCAAGAAAACACTCCATTTACCCTTGCAACAAGAAGAATAAAATATCTAGGACTAAACCTACCTAAGGAGACAAAAGACCTGTATGTAGAAAATTATAAGACACTGATGAAAGAAATTAAAGATGATACAAATAGGTGAAGAAATAGACCATGTTCTTGGATTCAAAGAATCAGTATTGTGAAAATGACTTTACTACCCAAAGCAACCTACAGATTCAATGCAATCCCTATCAAACTACCACTGGCATTTTTCACAGAACTAGAACAAAAAATTTTACAATTTGTATGGAAACTCAATAGTCACTTTGAAAATGTTAATGGTCTATGTGCACTGATTAAAAGAGATTGTCAGAATGGATCAAAAAACACAATCCAAATATATGTTTTCTTAAAAGAAATCTACTTTACATATAAAGACAAATATAGATGAAAAGTAAATGGATGGAGGAAAATATACCATGCTAATACTAACCAAAAGAAAGCAGGAGTAGTTAAATTCATTTCAGACAGAGCAGGCTTCAAAGCAAGGAAAGCCATCGGAGATAAAGAAGAGCATTGCATAATGATAAATGGGTCAGTTCTCTAAGAAGACATAATCCTTAACATGTATGCACCAAAGTGTGAAACTATGTGAGGCAAAAACAAATATAATTGCAAAGAAAAATAGATAATCCATTATCAGAGTTGGAGACTTCAACACCCCCCTATCAAATAAAAGGAAAGATCCAGTGGGCAGAATATCAGTGATGACATAGTTGAACTCCACAACACTAATTAACTGGATACAGTGGACATCTGTAGATTACTTCATCCAATAATAGCAGAATACACACTCTTATCAAGCTCACATTGAACTTCACTAAGATAGATCACATTCTGGAACATAAAAAATGCACATTAACAAATTTTTAACAATAGAAATTATACAATGTCTGCTCTCAGACAACAATGGAATTAAACCAGTAATCAATAACAGAAAGGTAACTGGAAAATTCTCAAATACGTGGAGATTAAGCAACACACTTCCAAATAATACATGGATCAAAGAAGAAATCTCAAGAGAAATTTTAAAATATTTTGAACTAAATGAAAATAAAACAGAATTTATACAAGTTTGTGTGATGCAGTGAAAGCAATGCTTAGAGAAAAATTTATAACATTAAATGAATACATATATTAGAGATGAAGAAAGATATGAAATCTATCATCTAAATTTCTATCTAAGGACACTAGAAAAAGAAGAGCAAATTAAATTCAAAGTAAGCAGAAGAAAAGAAATAATAAAAACTAAAGCAGAAATCAATGTAATTAAAAACAAGAAATTAATAGAGAAAATCAATGATATCAAAAGCTGGTTCTTTGAAAAGATTAATAAAATTGATAAGCCTCTAGCTAAGCTAACTAAGAAAAAAGAGGGCACAAATTACCAATATCAGAAATGAAAGAGTGTGTATTATTACAGGTCCCATGAACATTAAAAGGATAATAAAGGCATACTGTGAACAATCTATGTCCACATATTGGATAACCTAGGTGAAATGGACCAATTCCTTAAAAGACACAATCTGCCAAAACTTGTGCAAGAAGAACTAAGCAATCTGAATAGGCCTCTATCTATTAAAAAACTTGAAGGACTTCCCTGGTTGTCCATTGGTAAAGAATCCACCTTCCAATGCAGAGGACTCAGGTTCGGTCACTGGTCACAGAACTAAGATCCCATGTGCCGCGGGGCAACTAAGCCTGTGTGCTGCAACTACTGAGCTTGCATGCCTCAACAAGAGAGCCCGCATTCCACAAACTACAGAGCTCACGCACCCTGGGCCCATGAGCCACAACTAGAGAGAGAAAATCTGCACGCCACAACTAGAGAGAAGCCCACATGCCACAATGAAGAGCCCGCGCTGCAAAGAAAGATCCTGCATGCCTCAATGAAGATCCTGCATGCCACAACAAGACCCAACACAGCCAAAATTTTTTTTTAATTTTAAAGAAAATAACAAACTTGAATTAATAATAATAACCTTCCAAAACAGAAAGCACCGGGCTCAGATGCGTTCATTGGTGGATACTACCAAACATTTAAGGAAGAATTACAAAAATTCTCTACAATTCCTTTTAGAAGATAGAAGCAGAAGGAATACATTCTAACTCATTCTATGAGGCCAGCATTACCCTAACACCAAAACCAGACAAAGAAATTACAAGAAAAGAAAACTATAAACCAATATCTTGCATGAATATAAAAATCCTAAGTAAAATATTAGCAAATTGAGCTGAATAATTTATAAAAAGAATTATATACCATGACCAAGTGAGATTTATCCAACATATGCAAATCTGGTTAAACATTCAAAAATCAATTAATGTAATCCATCAGATAAAAAGGTTAAAAATATAAATCACATAATCTTAACAATAAATGCTGAAAGAGCATTGGATGAAATCCAATACTCATTCATAATAAAAACTCTCAGTAAACTAGGAATAGAGGAGAACTTCCTCAACGTGTTAAAGAGTATCTACAAAAAAACCTACAGCTAACATCATACTAAATGGTGAGAAACTTTCTCACTTAAGATCAGCTATAAGTAAGAATGTCTCCTCACGGATTTTTCTCAACATCATCCTGGAAATTCTGCCTAATGAAATAAGGCAAGAAAAGGAAATGAAAGAATGTAGATTAGGAGGGAAAGTGTCTTTGTTCACAGATGACATGATCATCTAGGGAGAAAATCTGAAAGAATTGACCAAAAAAACCCTCCTGTAACTAATAAGCAGTTATACCAAAGCTAAAGGATACTCTAATATACAAAAGTCAATTACTTTTTTATATACTAGCAATGGACAAGTGGAATTTGAAATTAAAAAGAATTATGCACTCTAATCTAGCAGGGTTTTTCCTAGTTATCCAACATTCAAAAGTCAGTCAAACCAAAATTGAAATATCAGATGATCATAACCATTGATGAACAAAAAGTATTTGACAAAATGCAACATATATTTATGATAAAAATGCTCACCCAACTAGAAATAGGGGGAAATAACCTAAGCTTAATTTGTTTAACATACCCTACCACTAAGTTCACACTTAATGGTGAAAGACTGAATACATTTCCCTAAGACTGGGAACAAGGCAAGTATGTCCACTCTCACCACTCTTATGAAGTATAGTGCCAGAAGTTCTAGCCAGTGCAGTAAGGCAGTAAAAAGATAGAAAAGAACATAGACTGAAAGGAAAACAAAACTGTTGCTATTTGCAGAGGACATGATTGTCTAGAACAGAAAATCCAGGGCACCTATATACAAATATCCAAAACTTCTAAAACTGATGAGAGATTTCAGCAATGTCAAAGGATATAAGATTAACTAGTTAAATCAATTATGTATCTAAATACAAACAACGAATATTTGGAAACCAAAATTAAAAACACCATACCATTTACATTTGCTCCAAAAAAATGAAATAATTACGTATACATTTAACAAAACATATATAGAAAGTTTGTGCTGTAAATTACTAAATGCTGATGAAAGAAATTTTTTAAAAATCTAAATAAACAAACATACTGTGCCACAAATTGTAATACTCCACGTAGTAAAGATGTCAAGTCTTCCCATTTGATGATACATTTAATGCAATTCCTATCTAAATCACAGTAAGCTTTTTTTTTTTTTTTTTTTTTTGTAGACTTAGACCAGTTTGTTCTACAGTGGAATGACACAGGCTCTAGAATAGCTAAAACAATTCTGCCAAAGAAGAATAAAGTTAGAGAAATCACTTTGTCCAATATTTAGGTGTACAATATAGCTACAAAAATAAAGACTTTGTGGTATTGGCAGAAGGACAGACACATGTATCAATGGAACAGAATAAAAAATCCAAAGATAAGACCACATAGATATGTTTAACTGATTTTTGACAAAGGTGTAAAAGCAATTCAGTGGTACAGTGGCATGATAAACCTTTCAACAAATGATACTGGAGCAATTGTACATACATAGACAAAATAATAAACCTCAAATATATTCTTACACCTTATACAAAATTAATTCAAAATGAATCATGGACTTAAATGTAAATGTAAAACTATAAAACACTTAAAAAATACATAAGAGAAAATATTCACTAGCTAGACAAGGCAGAATTCTTAGATTTATAAGGATTATCCATAAAATGAAAATTGATAAATTGGACTTAATCAAAATTAAAAATTTTGCTCCTTGAAGGTCCATGTAAAGAGTATGAAAAAACAAGCTTCAGACTTGAAGAAAATATTTGCACACTCTGTGAGGTCGATGAATAACCTCCCTCACAGAGATATCTGCATCCTAACCCCAGGACCTGTGGCTGTAACCTTATATGACAAAAGGGACTGTGCAGTTGTGATGGGGAGATTATCTTGCATTATGGGGAGGGGGTTATGGGCAGCAGTGTAATCAAGGGTTGTTATAAGAGGGATAAAGGAGAGCCAGACAGGGGGAAGACGATATGATAATGGCAGTAGAGACTAGAGTGATGCAGTCACAATGCAAAAAGTGAAGGTGTCCTCTTGAACCTGTAAGAGGCAAGGAATAGGTTTTCCCCCTGTAAGACTCCAGAAGGAGCCATCCCTGCCGACATCTTGCATTTAGCCTTGTTACACTCATTTTGGACTTCTGAACTTCCGAAATGTGAGATGATATATTTGAATTGTTTTAAACGTCAGTAAGTTTTGTGGTAATTTGGTGTAGCTGCAACAGGAAGGTAATACACCACGTACCTGACCCCCTCCCCAAAAAGAGATCTAGATTATATAAAGAAATCTCAGAACTTAATAGTAAAAATAACCCAGTTAGAAAAATGTGCAAAAGGTATGAAGAAACATTTCACTGAAGAGGAGAAAAGTATCAAAAAAGCACATGGTCAACTTCATTAGCCATCAGGGAAATGTAAATTAATAGCACAATGATATAGCACTATACACTTATCAAAATGGCTTATAAAATAAGTTACAACACTAAATACTAGCAAGCATGAACAAAAAAATGGGTCACTCATACATTGTTAATGGGAATGTAAAACTTCCCCTCTGGAAAAAAGTTTTGGCAGTTTCTTATAGAAATAAACATTGTTGCCAAAAGACCCAGCAATTGAACCCTTGGGCATTTATCGCAGAGAAATAAAAACTTGTGTACACAGAGAAACCTGTACATGAGTGTTTATAGCAGATTATTTGTAGCAGCCAATGCTGTAATCAGCCCAGATTTCCTTCAACAGATGAAAGGTTAAACAAACTTTAGTCCATGTAGCGTGGAATACTACCTATCAATGAAAAGAAATGAACTATTGATACATGTTGCAATTTGGATGCCTCTGCAGGGAATTGAACTTGCTGAGTGAAAAAAAAAATTAAAGTTATATGCTGTTTGATTCAGTATATATAACATTTTTGAAATGACTAAATTTTAGAAGTCGATGACAGATTAGTGGTTACCAGATGTTAGTAAGAGCTGGGGAAGTGGATATGGTTATAAAAATGAAATCCAAGGGATCCTTGTGATGATGAAATTGTTCAGTATTTTGACTGCCTTGGTAGTTACACAAACCTAGATGCGATAAAATTGCATAGAACTACAAACACACAACACACACACACACACACAAGAACAAGTAAACTGGGAAAATCCGAATGAAATCATTGAATTACACCAATGTCAATACCCTGGTTGTTATACTATAGTTTTTCAAATTGTTAACACTGGAAGAACTGGATAAGTATAAATGCACATGGAATATCTCTATGATAGTTCTCACAAGTACTTGTGAATCTACAATTATTTCAATAAGAATTTCAATTAAAAATCCAGCTGTGAAAGTGACAATGAGCCCAAGTGAACACCTTTGACTTATTTCTCCTTTGGGAACATGAGTCTACAGTGAGAATACAGGATTCTAATTCCAATTTGAGAAACACAATTTCTTCTGTGGTTATAATTCTTAACTTTTTTGTGTTTACATATTTACCTTGTTGTGAAGGAATTTTGTTTGCCAAGACTTTGTTGATAATTATCAGTTTCTTGTTTCCATAGGATAGGAAACAAACATGCTGCTAAGGAAAAAATTGGTGGGGAATTTTTTTTTTTTTTTTTTTTTTTTTTTTTGTGGTACACGGGCCTCTCACTGTTGTTGCCTCTCCCATTGCGGAGCACAGACTCCGGACGCGCAGGCCCAGCGGCCACAGCTCACGGGCCCATCTGCTCCGCGGCACGTGGGATCCTCCTGGACCGGGGCACGAACCCGCGTCCCCTGCATCAGCAGGCGGACTCTCAACCACTGCGCCACCAGGGAAGCCCGGTGGGGAATTTTTAAATGGTAATGCCTTAAACTGGGAATCACTCCCATTTTTGTTTTAAGTCATTTATTTTTCCCATATTAATCATATATCTTGAGGACAAAAAATGCCTAAGATCATTTCTATATCTCCCAGTGCTTGGCATAATGCTGTCCTTGAACATAGGAAATTGTTATACATTTACTGACTCTGTCCTTAATTAACCAATCATATAAACTGTGTGTCATAAAAATACAGTGAGAAATGAAAATGTAAGTAAGCATTTTTATAGAATATTTTATAAATAGCTGTCTCAAATTTTCATTCATAAATACAAACTTTATTTAGAATATACATGATATAATAAGGTAGAACAGGACAAAGATATTTTGAAAGCAGTAACATCATTTCAACTATATCAAATAACCCCTCACCACACATATACACACACACACAAACACAATTTGAAACCCAAAAGTGAAATAAAGTAAGCAAATATGTCCATCTTACAATGGGATAAGGTATATATAAAGAGCTCCATCTCTTCTTTTCCAGTACAGACCACCATATTCAGATTCATTTCTAACATTCTCATTAAAATTGTTTTGAGTATGGTTTCAAGAAATATTGCACAGTAAGCATACCCCCAGAGAAGCCCCTTCCTTATATGTTGACCTATACATTCGGTGACTAAAATAGAAATAAATTTGTTAATTAAATGTATAATGTATGTTTGTTTTCTGACTTGAATTGTTTGAATAAATAAAATATTGTGCAAATTAATTTCTACAAATATATATATATATATATATATATATATATATATATATATATATATTTCTACATTCAAAAAAAAAAAAAGATGTATGTTGGTTCACAAATTGGCCCCCGTGCATGGAGGGGAAGGAGAGACCAAAGAAAGAGGCAGACCACTCCAGATTGGTAGGTGGCAGGTTTAAAAAACAAGGGAACTTACTTATGTCTCAGGCCACCGCAAAATGAGATCTCCGCAACCACATGCTAGAATCTTACGAGTTTGTATAGCACTGCGTTCAGTCCCGTACACCCTTCAGATGGTCTCAACAACACATTGCTCTCTCAGGGCTTCATCCTTGAAAAGGCTCCAGCTATGGGAACAACGAGGAGAATGAGAGGGTGAGAACGGAGCTCACGAGTCAGCCACACTGATCACCTCACCTTGATGACCTCCTCCAAAAATGTATATGATCTGGAGTCCTGGAAATAACAGATGAGTAAGTGCTGGGAAGTCATTCTGATTGTCTGTTTAATGTTTATCCTAGTCACGATTTACCTGTCATGATTGTGAACACACGCTTTCCTTTTCTCTCTCTTTCACACATACACAAATGGAAGATGTTTGTTTTTATACTTGGACATTCTATATTGCTCTTGATGTGAAAACAAGTCACCAGACAAAGAAGATGCAGAAGAGAGATAAAACTAAATATGACTAAATGGGAAAGAACTACTAATGCCAACCTGGAGGAACATATCTTTTATTGTGTGTGTGAGCTGAGCTGGAGGTACTCGTGATCCATATTGTTTTATTTTATTATTATTTATTTATTTATTGGCCGCAGCACGCAGCTTGCAGGATCTTAGTTCCCTGACCAGGGATCAAGCCCATGCTCCCTGCAGTGGAAGAGCAGAGTCTTTTTTTTTTTTCTTGGCCACACTGCACAGCATATGGAACTTCCCCGACCAGGGATGGAACCTGTGCCCCCTGCCATGGAAGCGCAGAGTCTTAACTACTGGACCACCAGGGAAGTCCCTGGAGGAACATATCTTTACATGCAAATATAGAGCTCTCAAGCATTTTCTGCATCTAAAGATAGACTTACTCACAAAGCAAAATTTATCCTCTTTTACATTGTTTGCTTGCAGGCAGCATGATAGGAAAAAAATACCATAAAAGGACTATAGAATTACTTAGGTAATTTATTTTCAAATTCAAGGAATAATTATTAGTGAAATTAGTGAAATCACTAATTTCACAAGAAAAATTTAGGATCAGGGAAACCAACTTCATAATTGGTGTTATATTTTTTATTAGTTCCTTAAATTTTGAAGGCCATTTTATATTAACCCTGAGAACACACAGTCTATGTAATTAAACATGCAAGAGTATCAATTATTTCAACTTGGTTTCATAACTTAAAGCTAAAGGAATTGCAGTTTCAATGGATGCTTCTCCTTGGAAATAGTAAATGCTGAGTAATTGTTGTAATAGAGAATATTATAAAGAAAAATGAAAATGTTGTGTGGTTGTTCAAATAATATGATGAAGAAAGAGTGAATTACTAACTATTGAAAAAACACATTTAACAATTTTTGAACAATAATCTACTATAGCATAGTAATTGAGAGCATGTCTTCTGGGGTCAGGCTGGATTTATGTCCCAACTCATCACTTATTACTGTGTGACCCTGTACAAGCACACTGCCATTCTGTGTCTCAGTTTATTTCTTATAAGATCAGGATAATTTAGCGCATAACTCACTGGGTTCTTGTGGGGATTGTGTAAGATAATCTACATTAACAACAACAACAAAAACTTAGTATAGTGTCTGACACAAAGTAGACTCAGTAAGGGATAGCTGCTATGACAATGCCATTGTTTGCTAACAGAGTAAAAGGCAACAGGAAAAAATAAAAGCTAAAACTTTTAAGAGGATGCACAAAATATTGGAGATGCAGGCATATAAATAGCCCTGCTAAAAATAAAGAAGTAAGTTCTAGGAAATGATCTGGAAGGAGCTAATTACAGTGGAAATATTAAGGGCGATTTAAGAAAAGAACATAATTTGAGCTGAGAATTGAAATTCAAATAGAATTTCTGTGGTTTATGGAAGTAGTGGAGGAGTGAGATGACAAAAATTTCCCAAGACAAAGTAGGCCTAAAGACATAGGGACATCTCAGTAAATGGTACTCTGAGGGGGAAAAAAAAAGTAATGTGGTGAATGGAATTTAAGGGCTGTGAACAGACCAGGTGGAAGTTGAAACTGAAATGTGAGATTGAGAAGACCTTCCTTCAAGTAGTCTACTGTGGAATTTTGTTAGTTGTGGTAAAAAGTGTACACCTGCTGTTCACCAAAGATTTGCAGTTCCGTTCTGTATTATAGATATAATTTGGAATGGCTGATTTGGGGAAGCTGCTGCCAAGGCAGGGACTCTGCATTTCTGCCCAGTTTGCATCTAAGTTGGACCACATGACTAAATCTTAACAACAGAATTTGAGTGGAAGTGATGTGAGTCACTTCCAGTCCAGCACGGCTCAGCACAGATGTGCTTCCTCCACCATCTCTTTCCCAGTACTTACCCTGGGAGGGAAGAACCCTGAAGTCCTAGAGATGAGAATGCCAAAAGATGATGATGGAAGAAGTTTATCTTCCTACTGGTCCCTGAAACCTGCACGTGTGTGTGTGTGTGATAATAGCTACTCTTATCTTACTTAATAATAAAAGTAATTTTGATATTATTCTCATAGTCTCCTGAATTTTCTAGGAGAAGAACTCAAACAGTATTGTAGAGGTAAGCTGGTTCTGATATTAGTGAAAACTGTAGAGCAAATAAGCTAAAAGTAGGAAGGGCACTCAGGAATCTATTCCACTAATTCTGACAGAGTTGGGAAGTGTACAGTTAGGGAGGTGGCATAAGAACAAAAGGGAATATGTACAAAGCCAGTCATTGGAGATAGGACTGATCATGGTAGAACTGGGTGACTGAACCTGAGGAACACATGAGATGGAAGAGAGAGAGGAAAAAACAGTGGAGGTTTCGTGTCTCTGTGACCAGAAAATAAAAGTCACAAGATAGCAAAATTTGGCTTAATTTATCATGTTGGCTAATTATAAGTGTTATCAAAAAAAATGATGGGTAGCCTCAAGAGGGAGTGAGATCTCCACTACTCAAATATATACAAATAATATAATAATATAAATAATATAATAATAAATGACTATTTAACGAGGGCTTGTAAAGGGGCTTTCCATGAGGAGTGGATTCTTGTAAGAAAATAACTTCTTAAATTTATTACAATTCAAAGATTTTATAAGCTAGCAGTGATGCTGGGCAATATTCAAAATACAGTATTTCAATAATTTGTAAGAAAAAATAAGGCAGATTTTAAAGAACAGACATTTATAGAGTACAAATACATTTCATGTATCATTTTTGAAATAAAGATTTTGTTTTAGATCAGAATGATGCAGCAATTACAAAGGTATTTCAAATAGCATTTATTGAAATAATCTAATTAATAGAACTTTCTTATAATGATGAACAATTATAAATCTTAAATGTAGCAATACATATTTTTATTGTTTTTCCTGAAATAATTACCAAAAGTGTGTTTTTGTGATTTTCATCCCGTGTACAGGTAGTATTTTAGAAGACAATCTAGCACTTACCATTTCTCTTTTTAAGCCCTTCCTCAGTCTTCACAGGGTCTTTGATTTATCCACCTGTGATATTTCATCTGAGGCAGAGCAGCATTTTCTCTGCATTAAATGGTGTCAGGAACTACACAGGTCTGTACGTTATTATTTCTGCAACTGCATATTCTGTGTCCACTGCTGATTTGCATAGTATCTGCTGTCACTTTGTGCTTTCTCTGTAGTATTTTTGCATTCTTGACAGCTGCTTCAGGAGCACTTTGCCATTGGATTGGCTGTGATGAGGAGAAGATGTGACATGTTCAGATTCTGATGACACAGCAAACTGCAAATTACCCATTGGCAAAATGAAGTCTATTGCTGGCAAATAGTCTCTGGAATCCCATAATAGGCAATCTGGGCACTGCGGTACTACAGTGCAGCAGATGCTGTTGTGTATAACAGTTCCATTTTCTAGTAGTCAGAGTGGTAATCAGCCATAGCAAGGTATTCATGACTGCCCACTGTAAACAAACACATCCTTTCCTTACTTCAAGAGACTCTGGTGATTTCCCGAACATAACAGGGTAATGTTGGTTGTTGGCTAGAAGTATTGTCATTATCTTTATAAATTCCACATTTATAAGTCTCAGAAACCTACTTAATTGCTTATCAAGGAGTTTCTTCAGCATTGGCTGACAAATACTCCTCAGCTAATAAAAGTATCAATTTTAATAAAATAAACTATATTTTTAATTATGTAATTGCACTATTAAGGTGTAACATAACTGCAATTTGCTTCAAAGACTAGAGAGATTTTGTAGCAGTCAAGATGGGATGTGAGAAACCTGTTCTTCTCATACCTGGTTGGAAAGCTTTAAAGTCCTGATGGAAATAAATTTAAAGATGTTTTAAACCAAAATGGATATATTTTATTATGTCTTTTAAAACATCTGCTGTAAGTTTCTTGAAGGCAAGGGAGTTGTCCCACCATACCACATCAGAAAATGTATAACATAAAACATAAATAGAATACTGATTTTATATAAAAAATAAATTATACCAAAAAAGTTCTCTTTTATACTATGATGCATTCCAAACCTAGACAATATTCCATTACTGTCAGAGAAAAAACTTTTAAATACATATATTGAATACCAGTTATAGGTTTTTTCTATGCTAAATCCCTCTTCGAAATTAATAGATTAGAATAACATCCACAAAATCTGAAAGGGCGAGATTCACAAAATTAACAGAATTTTTGTGTTGAGATACCACAGCAGAGTTTAAAATTTAAAGGACAAGGTTGATTCAGTGGCGTCAATGAGTGGTCCTTGTTGGGGGCAGTGTAGAATACAATGCTGTCAACAAATAGCATGGATGACATTTTTCTGCCATAAGTAGTTAATTTAACAGATTCTGTTACTGTGAAAATTGACTAGGTTTATACTGACCTACAAGTTAAAAATCTGTTTTAAGGTACACAGCGTGATGTACTCCCTTTTTAGAAGCCCTGGCACCCAAAAGGCCAATTAGTTCAGCAATTCAAATTTTGACCACAAATTGTGCAAACATTCATTAAATTCAACAACATAAATTTGAAAAGGCAAACTTTTTTGTTGTGACTGACGTGTGCAAAATTGTGCATTTGAGTTGTAGGGTGTAAATTGGTTGGACAGGAATAAATATATAATTAAGAAAAAATAGTTTAACAGGATAATCAATAAAATCAATTTCAAAAATATAAGATCCAAATAAAGTGAATATGTCCAGAGGAAAGAATAAATTGAATTTCTCTTTTGCAAAACAGGTAGCCATTAGTCCAAAGATTACAAAAATATTAGGACAATGATTTTGTCTTCTTTGCACTTTTTTACTTTTTTTTGCTTATTTATTAGATTTTAGGTCGTGTTTGGGATAGTGAATTTAGTGAATAAATGACTCAAGATGATGTGTCAGGTCGATGATAATTACTACAGAAACACCAGATGAGTACTGATGAATCCATCTTAGATAAAGAGTATTTCAGTTAACTCTCTGGGGTCCTTAGAAGCACTCAGGACAGAGCTCTAGAACCATAAAAAAGGAGGAAGAAGAGAAAGGAAGGAGATGGTCCCTGGTATTTGTAGTCAATGTGCATAGTTGCAGGGTTATGGTGGGTTAGGGAAAGTTGTGTATTAGGGAAAACTTGGAGATAATGAAACGTTATACATTTTATCTTCAAGGTAGCTTAATAGGATAAAAGCTTTAATTATGAATTTACTTTAGTCAGATATCTATTTTTACTCAGAATTGTATGCTGTTTTTAGTTTCATTGGACTTGAGAAATTGGATCAGAGAAATTTCCTGCTTTGGCGGAACACTAGAATCTAAATATAAAGAATTGATGAATCATAATATATAGAAGTAATATAAAATATTTATTCAAATTTTATACAATTATAGGGACCTTAAAACCAATTAAAACCATTATTCTTAAAACTGGAATAATTTATTCTTAAAAACATATGTTAGAAGTGCTGTCATGTATGAGACTGTATCTCCCAGGCTCAGTGAGAGTGCAGCTGGTTAACTGCTTTGGATAAAATAAAAACAAATGAAAGTGAACAACAACAAAAAGGCAGCAGAATGAGGGTCTTTTAGTCTGCTTTAAAAAATGAAAACTAGTCGCCACTTTTGGCATTCAAAAATTGGAAGTGCTATGTGACTCCCCACCTCTACCCCTCTGGCTTTGAAAGAGTGTCCTTTGAAAATGAAGGCGATGTTTCTAAATGTGCTAAAATATTTCAGAAATAAATTGTGAAATGAGGAAAGATATAAACATGCTTCTTCAAATTCTTGCACCCCAAATTCCAGCTGAAAAAAGTTAAAGATGCTTATAATAGAATGTTGCCTTTAATGTCAGAGTTGTACACTAAGCTATATGGTTCTGTATGTTAATTGTGAATTCAATTGCATTTTTTTTTTTTTTTTTTTTTGGCCTTGGCAGTGCCCCACAGCTTGCAGGATCTTAGTTCTCCGACCAGGGATTGAGCCCTGGTCCTCCGTGGTGAAAGTGACCGCAAGGGAATTCCCTCAGTTGCATTTAAAAATGAAGTTAGGAAGCATAAAGACAGGGGCTAAAAAGTCTTTCTACAACATATTACCTGTGCGAGTTTGGATGAGTAAATTAGACTTTCAAATCACAGCTTTCTCAGTGCTAAAGTAGGAAAAATTATAGAACTTACATTTTAGGGTTATTGAGTAAATTAACTCATATAATGTATATAAAATATCTAGCATAGTACTTATATATAAAGATATTAAAAACATAGGCTATTATTATTAATAGCTCCTGAAATGAATTAATTCTAGATTAAAATGTGCACCTGTATTACATTGCTTTCTTATATTGAATTTCCAGGCAAATAAAAATAGCTATTTTCATATTTTGTTTATATAACTAATGTTCATAACTAAATTTAATCCTTAGCATTTCAACCTTAAAATTCAACTATATTTCTCAAATTATAACACTTTAAATCTCCTGAAATCATTGTTAACCTGAACCTATTTGATAGATTAAGCATTACACTCTCATTAGAGATTTGCTTAACTGATAAAAAACATTCAATAGAACAGAGCTAATGAAGGAAACTCTGTGACTTGTCACCGAAGGCTCACCTTAGATTGTCATGACTCCATTTATTTCTCCTTTCTGCAAAGATTTTTAAAAACTTGTTATAAATTCAGGTAATTGCACAATTCCCAGTATTTCTATACCTTTAACATAAGCATAGATAATTAGATACTTTGCCTTATAAACTGCTGAAATCATTCTTCACATTCCACTCGCTACGTATCCCTGAAAAATGGGAAGTTATTTCTGCGTGGCTTGCTTTCATATTGGTCCCTAGTAATGATGGTTCTGTTTTCTTATATATGTTTTTATATTCCTTTGTTTAACAAATCTTTATTGAATAACTCCTATGTTTTATTTATTTTAATAAGTGATATGATGGGAAAACTTTTATGGACTAGGAAAACATAGGTTCTAGAGTTGTGAGTCTAGTAGGGGGTTATGGGCAAGAAGACAATTATAATACAATGTGGTAAATTCAATTATAGACCAAATTTATGATGACATATAATTCAGATTATGTGTGAGAAGAAGGACCAGTTAGTGAATATTTCCTAGGAAAAGTAAAAATTGAATATTTAAGCCAAGACCAGAAAGAAAAATACAAGTTAACCTCATTGAGGAAAAAAGAGTATTTAGCACAAAGGAAATACATTTACAAAAATAGAATCAAAAGAAAATATGCACTATAGTCATAATGAATAGGTTAGCTGTGGCTGGAGTGAAGAGAGGGTAGAGATAGAGAAAGGAAGAGGCTGGAATTGTGAATCAGCTGGAAAATAAGGCACTGTGCAAACTATTGTACCTCTTCTGTCTATAGCTGTTGCAATCAACTTTCCTTGTCTCACCTTTGAGTACTAGAGCAAGATTTGTACATTTCCATGTCACAAGCATATTTTCAAATTCCCATTTATTTTAGTTTTTATTAAGGATTAACTTGTGGTAACAGTCACAAGTTCAGTACATTGGCATTAATGCATTAATTTATTCTTTCATTTGTTTATTCATTTATCAAATATATATGGCTGAATTCTGTCCCCAAAATTCATATATTGAAGGCACTAATCACTCAAAAAAAAAAGGTAATTGAGTTAAAAAGAGGCCTTTAGGTTGGAACTTAATCCAATCTGACTGGTGTCCTCACAACAAGAGGACATTACAACACAGAGACACCGGGGATGTGTGCACACACACACACACAGAAAAGGCTATGTGAGGTCACAGTGAGGAAGTGACCATCTGCGAGACAAGGAGAGAGGCCTCAGGAGAAACCAAACCAGTCAACACTTTGATATTGGGGATTTCTAACCTCCAAAACTGTAAAAAAATAATATTCTGTTGCTTAAGCCACACAGTCTATGGTATTTTTGTTACAGCAGCCCTAGGAAACTAACATAAGATGCATGTGTGTGTGTGTGTGTGTGTGCATTTATATATT
Organism: Mesoplodon mirus; assembly: GCF_964341445.2. Classification (NCBI taxonomy): domain Eukaryota; kingdom Metazoa; phylum Chordata; class Mammalia; order Artiodactyla; family Ziphiidae; genus Mesoplodon; species Mesoplodon mirus. The sequence continues at coordinate 158,867,347 of NC_138977.1, forward strand.
TAACTATATTCTGTTCCCTGTACTGGAGTGTTGGTTAAGAATATAAAGAAAAGAAATATTATTTCTTAAATTCTTGAAATTTAAGAATTGAGGGAGAATGTATTAATGAAACAAAAATTACAAAATATTCCTATACAATAATATAGGAATACACATAAAGGAATTGCCAAGGAATTAGCTCAACACAATACGTGGATGTTTCTTGGAGATGGAGATGCTTGGGCAAAATTTTGAAGGAAACACTGTGTTCAGCAAATGAAAGGGCTAGTTCTAGGTAGGAAGATGGCCTTGGCTTTCTGGCTGGTCACAGAAATGTGAGGGCACATGGCAGATTTTATAACCTGCAGTACATATTGCTGTCAGCACAGGTGTATGCATATTAAGCTGTAATAGGCACTTCTTCCGTGATCTTGAAGTGAACTCTAATTACCTCTTGTCCTTTCTGGGGCTTCAGTTCCAGGATGCCACTTTTTTTTTTTTAATCATTTTTAGTATGCTGATTTTTTCCTTTGTGAAAGAAAGGAAACAGCTAATCTTGTCCATATCTGTTACCAGTTTCCTTTACCTGTTACCCTTGGAGTGGTTCTGGCACTTCTTGGTCCATACTTTTTACTCTAAAGGAATACTTTAAAATATGGCTATTCTTTTTCAGGCTTCAGCCTTTTTTTGTCCATCAGTTCATGCTGAGGTTCTGCCTCTCAGCTTTTAACTTATTTTAACCTGCTTTAAGTTAATGATTAATACCTACACCAGCTGTTATATGCTATCAGTAAACACAGTAGCACAAAAACACTTACCCACACTTAGTTATAACACTGTGGGATATTTACTCACCTTTCTTCCCTTCCCCCACATTTGTTTGTTTTTTGGATCAGTTCCTTTATGCTAGGTTTTAGCTTTTTCACCTTGGATCTATTGTTCTTAAACTTCAGTATGTATCAAAATCACCTTGAATTTATTGTTAAAAATGCAGATTCTCCCCAAATGTTCTACTTCAAAATCTTTGAAGGAGTAGCACATGAAATGGGAAATCATGTCTTAGTTATTAACTGATATGCAGGGCCTTTATTAATAGTACTCAGCAGTAGGTACACTTACAACCTTTAATGTGAACACTGTAGCACAATGTTTTTTCCCTGTGTTCTTGAGTCCACCTCTCATGATCACAGAATAAATAGCAGGGTTTCATTTGTAGACTGATGCCATGAAGAATATTTAACAGAAAGCTCTTGGATCCCTGCTTTTGTAAACCATGTATGCACAAACACTGACTTCTTGTTTTTACACCCTGTATACTACAATTCATGCTTTTCAGTCAGGACAACTTTTGATGGCAAACATTGAAGCAGCCAATCAATTTCTTATATTAGGTTTAGTTTTAAATCTATTGAAAGAGTTAAGGGTCCTATATTAGGACCCTTGGTTTATTTCAAGGTTCTCCCTAGAAATAAACCAATAGGAGATAAACATGGGAAAAGTTTTATGATAAGGAATTGGATCACATAATTATGAGGCTGGCAAGTCCAAATTTGCAGAATTGATGTCCCAGTTCAAGTCTGAAGGCTGGCAGGCTGTTACAGAACCAGGAAAAGCTGATGTCCCTGTTTCAAGCAGGAAAATTCTCTTTTGTTTGGGGGATGGTCAGCCTTTTGTTCTATTCAGTCCTTCAACTGATTGGATGAGGCCCACCTACTTGGCTACCTTGCCTGCTTGTCTTTCACCTTCATTGGTTCCTTCCTTCCTTCTATATTTCCCTTTTATTTGAGGGGAAGAGGAGATTTCTTCTTTCTTTTCTTCTTTCTACCCTTACTTGCTCTCCTCCATTTTGATCATCTCTGACTTTACGATTTTCTTCTCTCTTCCCATCTCCTTTTTTTGCTTCCTTCTTTCCTACATAGTCTCTTTCTGTTTCTTTTCATTACATTCATAAAAAAAGGGAAAGATGATTTACTTCTGGCAAGTTAATTTCTAATACCATTTTAAAGAAAAATATTCATCACTTACATACATAAGTTGACATTTCAGTTAGTAGTCATACAAATTTATACTATTATCTTCATGTTTCTCACACATTATAAATTAGATTGGTTCTTCCCTTGGATGTGATTTGACTGTAAAACCTCAAATGTTCCAGCAGGGGCTGAGGTTGGGGGTGGGAATAGCTTCTTGCCAAAGTGCCACCCCCTTGTGAATTCCAGGATAAAGCTGTCGTGTGAAGACTCTTCCATTCCTTGAGTGATCTGCTAGGTCAGATTCCCTCATCAAATTTGTCAGTGTAAGTAGGTCTTTACCACTGTTATCAGCTTAAATTCCAGCCCTCTCATCACCATTTAACATTTCTCTGGCATGATTTAAATGGATTTTGACGGTATTCCAATATCAGAGAGCATATTCTGCCAGTATAAAACATGTTCAGTAGCTACAATCACAAAACATCTAAATTTATCCAACTTCATTTCTTGGATGCTTTTTCCCCTCACCCCACATGCCAAACTAAGGCATTTTTCCTGCTTAGTGGTACAAACAGGCCCCAAAGTATCCAATCTGAAAACATTAAGATCGATTTAATGCTTTCAACTTTCTTTCCATTACTCTTGTAACTGCATCCTCAAATACTCAAGGTAATATTTTACTAGAATTTGAATGCTGGTTATACTATAAAAGATTTTTTAAATGTTAGGGCTCATGTAACTGTCTTCCAATCACCCAATCATACAGATGAAGAAATGTGATGCAGAGAAGATAGAAGATTTGCCTCAAATCATACTTCTAGAGAGTGGCCAAATTGATTATAGGCATAGATAGGTTCCAGGCTCTATTAGTCAACATCAGTATACATTTGAGGGCAGTCCAGATGCTGTTCTAAGTGCTTTGGGGTAGGGATATTGACCATCTGCTGGATAATATTCATGCTTGTAGATCACTTATCAGCTCAAAAAGAAAGCATCTCTTTTATAAATACATATTCTTGATACTGCAAAATCTCTTTGCTATTCATTGTAGGAAGTTATGGGACATATTGCAGTCAGTCCTCAGAGACACACCATTTCTTGGGGTATCCTAATAGTAAGTTGAAACTTATGAAACCACTGAACTATCTTTTGACCTAAAAGTTATGTTAATATTATCTAATCTAATACTTTGATGACATAGTAAACAGCCTTTGGGAACAAGATAATGTCAAAACCTGTGTCATTTCATTTCCTAAGTGTTAAAGTGGAGGTGGGTGGAGGAAAATAAGAATCTTGATCAATTGGAAAAGGGAAATAATCCAAAGGGAAACATTTCTTTTGTAAATCTTTCAAAAGAGCATTGCAACCAATGAAGAATAGATAAGAATCAAAATCTAAGCATTACAGATACCTGACAATATCTCTTTAACAGCTTCAGATTGATTCATTTTTCCCTGAGTATCCTGACTTACTCACTCCATCATATATCTGTAGCTTGACTGACTCCCAATTTTTGTTGATGAAGCATGTGGGAACGAGCTCCATTATCTTTAGTTTCCAGGACTATAAAATATCTAATAAACTTAGCAACCCGAATGCCAAGTACATGCAATGCAGCCAGCTGGTGAAGTCTTGTTGCGTATTAAAGTGAAACTGTGCTTTCATTTTGAAAGGAGGCTTTGGAGTCTTTTCTTTCATATGTAATGTCTCTTAGAGTTTTGGATGCATTAATTTAAAACTTCTCATCGTAACCATGGCTTTTCTGTCTGCTGCCACAAAGAGGGAATACAGGTCATTATTGAGACAACTCTTTTGTTACTAACTAGAAAAAAAAACATGAAATTTGTTATGAGATGAGCAAATTTATAAATTGTGAGGAATTATCTATACAATTAGGAAACAAGTATCTGACAGAGGATATTAAGTGTATTTGAGATGCATAACCAAATGCGTAGTATGTTCTCAGATCTATCCTAGTATTTCCTATTCTCTATTTTTGATATGGGTGCATAAATGTTCAAAGTTATCATTTGTGAATGTATATTTTATGTCACTGCTAATTAACTCATTGTTTTCTTTATTTACCAATTAGTATCCTGATTTATTATAAAAAATTTTTTTTGAGATGACTCTAACTCAGATAGAAGACCAAAGTGGAATAAAATAATTTGTTAACAGGGCTGAGACAATCTGAATTTATAAATTGAGACACATGAGGAGACATTTTAAAAGCTGTGACCATATGGATTAAATATAAGATATTCAGAATCATATCTTTGTGAGAGAGAAAATGAAGTATAGATTCATAGACAAGAAAGATAGTCCAACTTCTCCCTTCAATTTTTGGGAAATATAAAGGACTTTTTCTTAAACTTCTAAAGTTCCTTTGTAATAATCAAGGATTTCCAATCCAGTATTTGTCTACTATGTGATAGAGACATAAAATTATCAAGGCAAAATTCCTTCAGATTCACTGAAAGCACAGGAGATACAAGTGCTATTTTTCTTCATAAAAAAAAAAAATTAAGGCTGGGAGAACTGATTTTTGCAGATGGAAAATTAGAATATTTTCTTGCTGTCCTAGAATTTCCCCCACTGAAGGTGCCCAAGAGGGAATACAACTGCAAAAATTGCAGTAAGTGACAGTGTGTAAATGATAGGCCTGATGCTAGGACATATGGTCCAAAGAAATTAGGGCAATATAGTTTTCTGTTGTGTGTTTGATAATTTGAAGAGAGAAATAGCAAAGAGCATGTGATAGTTCTCTGCAGCAGCTGGAGGGTGAAGGGACACACAAACATCTTCTTGCTCACTGGTATCATAAAAAATATGATTTTTAAGGAAGTAAGTGTTTAGGATGTCTCTGTTTATGTCATGACTGTGAGAACTTGGTTTAATAAGCAAACATTTTTCTCAACCATCATAGGCATGATTTTTACTGGGTAAGATAACTGTCTAAAATAGATTTTCCTTAAAAAAATGAAAACAAATCATTGCAAATCTAGGAACAATGTTTACATTTAATTTGGAAAGAGAGAGATTGGTGGTAAGGAGTAATGCAGGTATGCAACTCTAAAGAAAGGAAAATAATCCAGTGAGGTGAAACTTACGATTTTTTAAAAGAAGGAAGAGACACTCCTGAAAGTTGGGAAACAGGACATGTGTACTGTGTGGAAGTGACAGTGAGAAATGAGTTGAGCTGAAGCCATCCAGATTAAATACCCTAAAGGAAGAAAAGAAAGACTGAATAAAGATGGAACATTATTATTTAAAACTAAGTCATTATTTATGTGTGGACACATGATGACCATATAGGGATTTGAAATGTAACCGATGGCATGGATCTAAGAGCTGATTTCCAAACGATACTGAAATGTTTAATGTTCACTGAGTGTATGATCTTTATGAATGAAACCTTAGTTCAGGTTGACCAAAACCCTAAAGGACCTGCCAGATTACCATTCTATATAATGATGCCACAGAGAACTGAATGTTCTGGTAGCTTCTATGAATACACACACATCCTGTCACAGAGAGTAGTTTTCTCCAAAGAATAAAATATTGGGGATTAATGTTTTTCCAAGAGGTAAATTAGTGGCTATTCCTTAATGTACATCTTCAAATATGCAACAGAATTATTAGAGCAAAAGTGGTAATTAACTTCTAGGAAGTTCACCTTTTTCACAAATGTTAACTTTGGCTTGTTTCTTTATCTTCATGAAATAGAAAAAAGATTTCATATTAAGAAGTATTGGGGGGTGGAATGAATTGGGAGATTGGGCTTGACTTATAGGCACTAATATGTATAAAATAGATAACTAATAAGAACCTGCTGTATAAAAAATAAATAAAATAAAAAATTTTAAAAATATATTAAAAATGGATTTTAGCAATTACTATTAGAGTTGCCAACAGGAACTTTGTTTTTCCCCTCAAGCCTAAAGCCTCTTGGAAAGAATTTTTTTATTTTAAAGTTGTATTTAAATCAATAGAAATGGGTAAGAAAGACACACACTATTTAGAGATTCCAAGAAACAACCTTCTCTCCAATATGTTTTATATATCGCTTTTACATCTTAAACAGACCTCACAGACCCTAAAGATTATACCAACTGAACACAACCAGTCCATGACCTTTAGATGAAGCATATCATCCAAGACATACAGTCATTTCTTCACAAGAAACTGTAATTTGTATGTTTTCACATAGATATCTGTGTACCAGTAAATCTTCACATCTCCAGCCCTATCCCCAATACTTTCATGATGTGATTTGCACTTTTTTTTTCTACCAGCATTTCTCAAGAAATGAATTACGCAGTTGCCCTAGTCTCTCAAACTCTGAAATCACATGATTCTGAGATTAACTTCACCTTTCCCCGACTGTGTAACGATTTTATGATATGACCAGAATGCTTGCTGGAATTCTTACTGTCACGTTTGAGGTATAGAAAAAGCACAGAGATTTAAACCATTAGGAGAGAAGGAAGTCTGTGGTATTTATAGCAAGACAGGGTGGTACCGGTAACATTAACAAAGTAAGTTATAGCATCGATTTAGTTGGAAATGGCTCTTCCAAGTTCTGTCCTTGTGTAATTTTTTGTCTAGTTTTATTAGGGTTATTCTGGATTTTCTAGGTATTATGAATTGAAGCACTTTCCAACAGAGATCTTGTAATCATGAGCTAGAATCTTTTTGCAATTATCCTAGATTTTTTTGCCATCTCCTTACTGTTGCTATGCACCACAATTGTTGGTTTTCTCCCCCACTCCTCTCTTTTTGTCAATATGGTGACAGAATTGCTGTGTAATTTTGTAGAGCTTTATGATTCTAGCTACATATTTTGGAAAAGAACACTCTTTATTACAGGAGGTAGAATTTCCAGCAATTTTATTTATGTTTATCTTTCATTTTAATAACTTTTTGGTCATTCTTGAGAGAAAAGCATCCCCTTTAACATATATTTCATTGTCAGGGGTTTTAGGATGAATATTTTCAGGGTAATTTTCACCTGGTAGCATTCAGAAAATTTTTACATCCAATGCAACTTATAAATTCCGAATTAGCTCATTGATCTTGACCACTTTGTGTTTGACAGCTACGTTCAGACTTGCTACCTAGGTATTATCTCTAAGTAATTAAGCCACTAGGCTTGCATTGTTTGATTTTTTTTTTAATATATAGAGAGTAGATTATAAAAATGCTCTGATAGCTAAAATTGTTCATACTCTTGAACTGGCATTACCTAAAGTGTGCTCCTTATCTTGGGTAATAGTTACTTGCAGGGGGAAAATGTTGGCAAGAGGCAGCAGAAGAGGCATCTAGTGGATCAAGAAGGCCGAGAAACAGAATGCAAAACCGATGTCTTCTCAAAGTCTCAAAAGTGCTAAAATTCATTCTGGTCATCTCAAGGGGGTTATGATATGACATGTATTCCCAAAGAAAATCACAGTATCATCCTCTTAAATTTAATGGAAGCTTTCATTATGTTAATATTCACAGGAATATATTTTGGAAAGCACAGTTTTGGTCAATTTCCTTCCTTAGGCTAGAAATCATCTCTTCCTTCTAGATTTTCTCACTGTACTTATTTGTTTACCATGCAAAGGATATTTCTCTTTCAGATCCATCTAAAGCTGTCTGTAGGCGAGACTATGAGTATACCAGCTTCTTCTCTGGATTGCCTTCTTTCGATATCTGCCCATTTGGTGCTTGACCCTCCAGGCCTGTTCTTAAGTCAGTTAAGCCTGTGACGCCAGCCTGTACTCTGGGCTTACTCTTGCCACAGTCCCTTGTCTCTGTCTACATCTGCTGAGCTATCAGCTCCCTTTGCTTCAGAGCACAACGCCATGCTGCCAGCTCTCATGGACCCTGAAGATGTTTATGGAGATTCGCAGAACTCTCTCTCTTCTTCTGTGTCAGAAGACAAGGGCACTCACTTTTCTTGTTGGACTCAAGGCAGCGTTTCTAGTTGGACTTTTAAGTTAGAGGCTATGCAAGAATGACTGCTAAAATGGGAAGTTTGAGGCATCAGTCTAGCTAGTAAATATATGTATATATATTTGACTGTGCAAATCAATGAATCTCTTTAAATCTATCTTTATTCAAAGAATATATTTGTGCACCTTTTTTTGTGTTATTCTTAAGATAGGTTTTGTGGGTAGAATGACTATGATGTTGACTCTGGCATCTTTAATTAGTAAATCCCTAAGGAACGGGGATGTACAATACCTTGGTAGAACAATGAGAAGATGATTTGGGGGAAAGTATGATCTTAAGATATTCATTTCAAAAATGATTTTTGTGGGGAAAAGTTAAGCTATATCTTCTTGGGAATTACCATACATGATTATATTGACCTAATAGACTGAATGCAAGCTTAGAAAATTAGTAAAGAAATGGCATTTTAAAAGTATTTGGAATGTATTTGATGCTTCTAAAGGAACATGATAATAGTTCTTATGATGAGAATCAGAATTTCATTGAGTTTTCACATATTTTATTGTGCACCACAGTGTTGTCTCATTTTAAATTACCTGTGTGTTTTATTGGGCTGCTGTAAGAAAGTATCACAACCTGAGTGGCTTAAAACTACAGAACTGTCTTTTCTCACAGTGCTGGAGGCTAGAAACCTGAGATCACAGTGTTGACAGGACTGTGCCCTCTCTGAGGTTATTGGGAAGAGTCTGTTCCATGCCTCCCTCTTAGCTTCTGGTGACTACTGACAATACTTAGAGTCCCTTGGCTTCAGCTTTATCACTCCAATTTCTGCTTTCATCTTCATATGGCCTCCCGTGTGTGTGTGTGTGTGTGTCCATGTCCAAATTTCCCTCTTCTTTGAATGACACTAAGTATATTGGATTTAAGCCCATCCTTCTTTAGGATGACCTCATTTTAACTTGATTACATCTGTAAAGACTTTATTTCCAAATAAGGTCATATTCACAGGTTTCAAATGGACAAGTATTTGGAGCGAAGGGCACTATCCAACCTAGAACAGTAAGTTTGGCATGTTTTAATCAAAGAGCAAAAGTGCCAGTGAAATAAAGAGTTAGTGTAAAAAGTTAGCAAGAATATTTTAAGTCAATACAATGATTTTCTTTCATAGTTTTGCTTTTGATCCCAATATGAGGATATTCTTTTTAATAAAATTATTCATATAACTTACTTATATTTAACCTTCCACTCTCTCTCTAGAATTAAAGCTCCAAGATTGTAGGATTTTTTTCTCTTTTTTAAAAGCAAAAACCCCTAAAGTGTTTTACTTATTACAGTGATTGAAAAACTATTAGTAGAATTAATTAATTACCAAAAATACCAAAATGATGTTGTATTACCTCTATTTCTATTTTATTCTTTTTACTTTTATGTTTCTTTTTTTTTTTTTTTGTGGTACACGGGCCCCTCACCACTGCAGCCTCTCCCGATGCAGAGGACAGACTCTGGATGCATAGACTCAGTGGCCATGGTTCATGGGCCCACCGCTCCACTGCACGCGGGATCCTCCCGAACCGGGGCATGAACCCATGCCCCCCGCATCGGCAGGTGGACCCTCAACCACTGCGCCACCAGGGAAGCCCTCTTATGTTTCTTTAATGTTGCCTTTCATTTGTATTTTGTCATGTGAGGCATGTTTTATTTGCTTATTTTCTCTTGTATTTTGTGACTTTAACCTTTCCTTAAAAAGATTCTAACTAAATTTTCCAGATGATCAAAATGCAGAAATAAATAATAATTTTACTTTCCACTATGAAAGAGGGAAAATTAATGCTCCCACTTTCTCCAGATTCTCAGGTTTACTTAATTTATTCTAGAAAAATAAATCTAAATTATTTGTGATTATATATTATATAATTATATGTTAATATAATATGATTATATTAGTATAATCTAAAAGATATAACTGTATTAAGTAATTACTACAGGTTTCTGGCATTTAACTTTATAGCCGGAGTTGCAGCAATTATTTGAATTTATATCTAAGTAGGTAATTGGTATTAGCACTCTCCAACAGCTCTTATTCTACAGAGTTATTGTTCTCTTGGCTCCTTAAATTTTATTGATCACTGGTAGGCCAGAAGTTATCCTCTAATATTTTATTCAGAAAAACTAACGCAGGAATACATATTATTTACCATATTTGTAAACACTTTTCAGTAAATTTTCATAGTAATGAATGACAACTTGTCTGGGTATAGAATTTTATGTTCGCAGTCCTTCTTTTGTGCTTTTGTAAAAATGATTTTATATGAAATCCACTTTCATATGTAAAGTCTAAGAGAAGCCTTTTTTTGAAGTAACTTGTTTTCAGCTTTGGATATTTGGTTGTTTTTCTTTATCTGTCAAATTGAAAATTATGACTAGGATCTGTGTAATTTTATGTCTTTTAATATTGTTTTCTCTTTTTTCAGGAATGTAGTAGGCTTTTTTTAAAAAAAAATCCTTACTATGGGAAAATTTTAAAATTATCTTTCTATGTAATAGTTCTTATATAATTCTGACTTTTAAATTACCTTTCTATGTAATAGTTCTTATATAATTTCTTATAACTTATAATTATTTATTCTCTGTATTTATATCTATGGCATCCCTTTAATATGTGTGGGCTTGATTTTTTTGTACATTCTGAAACATCTTCTCTCTGTCTTTAAGAACTTAGTTTTTTGGGTTTTTTTGAAATTATTTATTCACTAACAAATTAGTTTCAACATAGTGCTCAACGATAAATACTGCTCTTCAAAAATTATACAAATAGAATTATTTTTAAAAATAGAAAGGAACATTGTTCATGAATGTAAACCAAAATTTTTAGATAAACAATTTTATACAGATCAAGAAAATACAAGCAAAATACAATACAGGCATACCTCGTTTTATGGCACTGTACTTCATTGTGCTTCCCAGATACTGCACTTTCTTTTTTACAAAATGAAGGTTTGTGGCAACCCTGTGGCAAACAAGTCTGTCGGGCACCATTTTTCCAACAGCGTTTGCTCACTTCGTGTCTCTGTGTCACATTTTGGTAACTCTGGCAATATTTTAAACTCTTTCATTTTTATTATATTTATTATGATGACCTGTGATCAGTGATCTTTGATGTTATTATTGTAATTGTTTGGGGCGCCATGGACTGTGCCCATGTAGGACCTTGAACTCGATGAATACTGTGTGTTTTCTGACTGCTTTACCGACCAGCCATTTCCCCTTCTCTCTCCATCTCTTTGGGCCTCCCTATTCCCGGAGATACAGCACTTTTGAAATTAGGCCAATTAATAACCCCTAGGTGTTCAAGTGAAAGGAAGAGTCACATGTTTCTCACTCTAAATCAAAACCTGGAAATGAGGGAATTTCCCTGGCAGTCCAGTGGTTAGGACTCTTTGGCACTTTCACTGCCGAAGGCATGGGTTGGATCCTTGATCTGGGAAATAAGATCCCACAAGCCACACGGCACGGCCCAAAAAAAAAAAAAAAAAGTAGAAAAACAAAACCCTGGAAAAGATTAAGCTTAATGAGGAAGACATATCAAAAGCTGAGACAGGCTGAAAGCTAGGACTCCATGCACCAGTTAGCAAAGTTGTGAAAGCAAAACTCTTGAAGGAAACTAAAAGTGCTACTCCAGTGAACACACAAATGATAAGAAAGTGAAACAGCATTATTGCTGTTATGGAGAAGGTTTTAGTGGTGTGGATAGAAGATCAAACCAGCCATAGCATTCCCTTAAGCCACAGCCTAATCCAGAACAAAGCCCTAACTCATCAATTCTTTGAATGCTGAGAGAGGTGAAGAAGCTGCAGAAGAAAAGTTTGAAGCTAGCAGAGATTGGAAGAACTTAGTTTTAATGTCACTACCAAAAGAATTCTTTCCTGATTGTCCTAGTCAACAATAATATATCTTCATGGAGGAAGGTGAGTAGGTGTAAAGAGCAATAGAATTATTTTTATAGCATAGTGAAACATTTTTTCTCACTATAAATTGTATATGGAAAGTCTTCTATACATATGCATGCAGTCACAGGCTTGACCAGGAATGTTTGCAAAGCTTGGGCCTACTCTAATATCAGCTGGACACATGCACAGCTTCAGCCAGTAACATGCTTGGCCCAGTCATATCCACAATCTCAGGCTAGTAGAACCAAGCAGTTGGCTCTTACCTGTTTGCTTGCCTTCAAGAAGTCACTTCCACTAATAATGCAAACGGGTGTGGGTATCACCCAACATTCCAAATAGAAAGGTTGTTGATCTTCACAGCTTTTCAGTCCTCATAGAAACACCACACTGAGCTGAGAGAATGGCACAGACCCCTGCTGCTCTTCTCCAAAGTTCAGCAGTTGTTCAAGCATAAGCACTTCTCCATTTCTATTCCTTTGGCTAATTTCCAGAGCATTGAAATAATAGCTTCTGTCAATTTTGTGACAACATATAGTTTCTTTTTGGAGAGAGAACTTGCCAATCTCAGTTAAAGTAAGAAGTCTTGACTTTTTAAATTTGTCTATATTTTGCACCAAAATGAACAAAAACAAAAACTAATCCAAATATATCTTCATGGAGGAAGGTGAGTAGTTGTGAAGAGCAATAGAATTATTTTTATAGTGTAGTGAGTTTTTGTTGTTGTCCCAACATATCAACAATTTAAAATGAATTTTGAATTCTAGATGCCCACCTTATAAAAATAGTATGAATGTAAACTTTGCTGAAAATTCATGACAACATGGAAAGGGGCAAATTGGTATATAAAAGGAATACTGTGAAAATATGGAGGAGTTGTGGATTAAAGCTAAAAATTAAAAGATTGAATCTAGGTAATGTGCAAGAAAATGTTGAAGATTGTCTATACTCATAAAAATAGAATTTTATGCATTAGAACACAAGGGTGTTATACAGATCACTGAGACATTACAAGAAATGGGAACTAAAGCACAAAGAAAGATGAAATGTGAAAATTATACTCAATAAACCACTAGTAATAGTGAGTATACATGTTTTGAAAGGCAATGACAGCATTTTTCCAAGAAAAAAAATATTGTTAAAAGCATACACAGTCATATTTGAATCTGTGCCATAAAGAAAACTTATAGAGAGAGTTGACAATCACTGGGAAATGATGAAAAGAAAGGATTTAGGAATCAATGTTAAATCTAATGCTATCTAAGAAAAATAAATGGCATTGACCCCAAAGACTCTAAGATGGCAGCAATGTTGAAACAAATAAATATATAAAGTGTTTGGAAGAGGACTTGAATTAATGAGAAAAGAAGGGAGAGCTTTGTGTTTTCTGTATTTTTAAGGAACTGGCTGAAATAAACTAATGTATAACTTTTTAAAATTTCTCAATGAGAATAAATGTAAATATGCATAAAAATTAAAGAAGTGTTATAACAGAATATCTAGAATTGTACCTAGAAGTCTTGAAATGACATATACCAAAGTGAAAGAAAGTTCATGTTTAATTATACTTGAATATGCATACAGGGAAATAAAACAGTATGGCTTTGGGGTTTTTCTCCACTATTACTGTTCTGTAAAATACAAAGAGATGATTAGAAAACTGAAGTGTTATATTACCATTTGAAGCAACAAAACAAATGTTTGTAAAGTATATTCTATATTCTTTGAAACATGCTAACTACTCACTAAAGACAGTAGATACGAGGGATTGACAGCCTTACAAAGGATTATTGTGAAATCTGAAAAAAAAATAATGCTTAGGTCTGTAATTACATAAGGACTGATTTGTAGGTAATATCAGCTAAGAATAATTTTCTAGTGTAACATGAATAAAGAATAATTTTCCAGTGTAACATGAATATTACATAAATATCTTTAAAACTCATATATTAGCTAAACAAACAGCAAATGTGGAAAGTAGGTTTTCCTAAACTGTGCATATAGTCATTAGTACCCTTATTACCTCTTGAAATGGCACAGGTTATTATGAAATGCTCTCTTTCCAGTCCAAACTAAAAGACTATTCACTGGACATGGAATTCCAGAAGAGCTGCTAAGTGATAATGGAGCCCAATTTACGTCACTGAAGCTCCAAACCTTTCTTAGCTCAAATGGAGTGAAATACATTCATTTTGCACTACACAAGCTAGCTGCTAATGGCCTCATCCAGCACTTTGGACAGTTGTTCATGTAACCACTTTTTGCTTGAAAGTGAGGAGGCTGTACAGTGCAACAGCAGCTGTCTAATGCTCAGTTGTCCTTCTACTGTGTCGAGGGTTTTCACTTACTATTAGATGAACTTCCCACTCTGTTACTTCTGGTCAAAGACAAGCACTGCCTTTTTTAATTTCAGAGAACCAGAAAGACCAATAAGATCTTTCAGAGTAAGATGATTTAGAGAAGGCATTAGAAAATGGGTCATGGGAACACATGTTCAAACTGCTCCTTTAATATTTGTTGTTCTCGGTGCTTAAGGAAAAATAAGACTATGTTTCCTAGTAATAAAAAGTGAAGGCATAAATGAAGAGATGCAAATGAGAGGAGCAAACAAAGGAGAAAACATATTTTCATAATAATGGATATTCATTTTCTTATCTGGTACTTTCAGATATTGGTATATTGTATGTGTAATTTAGAAGTCAAATGTCTTAATTCAGCAAGAGGTCATGGATAGGACTCCAAATGAGGTTAGTGGAGTTTACCTAGAGGGAAGAGTTTATGATCCACTAGGATATGTAAAAAAATCCTGAAAGTTTTATTTTCTTATATTTTCATTATTTTTTGCATTTCTTTTGTATTTTAAATGAAATGTACATGCTGAATTAATGTAGTTAACACCTGCATGTAATTTACAAATAAATCAGTACACATACTGGGGGTAAATACTGAATTCGATTTTTACTTATAAAGACATAAAACGGAGATTATCAATCTAGTGGAATGATCTATGAGGTCATAATCAGAAGACCTAAGTCCTAATACCACCATGGCTTTGATTTATTCAGTAATCTTGGCCCCATTGTTGATTTTTTTGTGCCCCAAATGCTTTATCTCCAAAGCAGGGATAATAAATATCTTCTTTGCATGTTTTCTTACGTTGCTATTGTTGTGAGAATAATGACATAAATCATGAAAAACCTTTTTAAAAGTTATAAAAAATATAAAATACATATACATTAATTTTGAATGGATTTTCTACTTGAAAAATACTGCTTTGTTGGTATGTGTATGTGAGTTAATCATTTGTTCATGTTATTTATTTAAAAAGAATTATAAATCTTTATAATTATAAAGATTATATATAATTATAAATCTTTATAATTATAAATCTTTCAATCAACTATAAAAGATATAATATTAGATGAGGTACACTGACACACAATTCCAGCTATAAGAGGACCCCAAAAAGTCAAAGTAAGACAAATGGGAGATTTGTTCTAACTTAACATGGAATATTAGTTACTTAAGGTTACCAGACAGAAGAATCTAGCCCCAAAATGAAGCACAAAGAAGGCAGATTGACAAGGAAAATAATAAAAAGAAGGTTTCATTTCAGAAGAATGGCCTATCCTGATGGTTTTTGATGATGTGGAAATAGTATTTTGTTAATCAAGACAGGATAAACCAGGCCTTTCACAATCTCATGGCTCTTAACAGAGTTGTGGTAGGAGGTTTGAACATGGATGTCTAAGCAGAACTCTGAATGTGTAAGAAACTAAACACAAATTTTTCAAGAAGAAACAGTCCACATCTACTTTATGTTTTCTTTTGTGCTTTGGTTTAATATGTTAATTAACCATAAGTTTGTGATCCATAAAATGATAAACATCTTTATCCTTTCGGAAGTAATATTTTGATTGTATAACACTTGTATGGTAATTTTTGGACTGTAAGAAGTTGTCTAATTCTAAATCACTAAGTTGGATTGGTTTCTCTGTGATTAGGAGAGTCATAACATAAGTTATAGCCTAAGCAAAGCAACTAACAAGCCCGGATAGAATATGTCCCCCACCATTGACAAAGAAAAATGTATAGCTATCATAATCCTTAATAAATAGAAGCCATACCTCTTTGGATCTTGAAATTAATTTAAAAATTAGGAAAAAATTATTCATATGGTCAATGACTTTCAGATTGTTAAAGTTTTATTGAGTGTCCAACATGCTTAAGGCAATGTCTTCAGATAGGAGTGTATGAAAGGGAACAGGACTTGTATGAGGAGCTTCTAAAATGAACCTAGCATCATTTGGAATTTTCCTTCTTTTTCTCTGCTTTGTAATAGTTTATATAGCATCAGTATTATTTACCTTAAAAATTTTAAAGAACTAATTCAAAAAAATGTCTGGTCTTAGAAATATATTTGATGATGTATATCTATTTCTCTATTTTTATCATCAGGCATACAGTTGGTGATAATTAATTATCCACTGTTTGGTCATTAAAGTGGTTTCACATTTTCAATATTATAAAAATTGGAGTTGCTACCATTGACTGAAAACAAATTAGAAATAAAAAACATAAATCCACAAAATGAAATTAGAAAAATTCAAAAATATAAAGACAAATGTTTATAGATACATGAAGGGTGGCTACAAACTCTCCAATGACCATGCTCCACTTGGATTTGAAATCCAGAAAACATTACAGTCATTTCTCTAACAGGAGCAGCTATTAGTTACATAAAGCTTCAGCCTATATAAAATCCTATGAGGAATTTTGAATTTTTAAAATAAAGACACCTATGTCTATCTGATTCATATTTCTGTACCTTCAATCTGTGAACACTGTTGTTTCAGAGATTGCCAATTTCCTTGGCCAATATTCATTCCCTTTTCATCAATATAAATAAGCATTGTGATCAAGTACACGGGTCATCCAGCTATGCATTTTCAGTCTCCTTTCTTGCCAGCTAGGGTCACATGACCAATTCTGGCCAATGGTGTATGAGCAGAATTGAAGTGTGCAACCTCTGAATCATGCCTTTAAAATAGGGCTTCTTTCACCACTCCTATGGGTTATAAACTGGACATTGTGACTAATTTCAACCAGGCTGATGAGGTAATAGCCTAGGGATGTCAGAGCCAAAGAAATGGAAGAGTTTTGTGTCCCTGACAGCTCTGAGTATCTTCCCAACCCTAAATCACATGCCTGGAGAGTTTCATCACAGAGACATTCCTGTTTATCTTGTTTAAGCCACTGTACCTTAGGATACCTTGTCACCATGGCATAGCCTTTATCCTAATACAACTTTTGCTGAAGGTACACTGAAGGACACATAAGAACTCAGTTTTAATAAGATGAAAAATGTGGTTTCTAACTAATTTGCTAAGACTTTTGAGCATGTTTTTCCATAGTAGTCAATTAAGGGTCAAAAGCACTTCAGAATTAGGAATACCAACTGTGGGTTCCAGGCAACATTTCTGTTAACTTAGATATATGTTAACTGCAATTATTATTTAGCACAATAGAATAGAAATTACATGGTGACAATAAGTTTTTTTATGCTTGTCCAGACATGGTTGCCATCTGTTGATTACATTAGACAGTGCTATTTAAATTTTTGTTAATTTGAAGAAAGTCGCAGGCATTCTTTCACCCCATCCCCTTCTAGATCCCTCTTGACAGCTTGCTGGGAGTTTTTACCATGCATTTATACATTTAGAAAAGAAAAACTTTTGACAGCACAGGTGTTTTAGACTTGACTAATACTGTATTGTATAGGCCTTCTCAGGATGCACAAGCTTCTTAATGGAAAAGCAAGTTTTATCCATTGTTGTTCTACATCAGATGAGGACACATCTTCAGGATTGTACATTGTAAAGTGGTTTATTACCATAAAATAAACCACAGTGTAAATATCAGATGTATTGGTAATGCACTTCTCTTTGCTTCTGCTTTGACCTCCTGATTTCTTATAATGGTGTGGTCTTACAATTCTTTTCACTACTCTCTTTCACTTTCAATGTATTATCCCAGTAAATTCTGTTAAATGTTAGCCACTGTTGAATGAGATTTCATGCCATCAGAACAGTCACTGCTCTCTTTTTGATCATCTTCATTTCAAAAGTCTCCTATTCCAAGTTTTCTTTATTTGAATTGTAACTTTCTTTCCTTTGAAGCTCTTCATGTTCAGGATGATTTTGGCTCCTTTCAGGAAATAATAATAATAATAATAAACATTATCCAGCCAAAGAGGTTCTATGCTTTTATGTAATAGCCTAGCATTTCTGTGGCTTTTAAGAACAGTCTTCTAGTTTCTTGATACTAAAATTCCTCTAAGTTCCACATTTACTTTCCTTTTAGTGCCTCCACTGGTACATGTGATACTGCATATTACAAGAATTTGAGGCAGGATTTCTGATGGGTGAGATTGAAGTGTGACACGGACAGGTGTAGTCTCTGGGAATGCTGCCAACAGGCTGCAGGCTCTGAGGCAAATATTGTGAGCATATCACAGGGGAGCTGCCCCCTGGTGGAGTTCATCAGAGAATTTCTGATTATATGCATTATTTCAAAAATAGACCTTCTCCACTCCCTTCTCTTAGAAAAATTTGAATTCTTATGTGTTCTGGAGCTGATAATATTAATTGCAGTCTATAACATTGGGTCTGGTCCAAACAACTAGGAATTAATTTAGAGGTCTCTGCCCAAACAGGAGAGAGGAATTGGCTAGAAAAAGCATTTTCCTTCAGTCAGACAGAAAAAATACAGGGAAAACTAACACAATCTAGCCAAAGCTACCTCTGCCTAGACATAGGTGTGTCTCAGACAAGCAAGCATGTGGCCTCATAAAATGTTTCCAGGTTTCCGAGAGGAAGTGCTGTGAATCGCCTCATACATAAGCGAGCCAGCTAATTCCCCATGGCTCAAGGCATCCTCTCATGAATTTATGATGATTCTGTGGCATAGCCCACTAAATTGCTGAGAATGTGCAGTGAAATCAGAGCTTAAAGAAACCTGCCTCGTGGACAAATAATATTTTTGTAATAAAGTGCTTTTCATTCTCAAGATTCTACATTTTTCTTCCCACCTGATATTAAAAATGTGCACCTGGGCTTCCCTGGTGGCGCAGTGGTTGAGAGTCCGCCTGCCGATGCAGGGGACGCGGGTTCGTGCCCCGGTCCGGGAAGATCCCACATGCTGCGGGGTGGCTGGGCCCGTGAGCCATGGCCGCTGAGCCTGCGCATCCGGAGCCTGTGCTCCACAACGGGAGAGGCCACAACAGTGAGAGACCCGCGTTCCGCAAAAAAAAAAAAAAAAAAAAAAAAGTGCACCTGAGAGTTTCAGGTGTCCTTTGAATCATTTATTATGCACTTTCATTTTCATGAACATCATTATTAAGAGAAATTAGTAATCTCCAGGATGATTTCTTGGAAAAGAGTTATTTTCCCCTTCATCCATGACTTTTTCTCTTCTACCCATCCTCCAACATTCCACTTTTCTCACTTCAATTTTCTTCCCCTTAGGGAGCTAGCCAGATCACCCTCTAGTTCTGTGCTAAAGCTCCTTGCTCTTGCTTGACCTGGCCTGGTTTTCTGCGTGACCATGAAAATGAATAGACCTGCTATACCAAGTCTGTGACTGATGTTATAGCATTCATACTCCATATCTGATCCCCAAATCCATAGCACATATACCATTTAAAACAAAATCTGCCAAATTAGTTTTGCTATTGTCATATGTTTTTATACATATAGGTCCTGGGAAACCTTGCAATTAACTTAAAGAAATAGTATATACCACCGAAGCCACATCAAAATTTGCAAGCTGGATAGAGCATTTCAAAAATCTGACTAAATGAAATGAAAGCGTGGACCAAAGGAGAGAAAGTTTGCTGATGAAAAAAAATAATTTTAAGTCACTAAATTGATACGAATTGATAATATTGTAACTTTATAATAATATTAACATTTTAACAGTTTTCTTCTGTCTCAGCTATTATTTAGTAAGTATAAAAATCATTTATCTTTTTTATTTTTCTAGGTGGTGTATTTTATTAGTTTGAATGACTATTAACTCAGTAATGAAAATGTAAATTTCAGCTTATTTAGCATCTTTCAGCTTAGGATCTAACAGTTGTGGCTGCTAATTTTTTTCTACTTAGCACCACTGAGCTTTGAATGACATCTACGTGGATTTGAAAGCATTATTTTTGCCTTTACAAAACCCTGGAATTCTCCCTTGCAATAACAGGATGGATGCACTCTCTAAATAATTCCCTGTTTTCTAAAGGATATATTGCTTCAGGCTGTAGGATCTTCACAGTGAACAAGGCACAAAGAGAAATGGACCCTATGTCTAGGCCATTCTATTCAATCATTCATTTTCACGAAGGACAGAGAAGACAGGCAGACGGGAGTAAAAACATAAACAAGCAGAGTACATTTGCTTTATTTTCTGTTTAGGAATGTACATAAGGGATTACTTTCTTAACAGTGCCCCTTTATCTGTGACATAACATTTAAAATCTTGATAATAAAGAATTAGATAAATAATGCAGCTTTTATTTTGTCAATATATCACAATTAACTTAACCTCCAGAAATATAAGCATATATAAGCTAACAGGAATATGATCATTTTTTAGCTTTTGACATTATATGTGTAAGATTTGTGTTGTGAAATTTCAAGTGTCATTTATACACTAAAATAAAACATCAAAACTTTTCATAATATTTTAAAAGAATGTGATATTTTTTAAAAAGTACACCAAAGACTTCCATTATAGTCTCTTAATTGAGTAGAACACACTAAAATTAGTGGTGAAAGGAAGTGGAAGCATTATTGCTAAGTGTGTAAAGTCAAAGAATGTTCATTTTAATCATTCAAACATTGACATATATCAAACCTATCCTATCTATTAATATAATAAACATTAAATGTATCAAGTAAATATCAAATACATTATTTTTATCAATATCTATCTATTGTATAGTATTAAATATTTATATAGGAATTCAATCATGCCTTTAGTGTCTATGAGTGGGGAAACCAAAAAACCCTCAAAATAAAGTGTTTTTCCTAGATTTCAGGTATCTGAGCTATCAAATCAACACTTCTCTGTTTACATGATTCACCTGTAAAATGTTAGAAATTACAACTGTGATTGAACAAGATATAGTTTTCATTCAATACAACTCCACTTAAGTGAAAAACAAAATAAGGCCCTGTCTCCTATTTTAATTATAATTCAAAACAATACCTCCCATTTGAAGATTTCTAGATTATATCAAATAATGAGGTAGGTATATAGTTTTTGTAGATGTGTCTAAACTTCATCATAAAAATTACTAATAAGATATACAGTAGACATACTGATTCGAGGGCAGGTCTATATGGAGACCAGAAATATTAGAATACAAAATGCTACATAGTCAGCCTTCTGTATCTGTGCGTTCCTCATCCACAGACTCAATCAACAACAAACTGAAAATGTTCCAAAAAAAATTTCCAGAAAGTTTCAAAAAGCAAAATTTAAATTTGCCACAGCTTAGCAACTATTCACATAGCATTTACATTGTTTTTACAACTATTTACATAGTGCTTACATGGTATTAAGTATTATAAGTAATCTAGAGATGATTTAAATTATATGGGAGAATGTGTATAGATTATATGTAAATACTATGCTATTTTATGTAAGGAACTTGAGCATCTGGGGATTTTGGATCCACAGGGGTCCTGGAACAAACCCTGATGGATACTGAGAGGTTACTGTGTTTCCTCAAAGTAATAACTCAGATAAAATCACTGTTTAAAATCAAACTTTGAAATTATATTTTAAAAACCAAGATCCCATAATACATTTAAAATATCATTTAATTTTTAAAAGATGATTACACGTCATTCTTGAGCACTATGTCTGTGGAGTCCATTCTTCTAGTATATTAACAAAATGCTCCCCAAGTTTCTATGGTCACTCTTAATTAGGATCACATTCACAAATGGGCTTCTAGCAGATATGGAAGGGATATTGAAATTCATTTCAGCACATTAGCAACAGGAAGGTGATAATATGAAATTATCATACAATGGCAGCTAAAATAATATCGGATGTCCTACCCATTTCAAGAGGTGTTCTCACTACTAGGAAAAGAAAGAAGATGAGGATGGCATGGATGTCAGGCCAACCTGTGATCAGATAGGGAAGAAAAGGAAGAGAAAAGGAAGGAAAGAAGGGTTCCTCCTTGAAAAACTAGTTCTAGATCAGAGTGAAATTCCCAGTGCCTGAGAAGAGGTCTTGCTCTTCAGCAACAACAGTAATGAAGCAGCCATCTACTCCATCCTGTTCCTCCCCGGAGAAGAGACTGTTAAGTCTATCTCACTTAACTTGCTCCACCCTCTGTCACACTAACACCTATTTATCTTAGTGATTTGCTTTACATATGTTTTAATTTTAGGACTCTACTGCCCACTTTACTCTTCTACTTCACATCATAAAATTTATGTGGAAAGGAGTAGTTTAAAATTAAAATACCTAGTTTGGGGGCTTCCCTGGTGGCGCAGTGGTTGAGAGTCTGCCTGCCGATGTGGGGGACACGGGTTCGTTCCCTGGTCTGGGAGGATCCCACATGCTGTGGAGTGGCTGGGCCCATGAGCCATGGCTGCTGAGCCTGCGCGTCCGGAGCCTGTGCTCCACAACGGGAGAGGCCACAACAGTGAGAGGCCCACGTACTGCAAAAAAACAAAACAAAACAAAACAAAACAAAAAACCTAGTTTGATGTTTGCTTCAGATCAAGATTAAATAAAAGTGGTCAAATTTACTTCTCCATCTGAAATAGACAAAATCCACACAAAATATTTAAACAACAGTTTGTGAGATAGTGGACATCAGAAAATGAAGGAAGATGATTCCTGAGAAATTAGAAACAAATGAAGTGACATCTACAGGTGTCCCAGCTTAGTGTCTTGGAGAGTTTCCAGGTCATGACACAAGAAGGAGGAGCTAAGGTGGAGCCCAGAGCATACCCCGAGGTGAGAAGATGAACCTGAGAATCTAAGTAGATCAAAGTACCTAGAGTTTTCAGGACAGATGCTGAAGAGAAGAGATCTACACAGGGAGAGAAATTTGTTGTTCTGCAGATGGGCCCCTTGAGTAGTCAGCAGTGCACTGATGATTACATGCACTTCAGGAAAATACTCGAGGCCAGGGAATCACTAGAAAGGATTAGAGGTAATAAGGCCCAGCTCATACTCAGGGAGAACAGTGCCTGTTGCCATGAGCCAGACTGGAAAATCTCAAAATTGGGGCAGAGTATAAAATGCAGAGGGGCTCTTGCCTCAGAAATGGGGGATAATTTGGCCTGGTCTGAGCCCTGCTCCTCTCTCATCTAACAAATTCTAAAAGCAAGATGCAAAAAAGGATCAAACCATTTCTAAGTAATTTGACTGCACCCCTGAGTAAAGGTCAAGAATATTTATAAAAATACATCCAGAACACTACAAGGTAATAACTGCAATGTCTGGTATCTAGTCAAAGATTACCAGGCATACAAAGAAGCAGGAAAACATGAGCCATGATAAAGAGACAAATCAATCACTTGAAACTGACCCACAACTGACAAATATGAGAATTACAAGACAAGGGCATAAAAAAAGTTATAACTCTATTCCATATGTCCAAAATTGAATCAGAGACATTGATGATAATAATGAAAAAAAAACTCAAATTGAAATTTTAGAGATGAAACTACAATGTCTGAGATTAAAAATACACTGGATGTGATGCCAGATTTTGAAGATTTTAAGTTTTCCTGTGTTATTATTCATAAGCTGTAATAACTTTTTTAACCTTAATCCACTATTCTGTAAAACAAAACTAATAACACCTGGTTAAAGGTATTGATGCAAAGATTAAAATGAGATGATAGTAAAGTGAGTTGCTAAGGTAAAACACTTAGCATGGTGTCTGGCCCACTGTAAACGTTTAAAAGCTTTGTATCTATTATGTTACTCCCCTGCTCAGATTCATTTCTGGTTCCCTAATGCTGGAGGAATCAAGTCCAAATTTTCTAGGTTGATATTCAGTCATATAATCTGGCTTCAGTCTTTGTCCATCCTGATTTCTATATTAGTTTATGCAATTATATTTTAGTCAAGCTAAAATTTCCCATTCTCTTTATATATCCCACAATTCTTTCCCTCACTGCCTGTTACACGCTGAATTATGTTTTCCCCAAAATTCATATGTTGAAATCCTAACCCCATTACCTAAAAATGTGGCCATATTTAGAGACAGGATCATTAGATAGATAATTAAGTTAAAATGGAGTCATTAGGGTATGCCATAATCCAATATGACTGTGATCTTATAAAGAAGAGAACATTTGGACACCGACATGTACAGAGGGAAGACAATTTGAAGACACAGGAAGAGCACAAACATCAACAAGCCAAGGAGAGAGCCCTGAAACAGAACTTTACTTCATGGCTCTCAGAAGGAACCAACCCTGCAGACACCTTTAGCTAAGAATTCTAACCTTCAGAACTGTGAGAAAATAAATTGCTATTGTTTAAGCTCCTCAGTCTGTGGTACTTTGTTACAGAAGCCCTAGCAAACTAATATGCTGCTTCATTCACACTTCCCTCTCTGCCTGCCCTTGTGCACATATCCAAACTGTGAACTTTATTCAAGATTTAGATAGTTTGTCAATTTCCCCATCAGAATGTATTTTTTCTCCCACTAAAATGTAATCTCTTTCTCCTTAGGAATCCTATAGTACAATCTATATTCTTATGGTACTTACCTTTTCTACATTTTGAATTATCATTAGTTATATGCCCTATTGCTCCAATTGAACTGACATTTCCTAGAGTGGAGTCTATTTCTGATTCATTCTTTTATTCCCCATAGAATCTAGCAGTTCCAGCATGAAGTAGGATCTCCATTAAGATATTCTGGATGAGTTAAAGCATAAGTCAGATGTCAAAAGACAACTCATATAGGTATGTATCTGTGTGAGTGTGTATTGTATAATTTTAAATTGTGTTTCTCATACCAGAGAATAAACTCCATGCACACAGGGGATTTTATCTATTTAATGAAAGTGTTCATTCAACTTTCAAAAAAGCCCATACTATTCTCAAACAGTAATGGGTTGGTTTTTTATGTGTATTAGGCAAGATAATACATTTTTCTAACAACTTCAAAAGGAAGTATAATTAGCAATTTTGTAATTTTTGCTACCAATTGTACTTCTCTTTTCAGGACTAATAACTTTAGGCATAATTTCTCTGCTTTTAGGCAGTAATCCTGCCATTTCAGTGAAGGGGATCATTCTGAAGCATTCTCTAATGTACAATATTTTCTCTCTTTTCTCAAAGCCTCTATATTTTGGTTCATCACCTCAAACATCACCACCACCTCCATACTGAACCAGCACCATACTTTACCTTTTGTTTTCTTCACCTCTAGAGCTAACTTATTTATATTTCTTCTCTCCCAAATCAACGGAGAAAGGTAA
This sequence comes from Mesoplodon mirus, assembly GCF_964341445.2. NCBI lineage: Eukaryota > Metazoa > Chordata > Mammalia > Artiodactyla > Ziphiidae > Mesoplodon > Mesoplodon mirus. The sequence goes on from NC_138977.1 coordinate 158,892,706, forward strand.
TAATAATAATTCTTAATTACTTTACATAATCAAAAACTGAGAGGACAGGGAGAAAGAGGTTTTACAAGATTTACCTTGAATTGCCTACTCTGTGAAAAGTTTCTTTACCTGAGAGTAAAGTTCTTGTAGAGTTCTTGTCTACAAGACAAGAAAGTAGAATTCTTGTCTTCATACTTCTTGTAGAGTTCTTGTCTTCATACTTCGTGTCTTGTTCCTCTGTGGGGACATAATGTATCGAATGTAATGTTTTATAACAGGCAATTTTTACCATGTTTCACCTCTTACTAAACTCTAAGCCCAATAATTACAAGAAAAATGTCTAAAGAATTTTTTGTGTGTATCTACATTATACAGCATATGTCTGACACATGAAAAGTTCTTCCCATGTAGAAGTCACTAGAAACTCAGGCAAAAAGAGTTCAATAGAGAAGTCAGGATGTTGTGGGATTTATTGTTTATTATTTCTCCTTCTTATTATTATTACTACAATTACTACTACTATTCATTGTTGTTGTTGCCCTCATTTTTTGTTCTTCATTTTTTTGGTCAAGTATTCCAAGGGAAAACTCACAGCTGGTGGAGGTGACAGCAACAGCTGCTGTTGCTTCTTTTTCTTCTTCTTCTTTTATTATTATTGTTATATTTTGCTGCCATTATTATTAGTGTTAATCTTCTCTATCAGGAAATCCAATTTCAGGTTTACAAATGATTTTTTAAAATATAAGTAACACCAATGTACTCAGTGTAGGATGTTAGAAAGTAAAAGATTTGTTTTTATGAAATCCATGGTCCCCTAGCTCTTAATGAATAATGCTCACCAGAGTTCCTTGCCCTTTTCCATGATAATTTGGCTTTCAGGTAAAGGCACTTCATTGTGGTTCACCCAGACCTCAGCTGTCTCGAGAGGTGGTTTCTCACTGTCTAATTTGCAGATTGTGGTCTTATTGACATTTATGGGGGTTGCAATGGGCAAGTAAAGAGTCCCCAAGGGGTTTAAAATTGTAGGAACACCCTTCTCTGTATAATTAAATGCTCTGTATTTCAGAATATTTTATGGCTGTTTACAATTATAAATTAGTGCCCTCTCACAAGGAAGCTGCCATAATTGGGCTTCTGAAAAGAAAGATGCTGCCATCATTGGGAGCTACTGGCTCTAGGACCTGGGAGACATGTGCTTAGAGTCCAGCAGATCCAAAGGACTGGATAATGCCTCTGAGACTAAATATTTTACTTAATTGCACACAGGGAAATATGAACTCCTAACAGAGGAAACAGACCTAAAAAGATGTGAGCACAAGTAGGTAAGTTCTAGGGAGAATCCAAAGAGGCAGGATAAACAGTTAGTGAAAATCCAAACATCAAGATATGAGTGGATGTTCATAGCAAAATGGATTGGAGGCACAAGTACAGAACATAGTATAATTTTGGATATTGGTTATCAGAAAATAATAGTGGAAAGGCATAAGCCCAGAGACTGGTGACTGTGACATCAAGTTAAATTAGGACCAACTATAAAATATTCCTGTTGATGATAAAGTGGCTACTGATACAAAGCTTCCTTAATTTCTCCTTGTTTCCTTTATTAGATTCACCATTCCTCCAAATGAAAATCTGATACAGGTTGAGCTTAGGCTGATACAGGCTCAGGAAATGTGGATATAAGCTCTTGGAGTAAAATAAATGCATAAGAGACAGCAGGAAAATATCAAGATTTGACTCAGGCTTATCAACTCCCTTTTGAGAGAGGCTGCTGGTATTTTGCTCAGGTTCCCTTTAGTGGGCCAGTGCACTTATCACCTATCAGCTGTGAGTGTGGACCATTATGAAGTACAACTGCACCCTTCTCCAGATGATTGTCTTTGGCTGGCAGGAGCTATCTCACTAGAAGATGCCTGAGAACTTCAGCACACTCTAAAGAGGAGGACAGAAAACAGCCAATGACTAGCTGATATGGGGTTGCAAAACTGCAGCCCCCAAGACACTTACTTCAAGGTATAACAACTCCATGGTGCCATTCACACTCCAGAGCTCCCCGTGGGATCAGACTCTGTCTAGACTTCAGTGAAAACCACAGTTTTGCTTAGCTTCTTGCCCTGCCATATCCTGCTATGTTTATTTCTTAATAGGTTTCTTCTGAGAGCATTCCAGGACTGCTTGCACCAAAATACTTGTCTCAGGCTCTGTCTCTCAGAAAGATGATCTAAGGCATTCCTTTACTGATGTTTACTTACAAAATTAAAAAAAAATACTTAGATATGGTGTGGGTTCTGAATTTAGAGAGGAATAGATTAAGCCTTTAGTCTACCAGGTTTTGCTGCATGCCTCTCTGAGCCTCAGTTTCCTTATCACTAACATGGGAATAATAACATTAACCTCCTTACAAGGTTTTGGAGGGGACAGTTAATAATCTTTATGTTAATTATAATAGTCTGCATTTACATATTAAAAACCATATTAATTATATTTCATTTGTCCATTCATTTATAACCCCTAAGTTCCTTCTATATTCTAGGCACAGTCATATACTATATATATATTCTAGTATACTATATATATAGTATAGTATATATATGCTATATACTATATGTTATATATATATCTATATACTATAGATTCTGTAGTAAGGTGATGAAAAAACTGTTCTTATGAAAAATTAAGTGAGGACAGCAAATGCTCAAAACAAGAAAAAACATACGTTGATTTAGATAAATACTATGGGGAAAATGCAGAAAATAGGTGTACTAATTTTTTAATCCTCACAACATCCCTATGTGTTTTACAGATGAGAAAAATGAGGGTTAGAAAGGTTAATACATTATTCAATATCACACAATCAATCAGGAATAAAGGACAATACAAATCCAGACATATCTAACTTAATGGCTAAGCTATGGTACCTCACAACATATGATAAATGCCATCTATAGTAACAACAACATTGAATAAATGAAAAACAAACTATCCCACCTACTGTCATGGAGATTTTCCCTTATGTTTCATTCTAGGAATTTTATAGTTTCAGGTCTTACTTTTAAGTCTTTAATCCATTTTTAGTTGATTTTGTGTATAGTGTAAGATAGGGTCCAATTTTGTTCTTTTGTATGTGGATGTCCAGTGTTCCCAATATTGTTTATTGAAAATACCATTATTCCCTCATGGTATATTCTTGGCACCCTTGTTGAAAATCAGTTGACTGCATATGTGTGGATTTACTTCTGGGTGTCTATTCTATTTCATTCATCTATGTCTGTCTTAATGTCAGTACCATATGGTTTTGATTACTATAGCTTTGTAGTACATTTTGAAATCAGGAAGCTTGATGCCTCCAGCTCCGTTATTCTATCTCAGGAATGATTTGGCTATTTGTGGTCTTTTGTGGTCCCATATGAATTATAGAGTTGTTTATTTTCTGTAAAAAAAAAAAATCCCATTGGGATTTTGATGGGGATTGAATCTGTAGATTGCTTTGGAAATTTTAACAAAATTAAGTTTTCCAATCCATGAACGTGAATGCTTTTTTTTTTTTTTTTTTTGCGGTATGTGGACCTCTCACCATTGTGGCCTCTCCCATTGTGGAGCATAGGCTCCAGACACACAGGCTCAGTGGCCATGGCTCACGGGTCCAGCTGCTCCATGGCATGTGGGATCTTCCTGGACTGGGGCATGAACCCATGTCTCCCACATCGGTGGGTGGACTCTCAACCACTGTGCCACCAGGGAAGCCCGTGATGCTTTTTTATTTATTTGTTTCTTCTTATATTTTTCATCGACATTTTGTAATGTTCAGTATACAAGATTTTACCTCCTTAGTTAAGTTTATTCTTGAGTATGTTATTATTTTTTGATGCTATTGTAAATGGGATTGCTTTCTGTAACTTCGTTTTCAGATAATTTGTTGTTAGTGTATAGAAACACAAGTGAATTTTGTATGTTGATTTTGTATCCTGCAGTTTTACTGAATTTATTTATTAGTTCTAGTATTTTTTTAAATGGACTCTTTAAGGTTTTCTATATATAAGATTGTTTCAGCTGCAAAGAGGGACAATTTTAATTCTTCCTTTCTTATTTTCATGCCTTTTATTTATTTTTCTTGCCTAATTGCTCTGGCTAGGATTTCCAGTACTATGTGGAACAGAAGTGTCAAGAGTGGCCATCCTTGACTTGGTCCTTATGTTAGAGGAAAAACTTTTACTTTTCACCATTGAGAATTATGTTAGCTGTGGGCTTAACATATATGGCTTTTATTATGTTGATGCACTTTTCTTCTCTTTCTAGTTTGTTCAGAGATTTTATCATGAGGGGGTGAAGAATTTTATCAAACACCTTTTCTGCATTTATTGAGGAGATCAAGTGATTTTCATTCTTTATTCTGTTAATTTGGGATATAATATTAATTGATTTTCATGTGTTGAACCACCATTGCATTCCAGGGACAAATCTCATGTGGTATTGATACATGATCCTTCTTATATACTGTTGAATTAGGTTTGTTAGCATTTTGTTGAGAATTTTTACACCTATATTACTCAGGGCTACTTCCTACTGTGCCTCTATCTGTCTTTCCTCTCAGGGTAATGCTGGCCTTATAAATGCGTTTGGAAATGTTCCCTCCTCTTCAACATTTTGGAAGCATCTGAGAAAGATTGGTGTTAATTCTTCTTTAAATGTTTGGTAAAATTCACTAGTGAAACTATCTGGTCCTGAACTCTTCTTTGTTAAGAGATTTTCAATTACTAAATCAATCTCCTTACTTGTAATTGGTCTTTTCAGATTTTCTATGTTTTTCATAATTCAGTCTTTGTATGTTGTGTGTTTCTAGGAATGTATTCATTTCTTCTAGGTTATCCAGTTTGTTGGCATATAATTGTTTATAGTAGTGTATTATGATTCTTTTTATTTCTGTGGCATCGGTTGTAATGTTTCTTCTTTCACTTTTTACTTTATTTATTTTAGTGTTTTCCCTTTTAATCTAGCTAAACGTTTCTCAGTTAAAAATAATAATGAGGAGCCATCCAACCATTATACAATTAGATGCCACATTCTAATGTAGTATGCCTCCCCTTGCCCTCAGAGTGTCCTGTGGTCAAAGGATTATGCCACAAGCTAGTTTGTCTACTGATAAAATACTTTCTTTTCTGCAAAACTTATATTGCCACTGTAATGAATAATGATTCTCTTCTATTGGGAAGATTTTACATCTACATAGTTGGGAAGAAGTTAGAAAATTGTTCTTATTTCTTATCACTCTAATAATGATTTTCAGTCACCAGGATATTCATCTTAAGTAGCTAAGAAATGTCTCTTTCTAAGACAAATTATAATAACACAAATAGGAATAAATAATAGCATAGGTAAGGAAAAATAAAGAAGGAAGAACTATATTTATTGAGGCTAATTCTAGTTAAGGATATTCTAATATCTTTACTTGAAATCACTCTATCCCATTTCATATTATGTTGCCTTTAATGGAAAAATGTGTTCATCATAAACTCCCAGTGTTAATAAAGAAGACAGATGAATAGATTTCAACTCCTCTTAAAAGACAAATATATGTTAATTGACAGTAATTCAGTGACATCTCTATGAGGGATTGAATGGATGCAGAGGGAAGAAAATGGGACCCAGAATTCAGAAACAAATTATTATTTTCCCAGAGGTCTTAAACAGATATTTTAAAAAATTACTACCTAAGAAATGAATGAGCTACTCTATATTGTAGGCAATATTTCAGTATCTTAATTTTATTAGAAAATAATTATCTGAAATAATTTTGCTTTAATCGAGGTAGATCCCATATTTTATCACATAAAGGTAGTATGGAAAACTAAGTGAAGAGTCTGAAAGATGCTGTATTAGTTATCTATTGCTGGCTATAGATTACCCCAAAATTTACCCCAAATTATGCCAAAGCTTAACAAATTTGGAAAACATTTATTATCCCTATGAGTCCAGAATCTTGCTGTGGCTCAGTTGGCTGTTTATGGCTTAGTCTCTCAGGAGTCTACAATCAAGATGTTTTCTGGGGCTGCAGGACTCAACTAGAGGGGAATACACTTTGAAGTCCACTCAGGTGGCTATTCACAGGTCTCAGCTCTTTGCTAACTGAAGGCTGGAAATATCAGCTCCTTGCCACGTGGCCTTCTCCATAAGGCTTCTCACATCATGGCAGCCAGTTTCCCCCAGAGTGCAGATTTGGAGAGAAAGAGCCTGAGAAGGAAGCTACAATTTTTTTAAAAAACTTGATCTTTGAATTGACATCCCATCGCTTCTCCTATATTCAATTCATTAGAAGCAAGTAACAAAACCGAACCTAACTTAAGGCAAAGGATTACATAAGGATGTGAGAATGAGGAGTCAGGGATCATTAGGGGCCTTCTTAGAGTCTGCCGTTCACAGCCGGTATCTACTTATGACCCTCAGTGCTAATAGACACATTTTCTTTTCCTCTTGAACATCCGAAAGCAGTTCACTTTCTTCTCTGATGTTTGGGCATCATGAATGAATGAAAACCAGTGGGACCCAAGGGTAAGGGATGAGTAACTCTAATACTACAATTGGGTTTCAAACCTTAAGGTGGACTAAATCGGGCATAGCCATGTCATCTCAGAATGGCATTAATTCCCTAATGTATAATAACAAGATTCCTGTCTTTAATTCTTCCAGGTGTCTACAAGACTCTGTATTTTTTCTTTCTTTGTTTTTTCCTTTGTTTTCCCTCAATTATATCTTGATTTTGATTCTTTATTCTTTGACCTTCATTGGAGGTCATTTACCATACATCATCACTATAAAAGCAAATTGGACAGATGGAAAGCCTTAGAAAATGTCTTGGTCTCTGCCAGATATGGCTTGTAAGGAGAGGAATTAAGGAGGAAACATTCCTTTGTCTAATTTTTTAATCTAGCTAAATATAGCCATTTTTGTCGGAGGTCACTAAAACTTTCTGTAGATTGAACTTCTTTAGGCACACTCTGAGTATACATACTTCAGAAATAAATTTAACCACAACAGAACATGCTGTTATTAAAAGACTAAAATATGTACTTTGTATTTTATTCAGGAGGCTTGGCTGTTCCCATGAGCTAACAGTCGGTTAACACTAGGGCCTGGCTCTTGTCTTTTCTGCCACATTTAACTCCCTATTCTAATGACTAAAGACTATAAACATATAAGCATAAGTTTTTAGTGGTTTGGGAAAGGTTGAATACAAAAGTTCTGCAGTTAAGTTCTGTAGTTAAATACAATTATTTTATAGGGCTCAGTCTCCTTAATGTATCTTACTTGTCACACGCAATTCATAATTATGCTGGGAGAAAGGAATTAGAAGGGTAGAATTTTAATAGCATGTTATGCTTTCTCAATTTTCCTATTTTTTACTCTAAAACCTCAAGTTCCATTGTGCTGCCATTTTTCTTCCCTTAATGACCTTCATTAAATTCTAAAATTATCTCCCCACCCCCACTTGTGAAAATGTAATGATAAAATGAACCAGTAGCAAAGTTGAATGGAATCCAGTTCTAAAATCCCTTGCCTCACTCAGCGGCTTCTTAGATACCTGAAATGTGCTTCTTAATTTAGAAATGAGAATCGCAGTGAGGCTGCAATCCTGCATTTCAGAGACAAGGGAGCAGGAAATGATTTGCGGTTGATTGAAAGGTGATGTTTGCACTTAGGATTTCCTGAGCTTTCCAATTTTAACCTTGGAGCTTACCTACCTTTGATTTTAAGAATTAGATCCAACCCAAATGCTGGTTATCACCTCACTTTCAGGTGTATCTTGGCTGTGGATAAGAAAAAATGAAGGCTACATGCTAGTCCAAAAAGAGGAAAAAGCAAAACAGAATGTGATAGAAATAAAGAGAGGTTACATTTAGCTTTTCTCTGAGCCAAGGACAAGGAGCTAAAGTCTCCTTTAATTTAACCCTTGGATTGTCACAGAGAAATAAGGAGCTCTGGAGAAGATTATTGCATTTGCCATTTTCAAGCAGAAAAATAGAGTAAGAGAATGAGAAAACATTTTAAAAAAATTTTCTTTGCAAGATGCTGTGAGTAAATATGGTATAACTGAATGTAAAATATTTATGCATATATACATATTTTTGTATGGGAAAATGTAAATAAAGTGTGAAGCAAGGTATAAATCTCATTCTTTTCCTAAAATGTAGGATAATGAGTTATGCCTTGAAAATAAACTTTATCATTCTTTGTTTAAAAGGATAGTCTGGGAAAATTGACTCTTGTCCAAGAGACTACTATTAACTTCTTATTCAAGGCCTCCTGTATCTGAGTTCTGAATTAACTAGCATAGCACACCTAGCAAGCTCTCAGTTTATATTGGTTAAGTATCTGAATAAAACAATGAAAGAAATAAGGAAGAAAAAAGGAGAGAGATTGAGAGATAGAGAGAGATAGAAATAGAGATAGGGATAGAGATGGGGGGAAGGGAGGAAGGATATAAATGACACAAAACATTTTATCAACTGGATATCACAACTACAAAAGCTTTCTTCACTTGACTTCCAGGAATACTACTTTTCTGTTTTTCCTCCTGCTTCACAAGTGCCTTTTCAGTCTCCTTTTCCTCTCTCTAATTTCTAATATTAAAGTGCATTAGGATGTAGTTCTCAGTTATTGATTTTTCTCTATATGTTGCCAGTTCCTAAGATGTCTCTTCAAATTTCGTGACTTAATTACACCAGTAATCCAACCCACCTACCCAGTATATCTCTAAACTGAAGTTCTTTCCTAAACCCTGGATTAATATTCTTAACTTTCAACTTGAACCCCCATATAGATATCAAGTGATCACATCAAGGTCAAGTTTTACCAAACAGAACTCTTGATGGACATATCCTCCCTTCTAATCTCTTCCTTCCTCAGTCTTCCCCATATCTACCAATGATATTGCCTTTACCCAGTTTTTCAAACTAAAGCTTGAAGACTTAAATTTTCTTTTCTGCATCAGTTATCCAGTCCTTTCACATGACCTGTTAGTTCTGCATTCAAAGGAGATCCCAAACCTCATCATTTTTATCTTGTCTATGGCTGTTATAGAAACTTGTTCAACTTGTTCTTCTCTCGTTTAGATGACTGGAAAAGTCTGACAATAATTCTGCTTCACCTTTCACCTCTTGTTTCAGTCAAAGTCTGACTAGGCAAACAAATCACTCTAGAGAATTTCCCATCCATAGGTTTATGTTCAAAAGGAGGAGACATAACCAGAACCCAAAATTATGTTCACTGCTGATGCAGAACTGTAATGCACTCAGTGATGGAGCAGACAGAAAGAAGATTTAAAAAATAACCTGGCTTCTCTCTTTCCTCAACCTGCTAGTGTCTCACTCAGCAATTTCAAAAGAAGGTCTAGAAAATAAAGTACCAAGGGTCCATACCATTCCTTCAAAGATATAGAAAGGAACTCAAGAAAGGAGAGCATGAATCTGAAAGAAATTGGGCCAAGGAACAATGAGCTCTGTCCCCCTCTCCACCCCAAGCATAGCTTATTGTCCTTAAAAAGCAAGAGTGAACTGTATGAAACACAATACATATCATGCCAAGTGCCTAGTCTCAACTTTCCAATGGCTTTACATCATGCTCTAAATAAAACGCAAAGTTCTTACCATGACCTATAATGTCTCATGTGACCTAGCCATTGTCTATTACTCTAATTTCTTCCTAATACTTTCCTTTTCTTACCTCATTTTGGCACATACTCTTTCTTGCATTTCTTTGAATATGCCTAGCAAAATTTCTTCCCCAAGAGCTTTCCCATTTGTTTGGTAAGTGGTTTCCCTTGTTTACTAGGTTTGTTTCCTAGCTCTGGTCAGGCCTGTGCCCAATGTCCCCTCCCCAGAGAGGACTCTGAACACTCATCTGCAAGAGTGACTCCCCCATTAATTTATGTCTCCTTGTCCTGACTTATTTTTTTCTCAGCATTATCACTACCTCACACTATATAGAATTCATACTTTTTGTTGTTTTTCTCCCATCTAGATGATAAGCTTCCTGAGGGTAAACTTCACTTGTTTACTAACATATCCCCAATGCTTAGATCAATGTCAATCAAATATTAGGAAATCAATAGATATTTGTTGAATAAAGGAATAGAAATAAATTTCTCTTATTATCTTTATATGAATTTTTTTGTCTCAGGTTTCAAAATTGATTGTTACCCAATAGTTTATTTTGAAGTAAATTCTTTGGAACCCAGAACACGTTTTAACAAACAGCTCTATTGATGGTAAGGTGGTAAAAAGCTTTTCAGATTATTCTGCTGAGTGTGGCTATGTCATCAATTAAAATCAAAATTAATGGGAAACCGAATGAGATTATTGGTATTTAAATAATATAAATTTTTGAATACCAATCATTATAAAAAGTATATTTAATTAAGGAAAACATAAAAATCTCATGATACATACATTTTTGGCATTAAAACTAATCTTATATGTCACCTAGTCAAAACTCCAAGCCAAAGAGGAAATTGCATTTTGAAACAAACATGTGAAATGGTCATCCACTCTGTGTGAACATATCTAATGAGAAAAACTGACTGCATTTTGAGGCACCATCCCTACCAGAAAAATCTGAGCTAGTTCTACAATTTATTTATTCTATTACAATGTCTCTCATCACCTATCTGCCAATGTTTACCATTTTGTCTTCTGAATTTAAACTGGGTAAATATAATCCCCTTTTGCATAACAGTTCATCAATTATTTGGGGGGAACCACTCTGTCCTTCCTAAACTTCTTCCTCTCTATGCTAAATATCCTAATTATTCCAAGCCATTCTCATACAGCTTGATTTTCAGACCTCTTCATAGGTTAATCACTGTCCTCTATATACACTTCACCTTTATAATTTCCAGTGCTGGATTTCTTTATCAGTCAGCTGTTGAGGTATAACCACTTTAATACCCAGCGGCCTAAAACAAAAGCCAAGTTTTATCACTCATGAGTCTATGTATGATATTATTTTTCTGGTCTCGGTTAGGCATATTCTCACATCCTGGCCAGCTGTGGGTCAGGTAGGCAGTTCTGATGATGTTGGCTGAGCTCCCTCACATGTTTTCTGTCCGCTAGTGCTAAACAGGTTTTGGAAGTTTCAAATGGGGCAACTGGCCTCTCTTCCACATGGTCTTTTTCTCCAAGCAGGCTAGTTCAGTTTTGCACAGACCACTGAGAGAGAGAAGCAGCACAAGGACAGTAGAGACCCAAGCTCAAGACAGGCACCATGCCATTCTATTGTAATCTATTGGCCAAAGCTTGTTAAGAGTCCAGCCTAGAATCAAGGAATGAGAAGAAGACTCCACCTCTTCATGGAAGGAGCTGCATTGTCATATTGTCAATGTGGTAGATAAATGGAGAGAAAAAATGAGAACTATTTTTGTAATCAATCTGCTACAATTTCCAACAGTTAGACTAAGCATGTACAGAAACATCAAAAGGAGAGAGACAGGATAGAGACAATTTGAAAGTTTTGTATTTAATATATTGCTTTCATTTATTGAAATAATTATCTTAGAAATAATTAAAATTTAGTTTGGGTTATTTATGTTTACTTTACAAATTAGTATTGATATTTATTTTGAGTGACATATGGGAAAGAAAGCCACCATAAGCCTTTCAGTGTTTCTGGCTAAAAAATTTCTTAATTCAAGCTTTTAGTTGATGCCCTTTGCCACCAAATTGCACCATCACCTGGCCCCAAAACAAGTCTGAGGAAAATTTTGGTAGCTCAACGGACTGCAGGTTCCACTCCAACAAGACCTCATTAACCACATGCAAAACTCACCTCACCGCACTGCCTGGTGCCCAACTTTGACCTTCAGAGAGGATTGACTGTTTTATACTTCTACTTTCCAAATCTCCCAGAAATTTCTCTTGCAGCCAACCCATTGTGAATTTAAGTGAATGTTTGTTAGCATACGGTATTTGTTTTTCTCTTTCTGACTTATTTCACTCTGTATGACAGACTCTAAGTCCATCCACCTCACTACAAATATCTCAATTTCGTTTCTCTTTATGGCTGAGTAATATTCCATTGTATATATGTGCCACATTTTCTTTATCCATTCATCCAATGATGGGCACTTAGGTTGCTTCCATGTCCTGGCTATTGTAAATAGAGCTGCAATGAACATTTTGGTACATGACTCTTTTGAATTATGGTTTTCTCAGGGTATATGCCCAGTAGTGGGATTGCTGGATCGTACGGTAGTTCTATTTTTAGTTTTTTAAGGAACCTCCATACTGTTCTCCATAGTGGCTGTATCAATTTACATTCCTACCAACAGTGCAAGAGGGTTCCCTTTTCTCCACACCCTCTCCAGCATTTATTGTTTCTAGATTTTTTGATGATGGCCATTCTGACCGGTGTGAGATATATGGAATCTAAGAAAAAAGAAAAAAAGGTCATGAAGAACATAGGGGTAAGACAGGAATAAAGACACAGACCTACTAGAGAATGGACTTGAGGATATGGGGAGGGGAAGGGTAAGCTGTGACAAAATGAGAGAGTGGCATGGACATATATACACTACCAAACGTAAAATAGATAGCTAGTGGGAAGCAGCCGCATAGCACAGGGAGATCAGCTCCGTGCTTTGTGACCAACTAGAAGGGTGGGATATGGAGGGTGTGAGGGAGGGAGGGAGATGCAAGAGGGAAGAGATATGGGAACGCAAGAGGGAAGAGATATGGGAACATATGTATATGTATAACTGTTTCACTTTGTTATAAAGCAGAAACTAACACACCATTGTAAAGCAATTATACTCCAATAAAGATGTTAAAAAAAAAGTTAATTTTTGTAAAGTAGTGCCCCAGGGTGTTGATGGTAAGCCAGAGTTCAACAAAAGACCATAAGAGAATAGAAATAGGGAAGTTTGTAATTCACAGGTCCTGGAGGAAGTATGCTGTGTGCCTTCAGGGGTCACACAGGGATGTCAAGGCAGAGGGCAGACAGAGGTAGTATGGCAGGATTTACCGCATGTTCCTTTACCTGGGTCCACAGGTGGAGTGCATTGGTGTTCCCAGGCTATGCCTAGATTGATCAAGTCAAACCAAAAAAGTTGGAGTTCTGATAAACTTCCTGGGGTATCTTTTCTAATGGAGCACAAAAGGAAGGCCCTAGGAGGCAGGGGAGAGGTCTTTTTAAAAGGGCATTTTGGGAGTCATATCAGGATATCCGGAGTCACGTCACATCTACTTGTGACTCTGTTTTCTAGGCCATGTGCTAAGGGGTGGGGGGTGGGCCTACCATCAGTTCAAGGCCTTCCACAGTCCACTTGGCTACCCAAAATGGATGCCATGGCAGCAATATTGTGGAGTAGTTTAGCTAGACTCTCAACACAACTCTAAACTGAAACCATAAAGGGAAAGAAATTCTAGGAAATATTGTTGAGTTTAGCTAAGTTGACAAAATTGGAAAACAACCCAATTCACCTTTTTCAAATTGAGATATATGTATCTCTTAACCATAGTTATCCCCCAAAGAAAGATAAAAATAAAGTCATGCTTCCAACTAACATGAGGCCGGTGAACTTCATATGACCAAAAAAACACTAAACTTTTCTCCAAAAAAGGATAAAAGTCCTCATGCCACTTTATCTCTTTTTCTTCTCATTGAACTGAGGCACATTTTAAAAGCTGAATAAAGTTAAGTAGTATTAACACATTTTATATTAAATTATAGTGGTAATGGAATTTAAAAAACAGAACTGATGAGTTCATGCAGGCATCTTCATATAAAAGTAAGGAAGAAACACTCATAAGTATTTAGTGTGTAGCTGATAGTTATAATTTGACACTTCTGTATTTCCTTTGCCCTCAGTGAGCCTCTTTGCAGGCAATGATTACTTGCCTATAAGGATGACACAAACCTGCATTTCTGAAAGGTCTGGGCTTTAGCAATCCTGCTTGTACTGAATACTTTGTAGTTTTCCATTTTCTTTATGACAAAACATGGGACACTAAGAGGGTACCCAAGGCGTCTACTTCATTCCAGGCATATGTCTTCTTACCCCATAGTAGCAAATTGATTTTCCCTGAAGAGTCAGGATCACTTATTTCAGAGAATATAGTAATCCCCTTCTTTGCCAGTGGATGCATTTTCATGAGAATTCTAAAATGGACATGTGGCAGTCTCTACTTCTAGTTTAATAAAGCAATTGTGTCCCCTGGTGGGAGCATTCATTCCTTAGGAACTAAGACATATCAAGCAGCAAATCCCAAAGACACGAGGGCAGGAAGTAAAACTTTCACTAATAGTTCATTTACTAGGGGTAAAAGTAAGAGATTTACCCCCAAATTCTATCCCTTGTTTCCTGAGTTATGAATGTTTGCTGTGCGACAAATAGCACTAAATATTGGTCACAACATATACCACATCCTGTGGGTTATTCTAACCCCAGAAGCTGATGTGCCCATCTAGCCCAGTAACAGAATCTCCTAAAAGCTTTTTCACTATTTTATTATGCTAGTTGTTTCAGAATTATGAGGACCATGGGAGTGAATAAATTCCATAAGCATGAACCGGTTTCCAGATACATCAATTTTTCCTTCACCCTAAAAGTCTTATCTTAACATGTTCCAGATATGTGGACTCTAGAAATTTCATTGAAGAACCAACTGTTGAAATTTTATGGCATTTATCTCCTTTCCTCTGGTACACATGGATATTATCAATGTGTCTAGAGAAGCTACTTCCTCCTCCTCACCATGTCCAAGGAGAACTCTATCATTAATTGAATGACTTAGTGATGTTCTGCAATGGAAAGGCCATCAAAGAATCTATGGATGAGATTATGATATTGGACTAGGAAGCTGATATTGCCTTAATATATGGCTCTGCAAGGTGAAAGCAAACAGTTCCCAATAAAGAGATAACATATATAAATCAAAGTAGCATTTGTTACATTAATTGATGCATTCCAGGTACTGGAGATTATGTCTGTTTGCTCCAGTGTCAAAATCACAGCTGAAATGGTGGCTACAACTATACTCATAAATGACCATAATTGCCTCTGGAAATTAAATGCCACTACTTGGTCCCTGCCATCATAGGACACATCATCCTTATTGAATTAAGGATCTCAATTCAATGGTAGTAGTTTCCATTGTCATTCCTGGCCTACAGAGAATAACCAGCACAGAGATCTTCAAGAATACTAGAATTCCCTTCTGGATATATTTCTCATAGATTTTGTGAAGGAAATAATCTCTGGACATTATAAAAAATATAATAAATTGAGTGTGTGAGACTTTCATGATAAGTTCACTCTAGAATTCTGATTTCCTTTAGCCTTTGGATGCCTTCCTCTACACTGCACCAAAGAAGTTATGGCATTTCAACTTCATTTAGTGTAGGCCATATATGAGTTCAAAGTTTAGTTGCTATTCCAAGAAAACTGTTACTCCCAGTCACCAGAGCTAGCTAACCTATTGAATCCAGAATCTATGCTTAATGCAAGCATATCAACAAATTCAATCTGACCCAACATTATATTCCCTCCATCCTACCCTGGTAGCTTTAGGATCTATTCCCATATCTGGAGTTGTAAATCTCTGATGATTTTCATCTGCCTTCTACCTCCTGGGTCCTGCCAGAACTTGAATCTGCTTATAGGTCTACAAGCAATGTGAACTGGTTACCCCTTCCCATTTTCAGGGTAAAATCCTCCCCAGTCATTGCCCTACATTTAACACATGCAACCTTGTGATTTTACAAATTAATTTTGTACCATAATGTAGCACTCTCATGATTAGACTTGAGGTTTGGTTTGCAGAAATCTTGGCCCCGTGCCTGGCTAAGGGCCTTTATTTTAGGGCAAAGTCCTAAAACTCTCCTTTCTTATCCACAGTTTAAGGTGGAAAATTAAAGCCCCATGGTCCTCATATTCTTCCTTCAAGTTCTCCTGTACACTCTCAAGTAACCAACAAACTCCTTTACGGTCTTTATTTTCACAGAAATGTTCTAAACCAGCACCACTCGACCTAAAGTATAGCCTTTCATAATCACTTGATTTTAGGTGTCCTCATAATCACTTGACTAACTGCTTTGCCATTGTATGGCACGGACAACCAGTGTCACTTTTACCATTTGCAACAAGGTTATTAAGGCAGTTAAATTTAATAAGATCAGGGAATCAATTCCAGATATCCCAGAAAATATTTGGATAATACATCCTTAAATTTTTATTTCTCTAGAACTACTTTAGTATGAATTTCAGTGTCAGGGTTTTAGCAGGGAGCAAAACCACAATATGGAGTATGTGGTTAGCAATATGGAATAAGATTTGTTATAAAAATTCCACAGATGTAATTCTTGGTAAAGTATACAGGAAGTTGTTGCCTCTCAGCTGGTGGTGGATTAGAAGTCACCGTAGGTTAGCAGGGACAGTAGTCAGGAAGAAAAGCTGCATGTGAAGCAGGGGGAGATAGGGCAAACTGGAAACATTGCAGACAAACTAGAATCTGTCTCTCGCCACCTCCAACCTGGGTAATGAGGGAGTTCTGAAGAAGCTGACATCTTTTACCTCCAATCTGCACATACCTGGCCCAGAGGTAAAATAAGCTGAAGGAGGAGATCAATGGAATCTGTGTGAGCTGTAGTGCTGACTGTTGCAGAGGCCATCAGTTCAGTTCCAAATGCATGAACTTCAGGAATGTCTGGTGACCTGCACCAACTATACAAACACAGCAGATGCTGCCTCCCTTCCACTTTCCAAATCTTATATAAAATTTTCTTGTTGCCAACAACCTTATAGGGAAAAGAATTCTGGAAAATCTAGTTCTAGAATAGCTGATCACCACAGTAAAAATGTGAGAAATATTTTTCCACCTTTTTTTTTTAAGGAAATTAACTTCAAAGCTAAAGTTGAATACTCTGGAGCTTGCAGTCCATATACTGTCAATCATACTGGGAAATCACTTTCTACATTTTGAGGAGAATCCCTGTCAACAATCATTAGGCAATACTGGTTACTACTAATGATTTTAACATTTTCCCACATATTAATTTATTCCATATATGGAACAAAGAAATGTTAGAAAAAATGCAGCAACCCTGATGGCAAGGCTTCAGGCTCCCTAGGTACTTCTGCAGCCATCCTACTATGACAACCCTAATATTTATGTGTGTGTGTTTTACATATTTTTGTCTCTTCATGTTTCAGTTTGGATATTTTTCTCTGCTCTTATTTTAGTTTAGTAATTCTGTCTTCACTTATACTTACCTTCTGTAAAGTCTTCCACTGAATTTTGCATTTTAATTTTTAAAATTATATTTATGTATATAATTTAAAATTTTCTATTGGTTACTTTTCATGCATCTAGTTCTCTGCAAAAATTCTCAATATTGTCTTATATTTCATTTAATATATACAGTATATTTATTTTAGTCAGATTTTAACTGTATTTATTACCTGAATACCCTGTGGATCTGTTCCTACTGTATGTTTTATTTATTTGTTTTAAATTGTGATTATGTTATCTTGAGTTTTTGTATGCCTGGTTATTTTTTGGTTAGGTAGCTTCCACTGAATATTTTTAAATGTACAAATAATTTGATTCTTTAAGTTATTTTTTTCCTCCATACAGTATTTGAGTTTCCTTCTGGTAAGTGGCTAAGGTAGTAAGGATTGATCCATATCAAATATATAAAGTTTGAAGAACTTACAATAATAAGAAAAATACTTTGGTCAGCGTTGAAGGTTCCTAGAGCACCGAAACATCATTCTAAAATTAATTAATAAGAAAAAGAATATATATTTAATCATGATTTTTCTACATAAACTGTAATAAAAGCTAACCAAACTGTTGATTAAATGTTTTTCTAAGGAGAATTATAGCTAAAAAGTAGAAGAAAAATATGAGAATTGAAAAACACTATTTGAAGACTCTAATGAAACGATTTTTTAAAAAACTATTTTGCTAAACTTATTAGGGTGAAATGCTGATGGAGGAATTTACAATTGAAAAAAAGATAAAAATTAATTTATAAGTTTGAAAACCAGGGGTATGTATCTCATGAGCCCTTGTTATAGGGCAATCCACAAAAGCACCTTTACAGATAGATATATTGCCCCTCCAAATTGATCCTAAATATGATAAAACCTCTAGATATAATTAACAGTTTAAAGACACTAGTGACTAACTTAACAATCAGATAAACCTAAAATAGGGGATATTACATATATATTTAAAAGATCAGGGCAAAAAAAACCCACAAGGAATAATAAAATAAAACCATTTTATTATGGAATAAAAAATATTAAAGACATAAGAACAGAGAAAGTGTGATAATTTTATTTTAGTAGACAAGCTTACTTATCTGATAAGTGGTTTTTATCCAGGAGTTATAGATGTGAGTTATTTACTTGTATCATTTGGTTAGTGATATCATTTTACAAGAAGTAGAATATTTTTGTAAATTCAGTCACATATCTAACATTAACTTATTTCATGCACAAAGTTTTAGGAATATATCTGATTGATTTGAAACCTTTAGTTACTCCTAAAATTTTAGTTTCCAATTTTTTGCCCCTTCTTTACCAATCCTAATACCTTTTTAAAAATGTAAATTGTGGGCTTCCCTGATGGCGCATTGGTTGAGAGTTCGCCTGCCGATGCAGGGGACGTGGGTTCGTGCCCCGGTCCGGGAAGATGCCACATGCCATGGAGCAGCTGGGCCCGTGAGCCATGGCCGCTGAGCCTGTGCATCTGGAGCCTGTGCTCCGCAACGGGAGAGGCCACAACAGTGAGAGGCCCGCGTACCGCAAAAAAAAAAAAAAAAAAAAAAAAAAAAAAAAAAACACATGTACATTGTTTGTAAATACTGATTGCATGCAGGAGCTGCTGATATTAAAAGACTAATGAGTTATATTTCTTAACTCAAAAGCTCCCTATAAGTAAATATAAATGTGTTATATTTCTTCTTGTGAGTTTATATTAGGATGTAAACTCCAAAGTAAGTCATACAGCAATTTTTAAAGTTCTTTTTATCCTCAATGGAAATACACTGATGTTAACATACTTCAAAAGCAGAAAAGTTCAATGGAGAGAATTTTATATTGATATATAGAGAATAAAGGGCCAAAAAAAAATCCTACAGCATCTTTAAAATCACCTGAGATTTCCTTGAAATTTTATTTCACTGAGATGAAATTCAGGGAAATATGTAGGTGCCACTGTGAGGTTGACACATGCATTCACTTCATTTCTGCCAGCAACCCTTTAAACACTCTTGGCTATTTCTGCACATAACCATCCATTGTGAGAAATGGGTATTTTTAGATGCCCATTCCAGGGCAAGAGAATATACTATTCATGACAGGAAATACTAGTGTTTATGGCCTGAGGCCTAAAAGGAATTAGTGTATTCTAAATTTAGCAAATCAGATGAGGCTAAAATAAATATTACACATCACTTGTCTGTTTGTGTATTCATTTTAAAATGAAAGTTTTCTTGGTAAAATATTTGTGAAGTAACTGTGTTAGTTGGGTACAGGATTTTTATTTATGTACTTATTTAATCATTACCCTAAATATAATAGAAATGGGAGAAATAGGGATGGGTGGAAAAAAAGGAGGGAAGAGTTGGCCTCTTCAGTTTTGCACCAATCTTTAAGTAACATCTTACCATTTCTTTCTCAAAGCAATCAAGGGAGGAGAAAACAATAGTACTTATTCTCTAGGGAAAAATTAAAAGCCTCAAAAATTGTTGAAGATAAAATTGGAAATGTGGAGTAAATTTTTTGACTCACCTTCTAGAGTAATGGAAATAAAAACAAAAATAAACAAATGGGACCTAATGAAACTTAAAACCTTTTGCATAGCAAATGAAATCATAAACAAGATGAAAAGACAACCCTCAGAATGGGAGAAAATATTTGCAAATGAATCAACAGACAAAGGATTAATTTCCAAAATACACAAACAGCTTATGCAGAGTAATATTAAAAAAACAAACAACCCAACACAAAAATGGGTGGAAGACCTAAACAGACATTTCTCCAAAGAAGATATACAAATTACCAACAAACACATGAAAGGATGCTCACCATCGCTAATCATTAGAGAAATGCAAATCAAAACTACCATGAGGTATCACCTCACACTGGTCAGAATGGCCATCATCAAAAACTCTACAAACAATAAATGCTGGAGAGGGTGTGGAGAAAAGGAAACCGTCTTGCATTATTGGTGGGAATGTAAATTGATACAGCTACTATGGAGAACAGTATGGAGGTTCCTTAAAAAACTAAAAATAGAATTACCATATGACACAGCAATCCCAATACTGGGCATATACCCTGAGAAAACCATAACTCAAAAAGACACATGCACTCCAATGTTCATTGCAGCACTATTTATAATAGCCAGGTCACGGAAGCAACCTAAATGTCCATCAACAGATGAACAGATAAAGAAGACATGGCACATATATACAATGGAATATTATTCAGCCATAAAAAGGAACAAACTTGGGTCATTTGTAGAGATGTGGATGGGCCTAGAGACTGTCATACAGAGTGAAGTAAGTCAGAAAGAGAAAAACAAATATCATACATTAACATATATATGTGGAATCTAGAAAAATGGTACAGATGAACCTGTTTTCAAGGCAGAAATAGAGACACAGAAGTAGAGAACAAACATATGGACACCAAGGGGGGAAAGAGGAGGTAGGATGAATTGGGAGATTGGGACTGACATATATACACTAATATGTATAAAATAGATACCTAATGAGAATATGCTGTATAGGACAGGGAACTCCACTTCACTGTACAGTAGAAACTAACACAACATTGTAAAACAACTATACCCCAATTTTTTTAAAAAAGATAATTTTCAATAGCTTAAACATGAGAAACAGACTACAGAGCTTGTACATGGCAACCTCCTGCGTTCAGGTGAACTCAACATGTAAGACATACAAAATGAGACTTGCACACCCATCAGTGGTCGGAGTGCAAGGGGACTGAACATGGCCTTCACACCTTCATGGGACTGACAGTGTCAGGACACACAGTTGCTGTCCTCAGATCCTCTGCACTGTGAGCTGCAATGCAAATGCTTCTCTGAATATTGTTCGCTGTTACTTAGAACCTCCTGATTTGCATCTTAATTTAGAGGGTGCTTTTTGCCACAGGCACTGCCCCATGATTACAGAGGTTATACCAGAAAAATGATTTTGAACACGACAAGGTTTGGCACTTAACTGGAGGATGCTGGGGAAAAAATTAAAATCCTGCTATTTTCACTCCTGAGTCTTTATTTTGAGGTTCCAGGAAAATAATGCATGGTATTTCTGGAAAATGAATGCAACATTCTGTCTTCCTCTCTTTCAAAATAGACTTAATCAGTCAACCAGTATTTATGAAATTGATATTCATAATAGAAGACCATTGTATATTGGTTCAAAGGCTAGAAAGTGTGTTCACTTTTCTTTGTTACCTTTCTCTCAGTTCTACAGTGTAGATATAGGATGTGTTTATGATCCTCATTTTTTACAAAGGAGCTATTTCAGATTGAGGGAAGTTATTGGCTTCACTGGTCAAACAGCTGGTCTGGCTTTCGTTGTAGCTGTCATCCCAAAATAGTTCACAGTCTAGAGCATTCAGGTGGAGCATAGTGAGATAGAATGACTTTCTGCCTCTTAACAGATTTTTTATTTCACCACTTTTAGTCCACGTATTAGATGCTGCTTGAAAGGAATATAATAACACTAACAAAATAATAACTGATTTTATTGAGCTTTTATTATGTACCAGGCACTATGCTAACCACTTTGCATGTCTCATTTCACTCAAGAATTGCAACAACCCCATGAAAGAGGAGCTATTATTGTTGTTATTTTAGAGATGAGAAAAGTTCCCAACTCCAAAATCTGTGAAGCTAAATACAGATAGTGATAGCTCAGTCAAAAGGTGATTCAAAAAAGTCAATCTCTTAATGTAAAGAAATTGGAAATACCTTAGCCAAATTATTTTGTTTACATTCTCCTATTATGTATTTCCAGGACTGTTAATTGTGTAAAAATGTTTAATTCTAAAACAACTCTTGCAATAAATATAAAATACAAGTTCTAAGCGAGAAGAACACACTGTGTTGCAGATTAATGACACTGCCTTTTCTTTTTTAAAGGTGTATAAAAATACTGGTGCACCTTATAATCTATGAGTTTTATATCAGACAAAATGTGGTACTTTTAATATACTGAAGTCTTAGTAATTTAACATCAGCAAAGAGAATAAAGGATTCAAAAAATATAAACCTTTATTTGATATTCCACTGCTTATTATCTCTGAGTATAATTGGGAGGTAAGCCAAGTGAATTCTATAATTCTATAAATTCTGTTTAGTCCTCTTAGAACTTCAGTCTATAAACAAAGTCATTGCTAGAAGAGAGAAGAAATGCGTGTCTTGTTGACACAGGTAATCATCTGGCTATAACCTCCAGCAAGAGAGCATGAGCACCACAAATGCCCAGGGTAAACCCAGTTCACCTTGGAGCACTGGAACCCCATGGTCAGTGCACATCTTTCAACTAAATGAACATGAAATCCCAAAGGATCACCAGAGATTCACACCATTCTGCCCCAATATTCTTCCTTTTTATATTGTAAATATTTATATTTTCACAGGTAAAATATTATTTAATTTATGAGTTTATTGTATCTGATACTCCTCTCACGTAAGAAAAGTCTACCTGCAAGCAGAACATTTTTATCTCTACATTCTCAAGCCCTTGAACATATAGTAATGACTTAACAGATATTTGTGGAACTGAACTAGATACTACTTCTATTTTTCCTATTTACCTGGTTATTGACCATCAGCCAAAGATATAGATTTGTTGCTCCTAAACCACCAGCACAGTCTCAGAAGTCTCACATTTTAGGCAGCACCGCAGAGAGGTTAAAAGCAAGGGCTCCAGACTTGAACAGATTAGGTTTAGAGTCTTGATGCTCCCTAACTAGCAAGGGAGACCTTGGGCAATAATGTAGTTTCCAAATCTCAATTTAATCTCTATAAATGCATATAATAAGTATTACTTATCTTCTGGGATAAGTGATACATATCCCAGAAGAATAGTTAAATGATTCGATTAAATAGAACATCTAAAACATTTAGAATAATGTCCAATATGTGGTAAGCATTCTGAAAGTTCTAGATATTAGTATTAATATTATTGTTATTATCATCAGTCAAGGCTCCAACAGAAAACAAATCCAAAATAAGTGGTTCAAAGAAAGAGACAATCATGAGGGACAATTTACAGAGATTTGGGCAGGATTCAGGAAGCCAACTGAATTTGCTGGAGCAAGCAGAGATTAGAAACAATGGAGAAAGGCTGCCTCTAGTACTGTTGGGGCAATGGGAGAAAGTGCATTCCTAGAACACAGTGAGGGCTTGAGTCTGGGTCGGAAGGATCTATAGTCACGAAAGCATGCACGTACTGCTAGAAGTGAGGCTCTAAAGTTGGAAAGGTGCAGGGAGGAAAGCCCCATACCTTTCTCCTTCCACCCTCCAATCTCTTGCCAGTCCTCCTCATTAGTTGAAACCAACAGGGTGACACAATTCAAAAGGTAGCCCTCTGGAAAATTAAGTGGGGCAGAAAAAAAAAGATAAATTTGAAAGGATAAAGGTGGCAAATTAGTACACTCTTTACACCCACATTGGGACATAATAAAAAATTCTTTAATCTACAAACCCTTCTCCCCCATGGTCCACCAGCTCCCATATACATTTGCATGGTGCCCATGAGAATAAATTAATAATTTTTCTCACTACTACAAAGAAGAAGCAATTTGACTGAATCTGAAATACTTGAATATATTATGAGAATGCACTTTAAAAATGGAATTGGGAAATAAAACTATTGACAACCAGTCTCCGATATGGTCTCCCTTGTGTTCTAACAGCAGCATCTGAGTGGTCTTCTAAGGAAAAATTAAATGAAAAATTCATTGAAGTCAGACTCGAAGAGCTCAGTTTATGCTCAGAAATTGTATAACACTTCAAACCATGGTGAAGCAGCCCATGCTGAGCTGATAATGAAAGGTATTTAAGATACTCTGGCCTTGGTTAATAGCAGATATAAGAGAAAAAATATTAAGAACAGGATTTAGGGAGGTGTAAAGATAATTTCTTCTTGATCTGTTTCTCTATTGTTTTCTGGGTTGTTTCTTTCTCTGACTCTCCACTTCCCTCACTTTCTCTACCAAATCCCCCCCACCCCCACAACTAGAGTTCTTAGAATACTGTCTCCAAAATAGGAAAGAATCCCTGATTTGGGGAACATTATCTAGAGATCAGTAGTTATACAAATTTTGCAGAGAAATCAGATTTACTAGTACACAAGTTTAGTTTGAAGCTGCAAATGCTATAACTTAAAAAGCCTTTTTGTACATATTTCAGCCCAAAGAACCATTGGACTTCCTCTAAAAAGTGTTTCTTTTTTCAAAGGGAAATGAACCACCAGCCAAATAGGTATCTGTACATGGAGAAAACTGCACAAAGACCCTAATCACTTTTACCCTGGAAGCTTTGCGTTATAAAACCATCAGAGGTTCTGCATATGAACAACAAAGCTCCAGGAAAGCATGATTGACAGTGTTCGTTGGTATGAAGCTGTCATTTAAAAATCAGGCAAAGTAATCTGCATGGCCTGAGACTGGGCAGGTACCTCGATATCTTGTTAAGATATTAAAATTGTCAGAGCTCTAAAAAAAGGGGGGGAACATAGAATGTATAAATATTTTAATAGTGAAATTATTGTTACACGTGTCCTCAGAAACTCATACACTTTGGATCTTGCCTGGAAGAGGGGGATAAAATTAAGTAGCTCTATTTTTTTCTCTCCACTCGTATTATTTTTGCATCACCAATGTATTTATCCTAACAGTTGTCAACCTGATCTCCTTCTAGACCATTATATACTTCTTGCTTAAAATTCCATTAATAAGAACAAAACAGATAATTAATTTAAAAATCACTGACAGCATTCTATGAGACAAAGGATGTGGTGATCAATTATCTGGACATATCTATATCAATACTTTAATCAGCAAGTTAACATTACATTGTATACTATTTTCTATTGTTCTTCATTTGTGACTTTCTCCAGCATATGCTGTTTCTCCTTTTCACTTTCGAAAGACAAAGCATAAAATAATAGCATAAAATAATAAAGCATAAAATAATAAAGCTGTTAGGAAGTTAAGAAGTAATCACAGGTGAATGGATAAGAAAATGTAGTATACACATGCAATGGAATATTATTCAGCCTTAAAAAAGAAGGAGATCCTGCCATATGTGACAACATGGATGAACCTGGAGGACATTGTGCTAAGTGAAATAAGCCAGTCACAGAAGGACAAATACTACATGATGCCAATTATATACAGTATCTAAAATAGTTAAGTTTATAGATGCAGAGATTAGAATGGTGGTGGCCAGGGACTTAGGGAAGGAGGGAGAAATAAGAACTTGCTGTTCAATGGATGTAACATTCCAGTTATACAAGATGAATAAGTTCTGGAGATCTGCTGTGCAACATTGTACCTGTAGTTAACAACCAAAGGAACACAAGGAAACTCTTTTTTTTTTTTTTTGCGGTACACGGGCCTCTCCCGCTGTTGTGGCCTCTCCCGCTGCGGAGCACAGGCTCCGGATGCACAGGGCCAGCGGCCATGGCTCATGGGCCCAGCCGCTCCGCAGCATGTGGGATCCTCCTGGACCGGGACACGAACCCATGTCCCCTGCAACGTCAGGCGGACTCCCAACCACTGCGCCACCAGGGAAGCCCCAAGGAAACTCTTAAAGGAGATGTACATGTCAATTACCTAGATCATGGTGATGATTTTATGGTGTTTGCATAAGTCCAAATTCATCACATTGTGTACATTAAAGATGTGAAGGGTTTTTTTGTATATCAATTATATCTGAATAAAGCTGTTTTAAAAAGACATATTTTTAAAATTTATTTTTTAAATATCTATTCATTTTATTTTATTATTTATTTTATTTATTTGTTTGGCTGTGTTGGGCCTTAGTTGCAGCACGCATGATCTTTTTTGAGGCATGAGAGATCTTTTTCGTTGTGGTACGTGGGCTCTTCATTGCAGCGCGTGGGCTCAGTAGTTGTGGCATGCGGGCTTAGTTGCCCTGCGGCATGTGGGATCTTAGTTCCCAACCCTGAGGTCAAACCTGCGCCCCCTGCTTTGGAAGGCAGATTCTTTACCGCTGGACCACAATGGAAGTCTCAAAAATGACATATTTTTTTAAAAGGATTAATCAAAATGCTAACAAATAACTCACCTGGTAATTTCTTTTTTCTGTAACTGTGTATCATATAGTATACCATATAGTGGTCAGCCAAGACTGTGTCCAAATATGGATATAATTGATAGAGTAGTGAACTGTTATCCTGGGGTTCTGAGTAATAATCTATGTGCAATATATTCATAGGCAGGGAAAGTAACTTTTGATTAATATTTCTTATAATAAGAGATTGTATATTGAATGTTTCAAATTCACATTAATGTAAAAGCTTAACTTCCTTCCAGGTTTCAGTATGGAGCAGAAGGAAACTCTTGAGGCTCCATCTACCTAGATCACTAATAGTACCAATAACTCATATTAATATTAATGAGTGATCTCAAATAATTTTCCTACAGCAGTAATGTATTTGTTTCAATAATTTTATGCTTTATAACCCCCAAATATAAGCCTATAAGTAATAAAGAAAAC
Organism: Mesoplodon mirus; assembly: GCF_964341445.2. Taxonomy (NCBI): domain Eukaryota; kingdom Metazoa; phylum Chordata; class Mammalia; order Artiodactyla; family Ziphiidae; genus Mesoplodon; species Mesoplodon mirus. Next base: position 158,919,471 of record NC_138977.1, read on the forward strand.
TAAAATCTATTGCTTGTAATCTTACTGTAGATGCAGACCTGGTGTAAGTGTTTTTGTCTAGCTTACTAAACTGACTTAGGCCTTACAACTGCATTGGAAGCTGTGTGGAATTGGATTTCTTACTACTTTATGAAGTCTCCTCAATCAATAAGGAAATAATAAAACAAATAAATATATTAATTTTCCAAGTCACTTGTAAAGAAAGTTGATGGATACAAGACTCATTTTAGCAAATGTCTCTTGGACTCATGGATTGCTGCATCCACTGATGACACATCAAACAAATGAATAAACATCTACACAGCCCTATCTAATGTGTGTTTTTTACCTGTTGATTGGTTTTCTACAAAAGGTGCCTTTCCATCTTTCTTCATACAGTTAAGCCAAAAGTTTTGCAACACTCCAGTGACAACTGTGGTCAAGAAGGAAAAATCAGAGTGCTGCAGTGGTTGAGAGTCCACCTGCTGATGCAGGGGACACAGGTTCGTGCCCCAGTCCGGGAGGATCCCACATGCCCCAGAGCGGCTGGGCCCGTGAGCCATGGCTGCTGAGCCTGCGCATCCAGAGCCTGTGCTCTGCAACAGGAGAGGCCACAACAGTGACTGGCCCGCGTACGGCAAAAAGAAAAAAAAAAAAGAAGGAAAAATCAGAAAGCCAGAAAAACAAGTGTGCATACACATGCAAACACACATGGACAGAATGCAGATGGCAAGGCCAGGAATTGTTACTGCACACCTAAATTAGTGTGATGCCGCTCCACTACCATCCCATTCGTCTGGGTATGTTACCATTATATTTACCCGCCATTTTTACAAGCAGTCAGCTGAGAAGATAACTGGGTAAAACCTCAAGACTGGAAGTAGTATTTTCTGAACAAGTTTCTCAAAGCAAAGATTGTAACGGTTTTTTAAAAGAAATAACCACTAAAGAAATACATATTGAGATTTAACTTTATGTGGTTGCTATAGTCTTAAAAGTCTTCATATATTTTCTAAATATTTATTAGTGAACCATAAAACACTAGTAAGATACTCATGAAATTTAGTTATTGAAAAAAGAACATACTATGTATTTGGGGGCGGGTACTGAGGGAGTCTATTTGTTGCTGTAATAATTGCTTTTGGAAAATGACCACAATGAGTAAATAGTAATTGCTTTCCTGAGCTTATTAGTTTTAATCTTGAATTACTTTGAATTCAAGTGTTTCTTTCTGACTGCCCTCCTGCTCACTACTACTGAAACCACACAGGAGTCTTTCCTTTAATTAATTACGGTGTAATTAAACAGCAGGTACCTACACAGAAGCAGAAGAGTCAGTTCCATCTGTTCTGCAGGGTCTCAGGGCGGTGACAAGAGAGTTCCCCCACTAATTTTACCTTAAGCAGTCGTTGTATTTTAATTTCCAGCTATCTCTTTTATAAATTGCTCTTATGATTTTACTTGATAATTCAACACTTCAAAATTGGAGCCCCTCCAGCATTTACCCTGAAAACATATAAAAAAGGATTATGAAGGGGAGGAGAGAAGTTATTTTATAAAATTCACATTGGCAAATGCAATTAAAAGAATATATCATTCATTTATTAATGTAAAACAGTGAGCAGACACCATTTCATGAGAGCAATCAATTTTAATTTGAAGATACAGGGGATTCATAGACACAGAGAAGATTGACAATATTCCAGAATGTAGAATGTAGAGGGTGGGATGAGTTTTAGGGGAGGCATATATTAGTATCTTATTTTTAGCCTGGAAGAGTCCCTAAACTTCTGAAACCGGAAATGTAATTTTTGCTAAAAGAAAATTTTCAGAAAGGAGAAGTAAAAACATTAACATCTGGTTCTCAGATAACAGGACATGGATATCACTTGCTAATGTATATTCTAATTTTTATGAATCTCGCTTATTCCACAAAGCTGTAAGTTTTGTGAAGAGAAGATATCTATTCTGATTCATTTCTTTATCCTCACAGAAGATACTGCAGTGCTCGCTCAGTGGCTAGCTGCTGAATGGCAATAATTCAATTATCTATTTATTTCTGGCCCATTATAAAAACCCTACCTTGCTCCTTGATCACAGTATGTTCAGGTCTGGAGGGGAGTGGCTAGTGCTTTGAATGGTTGTCAAGTCACAGCTTGGTCTTCTTTGAAGACAAAACTGATGTATTCCAGTTATGTTTTCAGGACGCTTACCTCTTAAATAGAAAAGTTTTAATGAACATCATGTAGTGTAGGATATTAGGGGGATGACAAAAATAAAGGAGATGCATAAGGTCTGAGTTTGTAATACATGCTTATTTTGTCTGGATATTAAAAAAAAATTAAATTTATTTGCCTACAATAGTAAGTTAAAACAATGCCACACTGTAACTAAATTAAGAACCAAGACCCATATTATCAATTATAATGTAATTATTAAACTAAACTATCAATCCTTGATTCAATGAATATATATTAACTTTATGTGGTGAGTAAACACAAACTAATCCCTGCAAACATGGAGTATACAGACCTTTGTTAAAATTGACAAAATGTTCTTAGGACAAGGAAATTGCAAAATAGTAAACAGCAAGAGATCATGTACTAGAAGTGTTTTACCAAGCCAGGGAGAATAGGAGATGACCCCTAAGTTGAGATGAGAACAGTAAGTCAGACCTGACCAGGTGGAAAAGGAAAGGAAGAGTTTCTGAGCACAGGGAACAGCACACGCAGAAGCTGTCCCTAGGTTTCCATAAAACAGTAAGAAATTTGTTGTGGTAGTCCAATGAGGAGCAATGGCAGATTTGCCTAGGATGGTGGTGGCAGTAGTGATGGAATGATGCAACGAAATTATGGACATACATACCAGTATTTTTACGTGACATTGCAATGGTTGTACACCACTCTGAGTTTCATCATCTTTATTGTTTTTTTATTATTTTTTTAACATCTTTATTGGAGTATAATTGCTTTACAATGGTGTGTTAGTTTCTTCTTTAAAACAAAGTGAATCAGCTTTACATATACATATGTCGGCATATCTCCTCCCTCTTGCATCTCCCTCCCATCCTCCCTATCCCATCTCTGTAGGTGGTCACAAAACACCGAGCTGATCTCCCGGTGCTATGCAGCTACTTCCCACTAGCTATCTATTTTACATTTGGTATTGTATATATGTCCATGCCACTCTCTCACTTTATCCCAGCTTACCCTTCCTTGTCTGCATCTTTATTCCTGTCCTGCCTCTAGGTTCTTCAGAACCAATTTTTCTTTTTTTTTTTTTTTTTTTAGATTCCATATACATGTGTTTGCATAGAGTATTTGTTTTTCTCTTTCTTACTTACTACACTCTGTATGGCAGACTCTAGGTCCATCCACCTCACTACAAATACTCAATTTCATTTCTTTTTAGGGCTGAGTAATATTCCATTGTATATATGTACCACATGTTCTTTATCCATTCATCTGTCAATGGACACTTAGGTTGCTTCCATGTATTGGCTATTGTAAGTAGTGCGGCAATGAATATTGTGGTACATGACTCTTTCAGAATTATGGTTTTCTCAGAGTATATGCCCAGTAGCAGGATTGCTGGGTCATATGGTAGTTATATTTTTAGGTTTTTAAGGAACCTCCATACTGTTCTACATAGTGGCTGTATCAATTTACATTCCCACCAACAGTGCAAGAGGGTTCCCTTTTCTCCACACCCTCTCCAGCATTTATTATTTCTAGATTTTTTGCTGATGGCCATTCTGACTGGTGTGAGGTGATACCTCATTGTAGTTTTGATTTGCATTTCTCTAATGATTAGTGATGTTGAGCATCCTTTCATGTGTTTATTGGTGATATGTATATCTTCTTTGGAGGAATGCCTATTTAGGTCTTCTGCCCATTTTTGGATTGGGTTGTTTATTTTTTTGTTATTGAGCTGCATGAGCTGCTTGTAAATTTTGGAGATTAATACTTTGTCAGTTGTTTCCTTTGTAAATATTTTCTCCCATTCTGAGGGCTGTCTTTTCGTCTTGTTTATGGTTTCCTTTGCTGTGCAAAAGCTTTTAAGTTTCATTAGGTCCCATTTGTTTATTTTTGTTTCTATTTCCATTTCTGTAGGAGGTAGGTCAAAAAGGATCTTGCTGTGATTTATGTCATAGAGTGTTCTGCCTATGTTTTCCTCTAAGTGTTTTATATTGTCTGGCCTTACATTTAGGTCTTTAATACATTTTGAGTTTATTTTTGTGTGTGGTGTCAGGCAGTATTCTAATTTCATTCTTTAACATGAAGCTGTCCAGTTTTCCCAGCACCACTTGTTGAAGAGGCTGTTTTTTCTCCATTGTATATTTTGCTTCCTTTATCAAAAATAAGGTGACTATATGTACATCGGTTTATCTCTGAGTTTTCTACCCTGTTCTGTTGATCTATATTACTGTTTTTGTGCCAACACCATACTGTCTTGATTACTGTAGCTTTGTAGTATAGTCTGAAGACCAGGAGCCTGATTCCTCCAGCTCTGTTCTTCTCTCTCAAGATTGTTTTGGTTATTTGGGGTCTTTTGTGTTTCCATACAAATTGTGATTTTTTGTTCTAGTTCTGTGGAAAATGCCATTGGTAGATTGATAGGGATTGTATTGAATCTGTAGATTGCTTTGGGTCATATACTCATTTTCACAATGTTGATTCTTCCAATCCAAGAACATGGTATATCTCTCCAACTATTTGTATCATCTTTAATTTCTTTCATCAGTGTCTTATAATTTTCTGCATACAGGTCTTTTGTCTCCTTGGGTAGGTTTACTCCTAGGTATTTTATTCTTTTTGTTGCAATGGTAAATGGGAGTATTTCCTTAATTTCTCTTTCAGATTATTCATCATTAGTGTATAGGAATGCAAGAGATTTCTGTGCATTAATTTTGTATCCTGCTACTTTACCAAATTCATGGATTAGCTCTAGTAGTTTTCTGGCAGGGTCTTTAGGATTCTCTATGTATAGTATCATGTTATCTGCAAACAGTGACAGCTTTACTTCTTCTTTTCCAATTTGTATTCCTTTTATTTCTTTTTCTTCTCTGATTGCCAAGGCTAGTAGTTCCAAAACTATGTTGAATAATAGTGGTGAGAGTGGACAACCTTGTCTCGTTCCTGATCTTAGTGGAAATGGTTTCAGTTTTTCAACATTGCAAATGATGTTGGCTGTGGGTTTGTCATGTATGGCCTTTAGTATGCTGAGGTAAGTTCCCTCATGCCTACTTTATGGAGGGTTTTTATCATAAATGGTGTTGAAGTTTGTCGAAAGCTTTTTCTGCATCTATTGAGATGATCATATGGTTTTTACCCTTCAGTTTGTTAATGTGGTGTATCACATTGATTGATTTGCATATATTGAAGAATCCTTGCATTCCTGGGATAAACCTCACTTGATCATGGTGTATAATCCTTTTAATGTGCTGTTGGATTCTGTTTGCTAGTATTTTGTTGAGGATTTTTGCATCTATGTTCATCAGTGATATTGGCCTGTAGTTTTCTTTCTTTGTGACATTTTTGTCTAGTTTTGGTATCAGGGTGATGGTGGCCTTATAGAATGAGTTGAGGAGTGTTCTTCCCTCTGCTCATCATCTTTAAATACATACACAAAACATGACTCATGAAGGGCAAATCAAGTTTGATATGAATAAGATTTTACATGGTACACATGGAAGAACGATTTCTGGCAGGTAAGGTTTCCTTGCCATTAAAAGTCAAAATACTATAGATTTAATGCAAAGCAAAGATTAGAAATCTCTATGCTGTCAGCAGGATAAGCTTTTTAACAATTACAGAGAAGCTGAAGAAGTTATTGAGGCCAATAGAGTTAATATGTGTGTGTGAGCAGTGATAATACAAGACTTTGATTAAATGAATGCGTTTAATTTGGGTGACCTTAACACAAACCCTACAGCAACAACCATCCACATGCACCTAAAATTGCAAATGAAATATAAACTGTCCAAATTAAAGTGTAATGGAAGTAACCAATAATTTGATCTATTCCAAAGAACATGACATTTTACATTACAGACACAGGTCATTAAAAGTCATTAACATTATTCACTTTGAGATAGAAATATAACAGAAAAATTTATCAGGAAATTTGAAAGGAATATAATACAAAATTCAGACTAAAAAATGATTTCAATGATTCTTAACCATATCTTACACATTATGTAGGATAAAATGACATTCTATTTCTGAAATCAAGCTTCCTATAGATGCAGAAAATGCATGATAGCAAGTGACACTATAAATTTTGTGTGTGTGTATGTGTGTGTGTGTGGGGGGGTGGTTACCATGGTACTATAATGTCTATATGGTACTGAATGATGCAGTTATACTACTAAAATTTTACAGAAAAGATTAAGCCTCAAATATTATCTAACTATTTAGCAAGCTAGCTATTATTAAGACCATAATGCACATTGGATGGCAAAATTATTGAAATTCATCTGCTAGAATGAATTTTGGAACAAAGACTTTATAAAAGATGAGCACTTTGGCTAATTCTCCAGTTGTTACATGGTGTGTAATTTAAATACAACAATAGAGGGTGCTGATAGTTTTAGTACCACCCATCTCTATCCTTATTTCTGTTTTTCAAAGGCCAATACTTGCAACTCCTTGTTTTCACTCTTTATACCTTTTAGACTAGTACATTTGTACTACTATTTACTGATTCACCAATTGTCTTCCTGTTAAGGTAGAGAAGGATTAAGCTCTTTTGCATCATTATCTCCCTTCACTTTCCCTCTATACTGTCACTTATTTGTAATATTTAATCAATTCAGACAGATTTTATATTGTTATGATTATGCAAATGTTGTTCACCGTTAAATCCAGTAGTTTTGTGTTACATTTCATTTGTGAACATATACAGTGAACATAACATCCAGAAGCTACAAGTTGCTTGTGTTTCATCTACTTGTTTGTATATATTGTGATTGATATTCTTTCTCCATCTATTCCAGTAGATTTTTAATATCTGTTTTCAAATATGAAATATTTCCAAATGCCTTGACTGCTTTATCAGTTCTATAGGCTTTATCACTTATCTGTCAGAAACAACTTCCTTACACATCAGATTTTTAATGAGAACTTTACTCTTTTGCATGAATCAGCTCCATTTCCCCCACTAAATGTCTTTTTTCTGGAACATTTCTTATTTCTTTTTCAATCTGAATTCTATGCTGTCCCAAAGCCATCAACCTAGGAACTTCTCTCAACACTTTCATGGCTTGGGTATGTTTCCTCAGTTCCTAATTTTGAGTCTGTTCCCTTGCCTGAATGGGGTACTTTTTGAAGTACACATTTTAACTTTCTTTTGTTCTACTTCACCATTAGTAATGACTTTGGGTGTAGAATTCAAGATTTAAAAAATTTTTATTGCAGAATATATAGATATTGCTCTACCATCTTCTAGTGAAGTTAAAGATTCTTACTTGTTTTTGATACTTGATCCTTTGCCTGAGACAAGTATTGCTTTTATTTGGGGGTCTTTTATTTTATGCCTAATGTTAAAAAATTCACAGTGATGTGATTTAATATTTTACAGTTTACCTTTTGTACTATGGGACACTTTCTATGTGAAAACTCATGTTTTAAGTTCTGGAAATGTTCTTTTATTATTTCTTTGATAATTTCCTTTAAGTTTCTTAAAAAAAATATGTGAGACTCCCCACCCTGAATTGATATTCTAATAGCCCTATACATATGATTGTTGCAAGGATCAAATGAAATAATGCGCAAGTATTTAATAAAAGTCAGAGACCATAATCAATGCTTTTTCCAAACAATACTCTGAGTGCCACATGTACTTACACCAAAGCCAATGAATCAATGGGTGAACACTCCAATTAAAAAGCATCCCTGCTACTTGAGGCTTTGTATTGATATATTTGGAAGTCAGGTATCATGAGAGAACAAAGATTATTTTCTAGATTTTTACCTGCTATTGCTTTTATTAATAATGTCCTGGTCTCATATATTTGTACAGCTTTAACTGATCAAATTTTATGTGTTTTTTATGAAGTATGTATGACTGCTTTAAAAAAAAATCTCCTGCCATTTTTCAGCCATATTTTTTCTATATCTGTGTAGTATTATCTTGCATTTGTGTCACTTGTAGTTTCTATATTTACGAGAAACTATTTTCCAAATATTAGAATAAAAAGATTCATCAATCCACTGTTTTCTCAGAAATAATTTGTGTTCGGATAGGGCAAAGATTATAATAATGTTATGACTACAATGTACACCTAATAAAAGTAAAGTGTTGTTGAAAGATAACTTCTGAATCTCCAAGATACACAAATGTGGAATAATTTTTAAGATAACTGATTGCAAAAGTTAAGCAGGTGATACACATCTGATTCAGCTAGATATGGTAACAAGTTTCCAAAAATATGAGGCAGAATTGAAAAATTAAGCCATAGAATATGTCATCTGCTATGTAGCTTAATTGAATCACTAAGACTTATTATATTTGGCCAAGAAACATATGGTTTTTGCCCCAACATCTTACTCAAGTTATTACAAATTGATATCTTCTGCATAAATTAATGTTAAAAACATGTAGAAATATGATTATGTAGACTCTAGGATTTTGTTTCTCTTGCCACTTTTATAATATTGTTTAGAGTTTATGATGTGGGTATTTCCTATATGGCAATATTCGTAAACACTAAATTGCAAATTTTTGGTCTCTTGTTAGCGAAAAAGAACCAGTGCACACACTTCAAACATACTGTGCTAATTGACACACCTTCATCCTGGTTGGTACAAACATTTTCAAGTAAGAACGGAAAGACCTTGAAAGTTAAATTTCCTATTCTCTCTAAGCATACCACCAGTGTCAAAAGGGTAAAATTAGACTAAAGTTTGAAACAGAGCATCATGTTAGGAAACTCAAGTTAGACTGAGTGTTTCATTGTATGTCTTTTATATAAAAGTTTCCTGTGGGGACAAAGAGGAGCCTGAACAAAGATGGCAGAGTAGAAGGACGTGCTCTCACTCCCTCTTGCGAGAACACCAGAATCACAACTAGCTGCTGGACAATCATTGACAGAAAGACACTGGAACTCACCAAAAATACCCCAAATCCAAAGACAAAGGAGAAGCCACAGTGAGATGGTAGGAGGGGAACAATCACAGCAAAATCAAATACCATAACTGCTGGGTGAGTGACTCACAGACTGGAGAACACTTATACCACAGAAGTCCACCTACTGGAGCGAAGGTTCTGAGACCCATGTCAGGCTTACCAACCTGAGGGTCCAGCAATGGGAGAAGGAGTTCCTAGAGAATCAGACTTGGAAGGCTAGTGGAATTTGATTGCAGGACTTTGACAGGACTGGGGGAAACACAGACTCCACTCTTTGAGGGCACACACAAAGTACTGTGCACATTGGGACCCAGGGGAAGGAGCAGTGACCCCAGGGGAGACTGAACCAGACCTACCTGCTAGTGTTGGAGGGTCTCCTGCAGAGGTGGGAGGTGGCTGTGGCTCACCGTGGGGACAAGAACACTGGCAACAGAAGCTCTGAGAAGTACTCCATGGCATGAGCACTCCCAGAGTCTTCCACTAGCCCTTCCAAAGAGCCCAGGTAGGCTCCACTGCTGGGTTACCTGAGACCAAACAAACAACAAGGAGGGAACCGAGACCCACCCATCAGAAGTCAGGTGGATTAAAGTTTTACTAAGCTCTGCCCACCATAGCAACACCCAGCTCTACCCACCACCAGTCCCTCCCATCAAGAAACCTACACAACCTCTTAGATAGCCTCATCCACCAGAGGGAAGACAGCAGAAACAAGAAGAACTACAATCCTGCAGCCTGTGGAACAAAAAACACATTCACAGAAAGATAGACAAGATGAAAAGGCAGAGAGTGATGTACCACATGAAGGAACAAGATAAAACCCCAGAAAAACAACTAAATGAAGTGGAGATAGGCAACCTTCCAGAAAAAGAATTCAGAATAATGATAGTGAAGATGATCCAGGACCTCAGAAAAACAATGGAGGAAAAGATCCAGAAGATGCAAGAAATGACTAACAAAGACCTAGAAGAATTAAAGAACAAACAAACAGAAATGAACAATACAATAACTGAAACGAAAACTACACTAGAAGGAATTAATAGCAGAATAATTGAGGCGGAAGAATGGATAAGTGACCTGGAAGACAGAATGGTGGAATTCACTGCTGTGGAACAGAATAAAGAAAAAAGAATGAAAAGAAATTGAGACAGACTAAGAGACCTCTGGGACAACATTAAACACAACAACATTTGCATTATAGGGGTCCCAGAAGGAGAAGAGAGAGAGAAAAGACCACAAAAAATATTTGAAGAGATTATAGTAGAAAACTTCCCCAACATGGGAAAGGAAATAGCCACCCAAGTCCAGGAAGCACAGAGAGTCCCATACAGGATAAATTCAAGTAGAAACATGCCAAGACACACAGAAATCAAATTGCTAAAAATTAAAGACAAAGAAAAATTATTGAAAGCAGCAAGGGAAAAATGACAAATACCATACAAGGGAACTCCCATGAGGTCAACAGCTGATTTCTCAGCAGAAACTCTACAAGCCAGAAGGGAGTGGCATGATATACTTAAAGTGATGAAGGGGAATAACCTACAACAAAGTTTACTCTACCCAGCAAGGATCTCGATGGAGAAATCAAAAGCTTTACAGACAAGCAAAAGCTAAGAGAATTCAGCACCACCAAACCAGCTCTAAAACAAATGTTAAAGGAACTTCTCTAAGTGGGAAACACAAGAGAAGAAAAGGACCTACAAAAACAACCCCAAAACAATTAAGAAAATGCTCATAGGAACATACATATCGATAATTACCTTTAACATGAATGGATTAAATGCTTGAACCAAAAGACACAAGCTTGCTGAATGGATACAAAAATAAGATCCATCTATATGCTGTCTACAAGAGACCAACTTCAGACCTAGGGACACATACAGCTTGAAAATGAGGGTATCGAAAAAGATATTCCCTGCAAATGGAAATCAAAAGAAAGCTGGAGTAGCAATACACATATCACATAAAATAGACTTTAAAATAAAGAATGTTACAAGAGACAAGGAAGGACACTACATGATGATAAAGGGATCAATCCAAGAAGAAGACATAACAATTATAAATATATATGCACCCAACATAGGAGCATGTCAATATATAAGGCAACTGCTAACAGTTCTAAAAGAGGAAATCGACAGTAACAAAATAATAGTGGGGGAGTTTAACACCTCACGTACACCAATGGACAGATCATCCAAAATGAAAATAAATAAGGAAACAGAAGCTTTAAATGACACAATAGACCAGGTAGATTTAATTTATATTTATAGGACATTCCATCTAAAAACAACAGATTACACTTTCTTCTCAAGTGAGCATGGAACATTCTCCAGGATAGATCACATCTTGGGAAACTAATCAAGCCTCAGTAAATTTAAGAAAATTGAAATCATATCAAGCATCTTTTCTGACCACAATGCTATGAGATTAGAAATGAATTACAGGGGAAAAATGTTAAAAGACAAAAACACTTGGAAGCTAAACACTACATTACTAAATAAGCAAGAGATCACTGAAGAAATCAAAGAGGAAATCAAAAAATACCTAAAGACAAATGACAGTGAAAACACGACAATCCAAAACCTATGGGATGCAGCAAAAGCAGTTCTAAGAGGGAAGTTATAACAAAAGCCTGCTTCAAGAAACAAGAAAAATCTCGAATAAATAATCTAACCTTACATCTAAAGGATCTAGTGAAAGAAGAACAAATGAAACCCAAAGTTAGCAGAAGGAAAGAAATTATAAAGATCAGAGCAGAAATAAATGAAATAGAAACAAAGAAAACAATAGCAAAGATTAAAAAAACTAAAAGCTGGTTCTTTGAGAAGATAAACAAAATTGATAAACTATTACCCAGACTCATCAAGAAAAAGTGGGAGAGGACTCAAATCAATAAAATTAGAAATGAAAAAGGAGAAGTTACAACAGACACTACAGAAATACAAAGCATCTTAAGAGACTACTACAAGCAACTCTATGCCAATAAAATGGACAACCTAGAAGAAATGGACAAATCCTTAGAAAGGTATAACTTTCCAAGACTGAACCAGGAAGAAATAGAAAAATGAACAGACGAATCACAAGTAATGAAATTGAAACTGTGATTAAATATCTTCCAACACACAAAATTCCAGGACCAGATGGCTTCACAGGTGAATTCTATCAAACATTTAGAGAAGAGCTAACACCCATACTTCTCAAACTCTTCCAAAAAATTGCAGAGGAAGGAACACTCCCAAACTCATTCTATAAGGCCACCATCATTCTGATACTAAAACCAGACAAAGATACTGCAAAAGAAAAAAAAATTACAGACCTGTATCACTGATGAATATGGATGCAAAAATCCTCAACAAAATACTAGCAAACGGAATCCAGCAAGGCATTAAAAGGATTATACACCATGATCAAGTGGGATTTATCCCAGGGATGCAAGGATTCTTCAATATACACAAATCAATCAATGTGATGCACCATATTAACAAATTGAAGAATAAAAACCACATGATCATCTCAATAGATGCAGAAAAAGCTTTTGACAAAATTCAACACCAATTTATGATAAAAACTCTCCACAAAGTGGACATAGAGGGAACCTACCTCAACATAATAAAGGTTATATATGACAAACCCACAGCAAACATCATTCTCAATGGTGAAAAACTGAAAGCATTTCCTCTAAGATCAGGAAAAAGACATGGATGTCCACTCTCATGGCTATTATTCAACATAGTTTTGTAAGTTCTAGCCACGATATCAGAGAAGAAAAGGAATACAAATTGGAAAAGAAGAAGTAAAGCTGTCACTGTTTGCAGATAACATGATATTATACATAGAGAATCCTAAAGATGCCACCAGAAATCTACTAGAGCTAATCAATGAATTTGGTAAAGTAGCAGGATACAAATTAATGTACAGAAATCTCTTGCATTCCTATACACTAATGATGAAAAATATGAAAGAGAAATTAAGAAAAAACTCCCATTTACCAATGCAACAAAAGGAATAAAATACCTAGGAATAAACCTACTTAGGGAGACAAAAGACCTGTATGCAGAAAACTATAAGACACTGATGAAAGAAATTAAAGATGATACCAACAGATGGAAAGATATATCATGTTCTTGGATTGGAAGAATCAACATTGAGAAAATGAATATACTACCCAAAGCAATCTACAGATTCAGTGCAATCTCTATCAAATTATAAATGGCATTTTTTATGGAACTAGAACAAAAAATCTTAAAATTTGTATGGAGACACAAAAGACCCTGAATAGCCAAAGCAGTCTTGAGGGAAAAAAACGGAGCTGGAGAAATCAGACTCCCTGACTTCAGACTATACTACAAAGCTACAGTATTCAAGACAAAATGGTACTGGCACAAAACCAGAAACATAGATCAATGGAACAAGATAGAAAACCCAGAGGTAAACCCATACACCTATGGTCAACTAATCTATGACCAAGGAGGCAAGGATATACAATGGAGAAAAGACTGTCTCTTCAATAAATGGTGCTGGGAAAACTGGGGAGCTACATGTAGAGGAATGAAATTAGAACACTCCCTAACACCATACACAAAAATAAACTCAAAATGGATTAGAGACCTAAATGTAAGTCCGGACACTCTAAAACTCTTAGAGGAAAACATAGGAAGAACACTCTTTGACATAAATCACAGCAAGATCTTTTTTGATCCAACTCCTAGAGTAATGGAAATAAATATAAAAATAAACAAATGGGACCTAATGAAACTTCAAAGATTTTGCACAGCAAAGGAAACCATAAACAAGATGAAAAGACAACCCTCAGAATGGGAGAACTTATTTGCAAATGAATCAGCGGACAAAGGATTAACCTCCAAAATATATAAACAGCTCATGCAGCTCAATATTAAAAAAACAAACAACCCAATCCAAAAATGGGCAGAAGACCTAAATAGACATTTCTCCAATGAAGACATACAGATGGCCAAGAAGCACATAAAAAGCTGCTCAACATCACTAATTATTAGAGAAATGCAAATCAAAACTACAAAGAGGTATCACCTCACACCAGTTAGAATGAGCATCATCAGAAAATATACAAACAACAAATGCTGGAGAGGGTGTGGAGAAAAGGCAACCCTCTTGCACTGTTGGTGGGAATGTAGACTGATACAGCCACTATGGAGAACAGTATGCAGGTTCCTTAAAAAACTAAAAATAGAACTACCATATGATCCAGCAATCCCACTACAGGGCATATACCCAGAGAAAACCACAATTCAAAAAGACACATGCACCCCAATGTTCATTGCAACACTGTTTACAATAGCCAGGTCATGGAAGCAAACTACATGCCCATCGACAGATGAATCAATAAAGAAGATGTGGTACATATATACAATGAAATATTACTCAGCCATAAAAAGAAATGAAATTGGGTCATTTGTTGAGATGTTGATGGATCTAGAGACTGTCATACAGAGTGAAGTAAGTCAGACAGAGAAAAACAAATATCGTATATTAATGCATATATGTGGAACCTTAAAAAGTGGTACCAGTGAACCGGTTTGCAGGGCAGAAATTGAGACACAGATGTAGAGATCAAACGTATGGACTCCAAGCGGGGAAAGCCACAGGGGGTGGTGGTGGTGGTGTGATGAATTGGGCGATTGAGATTGACATGTATACACTGATGTGTATAAAATTGATGACTAATAAGAACCTGCTGTATAAAAAAAACAAGAAAGAAAAAATATATTTATTAGGTTTATAGACATGTGTGCAATTAAAAAAAAAAAAAAAACTACCATGCGACCCAGCAATCCCACTACTGGGCATATATCCTGAGAAAACCAGAATTCAGAAAGAGTCATGTACCAAAATGTTCATTGCAGCTCTATTTACAATAACCAGGACATGGAAGCAACCTAAGTGTCCATCAACAGATTAATGGACAAAGAAGTTGTGGTATATATATATATACATACAATGGAATATTACTCAGCCATAAAAAGAAATGAAATTGAGTTATTTGTAGTAAGGTGGATGGGCCTAGAGTTTGTTATACAGAATGAAGTAAGTCAGAAAAAGAAAAAGAAATACCGTATGTTAACACATATATATGGAATCTAAAAAGAAGAAAAAAGGTCATGAATAACCTAGGGGCAAGACGGAAATAAAGACACAGACTTACTAGAGAATGGACTTGAGGATATGGGGAGGGGAAAGGGTAAGCTGTGACAAAGTATGAGAGTGACATCGACATATATACACTACCAAACGTAAAATACATAGCTAGTGGGAAGCAGCCGCATAGCACAGGGAGATCAGGTTTGTGACCTCCTAGAGGTGTGGGATAGGGAGGGTGGGAGGGAGGGAGATGCAAGAGGGAAGAGATATGGAAACATATGTATATGTATCACTGATTCACTTTGTTATAAAGCAGAAACTAACACACCACTGTAAAGCAATTATACTCTAATAAAGATGTTAAAAAAATAACTATTGTTACCTTGAAAATAAATAAATAAATTAATTAATTAATTAAAACAAAAAAAAAAAGCTTCCTGTGCCTCCAGGAAACTACCCTTCTGACCAGTTGACCCTTTATAAATTCTCTGCCTGGTACACAGTCTAACACTATTGATATATGTTGATTAATAAATGAGATCTTTGTCATTACTGCTGATAATTATGATAATGGGCACTATGGATTGGAGTTTCCTATATATCAAGGCACTACTTTTTCTGCTCTCCAAAAAGGATTTCATTAAAGAAATAAATGGATCTCATCTCAAGATATTTAATTTAAAATATATTCTCTCATGTATGGCTTTCAGAATAACTTTATCATCCCAATGAGAACTGACTCTCAGAAAATGTTCTCCTACATAACTTTTGATACTTTTCAGTCCTACATTTTTATTTCAAACATACAGTTTTCCCTACTTCACTTGGTCCCTTAGATGCTCAAGTGCTTCTTCCCCTATAGTGCTGTTCCAAGGCAGGAATAGGTCCCTAGTTTCTCTAATATCCACATATCAGTTTCATTCTACAGGAGTAACAAAAACACTCTCTTTCTAAACATTTTTCACTTTAACAAAGGAAGGTAGAAATTGTAAATGCCTACCAAATATGGGCTCTCCTTATCTTTCAAATGATCAGCACACTGATTTCCTGCTGAAACATTGCCACTCAGCTGGAAGACTCTATTTCCCATCCTCTGTCAAGTAGACAGGCCTGTGTGACTAAGGCATAGATAAGGAGATATATGTAGACGTGTGGTAAAGGCTTTCAAGAAACCTCCCTCCAAATGAGGAGATACAGCCTTTTGCTCCCCTCTCCCATCTCACTGCTTGAAACATGGATATGATGACTGAGGCTCCTAAAGCATCTCAAACCATAAGGATAAGGGTTACATAATAGCTACAGAAAACTGTTCTATTGCCTTCCCAGTGGTAGTATTACACATTCCTAACACAGTGCAACATAAGGCTGTGTATACTCTAATAAATGAGCACAGAGCTCAAAAAGAAGAGCTCAGCCCTGTGCAGAAATTAAGAAGCAAAGATTGTTCAGAACTTTTAAAAACTATTGTGAAAACTTCTCTTTCTAGACTATTCTATAGAACATATTAAAACATTAGATCATTGTAATCATTATGATGTTATTTTCCATATATATAAAATACATGTATATGCATATATATGTATTTAACACTATGATATTAAGTGAACTTATGTTTACAGAGACTTTTAAATTTAATAGTAAGTATATTCAGTAAACTCCTTATCTGGTAATAATTTTAAGGTATTAATTAGTTAAGCATTAGAAAAATAATCAAGGTTAAATTCTGATAACATTTTTGGCTTTGTAACTGCTTACATTCTTGATATGTTCAGGTTGCCAAAGGCAAACTCTGTATAATCTTTCTAAACTAGGGCCTCTAACACAAAACCCTGTGTTTACTTCTCCACTTCAAAAGTGCTTTGCATATCTTTTCCTCTTTTGCACTTCTTAATTCAAATTTTCTATGTATGCTTTCATTGTTTCCTGAACTTTTTCCCATTTATTGTCTCATCTTCTCTCATATACATTTCTTCTCTTACTTCTGAGACATCTTTCATTGTTTAGAATAAGCTTGTCCTTGTTATTCTCTTGCTCTCCCACTCTCCGTTCTATACCCGTTCTGCCTTGATTTATGCTCTAAGAGACAGATTCTAAAGGACTGTACTCCCAAGGTCAGGGCTTGGTGCTACCCAGGTTTATATTTTGTTCTGCCAGTGGAAGGATGAGGAGATAGGAGGCTGCAGGGAGAGAAGTAGAGCTTTTCCTCTACTTCCCATCTCTGCTGTGGGCCATGGTTCTTGCAGTGGCTGATCACTGCATAGCCTCCGTGCCCACTGGGGTCCTCTATTTCCTTCCCTTTCCTCTTCAGATCTAGGGCTGGGAAGAGGGTAAACTTTGTTGGTTCCTTTTACTGGTACTCAAACCTTTGTAAGTAGTCCCTTTATTTTACATTATTTGATAGGATGCTAGTGCTCATCTTGCCTTCACTGACTACCCATTTCCACAAAAAAGGTACTGTCAATCATTTTCTTAAGTCATGAATATCTCTATGTATCTATCTGTATCTATCCATCTAACCTCTTTCTTTTATCTCAATCTCTCTTACTAGCAAACCCACTAGTTTTAGAAGTAAAGTGAATACAATGTGACTTTGACACTCACCTACTCAACTACAATTATTCCTCTGAAGTTCCCCTATAACCTCTGTAATCTCAGTCCAGTGATATTATTTATGGCCTCCTTCTCCTTAATATCTCTTAGGAGCCTAACCTTGATGACCATTTGCTTATGAATACTTTTTATCTCAGTGTTCTCCTGTAATTCCCTTTCATTTTTCTCTTTCCTTGGCTCTTCTCTGTCTTTCCTTTATCTCGTCAGTGTGACACTTTTCAAAATTCTACTCATTCTTCCAGGTACTTTCATGGTCTTAATGATCATAGATAAATCTCCAAACCTGCGCCATTTGCTGAATTCTATATCTCCTTTAACTGTATAACACTTCCACAGTCACTCCTTCTCAAAACCTTAGGATCATCTTGATTTCTTCCTTTATCCCTTCATGTAAACTCAAATGATTTATTTCACATCTATCTTAGCTTCATCTCTTGACTCAATCCCCCTTTTCTTTCCCTCTTCATTTTCCCTACTGAAGGCACAATTTCTTCTATATTGTATTATTGTAGGAGTTTCCTCCCAGGTTTTTCTAGCTACACTTTTTCCTGTGTATGATATCCTACCACGGTGTTATGATT
Organism: Mesoplodon mirus; assembly: GCF_964341445.2. NCBI lineage: Eukaryota > Metazoa > Chordata > Mammalia > Artiodactyla > Ziphiidae > Mesoplodon > Mesoplodon mirus. The sequence goes on from NC_138977.1 coordinate 158,937,884, forward strand.
CCATTACTCAAAATTCCTGACTGGCTCTCTATGACATAAATCTAGATTTCTAAAAGTGATGCTAAAGACTCAATTGGATTTGTCCCCAGTCTGACTTTCCAGTTAATCTTAGTCTTCTCCAATTTCACTGTTTTTACTCACCCATCCTTCAGCCTGGTAAAAACCTTCACCTCTAACTTCATTTCTCAAAAGCATGTCTATATTTGAGACTTAACACAAATCATGGTCTACTTCCTGATCTCCACTTGAAAATAGTATTTTCCCTCCCAGTACTCCAACAACAAAAATATCAATTTTTAAAAATTACTAACTGCCTTCCTTTAGAGATATGCACAGTGCAAATCTTATTTCATATATTATTTTGTATGCAACAGAAGACAAGAATTACGTTATCACTGTATTCCTCAAAATGTCTAGCAAAGAACCTATAAAAATGAACCTTCATCTAAATAATTTACATTTTGATGGGTGTAACTCACTATGACTCACTGAGATGCTCCTATGAGTATTGCCAGATTCCCAAATTCTCTGCATTAAATCCATTAACCTAATCTTTTGGTGATGCTCTCTTCTATTGTAACCTAAAACGGGGTTGATGATTGCTCAGTGTAGTTGGATGCGCCAAAAGTTCAGTTGTTCTGATTCTCCATGGACTACCTAGACAGATGGTCAATTAGCAGGAGCCCAGAAATGCTAGTTCTACTTATTAAGGACCATCTAAACAACTAAATCTTACAGATTCTGACATAACTATTACATTTTATTGTGATGATTTGCTGATAGTTGCAACCATTTGCAAATAACTGTATTTCTTAAGGAAATGCATTTGGATGAATGAAAATATTTTAGAACTTGGATTTCAAGAACCACAACTTATAATTTCTTCTTCCTAACTTTGACTTATTACTTTTACTTTCATATTTTTAGTTAAGTGCTTCATTATGTGGAAGGGGGCACTATAACTTGAACTGTTTCAATTTAGTCTTGATTTAAAAATACTAAATTGGAAACTGTGCAATAAAGGACATTTGCATCCCACCAAAGTTAAATTAACTCAGTCAGCAAATAAGAGCCCAAGTACCAGAGGCAGGTAATACAAGAATCCAAAATGAATTCTATTCTCAGAGGTGACAGAACACTGATTCTCCAGCATGTTTGGAGGAGGCCCTGAGGTAAGATCAACTTGGATGGAATTTCCTGTTTTGCTGCATGAAATTTCCATGATGAAAATGGAAGATGAGAGAAAAGAGAGGGAAAAAAGAATGAAAACAAATGGAAAAAAAAACTCACAAAAATTGCATGGTTTCAAATTCCAGATATAGAGTTTTAAATAGAAATAAGTAAAACCACATTAACTTTAGATACCCCGTTCAATTTGGGTTTTATTTTCACTATGGTGAGCATGCTCACACACACGTGCATAAAAAAAGGAAAGAACTGAAGCAGAAACCAGATTCAAAAAGATTAAAATGACCACTTATTTCTAAAGTACAAGATGCTTGCGATCAAGGACATTTATCAGAAGAATATCTAAATTCTAAAATGTGACTAGTCTGATTGTACCAACTCAATTTATCATGCAAAAATAATAATACTGGTACTTCTGGGACTCTCTTTAGAAGCAGTTATATACAATGGTTACATAATTTTTAAAATCTAAAATTTAGATTTTTAATATTTTGACTCAGGCCTTCTGTTCCTCACTTGACTTGTGAAGATTAGGCCCTGTTGTAATGTCATTAGGTCTGAAAGTTTCTTTAAAATAATTTGAATGGGATTTCCTATACTTCTTTACTTCAGCAACATAGCAGCAAGTCCACAGATTCACAATTTATAGGAAAATATGTGTTTAAGTATTAAATTTCTACTAGTTCAGATACCTACTGTATTATTTTCAAGTTCATTTGAGAAATATTTTAAAACAAGTAATGATATTATCTACCCAATGGCAGTTGTGTGTGGGGTTTAAAATATTAGAATTAAACAAGGAAAGAATAATATCATAGTAAATCACAGTCTCCAATGTCTACACTGTTTTTTTCAAAATAAATTAAAATAGGAAAAACAAAACCCAATACTCCCCCACCCAAAAAAGAAGAAGATCAGATAGCAGATTGAAAACCACAGGGTGAAAAATTCATGGCTGTAAAGCTGTAAAGGTTTTTATTCTTAAAAGATATAAATCAGGATTACTATTAGGTCAAGAGCATTACACAGAATTTTAAAGAGAGCATTAGCAGGGTGGTAACCGGCAATACTTTGCATCTGTAACCTAAAAACAAATTAGCTTTGCCTTTTTCCACCATTGACTAGTTAGAAAAAAAATATCTGATTTTCCTGCTTGCATTTTTTTCTCTGGATAAACAATTATTGAATAGTAAAATCATCCACCACCTTCATGAAGGCTTTAGTCTAGCAAATACTTGTGAGCTCTTGACATGCATTTCAGGTACCAACCTTTTCTTAAACTTTACCTAATTCGTCTGGTGCTTATCTTTTTCTTATCATACTATTCTACCATACATATTTTTTTAAAAATAGTGTGGTGCTGTATGTGTTTTATGTCACTTCAATTTTTTTTTTTTTTTTTTTTAGAATCTTATGGAACACGCTAAGGGAGGGCAATTTTTCAAAAATCAAAAAACCTATGTAAGGCTTAGAAAGGGTAATGGGAACAGCAGAAAGAAGCTGCTGTACCTTGACAATCTAATGCTTTCAGGTGAAAAACTTTCTTGTTTGGCTAAATCATAGCATGGGGTAACCACTCTGGTTTACCTTGGCCTATCTTCTCAATAGAGTTGCCTGTGCAACAGTCATGTCAACCCTCCAGTGACCTGTATTGATCATCAAGATGGCTGAACTAAACGATTCTGCTGTGCTTGAGGGTCTGTTTGTTTGGACATACAGTCACAGCAAGATATGCAAAGGAATATTAATTATGGAAACAAGCAAGAAGCAAGAGAATGCATGCTGAAAACCCCTGCAGAAAGAAGCAGTCTCATCTCACGCAGAGTTCTACCACAGACGCTCTCCTGCTCACTGAGCACAGGCAGAGCTGTTGCCCTGCTGCTTTATGTTAATTAGAGAATAAATAAGTGGCCAACTGGAGTCTGTGTGCATATGTTGGTCAACTGTCTCTGTCTAATTAGGTTGTAAGCCCACTGGGCAGGGGCCTCATTTAAATCTATGTTCTGGAAAGGACTTAGTGCCTTTTTTGAGGTCTCGTGAATGTGAGAGATTGGGGCAAATAAATGAGGTTTAATAAGTAAGAAAAACTTTTAAGAAAGAGAGAGAGAGAGAGAGAGAGAGAGTGTGTGTGTGTGTGTGTGTGTGTGTGTGTGTGAGTTTGGTATCTTGCACAAAGCTAACTAAATCTTTTGGGCAAAGAATGTAATTTTACTTTTGATAGAAGAATGCCAATACATAGTTCTATGTAGCATAATAAGCATATATGTAATTTATATAAAATTTGTATATAATTTAATAGATTTATAATTTAACAAAATCAATTCTATATAACATTATATGTATAATTTAGAAATTATGTAGAGCATTTGCAAATGTAATAAACATAAACAACAAACGGAATAAATACTAGTTTAATTTGAATGCCAAAATATTTACACCATATACTGCATGTATGTGTGTGTGTTACACATATAAGTGTGAGTGTGTGCACCTGTGTTTACAGAGTGCAGTAATGTACTGTGTGGTGCATTTAACTGCACACATAGTTAACTGAGCATTCAGACATTTATTAAAATGTCTAAGTAGTGGGTAGTCTCTATTTTATGTTTTTGTTTGTGTAATTCAGGGAAGTCTCCTGTCTCCTCCCGTGTCCTCTGATGTCTGTCACTCCATCATGTCTGTTGCTCTTAGTTCCAGAATAGTGAGGTTAACTACCAGCAGCAAAGGGTAAGAAAACAGAAATTAAAATATACACATAGGGGCCTCCCTGGTGGCGCAGTGGTTGGGAGTCCGCCTGCCGATGCAGGGGATACGGGTTCGTGCCCCGGTCTGGGAGGATCCCATATGCCGCGGAGCGGCTGGGCCCGTGAGCCATGGCCGCTGGGCCTGCGCATCCGGAGCCTGTGCTCCGCGACGGGAGAGGCCACAACAGTGAGAGGCCCGCATACCGCAAAAAGAAAAAAAAAAAAAAATATATATATATATATACACATTTAGGGCTTCCCTGGTGACACAGTGGTTGAGAGTCCGCCTGACGATGCAGGGGACACGGGTTCGTGCCCTGGCCCAGGAAGATCCCACATGCCGCGGAGCGGCTGGGCCCGTGAGCCATGGCTGCTGAGTCTGTGCATCCGGAGCCTGTGCTCCACAATGGGACAGGCCACAACAGTGAGAGGCCTGCATACCGCAAAATATACACATTTATATATGTGTTTATAGGATTTTTTTGTGTTTCAAGGCTCCTTATTTCCTGTGCACAGTCATCATTCACTTCTTTGCATACCTACAGCATTAAATAATATACACTTGTGTACATGTGAATGCATCTGTCTGTAACATGTTTTTTTCCTCAAGAGGCTATAAATATCCAAGGATAGAGACCCAACCTTTTTTTATTTTATATGTCTAGCATTTCCCCCTTGTGCTAGTCAAAGCAATTTCCAACAAATACTTGACAGTTTATTAAAACTATGTTTATCTACTGTATATTTTACAATTTCTACATTATGGCAAATTTGATAATTACGTGAATATTTAAACTACTTTATACTTTGATAGGTATTAGTATACACATAATAGATAAGGAATAAAACAGTGGCTCTGGTGAGAAGAACCTCATGTTTACTCATGTTCAATTATAGAATGTAAATATTAGTGTATTCCAAACACCAATATCATTAGAAAACTATTGTCTAAAACACCTACTTTTTATATTCTCTCCCCTAGATTTAAAGAAACTTGACATTTTAGATTATAATTGAAAATATATGTTGGTCTTAAGGCCAAATTTATATTTTCTTCCATGAATCTCTCATGCTGCTCTATGGAGGCCCTCTGAGGACAGAAGACAGCCATTTGTGGCAATAGGAGAGCTATGACAAAGAAGTTCTATGGTTTGGTTATTATCCTCAAATATTTGTAGAGAATAAAGTAGAGATTTAAAACTTGGATCAATTTATTCACTCAGGCATTTTCTTTAGTACTATATTGTTTGAAGTAGTTACCTTCATATATCAAATTTGCCTGATAAGGTGTCCATACACTGCTTGTTCATTCTTCATCTAAAAGCTTTTGTTCGCTATTGCTCCCTGCCTCTTCTTTTTTCCTCCTCACAGTGAAAACCACTGGCTCACAAAGTAATGGCTTAGACTCTCAGGAATAATTCTAGGAAAAGAGGTCAAACTCCCCCTGAAATAATTCTCAGACACTCCAAAGCAAACCAAGAACTCAACTATGAAAAATAAACTCTTGCTTTACTTCTGAATCCCCATCTTTGCCACATTCTGCTATTCTACTCTCTATCTACCTTTCGTTAACCATGTGTTACTTCTTAAAACTGAGCTTTAGCACACGCTGCTTACCATTTTTTTTTTTTAATTTTACTTATTTAATTTTGGCTGCATTGGATCTTCGTTGCTGCATGCGGGCTTTCTCTAGTTGCGGGGGCTACTCTTCATTGTAGTGCGTGGGCTTCTCATTAGGATGGCTTCTTTTGCTGCAGAGCAGGGGCTCTAGGCACACGGGCTTCAGTGGTTGTGACACGTGGGCTCAGTAGTTGTGGCTTGCAGGCTCTAGAGCACAGGCTCAGAAGTTGTGGCACACGGGCTTAGTTGCTCCACGGCATGTGGGGTCTTCCTGGACAAGGGCTCGAACCTGTGTCCCCTGCATTGGCAGGTGGATTCTAAACCACTGCGCCACCAGGGAAGTCCCTCTGCTTTACCTTTTTAAAAAGTATGTGACCATATTCTGGTGACTTTCTGGATATCATAGTCACCTTCTACAACCAGAGGCTCATACTGCCCTTGTTGATCTGCTCTCAGAGACTGGAGAATAGCAGCTGCCCACAGCTTGGTGACTGGAGTAGAGCTTCTCACTGATAGAGCACCTGCCATCAGTTACTGTCCCACTGGGATTCACAAGCCTAGCTTTCCCTGGCAACCCTAATATTCTTCCCTCCTCACAGATAGAGACAGATACATATTTATCACTCTGTCTCAAGCTTTGTCTGTCCTTTGATTTTCTTCCCCCAGAATTAGTAAATCTCAGTTACTTATTTTTAGTTTAATATTTTCTTGGATGACACACTTGCCTACTGGATATACTTTTTTTAATCAACAAAAGTATCAAAAGTTGGTCTAGTGTCTAGAACTAGATGTTGCCCACCTGTCTTTTCCTTTTTCACTTGTGTAATTCCTTCTCATCTATGATTATTTTAAACATCCTCCTCAAAAATAACTTTGTAAAATCGGTTTAAGACCCAGACCCACAACATCCATGAATCCTCTAAATGAAATCAGTCTTTATCTCTTCTATTTCAACACTCCAGCCAACAATCAGTGTTTTGGAGACATATGCTACCTCCCCAATTAAACAGAATTTTCTAGTTAGTGATAATTAAAATTATTATTGCAACTTTAATCTAAATGTGACTATACACCAAGCACTTAGATAACCACTTTATATTCATTATCTCATTTGCTCTTTATGACATCCATTTGTAGTAAGCATTAGGCCCAGTTTTAGTGCAGAAAATGAGCATTAGAGAGAATAAGTTCCTTGACCAATGTCATCTAGCTAGTAACAATAGAGCCAGATAATTTCTTACCTTCTTGCTTACCATTTTGTAGCATTTATTTATGTTTTTATGATTTGCCTCCCCCTCCACTAGAATGTAAGTCCTTAAGGACAGAGATTTTAATCTGTTCTGCTCACTGTTGCATCTAGAACATGTGGCCTCTAAGTTCAGTCTCTGTTTCTCTCTCTCCATATATATATATATATATATATATAGCAATGCATCATAAAATAATTAAGTAAATTATGTAAGCTTCAACTAAATGTAAGACACAAATGCTTTTTTTATCCATCAAGGTCTGCCTCAAATGCCACACTGTGAATCTTTCCTGGACCTTCCACCCATCTCTCAAACTGCAATTTATCTTACCCTTTCACATACTCCAGCCCTTTCACCGCACTGACTAGTCTTATAGTTCATTATTTACTTGTTGGTCTAAGTACAAATAAACATAAAGCACTTTGCAACATAAAAAAACCCTCCAAGTTAAAAAGTTTTCTTTTAATTTTTAAAAATGTTAAAGTATGTATTTATTTTGGTTTTCTTTAACCTGCCCTCTCAAAGAAGACAATGAAGAAAAAGGTGGCCAGGCTGCCTCAGATGTGCCTAAAGTTCAAAAGTCACTTTTCAAAGAAGGAAAGGTCACCAGTGGCCAATTGGAACATGGCTTTGTTTTCTGTGACTTCACTGCTGCCACACAGGCATGACAAAGCCAGCACCAGGCACATTCCTTCTCTCCAGGAAGGTATAGTTATGGGTGACTGGTGTCAAAATGGAAGCCATCATTCAGTGGAACAAAACACCACGGGATTGACCGTCCTAGCGGAGGCTCCAACACCAGCTGGGCACAGCTGGTCACAAGCAAGGCACTCCTGTGGGCACATTGGCTCCCACCCCAGCCCGACCTATGCTTTTCTCTTGTATGAATAGACAGAAGGGAGGTATTTTATATATGTATACATCCATATAAAACATATACACAAATATATATTCTACAGAATATTATTTATAATATATATATGTATTCACTATGTATAATAAGGAAAGAAAGAATGTATATAACCCCATGTTGTACCCCTTTCCTTATTGATTGATTGATTGTTTATATATATATAATATATACATATTATATGTATATACAAATACACACTGAGAGAACATGTAGAATATAACATATAATCGATCATATATAATCAATAAGTGAATAAGTAAAGGAGTGCATGGGAGTTACAATCAAAACACTTCTTTTATATTAAAAAATTATCCAAATACTATTTTATCATTACTTTTTAATTATTTTAAATATTAGATAATTTAGATAAAACAATAAGATCCATTGTAAAATATCTAAATCAATTTTTCTTTGTTGATAGTAGGTGAATAGAACATAGATATGAAACCTTATAAGCAACAGGAATCCAAACACTAACAATACAAAATTACTAATATTTTTTGTTTACTGGTACTAATGCCAACAGCTCCTAGGGCACATTTGAGAAACTTCCTAAGAAAAACATGTTTTATTTATATATATATTTTTGAGTATAATTGCTTTACAATGCAATTAGTTTCTTCTTTATAATAAAGTGAATCAGCTATACATATACATATATCCCATATCTCCTTCCTCTTGCATCTCCCTCCCCCCCTCCCTATCCCACCCCTCTAGGTGGTCACAAAGCACTGAGCTGACCTCCTGGTGCTATGCAACTGCTTCACACTAGCTATCTATTTTACATTTGTTACTGTATATATGCCCATGCCACTCTCTCTTTTATCTATTCATCTGTCAATGGACACTTAGGTTGCTTCCATGTCCTGGCTATTGTAAGTAGTGTGGCAATGAATATTGTGGTACATGACTCTTTTTGAATTATGGTTTTCTCAGGGTATATGCCCAGTACTGGGATTGCTGGGTCATATGGTAGTTATATTTTTAGTTGTTTAAGGAACCTCCATAATGTTCTCCATAGTGGCTGTATCAATTTACATTCCCAGCAACAGTGCAAGAGTGTTCCCTTTTCTCCACACCCTCTCCAGCATTTATTGTTTGCAGATTTTTTGCTGATGGCCACTCTGACTGGTGTGAGGTGATACCTCATTGTAGTTTTGATTTGCATTTCTCTAATGATTAGTGATGTTGAGCATCCTTTCATGTGTTTATTGGTGATATGTATATCTTCTTTGGAGGAATGCCTATTTAGGTCTTCTGCCCATTTTTGGATTGGGTTGTTTGTTTTTTTTTTGTTATTGAGCTGCATGAGCTGCTTGTAAATTTTGGAGATTAATACTTTGTCAGTTGTTTCCTTTGCAAATATTTTCTCCCATTCTGAGGGCTGTCTTTTCGTCTTGTTTATGGTTTCCTTTGCTGTGCAAAAGCTTTTAAGTTTCATTAGGTCACATTTTGTTTATTTTTGTTTTTATTTCCATTTCTCTGGGAGGTGCGTCAAAAAGGATCTTGCTGTGATTTATGTCATAGAGTGTTCTGCCTATGTTTTCCTCTAAGAGTTTGATAGTGTCTGGCCTTACAGTTAGATCTTTAATCCATTTTGAGTTTACCTTTGTGTATGGTGTTAGGGAGTGCTCTAATTTCATTCTTTTACATGTAGCTGTCCAGTTTTCCCAGCACCACTTATTGAAGAGGCTATCCTTTCTCCATTGTATATTCTTGCCTCCTTTATCAAAAATAAGATGACCATATGTGTTTGGGTTTATCTTTGGCTTTCTATGCTGTTCCATTGATCTATATTTCTGTTTTTGTGCCAGTGTTATACTGTCTTGATTACTGTAGCTTTGTAGTATAGTCTGAAGTCAGGGAGTCTCATTCCTCCAGCTCCATTTTTCTTTCTCAAGATTGCTTTGGCTATTTGGGGTCTTTTATGTTTCCATACAAATTGTGAAATTTTTTGGTCTAGTTCTGTGAAAAATGAAAGCGTTAGTTTGACAGGGATTACATTGAATCTGTAGATTGCTTTGGGTAATAGAGTCATTTTCACAATGTTGACTCTTCCAATCCAAGAACATGGTATATCTCTCCATCTGTTTGTATCACCTTTAATTTATTTAATCAGTGTCTTATAATTTTCTGCATATAGGTCTTTTGTCTCCCTAGCTAGGTTTATTCCTAGACATTTAATTCTTTTTGTTGCAATGGTAAATGGGAGTGTTTTCTTAATTTCAATTTCAGATTTTTCATCATTAGTGTATAGGAATGAAAGAGATTTCTGTGCAGTAATTTTGTATCCTGCTACTTTACCAAATTCATTGATTAGCTCTATTAGTTTTCTGGTAGCATCTTTAGGATTCTCTATGTATAGTATCATGTCAGCTGCAAACAGTGACAGTTTTACTTCTTCTTTTCCAATTTGGATTCTTTTTGTTTCTTTCTCCTCTCTGGTTGCTGTGGCTAAAAATTCCAAAACTATGTTGAATAATAATGGTGAGAGTGGACAACATTGTCTCGTTCCTGATCTTAGCGGAAATGGTTTCAGTTTTTCAACATTGCTAACGATGTTGGCTGTGGGTCTGTCATATATGGCCTTTAGTATGTTGAGGTAAGTTCCCTCAGGCCTACTTTATGGAGGGGTTTTTTTCATGCCTACTTTATGGAGGGTTTTTATCATAAATGGTGTTGGAGTTTGTTGAAAGCTTTTTCTGCATCTATTGTGATGATCATATGGGTTTTTACCCTTCAGTTTGTTAATATGGTGTATCACATTGATTGATTTGCATATATTGAAGAATCCTTGCATTCCTCAGATAAACCCCACTTGATCATGGTGTATGATCCTTTTAATGGGCTGTTGGATTTTGTTTGCTAGTATTTTGTTGAAGATTTTTGCATCTCTGTTCATCAGTGATATTGGCCTGTAGTTTTCTTTCTTTGTGATATCTTTGTCTGGTTTTGGTTATCAGGGTGATTATGGTCTCATAGAATGAGTTTGGGAGTGTTACTCCCTCTGCTATATTTTGGAAGAGTTGAGAAGGATAGGTGTTAGCTCTTCTCTAAATGTTTGGTAGAAATTTCCTGTGAAGCCCTCTGGTCTTGGGCTTTTCTTTGATGGAAGATTTTTTTTCATAGTCTCAATTTCAGTGCTTGTGATTGGTCCATTTATATTTTCTATTTCTTCCTGGTTCAGTCTTGGAAGGTTGTGCTTTTCTAAGAATATGTCCATGTCTTCCAAGTTGTCCATTTTATTGGCATATAGTTGCTTTTAGTAATCTTTCATGATCCTTTGTATTTCTGCAGTGTCAGGTGTTACTTCTTTTTCATTTCTAATTCTATTGATTTGAGTCTTCTTCCTTTTTTTTTCTTGATGAGTCTGGCTAATGGTTTATCAATTTTGTTTATCTTCTCAAAGAACCAGCTTTTAGTTTTATTTATCTTTGCTATTGTTTCCTTCATTTCTTTTTCATTTTTTTCTGATCTGATCTTTATGATTTCTTTCCTTCTGCTAACTTTGGGGGTTTTTTTTTGTTCTTCTTTCTCTAATTGCTTTACGTGTAAAATTAGGTTGTTTATTTGATATGTTTCTTGTTTCTTGAGGTAGGATTGTATTGCTATAAACTTCCCTCTTAGAACTGTTTTTCTGCATCTCATAGGTTTTAGGTCATCGTGTCTTCATTGTCATTTCTTTCTAGGTATTTTTTGATTTCCTCTTTTATTTCTTCAGTGATCTCTTGGTTATTTAGTAGTGTATTGTTTAACCTCCATGTGTTTGTATTTTTTACAGATTTTTTTCTGTAATTGATATCTAATTCATAGTGTTGTGGTCGAAAGAGATACTTGATACAATTTCAATTGTCTTAAATTTACCAAGGCTTGATTTGTGACCCAAGATGTGATCTATCCTGGAGAATATTCCATAAGCACTTGAGAAGAAAGTGTATTCTGTTGTTTTTGGATGGAATGTCCTATAAATATCAATTAAGTCCATCTTGTTTAATGTGTCATTTAAAGCTTGTGTTTCCTTATTTATTTTCATTTTAGATGATCTGCCATTGGTGACAGTGGGGTGTTAATGTCCCCTGCTATGATTGTGTTACTGTCGATTTCCCCTTTTATGCCAGTTAGCATTTGCCTTATGTATTGAGGTGCTCCTATGTTGGGTGCATAAATATTTACAATTTTTATATCTTCTTCTTAGATTGATTCCTTCATCATTATGTAGTGTCCTTCTTTGTCTCTTGTAATATTCTTTAGTTTAAATTTTATTTTGTCTGACATGAGAATTGCTACTCCAGCTCTCCTTTGATTTCCATTTGCATGGAATATCTTTTTCTATCCCCTCACTTTCAGTCTGTTTATATTCCTAGATCTGAAGTGGGTCTCTTGTAGATAGCATATATATGGGTCTTTTTTTTGTATCCATTCAGCCAGTTTATGTCTTTTTTTTGAGTATTTAATCCATTTACATCTAAGATTTTTATCAATATATGTGTTCCTATTACCATTTTCTTAATTGTTTTGGGTTTGTTATGGTAGGTCTTTCCTTCTCTTGTGTTTCCTGCCTAGAAAAGTTCCTTTAGCATTTGTTGTAAAGCTGGTTTTTTGGTTCTGGTCCTGAAATCTGTTAGCTTTTTCTTGTCTGTAAAGTTTTTAATTTCTCCATCAAATCTGAATGAGATCCTTGTTGGGTAGAATAATCTTGGTTGTAGATTTTTCCCTTTCATCACTTTAAATATGTCCTGACACTCCATTCTGGCTTTCAGAGTTTCCACTGAAAGATCAGCTGTTAACCTTATGGGGATTCCCTTGTATGTTATTTGTTGTTTTTCCCTTACTGCTTTAAATATTTTTTCTTTGTATTTAATTTTTGATAGTTTGATTAATATGTCTTGCCATGTTTCTCCTTGGATTTATCCTGTATGGACTCTCTGTGCTTCCTGGACTTTATTGACTATTTCTTTTCCCATATTAGGGAAGTTTTCAACTATAATCTCTTCAAATATTTTCTCAGTCCCTTTTTTATTCTCTTCTTCTTCTGGGACCCCTATAATTTGAATGTTGGTGTGTTTAATGTTGTCCCAGTGGTCTCTGAGGTTGTCCTCGATTCTTCTCATTCTTTTTTCTTTATTCTTCTCTGCAGTAGTTATTTCCACTATTTTATCTTCCAGGTCACTTGTCAGTTCTTCTGCCACAGTTATTCTGGTAATGATCCCATCTAGAGTATTTTTAATTTCATTTATTGTGTTGTTCATCATTGTTTGTTTGCCCTTTACTTCTTCTAGGTCCTTGTTAAACCTTTCTTGTTTTTTCTTCATTCTATTTCCAAGATTTTGGATCATCTTTACTATCATTACTCTGAATTATTTTTCATGTAGACTGCCTATTTCCTCTTCATTTGTTTGGTCTGGTGGGTTTTTACCTTTCTCCTTCATCTGTTGTGTGTTTCTCTGTCTTCTCATTTTGTTTAACTTACTGTGTTTGAGGTCTCCTTTTCACAGGCTGCAGGTTCATAGTTCCCATTGTTTTTGGTGTCTGCCCCCAGTGGATAAGGTTGTTTCAGTGGGTTGTGTAGGTTTCCTGGTGGAGGGGACTGGTGCCTTGTGTTCTGGTGGGTGAGGCTGGATCTTGTCTTTCTGGTGGTCAAGACTGTGTCCGGTGGTGTGTTTTGGGGTGTCTGTGGCATTATTTTGATTCTAGGCAGCCTCTCTGCTAATAGGTGGCATTGTGTTCCTGTCTTGCTAGTTGTTTGGCATAGGGTGTCCAGCACTGTAGTTTGCTGGTCACTGAGTGGAGCTGAGTCTTACCGTTGAGATAGAGATCTCTTGGAGAGATTATGCTATTTGATATTACGTGGAGCTGGGAGGTATCTGGTGGACCAATGTTCTGAACTCAGCTCTCCCACCGCAGAGGCACAGGCCTGACACCCGGTCAGAGCACGAAGACCCTGTCAGCCACACAGCTCAGAAGAAAAGGGGGAAAAAAGAAGAAAAAACTAAATAAAATAAAGTTATTAAAATAAAAAATTTTTTAAATTACTAAAAATTAAAAAGTAATAAAAAAGAGAAAGAAAGAAGAGAGCAACCAAACCAAGAAAGAAATCCACCAATGATAACAAGAGCTAAAAGCTATACTATAAAAAAAAAAAAAAGTACAGACAGAACCCTAGGACAAATGTTAATAGCAAAGCTATACAGAAAAACTCACACAAAGAAGCATACACATACACACTCAAAAAAAGAGAAAAAGGAAATATATATATATATATGTATAAAAAAAGGAAGAGAACCAAATCAATAAACAAATCTACCAATGATAATAAGCTCTAAATACTAAACTAAGATAAACATAAAACCTGAAACAAATTAGATGCAGAAAGCAAACCCCAAGTCTACAGTTGCTCCCAAATTCCACTGCCTCAATTTTGGGATGATTCGTTGTCTGTTCAGGTATTCCAGAGATGCAGGGTACATCAAGTTGATTGTGGAGATTTAATCCACTGCTCCTGAGGCTACTGGGAGAAATTTCCCTTTCTATTCTTTGTTCGCACAGCTCCTGGGGTTCAGCTTTGCATTTGACCCTGACTCTGCAGGTAGGTCACTTGAGGGCATCTGTTCTTCGCTCAGACAGGACGGGGTTAAAGTAGCACCTGATTAGGGGGTTCTGGCTCACTCAGGCCGGTGGGAGGGAGGGGTACAGAGTGCAGGGCGACCCTGCAGCTGCAGAAGCCAGTGTGACATTGCAACAGCCTGAGGCACTGTGTGTTTTCCCAGGGAAGTTGTCCCTGGATTATGGAACCCGGGCAGTGGCAGGCTGCACAGGTTCCCGGGAGGGGAGGTGTGGCTAGTGACCTGTGCTTGCACACAGGCTTCTTGGTGGCTTCAGTAGCAGCCTTAGCATTTCATGGCTGTCTCTGCTGTCCGTGCTGATAGTCGTAGCTTGTGCCTGTCTCTGGAGCTCGTTTAGGCAGTGCTCTGAATCCCCTCTGCTCATGCTCTCCGAAACAATGGTCTCTTGCCTCTTAGGTAGGTCCAGACTTTTTCCCGGACTCCCTCCCGGCTAGCTGTGACACACTAGCTCCCTTCAGGCTGTGTTCACGCAGCCAACCCCAGTCCTCTCCCTGGGATCTGACCTCTGAAGCCCGAGCCTCAGCTCCCAGCCCCCACCCACCCCAGCAGGTGAGCAGACAAGCCTCTTGGGCTGGTGAGTGCTGGTCAGCATCAATCCTCTATGCTGGGATCTCTATGTTTTGCTCTCTGCACCCCTATTGCTGTGCTCTCATCTGTGGCTCTGAAGCTTCCCCTCTGCACCAGCCCCCCACCATCTCCACCAGTGAAGGGCCTTCCTAGTGTGTGGAAATCTGTCCTCCTTCACAGCTCCCTCCCCAAGGTGCAGGTCCCAACCCTATTCTTTTGTCTCTGTTGTTTCTTTTTTATTTTGCCCTACCCAGGTGTGTGGGGAGTTTCTTGCCTTTTGTGAAGTCTGAGGTCTTCTGTCAGCGTTCAGTAGGTGTTCTCTAGGAGCTGTTCCACATGTAGATGTATTTCTGATGTATTTGCGGGGAGGAAGATGATCTCCACGTCTCACTCCTCCACCATCCTGAAGGTCTCCTCCCAGAAAAAAGATTTTTTAAATAAATAAAACTGTGCAGACACTGTCTTGATTACATACTCAAAAGACTGATTAAGGGAGATAGAACTCTAAAGTTAAATCACAGATTTTATGTTGTTAAAAAAAAATCAGCTTGGCAACACCAAACATCTTTCAGAATCTTCTGAGATTTTTAAACTTTCTCTTGAGAGGTCTAGGTTTTTAAAATTACTTTAAACATTCTGATTATTAATTAAAATGGGCATTTATATCAGTGATATCAGTTTTGGTATATATTTAGTGCTGACATACTCTTTCCATGAGAGAGTTTTTATTTCAAAAATATGGATTAAAAATCTTAAAACACTTCATTTATGTTTAACAAGAAATAACTTCCCAATGATTTGCTTCACAAAAAATAAAACAAAACAGTAAAGTATACAAAAAAAAAAAAAAGCAATAACAGTTCCACTGGGAAACAAAAATGACTTTCTTTTCTAAGTACTAAGACAATATCTATACGATATCAAATACACTAATGAGACAGATGTCATAATGAGGATAGAAGGTCTCTTTTTCTTCTTTCAAAATCCTGGTGAAGTCACCAGTGAAAAGAAGTCGCAAGGATAAAAGTGAGTAACTCATCTCTTTATCTCCTTTTCATTTTCTTTCAAAATATTTTTATTGTGTAATATTAGGCCTAAGTGGACTTAAGAGATTTATAAAGTATAATGATAAAACAAACACCATGACTCTGATTCCTGATTTCATGTGCACAGAGAAACACTGTTAATGGTATTTGTGGAATGCTTTTCTCTTTCCTTTTATTTATTTTATTTATTTATGACATTTTAGGATTGGGGACAGATAACTGGTTTTCTGCAATAAGAATCTTTTCTTCTTGAGTAACTGATCCAGCAAGTAATACCTCAAAGGGAGTGAGCTACATGTTGTGAGGTACAAGCAGATAGGATGGGGCAAGTGTTAGAAAAATAATTTGCCAGATTATTTCAAATTTCTTAGTGGCCCAAGGTTGAGATTACTAATTGCTATGGCACATTTCATCGTCTTTTCCTATTGGTATACCCTGCAAAGCATGCTCAGAATCAAATTTCTTCAGTTCATAAATATTAAAATTAATTATTTCCATATGCAAGGCACTGTTTTGTGTGGTCACTATATAAATAATATACTATAAGAAATGAGAGCGGCAAAGCCCCTGTCCTGACAGTGCTTACATTCAAGTAGGGAAAAGCAACTGAATAAAGTATTGAAGAGATAGACAATATTTAAAAGAAAATAATGGAATGACGTGTTTTTATATTGGTAGAGTTTATATAGTAAAATGTCAAACAAGACATTATATTAGTAATTTCCCCTTCTACCTCTTGCCCTGTTTTTCTTCAAACATAGTATGTTTTTCATATTTACTCATAAAGAAAAAATTAAATATACCTTTTAGATGAAATAGCACTTTCTCTTATAGACAAATTATACAATGTGTAAATAATCTCAGAATTCTGAGGAGTTTTGTTACAGGTAAACTGAGTTTGATTATCAGCAGTTCTTTTACACTGATTTTCAGAAAAGTTGGTAAGGTTGTCTAAATGGGATATTTTAAATGACTTGTAAAGACTGTCTAGAAGAAAATAAAGAGCCTTGTTTACTCATGGATGCTGATGAATCAATTTACCCCTGAGGCAATGATATTAATATGTCACCTCTATAGATCGTCCTAGGTGATTTGGCATATATAAAAAGCGGGATACCCTTTCCTTATTGATTAGACTAAGCTATGTTAAAATAAGCCTCTCTAATCAATTTTTTAATCCAGCAAAAAATAATGGAAAATATACTAAAACATTTTCTCTGTTTTAAAAAATATCAAGGGGAAAGTTAGTCCTCATCAACTGCTTTTCTTTAGCGTAGTTTCCATGCCTGGTGAACAATGGAATAGTTAGGCCATCTGCTGGTAAGTGGCAAGTAGGCAACGTTTTTCATCCAAACTCAACTAAAGCCACCTCGGTGGTATTTTAGGGACTTAAGGAGTTAATTAGCAGAGGTCTTATTTTGTTTTTCCCTTACCCACATTAATTGGTAATCTTTCACTTTAAATATTTTCAGTCACAGTAATTTAACATCGTAACTTTAAACCCTTCTAATTGAGGGGGAGCTACAACAGGAATATGTGACTCTAGTGCTTGCACCATTTATGTATTCAACTAATATTTATTGAAGGTCTGTTATGGAGAAGGCAGCATTTTAAACATACAGCAATATACGCAACAACTTCTTTACCCTCACAGAACAAATACTCTAGGTGGGCAGGTGTTGCATTAACTAGTAAAATAATTTAAAAATATTATTTTCTTAAAGAATCAGTAAACCAAGCTAGAGTGTTTCATAGTTTATAGTAGATATTGCAGTGTTCAATCTGGTTTCTAGAGAGAAAGACAAGGATTCTTGAATCTTTTTTCTGGAAAATACTAACTTATTCTGTCAGCTGATGTCAACCAAATTGAATAAATGGTGCTAAAATTCACTTCTGAGGATTCCTGGCCCTTGTAAATTTGACTGACTCTAATTTCAGTGATCTTCCCAAACTGTAGCAATCCATGGAAATGATATATCCCTGTAACTAGGGATTTTAAGCAGACTTTCCTTAAAGCAGTAGAGACTAACTCTCCTTTCAATGTGAAGGGCAGAACAAAACATTCCAGCATTGAGGATACATGCATTAGGTCATCCTGAATATAATTCATCGATGTTACTGCTAAAGCTTCTGCTAACACAACAGAACCTGTTCTCCACGTAAATTGAGGACTTCAATTTTCTGGGGACTTCAATTTGGCACCATTCCCAGGATCATACTCTCTCTCTCATACACAGACACACACACACACACACACACACACACACAACCAGCCTTATAGGTTCATTTCTAGTTCATAGGATCCTGCAGCAGGAACAAATTATCTAATTAATACCCAAATTGCCTGATTAATACTCAAATCATCCAGTTAATATCAATTCTAAAACCGTTTTATTTTGTTGCTGTCAGCATCTTTCTTCACGGGATTCTTTACAATCTAGCCCCTATTCCCATTTTTCTCTATAGATTTCATTCACAAACATTTCACGTTTCCTCCATATAAGTTCATAAATCTCTTCTATTCATTCATTTAAATGGCATTAAACTCACTGCAAATCTTTACTGTTTGATTGCAATGGGCTTGACTCTCTTTGGGCTTCTGTAGCCACCACAACATGCCCACTGAGAGGAGAGGAAGAAAGATATAGAGTCCCCCAGGAGAATTTGTCCCTCTAGTGATATTTACATATTTAAAGGAGAAATATTTTATAAGAGGAGCCAACTTCATATATGTCCTGGACTGCGCCTGGAATTAAAAAGTTAAACCTATGGGGTTTTTTTGTTTTTTAGTGAATGAGATACTGAGGCAGAAAAGATAACAGCCACCAGAGTTATCTTCCTAAAACAGAAATACAGGATTTCCAATGTCCCTGCGTTGCCTGTAAGAATGCAGGCAACCTTTGGCTGCAGTCTGCATGCATCAAGCCTGTCCTCCTAACTGGTCCCTGGCATGGGAATAGGTAGAGAAAGTCTTCAAAGCAAATATCTTGGACTCAAAAAGAAGCCTTTGAAAGAAAATCTTACTCCAAGGCAAGACCATCTGGCCACAGTGGTGGAGAGTGGGGAATGGTGGAGGCAAGGCCTCATGGGAAGAATGCAGCTGCATTTCAAAACAACTAGGGCAGAGTCTCTGGATGGTGATGCAAAAATGCATCCAGTTTTGTGGGGTATAGTGTGGAGGACCAGGAGTGCTTGCGTTGCTGGAACTAGTGACAATGCTGCTGCTCTGCGTTGCCAGTTGAAGAGTTGCCATGGTTAGAATGTGGCTTTTATTGACTTTGAGGGTACTGGTCAATCTGAACTATGAGAAGAGCAGCCAGATTGTTTGAGAGCAATTGCCTATATCTTACATATTTCCCAACACTTTACACTCTTCTTGACATACATACATTCTTCCATTAAATCACTGTATGATGTTGGGTAAAACATTTCACCTCTGTGAGCCTCATTTTTTCTGTTAGATAGAGATGATGACAATGCCTGTCTCAGAGTAGTTCTGAGAATAAGGTGAAGTAATGTATATGAATACATTCTGTGGTTCTTAAAGCATTACACAGATGTAAAGTATCAAAGGTTGGAAAGCTGTTTTGTACTACTAATTCACATATGTATCCATACATTAACATTTTAGTGACTAAAATAGAATACTAATTATTGTACTGATATTCTTCTATTCAACAAAATAAATAACATCATCAGGATATATATATATGCATACACACACACACACACACACACACACACACACACTGCACCCCCAGGACTCAAAGTTATTTTCAGTTTGAATTGAAAAAGAAATGTAGCTCATAAATATTTTAATGTGTTTTACCTTGCCCACTTGCACAAAAGTTGACTACCATTCATCTATAAAAATAGGTCTAAAGCTATTATTGGGATACAAGATAATTGCAAGTTAACCTACTTCTCCATTTCATCTTGCTAGATTACCCTCCCCTTATCTTACTACATCCTCATCTAGTACAGACCTCTAAATTTTATCTAGTCTGTGTTCTCTTACTCTTCTGTGCCTTTGAACATGTCATTCCCTACTTTGAATTTCTTGTCCACTTTTGTTTATCTCTTTAATAAAAAAAAATTCTTCTCCTTCAAGATGCAATTCATGTCACTTTCTCTGTGAAACTACCCCAGTTCTCAATCAGTAGTACAATGTCCCCTTCTTTGTAGCCCTTTATACCCGTAATAAATATTAAGTGTTATTTTATAAATGCTTATAAGTATTTAATATAAACCTTCTCATTTAAATAAGAGTCTTAAAGAGTAGGAATATTTTTATGTACATCCTTGTATCCCTGTACATAGCCTAGTGCTTAGCATTATTACTATTACTATTTCTACTATAGTAATTGTTAACTAAATATACATTAAAAAGAAATGTTCTAGGGACTTCCTTGGTGGTGCAGTGGTTAAGAATACGCCTGCCAATACAGGGGACACAGGTTTGAGCCCTGGTCCGGGAAGACCCCATATGCTGCAGAGCAGCTAAGCCCGTGCACCACAACTACTGAGCCTGCCCTCTAGAGCCCGCGAGCCACAGCTACTGAGTCCGCATGCCACAACTACTGAAGCCCGCATGCCTAGAGCTCATGCTTTGCAACAAGAGAAGCCACCACAGTGAGAAGCCCGCACACCGCAACGAAGAGTAGCCCCCACTCGCCGCAACTAGAGAAAGCTAGCGCATAGCAACAAAGACCGAACGCAGCCAAAAATAAGTAAATAAATTTAAATAAATAAATTTAAATTAATACATAAATAAAATAAAAAGAAGTGTTCTAATAACTCACGCAAATTTTGAATATGAGCCTCAATTTTATTTTTTCTCTCCTTTTTTTTCAGTTGTGGGAATAAAAAAACAAGAAAAGACCTTGAAGGAAGATTCATATGGCTGCCAGGTACATAGTCTTTCCAAAAGTACTCTTGTGAAGGCAGAGTACTTAGTCCTTCCCAGTATACAGAGAGGAATGACTGAGGCCAAAGGGACAGAGAGAGTGAAGAGTCCTCATCGTTGGGGGTGTTGACATTGACCTGTGGCTCTCAGCCGATCTAAATGGGATGGACAACAAGGTTAGTGAGGGTCCATGAAGCTCTGACATAGTGACTGTGTTTCCAAAGTGGAGTCCATTAAGAGACAAGGATAATTCAAGCGAGTGGCCAGCTAGTGGACAGTTTTGATAAGCAAACACTGTCCACAGCCCTAGAATGGAGCACAGAAGGCTAAGACAAAGTTTAGTTCTGCACATTGGATTAGACAAATTCTTGCAATGCAATGAGAGCAGAATATACTGATACCAGATTGTGCAAGCAGTGGAGAGATGCAATGAAGCAATATCCAAAATTGCAAAAGCGAAATCAGTATTTTAGAACAAAATAAAATATTTTAGTCAGAATTTGTAACACATTTGGATCTGGACTTGAAAAAATATTCTTATACATAGATTTCCCTTAGAAGCATTAGTGTCACAGAGAAAAAAAAAAGATGATGATCTAAGCTAAGAAAGTTTCTAAATATCCATGACTAGAATATTTTACCAAATCTGGGTGGAAAGATATGTGCAATTAGATTGTTCTTAACTTGGTATGCAAGTGAGTTACACTGAGTGCTAGTTGTACTATAAAAATAGGTAAGGAGTTTGGTAAAATTATATGTCATTTTCTCATAAAGTGTACAGTTTTTTTTAAAATGGCTTTCAAACCAAATAACCCAATTTGCATTTTATTAAAGAAGAAACACTCAATACAGAAGAGGTTGAAAAATTACAGCCTTAAATATGACCTTTATGATTACTCAGAAATTACCTTTGATTCTAAGAAATGTTTACACTGCAGTTAGTACATACAGGATACCAAACCTGTGGAATTTGCTGCATTTAATACACTTGGGCTGCAAAAGCATGGTGACTGCAGCACTAGTACTGGAACTTTTTACTTTAAGCAGGACTCAACTTAAAAACATATAATAGAGCATATTATCCCAAATGGTCCTAAATCGGGTTCTCTAGAGGCAGAGCCTGGGACAGGGACTCAGGCACAGGTAATTTACTGAACACATGCTCAGGAGGAAAAATACACTGAAGGATTGTATAGGACAGGGAGAGGGAAAGGGCCGAGCAAGGATATGTCTCATTATAGTCTAGACTTGGCCTGATCCACTGGGGAGAGCAGGAGTCCTGGAGGACATACTAAAGTTTGCTCAGCTGAATTGCTATGCCTTGAGGAGAAGGGGCTGGACATCTCTATCCATTGTGTTCCACATATTTCAGACACTGGTCCTATGGGAGGAGGGATGTGGTTGGAATCTCTCAAGCATACCCAGGCCAAGGACATTTCTCTGGAGATAGAAGCTCTCTGAAGCACATTCACAGCACCTGTGGGGTGAGTACTGTGAGGGCCCATTGAAAAGAATCTGGGCTAAGCACCCCAAGCAACTACTGCCAAAATCCAATGTATGTATACCGAATTTAAAATGTGAACATAAATTTGCTCTTAATGTATTCACTCAATAAATATACACATATAAATAAACACAAAGAATTTAGGTCCAAATATTCATATATTAATTAACTGCATACATTCTTTAAGCAGATGAAACTTTGCAAACCATCTTATTTCCATTTTTGTTGATGCAAGAAGTTCTAACTTAAATTATTGGAAAAAGTATTTTCCCAAGTTTAATGATTTGTGATTTTCTTTTTTTAGCTTTATTCCATTCTATTAGATATGTTTTTATTTTAAGGAGCGTCAAAATTCATATTCTGGAAGTAGGCAGGGTATAAATTATAAATAAGGTATCACAAGATAGAATGAGGCCAGCTGAAGCCTCATAACTTTTATTCTTTGATATCTGAAAACACTAGCTACCTACACTGGAAACTAAATATTCTAAACATCCTTCCACACTTTTCTGAGCCAATGTTTACTTATTTTTCAGACTTCATAGTTGGGTATATTCAGGTAACCCACATAGCTTTGCAAATGCAAAGTGAAATGCTACATGTAATGGTGAGACAGGTAAGATATATTTATTTTAGATTAGTTTCTGACTTCAGTTTAAGGAACAGTCTGGGAAAATAGCCACCTGTCACTGGAGACATATGATTCATATACTCATTTAAATGAACAAACAAACAAAAACAAAAACAACTATATATATATATATATATATATATATATATATATATATATATATATAAAATCTTTGTGTTTTCACTATAGTAACAGCTCTATAAGATATACAGAAGTTACAAAAATTATAAGGATATATTAACTACCCTGAAAAGAACTCACCATCCAGCAGTGTCATATACTTAACTAGTCACAATTATATAACATGAAAACTACAAGAGAGGACTTTTAACAAATGACACAAGTGCAAGAGGTTTGGGGAATAATATATTCTTCTGGGGAAATCCAGTGTTAAGAAGTTTTCATAGATGTCATCATTTGCACTAAAGCATTAAAGTATGAGTTAAGGAAGAAAAGGCATAATAAGTAGAATGAGTGAAAAGGGTGCAGTCATCAGAAGCTCTCTTTGGATAATTTCATATGTGAATGATAGGGATGACCCAAAAAGGTTGAAACATCAAGTTTCTGAAAGTACAAGGGCCAAAGCATTTTCTAACATATAAATACCAGAAACTAATAAACAGTTTTCTTTTCTCAAAGTGCTATCATCAAAATGAATTAGCTTTGACTATTTTCAGACCTTGAATTGCCTTTTACACAGTTTAAAATTCTAGAAGTTGTATATGATTGGCCTAGGTTGTGTCAGGTGCTCACCCTTTCACCAGAGGAAATATGCCAGTCCTTGATGAAAAGTTTTATTGAGACTACCTCCGATGGAGAATGGAAAGATGTCCAAAGAAAATTGGATGTGCTGTACCTAGAAAAAGATGTAATTGATAATTAGGATAGAAGACACAAACATCCAGTTCCCTGTTAAGTCGTTAGTGCAAATGCTCACTTGCCCTATATCATTCCCTTGTCACATAGCTTAGGAATGTGAACAAATGCTGAGATAGATAAGTTGAGTATTTCATCTTTATTGTCTATACTTCCTCACCCTGAAACATACTAATAGAAAATGTGTTAATTTCTACAGTAGGAGAGAGTCAGGAAAGAGTAAGAGCTACATAAGTGTCCCTCGACGATTGAGATCTAGAATGGTTCTCTTCCATTGGTTCCTTGATGTATTGCTAGCAGAAAGGAAAGGAAACACATGACCCAGGTTATGATAAACTGTATAGATACATGCCAAACATTGATTGCACTTTTTAATTTTCCTGTCGGATTAATTTTTCATCAATGGTCCAGGGAAATAAGTGATGATTGAACCACAATTTTGCCAAGTTCTTTGTTTCTCTCTTCTTCTTTCTACCTTGAAATAAACTTCTGCCACCAGAGGGTTTTACTGTCTCCTGATGCCTGGTACAATGTTTTATCATTTAGTGTGTTGGATTTGGAATGGTGCTATGGAAAGGACCTGTAATGCAGCACTATATTTTCACGTCTCTTGCTCTAATGCACATTCACAATCCTAGACCACAATGGCTAGATCACATTTCTGCTAGTATTCCCAGGGCTATGGACAATGAGTACTTAATATACATTTTAATAAATAATTGAAGTTATAGGCATGTTGCATATTACTAGAGTTTGCTTCAGTATTCTTCCTTTGTCAAACACAATGTCAAATGAAAAGACAAACTATTAAAAAGCAGTTCTAACTGCATAGGATAGAAGATGATGGGAGAACTTAAGTATGTGATAAATTTAAGTGTAGCAATCACCTATTTTTTAAAAAACTGAGATGGCTCCAATATTAATAACAGGATAATTTTTTAGAATTTATTTACTTATTTATTTAATTTTGGCTGTGTTGGGTCTTCCTTGCTGCGTGCGGGCTTTCTCTACCTGTGGCAAGCAGGGGCTACTCTTCATTGCAGTGCATGAGCTTCTCATTGCGGTGGCTTCTCTTGTTGCAGAGCACGGGCTCTAGGCACGCGGGCTTCAGTAGTTGTGGCATGCGGGCTCTGTAGTTGTGGAGCATGGGCTTAGTTGCTCCATAGCATGTGGAATCTTCCTATACCAGGGATCGAACCCGTGTCTCCTGCACTGGCAGGCAGATTCTTAACCACTGCACCACCAGGGAAGTCTTAACAAGATAAATTTTAAGAGAAACTGTTAAATACCCAAACAGGTTGTAACTATCAGATTTTCTTGTTATGTTAAGGCAAGTTGGTTCATGAGGTCTTAGAGGCAAGAATAGAAAACAGAGGATCAATGATGAGTATTATTAATTTATTCATAGTTGCAAATAAAAGGGCATTGCAATCTTTACACAGTGGGTATTCTCTATATTCGAGGATCCAGTCATTTCAGATATTTATATCTCTCATCTGTTAGTTTCCCTAAAATATGCATTATACCACCCACGATATTGCTTTAGAATATCCCAAAGAGAGAGAGTAAGGCTATAGGTATTCCCATCATTTATTTTAAAGAAATCTTTCAAAAAGGAGGAGATGATCCAAGTAGTATGCAACATTACTTGTTAACAAGGTGGGAATCAATTGACTTGAACTTCATATTCTGAGTCATTTTTTCTCTATTTTCATAACAATATAAATATTTATTTTAAAAATTATTAGTTTAGCTGTTATTGAATATGTATTGAATTCTAATGATTCTAGACATTGGAGGGATCATGGTGGTGAAGAAAACATAGTCACTGCCTTCAAGATGCTCAAAATATAGAAAGTTAAATTCACAAACACTCTAATATAAGGCAATGGACTACATAGAGACAAAATATGGAAATTAATAGGCCACACGGTTCCAAAAAGATTAGTGTTGGAGTACAGCTCATTTTAAAATTTCACGTCAGGTCCACCATATACTCAATGGTAAAGAGGCTTTTAGTGGACACCTGTGGGTATGAACTGCCTGACATCCTTTTCTGCTATTTATGGTGACAGCACTATGGTTTTCCATTTGGATCCTACCTTACTCCACTCTCAGTCCATGTGCTTCTTATAGGGCTGGGTCATGCATTACTGAATGATTGGTGCAAGGAGAGTCATGCTACAAACCAGAGACAAGGAGATACAATTCCACATATCGTGTGTGGAAATACTGGGAAGAAAAAAAATCTTTCTTCTCACCGAAAGTACAAGCTGTATGATGACAGAAATCTGGAACTTCTGGGAGTCGCGAGTTAGAGCCTTGGAATATTTGCCACAAAGAAAGGAGCAGAATTGAAAGATAGAGAGCAGGTCCTAATTATATCATTTGAGCTGCTGTTTTTATTTATTTATTTTTTAACCTCTTTATTGGAGTATAATTGCTTTACAATGGTGTGTTACTTTCTGCTGTATAACACAGTGAATCAATTATACATATACACATGTTCCCATATCTCTTCCCTCTTGCGTCTCCCTCCCTCCCACCCTCCCTATCTCACCCCTCTAGGTGGTCACAAACCACCTAGCTGATCTCCCTGTGTTATGCGGCTGCTTCCCACTAGCTATCTATTTTACGTTTGGTAGTGTATACATGTCCATGCCACTCTCTCACTTCGTCCCAGCTTACCCTTCCCCCTCCCCATATCCTCAAGCCCATTCTCTAGTAGGTCTGTGTCTTTATTCCCGTCTTGCCTCTAGGCTCTTCATGACTTTTTTTTCTTTCTTTCTTAGATTCCATATATGTGTGTTAGCATACGGTATTTGTTTTTCTCTTTCTGACTTACTTCACTCTGTATGACAGACTCTAGGTCCACCCACCTCACTACACATAACTCAATTTCGTTTCTTTTTATGGCTGAGTAATATTCCATTGTATATATGTGCCACATCTTCTTTATCCATTCATCTGTTGATGGACACTTAGGTTGCTTCCATGTCCTGGCTATTGTAAATAGAGCTGCAGTGAACATTTTGGTACATGACTCTTTTTGAATTATGGTTTTCTCAGGGTATATGCCCAGTAGTGGGATTGCTGGGTCATATGGTAGTTCTGGTTTTAGTCATTCTTATCTCTCCCAATTAAGTACTCTAAGTATATCCCATTTTGCTTCAGCCATTTTGACTTGGGTTTCTGCCACTTGCACCCAAAAGATTTCTGGCAAAGACAGGTCTTTTGAGTGGGTTTAAGGGGTAGTTTGAGACAGAGAGGAAGAGGTATCTTTCAAGGCATAGAGAAAGAAAAGAGTGAAGTGAAGTTACTTACTCTACCCTCAGCCCCTAAACAACACAGAATTTGAGTTCTAGAGACAATACTTTGACCAAAATATTTGGTGACATTCATGATACTCTTCCCTAGTCTCTTGGTGCAGAGTGCTGCCCACGTAGCAGCATTCAGTGTTCATGAGCACAGGAGTATGTGGACTACACCACGATTGAGTAATTACAGCTTCAATCTAGATACCACTTCTAATGCCACTCCTGATGTTTAGGTACTGTGGGCCAACCTCTTGAATTTTCACTCCCTAACTTTGCAAATTCGTAATACTGAAAACAGTGGGAACAATCAAAGGCACAATAGTGCAGGGAAGTCATGCCTTCTGCCTGCTCTTCAACAATTCTTTCATTGGTGTCCTTTTTCAGAAAATTTTTCTATTGATACTTTCATATGGTTCTAAAATTCATATGAGTAAAATTCACGCTATGCTTATGAAGACAATTTTTAAAATAGAGCTTAAGAGTAATGATTAAATTTTCTCAGTGTGATTACTAAGAAAAATGTGTCATTATAAATTTCAATTAAGCCCTGTATTCTGCTGTATTCTGCCCTGAAGTCAAATGCAAACTTCCTATTGAAATCATTTACTAATCCACATATACTAAAATTATTAGAATTATTACACGTTTTACTACTTTTAATATATGGTTTTCTTCCTAGTTATATTTCATATTTTGCCTAGAATATTTTAACTTTAACTTTTATAAACTCTGATATAAACATTTGAAAATTTTGTTTTAAATTTATATTATATATAACAAAATTTCTTGACACTCAGAAACAGAAATTACTTTGTCAAAATATCACTTCTGAAGTAAAAGTATTTTGAATTGTCTTATTGTAATGTAATTTATTTTGACAGTTATTTATTGAATGCCTACTATAGACCATCATTGATCTAGATTCTGGGCATACAGCAGAGGACTAGTCCCATGGGACCTCTGTCCTCTTATACAGGAGACAGAATAAATAAACAATCAGATAAATACACAAGATAACTTCATTACTGTTAGGAAATTAAAACAGGGTGCTCTGATAGAAAATCAAGTGAAGGTGCATTTCTGAGGAGGTGACATTTGATCTGAGACCTAAATCTGTGCTATGCTATGGTATGGGGTGAATTGTATCCCCAAAATTCATATGTTGAAGTCCTAACCTCATTACCTCAGAATGTGACTCTATTTGGAGATAAGGTCTTTAAAGAGGTAATTAGGGTTAAATGAAATCATTAGGGAGGCCTAATCCAATATGGCTGGTGTCCTTATAAGAAGAGGAGATGAGGACACAGACATGCACAGAGAAAAGACCATGTGAGGACACAGCAAGAAAG
This sequence comes from Mesoplodon mirus, assembly GCF_964341445.2. Lineage (NCBI taxonomy): Eukaryota > Metazoa > Chordata > Mammalia > Artiodactyla > Ziphiidae > Mesoplodon > Mesoplodon mirus. The sequence continues at coordinate 158,966,418 of NC_138977.1, forward strand.
CAGCCATCTACAAGTCAAGCAGAGAGACTTCCAAAGAAACAACCATGCAGACACCTTGATCTCAGACATCTAGCCTCCAGAACTGTGAAAAAATAGATTTCTATTGGTTAAACCAGCCAGTCTGTGGTATTTTATTATAGCAGCTCTAGCAAATTAACACATTCTACTATGAAGGCATTGAATATCTTGGGAGTAGGAAAATCTCCCATTACAACCCACAATCCTAAATATCTGCCTACCCTCAATTTCCAATTGTAATCAAGTACAAGAAGAGTAGAAAATACACAGTTATTCACAAACTTTCCTTGGATCCAGTGCCCTCAAGTTCCAAATCTTGTACTGGAGCTTGTAGTAAGTAAGAAGGGGACAAAAGTCGACTTGTATCTCTTTTCAGTGTCATACCCACACTTTGGGGGAGATACTAATGAGTGAAGAGGTAAATAAAAATAAGAAAGCATGTAGTAAAAGAAAACACAAAGGTCAAAATATATTTCCTAAATATTTGAAAAATTTATAAACATATCAAACTACAATGTAACATTAATTATTGATACTAAATTTTATCTTTATGTCATGTTTGAAGTATTAAGTCAACAGAGGTGTTAAGGTAAATGTTGTTGATATGGGAAGAATTAAGAAATATATCTTCAATGAGAAAGAAAGAAACCTTCCCTTTTTGCATTCCTGACACATGTATAGAGCTGTGCCTGAGAACACAAGATACACTTTGTTTTTCTTCTAATACAGTCATGTATGTATTTGTTTTAATTAGTTAGAACTTTTGGATTGCAAGTGACAGAATACTATATTGATTTAATTTAAGCAAATCTGTTGATGAGTTATTGACTGAAATAATCACGAAGAACAGAGAGGGAAGTGACCTTCCAAAATTAGAACCAGAGACTCAACTGCCATATAGCCTCTGTCCACCCCACACCCCATATCTGAATGTGGGCTACTACTGAGGACCAACTTTTTCATATGGCAAGGAACTTGACCATAGAAAGCATTTGTCCTTATCCATATGTCTCCATAAGCAAAGAGAAAGAGGCTCTTCACCACCAGTTCTCATTATAAATGATGTAAGGAATGACTCATATTAGATTGGCTTGGTCTTGTACCCATTCTTGAATCAGTCATAGACGGATGAGATACTATTGCCTTAGTCTTTTTTTTTTTGTGGTACGCGGGCCTCTCACTGTTGTGACCTCTCCTGTTGCAGAGCACAGGCTCCGGACGCGCAGGCTCAGCTGCCATGGCTCACGGGTCCAGCCGCTCCATGGCATGTGGGATCTTCTTGGACCGGGGCACGAACCCGTGTCCCCTGCATTGGCAGGCAGACTCTCAACCGCTGCACGACCAGGGAAGCCCTATTGCCTTAGTCTTAATCATAGCTTTGTCTTTGCAGTCAGGAGGAAAAATCTGTTATCAGAGGGAGAACTGGGAAGGGGAGGAGCAGACAAAACTATTAACTCCAGAGGGATTCCCTGGTGGTGCAGTTGTTGAGAGTCCGCCTGCCAATGCAGGGGACACGGGTTCGTGCCCCGGTCCGGGAAGATCCCACATGCTGCGGAGCGGCTGGGCCCGTGAGCCATGGCCGCTAAGCCTGCACGTCCGGAGCCTTTGCTCCGCAACGGGAGAGGCCACAACAGTTAAGAGGCCCGCCTACCGCAAAAAAAAAAAAAAAAAAAAAAAAAAAATTAACTCCACAATTTCAGCAGATGTAAACTAGACATGGACCATTCACTGCAGTCTTCAGCATACTTAAGACCCTCGTAAAGACCCAAAAGGCCAAGATTCTTATACAAAGTGGTCTGTTAATAATTGTTCTACAATAAATTTGTTGGTGTATCTTGAAAAATAAATAGATTATTTAATGAATAAAATAAAATCAGAGTTAAAGTTGAGTAAAACAGTTTTAACACAGAGTGATGCTGAGTTGAAGTTTAGAAACTCAAATTCTCCAATTTAACTATTTGAATGAAAAACCTTTTGAAGAGTTTTATTATTATGTGGATTAAAAGAAAAAAAGAAGCATGATCTATATTTTTAGACCTGTAAATTTGGAAATTTTGGCAGAAAGCCAAAAATTAAAATAAAATCTGACTGAATACATAAAAAACTGCCTTTTTATTTCTTCTTGTACACTACTTTGCAGATTATTACTTGAAGAGCCTTATTCCTTTAAATGATAACACAGGAAAAAGAAACATGACCAGCATTAAAAATTTGCAAAATACCTCTGAATTTTCCCCCCACACATATCATCATGTTTTAAGCTTATAATCTCTCTGATAATTCTTTAACCTTAAATATCTATAAGGTGAGTGATATATAGGTTGCTAGAACAGTAAGTATTAAATGAATCTAAAGGTCTCATCTTGTTATTCCCTAAGGTTTTCCAAACAAAGTCATGTGCTAAAATAACTATTGATTATGCAAACAACTATCTGTCATGGCTCATGATATAGAAAATTCAGGAAAAAATGCAGAAAATACAATATTTAACCTGAATGTGATGATAATGTAGATGGCAAAGCATGGTAGATCTGAAATAGAATCACTTCACTAAAAGAGAACCTAAAGATGATATTTTAATCAAAATTCTCTTATTTTACAAGTGAAGGAACTGCAAATTTCTGTAAATGAAGACGCATAACATATAAGAAACCAAATGTAGTCATGTAAAAGTATAATTATCTCAGAGTCATTTAGGAAGCTAAATTTAGTGAAAGATTAGAAATTAAAATTTCAAAATCCCAAATAAATGTTGAGGCCACTTACCTCACACCCACATTGATGCTGGGAGATTTTGAGCTATGTTTTGCTTGCAGACAAAACACAAAGCTTTCTTTATGAAAAGTATAATATTCTTGAAGTACATAAGCATTTGTAAGGGCAAGCAAAGAGCAAATCTAATGCACATAACTTAAGTAGTGAGGAAACTCAACATAAGTGAAAGATCATCGTGCAAACAAGTTAGTTGCAAGAGGTTCACATGTTTATTACAAATTCCCAAAATGCCAAATCCCTACTTATCTAGATAAGAAAACGAAGAACAAGGAAAAAGGAGAGAAATCATTAGTGTTAGGGACATTATGATCAGTATTAATAATCACATTTCACCTGAATAAATCCTCTTAACATGGTTTTCTTTTCTCTTTTTCACAAGTACTTCATACTCAAATTATTTGTTTCAATTTAACCCAAATGTATTTCTATGTGCTGAAATATTTTTAAAAAGGAAAAAGATATTATTGGAAAACAGGAAGGGCCAAATAACTTGTAAATATAACCTTCACTTGTCTTGATATAGCATTTGGCTCTGAAAGAATCAGTTTTTACTTTAAAATATCCTAGTGATGAATTCTTGAGTTTCTGCATATCTCTTGAATCCCTATTCTAGACTGCATTTCTTTTACTAACTTTCAGCCAAATATAGTAGCGCACTGACTGTCAATAGCTATCAATCAGACAAGTCACACACCCAGCTGACCTTTGACAAGGCACAAATCTGTGAGGCACTTCATGCTTGACCCTCTTACAGTCTGATGACTCACAAGGCACTGAGGAAATATTTTTCTAGATTACATAGATGCTTTCACTAAAGTCATTCATATTCTGTACACTCCAATCTTGCCTGAAATTTAGAGAGCCTTCACATAAATACAGTGGACCCAACAGTCATTTAAAAATATATGTATTTTAATAATAAAAGCTGAAATGTATTTCACCCTGACAACGTGACAGGCATTGTTCTAAGTGTTTAACATGCTTAACTCATTCACCAGGCAGCATGGTATGGTAATCAAGAGCCTGACTTCTGAAGCCAGAATGCTTGAGTTCAAATCACAAGTCTGCCACTTGCTACAAATGTGGCCTTGGATAAGTTACCTCGTTTATTAAATGGGATTAATAATAGTAATATTTACTCTATAGGGTTGTCATGGAGATTAAATGAGTTAATACTTGTAAATTTGACTACTCCTTGGGCTCTAGTAAATACTATATAAGCATATTAAATAGAATTTCAATTTTAAGTAAGTTTAAGTTCTGGCATTTTACCCATCTTATAGATAAGGAAACTGAGATAAATATGTCAAATATCTTGATCAAGCGTACATAGCTGGTAAGTGGTAAAGCCAACTTCTCTAAATGTGGTGTCCTATTTCGTGTGTGTGTGTGTGCACACACGTGCACACACACATATGTGTGGTCTCAAAAGTGAGTGGAATAAAATAAATAATATTTTTAAATGGCTGAGAATTTTCTAAATATTTTAAAAAATATCAAATTAGACTTCTAGTTAACTAGATGTCCACTAGACAGAAAGTTAAGCACACACAAAAAAATCAACAAATATAGTTAAATTACTGAAAATCAAAGCTAGAGGAAATACTATTAAAAGAATATGAAGAAAAATGACACACATATATATATGAGAACAATAATAACAATAACCACTGACCTCTCATCAGAGACAATTCAAATGAGATAAAAATAAGAAGATATATACATATATATATAAACTGTTAAAAGAAAAATGTCAATAAATAATTTTATATTCAGTGAAAATATCCTTCAAATAAGAAGACAAAATATATACATTTTCAGATAAAAAAGCTGAAAGAATGAATGCCAGAAGATTTGCCCTTCAAGAAATGTTAAAGGATGCTCTTCACACTAAACAAAAATGATACCATATGAAAACCAAAAGGAATAAAACAGAAATTTACCAAAGGAAAAATTAGCACTAAAAATGGAAATCTGTAAATTAATGTAAAGTTTTTCTCTTTTATTTTGTAATTTAAAATATGTAACTGACTATTTAAAGTAATATAATAATAATGCAATACTTTCATCAAAAGAAGATAAGAAGGAGAAAAATGGAAGAAAAAATAAAAATAAGCAGAAAAATGTCATGAAGTGGCAGGTATAGAATCAATCATATCAAACTGAAAGAACTGATCATTCCAAATTATAGAGAGAGATTGCCCCACTTTTATAAAAAAGGAAGTCAAAATAATTTGCTATTTAGAAGACATAATTTACCTTTAAATTATGACAAGTGATATACCGTGCAAACACTAATCTTAAAAAAAAGCTGAAATGATTGTATTAATGTCAAATGAACTACATACTATAAGACAGTGTCTTACAGAATCATACAAAGGTAAGAGAACTTTCATAATGATAAAAAGGTCACCTAATCAAGAAGACATAACTTCCAAAATGTATATGCAATTTTTATATGGCCAATAACCAACTGAAAATGAGCCCAGGTGGATCTGGTGCACTTGGTGGATTTATGTCACAGTTGAGAAATCCTGAATTAATGAAACCTCAATCTTTCATAATGAGCAACAAAGAAATCTGCCCAATCTTTTTCCAAAAGGGAGATGTTATTTTTATTATACTGAAAAGACAACAAACCCTGCCCTCTGCTCTATCTATAGGAATATCCTTGAAAATATAGGCACAGATGTCCAGAAATGTGAGAGACAAACCCATGCAGAGAATATCTCCCAACAATAAGTATAAATGTAGAAACAGGTATGAATGCACTGACAATGCTGTCTCTCATATTTCACTGTATGTAAATACATAAATAGCCTACGTGACATTTTCATTATGAAATATGACAGGGTCATTTCCAAAATACTAGTTTTGCATCTTCATAAGTTACCATGAGGAACTTTTATTGTAACAAGAAAATATAAAATATCTATAGCGACACCATTTTATATTTTCCTGGGCTTTCTGACTACTTGGGGAATAGCTGAGAAAACAGATCCCATTTAAAATAAATACTCCATGAGAACTCATTGAGCACAAAAAAAGAACCTTATTGCAGGTCCCCATGTAGATCTACTGGGATCACAGTAATGTAGAGATCCAAGTAAACTGCAATGGAGAATTGAGTTGATTTTCTCCAAGTTTTAGAAGGGAAAAATAGAGGTGTTGAAATAATGGGTGTTTTGGTAAATGATTCATATTCATTAATTTAACAAACATTTATTAATTTGTGACAGACATGAATATAGGTGCTAGATACAGAATTGAGTTAGACAGCCCTTGTTTTCATGAATCAAGTATTTTAGAAGAGATAGACAATATACAAATAAACTAATAACTTAGTTTGCTATAGTGTAATCCTTGAGGATGACAGAGGGTACTTGGATAACAGTTTTGGTGCTGATCTTGGTGCTTATCATGTACCACACCAGGGGTGCAGGAGGAGCACGGAGCAGACATAGGAGAGCTGCATACCACACCCCCTTCCATTCACATGCTCTGCAGGGAGCAGACCACCAGCTGATCACTTTCCACCAGCGCTCTAGTTCTTGGCCTTTAGGGGCCACTTCTTCTTTTGAGGCTCTGGTGGAGGTGGGTGTCCTCCTCTGTAAGAACTTGTACATGGTGTGAAGACTAAATGCCCAATTGGTAAGGTTTGATATGGAATCACAGCTACAATGATATATATTTTTGTCAGCACTTGGTTGGTTTTAAATAAGGTACAGACTATTTTATTCTCTATGCCATATAAAATGTATAAAAATGTATAAAAATGAATAAGTGACCAGGTGGCTTTTTTTTTTTAATTATAATGATCATAGATGGAGAGACTTGAAATCTGAGAGAACTGCTACTGTGAGAAGATATGGGAAAACCTTACTGGTGAAAGTAACGGCACTCTGTACATCTGGACCTGGAATAACCTTAGAGTATTCAAGGAACAGCAAGAAGGCTGGCAAGGAGTGGAAAAGAATAATAGAAAATAATGCCAGAGCATGGGGAGGTGGTAGGCTATGGTAAAGACCTCAGTTTATGGAAATAAATTCTTTTCTATCTGCCCAGAGAACCTTTTTCCTTTCTTCTAATTACAGAACCCCTTTCCTATGGAGCTGACTTGTCTCCCCAGATTAAAGGTACAGGCATAAGACCCAGACCTGCACAAACAAGATTTAATCCCCTAGTCATTGCTTGAGGGTAGATGCATTATATAAACCAGGCCAATCAGAGGCAATCTTGGGATTTCTCTTACGGAGTTTTTTGAGAAATTACTTCTTTTATTCCATCTGGAGAATACAACAATCAGAGACATGTACACCTATGACATGAAAAGAGAGGCTGGGCCCTGATGATAATCAAGACGTAGAATCCAGCCATGTTGTATATCAGAGTCACGGAGAGTTGCATACACCTACAAGTGCCACATATTAATTAAGTTGGTCTGATTTGAGTTTAGAAACTTACAGCTGAAAAAGTCTTGGCTAATATGCCCAGAAACACCCAGTCCCAACATCTTGTTTACTCTTGCCTTGCTGTTTCTTAAGCAGAATCATCAGGGAAGTCCTCAGAAAGTTCCCATTGGCCACAGTTGTTACTCATCCAACATATAGTTCCAACATTGGAAGAGCAGCCTTTAATGCTTATGATCCTAAGCTGTTGGTTCTATAGCCTCCATAGAGTGCAGAGAGGAGTCTTCCTCTTCAGTGTAATGCATATCCATGTGAAATATATGCCAAAGTTGGCCCAGGCTTCTAAAATTGCAGTTCTCGGGAGACACATCTCTTTCAATTCATTTACATAGGACTTTTAAAGGATAAATCTGCTGCAATGATGGCTTTGGTAAAGCACATTCTGGTATCATCTGTCTCACTTCTGACTCTTAGTTGAGCTGTCAATCCATTATTCTTGCCTCATACAACTCTTATGGTAAATTGTACATCAGAATTCTTATTTCCTTTTTTTTTTTTTTACCATATAACATTATTATAATTATCCCAGTCAGTATCCTGATAAATGCTGATAGCTTAAATTATCACCAGTATGATATGGTCTTCTAAATTTATATCTCCACTCCAGTCTTCAGTGCTAACATATGGGGCCAGATATCCAGCAACTCACTCAACATTTTTACCTAGATACCTTAAATTTAGTTCGGTACTCAACATGCACATAATCATAACATGCACCATGTCATAATCTCCTTCCCTTGACATATGTCTCATTGATTTTATCTTTTAAATAACATTACTGTCCTAATCTTTGTAACCATCAACCTAGTCCTATTACAAATACCTTTTATCTGGATTTCTGTAGTATCACCATAACTGCCCTGCGTGAAATTACTCTGTCCCCTTCCAATTACTACTCCATGTTGCAATAAAACATAATTTAAAATTCAGTCTAATCATTCTGACTCCATGCTAAAAATCTACTGATAAATAGAGGCTCATAAGTTTTCACATAAATATAAAAATCCTAAGCATGTTCCCTGAGGCCCTGCATAGTCCATCTCTTGCCTTCCAGTCCATCCACATCTCAAATCGCTCTTCCCCCCATTAATTCCTTTGCACACATTCTTTCTACTGCCTATAATACAAAAACCTGCTTCAGTTTTGCAGCTGTAAATTATATCTAGTTGCTGTCCTTATTTCTTCTTCCTCTTCCAATATCTGTGCCCATCCCTTTCTAATACAAGCATTCATACTCAGAACTAAGTGAATATTTTTCTTACTGTTTTTATTTTTCAGAGTGAGATATGATAAGGAATGTGTTTCATAGATAGAGAAGGGAAGAATTTGAATTGAGGTTTGATACATTGTCTTGATGATAGATAATTTTTCCTAGTGACAGGAGGATCTCAAAAATTACACTGGCCTATAATATGTTTACTGGGATGAGTAAGATATGGCACACAGGGACCCCCCTCAAAAAAAGTGTGTGAATAAGAGGTAAAAATCTTGACAATTACTGCTGTACACCACTAAATCTGTCCTGGGATAGAGTTTTATTATAGTATCTTTAGAACTTCCTGGATCTGAGCCTATAAATTGTATCAGGAATCTTTCGAATTCCTTTACTAGATAGGTTAATATTTTTAAAAAATCTCTTCTAATACATAAGATACTTTAAGGGGAAATCTAATTGAACATAAGGAAAAGTTGTCCTCAGGATTTACTGAGTGATACTAAGAAGCCTCTGGCTACTGCTATTAAAAAAACATGATTTTCCTGGAGTAACCTGGGAAAGAAGATGTCAGAATTTTATTATAGACATGGAAAGGGATTATCATAGTATCCTTTCTTTATTCCTTCAAAAGTAGCCTAATGTCTCTACATCTCTTTTGCACAGCTCACTTTTTCTACAGCTACTAGTTTAAACCTTAACTAGCCTCTGTCCACATAATTCTATTACATGAAAAAGTGAGATTTAATATTTTAAATTCCATAGTCATTAGATTAGAAAAATTATCAACAGGAAATCTGGTCCCTCCATCCATCTGTGGAGAAAATCTCAGTTAATGTTGCTATGCACAGTGAAATTCCAGAGGCAGACCACTAAAATTAACACAGGAATGATAACTCAAATCGATATTTTAGTTTCACTCAAACACTTCACAGATTAAAGCATAATTAATTTCATTTGATGTGCTAAGGAGAATCCATCTCAGTAATGATGTTTTATATAATACTATCCTTACACACTTGTTCCTAAACAAAGCAACTTGGAAAATAGGCAGAAAACATCCTAATTTCCTGTTTGTCTCAAACGTGGATTATTTTCTCTATATATAGATATAATTAGGAAATTTAGAAGACACGATGTGTGGGAAAATCTTCAAGAACAGAATAAGAATTCAAAATGCTTATGAACTATATATGAGAAAGAAAGAGAGAAAGAGAAAAGAAAGAAGGAAAGAAAGAAAGGGGAGGGAGGTAGGGAGAGAGAGAAGAAGGAGAGAGGAAGGGCGGAAAGAAGAGAGAAAAGAAAGAAAAGAGAGAGAGGAAGGGAGGGAGGGAGGCAGGGAAGAAAGAAAAAGAGAAAGATGTTTCCAGTTCACACCTCTGATCTCTGTGATAATGATCCATGTACGATCCCTGGTAATAGAAATTCTTTAACATCACATGTGTTACACACGTGACCTAACATGTTAGATCAGTTCTTGGTCACTGGTAAAGGAAGAGAAAAAATAAAATAAGAGAACACATATAAATTCTATTAGTGAGAAAATAAAGCTGAAATATTCTACACTATTTTTCTCAGCCATTAAACATTAAAAAAAATTCTCTGATTCTAAAAGTAATAAAAATTTATCTTTACACACTGATGATGTTTAAACATTAAAAATCATTTTAAACATTAAAGAACACTTAAACATTAAAAATGCTGAAATTAAAAAAAAAATCCTTCTTAGTAGCTAGCTAGCTAGAAGGAGAAACGGTAACCACTGATTTTTCTCCAAACATCCACCTATCATTCCCCACTCCTGGACCTAGAAGTCGTTTTTATAGCCTTGAAAAAAATGTCAGAACCATCTCTGTTGGATTTAAAGGCTGGCTCTTGTGAAGGGGATTAGGAGAGCTGTGGGAAAAAGCAGGGCTGGAATGTGCTTCAAAAGCTGCAACTGTTACAGATGAGTCATGGCCGTGGCTCCTCAAGCTGGGCAAGGCAAGTTTTGTGCAGGCAGAGCTCAGCCTTGAAGGGTTTACAAAATAAAAATCAATAAAATAAATCCGTTTCTGTAGACTAGACTCTATTTCAGGTTTAAAAAAAGAAAGAAAAAAATGCTTTAATGTCTTTGTGTCAGCTTTGTTGAGAAAAAATAGAAAAATGTGTATTTTAATTGATTGTGGGTGATTTGCCTATGAAAAAAGGTAATAATTATTTTCATGGCAAACACATTTATCGAGCTTTCTCTAAACAGCAAGACCTCAATTAGCAGCAGCCGCTAATGAAACAGCAGAAACCTTGATAAAAGTCAAGGTAGAACTTCCTTTACCTACAATATTTTTGCTTGGAATGAAATGGGACAGTTAATGTTGTGCTTTGAGCAGAATCTCTGTAGTAATTGGCCATTTGCTCCCCGCCTCTCCAACACATTCCAGGATTCCTTCCGGGAAAAGTAAGCAAAGGAATTAGTATCCCTACCAAGGCAGCTGTGATTCTCCCGCCATCACCCTTTGCCCCCTCTGTCCCTCAACTCCCTGACAGCCCTCCGGTCACGTGTATTATGGGGATTGAAGAACAAAATGAAAATCACGGATTTGCCTCTGAGACTTATGATCTTCTAGTGCCATCTATCGCTGCTCTTATTTCTGATTTTCATAGCCAATTTTTTTAAAAGTCTAAGCAATTCAGGATGTTTTATCTTAAATGATTCATTAAAATATTGAAGGTTCATTCTCATTTCATACGCAGTGACTTTCAGCAATGCTTTTCTCCTAAATAAAATGAAGGAAATAAGACCCATTTACAATCTTGGTTTGTAGTGGAACTCAAACAACGTGATCCCAGTTCTGTTTCTGAAAAGCCCTCCCTTTAGATCTGAGTTATCAAGGTGAATACCTCAATTCTTTAGTCTGAAAGAATCAATCAGTATTTAATGATTTCATCAATATTGGCTCTACCCAGATATCTAAGAACACTGGTGAGGGAAAAATACCGAAATTGTAGTTTCTTACTTTTCAATTAAAAATGGAATTTTTAATCTAGAATTGCCTAAAATTTTGCAGCAGATAAATCCCTCTCTTCCCTCTTGCCTGTATAGGTTCCTGCTAGCACTAGTATTTTGTTTACATGAGCAAAAAGAAAAGTAGAAATGAACAAAAATCTGATACTCTTGACTGTTGTATATGATAATTCTGTTGGGCAGAATTAGTGTGACAATGTTTTCTATGCTGAATTGAAAGATAATTTTACTTGCATAGAAAGAGACACTACTGGTTTAACAATCTAAATTCTAGGTTCCAAGAACACAAGGTGGAAATTACATTTGTTTTCTGTCTTGACCTGCTGATTAAACATTAAAATAAAGTGAGCCTCCCACGTGGAATGCATGTGTTCAAAAGATATCTGGCTGAAGTTGTAGTTCCTCACTCCTACCTGGCAATATTTTTGACAGCACATTCTGATCATGTCAAAACTGGCTGTGATTCTTGACTGTTGATCAACTCCAAAGGCTATTCTAAAAGTGACAAGAGAAGTAAAATGTTATCTTATTTTTAAAAATATTATTCTCTCGGCCAATATTTTTCTTTGTTTGCGGTTTTTTTTTTTTCATTTTTCTTTAAGTGCCAGTGGAGGAATGTGTGCTCAGGTTTATCATAGACAAAAACAATTCAGTTAAATAGGTGAACAAATCAGTGGTCAAAAATAATTAAGTACTTTCAGGCATCTGATCGGGGTGTATGTTTGTGTGTGACAGACAGAGAGAGACAGACAGAGAGAGACAGACAGAGATGGAGAGAAGGCATGTTCTTAGTATCCTCCTATTATATCATTAATATATATATATATATATATACATATCCTCCTACTATATATAAAACTACCCTGAGTTGCTAAATTTAGCAAACTTCCCTTCTTTGCCATCCTTCATTCTTTTCTTTCCTTTCAAACTAGTTGAAAGAAAATATTAGATTCTTGCTCAGAATCCGATAATTGAAACACGTTTTACTAAGGCAAGGAATAAAAACATTAGAGACAACCTTTTATACTGTGCCTTAGAGAAAGATTAATAAGATTAAGAACAAGAAATGGAAATTGTTTAGAAGTAGTGGCCATCTCTTATGCTGCTGTGGCAAAAAATAAAACAGAGCAAAATGCACAAAATTTCATTAAATACGTCTGACTGCAAAAGGAAACTAATTAGAATATAAAGGGAAAATGAATCAGCTGGAGGTAACATGATTTGAGCAACGGTTTTATTAGAGGACCAGAAGAGGGCGCGCATCTCCTACAAATGACAGCAAACTTTAAACAAATGGCAATTGATTGAATGTTTCATCAAAAAATGAAAACAAGGGACTCATTTCTAATGTGTCATAATAATAGATTTCTCTAGCATATTTTAACGATAAAGGATAAGCTGACAATATTTTATAACATCAAATAAAAACCAAAAAATGTACAGTTAATTTGTATTACTTTAGTGGTAGCTGAAGACGTTAAGCTAATTTATTTTTTAAAAATAAATCACCAGCCTTTTCCATGATTTCATATTGAAATGAGGATATAGGAATGATATGCTTTCTTTGCTTTTGTTTTTCTTATCTTATTAAGAATAAAAGAAAAGCCATGACTAATTTCCAAAGTTAACTAACCTCACTAAACAATTTGACTAAAGATAGTTTTTAGGACAGTCTCCAAGGAATTTTCTTTCTCTCTCTCTCTCTTTCTCTCTCTCAATCTCTCTGTCTCTCTTTCAATAATTAGATAGGTATACACATACATACATGTATGTATAAATACATGGGTGTATATACATACAGGCATGTGTAGGCTGCACACATGCAAAATTATGCAAAATTATAAATCATTAATAAGACAGTGTGTTAGACTTACTCAAAGATAAAATTACTTTAATTTTTTAATAGAAAAACATTATTTCACACGCATTATCTTTTGGTCCTCATTATAATTCTTGTAACTAGAATTTTAATCACTCCTTATTTTACAAGTAAGGAATCTGAATACTAAATTAATTGTCATGATATAAGTTTATTCAAAATTTTGATACATGAAAAAAATGTAGTATAACAAATAGAAAAGAAACATGTCAGTTTTGAGCCCAATAGGAAACAGGTGGAGCCCTCAAATCAGAACAACTCCAAGAGGTTTATTTATAAAGGGGCAAATTACAAATGAGTGTATAATATGAATGGAAACCCATGGGGATAGTGCAGGAACCCAGGGAAACAAGAAATCGCTAAGAGGTTCCTGGAACAGAGGAGAACGTCTGTAAGAACCTACTTTGAAGAATAGTGATAGCTCCACTAAGAGAAACAAGGGAATGGAATAAATATCCAGGCTCACTTGCCTGTCTCCCTCTAATCTCTTAAAGATTTATGACATCCCTAACTCAAGAACTGGGGTTTTTTTTTTGTTTGTTTGTTTGTTTGTTCAGTTTGGTTTTGGTTTTGTTTTGGTTCTTTAAGAGACATCAGGCTTCCAGAGTTAAGAGCAAAAGAGGAAAAAGTAGACTTGAGAAACAAATAGATTTCCAGCACAACAGTATTTTTATCAACTGCCTATAGTGTGCCAGAAAAATTACTAGACACTCCCATTAAAGTTACTTTATTTAATCCTTAAAATAACCCTGCAAGACTACTAATATTATTGCCTTTATTGCCTTTTTTGCAGAAGTGGAAACTGTGACTTAAATACATTATTTTGTTCAGGGTCATATGTCTACTGAGTGGCAGAGGAGGCATTTTAAATTAAATCTGTTTTACATAAAAGCCCCCTTTTAAATTGTTACGAGTGAAGATTTGGAATTAGAATCCTTTGTATAAATTCTACATCAGTTACTGAATAACTCTGTGAACTTGAGCAAGTCACTTAATCTCTAAAAGTCTTGTCTCCATTTGCATGGTAGTCACTATTATGTACCTTATAGGATTTTTAATTTTTATTTTGGTGAGGTTTAATTTAAAGACCATATGTAAAGACAGTTAAAATGGTATGCCACCTGGATGGATGATTTAGAGTTGAATACAAATGTAAAGTGTTATGATTTCATCCAAAGACAGAAATAATTTGAGTTAATGTTATTATTAGGGGAATAGAGCCAGTGAGAAATCCTAGTGGCAACTGATTACACACAGTGTATTGAGAAAAAAAATTAGATGAGATTAAGCTATAGAAGGACTTACAGACCTACTTTGCTCCATGGGGTGCCAACAAATATTCTTAATAATTCATAAATATGTCCCAAAGGAACACTGATTGTATTATTATTTGCTGTATCATTGAATGCCATAAAAAACTAAGAAGAACACAATTTATTGGACTATCTGTGTTATTATTTGAGAAGAATACATAATTCTTATGATGATATTTCACAATGGGGAAAAAGGGTATTAAAAGAACTACATAATTATTAAGCAGAGGCAAGTGGAAAAGATACATTGAAAAATATATATAGACTTCCACTTCTAATCATGGTGGAGTAATAAGATCCAGACTTACGCTCTCTTGAAAATGTTAGAATATTTGACGAATGTGTTTATAGACCTTAGACAACAACCAGCACAGGTCTGTGATCCCTGAGAAAAGTGAAACAAATAGCATGAGCCCTACAGTAGCTTCAGCTTTTTGTCTAGAAGCAACTTTGAGTGGAGGCACAGGAAGAGACAATCCAAGCAGAACATGTTTGGACCTAAAGGTAGCAGGTAAAATTATATACTTTCTAGAAGAAAATATACAATAAAATCATGACCTGTGGAGAAGCCAAACTTTCTCAGAAGTACACAAAAAAGCAGAAACTATAAAAGAAACTGATTTGGATATTTCATGAAAACTAAAATTTCTTACTCTTTGAAAGAAACCAATAAGACAATTTAAAGACAAATGAAAGACTGTAAGAAAATATTCAGAATCTGTGTATCTTACACAGGCTTAAAGAAAGCTTACAACTATCTAAAGAGAAGCCAAGCAACCCAGTAAAAATAAGCAAAATGTTCATACACACACTTCACAAAAACAATATGCAAAATGTGCTCAACACCCTAAGCCATGAGGAAGATGATAATTAAAACCCAAATGAGATACTTTGGAAAATATATCCACATGAAAACTTGTACACAAAAGGTCTTAGAACCTATAGTCCTAATAGTGAAAAACACTGCCCTGCGGTGGGGCATAGGGAATGAACATACCCAAATGTCTATCAACCAGTGAAAGGCTAAACAAATTGATGTATATTTATATAATGCACACCTGGGGTTCTGCTTAGCTGGAGCATCTGCTTGACGTGTACTTTATCCTCATTCTGGGAACCAGCAAGCTAGCCTAGTCATATTCTTCCAATGATAAAAGCAGACATTCAAAAGAGAACCAGAAACATACAAATCCTCTCGAAACATAAGTTTAGAACCAGCATACTGTCATTTCTGCCTCATCCTATTGACCAAAGCAAGTCTTATGGCTAAGCTGAGAATCAAAAGGGTGTGAAAGTGGACACTATTCCTTTAAGGGAGGGAAACACAAAGCCACCTGGCAAAGAACAGGGAGGTGCAAAGCATTGGAGTCACTAATATAATACACCAATGGACCTAATATATTTTCTGTGCCATTTTGTTTATAAATCAGTTTGTTTCATTTTTATATCTAAGTACATTATAATGTTGACTTCTACTGTGACTAAAATTATCTACTTTTATTACATTCACTAGATTGTTTTTATTGATGATCTAGAATGCTCTTGATTTTGTATGTCAGACAATTTCATTGATTTGAAGTTTCTATCTTCTATTTTTGGTATAGACAATAATATTTTCTGTAATTAAAAAGAAACTTCTGGGCTTCCCTGGTGGCGCAGTGGTTGAGAGTCCGCCTGCCGATGCAGGGGACGCAGGTTCGTGCCCCGGTCCGGGAAGATCCCACATGCCGCGGAGCGGCTGGGCCCGTGAGCCATGGCCGCTGAGCCTGCGCGTCCGGAGCCTGTGCTCTGCAACGGGAGAGGCCACAATAGTGAGAGGCCCGCCTACCGCAAAAAAAAAAAAAAGAAACTTCTCTCATTTTTTTCCAGTTTCTCTATATGAATCACCTCTTCTTGTACTATTGCTTTGTTTATAATCTTAAGTACAATGGTAAATGAAAGCAATAATTTTAAGGTATGCCCTCTTCCCCTATTTAAATTTTAACTTTTAAAAAAGAATCCATTAAAATGTTAATATTGGTTTATCCAATATTTAATTCTATTTACCAAAATATTTTGTCAATTTCTGTATACATTATATTTTTGTACTCCAATTGCATATCTCTATATTCATTTTTTTCTCCTTTAATAGTTTTTAGTGAAGGTCTCTGTGTTATAAATGTCTTTACATATTTGAGAATGTCTTTATTTTGCTTTCACTCCTAAAATTACTGAGGCTGGCTACAAAATTATTTTTTGACAGCCTCATTCCCACCCTGCCTTTGAATTTTAAAATATTGTGGAATTGTGGGCTGGCCTCTATTATTATTAATGAGAAGTCGCTTTCTATCAGTCACATATATTTTTATTGTAAAGCAATCTTATTTTTTATAGATAGTAAAATAGTTTCTTTATCTTTGATGATAGAATGTTTCACTACACTAAGTGAACATTCATTTGTATTTTGTTAATTAAGCTGACTTTGTATTCAGGGCACATTTTCAATCTAAAAAGTAATTACTATCTTCAAATCTGGAAAATTATCTCAAATATCGTTAGTGCATTCTCTTCTTTGGCCAACATTTTGAATGGATTTTGGAATCTTTCAGTCTACCCAGGTCTCTTAATTACACTTCTTTTCATTCTCTATGCAGTATTCTGTGTGAATTTCTCCATTGTATACCTTTTTAATTTTTATTTTTATACAATTGTTAAAGGTTACTGTCCATTTACAGTTATTACACAATTATTGCCTGTATTCCCTGTGTTGTACAATAGATCCTTGGGCCTAGCTTACACCCAATAGTTTGTACCTCCCTCTATTGTATATTCTTAGTTCAATAATCTGCCCTCTGACTTCATTTACGATAGAGTATATTCACTTACTCACTTTCCATTTAAGTGACTATATTTCTATATCTAAGATTCCTAATTATTTTAGTAGATACCTGACCTTTCCCCACTTATGCCTGATTTTGTTTCATAACACTTTTTTAAAGAAATTTTACCTTTATATTGCTAAACATTCTCAAATATTTAATATCTTAAACATTTAATATCTCAAATATTTAATATCTCAAAACACTTAATATCTTCAAGATACTTTGCATAAAATAAATTGTATATTCAGTGTTGATTTTATTGGTTATCTTAAAAAGCAGGGCTTCTTTTTGTGGAAATGTGTATTGCAGGCTCATTTTGAGCAAAAGATAGTTTTTTGTCACTCCCTCCCTTAATGATCAAATTTAACTGTCCAAATGTTTTGTGATTATCTCTTCCAGGTCTCTAGTTTCCTGAGTCAGAAACAGCTCTAATAATTATACTTGGGTATTACTGTCCCACGGGGATATGGCAGATCCAATTATAGAACCAGTAGGTGATTGACTCTTTTCCCCCATATCCTGGTATCTCTCTAGGGTCACAGCTTTTGATAAAGGTAGAGCCCTTTCTAGTGGTCAAATCTATTCTTTGAGATTCTTTGCATGTATGGAGAAAGCTGCAACCAAGCCTTTGAATTAAACATGGCCCTATTTCCCAAAATCACACAGGGAAAATTGGTTCATTTTAACCCACAATAGCTAAACTGTGGCAGTTCATTATCTGCTTCTGGACACCGATATCAGCAGGTCTGTAGCTTCAGGACCCACATATAATTCTGTGTCTATTTAGTTTAGGTTCACAGAGATGTTCGTATCTTAGATATGAGCCTAGCTGTGATGTTCTGTTTTACTCTTTTTGTAATATATCCATTATTTCAATACACTTGTAGAAGAAATGGCCATCAAAGCTTCAGATGATTGTGCCATAATCTCTATGAGCAATATTTTTATTTCCTTCATATCTTGTGTGTTAATAACTTCACATGCTTCTGGAGTCAACTGCAGGAGTTTGGGACATGTTCTACATGTGACCCTAGAGAGATACCAGGGGAAGGAAAAAAAAAGGACACTTTGGAAACTATTAGCATATGAAGGTTTTTAAAGTAAACTTTTTGAACAATAAAATACATATATAAAAGTGCATAACAAATAAAATATAACTCAATGAAGTTTCACAAAATTAACACATAATTAACACACAGGTCAAGAAATAGAATAATACTAACAAATGTAACCCGTCTCATAGCTCAGTCTATTCATTGTATCATTCAAAATAACACTAATTTGACTTCTAACACCATGAACTGGTTTTGCTTGTTTTTGAATTTAATAAAAGTGGAATTAAATAGTATGAATTCTTTTTGGTTCAGGTTCTTTCAGTCAACATTGTGTTGTAAGGTGCATCCATTTATATATTTATGGTTTGTTCATTCTCATTACAGTATAAAATTGTCTTATACACATATACCTACAATTTTTTTTATCCATTCTATTTTCTATGGAAATTTAGATTTTTCCCGGTTTTTAGATACATGAACAGTGCCACTAGCGACATTCTTACTCATATCTTTATGTTAATATGGAGGCTTTATGTTGTGTTATACATATAAATATAATTTTGATCATTAAGTATGCAAATATTCAGGTCTAATAAGTAGTGTAAAGAAGTTATCCAAAGAAGTTGTAGCAAATAACATCCCAAACATCAGTGAGCTCCAATTATTCCACATCAGCACCAGTATTAAATACTGTCTGATTTTGTATTTTAGCTACTCAGGTGAATGTAGTGTATCACACTGTGTGTACACATATGTGTGTTTTGAGTTTTAATTGATGTAAAATTTACAGTTCTTAAGTGTATAATTCTATGAGCTTTGCATTTTGATAAACATACATGCCTTTGTAATCATCTTCTTAATCAAGGCATAGAACATATCCATTACCCCAGAAAGTTCCTCCCTACCTTCTCCCCAACAATTTACATCCTCTGAAGCAGCACTTTGAAAAATATTATTTCATAATAGATTAATTTTACTTATTCCAGAATGTCATTTAAATGGAGGCATAAAGTATATGCTCTCTATTTTCGGTATCTGGGTATCTTTTTGCTCAGCATAATGATTTTTGAGACTCATCCATGATGTTGCATATGTCAGTAGTTCATTTATTGTATTGTTCAGTAGTGTTCTATTCATGAATATGTTTTATACATTCTCCATTCACCTGTATATTGTCATTTGGATTCTCCCTGGCTTAGGGATTATGAATAAGCTGCTGTAAATGATCTTGCACAACTCATTTTGTGGGCAGATACTTTCATTTTTTTTTTCTTGAATAAGTACCTGGGAGTAGAGTCATTGTATCATAAATAGATGTCTAACTTTGTAATAACCGCACAACAGTTTTCCAAATAGGTGGTACCACTTTACACCCCCATTATCAATGTATGAGTTCTAGGTGCTCCAAATCCTTGCCAAATCCTTGGTTTTGTCAGTCTTTTTCATTTTAGTCATTCTTTTTTGTGGTACGTGGGCCTCTCACTGTTGTGGCCTCTCCCGTTGTGGAGCACAGGCTCCAGACATGCAGGCTCAGTGGCCATGGCTCACGGGCCCAGCCGCTCCGCAGCATGTGGGATCCTCCCGGACCAGGGCACGAACCTGTGTCCCCTGCATCGGCAGGTGGACTCTCAACCACTGCGCCACCAGGGAAGCCCAAGCCTTTCCCTCTTTAAATGGAATTGTTTACCTTTGTATTATTGATTTGTGTAAGTTCTATACATATTCTGTATACAAGGAATTTGTCATATGTAGTAATTAGAAATATTTTCTCCCTTTTACGTTTCTTAAGAGTGTCTTTAATGAGTAAAAGTTTTTAGTGTTAGTTCTGATTTTAGTTCTAAATTCCAGTTTATCCTTTTTTATGGTCTATGCCTTTTTATGTATTAATTGCAAAATCCTTGCCTACTCCCATGGTCTCCAAGATATTAAGCATTACTGTTCTAACTCTTACATGTAAGATTAGGACATATCTTGATTTGATTTTGTATATAGTAGGAGATTATGAGGTTAATATTTTTTTCTCTTTATTTATACAGTTACTTTAGCACTGTTTGTTGCAAAGACTTTCAAAACCCTATTGAATTTCTAGAATATCTGTGTTACCAATCAATTTTCCTTTTAGTTGTATATTTATTTCTGGCCTCTCTTTTTTGTTTCATTGAACCATATACCTATCCTTAGACCAGTACTATACTGGCTTGATTATTATAGCTTTATGTTAAACATCCAATATAGATAGTGTGAATTCTCCAGACTTGTTCTTCTACTTCAAGTTTTTTTTCACTACTTTAGGTCCTTTATGTTTCATTAGAACTAACTACCACTGACGTGGTATCATTAGTTCTGACATAACAAATATTCCTATTTATTCCCTGGGCACAATAAAATGATTGCACTTCCTGGCTTCTAGTAGTTGAGTGGAGTTCTAAATCTAATTCTGATCTATGAATTGAAGTGGAAAGGATGCTGGTACTTCTGGCCTCAACACTGAATTATCAAGTTGGCACCTTCAAGAGCTACCTCACTTCCTTCTGACATAGTTACCAGCTATAATTCAGGTGATGGCAGTTCCCGCAGTCTGAGTCCCTAAATGGCTATGATGACCAGGGACCTTTTGACTTGCACTTGTTAAGGGAGAAACAAACAATCCACAACTTCTTTGCCAACCTCACTGATACCTACCCTCAACACAGATTCCATATATCAATGATTTATAAAAGTCTGGAAAATTATTTCCATGAGCATATGTTCACAGGTTCATTTTTTTTCACATCCATCACTTTATTTTCTTTTTCTTTTTTAAATAGATCTTTATTGGAGTAAAATTGTTTCACAATACTGTGTTAGTTTCTGTTGTACAACAAAGTGAATCAGCCATATGCATACATATATTCCCATATCCCCTCCCTCTTGAGTCTCCCTTCCACCTTCCCTATCCCACCCCTCTAGGTGGTCACAAAGCACCAAGCTGATCTCCCTGTGCTATGCAGCAGCTTCCCACTAGCTATCTTGCATTTGGTAGTGTATATATATCGATGCTACTCTCACTTCGCCCCAGCTTCCCCCTCCCCTCCCGTGTCCTCAAGTCTACTCTCTATGTCTATATCTTTATTCCTGCCCTGCAACTAGGATCATCAGTACTACCTTTTTTTTTTTTAGATTCCAGATATATATATGCATTAGCATATGTTTTTTTTTTCTCATTCTGACCTACTTCACTCTGTATGACAGACTCTAGGTCCATCCACCTCACTATAAATAACTCCATTTCATTTCTTTTTATGGCTAATATTCCATTGTATATATGTGCCACATCTTCTTTATGTTCATAGGTTCATTACATTATGTTCATAGGTTCAAATACATTAGACCCTTGAACAACCTGCCAGTTAAGGGTGCCCACCCTCCCCGCAGTCGAAAACCTGCAAATCTGCATGCGAAATAGGTGGCCCTCCACATAAGCGGTTCCACATCCGTGAATTCAACGAATCATGGATTGACCCAGTTCAAACTCCTATTGTTCAAGGGTCAACTGTAAAGTGTTATAATTAAAGTCTCCCTAAATATACATTTCCCTAACCATGTCCTACAAAACATTGGTCCTAGGATATATTTGTAGAAATTCCCCTTAAAAGTATCCAATGTTTTAATAAAATTGATAAACCTGGTATACTCTAGACCTTACTTAGGGAACAAAAATACTAAGGACCCAAGGAGACCCTGCAGTTAAAAAGCTAGTTTAACTTTATTTAATAAAACTTATTTGAGTACTGATAGAGAAATCAACCCTTCCATGATAAAACAGAACAACATTTCATAATTTGAGAAATAAAGTTAAAGGTGCAGCACATTAAAAGCTCTGTGATGTTTAACTCAACAGACACTTTAATCTTTTTCAAATATATGCTATTAATGCCCTTTGTAAATATTCTTCAGAAGTTTGCCAGCTATATCTACAGAGTGCCCTCACCTCCTGTGCTAAGTATCATAAAGTCTTTTCTCACCTACTTGAGTGTCTGGTCCCCTCTCCAGTTGCTGACACTAAGGTGGTTCTCAAAGAGATCCTTTGGTTGCATCTATGTAAAAAGAAAACCTAAACATTGTAGTATTAAGGAATTAAGGGTGAGGGACTCAAAGATTTTGACTATCGAGAAGCTCCCTCTCTCCTGAAGATTTTAGTAAAATTTGGAGTTTGCGGTCTGATGTTCCACAACAGCACTAGAACATCCATTGATTAAGCTTTGGAATGACCTTCTGCAGTTTGGAAAACACCTACCAAAAAATCCTGCTGTCCTGAAAGAAAGTCTTAGAACATCCTTTACCTACTGGCCAACCTGACTGGCACAGGTTATCCAACCTCGGCAAAGATTATACAAACCAAAAGTTTGCTTTTACATTTGAAGTCATGACCTCAACCTCTCCTCTGAATTCCTAGGTCTTTGATTTTACCAGACACCTCATAATCTAGTCAGAGATGTGTCTCCATTCTGTAATAAAAGGAAGTTAAAGTAGGCAATAAGTAGAAAGTCTAGGTAAGGGAAGTATTTTACAGCCAGAAAAACCAGAATGAAGGAAGAAGAAGGAAATGAAAGGTAAAAGAAAGAATAAAAAGGACAATGAATAACCTTGGAGAAAAAAATGACCCTTCAATTTTTCCCACCTCAGGAGCTCCATATCTTCCACCCTTACAGAGATCCAAACATAAAGTTTCTGAGTTACAACAATCTTGACCTTCAATGCACCAATGATCATGATCTAATTCAGTGAATATCTGTGACACACTTATTACAAGGCTGGAATGGTGCTAGGTCCTGTGATTTAAAAAAAAAAAAAGGCATGAAGTAATTTTCAATAAAGTAAGGAAGTCAGATAAACATTAACTGATGTTCCCTAACCCTGGTATCTATGGTGCTAGTGGAGTCATATAAAGTGGAATATGTCAGATCCCTCTGTTTCTTTCCTTCATGTTCTGCCACAAATATAGACCTTTCTCGGATGTTTTCAGAAAATTTAGTGTCTCAATAATTTTACTATTACTCGTCTCATGTTCTTCTGCTTCAACCATCTGGTACCAGCATTCTGAATGAGAGTGTAGATCGTTTGCCCAGGTGTTGTTTCCAAGTGGTCCCCAAAGTTGCAGGTGTGTGAGGTGCCAAACAAAATGGCATTCATCATTGCACAGAAATGGGGAGAATTCTTTCCTCCTTGTCTTTGTACCATGCGGTCACCTACATCCTGAAGCAAAACTTGTCACTCAAAGTCTAGGCTACCACACCAACCCCAGCCTCCATCTCCAATCATGAAAACTGGCATAGCTCTTTTCTCGGCAGTACTTAGTGCTAGTCACTAGAATTGGGTAGACAATAAATGCCATGATTTAGTTTTTTTTGTTTTTACAGATTCCAGATACAGAATACAGGTATGTCCTCTCCAAGCTCTAGTTCTCTAGTGTATCTACTCATGCAAATGATGACTAGATGAGTTGGCCCTCACCACCCTCATCAGATATTATAAATCTCTGAATTTCTATTTAACCTTAGCTAGAATAACTACCAATAAATAAATAAAGGGCAGAGGTACAGAAGCCATTCTTATCCTACCTGGAGACCTGGAGATACATGTATATCTGAAGATATGTATGTAAGTACCAATATAAATGCAGGCTCTCTTGGGGCTTCCCTGGTGGCGCAAGTGGTTGAGAGTCTGCCTGCCGATGCAGGGGACTCGGGTTCGTGCCCCGGTCCGGGAAGATCCCACATGCCGCGGAGCGGCTGGGCCCGTGAACCATGGCTGCTGAGCCTGCACGTCCAGAGCCTGTGCTCCGCAATGGGAGAGGCCACAACAGTGAGAGGCCTGCGTACTGCAAAAAAATAAATAAAACATAAATGCAGGCTCTCTTATCTGCTACATGTGGCTCAATGTTATAGGAAATATGGAATAAGTTGGGAGGTAAGGGGTAATCCCGGACTGTCTTGCAATTACAATCTTCCTTATGTTTTCAAGTGACTACTGTGAGGATGGGTGCACCACAGGTAAAGGAGATCTGGATACCAACACACAATAGTAAGATTTATAGACATCTTTCTTCACAATAGATATAGATCTGATTCATCGGTGTGAATGACAGTATTTCATTATGTGAATTAACCCTAATGATTAACCCCAATGATGAACATTTCAATTGTTTCTATATATTACTATAATAAAATTATTAATAAATATAATCAACAACAATAAATATTTTTAAGCATTGGATCCATTTTCCTCAGTGTAAATCATTAGAGATAAGATAGCTGATTTAAAGGTTATGAGTATAATTACATTTATACACATATTGCTAAGCTACTTTGTCCATATTTTTATTTACATTACAATGTAACAAACTTTCAAAGATAGGATTAATTCTCTTATGTCGAGATACAATCTCATTATCACAATATCACTTTGCAAGGTAATTATTAACTTGCTTTTGGAGAATATCACACTATAAATATTCAAACTTTAAACTTTATTGAAACTTTTAGAATGAACTCTCTTTAACCTCATGGACAAAAATACAAAGCCATTTTGAGAAAATCATTGAAAATCTGGATTAAAAAATCAATATTTCCACTGTAAGATAGGGCTTTAACCTAATAACCTATAATGAACTTAATTTGCAACTTGCCCTTTTTAATTTGAAAATGCTTTATTTTCATTTGTCCCTTTGACCTAGTACAATCATCAGCTACATGACCATGACCCTGTGGCTTTGCTGCCCTGCAGAATAGTATAAAATGCTGACATTGATATTATTAAATAAATATGCCCTTGTGTATAGGTAAACATACAAAATACAATTTATGTGCATTTCCATGCTCCACTTAACCCAGTTAAAATCGCTTTGCCCCACTAGGACTAAAGCTCATGAAGTTAATGCTCTGGGCAATGGCAAAGGGGCTAGGAATTGGCACAGATTCCTCCAGGACAGAACTCCAAACCCCTGCCTGTCCTGCCTGTGCCATTAGCCTTCTGGCTAAGTGAAATCCCAACTGAAGAAAGCTTCCAAATCAAGGTAGGGAGTCAAACTAACTTTCAAGCCCAGGAGAGTTAACAGTGCCACTCAGTTAGCAGATGTGACAATAATGACTTATTCATGCAAGATATTTTATGCACTTGTAAAATGCATCAATTTTCTAATTCTAATTTTCATGAAGTATATGGGGCAGTTATTATTATTCTCATATTGATGTGTTTTTAGTAATTCAAGCATTTCTCACTTATTCTTCTGTCTCCTTTGTCAGTCTCTACTTCTTTGCTGCCCAGCCTGTCTCATCAATATTCCTGTCTATAAGAAGTCAGTTCAGCAAACATTTACTGCTACTGGGGTTCTAGTATTATAAGATATGACCCAAGGGCTTCCCTGGTGGCGCAGTGGTTGAAAGTCCGCCTGCCGATGCAGGGGACACGGGTTTGTGCCCCGGTCCGGGAAGATCCCACATGCCGCGGAGCGCCTGGGCCCGTGAGCCATGGCCGCTGAGCCTGTGTGTCCGGAGCCTGGGCTCCGCAATGGGAGAGGCCACAACAGTGAGAGGCCCGCGTACCGCAAAAAAAAAAAAAAAAAAAAAAGACATGACCCCACAGAAGAAGGAGCTTAAATCCAACAAGGGAGGCAGACAGTTGAGCCTGTGATAGAAGTGTGTGGAGGGTGTGTTTCAAAGCAGTGGCACTTTGTCCATACGTAATGGAGCCATGAAGATGTTACTCTTTGGAGGATATAACATATGAGCCGAATCCTTAAGAGTGCGACTGAGTTTGTCAGTCAGAGTGCGGGAGGTTTCTGAGACAGCACAAACAACGGGGGCCAAGGCATGAAAACACGAAATAGGAGTAAGAGAAGTCCAAGCATTCTGATAACAAATGTGAAGTGTAAGACTAAAGAGACTTAAACTGAGGCTGGGCTTTCAGTTGGTCCGAGGCCTTTGAGGGGTGTGTGTGACGTGGAAGGTTTCTAAGCCCCAAGTGATACTGTTACTTGTATAAAAGATCATGTGAGCTGTAGTTATGGACAGCAAACAGGAGTATAAAACCTTAGTGCAGATAAACTACTGTAATCAGATCTTCATAAAAGTTAAACCTAGATGTTTTAAGAATCCAAACAAGGGCTGTGGCAGTAGGGCCAGACATTAGGGGTCAATTTGAGAAGTGTTTACATGGTAAATGTGAAAAGACTAAAATAGATGGTATCAGGTAGAGATAACAGGAAGAGGGTATGTGAGGGAGCCATAAACACATTGAAAATAAAACTCAGAAAGTCTGTGTTCCTCCCATTTCCACACGGCCAGCTGCAGAACGTGTCAGTGTCTTGCAGGCCTTAATCTGCTCTGCACTCCTTCTCCTCAAATACTGGATTATAAGTGAAGCTGCTAACTGGACCTCAGCCTCAAAATATCCAATATCCTCTTCAAATGTTCTTTCTCTCTGTCCTGGCTGGGGCAACTTCATCTTCTCAGTCTAAATGTTAAAATCCTGGGTCTCTTAATTGTTTTTACCAGAAGAATGAGAGAAAGAAAATAATCGAGGCCCAGGATTTTAAATTTAATCAAACACCAAGATCCAGAGACTCTATTTCTTAAATATGTCTTAACTTTATCTTCTTATATTGACTTCCACTCTTAGAGCCTTGGTTCAAACTACTTAGACTATCATAACTGTCTCCTAATTTGTCTTCTTACCTACCACATGAATCTGCTATCTCACACTCCTCTGAAATTGGTGAATCACACAAGAGTAATCCAAAATATACTTAGGTCTCTTATACCTTTCATGCAATAGCCAAGCTCCACAATGAATATGCTGCTCATTTTGTCCCTTAAGTCCTCTGCCATCCTTTGATTTTCTGATAAGCTCCCAATGTCTCCTTTCTGCATTTAGTTTACACATTCCTTTTGTGTGATACCCTCTCATATTCTCTCACCCCTTCATGCGACACAGAACACATTCAATCATATACTCTATAGCATCCTTCAGATCCTTTTATTGCAGCATGCACCGGAGGGGATTGCAATGATCGTTTATACGTGGGTCTCTGCTAGACAATGAACTCCCTACGGTGAGAGCTATGTCTTCTTCGCCTTTGAAGCAACATCACCTAGAAGAGGGCCTGTCTCATACATAACACTTAAAAACTATTAGTTGAATGAGTGATTACACAACTAAAAAGTGTATATACAATTGATCCTGATATGATTTGCAAAGCAATGTTAAACATACCATTTTAAAGTTGGCATCTACATTATTTTGGTCTGTAATGACTGTGATGTTGAACAAATGACAAAATATTTTATTTCTTTTAAAGGATCATTTTGTAAAATCACCCTCTCTGACAGACTACTTATACTTCTAGGAATCTGAGAGCTGAGACTTTATAAATGAATTAAGCCTCCATCCAGGGTTTCATCATCTACAATCCCAGCAAAAAAACACGACTTATAAATGTATGTATATATTTTTAAAATCTCACTGTTATGTATTTTAATAACCTTCCTTTAAAGGAACTTCACAATGAATTTGAACCATAAAAATATAGGTAGTTTGACTGCTACCAAAAATCTAGGTCCATAAAATCTAGGTAGTTTGGTTGCCATTTTCACTGGCTGGGGAAATAATTACGCAAATCTAGTCTCAAGAAAAGCTCTGCACATCTCTTAGCTCTGTAAGCTCAATATAAAAGCCAGCTTTGGGTTATATATAAAAGTAGCATGCACACATACAGAAACTTATATTAATACACACATGTTCAGAAAAGTAAAAAAAGTTTAAGTGTAAAGCTCACTGAGAGGAGAAAAGAGCTTCAGGAGATACTCGGTAATTGTCTCTGATTCAGAAAAAAGGACACTATTCTTGGTGACTATTACAGAATGTGAAGTCAATTTTCCAACCTGCATTTACTCTACATTAACATTTCTGCATATTTTAAAGACATTTTTGAATGTTTACATGTTTTCTTGTTTTTAACCACTAGTATTTTTGGGGTTGCCACTTTCAACAAATGCCTCTTCGATTTCACCCTTATCTATTTTATATCTTATGTCTTATATCTGAATGTAGTAAACAAGTCAAAGAAATAGTAATTAAGCTTGTGCTGATAAGCTCTTTGAATAGTGAGCTATAAATCTGCATATCATCTGAAATAAAAAGAATATCCATGACTTAAGGGTAACCATAGAATTTATATTAATAGTCTTCTTAGAAACATGATTATTGATACTTCAAGCAATGCAGATGTCTTAGATTGTTTATATTAAAGTTTTGATGTATAGTTCCACCTGCCCATATATTTTATCTGTTTCAGGTATAACAAATATACCCACCAATATTAACATTTGGCTGAATAATGTTAAGTTGTAATTTACCCTATTTTGTTTCTGTAACATTGTCCAAAGTCATCGTTTTCTCCCTGGGCATCACAGCAACCTCATTTCTCTCCGCCTGGTACTTGCAGACAGGCATTTGTAGGCTTTATGGCTCATTTCCTTCCTATTACCATTTGATTTGTATCTTTTTTCTTAATCTTCACTCATTTCTGTGTATCTTTTCTCATTTGAGGTGCAATTCTAGAATTTTGAGCTTTTAAATGTTCCCAGTGTGCTAATCCAATCTTAAACTGAGTCTGTCCTTCTGGTTTTGAAATCCTCACTCAGTGAAGAAGCCACACCGATTATTCTTTTAAATCGTAATTATTTTTAATCTCTTTTTTCTCATCAATTTTCTTTCATATTCTCCATTTATGATAATAAAAACATATCAGAACAACACTCTTTATTTTGTCTCTTTTTTCTCTGGATTCTCTGAACTATTCTTGGTGAATGATGAGACAGTGTCTCTGTGTCTCTCTCCCGGTGTCAGCCCCACCTTTTTCCCTTTCACTTTTACAGTTTCTTACAGTCTATGTGAACACATTATTTTCAGTAGATTTTCATTTCTCTGTGATAATTCCATGAGAAATTCCAGAATATCTCATATAAAATTAATATACATCATTCAGATATTAATTAAACTAAGGTAACCACAAGTTTTCTTGTATTTTCTTGAATCAACATTGTCGACTGTAATAAAAATGCACAAGGTGAGAGTTGTGAGTTTCAGTCTTATTTGGGGACTTATTGAGGACTATAGCCCTGGAGACAACCTCTCAGATAGCCATGAGGAACTGCTCCCAAGAGGTGGATGGAAGTCAGGATATATATGATTTTGGTGAAGGGGTACATGCACGCAAGCACACATCTGTGTGGAAGGGTACTGACAGTCACAAGGAACAGATACACCAGTTAGTGATTTTACAGCTTTCTAAGTAGAAGAAGATGCAAGAATCCAAGTTCGTAAAATACTTCTCCTGAAATATTTCTAACTAATTAGGGGATTTTTTACCTCTTTCCCCAAAGCAAAAAGTGCCTCAACCTGATTTTTGCCCTGAATTCCTTTCAGAGTGTATTGTAGGTCAGTGACTGCAATGGCTAATGACTTGATTCTTGTAGAACTGGATGGTGGGCAACATTTTTCATTTTACAATATTATTATTCACAAACATTATTGGAATTCAGAATGAAAATTTTTAAATATGTAATTTTAGATGTATTTTAAAATCAATTTTGTAAATACTCCTTAAAATAAATTTTCAAGTTTGAAAATATTATATTACAATCTTGACTTTAAAAGGCTTGCTAATAAAGTGCACATTTTCTATGAAAGCTGTATTATCTTTTTCACCATCTTTATATAATGTGCTGAATTTTATACAACAAAATGATGTATTAGACTCAATCCGATATGGGAAACTAAGATGGTTCTATTCTTGGAAGGACTGGTGTTTTCTTCAAGTTTATAGATATCAATGTCTCAGCTTGAGCACTTCAGTTACATCACATTCTGACAGTGTTAAGGACTCAGATTTTCCTTGACCACCGAGTTAATAAATTTCTAAACTGAATGATTCACTAGATGCTACTTTTCGAGGTTTTATGAAGTATTTTGGAACATTAAGATTCACAGTGAAAATTTTTTACTGACCTGGGTACATCATTTGCCAAGGACACCTCCCCTTCAACTGGTTCTCTCTTCCTGTAAAAAGACAAAATAGCTCTTTACAACAAAGTTGCCCTTATAACAAATGGCATACTCCCCAGTCAATTAAATACAAAGGAAGAGGAGCAGGAGAAGTGCATTTCTTATAAGCTCATTGATTTCTTCTTTGGGGTCTTATTTTATTTAGCATTCAGATTCATCTCTTCATTGTATCTAATTCTTTAAACCCCTGAGTAGACTTTCCCTTAACTAAAACCAAATGCACGTATCTAATTTTGCTCTAAATTGTAGAGTGGAAATAAATACAAGTTGTAGACACTAAACTTTTAGTAATTAAACAGATTTTGGAGGGGAGGAAAGGAGGGATGGTGGAAGTGGTGTCCAGTGAGTACCAGCTGTCATCACTAAAGAGATTGCTAACTGCCCGCGAACTAATTTCATAGAGTGTATTACATAAATGAAGTTTCCTTGGTCTATGTTTGGGGAGGACAGGTATATTGGCTTGATCACCTCAGGAATGCTGAATGAGCCTAGTTAAATGTAAAAGAGACATATATTTATCAAAATCTGAATTTATGAATGAGTAGGAAAAAATATAACTGTCAAGTGAGTCAGATATTCATATCACAAGAGCCATTTTCAGTTTCTTATTTAAGAAAAACTATGAAAATGCAAATAATTAGATTATTTGATAAGCCAGAAACTGGCCTAAGAGATTTGGCCTAACAAATGTAATGTTAGTGCTCAGTTACCTTAAGGTCTGATGGTCTGATGTCTCTACATGTATTGGAGAAATATATCATGAAATATATAATGAGACTGGATATTTGCACCAGCGTTTCAATGTATTCTTACTCTTGGAAAATACTAGGAAAGACTTTGAGAAAATACTACCAGGACCATCACCACCAGCTCCTCATCTACCCTACCCTGGTTTCTTCGTTTGTGTGTGTGTCTTAGTTCATTTCACTTTAATGGGCCTCTTATTAGTATAAAAATTTGAAATATAATAATGCCAAATTTCTTTCAGCTTTTAAAGGAGAAGTTACTTTTCTGTAAAGTGTTAATATCCTTCCGTATGCGTTAATGCTCTTCTCTCTCTCTCTCTCTTTATATATCTAAATTGATCCATTATATGCTATAGTTTAACTCTCAGAAATGTGGGGTATCTTGCCTGTGTCAGTTCTCTAACAATGAAAATGTTATTTTAAAAATAAGACTGTGACAAAGCGAGAGAGAGGCATGGACATATATACTCTACCAAACATAAGGTAGATAGCTAGTGGGAAGCAGCCGCATAGCACAGGGAGATCAGCTCGGTGCTTTGTGACCCACTGGAGGGGTGGGATAGGGAGGGTGGGAGGGAGGAGACACAAGAGGGAAGGGATATGGGAATAGATGTATATGTATAACTGATTCACTTTGTTATAAAGCAGAAACTAATAAAAAAAAATAATAATAAGATTGGGGGCTTCCCTGGTGGCGCAGTGGTTGAGAGTCCGCCTGCCGATGCAGGGGACACGGGTTCGTGCCCCGGTCCGGGAAGATCCCACATGCCGCGGAGCGGCTGGGCCCGTGAGCCATGGCCGCTGAGCCTGCGCGTCCGGAGCCTGTGCTCCACGATGGGAGAGGCCACAACAGTGAGAGGCCCGCATACCGCAAAAAAAAAAAAAAAAATTGGATCATTATACTGTTAACAATGACACTCTCATATGTGCCTAGAGGTTAACGACAGAATTAGAAAACACTCCTGCTCGAGATGACTTGCTAGTTGGGAGTCTCTCTCATGGGTGAGGCAAGCGCTAGGTTTTCTCAAGAGCTTGTTCCACCACCAGGAAACCTGGACTATTACATCAACTCAAGGTCTGTTTTGGGAACTGCATAAGGATCTCATATCCTTGCTAAGGGAAAGGTCTCTTTTTCCTTCTCACTCTGGATAAAGTCACAGGAAAATTTAAGGCTCATTTTTCTTCTCTGGATATTAAATGGTGAAAATTTTTAAATGATGATTAAATGAGAAAAGTAATATATCTATTTTTTTATTTTGACTAAGTATGTATTGAGAGGTAGAATAATTAAGCTATATAAGTCTCCTTAGATGAGCCAAATTAAATATTTTTAAATAAAAAGTATATTTGATATTAAAATACTAGGAAATTAGTAGAAATCTTTATTTATGCTTTCTAATATATGTCAGACTTCATTCTCAATGTTTTTCCCAGATATTATAGAAATGGAATGAAATACCTTATGCCCGATAGTCAAATAAAAATGCATAAGATATGAAAATCACATATGTCTACAAAATCTACATACATTTTCTGCCTAAGGGAAAGTTAAAATAAATTGTGTGGGATTTTGTGAGGGTTGGGAATGGAGTGGGATATGAAATCCCGTTATCTCCCATATTCGCTATTATTTGCAATGCTAAAGAGTAGCATTGCCACTAGAGGACAGTGTTTGACTGAAAATCAAAGAAAAATACCCATACAATTCCTTGCAGACAGAAAAGTTATCAACAGTATACAGTTATCTTGTCAGTAAGCCACTTGAGCTTCACCTCTGACCTTAATTTTACTTTGTTTTTGTGAATTTTGTTTGCTGCCCATAGCATCCAGTGATCCAAAGATATGGTCCCCATCAGACTCCTGTGAGGTTACTAAGCAGGTATGTTTTATTTAGGCAGCCCCGTTCCTCTACTCTAAAACTGTACTTCTGACTTGGCACTTCTTGCCTTTGACAGTCAGTTAAGTTCAATCAAGAAATAATGCCTCAGGTTGCTACCACAAGCCCTACACTTTAAGCTTTTCCCGTATATATATGAATGAGGTACAGTCCTTCTCCAGGCAACAGTGTGCCCTATACTGCCCACAAACTACTTAGGACCTCCTGTGATTGTCCCACAAATCCCACTTTGATCCTATTATTGTCCATTTCTTTCATACAAAACCCATGTTTTCTAAGCTCATAGTTTATTTATTCCTAGGAAATTGGTATGCTTACAGATGATTTTAACAAGGACTAAAGTGAAAATAAAGTAATATTTGCTGCTTCTTCAAATGCACTATCATGTTAGAATTCATTCCTGTTAATTAATAATATTCATTTAATATTAGCATTCATATTTCTTTTGATTATTTCTCTTTAGCTAATATTTATAAATGTTTTCCATATGGCTAGCACTATAAGGGTAAGGTGACCTGACCCTGAACTTAATCCTATGATATAAGTACTACAGTTATTTCCAATTTACAGCTAAAATTAGGGCTAAGGGTATATTTTTAAACATTTAGACAGTTAAGAACCGTGAGGTACTAGGCTTTGGCTTATTTGAGATCACTGTGCACATAAGTGAAAAAACTAGTTTTCCTGACACTAGAGTTAGGAATACACACCTCTCAGGTTTTCTATAAATGCCAACTTAAGTCATCTAAATTGAAGCCCATGGTGACCTTGGTGATTGAGGTTCTGAGAAGATCCCTGAACCTAAGTGGGGAACAGAGAAGAACCAGCCAAAGCTACCAAAGGGCTTTTCTTGACTGCACAATGAGCACAAGCATGTCAGCAAGTACTGGTGGTACCAACAAGCAAAAGAAATTCCAAGTATCTTCTGAACTCTATGAAGATCCCAGATCCACTGCACATGTGTTGGGTGGGGAGGGAAATAAGGAGAGGGAAACTGGATTTTCTACACATACCAAATTGATGGGAACTAAGAACGTGATTTCAATTTATTTTAGAAAAATAAAGCAAGTTAGTATTTTGTTGTTGCTGTTGAAGTTGTTGTTATCCTCCAGAAACATGGAGTAAAATTCGTATCTGCCAGTAGATGTCCCAAAATCTTTTCTTACTGATGCACTGCACAAGGGAAGATTTGGACTTACATTATTTCAAGAATCGTATCTTCTTTACGTTATCAGGAGTAAATAGCCTGTATCACTTTGACAAAATGGCTAGAGTTTTCAAAGCCAGGATTTCCTTTCTTAATTTTGATGATCCCAAATTGAATATTTTTACATTCTAGAAAGAGTGAGGGTTTCTATTTATTGTGTGCTTTCCTTTGAATGCCTTTGTTGAGACTGGAATGATCATAGGCTTATTAACAATGAGGCTGTGCATAAGATAATTATTTAGACAAACAGAAGGATTAAAGGAAATCTATATGCAGGTAATAGGGATCCAAACTATTATACTTTTCAGAGATGAATAAACTTTATGTAGATACTAAACCATTTTTTACTATATTAGCAATTTAATTCAATATATTTTAATATTAAACCTCTATAAAATGTTAACAGAATAAACTTATCCTGTTATGTTTTGAGGCACAAGTGAACACTTTCTGTGGCTTTTATGATGAAACTTATTTTCCCTTTGAAGTTGAAATTACTCCCAAATTACTCCCAACTGGTGGGCACTTTTTCCCACATGGAGGACAAGAAATTCACTGATTATTCTGAGTTCCTTGGCAACCAGACTTACCTATTTTAGACTTACTTTGAGAATTGGTAGCGGGTGAATAGTGTCCCTCTACAATTCATGTCTACTCATAACCTAGATCATACTAGATTAGTGTAGGTCCTAAATCCAATGACTGGTGTCCCTATAAGGAAAGCCAAGGAATACACAAAGCCACATAGGAAGAAGACCATGAAAGACAGAGGCAGGGATTAAAGTGGTGCAGGTACAGCCAAGGAACACCAAGGATTGTCACCAACCACCAGAAGCCAGGAAGAGGTAAGGAAGGAATCTTTCCTAGAACTTGCAGAGGGAGTGTCACCCTGATGGCACCTTGATTTCAAACTTCTAGCTCCCAGAACTGATAGAATATATTACTGTTGTCTTATGTCACCTAGTTTGTGGAAATTTATTAAGACAGCCCTAGGAAACTAATAAACAATCTATCCTCAACTCCTTTTACTGGGTGAGAAAGTGTTTGGATGTTTGGTTTGAATCAGGATATTCACTTCTGTTCTCCATGGAGCACGTTGACTTATGGTGCTTTGAGGAACAGCCAAGTGGTTCTCCAACTGATTTTTCAGCTAACTGGGAGAGAAGCTGTTAAACTAGTTGAATGTATTCTTAAATCATTCACTGCTCTTCTTGTTAAAAATAAAAATTGATTTCCTCAACTCTGAACCATAGCTAGCAGGAATTGCTGTTGATTAGGAAGACTGTGGTAGCAGAAAAAGAGACAATCAGCTGAGAACCTGATGAAGAGGAAGCATCCAAACTAACTACAGCTTATTTTCTAGTTGTGTTTCCACCTAGCTCATTTGTGAAATTAGTAATTCTGGCATTTAAAAAAATACTTTGGTATTATTTCTATATTTATTTATATGATGCAATTTTCTCATCTCTTTGTGGGAGGGGTAAAAAGGAAACTGTCAATGTATGGTAATATTTGTTTTACCAAGAATGATAGGATTTTATGGACATTACCATTATATTCTAAGAATATTTAAAAAATATAAATGGGATGACCATAGAAATGGAGCTCAAAGGGAGATTTGGGGAAAAGGTAGAAATAAAACTGGAATTAAGAGAGCTTTTTCATTCCTATTTATTTACTTATTTATGTATTTATTTTTGGTTTGTTTATAAGATCAACTTATCTTTACTGAAAACAAAGTAGCCAATTGGATATCCTCGGCCGTAACCCTTAAGAAAACTGATCCTGGCACATAAGACTTGTTCTCTAGTAGAAGAGCCAGAGGAACATCATAGTAATTCTGCTCAACCCAGCTAGGTCCCTCCTAAGTGGAAATGGCAGACATTTCTCAGCTGGTGGGTACCATCTCTTGGTGGAGAGGACAGTGGAGAAGAAAACAGGGTTTCCTGGCCCCCTTCATCACCACCCTTCCTAATTACTGCCCACAGGTTGCTCCTCAGGCTGGAGGCTCAACACCTCACCAGTCTGCCGTGGAAGGACACAGTATCTGCATAGATGGAGAAAATGTTTTCTTGTAGGTCTGCTCTAATTGTGAGATTTTTGCAATCATTTTTCAAGATTTCTGACATGTCTCATTATATAACTTATTGCTGGCTTCCAAAACATCAATTCATTAAAAAACCCCAAAGAAAAGAAGAACATAAATTATTGAACTTAGCATTATAACAGTTTGCACAGCTAAGGAATTAAACATTTATTGATTTTGTTAGTGTAAGCTTTCAGATTCATATTTCACAAATGACAAAGAGCGTAAAGCTTATCCCTTGAAAAACAGGGCATACTTTGACAGTGTTGTAATGTTAAAAATTTATTAGAATAATGTTCTTTTCTATGACTTTGCAAATTGTGGTTTACACTTTCAAAATTGGAACAGGTCACAGAAAATAGTCCACCCAGTCACCTTTGCAATTCATATGTCCCTGTTCTTTCTCTCATCCATTACAAAATGTTTGTTTTCCAAGGATCAGTACATTCCAAAGAATCTCAAGGAAAAATAAGTCACTTAGAAGGGTATTAGTCATGGCATAAAGTAGCAGAGATTGTATCATAGATACCATTATTTTTCTGAGGTCCATCAGCCAGGTCTGTGAGTAGATGCATGCTTGTGTGTGTGTGTGTGTTTCTGTGCATGCATTTGTGTGAGTGCAAAGGAGAGGGAATAAGAAAAATTCATTTGCATGAAGAAGGGAATATGAAATGTAAATTAGGCACTTCATTTAATTTTTTTATTACATTTCTTATTGACTCTCTTCCTCCATTAAGATCCAAACTCCATGGAGAGAGGACTCAATCTGTTCTGTCACTGCTGTAGGCTCAGTGAATAGAACAGTACCGGTCACTCAAAGCCCATAGTTTACCTTAGTGTTCACTCCTTTTTAAAAAAAAAAAAAATATTTATTAACGTATAGTTGATTTACAATGCTGTGTTAGTTTCAGGTGTACAGCAAAGTGAATCAGTTATACGTATACATATATCCACTATTTTTAAGATTATTTTCCCATATAGGTCATTGCAAAGTATTGAGTAAGGTTCCCTGTGCTATACAGTAGGTCCTTATTAGTTATCTATTTTATATAGAGTAGTGTGTATATGTCAATCCCAATCTCCCAATTTATCCCTCCCCCGCTTTCTCCCTTGGTAACCATAAGTTTATTTTCTACATCTGTGACTCTATTTCTATTTTGTAAATAAGTTCATTTGTACCATCTTGGTGTTATATATTTTATGGGTTTTGATAATTGTAATGACATGTTTTCATAGAGAATAGTTTCACTGCCTTAAAAATCCTCTGTGCTCCACCTACTTATCCCTTCCTTTCCTCTAGCCCCTGGCAACCACTGCTCTTTTTTTTTTTTTTTTTTTTTTTGGCGGTACTAGGGCCTCTCACTGTTGTGGCCTCTCCTGTTGTGGAGCACAGGCTCCGGACGCGCAGGCTCAGCGGCCATGCCTCACGGGCCCAGCCGCTCCGTGGCATGTGGGATCCTCCCGGACCCGGGCACGAACCCGTGTCCCCTGCATCGGCAGGCGGACTCTCAACCACTGCGCCACCAGGGAAGCCCCACTGCTCTTTTTTTTTTTTAAACTGGCTCCATAGTTCTGCCTTTTCTAGAATGTCTTATACCAGGATTCATACAGGATGTAGCCTTTCAGATTGGCTTATTTCACTTAGTAATATGTATTTAAGTTTCTTCCATGTCTTGTCATTGCTAGATAGCTCCCTGAATAATATTCCATTGTCTGGATGGACCACAGTTTATCCATATACCTACTGAAGTTCTATGAATAGAACTGTTATAAATATCCATGTGCAGGTTTCTGTGTGGACACAGGCTTTCCACTCATTTAGGTAAATAACAAGGAATGTGACTGCTGGATCTTATGGTGGGAATATGTTTATTTTTATAAGAAACTGCCAGTCTTCCAAGGTGTTTGTACCATTTTGCGTTCCCACCAGCATGATGTTGTATTTTCTCTGTTGCTCCACATTCTTGCCAGATTTTGATGTTGCCAATGTTTGAGATTTTAGTTATTCTAATGCATATGTAGTGGAAACAATCTCATATTTTAAAATTTGCAATTCTCTAATGATGTATGATTTATATTTTCATATGCTTATTGGAAAAATATGAAATGTATCATAAATTTATATCATCCTTGCACAGAGGACGTGCTTATCTTCTCTGTATGATTCCAATTTTGTTATATGTGCTTCCAAAGTGAGCACTGTCCTTTCTTTTGTTTCCCAAGATGAAGGATGTAATGGCTAAAACAAACATGTAACCATGAGATAAATTGGAGTATGCTGTTGACTGAAGGGTCATGTTTATTTCTATAAAATATAAATGAGATGAGACCTGTGAATGGCGAAGGAGCAATAGATATCTAGAAATGCAGAAGAGAAAACAGCAGTAAGAAGAAGGTATACTTTCAGACAGAGCCACAAAGGCACCCTAGATTCAATGGGTGAAGACAAAAACAAGGCAGGTTTTTAGAAGAAAAAAATTTTTTTTAATGGGGGCAGGGAAGTAATTAGAACTAAGCTTTAGAAACACTTAACAAGTTTTCTTCCAATATTTTACTTTCACCTTTTTCTCCTGCCTCAAGACCTGTTTACACAGAGTTTAGGAAAACAGTGACCCCACACTTGTAAAAAAATAATCAAATTGTTTAGGACAGGAATATTACCTTAAACTCATAATTGGACACCTATATTTTCAGAATTGTGAAATTCCATACCATGTACCAGTTTCTGTTTTGGCACTGGGAATAAAAAATGGATCAAAACACATTTCCTGTTTCAGTGGAAGTTATATCTCAGTGGCGGGAAGCAAACTATATATATATATATATATATATATATATATATATATATATATACACACACATATATGTAGTATACATATATATATGTAGTATATGTAGAGCATTATATCATATATATATAATGTAAAGCAATAAAGCAGATAAGTTGGAAAGGTAACACTGATGTAGCTCACTGTTCTATAGAGATTTACTGGGGGAGAGTTTTCTTTTAATATCTTATCTGAGAAGAGTCCTGAAGCAGATGCCAAATTTGGCCACTCCCTGGGCCAAGAACACTTCAGATGAAGAAATAACAATGCAAAGTCTAGAAGCGGAACTTCCTTGGCCTGTTCACAGAACAGCAAGGAGGTTTGTGTGACTGAAATAATGGTAAAAGAAGCTTGCATTTTGAGCTAAATGGGCAAGAAGAGAAGTGAAAAAGTTGAGGTAAGAAAAGTAGGAGAGAAAATTATATAGGTCTGTGTAGGTCTTAGAAATAACTTACAGTTTTCCTGAGAGTAAGATATGAAAACGCAACCAACCAATTTGTCCTAGATGGCATTTACAGCACACTCCATCCAAAAAAGCAGAATGCATTCCCATGCACATAAATCATTACCAAGATTGATCACATTGTGGACAATGAGATAAGTATCATTAATTTAAAAGTGTTTCCTTTTTTTATTTTTTCAAACTTGTTTAATTTTTTATACAATTTTTAAAGGTTACTTTTCATTTACAGTTATTTCAAAATATTGGCTATATTCCCCGTGTTGTACAATGAATCCTTTGGCTTGTCTTACACCTAATAGTTTGTACCTCTGACTTCCCCACCCCTATGTTGCCCCTTCCCCCTTCTCCTCACTGGTAACCACTAGTTTGTTCTCTGTATCTGTTAGTCTACTTCTTTTTTGTTATATTCACTAACTTGTTGTATTTTTTAGATTCCACATTTAAGTGACATCATACAATATTTGTCTTTCTCTAACTTACTTCACTTAGCGTGATGCCCTCCAAGTTCATCCATGTTGCTGCAAATGGCAAAATTTCGTTCTTTATTATGGCTGAGTAGTATTGAATGAATATGGAAATATAACATATTAGAATATATGAAATGTGAAATGTCACTAAGACAATACTAAGGGTAAATTTATAGCACAAAAAGTTTATAACAGAAATCACTGAGAGACTCAAATACTGTACCTTAGCTTTCACCTTAAGAAACCAGAAACAGAAGAGCAAATATAAAGTAAGGAGAAGGAAAGAAATGATAAAAATTGAAGTGGAAATCAATGAAATAGGAATCTCCAAAATGATAGAGAAAGTATAAGAAGCCAAAAACAAATTCCTTGAAATAAATAAATAAATTTGAAAAAACCTCTAGCCAAGTGAATAAGAAAAAAGAGAGCAGACACAATTTTCTATATCAGGCTGAGAGAGGTATCACTACAGATTCCACAGCTATTAAAAAGAAAGTAAAGAAATATTAAGAACGACTTCTGCCTATGACTTTGACAGTTTATATGATATGGACAAATTGCTTATGTGACACAAACTACCAAAATCCTTGCAAGAAGAAACCGACAATCTGAACAACTCTGTATCTGCTAAGGAAATTGAAACTGTAGCTAAATCCTTCCCAGACCCAGAGTTTCACTGATGAATTCTACCAAATATTTTCAGAAAATATAATACCAATTCTATACAAAGTTTTCCAGAAAATTTAACAGAATTGAATATTTCCCAACTCCTTCTGTGAGCATAATCTTGAAGCAAAACCAAAGACATTATAACAAATGTAAACTGTGTTTATTGTGGTGACCATTTTGAAATGTACAGAAATATCAAATCACTATGTTGTGTAACAGGAACTAACATGGTCTTGTAGGCCAATTATATTTCTCAATCAAACAAACAAGCTCATAGAAAAAGAAATAGATGTGCAATTACCAGAAGTGGAAGGTGGGGGTAGGGAGGAATTGGATGAAGGCAGTCAAAAGGTACAAATTTCCAGTCATGAGATAAATAAACAAATGTACAACATGATAAATATAATGAATTCTGCCCTATGTTATACATGGAATTTGTTGAGGGTAAATACTAAGAGTTCTCATCACAAGGAAAATAGTTTTTCTATTTCTTTAAGTTTGTATCTATATGAGATGATAGATGTTCACTAATGATATACAAAAGGGACAATGCACCATTTCCACCTAAGATTTGTCCGAATAATTTAAGATTTATTTAACAGTAAAAAACCAACCAAGTCTAGAATCTATTAGTCCTCTGATTCTTGCTCCTGAAGACCTATTTTCCTTAGGAGTTAGTCCTCTGGGCCAATATAATAATTTCCAGGAATCAAGAACTTAGGAAAAATACAGATTCAAAACCAGTTTTTTTTTTAGTTTATTTTTAGTTTTGAAGAATATGATGCTTAATAACATTTGCCTTACAACACTGAATATTGTTCATATCAGAGTGTTTGCAATCACTGACTGCTGAATAGCTAATGAAGGTGATAATTAATGGAAACATAGGCACAATACAATTCAATTGACTGACATTCACAAGACCTTAGAAGAAAGCTACAGGGACTTGAAGAATTCGTTATGTTTTCTATAATCTTTATTTGTTCACAAGTCAGCTTTTTTTGTTTTGGAAAATACTACCTTAGATTATTCCTAACACACATACATACATACATATGTACATATATACATATATATATACATACATAAAACAACTCTGCTTTTATTTTTTTAACTTTTTATTTTGTATTGGAGTATAGATGATTAACAATGTTGTGATAGTTTCAGGGGCACAGAAAAGCAACTCAGCCATACACTTATTTGTATCCATTCTCCCCCAGATTCCCCTCCGATCCAGGCTGCCACATAACATTGAACAGAAAAGTTGAAGATTTTTTTTAAATTTTAATTTATTTGGCACAGGACCTTCGTTGCCACATGCAGGATCTATTTTCCTGACCAGGGGTCGAACCTGGGACCCCAGAATTGGGAATGCAGAGTCTTAACAACTAGACCACCAGGAAAGTCCCAAACAACTCCCCTTTTAAACAGCAGTAGCTTCCAAAATATTTCAGACTATTTCCTACACCTTTAAATCATACATATGTAACAAGTTCTTCCTTTTATAAGTTGTTTTAACACCAATATGTTATTCAACTGTAGACTATTTTGAGACATAGTGGAGTCTCAGTAAATGTACATTAAAAGCTTATATTTGGAACTATCTCCTCCTATTAGCTTGCATGGTCAGCTCTAGGATATTAGCTATTAATTTCCAAAGAAGATTTTTTTGGGGGAAAATATTATTAGATTTAATTTTCAGTTATTTATAAGCAACAATGAATTCACTAAATTCACTTAAAATGTTTATTTCCATAAATTAATAACCTTAAGCTCAAGAAACATGAATAAAATTACATCAAAGTACATGATAAGCAGATTTCTCAAAAGCAGTAAAAAAGAGAT
Organism: Mesoplodon mirus; assembly: GCF_964341445.2. Lineage (NCBI taxonomy): Eukaryota > Metazoa > Chordata > Mammalia > Artiodactyla > Ziphiidae > Mesoplodon > Mesoplodon mirus. The sequence continues at coordinate 159,009,318 of NC_138977.1, forward strand.
TTTTTTTAAAGCCAGCAAGAAAAAAAAAGACACACTAAGATACACTAAATAAGAAAAAAGAATTCTTGTTGGAAACAATGCAAGCAAGAAGAGAGTGGCCAATTATCTTTAAAGAAAGTACTAAAGGACAAACAATGATGAAACTACTATTCGATATCAGTGAAAAAATATTTTTAAAATAAAAGAGAAATAAAGATTTATTTTCTACCAGCAACAGCAAAAGAATTCTTCAGGAAGAAAGAAAACGATTCTATATGGGAATATGAATGTTCACAAAAGAATGTAGGCCACCAGAAATGGTGAATATGAGTAAATATGCATTATCCTTTTCTAGTTATTTGTCTCTTTCCAAAATGTTGTCCTTTAAGCAAAAATGAAAATAATGAGGTCTGAGGTATGTAGACTATGCAGATTAAAATGTTTGAAAAACAACAGCAGAAAGGCTGAGAGAGAGAAGAAATAGAAGTATAATACTACAAGTTTCTTATGCTATATATGACATGGTATATGACACTTTAATGTAGACTGTTCTTAATAACCTAAAATTGGAAATAACTCAAGGGTCTTTCAACAGATGAATCAATAATCATTTTATGGAATATTCATTGTACTTAGTAATAAAGAAGAATGAACTATCAGTAAGTGTAATAGCATAGATAAATCTCAAAATAAATATCCTTAGTGAAATAAAAAGTTAGACCAAAAAATGCATATAGTGTATGATATCATTTACTTGAAATTCTAGAAAATATATGGTGACAAAAAGTATGTTAGTGGTTGTCTGAAGACAGGGTGTGGCTGGGAGGCATGGGGAAAGGAATTACTAAAGGGTATGAGGAATTTGGGGGACTAATAGCTATGTTCATTAGTTTGTGCTGATGTTTTCACAGGAAGATACTTTTGCTGAAACATAAATTTGTGCACTGAATATATTTATTTATTACAATTGGGTCAAACTTTATTTAATACATCATGCTTAAATTATTTTTATTTTAGGAATGTAAGTTGATTTTAAAATTGGAAAAGCTGAACAGTTATCGCATACATGGGGAAAAAAGAAAATCATTCTTATCTTGAGAGATAGAGAAAAAGCACTTGCTAATATTTAACACACATTCATGATAAAAACTCATAACTATAACACACTACATGATAAATATTTCCTCACTTTGATAAAAAGCATTTGCCATATCTTTAGTCAACATCATAATTAATAGTGACATTGAATTATGTCCCTCAGAGATGAAGAAAAAGAAAACAATACCTAAAATCACCACTTCTATGCGGCATTATAGTAGAGATTCTAATTAGTGCAAGAAAGTCAAACATGAAGAATGAATGAGTAAATGAATAAATGAATGAATGAAGAGATAGAATATTTGAAAAGGAGCAACAAATTGTCATTACTGATAGATGGAATTATTATATCCACAGAAAATTTCAACAGAATTTACAAACTATTTAGGAAGGTAATTAGAGAATTGAGCACACACACAAAAAATGACTCTAAAGGAGATAGCATTTATCTAAACATAAAAATGTTAAGGATAAACCTAACAAAAGATCTGCAAGATTTCTACACTAAAACCTATAAAATATTTAGTGAAATTAAAGAGATCTAAATAAATTTAAAGAGATACTTTTGTGGGCAGAAAGACCCAGTACTGTAAGGATGGCAATTTTCTCAAATTGGTAAATTCAATACACTCTCACAGAATGTTATGAGTATGTGTGTGTGTGTGTGTGTGTGTGTACCCGTGTGTGTCAGTGTGTGTGTAGACAACCTGATCTAAAATCTATACAAAATATAAATAATCAAGAAAAAATAATGCACAGTGCTAGATAATTAGACAAATGGAACAGAATAGAGAGTAAAGACACACACTAACACACACACACACACACACACACACACACATACCCCTTCATCTGACTTAGGACAGTGGGAAACCATGGTTGATTTAATAACTGGTGCTGGGTAAACTGGATATTCATATGGGAAAATATTTAATTTCTAACTGTACATGCAATTCCTAATGGTAAAATCATTCATGCTTTTAGAGAAAAAAATGTAATCATGACATTGAGGTAGGTGAACATTTCTTAAACATTATATTAAAAGCCCTATTAATAAAGATAAAAATTGGGCTTCCCTGGTGGTGCAGCAGTTGAGAGTCCGTCTGCCGATGCAGGGGACACAGGCTCGTGCCCCGGTCCGGGAAGATCCCACATGCCGCGGAGCGGCTGGGCCCGTGAGACATGGCCGCTGAGCCTGCGCGTCCGAAGCCTGTGCTCCGCAGCGGGAGAGGCCACAACAGTGAGAGGCCCGCATACCACAAAAAAAAAAAAAAAAAAAAAAAAAAAAAAAAAAAAGATAAAAGTGAAGCATTAATACTAATAACTTCTGAGGATAAAAGGGATGCTATTAATATGGTGAAAAAAATCTCCAATAGTGGGATATATATATATATCTGACAAAAGAATTTTATTCAGAATGTATAACAAGTTCTACACATGGAGACGTAAATCTCCCCTATTGATAAAAATTCTTCACCAGACACGTCACACAAAATAATATTCAAATGACAAGTAAGCATACAAGAAGGTGTTCAACTTTATTTTTCATCACAGAAATGCAAGTTAAAAAAAAAGACACTGCATACCCATCAGAACAACTACCACGAAAAAGACAGTGCCAAGTGTTAGTGAAACCTAAAACACCTGAAGCTCATAAAATGCTAATGATGTATACATATCTTTAATCACTTTAGAAAACAATTTGGTAGTGTCTACTAAAGTTTTACATATACCAAATGATTCAGCAAGCCTATGTCTATTTATCCACAAGGAAATTCATAGAAATATTTCCCAAAAGACATGAACAAAATTGCCCATAGCAGGTATTATTCTTAATAACGCTAGACTAGTCTATTTAAAAATATTAAGCATGGGACAACAAACAAACAAAAACCAGCTAAATAAAACTAAATTATTTTGTAATACTAAATATTTCAGAAGTAATATTTCTCTCTAATATAAAAATCCTAATTTAAATTCAGTTATATATTGATGAAATTCTAAAAGCTATTTATAAAATTTATTGGAAAGAATTACTGCATGAGTACAGAGAAGCAAATTTTAACAAAGAAGAATATGAGACGATCTTGACTAAATATATATTAAACTACCATAAAGTGATAGTAATTTACAGAGAACAGCACTGCTACAGAAATTTAAAAATAAAGCAATTTAAGAGAATAGAAATTTCAGAAAAAGACCTTTTCATATATAGACATATTTTACGTAATAAATAATACATGTCATATAATGGAAAGATAATGGACAATTGTTACCTCAACATGAGATAATGTTGCGATAATTGGCTTTTCATTTTAGGAAATATTGTAAACATATTTCATAATACCAGCAGAAGTAAATCCCAGAAGAGTTAAAGCTTTAAGTTTAAAACTATAGGCTCCTAATTTCTGCTAATGGTTGTCTTGATTAATAAGATCCATCTTAGTGCTGAAAATAAGTATGCTAGATAAAGTTTTTTTTAATCTTAGCACAAAATGTCTGAAATACATACTGAGGTCAAAATATACTAAGGTCAAAACTGAAGAGGAAATGGAACACAACTGTGCTTTTTTCTAAGAGGCATTATCAAATCCCAGTAAACTGCGATTATGGTTCTGATTACCTCCCAAAATAAAAGGGACATAAATCAAAACCCAGAGCCCATGCTGGGGATTCAACTCATCACAAAATGAAGTAGTAATCCAAAGTAAGACACCCTCAGTGGAAGCAAGAGCTGGAATTAAACCAGCCATCATGCATATTTACAGCTTGTGTTCACATGTTCTGGAAGGTCGAAGAAGCACAAGCCATCAAATTGTTTTAAAGTAGCTCTGGACTACAAAGGCCTTTAGGAGCACAGTGGAAGTGGTTAGGCAAACCCTATACAAATAGATTTTGAAATGGTCAACGTGAGGTCAAAGATACCGGGTACAGAGGAAAACAACAATGCCTGAGAATAAACACAAATGACAGCCAGGAGAAACAGATAGGTGAAAACACCAGATACTGGACCAAATGGACATAGGTTATTGAAAATATAAAACTATAGTAACTACATATAAAAATAAGGTAAAATCTTGGAAAACTTCTGAAAGGAAGGTAAAATTACAGAGAGTGTCATGGAGATTTTAAAAAAGAACCAATTAGTGTTCTAAAAGTAAAAACTCATTAGCAGAAGTATAAAGTAATCCAAATTTAAAACTAAGTATATAGAAGGAGTTCTGGTTTAACTAAGACAGTGAAGCTCTCCAGAGTGCATCTCTGGTCCTTACTACAGCTAAAATTTGGCAAATACATACACACATGCATACATAAAAATAAAAAATCAAGCTATCTGAAGAATCTGAAAATTAAGGCAGGTGAATTATGGAATGGACTCAAACGTTAAGAAGCAGCCCTCACAAGGGTGAGTTTATTGTTTTTTGTCTTTTCCTTCTCATGGCTTGACTTCTCTCTTGGGTTCCAGTCACAGTGGTGTCAGCAACTAGAACAGTGATAGATTTACCTCTCTGTTTATGACCAGAGGAAAATATTAAAAGGGTCTCAGGTGAGTGGGACTGGGAGCAGGAAATACTAGAGGGGACAGACCCGGAAAAGGGGGTCCCCTAATTCTTTTTACAGGCATACCCTGGAGATACTGCAATTCAGTTCCAGATACTGCAATAAAGTGTGGCACACCAGTTTTTTTATTTCCCAGTGCATATAAAAATACATGGACACTATACTATAGTCCTTGAAGTGTACAGTAGCATTATGTCTAAAAAAATTCACATACCTTAATTTAAAATATTTTATTGCTAAAAATTGCTACCCATCATCTGAGCCTTCAGCGAGTCTGTAGTAGTAACACCAAAATCACTGACCATAGATCACCATAACGATATAATAATAATGAAAAATTTGAAATATTGTCAGAATTACCAAAGTGAAACATAGATAAGTGAGCAAATACTGTTGGAAAAAAATGGCAACAATAGACTTGCTTAATGCTGGGTTGCTACAAAATTTCAATTTGTAAAAAGCACAATATCTGTGAAGTACAATAAAGCTAAGTGCAATAAAACGAGGTCAGCCTGTGTATGCATTCATGCACGTTGTAGCCTAATCCCTAAATCATGTCTGTGTGGGACAAACAAAAACCAGCCTGAGGAAGCCTCTGAACTGAACTGAGACTTGAACTAACCACAGAGTTTCAATCTAATCCCTGACTATACCTCCTTTGGACAAACCTAAACCAACATAACAAAAGCTATAAGCACTGAATTGCTATTTGAACTGCTGTCCATAATTTATATAGAAGTTATTGTTTTTTGAATATTTAGATTTTTAACTTTACAAGAAATTACTCAACAGTTTCCCAAAGTTTCTTACTAGATAATATTACTCCTATCTAAAGAAGCTCTTTTCACATTACTTGTGATTCAGACATACTAGTTATGAATTCTCTCAGGTTCTTTTGTCCCACAATGTATTTTGCCTTTATTTTTTTCAAGTACAGAATTATAGTATGATTTTGCTTTCAGTACTTTCACAATATTTTTTATACTCTTATAATTCCTGTCTTTGTTCCTCTCTATGTGTTGTCTTTCTTACTTTGTCTGCTGCCAAGATTTTCTCTTTATCTTTATTTAATTTTCAGCAGATGGAAGATAATCTCTCATTTTCTCGTGCTCCTGTAAGACTTAGCCTCATGAGACACAGAACTTGTACAGGCATACTTTGGAAATATTGTGGGTTCAGTTCCAGACCACCACAATAAAGTGCATATCACAATAGAGTTAGTTACATGAATTTTTAATTTCTCAGTGCCAATAAAAATTATGTTTACACTATATTGTAGTCTAGTGTGCAATAGCATTATGTCTAAAAAAACAATGTATGTACCTTAATTTTAAAATATTTTATTGCTAAAATATGCTAACCAACATCAGCCTTCACCAACTCATAATCTTTTTGCTGGTGAAAGGGTCTTCCCTCGATGTTGATGGCTGATGACTGATCAGGATGGTGGATGCTGAAGATTGGGTGTCTGTGGCAATTTCTTAAAATAAGACAGCCATGAAGTTTGCCCCATCAATTGACTCTTCCTTTCAGGAAAAATTTCTCTGCATCATGCAAATGTTTGATAGCATTTTATCCACAGTAGAACTTATTTCAAAATTGGAGTCAATTCTCTCAAACCCTGCCACTGCTTTATCAACTAAGTTTACTTAATATTCTAAATCATTTATTGTCATTTCAACAATCATCACAACATCTTTACCAGGAGTAGATTTCATTTCAAGAAACCACTTTCTTTGCTCATCCATAAGAAATAACTCCTCATCCATTTCACTTTTATCATGAGATTGCAGCAATTCAGTCACATCTCCAGGCTCCACTTCTAGTTCTAGTTCTAGTTCTCTTGTTGTTTCCATAACATCTGCAGTTCCTTCCTCTGCTACAGCACCACCAACGTCATCCATGAGGACTACAATCAATTTCTTCCAAACTTCTGTTAGTGTTGATATTTTGACCTCTTCCCAGGAATGATGAATGTTCTTACTGGCATCTAGAATGGTGAATCCTTTCCAGAAGGTTTTCAATTTACTATGCCCAGATCCATCAGAAGAGTCCCTATATATGGCAGCTACATATAGCCTTATGAAATATATTTCTTAAATAATAAGACTTGAAAATTAAAATTACTCTTTGATTCATGGGCTGCAGAATGGCTGTTGTGTTAGCAGGCATGAAAACAACATTAATCTCATTGTACATGTCCATCAGAGCTCTTGGGTGACTAGGTGCATTGTCAATAAGTAGTAATATTTTGAAAGAAATCTTATATTTCTGAGCAGTAGGTCTCAAGAGTGGGCTTAAAATGTTCAGTAAACCATCCAGGCTTTGTTGTGCCATTGACAGAGCACAGCCAGAGTAGATTTAGCATAATTGTTAAAGGCCCTAATTATTTCAGAATGGTAAATAAGCATTGGCTTCAACTTAAAGTTACCGGCTGCATTAGCACCTAACAAGAGAGTCATCCTGTACTTTAAAGCTTGAAGCCAGGCAGTGACTTCTCTTCTCTAGCTATGAAAGTCCTAGATAGCATCTTCTTCCAATAGAAGACTGTTTAATCTACATGGAAAATCTGTTGTTTAGTGTAACCACCTTCATTAATTATTTTAGCTGGAGAGTCTCCATAACTTGCTGCAGCTTCTACATCAGCACTTGCTGCTTCATCTTGCACTTTGATGTTATGGAGATGGCTTCTTTCCTTAAACTTCATGAACTAATATTTGCTAGCTTCAAACTTCTCTTCTTCACTAACAACTTGGCTAACTGTTTGGTGCAAGACGCCTAGCTTTCAGCCTGTCTTGGCTTTTGGACATGCTTTCCTCACTAAGCTTCAACATTTCTAACTTTTGATTTAAAGTGAGAGACAGTGCAACTCTTCCTTTCACTTCAACACTTAGAGGCCATTGTAGGGTTATTAATTGGTCTAATTTCAATATTGTTGTGTCCCAAGAAATAGGGAGGTCTGAGGAGAGAGAGAGATGGGGAACAGCTGGTGGGTGGAGCAGTCAGAGCACACACATTTATCGATTAACTTCACCATCTTATATGAGCTGGGTTAGTGAAACACCAAAATAATTATAATAGTAACATCAAAGATCACTGATCACAAATCACCATAACAAATATAATAATAATAAAAAAGTTGGAAATATTGCAAGAATTACCAGAATGTGACACAGAGACATGAAGTGAGCAAATGTTATTGGAAAAAATGGCGCCAATAGACTTGCTCCAGGTAGGGTTGCCACAAACCTTCAATTTGTAAAAAACTCAATGTCTGCGAAGTGCAATAAAGTGAAGCACGATAAAGTGAGGTATACCTGTATATGATATAAAGATCGGGAATGTTTGCTTTCATTTTACCTAGAAGCATTTCCCTTTTCACATACCATGAGAATTATATCTGTAGCCCTTTGTCTAGTTAATTGTTCTGTTCTGAGGGCCAAGCGGTTACAGCCTGGATGGGGTCCCTAAGCCTCAGGTGGGAGGAACTGAAGCCTATCGCCCTAGGTCTTTACATTTAAAAAGGTAGGAAGCTCAGACTTGGAGTCATCTCTAGTTGGAAAAAGTTAGAGACATGCAGGTTTATCAGGCCATCAAAAAGATTCATTTACATCCCAAAATACTATAGTGAGAAGGCAGGATCCTCTTCATCCTGTCTCAAAGGCGCTAAAGTTAGTTTTTTTCTTTTTAGGAGGGAAGGGGGATGGCTGTCTTTCTCCTGACTATAAACTGAGATAGTCCATTTTTCCCCATCACTTACCTATGGAGTGTCTGGTCACTATTTCATAGGAGGTAGGTAATTTTTCCATTAGGCTTTCATTGTATTGTCCCAGAGCTAATGTCTGAGGCAAGGAAGCTGAATTCTAGTTATTTACTATAAAGTAACTAACAAGTAGTTTGACTCTGATCCTGAACACCTTGTGTGTGCATTCAGGATAAAATTAATAAAGATGAATATTAAATTACTAACAATTGATCAGTTTTGATCATTTATTCATCTTTCCAAAGAATAAGCTTTTGTGGGTAATTCATTTCAGTTATTTGCTCTCCTTATCATTGATTTCACCTTTGATTCTTATTTTTATACCATCTAAATAATTGTTTTTAATTTTGTGTTGTCTCTTCCTGTTTCTCAATTTCAATACTGAATTTAAATTTGCAATTTTCTTTTTGAATGATACCAATTTAAATATGACAACACTAAAAGAAAGAGTATTTTTTTCATGCTTCCCTAGGATAATGCTATTTTATTGGTATTTAGATCCTTGAATCACAGTCCTTTTATTTTAAAACACTGTAAAACTGTTTTCATTATTTTCTACCTTCCAAATTTCCAGATGATAAATTCAATACCAGTTTGATCTTCTTAACATAGTATGTAACCTACTCATTCTCTCTCTATTATTGAGGTTCAGAAATTGCACTAGGAAATTTTTTGCAAAGAATCTGTGAGATCTTTCAGTTATATCATTCTCAGCTAAGAGAAGTCTCCTTTCTCTTTCTCGATCTTTCTTTATTTTTCTCTCTTTCTTTCTCTTACTATTGCTCATATTTTGCACAGATGTTTTATTTTGTTTAATTTATTATATTTGTTATGTAAGTGTGTTGTTATATTTTTCCAGATACATACATTAGAACATTAGCTTGGTTTTTAGCAGCAACATATCATTACAAAATTTCTTAGTTGGGGCTCCCCTGGTGGCGCAGTGGTTGAGAGTCCTCCTGCCGATGCAGCGGACACGGGTTCATGCCCTGGTCCGGGAAGATCCCACATGCCGCGGAGCGGCTGGGCCCGTGAGCCATGGCCGCTGAGCCTGCGCGTCCGGAGCCTGGGCTCTGCAACGGGAGAGGCCACAGCAGTGAGAGACCCGTGTATAGCAAAAAAAAAAAAAAATTCTCAGTTGTATGTTGTAGTTTGAAAATTGTGCTTTTGAACTCCAAAAATTTTTCTTGAATTTTATTTTATATTTTTTATACAGCAAGTTCTTATCAGTTATCTATTTTCTACATATTAATGTATACATGTCAATCTCAATCTCCCAATTCATCCCACCACCCACCCACCCCTGCCCCACTCTGCTTTCCCCCCTTGGTGTCCATACGTTTGTTCTCTACATCTGTGTCTCTATTTCTGTCTTGCAAACCAGTTCATCTGTACCATTTTTCTAAATTCCACATATATGTGTTAATATATGATATTTGTTTTTCTCTTTCTGACTTACTTCACTCTGTATGACAATCTCTAGATCCATCCAAGTCTCTACAAATGACCCAATTTCATTCCTTTTATGGCTAATATTACACTTTATATATGTACCACATCTTCTTTATCCATTCATCTGTTGATGGGCATTTAGGTTGCTTCCATTTCCTGGCTATTGTAAATAGTGTTGCAATGAACATTGGGGTGCATGTGTCTTTTTTTTTTTTTGTGGTATGCAGGCCTCCCACTGTTGTGGCCCCTCCCGCTGCGGAACACAGGCTCTGGACGCGCAGGCTTAGCAGCCATGGCTCACGGGCCCAGCCGCTCCATGGCATGTGGGATCTTCCCGGACCGGGGCACGAACCCATGTCCCCTGCATCAGCAGGCGGACTCTCAACCACTGCACCACCAGGGAAGCCCAGGGTGCATGTGTCTTTTTGAATTATGGTTTTCTCTGGGTATATGCTTAGTAGTGGGATTGCTGGGTCATATGGTAATTCTATTTTTAGTTTTCTAAGGAACCTCCATACAGTTCTCCATAGTGGCTGTATGAATTTACATTCCCACCAACAGTGCAAGAGGGTTCCCTTTTCTCCACACCCTTTCCAGCATTTGCTATTTGTAGATTTTCTGATGATGCCCATTCTAACCAGTGTGAGGTGATACCTCATTGTAGTTTTGATTTGCATTTCTCTAATAATTAGTGATGTTGTGCATCCTTTCATGTGTCTCTTGGCCATCTGTATGTCTTCTTTGGAGAAATGTCTATTTAGGTCTTCTGCCTTTTTTTTGATTGGATTGCTTGTTTTTTTAATATTGAGGTGCATGAGCTGTTTATATATTTTGGAGATTAATCCTTTGTCCATTGATTTGTTTGCAAATATCTTCTCCCATTCTAAGTGTTGTCCTTTCATCTTGTTTATAGTTTCCTTTACTGTGCAAAAGCTTTTAAGTTACATTAGATCCCATTTGCTTATTTTTGTTTTTATTTCCATTACTCTAGGAGGTGGGTCAAGAACGATCTTTCTGTGATTTATGTCAAAGAGTGTTCTTCCTGTGTTTACCTCTAAGAGTTTTATAGTGTCTGCTCTTACATTTAGGGCTTTAATCGATTTTGAGTTTATTTTTTTGTATGGTATTGTACATTTTCTCCTTAAAATTTTTCATTACTTTCACTATTATATTTCTTTTGTACAATTTCTAATTGACCTGTTTCAACAAAATTGCCTCTTCATACATTTTTAGTTCTATTAGATCTATGAAATTATTGAGTCCTCCAAAATGGATTGTATTTTTTCTTTAACTTTTCATGTCAATGGATGTTATTCTTCAGAAACTCATTCATGATAATGGTATATCTTGTTTAGGTTAAACTTTTAGCTGGAAGAATACAAGGTAGAAAGTATGTCTCAGTTGGTCTGTGGCAAAAGAGATGGAAAATAACTTTCTGCTATGGAGCAGTAGAAGAAGCTTATTTTTCCTCTAGATATAAGCAAAGGGATATAATCTTTTCCTAGACACATTGAATGACATCAGTTCAGTCCACTACTTCAATCTCTTCTCCAGAGATGGGTACCACCACTGGGCACCACACTGAGCAAGGGATTCTAGGCAGGCCATTCTTATTTAGCCAAAGGGTTCAATTTGGTTAATCTGACTGGTTCTTATATGACAAGAAAGAATGTGTAGTTATTTCCATAGAAACCAATAAACAATAAGCAGCCTCCTGTCACTGAACCTTTATTTTCTTTCTCTTTTTTTCTCCCTCATTTTACAAACACTATTGCCCTACAGTCACTTTTCTGTTCCCTTCTCTCTTCATATCCTGGCTTCAGATTCACTTGAGATTCCCTCCAGGCTATTAAGTAGTTGAGTCTTCCTAACAGGTTATAATAAGGAAGGTAGGATCTTGAGTCAGCTTTCAGCTTGTCAGTCCCATAACATTTTAGTTTTTATATGTTGTTGTTTTAACTCAGACATTCATCATTGTGTTACATTTTTTCCCTAATTCATAGCAGACAATTATTATATCTTCTAGACAATGCTATTGATTAATTCTCTTTTAGTATTTCTTCCTCTTCATTCAAACAACCATTCCTTTTCCTCAATACACACCTACTATAATGGGTTTAATAAATTTCTTCAGTTAGATATTTATCCTTGGCAACTAATATATATTGATTTTTGGGGTCAATCATGAGTGTATGTGGTACTAACTATAAGTTACATGTTTACTTGTAGTAACCTCTTTCTGTTTTCACTCCATATTCTTTTAAACTATCTATTCCTCCTACTGTGTATTTACCTAGTTCTTCACTACTCTCCACTTAATAATATTTATCCATTACCAGAATGATGAACTCAGAATTTACATCTAGATTCCTGCTACTGGAAACAAGGATGTGGTAGAAAAATAAAACTCCATCAGGCTTATTTACATCAAATTACAGTTACTTTATAATGGTTTTGTCCATTTTCACTGGTGATAAAGAGCAATGGTGGGATGAGTGGGAAAGACAATAATGGGAAAACTTATAAATCTGTATCAGCATAATCATCAAAATATGTGATTCATACAGATGCGTGGATCCACATCATAACAATTCAATATATGGAGTGTACCACTGTGTCAGGCTCATTGAATAATACAAAATTACTAATTCACAGGAAAAGAATGTGCAACAATCTAATCTTTTTCCATTAGATTATCATTAAATTTCATCTTGAAAAAGAAAAGAAAATGAGTGATGCTTTACTGAAAAACAAAGTCAATATTTGCTATTGGTGGAGTCAATCATTAGAAATGCCTAGCTATGTTACAAATGTTTGCATTTTATGTTACAGTTTCAAAAGACCAGGAGTCTCTTGTCAGATAAAATCACTGATTAATATTTCATTCTTGCTAAAGCATGCATTCCAAATTGCCTTTTATTTAATTTTTTGGATCTTTGAAATAGATTTTCATATTCCTAGACTGAATATTAGGTACATAACTTTTTTAAAAGCTCAATTCACATACAGCTATAAAAGAAATAAAAGTCAACTTAAAGTTCATTGTATTTACTTTAAACTAGAGTTTTCAAAGACCTGGGTCATGTCTATTTGTGGACAATGATTTTATAGCTGTCTTAATGCCACCAGCTATAATCAATGTCCTTTGATTATAGAATTAAAAAAAATCATTGAGAAACAAAATAATCAGAATGATTATTATATAATCATATAATGACACAATCAAAATAAAGCAGATGGAAAAACCAGTAAAAGATGGTTGTTCATCTAGATAAAATTAACAAATAATTATTTAATTAGCTATATTACTACCACAAAGGGAAATATAGTGGCAAGATGCCCAGACAATATTAAGAAAGAAAATCAGCACCATTTAAATTAAAATTCATTGTGTAAGCCATCATTTTGCTATATCTTCAACACAGTACCCATGCAAAATATTTTTCATATTTATTACTACACTTAGAAATATTTCTTTAGGGAGACAAGAATGTATTTCACAGATAGTTTCTGTATGAGACAAGAATACTTTCAAAACAGCAATATTTATTGTATGGCAATTTTCAAATTCAATCATTTTTCTTCACTCTGTCTGGAGTCTTATAGGCTTTTGAATGGCTTCCAAGTGCACTCCCACCTTAATCTAATCCAAATTTCTGATTATGTTTGAAAGATAATAAGCAAATTATATTTCAGTGGGAAAGTGCAGTTAGCCCGAAGTCACTTAGTGGCTTTTCAGCATCATCCAGTCAGATCAGGATAACTGGGTTGCAGTTCTGTGAATCCAAGCAGAGAATTCACAACATGAAGGACAATAGTGTATACTCTCATAAAGTCTGTGAGTATATGATTATTACCATTATTAATGATAATAAGAAAATGCAATGAGTATTTGAAAAGAACTTTGCATTCGGCAAAATATTATCAAATGCAACAAGTACCACAGTAAACCATGCTGTGAAGCACTATTATTATATGTCTATATAAATTAATGTTGGTGGAAATATTTGGATCTGAACTTGAGAATTAAAGAATTTTATTTAATTAACCCAATTTATTGAGTTAGAGTTAATTTTTTAAATATATTCTGTTTAATAAGATGGAGCCACATTAACATTTATTAACTTTGGAATCTTATAAACAGGAGTAAAATAAACATTTGCAAGTCAAGGAGTATGTATCTCTATAGTGTCAGGTATCTTTCTTATAAGTAAATAAAGATCCCATCTCCTAAAATAACGGCAGTAGTCTTTGCCAAAATCTGGTATGGAATTTCAATTGCATTTCACTAAAGTGTGCTGATGTAAATATCCTCAACCTTTTCTTCTCAGAAAAGTTTAGATTTTTTAAACTAAAGAATTTTTTTCATAAAGGGTGTGTCAAAAACATGTAAAATAAAGTTACTTAGATGAATGAATCAGAAGCTTGAAAACTGGAATAATGAAACACACACATAAAGTCTACAGCAAAACTGAAATGAAAAGTTAGTACAACAAAAGGCTAATTAGGAAAGGGTTCTAAGACTAGAAAGCTGTTATATTAAAGTAGATTATGGAATAAAACTTATGAAGGATTAGAATACGTAGTTATATCTGCTACTCAAGATGCAATCTTCTTAAGTTTTTTTGAGTCCTAATCAGAAATAATGAGTGGGATTTTACCTTTGGACTTGGCATTTGGACTGTGATGGAACCTAAGTAATTTACTCTAGTTTCAATTCATATTATCATTGGTACTGAAATACTTATTTGCCATTATAAGATCATATTTACTAGGATAATTTTTATAATAAATCATTCCTCCGATAGAACTCAACCATTATCATTATTGTGTGTCAATATATTAATTTGTTAACTATGTCATGTTGCAAATATTTCAAAACTGGCCTCCATAAGCTTACACTTTTTATATTTTATATATTTTATATATTTATATTTATATAGGAAACATGGTAAGAAACTGTTCTATTTAGCATTATAATAAATTTTAAAATAAATAAATGGGACTAATTAAACTTAAAAGCTTTTGCACAGCAAAGGAAACTACTGACAAAACAAAAAGACAATTTACTGAAAGGGAAAAGATATTTGCAAATAATATGACTGACAAGGGGTTAGTATCCAACAAATAAACAGCTCATACAACTCAACATCAAAAAAACAACCAAATTAAAAAATGAGCAGAATTGAATAAATTTTTTTTTCCAAAGAGGAAATGCAGATGGCCCACAGGCATGTGAAAAGATGCTCAACATCACTAATTATTGAGAAATGCAAATAAAACCTACAATGAGATATCACCTCACACCACTCAGAATGACCATCATCAAAAAGTCTACAGGGGTCCACCACTGGCATCCACTTTCCACCAGAGCAAATGGATGGCCGCTGCCATCAAGGTCCTAAGGTAGCTGGGTTCCTACTCAGTGGTGTGGGCCACTGAGGACACTGGGATAGGAGTACACAGACATCTGAAAACAAGGAAGGGTGAAAGACTTCCATTATGGCTGTGGAGACTGATAATAGTAGCTACAAGAAATGGATTCTCTGAGTGCTTCCTTCCTGTCAGACTGAAGACAAGAACATCTGGAGAGGTGCCTCTTCAACTCTGCACTAGGAGGAAGGTATCAGAAACTCTCTGAGAGCCAGACTCCAGAGAAGGCTGTGAGTAACTAGGATATTAGGGCCCTGCTTTAACACAGCACATGCTGTGTGACTGACAGGGTTTTGGTGCTCCAGTGATGTGTCAGACCTGAGCCTCTGAGGTAGGAGAGCTGAGTTCAGGACATTGGTCCATCAGAGACCTCATGGCCCCTTATAATATGAATCGGCTAGAGCTCTCCCAGAGATCTCCATCTCAACACTAAGACTCAGCTCCACTAAAAAACCATCAAGATCCAGTGCTGGACACCCCATGACAAGCAACTAGCAAGACAGGAAAAAACCCCACTCATTAGCAGAGAGGCTACCTAAAATCATACTAAGTTCACAGACACCCCAAAACACACCACTGGATGTGTTCCTGCCACCAGAAAGACAAGATCCAGTCTCATCCATCAGAACAGAGGCACCAGTCCCCTCCACCAGGAAGCCTACACAACCCACTGAACCAACCTTACCCACTGGGGGAAGACAACAACAAAAAAATGGGAACTATGAAGGTGCAGCTGGTGGAAAGGAGACCCTAAACACAGTAAGTTAAACAAAATGAGAAGAAAGAAATACACAGCAGATGAAGGAGCAAGGTAAAAACACACCAGAACAAACAAATGAAGAGGAAATAGGCAGTCTACCTGAAAAAGAATTCAGAGTAATGATAGTAAAGATGATCCAAAATCTTGGAAATAGAATGAAGAAAATACAAGAAACATTTAACAAGGACCTAGAAAAACTAAAGAGCAATGAAACAATGATGAACAACACAATAAATGAAATTAAAATTTCTCTAGAAGGAATCAATAGCAGAAGAGTTGAGGCAGAAGAATGGACAGTGACCAGGAAGATAAAATAGTGGAAATAACTACTGCAGAGCAGAATAAAGAAAAAAGCATGAAAAGAATTGAGGACAGCCTCAGAGACCACTGGGACAACATTAAATGCACCAACATTCGAATTATAGGTGGTCCCAGAGAAGAAGAGAAAAAGAAAGGGACTGAGAAAATATTTGAAGAGAGTATAGTTGAAAACTTCTCTAATATGGGAAAAGAAATAGTCAAACATCCAAGAAGTGCAGAGAGTCCCATACAGGATAAATCCAAGGAGAAAGATGACAAGACACATATTAATCAAACTATCAAAAATTAAATACAAAGAAAAATATTAAAAGCAGCAAGGGAAAAGCAACAAGTAACATACAAGGGAATCCCCATAAGGCTAACAGCTGATCTTTCAGCAGAAACTCTGCAAGCCAGAAAGGAGTGGCAGGACATATTTAAAGTAATGAAAGGGTAAAACCTACAACCAAGACTACTCTACCCAGCAAGGATCTTATTCAGATTTGACAGAGAAGTTGAAACCTTTACAGACAAGCAAAAACTAAGAGAATGTGGCACCACTAAACC
This sequence comes from Mesoplodon mirus, assembly GCF_964341445.2. NCBI lineage: Eukaryota > Metazoa > Chordata > Mammalia > Artiodactyla > Ziphiidae > Mesoplodon > Mesoplodon mirus. The sequence goes on from NC_138977.1 coordinate 159,026,231, forward strand.
AGCTTTACAACAAATGCTAAAGGAACTTCTCTAGGCAGGAAACACAAGAGAAGGAAAAGACCTTCTAAAATAATTAAGAAAATGGTAATAGAACCATACATATCAATAACTACATTAAATATAAATGGATTAAATGCTCCGACCAAAAGACATAGACTGGCAGAATGTATATGAAAACAAGACCCATATATATGCTGTTTACAAAGGAGCCACTTCAGACCTAGGGACACATAAAGACTGAAAGTGAGGGGATAGAAAAAGATATTCCATACAAATGGAAATCAAAACAAAGCTGGAATAACAATTCTCATATCAGACAAAATAGACTTTAGAATAAAGACTATTACAAGAGACAAAGAAGGACACTACATAATGATCAAGGGATCAATCCAAGAAGAAGACATAACAATTGTAAATATTTATGCACACAATATAGGAGCACCTCAATACATAAGGCAAAAGCTAACAGCCATAAAAGGGGAAATCTACAGTAACACAATCATAGTAGGGGACTTTAACATCCCACTTTCACCAATGGACAGATCATCAAAAATGAAAATAAATAAGGAAACACAAGCTTTAAATGACACATTAAACAAGATGGACTTAATTGATATTTTTAGGAGATTCCATCCAAACACAACAAAATAAACTTTCTTCTCAAGTGCACATGGAACATTCGCCAGGATAGAGCATAACTTGGGTCACAATTCAACCTCAGTAAATTTAAGAAAATTGAAACCGTATCAAGTACCTTTTCTGACCACAACACTATAAGACCAGATATCAATTACATTAAAAAAGTAAAAAATACAAACACATGGAGGCTAATCAATACACTACTAAGTAACCAAGAGATCACTGAAGAAATCAAAGGGGGAATCAAAAAATACCTAGAAACAAATGACAATGAAAACACGGTGACCCAAAACCTATGGGATGCAGCAAAAGCAGTATTAAGAGGGAAGTTTATAGCAATACAATCCTACCTCAAGAAAAAAGAAATATCTCAAATAAACAATCTAACCTTGCACCTAAAGTAATTGAGAAAGAATCACAACACCAAAAATTAAAAAACCTAAAGTTAGGGGCTTCCCTGGTGGCGCAGTGGTTGAGAATCTGCCTGCCAATGCAGAGGACACGGGTTCGAGCCCTGGTCTGGGAAGAGCCCACATGCCGCAGAGCAATTAGCCCTGTGAGCCACAATTACTGAGCCTGCGCGTCTGGAGCCTGTGCTCCGCAACAAGAGAGGCCACGATAGTGAGAGGCCTGCGCACCGCGATGAAGAGTGGCCCCCACTTGCCACAACTAGAGAAAGCCCTCACGCAGAAACGAAGACCCAACACAGCCATAAAAAAAAATAACAAAAAAAAAAAAACCTAAAGTTAGCAGAAGGAAAGAAAGCATAAAGATAAGAGCAGAAATAAATGAAAAAGAAATGAAGGAAATGATAGCAAAGATCAATAAAACTAAAAGCTGGTTCTTTGAGAAGATAAACAAAATTGATAAACCATTAGCCAGACTCATCAAGAAAAAAAAGGAGAAGACTCAAATCAATAGAATTAGAAATGAAAAAGGAGAAGTAACAACTGACACTGCATAAATACAAAGGATCATGAGAGATTACTACAAGCAACTCTATGCCATTAAAATGGACAACCTGGAAGAAATGGACAAATTTTTAGAAAAGCACAACCTTCCGAGACTGAACCACGAAGAAACAGAAAATATAAACAGACCAATCATAAGCACTGAAATTGAAACTGTGATTAAAAATCTTCCAACAAACAAATGCCCAGGACCAGGTGGCTTCACAGGCGAATTTTATCAAACATTTAGAGAAGAGCTAGCACCTAATCTTCTCAAACTCTTCCAAAATAAAGCAGAGGGAGTAACACTCCCAAACTCATTCTACGAGGCCACCATCACCCTGATACCAAAACCCGACAAAGATGTCACAGAGAAATAAAACTACAGGCTAATATCACTGATGAACATAGACGTAAAAATCCTCAACAAAATACTAGCAAAAAGAATCCAACAGCACATTGAAAGGATCATATACCATGATCAAGTGGGATTATCCCAGGAATGCAAGGATTCTTCAATATACACAAATCAATCAATGTGATAAACCATATTAACAAATTGAAGGAGAAAAACCACATGATCATCTCAATTGATGCAGAAAAAGCTTTCAACAAAACTCAGCAGCAATTTATGATAAAAACCATCCAGAGAGTAGGCATAGAGGGAACTTACCTCAACATAATAAAGGCCATATATGACAAACCCACAGCCAACATCGTTCTCAATGGTGAAAAACTGAAACCATTTCCACTAAGATCAGGAACAAGACAAGGTTGCCCACTCTCACCACTCTTATTCAACATAGTTTTGGAAGTTTTAGCACAACAATCAGAGAAGAAAAAGAAATAAATGGAATCCAAATCGGAAAAGAAGTAAAAGTGTCACTCTTTGGAGATGATATGATACTACACCTAGTGAATCCTAAAGATGTTACCAGAAATCTACTAGAGCTAATAAATGAATGTGATAAAGTAGAAGGATACAAAATTAATGCACAGAAATCTCGTTCATTCCTATACACTAATGATGAAAAATCTGAAAAAGAAATTAAGGAAACACTCCCATTACCATTGCCACAAAAAGAATAAAATATCTAGGAATAAACCCACCTAAGGAGACAAAAGACCTGTATGCAGAAAACTATAAGACACTGATGAAAGAAATTAAAGATGATACAAACAGATGGAGAGATATACCATTGGATTGGAAGTATCAACATTGTGAAAATGACTCTACTACCCAAAGCAATCTACAGATTCAATGTAATCCCTATCAAAGTACCAATGGCATTTTCCACAGAACTAAAATAAAAAGTTTCACAATTTGTATGGGAACACAAAAGACCCTGAATAGCCAAAGCAATCTTGAGAAAGAACAACGTACCTGGAGGAATCAGGCTCCCTGACTTCAGACTATACTACAAAGCTGCAGTAATCAAGAAAGTATGGTACTAACACAAAATCAGAAATATTGATCAATGGAACAGAATATAAAGTCCAGAGATAAACCCCCACATGTGTGGTCACCTTATCTTTGATAAAGGAGGCAAGAATATACAATGGAGAAAAGACAGCCTATTTAATAAGTGGTGTTGGGAAAACTGGATAGCTACATGTAAAAGAATGAAATTAGAACACTCCCTAACACCATATTCAAAAATAAAATAAATATGGATTAAAGACCTAAATTTAATTCCATACACTATAAAACTCTTAGAAGAAAACATAGGCTGAACACTCCATGACATAAATCACAGCAAGATCCTTTTTGACCCACCTCCTAGAGAAATGGAAATAAAAACAAAAATAAACAAATGAGACGTAATGAAACTTAAAAGCTTTTACACAGCCAAGGAAACCATAAACAAGATGAAAAGACAACGCTCAGAATGGTTGAAAATATTTGCCAAGCAACTGACAAATGATTAATCTCCAAAATATACAAGCAGCTCATGCAGCTCAATAACAAAAAAACAAACAACCCAATCAAAAAATGGGCAGAAGACCTAAACAGACATTTCTCTGAAGAAGATATATATATATATAAGATTGCCAACAAATACATGAAAGGGTGCTCACATTACTAATCATTAGAGAAATGCAAATCAAAACTACAACAAGGTATCGTCTCACAACAGTCAGAAAGGCTATCATCAAAAAGTCCACAAACAATAAATGTTGGAGATGGTGTGGAGAAAAGGGAACCCTCTTGCACTGTTGGTGGGAATGTAACTTGATACAGCCACTATGGAGAACAGTATGGAGCTTCCTTAAAAAGCTTAAAATAGAACTACCATATGACTCAACAATCCCACTACTGGGCATATACCTGGAGAAAACCATAATTCAAAAAGTGCCATGTACCAAAATGTTCATTGCAGCTCTATTTACAATAGCCAGGACATGGAAGCAACCGAAGTGTCCATCAACAGATGAATGGATAAAGAAGATGTGGCACATATACACAATGGAATATTACTCAGCCATAAAAAGAAACGAAATTGAGTTATTTGTAGTGAGGTGGATGGACCTAGAGTCTCTCATACAGAGTGAAGTAAGTCAAAAAGAGAAAAACAAATACCGTATGCTAACACATATATATGGAATCTAAAAAAAAAAAAAAAGGTTCTGAAGAACCTAGGGGCAGGACAGGAATAAAGACACAGACATAGGTAATGGACTTGAAGACACGGGGAGGGGGAAGGGTAAGCTGGGACGAAGTTAGAGAATGGTATGGACATATATACACTACCAAATGTAAAATAGATAGCTAGTGGGAAGCAGCTGCATAGCACAGGGAGGTCAGCTCAGTGCTTTGTGATCAACTAGAGGGGTGGGATACGGAGGATGGGAGGGAGGTGCAAAAGGGAGAGAATATGGGGATATATGTATACATATAGCTGATTCACTTTGTGATACAGCAGAAACTAACACGCCATTGTAAAGCAATTATATTCCAATAAAGATGTTAAAAAATTATTTAACAGCTCCGTGCATTAATGTATGTTTTTGTTGTTATGCTTACTCCTCATTTGTTACACATCAGTAATGGAAAATAAAGTAAACATCTGCAGAAACTAAAATCAGTACTACTCTAATAGATGAATAAATATTTCCTTTGAAACTGCAAAAAAAAAAAAAGAAGTCTACAAATAATATGGATAAACAACAAGGTCCTACTGTATAGCACAGGGAATAATATTCAATATCCCATGATAAACCATAATGGAAAAGAATATAAAAAAAGTCTGTCTGTGTATAACTGAGTCACTCCTGTACAGCAGAGATTGGCACAGCATTGGAAATCAACTCTACTTCAATAAAAAAAATATTTACAAATAATAAATCCTGGGGAGGGTGTGGAGAAAAGGGAACCCTCCTCCACTGTTGTTAAGAGAATAAATTGGTGCAGCCACAGTGGAGGACAGTATGGAGATTCCTTAAAAAACTAAAAATAGAGTTACCATATGATCCAGCAATCCCACCCTTGGGCATATACCCAGAAAAGACAAAACCTCTCATTTGAAAACATACATGCACCCCAATGTTCATAGCAGCACTATTTACAGTAGTCAAGACATGGAAGCAACCTAAGAGTCCATTGGCAGGTGAATGAATAAGAAGATGTGCCACATATATACAGTGGAATATTAGTCACAAAAAAGAATGAAATAATGTCATTTGCAGCAACATGGGTGGACCTACAGATTTTTATACTAAGTAAGTCAGACAGAGAAAGACAAATATCATTTGATATCACTTATATGTGGAAGCTAAAAAGAAAATGATACAAATGAACTTATTTACAAAACAGAAATAGACTCATAGACATAGAAAACAAACTTATGGTTACCAAAGGGGAAAGGGAGGGGAGGGAGGAATAAATTAGAAGTTTGGGATTAACAGGTACACACTACTACATATAAAATAGATAAACAACAAGGACCTACTGTATAGCACAGGGGACTATATTCAATATCTTGTAATTACTTATAATGGAAAAGAATCTGAAAAAGAATATATATGTACACACACACACATAACTGAATCACTTTGCTGTACATCTGAAACTAACACAACATTGTAAATCAACTATACTTCAATTAAAAAAAACTGTATGAGGTCGTTTCCTTCATATATTTCAAACCAACACAATATATTGTAAGAACATGGAATACAGAAATGGACATAAAAATTGATTTTTATGTCATTAAGCCAGATGTTAAAAATGCTTGCAAAATTGTAAACAATTGCCACTTTTCTCACTGCATTTATTTTTGTTTTAGAAAATATAATTACTTTTCATAAAAATATGTTATGTCAACATGTGATGGAATATGTATTGCAACATAGCCACTCTTCCATTTTCAGAATATGTGTTTGATTTAAAATACAGTAACCATTGATAGTGTAGTCCACATAAGCAGAAGTTTGTGATGCTCTCAATAATTTTTAAAAAGGTGAAGGAATCTAGAGACCAAAAATTGTGAGAACTACTGGACTACTGTATATATTGGCCAAGACTTAAATGAGGTCCATGAACCCTAACTAGGTTCTGCCTTCAATAAGCCATACTGCTTCACTCTTGTAATTTGCATTTATTTTGCTTTTCTTCTTCCTTTATAAATCTAGTTAAAAGTTTTAGCTGTGTAAATGAGTTCCATGGGAAGTGTGTTGTTTATGACAAAGCTAGAGCTTAGAAGGTCTTGTTTGTGGTGAGAGTTTGGCAGTAATGTTTGGCATGAGAGAACCTTGAGAAAAGATAAAACTCGGGAGAAGTGCTTGGGGCTGCCTGGTCCAGTTATCCATACACCCAATTAGAGTTTAGTTTTCTGATTTCAAGATTTTTGTTCTTAATAGGGAATTTGTGTATAGATACAGCTAATGTCAGCATTTTACTTGTCATGATTACTTTTACTAAGGCTTTCATAAAATATATAAAAAATTATACATATAGATACACCCACCTACCTCTGCCTTGACACTGAATCTGATAACTGATGCATATCAGATAATCCAATGGCTTTTCTTCACCAGAAGAGAAAGTAACACATTATCAGATAAAAATTCAGAAATAGCTTTCACTAGAGGGGAGCTTGTACTCAAGGCTAAAATTTCTTCCCAACTGTATACTGCACTATAAGGGACATTTATGTGTTTTTGAAGACAAAAATATATCACACAGAGGAATTTATATTTTTTATTTCCATAAAATAAAATCTGAAAAGCCTCAAGGGAAATTATATTTGGAATGTTTAACATACTCAAAATAAATTAATATTACTCAGGAATTAGGAATGACCTAAACTTAGGAATCTTCAAATAGTGTTCATCAAAATGTTTAAGTCCCCAGAATATTTTATTCTACTCAAATTTGATAACATTATAGAAGTCAGCTACTGATGAATGAGTATGAGATGCAAAGAGAAAGGTCTTGACCTAGTGGGTTGTTATTAATTAGTTTGATTTGGTTAAACACTGTCACCATCAACTAAATTAATGATAATAACAAACTGAGAGGAAGAAATGAGCAGATGGGAAGCCACCATATGCTCATGTCACACTCTTAATTGATACTAATTAAGTAATTATGGAATGGAAGAAAATGTTAATTCAAATGTCTGTGGCATTTGAAATGCCTGTTTGTAAAACTGTGTCATTTATAATGGATACTGTTCCACTTGGCCCCTCAATTAGCTAGAAGTATTGAAAGCAAAGGTAAGAAATCACTCCAGTGTTTTCTAAAACATCCTCAAGTACTGACCACATTTATTAAGCATTTTTTAAAATATGCAGACTCAATGGAAAAATACAGAATTAATAAACAAAAAATTTACGTCTTACATAAACATAAAATTTTCTTATTCTTGGTCCCAAGACAGCAGGTTATGCTCCTTGTCATGGGGCATTAGCTACTGAGACGGCTGTGGATGGTGACTGATGTGATACTAGTAGCACCTCTTAGACATGGCTTGACTACTTCTGGTCCTCAGACTTCAGTTGCTTGTTCATACAGGGAAGACAGGCGATTAGGTCTGGGTTCAAAACATCATTCGCACTCTATGAACAACAGTGTTCTGACTCCCAAAGTTTTCTTTTTTATGTTTCTCTTTTACCTAGTCTAACTCTTTTCTATCTTTTCATTATAAACAGATGCCTTTCTTTGTCCAACTTTCCTAACAATTTTACTTCACATTAGAGTACCGTTTCCTTTTGACTTATTTACCCTAGAGGTCAATGATTAGAAAAATAAGGGCAGTTTCTTATTGTCTCAACTAGTTTGCTTCTTTTCGTGAAAAAAAAAAAGAAAAAGAAAAAAGAAGCCAGCTAGCAACACTATGAATTGCAATGATCTTTAAAATGTTATTTTTACTGTCACTTTATTTTATTATCAAAGTACCTGCCTTGCATAAACAAATTTGACATTGATCTTCCTTAACCATTTTTATGGTGAGGTAATGAATTAGACAGACTTAGAGAAATTCCTACTCAGATACAGTATTGATTCCTCAGACTACCTGAAGTAAGTTAATTTCCAGTGCTGGATAAAATTCAATTAAATACCTAGTATCAAAGAATACTAATGTTTATTTTCATTAAAGCAGGCAAGTAAACTACATGTCCAATACCACAAGATGTGCCTTTGAGGCATAAAAAATGATTAGCCTCCCTCACCTGAATTTCATCACGGAATTTGAAATGCTATGACAGGTAATATACTATCCGATAAACAAATTCAAGGAAATGCTTCCTGTATGTTTTCTAGGGCTGCTATAACAAAGTGCTAGAGACTGGATGGCATAAAACAACAGAAATTTATTTTTTTCTCACAGTTCTGGAGGATATAAATTCTAGGTCAAGGTGCTAGCTGGTTGGTTTCTTCTGAGGCTCCTCTCCTTGGCTTGTAAGTGGCAACTTCTCCCTGTGTTTTCCCTTGGTCTTTGCTCTGTGTTTTTCTATGTCCAAATTTCTTCTTCTTATAGGGAAACCAGTCATATTGGATTAGGGTCCACCTTAATGACTTCCTTCTAACTTAACTACCTCTTTAGAGACCCTATCCCCAAATACAGCTACATTCTGAGGTACTGGAGGTTAGGACTTCAGCATATCAATTTGGGAGAATACAGTTCAACCAATAACATATCCTTAGAAGTTAGAACATCTGATAAATTATTTTTAATTTAAACTATTCTTATTGACAATTATCTTTAAGCACATGCACAATTTTTAAAAAAAAAATAGTGATCTCATTCATTTGAACTGTCACTGGATAGATAACTTAGGAGAGAGGCGACTCATGGATGATGACAAATTATTTCACAGGATATACAGCCATCTGGGGAAGTGAGCTCGGTCATGTTAGACTATTAATGCTCTGTGTTATACTGTAACTGATTACACTCAGAGTTTCCCCATCTGCCTAACTGACCTACACACTGTGTGAACCAATGAGGGGTAGTAAATGGTTTGCTTTCCACAATACATCTGACTCAGCCACAAGGAGGCCACCGTGTCACATTTAGAGATCCCAACTTGAGTTTTGCAATTAAGCAATAGGACAGCAAAACAATTCATATAACTCTTTAAATTTTTTTTAATTTCATTTATTTCTTCTATTATGTTCTTCCTTACCTTTTTCATTGAAGTATAGTTGATTTACAATATTATGTTTCCAAAGATGTATTGTATAGCGTAGGCAATTATAGCCATTATTTGGTATAACATTTAATGGAGTATAACCTGTAAAAACAAACTTTGAGAGACAAAAACAAAAAAGCCCAATACTTGCTTGATTCTTTTTTTTTTAAATATCTTTATTGGAGTATAATTGCTTTACAATTGTGTCTTAGTTTTAGTTTCTGCTGTGTAACTAAGTGAATCAGCTATACATGTACAGATATCCCCATATCTCCTCCCTCTTGCGTCTCCCTCTCACCCTCCCTACTTGCTTGATTCTTAAACACTGATTCCTTTAACTCCCTTTCTCACAGACTTTTCCCAAATCTGCATAAGATTCAGCAGAAAGTATTCTTCTTTCTAAGTAACATGTTGAACACTAACGACATGCCAGGTCCCAAACCAAGTATTTTATATGTTTTATCTTATTTAAAAACTTAACAAGTAAATGTAGTATTTTATTTTATTATTTTCCATTTCACAAAAAATAATCTAAAACTTAAAATGTGTAAATAATTTGCCAAAGATTAACAAAAAGTAGTAAGTACAGAGCTTGATTTCAAATCCAGGTAATCTGACTCCATAGTGATTTTATTAAACTCTGCAATCTACTACTTCTACTAGGAATTAAAATCTCATCAAAAATTGGAGAAGAAAGCATTCAGTCTCAAGATCATGTTAGCTGCAGGTTTTTATATATGTCCTTTATTAGACTGAGGAGAGACTGTTTTATTCTGACTCCACTGAGAGTTGTTTTCATAAAGTATATTGAACTTTGTCAAATGCTTTTTTTTCTCTATCTACTAAAATAATCATATTTTTTTCCTTTTTCTTTTTTTGGCTTTTGGTGCAGTGGATTCTACTGATTAGTTTTCAAATCCTGAACCCACCTTGCATTCCTAGGATAAATGTCACTATCAAAATGCATTATCAATTTTATGATTATTATTTTATTATTGGATTCAAATTGCTTACCTATTACTATGGATTGTTGCATCTATGTTTATAAGGAATGGTGATCTATATCATTCCTTTTTCTTCGCTCATGTAACATTTTGTCTGGTTTTTATCTGGGTAATGCTGGCCTCATAAAACGTGTATGAAATTGTTCCTTCTTTTTCTCTATGTTTGCATAGTTTCTCTCTTAAGTATCTGATAGAATTTACCATTGAAGGCACTTAACCCTGAAAATTACTTGACTATCTTCTCTCTCAACCCTTGCATTTAGCCTATTTATTCATTACTCTTGGTAACAGTTTTCAAGTTGAATCAACTCAGGATACTAATAGTAAAGCTGATCTCAACTGAAGTTTGGTTTCTTTCTTTAAAACTACAGTAAGTTCATATGTAATCAAAATATCAATAGATAGTATTTAGTGAAATTCCTACTTGTTAAACCTATTACAGTACTTCGCATTAAGCAGAGTGAAACTACTCTGTATGATACCATAATGATGGATACATGTCATTATACATGTATCCAAACCCACAGTATGTACAACACCAGGAATGAAACTTAATGTAAACTATGGGCTTTGGTGTGTTTATATAGGTTCATAATTTGTAACAACTGTACCACTCTGGTGGGGGATGTTAATAACGGGGGAGGTTATGCATGTGTGGGATAGGACATTTATGGGAAATTTCTGTACCTTCCCCTCAATTTTTCTGTGAATTGAAAACCTCTCTTAAATAATTGTCTATTAAAAACAAACAAACAAACAGGTGTGCCCTTTAATTTAAAAAACATTTTCAAAACTATAGCTTTCTTGGGACTTCCCTGGCAGTCCAGTTGTTAAGACTTCACCTTCCAATGCAGAGGCTGTGGGTTTGATCCCTGATTAGGGAGCTAAGATCCCACATGCCTCGAGGCCAAAAAACCGAAACATAAAACAGAAGCAATATATTAACAAATTCAATAAAGACTTTAAAAATGGTCCACATCAAAAAAAAATCTTAAAAAAACTATAGCTTTCTTGATCTAAGAAATCTAAGAATTAACCCACAAACTTAAAATGAATTACATTTTAAGAGTTAAATTTTACATTACAGTATATCAGACTGTCCATATCAATTTGTCCTTCCTTTGTGTCATGAATTGCTGGTCTTTTTGTTAACATCTCAGTCTTGCCCTTTTGCTCAAGTTCTACCATACTACACCCAGCAATTAATGATCATTCCTGGACTATTCTGTTTTCTATTTATGTAAAACTCCCTGCCCCCATGTCCACTTTTTTCATTCTAGGGTCCAAAACAGGTACTGGCAGGTAAGAGTGGATAGTTCAGAATACAGATACTAAGCTGGACTTTGTATTGTTTTAGGCAGGGAAGGAAAAAAAGAGGAATGATGAAATTCAACATATTGAGAACTGAGCTCATGAAAACTCATCTCCAAATGAAGTGGATTTGAATGGCTATTAGACCTTACGGTAAAGGATGTTTCTGTAATGTGAAGTAGCTCATAGGCAATTGACACATAGGAAAATGATGTCAGTATAATATGAAATATCCTTCTTTCCCATTCTGCTTGGCCACAGGCTCTGTGTGTTCTTTTAATTTTTTGCTCATTTGCCCTTGTGTCCACGTAGCTTTAACCCTTTCTTGCACAACTTTCCATTACCTTTTTAGAAAGTTAAAAAAAATTTGTAGTATTTACTTATTGACAATTTGAAAGATCTTTTTAACCAATGTAGAATTTTTATTAGAATTATTATTATTAATTTTAGTGTTCTGGGTACAAAATTGCTTAGGATTAGAGCAGTCTGCACCTTACCTTATTTTGATCATGAAACTACTGTTTTTGGTTGCAATTTTGCTGAACAAAGTACTTTTAAGAGATGCAAATATGTGATTAGAGTAGAATCTAGTGTTTACATTATGACTTTGATAAGAAATTCAATACCTTATGTATTAAAAATGTTGTGGAGAAAGTCACATATGTTAAAAAATAAATAAATAAAGCAGATTCCTAGATCACAAAGAGGATATTTGACTGAAAAAACTGAAAAAACCTTCAGTGTTTGATCCCAATTTACTTTTTGTTAGGAATTGTTGAACTCTAAAATAGCTTTTCAAAATACTATCCTATAGCTTAGCATCACCTCTCTAAGGGAATTAGAATGTTTAGTAATGGAAATATGGGTTAAAAACCTGAGTCCAGGAGGAACTTTTGAATGAATCTCACAATGAAGCCAATAGTTGGAAAATCCCAGTCAAGAAATACTTGTTATAAAAACTCCCCCTTAAAAATCAAATATTATGAATGAAAGGAGTTGAAACAGTGCTGCAAATGGTCTAAAAATTTAAGTTTAACTTTATGAAAGGCTCCAGTATATTAATCCCTCTCAATTACCATATGATTATTTTCTTTACTAAGCCCTTTTCATTTGTGCACATGGAATTTCATACTGTTCTGTTGCCTTCTCTTAAATGCCCTTTGGAATACTCTCAGCCTAGTTTTGTGTTTATTAACTGTATTTAACAAATAGTTGTCTTTATTGAAAAAGTGCTTTTACTAACTAATGGCATGTATTTCTCAGTCATGCTTGGTTCTTCTTTTTATAAATTAAATGCATATTGAAATACATTGAATTTTATAGTGAAAGAAGATAATTGTAAGGCAAGTATCCTATGTTTTGAATTTTATAGAGGAAAAATTATATTTTATTGGAAACATCCTACTTCAAGAGAGTACAGATAATGCATAGGATACACTTATTAAGTTTAAAAGTATTCTCATTTAGAAAGAATAAGTTGTTGCCATCTTTCCAATACTCATTTGTCTCTCTCACTCTTACCCTAGGTTTTCTACCATGGTTTCCTCGCAACCTTCTACTGAAGCACCAAAACAATTTATAACTTCGTATCCATGGTTTCCTCCAAGAGGGATGTCTCAATTTTACTCAACAAATATTTACTGTATCTTCTTCATTCTTGTGTCTGAAAATTATAGCAGTGAAAAAGATAGGCATGCCCCCTTGGAACTCACATGATGGCAGATGTTTGAAACTGACACAACTGCTTTAGAACACCATTTCTAGAGCTATCAGTTCCAAAATAAAACAGATTCCTATTTAAAACACTTTTACAATTGAGTTAACATGTAGGACTTGAAGATTATATATTATTAAAGCAGAACAGCTTTAATGAGGGGCATTACTATATTACCAGCAAGTAGGTGTATCTAAGACATAGTTAGAAGTACAGTTTCTCTGTTAAAAGTACAAACTTTTTTTGCCAAATGAAAGTAAGTACAGACATCTGTTACCCTGCTTAATGATGTGGCTTAATAAACATGGAAACTAGTCTCCACTGGGGTCAAGCATAGATTTGGGTGTGTTGGGGGGGGTAAGGTGGTGGTAGAAGGAATAGTTTGAGAGCTAATCCTCTCCAAAAAATGGCTAATGTGGATATTTTTGCCTTGTGCTACAATTAGGCTCACTCTAGTAAAAATCAATGCAAATTATTTGAGTTATTTACAGGAGAAGCCATATAAATCTTCAATGAGAGATTAAACCACAAACTTCTGAAGATGGCTAGAAAATGGTACTTTTAAATCTTTAGTCACAGCATGACTTCTTACTCTGGTACTATTTAGGACACAATTTTCTAGCTAAATTCCTCAGAATTCTTTGCATTTTACTTAATATTAGGTACTGGATGCTTAGTTTTCTTGATCTAGCTATGTCTGGCCTGACTTCCTTTGCTTTTTCTGCCATGGGCCCATGCTTGACTTTAAGAACACAGAAGGAAACACTGAAGCAACCTTCAAAAGCTAAATCAGGGTATATGAAATAGGTTTTTTCATGGACTCATAGTAGCACATATGAACTAGGATTCTTGAAGTAAAAGCTATCTGAGAATGTAACCATAGTTGTTGCAATTCAAGTGTTGTAAGTCCACGGCACACTAAGTAACCCTTGGCAACACTAGGACTTAATTTATATAATAAAAGAGAGAATCATATCAAGCTCCCCTGCCCCAACAAACACACATACACTAAGGCACACAGTTTTCCCAACATAAAGGAAATCATCACAGTAAATGTTGGTTTATAGAGATGGTGAAAAAAAGAGCATATTATAAAAGAGAAACTATAAGAGGAGTATCATTTTATTTTGATCTGAAAAAAAACCCCACAAAATATCTTGTAGTCATCTCATGGCATTTAAGAGAAAAAGAAACACCAGCATTGTGAGGTCACTTTGATCTTCCTTTAATGAGCTTCTAATCACTATGTTCATAGTGATTTTGTTTATATTCTCCCTTTTTCTGTTTCAAACATCTTTTCTTTTCTACAGGGAGAGTACCCTCTCCCTGTAGAAAACCTTAAAAGTAAAACCATGAAACAGTGACTCGCGTTTTCAAGAAAAATGAAAGATGTAACTTTTTCTTTAGAGAAAAAAGACTATCTTCTTGTTTCAGAAGGAATGAAATTATTTTCATATGATACAGATTTAATTGACATAAGATATGAATATCAGTAACCATTGTATGGGACTTTGTTATGTTTTTGTTATTTCACCTTAGCAGATAGGAATGGGGAGCAACTGTTAGCATATTTACGGAGTGCAGGCAAAAGCAGGCAATAATCTGGCAGCAAGACTAATTAATTTGTCGTATTACTCAACTTTGTTTCATTAAAGCAAGATTAAGGAGTTAAGACAGTCAGAAGCACAACAACAGCAAGTATCAGTATTTTTTTGTTACAAGTAGTGAAATGCCTAGGTGAAATTTACTAAGAGAAAAAAGTGTTTGCTAGTTTAAAACTGAGAGGTACAAAGTGTATTAACTTTAATTATGGATTGATACAGGTCACAAATTATTTAAACATAAAATGAGTATGCCACCTCTAATCTTTCTAAACCACATCCTTAAAGTGGGCTTTATTCTCAAGACTGCATTATTTACAGAATAATTGTCACAATTCCATCTGGCACACATTCTCTTGTCTACATCATCTGGTAAGGGAAAGTCTTCCTTCCCCAATAACTCAAGGAAAAGCTCTGTAATTGAATTACCCTGACTTGATTGGCTGACTTGGGCCATGTCCTTCATCTATCTAACTATCATGATCAGCAGGAGACGGCACTGAATAACTCAGCAGAGGTCATAAGTTCCACAATTAGAATTGAGGACAGAATAAGTTTTATTGGGACATCTAGGATACTTTCACCACAACAAATTAAAGTACTAATGCTAAAATAATGAGTGGACTTGTGGCTGCTAAACAAGAAATGTGTACTACCTATCACAATCTTGAATGAAATAGAATCCTGACAAATGCCCCTTCACCCCTACATTACCCCAAGACATGTGGAGAGAATAAGAGCAGTCATTGTAAGAAATGGCTAAACACAGATTTCTGTAATTCATATCTTGTTTACCTGGATGCTGTTTTGAGAGTGAACCCTTCGGCTATCTCCTTGAATAAACAAGTGATGCTTAGAACCCAAAAGCAGCCAAGCTACAAACCAGAAGGCATCACTACCATTATATGTTATCAGCTGGCACTACCATTATATGTTATCAGCCACATCCACCTTGAGAAAGGACAACTACACAGAGTAGTATGCCTTACAGTCAGTGATGTATGTGTAGTTGAATAGGCTTTTAGTGTCATCATTATTAGCTGCACCCTATGAAATAGAAAGTAGTCCTGATTTTGAATAGACTGCTGTTGGATGCTTAATTTTATCATTGAATATAGGGAGTGTCAGGGTAATTTAGAGTAAGATGTTTACACACACACACACACACACACACACACACATACACTTTTTAATTTCAGCCAAAAATTTAGATCATCTAAACCAGGCACATTTTAGAATATTTATTCTACTGGCAGATAGGCACCGATGCATGTACAAGGGATGCCCCTAAAATATAATATTGTTTCTGTCTTTAAGGAACTCTCATTCTAACAATAATGGTAAGATTATTGGTAGTTACTGAGTGCTTCATAAGTTCCTGGTAACTTAACTGACAATAACTCATTTAATCTTCAAACCAAGTCTGTATTCTACGGGCTACTATTATCTCCATTTTAAGGAACAGGGAAGCAGTGGCATAATGAAATTGAGCTAATAAGTGCCAGATTTAAATTTGGGGACCTTGGGATTTACCTGTGGTGCAGTGGTTAAGAATCCACCTGCCAATGCAGGGGACATGGGTTCGAGCCCTGGTCCAGGAAGATCCCACATGTCGCGGAGCAACTAAACCCGTGTGCCACAACTACTGAGCCTGTGCTCTAGAGCCCACGTGCCACAACTACTGAAGCCCACGTGCCACAACTACTGAAGCCCACGCGCTTAGAGCCTGTGCTCTGCAACAAGAGAAGCCACCGCAATGAGAAGCCCGTGCACTTAATGAAGAGTAGCCCCCGCTTGCCTGCATGCAGCAACAAAGACCCAACACAGACAAAAATAAAATAAAATAAATAAACATATTTTTAAATAAAGAAATAAATTTAGGGACCCTGATTCGAAAAATAGATTTCTTAACTATTCTGTGATACTCTACAGTCTACAAGGAACAAAATAGAAATCGAGCATCACCCTAGGGCTAAGAAAAACTTGTAAACACATATGTCTCAGCAGTAATAATGTGTCATAGTAAATGTATGATTATAGTAGGAAAATTCTGTAATGAGTCCATATAATATTAGAAATTGAGGCATCATTTTCTCTTTGTGATGATTCTAGCATGTTTTGTTGATACCATTAGTATTTGTGTCCTCAGCTGCACTCTTATCATGCTTTACTATGGCACTTCACACAACATAAAATACCGATGTGTTTACAAGTTTCATCTTCTCCATTAGCCAATAATTTATCCTAGAGCAAGGACCTAGCCTCTTTCATGATTGAATGTTTACCATTCAACACTATGAACACAAAATAAGTATGTATAAGTAACTTCACATTAAGAACACTTCTTTGACTGGAAGCAAAATATTTAAACCCCCAAAGAAGATATTTGCAACCTTAGATACATATTTATTTTACTTCAAATAACTCCAAATAATGTTAGTTAACTTATAAAAAAAAAAACTATCCACAAAGCTTTTACTAACTTTAAATATCTACATTTTCTCTACTTTCAAATATGAGTTCGATGCCCTGAAACAAGTGAGTTCCCTGTTTCTATTACAGCATGCCATTCATAATATACAGAGTTCTACTCATGTATACCTTAAAATACTATCAGAAAGTCACTGACAATATACAAAACATCTTCCCCCATCTTTGATATACCCATTTATTTTCTTCTGTCTATGACTGTTAAATCTTATTGAGAAATAAGACCTGTGTCTTTCAGAGTTTCTACAAATATATCACAACACATTCTTCACATTATTAAGTGAATTTCCAGGGTCAGATTAAGTGGCCATCTGTATGTCTGTTTCCAAGATATTTATTAAGCAAATAATTATAGGGAATGCAATATTATTGAGTCACATTTCTGAAAGATACAAATAAAAACAAGTTACGATTTAATATTGGAGGTGCTATAATGAAAATTAAAAGGTGCTATGGCAACTTTACCTAACTGTCAAGAAAGTAGGAGAAAACGTATGAGCTTGGGTATTTCACAAGCGGACCAGTTTCACTGTAATAGGATGATGGTAAAATGGGTTGAGAAAGTGTCAGAGAGTAGAAAGGCAGGCTAGAATCTTTCCCACCAGAGCAACAAGTTTGTATTTTAATCTATTTACAAGGGGAAGAGTGAACATCTTTAGGCAGCAAGTTGATGTAATATTGCATTTTAAAGAACATCACATTGCCTGATGCATGGAGAATGAACTGCAGTAGGAAGCATAGATTTAGCTTCGAAAGATGTATAATCAACTCTTGCTTTTCCTATCTCCATGGGTATCTCTAGCCACTCATATTTGTATCTAGAAATCCACTCAAAATAATGTTAATCATGCAATAACATAAAGTCAGTATGAAAGTTACAAAAACACACTGATTTGCAGAATTTCAAAGAAGAACCACACCATTTCTAATAATAAAAAAAAGCTCTGCCCACAGGTTGACAGATATATTGGCAACAAGTAAGTTTCTTTCAAGAAGAATGACATTGAGGGTACTGGAACTATTCAGATATGCATAGCTATGAAGTTATTTAGAAAGTTTAAGCACAGGAATTCGTAACTGACTCAACATGAAGCTCAAGGAAACTCATATTGCATCTAGTGAACTAGGTAAATGCAGGCGTATCATTCACTAAAACAGAAACTTCAAGATGAAGTTTGTTTAGGAACAAGCAGGTTTATTGGGGAGCATGTTGTTTCACTTCCATGTAAGACATTCATAAGTAGAGAACTGAAGATACTCAACTGGGATTCAGGAGTAAGTTTGGGGCCAGGATTAAAGATTGTTGAGGCATAAAATGCAAAAAGATGAAAAGAAACAAACAGTATAAGCAAGCAAGGGTGCCAAAATTTATGGGGCCAAAGATAGAACAAATGGGAACTAATATTTATGAAAGGAAAAACAAAACACAATAAACAAAAGAGAACCTCGTAAAGGACACCAAATTCTATTGGCCACTTGACCTGAAAGAACAATTCTAGATGACATATAAATGCTATTCTTCCCATATTGATATGATCCAGATATACCGGTTTTCCACATATATGGGCACTGAGTAGCTTTTGACAGAGATATGAAAAATGTATCACTTGCATTACCACTCTTCCAACATCTTAAGTGGCTAATCTCATTATTTCAGGGTTCAGTGTGATATCTGATTTTGTTCAATTGGATAACACCAGCCAACACTTTTGGAACACACATTTCGTATGAGAGCCTGATTTATATATGAATTAATCTAATGAATAAATCTTAAATTATAACAGCAAGCACCAAATATCTATAATGTTTGGTCATACTTTTTTTTCAATTCATAAAGTTACATTAAGAAAATGAATTATTAAATGGTAAATGGAAAACTAATTTTTAAATGAGGACTATAATATGCTCATAAAAATAAACTAAGTAAAATATTACACAAAACCTATATTCTAACAAAATTTTTTCTCTTTCTTAGCTGGGGCATACAAGAACTCTAAGATGTAATCTTTGCCTCTCTATATATACTTTCTCCAATAATTCCTCTCCACACATCATACAGTCAAGCAGTATCTTCCCATGGGCATTTTTAAAAAAGGTTGTCTGTTGTTTAGCTCTACAACGTTGTACACAATGGGAATATATGCCATTCATAAAGCTTCAAAGTTAAATCTATTGTCCAACCAGGATCACAAACCATATCTGAATGATTGCATTGCCATGGGATTACATGTAATGAGTTCCAAACTACTGTAACTTTTACTATTACTGTTGTCATTCTTATTGTTAATTTTTTTAAATCTACATAATAAAATTTTAATAATTGCTATTCTAAGTGTTCTGGTTATATCAGTGAACAAAATAGAAACAATAGAATAAAATTTTAAACACCTTCTACCCTCATAAAGCTTACATTCTTACAAAGGAGATAGAATGATAAGCAAATTGAATAACATTCTACATGATAATAAATATCATGGGAAAAAAGAAAAACTATAGCAAGGTATGGAAGAATGAAGTGTGTTGAAGGGTGGGTGTGGTTGGTTACACTCTTAAATGGACTTATCAGGATGGGCCTCACTAAGAAGATGTCATTTGAACAAAGACTTGGAAAAGTGAGGTTAGCCATGTGGATATAGGAAAAAAAGATAAATAACTGCATTTACTCAGAAAATCTAGGACACCATTAATCAAAAAAATTTTTAATTTCAGCAAAGAATATCTTGACTAGTGTATTCTTTTGTAAATAAAAGACACATCTTTTGTCTTATAGATAGTAAATATTCTGCAATTATATTTTCATTTAACTTCTGGAGGCTGATATTGTATTCATCTTTCAGAACCCCAAGCATAGACGTGTTGTGAATTTGTTCTATGTATGCATCTGTAACTAAACAGGACCCTATGGGGCTTTCCCAGGACAGAGCAGACCTACCCATGTCCTCTGCCTGCCTCTTGTTTGTAGAAAAACTTTAGCCTCCAAGGCCTTCCCTGAGTTCCAAAGAAAAAGTTTAATCAGAGAAGTGAGAAAATGAAGAAACAAAGGAAAACAGTCAAGCAAGATAAAATAATTATAATTTAGCCATTAAACAAAGGACCTTTTAGTTCCTTCTCAAGGACTATAGATAATATTCTCACCCAAATCCTTTGAGCTGTTTTGCAGATACTGAAACCCCCACAAGATGGAAGAAGTTAACTGGATGCTGCCCTCAAGCACGCAGACTTCAGACTGATTGGAATCAGAAGGTTGATGATGTTGACTCCCAATTACCTTGATTACCTCATCACCAACCAATCAGAAGAATGTCCAAAGGCTGATCCCACACCCAACAACCCTCTCCTTCACCCTATCTTTAAAAACCTTTCCCTGAAAGCCATGGGGAGTTCTAGTCTTTTGAGCATTAACTACCTGGACTCCTTGCCTGGCATCCTGCAATAAACACTGCACTTTCCTTCACAACTCAGTGTCAGTAGATTGGCTTTTACTGCACTTGCACAAGGGGACTCAAGTTCAGTTCGGTAACACATCTATGAGTGTTTAAAATAATGCTCAGTTTTCTCAGTTACTTTTCCCATATGTGCTATTCAATTGATTCTTTTATAAATCATTTTCTCTCCCAAGGTTAAAAGTAATATTTTATCTAACTTAGCCTCACAGGCAAATAATTCTAGATTCTGAGAATGCAGGTGCATTGCAGGTACATCATAGTGAGGCACAGTACAATTTGGTTCAGTGTACATTTCATTACAATGGAATTTCTGGAGTTCTAGATAAAATAAATGGCTGTGAGGGTATGTTATGGATGTTTCTGATTTTTACAATATTCTCCTGAAATCCCTGAATATGATAAAGTCAAGCTTGCTATTTATTCAATACACTGATTCAAAAGGAAAGTATTATTTTCACACTTTATAATAATTAGCACTAAGAATTATTAATTTATCAACCTTTATTTGGGAAAGGTTTTTTTTTGTTTTGTTTGTTTGTTTGTTTGTTTGTTTGCGGTACGCGGGCCTCTCACTGTTGTGGCCTCTCCCGTTGCAGAGCACAGGCCCAGCGGCCATGGCTCACGGGCCCAGCCGCTCCACAACATGTGGGATCTTCCCGGACCGGGGCACGAACTCGTGTCCCCTGCACCGGCAGGCAGACTCTCAACCACTGTGCCACCAGGGAAGCCCAGTTTTGTTCTTTTTAAAATGTATACAGTCATAAGAAAATCTTATGAAAACAATAGCTGCAATAATTTCACTTATCTACTGCCTTACAGAAACATGATTAGTAAAATACTATTCAGCATTTCTTAATTCTTCCGGTTGAGTTAATATTAATGTTTCTTATCTCTTTAAATTGGTTTATATCACCACATTTATGGACTCTTCGAAGCAATATTCTTTGAGTGAATACATATCATTCAATATTTTAGAAATGTAACCAAAATATGTACTTCTTCAGAGGTCACACATATATATACTTTTTCAGAAGCACTGTTGTCCCCAATGTCTTAATTATGAACTACTAACATTTAATTGATATAATACCTGTGGTGAGCTTTATAATGTTAGAATATATAAAAGGAATATTTACAATTATATTTCCTGGCATATTTTTAGTATATTACACTTTTTAAATGGACTAAGCTTTAGAGGACTGATTTGACTTACACTATATGAGTGACTATGCCTAAATTAAAAGAATCCTTCTTAATGAATTGTTAAGATGACCCAAAAGTATGTAAATTGACAATAGAGAATGACAGAAGAGGTAACTTTCAAATGTATGTATATTTTTTCAAAAAAAAATTCTTAAAATAATTTTAAGGTTTTAGTTAATCCCATACATAATAATCGGTTTTACACAGTTAACTGAATTTACTATTTAAATAAACCCATACATATTTGAGGCTTAAACACAATTGATATTTAAGTACTTTCAATGTGAAGCATGAGATCTGAAAGTGGCTTTCAGTTTTCAACCCATCATCTGACTTAGATTTACTTATGTATTTACTGCTGAAGATTTCAATATAAAAGGGTATATATTGGTACTGGACAGATACAGTTAATCAACTGAAAAGGAACATAGGGAAGAACAAGAACTCAACTTGATTTGTCCAATAGCCGATTCTGTACAATCTCTTTGTATTTGTTGCCATTCTTTCACCTCATGGTCCATTTATCTTAATATCACATTGTTGAGAGAGGAGCTAAAATGCATGTTCCAGAAAGACAGTGTGATCATCCTTTATGTAACCCAAAGAGAGAGTGTATTAAGTTGAATCTAAAATTGCCCCCAAGTGATTCTTATCTCCTGGTATTCACACTCCTTTGTAATGACCTCCCCTTGAATAAACTGTGGGTCTAGTGACTTAGTTCACATGAATAGAATACAAAAAAATGTTATATCACCTTCTTTTAATTATTTTTTTATTTGATTAACTTTTTTCAATTTTTTGTTGTGGCAAAATACATATGACTAAAATGTATAATCTTTACCATTTTTAAGTGTACACATCAGTGGCATTAAATACATTCATAATGTTGTACAATCACCACCACCATCCATCTCCATAACTCTTTCATCTTGTAAAACTGAAACTCTATATCCATTAAACAATAACACCCCATGTCCCTTTCCCCCCAGCTTTTGGCAGCCACCTTTCTACTTTCTAAGTGGAATCATACAGTTTGCCTTTTTTGCTATGGGTCTATTTCACTTAGCATAGTATCCTAAGCTTCATCAATGTTGTAGCATATGTCAGAATTTCCTTCCTTTTAAAGACTGAATGACATTCCACTGTATGTATATATAACATTTTGCTTATCTATTCTTCAGTAGATGGACACTTGTGTTGCTTCCACGTCTTAGCTATTGTGAATAATGTTGTTATGAACATGGGTGTACAATTCTCTTGTATCTCTTCAAGACTCTGCTTTCAATTTTTTAGGTATATCCCCAACAATGGAATTGCTGGTTATATGATAATTCTATTTTAATTCTATGAGAAACTGGCATACTGTTTTCCACAGTGGCTAAGAATAGCATATTGAAGTCTACAACTATTACTGTAGAACTTTTTATTTCTTCCTTTAACACTGTAAGTTTTTGCTTCATATATTTTGATGATCTGTCATCAGGTGCATAAATGTTTATAATTGTTATATATTCTTGCTGTACTGAACCTTTTATTAATATATAATGTCCTTTTCCATTCCTTGAAAACCTTTTAAACCTAAAGTTTATTTTGTTTGATATTAGTATACCCACCCCACTCTCCTTATGTTAGTATTTGCATGGAATGTCTTTTTTCATCCTTTCACTTTCAATCTATTTGTGTCTTTGGATCTAAATTAAATCTCTTATAGACAACATATAGTTAGATCATGTGATCTTATTTATTCTGCCAATCTCTGTCCTTTGATTGGAGAGTTTAATATAGTTATACTTAAAATAATTACTGATAAGGAAGAACTTAATTCTGTCATTTACTATTTGTTTTCCACATGCCTTATAGGTTTTGTCTCTCGGTTCCTGCATTATGTCTTCCTTTGCATTTGTTTTCTGTAGTGAAATATTTAAATTTTTTTCTCATTTCCTGTTTTGTATATTCTATAGCTATTTTCTTTGTAGTTACCATGGGGCTTATATTTAGCATCCTAATGTTATAACATTCTAATTTGAATTTATACCAACTTAACTTCAATAACATATAAAATCTCTAATCCTTTAGAGTTTCATCACCATTCCTTTCAGTTGATGATGTCACAAAATTACATCTTTCTACATTGTGTGCTCTAAAACATAAACTCATAATTATTTTAAGTGCATTATAGAGAATTATATTACATGGAAGTTATATAGAAAAATAAATGTAGTTACAAACCAGTTATAATAATACTAGTTTTTAGACTAATAATTGCTTTTTAAATATATTAGACTCTTAACTCATGTAGAAAACAAAAAGTATAATTACAACCTGCTTCATTAATATTAGCTTTCATATTTGCATGTGTATTTACCTTAATTGAATATTCATTTCTTTACACAACTTCAAGTTACTCTCTAGTGTCCTTAATTTCAACGTGCAGGACTTCCTTGAACATTTGCTAGTCTAGTGGTAATGAACTCCATCAGATTTTGTTTATCTGGAAATGTCTTAATTTCTCCTTCATTTTTGAAGGAGAGTTTTGCCAGATATAAGGTTTTTTTTTTTAGTTTTATTGGAGTATAGTTGATTTACAATGCTGTGTTAGTTTCAGGTGTACAGCAAAGTGAATCAGTTATACATATACATATGTCAACTCCTTTTTAGATTCTTTTCCCATATAGGCCATTACAGAGTATTGAGTAGAGTTCCCTGTGCTATATAGTAGGTCTGGATTGACATATACACACTACCAGATATACAATTCTTGTTGGGCTGTTTTTTTCTTTTAGCACTTTGAATATATTTGAATATTGAATATAATTACTGCCTTCTGGCCACCAAAGTTTCTGATGAGAAATCTGCTGCTAGTCTTATTGAGAATCCCTTGTATGTAATGAGTTGCTTCTCTGTTTCTGCTTTCAAGATATTTTCTTTTCTTTCAAAGGTTTGACATAAGCTATCTAGGTGTGAGTCTCTTTGAGTTCATTTTCCTTGGGAAGTTGTTGACCTTTTGGATGTATATATTCATGTCTTTCATCAAGTGTGGGAAGTTTTCAGCCATTATTTCTTCAAATATTCTCTCTGCTCCTTTCTCTTTCTCTTCTTCTGGGACTCCCAAAATGTATATGTTTGTCTGTTTAATGGTGTCTCTTAGGTCCCTCAGGTTTTATTTACTTTTCTTCAGTCTTTTTTCTTTTTGTTCCTCAGACTTGATAATTTACATTGTTTTATCTTCAAGCTCATTGATTCTTTCTTCTGCTTGCTCAAATTTGCCTTTAATCCCTCTAGTAAGTTTTTCATTTCAGTAATAGTACTTTTCATCCCAGAATTTCCTTTTGGTTTCTTTTTAGGTTTTCTATATCTTTATTTATATTTTCATTTTGATCACACATCATTTTCTTGATTTTCTCCACATCATCCTTTAGTTCTCTGATCACCTTTAAAACAGTTGTTTTAACATCTTTGTCTAGTATATCTGCCATCAGGTCTTTTTCAAGGAGTTTCTGTTCATTTATTTTTTTCCTTTGAGTGAGCTATATTTTCCTGTTTTTTTTTTTGTTTGTTTGTTTGTTTGTTTTTTTATGTCTTGTGATTTTTGATCAAAAAATGGACATCTGGGGCTTCCCTCATGGTGCAGTGGTTGAGAGTCTGCCTGCCGATGCAGGGGACACGGGTTCATGCCCGGTCCGGGAAGATCCCACATGCCGCAGAATGGCTGGGCCCATGAGCCATGGCCGCTGAGCCTACACATCCGGAGCCTGTGCTCCACAACAGAGAGGCCACAACAGTGACAGACTCGTGTACCACAAAAAATATATATATATGTAATGGACATCTGAATTACTAATGTGTTAACTCTGGAGCTCATATTCTCCCCTTTCCCCAGGGTTAGTTTTTTTTTTTTAATTATTATTTTCATTTATAGTTTGTTTATTGGCTGTTATAGGCTATCTCTGCAGCAGATCAGCCTGAAGTGTATACTTAAGGTCTTCTCAGGTCTTATCTGTGCCTTGCCCTGGGCATCCATGGTCACTTTCTGATTTTCCCCATACATGCAATTGTTTTTGAATATTCTAGTCTTTAATATGTGGTTCCCAAAAGTAGAAAAGAGAAAAATGAAAGGGGGGAGAGGTTACCAACCTTTAAATCTCCTGGATTTACTTCAGCTGGAGGAAAAGGGGCTTACAACAATGGAGGAACGTGCAAAAACATTGGGCACACACTTCTTTGTCTGCACCTCTGTGATTAGAAGTAGCAATCATCAACCAAAGCACAGATCCCCAATATTTGGAGGACAGGATCCTTTTTATACCCATGTTGGCTCCTACAAGCTGTGTGCAAGCTGCCCAAGTGCACGGCTGTCTGCCACAGGACTGGGAATAGGAGATGAGCAGCTGCTACTGTTCCAAGAGCTGAAATTCACCAAAATTAACCTTAATTACCATTTAATTATTCCCCTGGAAGTTACAACCCTTCAATAAATCCCAGAATTCTGAAATATTTACATCAGATAGAGTTTGCCAGTGAAAGCAATGTCTAAGTGGGGAGACAGATTCCTGGTGCTTAATATTCTGCCATCTTCCTAGAATCCCTTCCCTAGGACATTACTTCAGAGACTGAGTACAAAAATATTGTGACATATATTGGGTGCTTTATCTTATTTGTTTTGCTCTCTTGCTCTGAGTGAAGCCAGCTTCCATGCTGTGACCTGAGATATTCAGTATCCTCATAGAAAGGAAATTAGGAAAATCTCAAGTTAACAGCCAGAGAGGAAGTGAGACCTTCAGTTCAAAAGCACACAAGAAACTAAGTCCTTCCAACAATGAGGTAATCTTTTCCCAGTTAAAACTTCAGATGAGTACCGTGGCCCTAGTTGACTGACAGTTTGTGTGCAGCTTCATGAGAGACATTGAAAGTCTTCCAGATCACCTTTGTCCAAATTCCTAACATACAGAAAATGTGAAATAATAAATATTTGTTGATTGAAGCTTCTGAATTTGGGGATAAGTTGTTATGCAGCAAGAAATAACTAATATAGAGAACACAATATATTCTGATTTGTCTTAAGTGTTTAAGTCTATTCTTTGATTTTTCAATGCTTACTGAATTTTTTTACCCTGTATCATTTCTTAGTGTGTATTGATATTTTCTACCAGCTACAAAAAGAAATGCTTCTTCTGACTTGTCCAAGGTTGTGTCAATTTGCCTCTTAATTCTCAAGAATTAGGCTTATATTCCACAATTATCTATCAAGATTTTGCTCATTTAAAACTGCCATTATTTGGGCTTCCCTGTTGGCACAGTGGTTAAGAATCCACCTGCCAATGCAGGGGATATGGGTTTGAGCCCTGGTCCAGGAAGATCCCACATGCCGTGGAGCAGCATGCCACAACTACTGAGACTGTGCTTTAGATCCCATGAGCCACAACTATTGAGCCCACATGCCACAACTACTGAAGCCTGTGCACCTAGATCCCGTACTCCACAACAAAGAGAAGCCACCACAATGAGAAGCCCACACACCACAATGAAGAGTAGCCTCCACTCGCTGCAACTAGAGAAAGACTGCGTGCAGCATTGAAGACCCAATGTAGCCAAAAATAAGTAAGTAAGTAAGTAAATAAATAAATAAATAAATTCATTAAGAAAACTCCATCATTATGAAATCTTCCCTTGCTTCCTAAGATTCTGCCACTGTTTCCTTAGCACTTTGCACATATCTGTTATTAACACTTATCACACTGTCCCACACTTTTGAATTTATGAGTTTTTCTCTCCATTAAGCTGTAAGATCATTAAGAGAAAAACCAGGTCTGATGTCTCTGTGCACCACTAGTGCCTGCCTGTAGCCATGTGCCATAGCACAGAAACACAGTAAAAGTTGTTGAATGACTAGGTTTCCCATAGCATAGGGCATTCTAGCTAATATCACATATTCTTATGTACTGGTATTATTGTAAGCACTATATGCCTATTAACTCATTTTAGTCTCACAAGAATGTTATGAGTGGTACTATTGTAGTCCAATTTTACATATGAAGAAATTGAGCCACAAAGAGGTTGTTACTCCTGAAAGATTATATACCCAACTGCCTTGCCAATAACATGATACATAAACTTCAAATATATTCCCTCCATTCCACATGACTTTTATCACTTAACTATTAACTAAACTTTCCTTTTTTGAATCTCCTATTCTTATACTTTATAATTTAATAGTGGAAAAAATAAAACCAGAACTGGCTATAGAATTAAACATAAAGAAATATATCACCATTTTACACAAGTACAAGATATTTGTTTAGTTACTACTGTGTACTTGATGCCCTTTTCAAAAATGTACAGCACCTTGATGACTTTATTGATTGCAAAACTTGAAACATGAATTAGTCTTGGACCTCAAGTTCTTTCCCAGATTCTCTAATATACTTAAACACCATCCCAATTTCCCTGAAACTTTTGGGTTTTCAGTGCCTAAAACTAGGACAGGCCCAGGAAAATTGGGACAGCTGGTCATCCTACATTTATTTGACAAACATATCACCTCTCCATAATATGAAATCACTGTTCCCAGCACAATGAATGCACAATTTCCCCCTAGGCTTAACAACTGAAATTTCCAATTTATTTGACACTTTTCTGTTTGTTTATTCACATTACAAGGTCTTCAAGTAGTTTATTCTTAGAAACATATATTTTTGGCATTGTACTTCATGTTAAAAATAACTTGTTTAAAGATTAATTCAGTCTCAGTACTAATGCTCACTGATACTCCAGGTATTTCTTCAGTATGAAGGTATCCCTTGCATATTGAGTCATTCTTGTTATTTATCTCTTTTCTTAGTGAGTCTAGCTAAAGGTTGTCAAATTGGTTTATCTTTTCAAAGAGCCAGCTCTGAGTTTCACTGATCTTTTCCATTGTCTTTTGAGTCACTATTTAATTTATTTCCACTCTGATCTTTATTATTTCCTACTGACTTTGACCTGCACTTGTTCTTTTTCTCCTAGTTCCTTTAGGTGTAAGGTTAGATTGTTTATTTGAGATTTTTCTTCTTTCTTGAGGTAGACTTGCATTACTATAAACTTCCCTCTTAGTACCACTTTTGCTGTATTCCATAGATTTTGATATGTCATATTTTTATTTTCTTTTGTCTTCATGTATTTTTTATTTCTTCTTTGATTTCTTCATTTATCCAACAGTTGTTCAGTAGCATACTGTTCAGTCTCCACATAATTGTGATTTTTCCAACTTTCTTCTTGTAGCTGATTTCTAGTTTCTTACCATTCTGATCAGAAAAGACACTTGATATGATTTCAATCTTTGTAAATTTATTGATTTGTTTTGTGTCCCAACATATGGTCTATCCTTGAGAAAGTTTCATGTGCACTTGAGAAGAATGGCTAATCTGCTGCATTTGAATGGAATGTTCTGCATAAATCTATTAAGTCAATCTGGTTTAATGTTTTATTTAAGGTCACTGTTTCCTTATGGTAAAGATTAAGTCATCACTGTGTCATAAAAATAAATATTCAGTGATCAACTTCATCATATTAGCTCCTAGGTGAGGATGAATGTATCAAAAAATAAAAGATGAATTGTGTCCTCAAGAAGTTCATAATGGTTTAGTAATTCAACGGTAACACATAAAAACAATTAGAAAAATGGTGAACAGACTGTCTAATTTGGTTAACTTGTGGGAAACCAACCCTAAAGATTTAAGATTTTGAAAATTGAGTGGGTTAATGTTATCAAAGAAATCCCCACTCTGGAGAGAAAACTTGGGTTAGACCTGAGAAAAAGGACTTTTGAATTATCAGAGGTGAGATAGGAGAATGAAGTAAGAGAGATGCAAAAAGGGTTTACTGATGTGTTTACAATGGGAGTGTAAAAAAGGAAGTAGAAGGAAGAAGAGTGATGGTTTTTAAGAATATAAACGTAATTAGTAGTAAATTAGCCATAAAGATCTAATGTACAATAGTAATAGACAATGATATATATTATGTAACTAAAAATATGTAATGTGATAAATATTTCTACATCGGCAATCATATTACAATATATAAATGTATCAAAGTAACAGGCTGTATACCTTAAACTTACACAATGCTACACATTAAATTTATTCAATTAAAAAAATAAAATGCATTGCTCCACAAGGCCCTATATTACTTAGCACAATTTGGAGTGCATCATAGATATTCATTTATTTTTTATTTGTTGAATTCACTTCTATTTCTTTACTCTAAAAGTTTTTGGATCAACTTGCAACAACAGTAGTAACAAAATAATTTATTAAATTTATTGAAAACTTAAAAAAAAGAATTGTTAGATATTTTAAACATCCCCAGATTTAAAATGCCCTAAATAAAAATTCAATAATGGTTCAAATTATACTAATATATCTCCTTCACAAAAGGAGAGGAATTATGTTTTTGGAGTCCAATTCTGGATATAGTTTTAGTACAGAAAGGAAGAGAAATCTAGGCTTTTTAATGTGATGTGTATGGAGCATTTAATAAGATGTACTTTCTTGTTTCCCTCTTATTTTTTAAAAACATTTGTCCAAAGATATCCTCTGAATATATATCTTTTTGTATTAAAATAATACAAACTATTCTTGACATGACATTGCTTAAAATGGTTCAAGCCATTCTCTGGCTCACCAAAGTTCAGGAGAGCAGTATTGTCATTACTATACCTGGAAGACAATCTGTCTGCCATTCAACCTAGAAGGAGATATTGTACAATACTTGAAAAAGCTTTCACAGAAGTGTTTCTCTTCCTCTAAAAGAATTATGTTTATTTAATTCCTTACCAAATATTTTATAGAATTTTTCAAAAGATTAATTTTTATCATCATAGAGACTTGAGTTAAATTACTAAAAATTATAGAGCAAAGCTGAAGAATAGAATCACAGATTAACTTAGCAGGTGTGCAAAGGCACCATCAGCCATTTTACAGGCCCTATCAGCCATATTTTTTTGCAAAATAGCACTAATTATAGCTCTTGTAATTAGAAACAATGTTATGCATTCCCAGATTGCCAAGATTACATAAATGCCTATGTTGGCAGAAATTTTAAATCACTATAATTTCATTCTATATTTTGCTTATCATAATTATACTTTATTAAAACAACTAACTCACAAGAAAATAATACCAAAGCAGATGAGTTGTATTTTTTCATTCATTTGTGTTGTTACTGAGGTAAGTAGAGTCATAATAAATTGGGATTACAAAATTTTTGACTGAAATTGTGTTTTATCTGTGGCTCTCTTTTACACTGAAAGTGTGATGAAATTTGAATAATAAGAAAGAGTTTAGAGTTCAGAGGTTAATGTCCCTGCATATATACATCTATGCCAATTTTCCCTTGCTTTCGTCAAATGGGAAAAAAAAATCTCCCCCAAAAATGGATTCTCCAAATTAGATTAAAAATTTTACTCCAGTATTTATTTCATTCTTTACTTTCTCCAGTTATCCACAATATAATTAATATTCATTCAGTGGATGATTACTTTTTGGTGTGCGTGTGTGTGCGTGCGTGTGTGTGCTTTCTGCTTCCTATTACACCATAAGTTATTTGAAGGAAGGGATCATATTCTGTGTGCTTTTCACTCTGTTTAAATGGTTTATCCTCATCATATCTGACTTTCTGTCTCTGTCTCACATACACTCACAGCACACATGCACGCACAAACCCAGAAGAGCTCATCCACTGAGAAACTATGAATAATGTAGTGAATAATAGATGAATAGTAATAGAAGTACCAACAAAAGAGTTATGATAGTTTGAGTGATTCCATTTCTGAAGATTTTCTAGTGTTTGATGAAAGTGAGGGGGTAAATCACATGTTGACGCAGGAAAAACATGAGGGGTAGGAAAGAAAGTCAATTTAAGAATTAGATTTGTCCCCATGTAAGGATGACTTCCGGCCATCCATAAAGAAAAGAATATAATGCTGCCAGGTAGCCGACTGCTCTTCATAAGGGAACAGTTTGGGGTCTAAAGGTGAGCTACTGCCACTGAGCACAGGGCTCTCAATAGTGGAGAGAGCTGCAGAAACCTTGGTGAAAGGAAGGAGATGCAATGTTGAGAATACATTCTATCCATGAACATTTAGCTACTTGCATCATAAGGACAATATTGAACAAGTCCTGAGATGACAGGAAAGAATGTGCATGTGTGGCTAATCTCTACAGGAAAAGGAAACAACTTTAGGTATCTTAAGGACAAAAGGATCTAAAACAGGAAAATAGATACTTACAAATCATTAAAAGAGCCAAAGGCATGGAAGTCAGGGGCATTAACTGCACTGCTAGATTCAGGGTTATTAACCACCATGCCTGCAATCTGGACGTGCTACTCTTTCTACCTCTGCTGCTTCAATACAACTGCCACACATTCATGAAGCTGTTGACTAAACATTAGAACATGGAGCTTCACCATCACAAACTTGCCTGTCTGTGAAGAGTAGCTTGTCAACTACCATAGTCATCAGAAGATGGCTTCTACCCCACTTCCATCTTTCACATATCACAAATCTGCATCTCCTGGAAGAACCAAACTTTCATTCACAATCTTAAGTTTTACGCCTTATGAAAAATGTAAATTTTGTCCTTCTAATTCTTGTGATAATGAAAAAATATTGAAGGGGGTGAGAAGAAATTCTACTTAACAATGGGCAATATCCAACACTGATTTATTTAACAAGAGAGTTATTCTTTCCATTCTTCTATGCTATCCTGTTGATAAGCATTCACATTGAACACAATTATTTTCATGCTCTGGGTTTATGCCGAATGTTTCTCCCACATCCCTCTGAGTCTGGGGGATCTTTATCTCTATCCCTCTATCTCATGCAAAGTGGACAAGAGAATGGTGTTCTTTTTGAGAGAATTTCTCTATTCTATTTCTATTAACATCATGTCATGCAGAACCATCTAAAAATCAGGCTGTAATTTTTTCACACTCAGTTTAGTTGCTTTAGAAATCATTCCATGAAGATCATACATGTTGGTTGAAGGAGGGATGACAGTGACTAGGATTAGGCATGCTGGGAATGTGGGCAAACATCCTATGCAATTTACATGTGACCCCAGGGCCTGTGCAGGCTGGCTCTGAGCACCTTATCACATGGTGCTGTCAGTTTTGCCTGACTTTGTATCTAGGAGGAAGAAATCATATCCAGTTGATATTGGGTGGTTTTGATATTGGGAGTTGCATGGTTACTACCTGATGTTTTAAGATCAGCTTCAGTCTTTTTCAAATGTTATTATATTGCCAGGAGCAATTCCTCCAAGGAAAAGTACTACATTAAAAAGTGCACAAGAGTTTTGTTCCCAAAGCCTAAAAATCTATAATGTGTCTCCTATCTCCAAGCAGGCCTTGCCATAGGCTCTTTGCAGTATCCTGTAGCACAGATGCTGCTGTTATATAAAAGCCAAACATTAAGCAGCCAGGCTGCTTAACTTGCAACATATACCAAAATATGAGCCAAATTCATATGTGGAAGTTCTGAGTTACATAGTAAATGCTCTGGAGCAGCAAACCCGAAGGTAGTGTGCATTGCCTTGGCAATACAGAAAACCATGTTTGTTTGTTTGTTTTTCCTGTCTTAAGGAAAACGACAAATGGTTTAAGATGCACCTCTCCATATTTTGGTGGACACCAGGAGAGACTCTGAGCATGGATATATGAAATAGCATTTATCGAGTGCGTTTCACTCTATCAATTTCCAACGTTGTGGCTGGACTGGCCCTTGTGGTTCTTATTATGACTGCAAGACGCCTTCAGCAATAACCATCAGGAAGCTTTGGGGGAAAAAACGACTTATTACTTATAAGTCCTGGAAATCCCATGGCACACCTGGGGCCTCACAACAAGGTCATGGGGGAGGTGGTGAGGTGGGGGGAAGAGAGAAAATGGGCCTGGGGTTCTGCTTTTATTGGGGTTGAGGGTCGGGACCTGGGGTTTCTTGGTCTCACTCTACATTGGTGAATTTAAAACATAAAAGCAGGAATTTAAAGAGTGAGAAGGAAAAGAAAAAGCAGCCCAAATTGTCAGTTATCAAAATCCACCAAGATCTCTAAAACAAGGGAGCCTGGGGGGTGGGTGGGGAGAGGGAGAGGAAGAGGGGAAGTGACTGGCCTGGTGCTTTATCTAGCTGTATGGCTGGGGCAATGTGTCTACTTGAGATAGCCATCTTTCAAGTGAATGTCTTGGCACTCAAAGCTTAAGTCAGGCACTTATATCACAAAAAAAGAAAATCCAACTCTCAGGGCTTACACTAAAGCACTGCACACATAGAGAACAGCAGGCAATTCCTTGCTAACAGAGCACAGATTATAACTGAATGTTATGAGACTGATAGATACCAGTCACAATGGATCTTGCTAACATATTAAGAAATTTAAGCTTTATTTGATAGGAGATGGGGTTCTGTACTTTGAGGATTCATTCCAGCAGGCAGGAATTTATTCTTATTTCAGTAAAAATTACAAATGTACCTGGCCTGGCACTGACTCCTAGTCAGCATGTGACATATTGATTAATAGTGCTGCTTGGTAGCCATAAGTCTTTGAAGTTTCAGGGAAGTTTGCACCAGTTTCTAAACAATGAGATTTATGAATTGCCCCTAGTCTTGGTAAGACCCCTGAATTATGTATCCAGAATATGCCTACATGACTGGTAGGGTATAAGGAACCCCAACTGAAACTAAATTTTGGGTCGCCTTATTCTGAGGTGTCCCATTCACACATTGGTGGTTTCTGGTTCAAGAAAGGAAGTGTGTCATGGGAAGACCCTTAGAGAGGGGGGACAGCTGGAACTTACTGCTGGCCTCTCCAGACACTTAACTGTGAGGCAGCATTTGGCTGTGATACACATCCTTATTTTAATGCCGTGACTATATCGTACATCTTTCCTGCAATGAACTAGAGATTTGTCAGCATTGCCACTTTGAATCCTGTGAGTTTCCTTTAGCAATTAGCACTGTGCACCTGTCACATTAGGGCAGGCCATATAAAAGTATTAATCCATGAATGGTATATTGTTGGATGTAGATGCGAGGGAGGGAGACCACTCGCATGTTTCTGGTTTGTATGACTATAGATAGAAGCACCATCAACTAACACTGGAAACACAGAATACACAGATTTTCTCTGGAATATAATGCGCATAGTCTCATCATAAGGTTGGATTTGGGTGTATTTTGAGCATCTGAATGAAAATATTTGGACAGCTGGATATATAAGCCTGAAAGTGAAGTGATAGTTTTTCTTGCAGTTGTAACAGTCATTTGCAGAGACTTTTATAAAGCAAGAGTAATGAGATAAAGACTAATGATATTTAAACAGATGGTAGAACCAAAAGAGCCCATATTTCCAATCCTTAATATCATTCTCCTAGATTCAGACGTCATCACTGATTCTGGACTAGATTATGTTGTTTATGAACATTTTCTGATTGTCAGGTTGAAATTTTCATTAACTGCGGTCAGGTAAACATTTCACCTTTGCAATTTTATAGGGTTGTAAAAGTAAATTACCATGGATTGATCATTTTTAACCTATAAAATACATTATCACAAAGGTACTGATTCATCAATTACATTTTAAAGGTGACCTTTAAAAATAACTGTGTTAAATGAAAATTGGCTCCAAGAAAATAATTAAAATATTTTTAAATAAAAATGACAGTGCAAATAGATAAATTTATCTGCTGACCAGAGAGTAGGGATGTAATAACAGAGTTATTGGTTGCAAGGGGCAGAAATCCAAATGATAAACAGCTTAGGAAATAGTAGGTAAATTATTTACTCTAGTAAAAATGAAACAAGAAAAATAAAGGTGGAACTAGCTTCTGGGTCCTTTGGAACTTGTGGTTAATTATCACCAAGTTATCTCTCTGTTTCTCCATCTGTCTCTCTGTCTCTCTCTTCTTTTCCCTTGTCTCTAAATTTCATTTACCACTGCTGATATCATGCCTACTAGTAGCCCCCACTTATCTTTTCAGCCTTATCAAGAGAGACTAAAGGACCTGTTTAGTTCTAATTTTTTTTTTTTAATTCTCAGGGAAGGACTTAAGATGGCTTGTGTCACAGACCCACTCCTTCCACCAAGCATTTTTACGAAGAATTGAGGAAATATAAGAATATGGCATAAAAAAAATGAAATTCTGCCATTGCAGCAACGTGGATGGACTTAGAAAATATTATGCTTAGTGAAATAAGTCAGACAGAGAAAGACAAAGACTGTATGATATCACTTGTATGTGGAACCTAAAAATTAATATAAATGAATGTATATGCAAAATAGAAACAGACTCACAGATATAGAAAACAAATTTGTGGTTACCAAAGGGGAGAGGGGAAAGAGGAGGGACAAATTAGGGGTATGGGATTAGCAGATACAAACTACTATGTATAAAATAGAACAAGGATATACTGTATAGCACAGGGAATTATAGCCATTATCTTTTTTTTTTTTTTTTTTGCGGTACACGGGCCTCTCACTGTTGTGGCCTCTCCCGTTGTGGTGCACAGGCTCCGGACGCGCAGGCTCAGCGGCCATGGCTCACGGGCCCAGCCGCTCCGCGGCATGTGGGATCTTCCCGGACCGAGGCACGAACCCGTGTCCCCTGCATCGGCAGGCGGACTCTCAACCACTGTGCCACCAGGGAAGCCCGCCATTATCTTATAATAACCTATAATGGGGTATAATCTACAAAAATACTAAATCACTATGCTGTACACGTGAAATTAACACAATATTATAAATCAACTATACATCAATTTAAAAAAGAAGAAAATGGCAGCTGATACTGAATCATAAGTGGGGATGGTGGACAGGACTGGGGAAGAGTGAATCTTGAAAAGAGGATGATACTGTTCTCAGGACAAGAAGGAGGTACTGGGGAGAGACAGTAATGTATGTATGCTAAGAAGTTTAGAGTAATCACTTGATATCTTTTCTGTTGACATTAATGACATTAATGTAACAAAAAAGTAATGATGTTGTATATGTATAGCTGATTCACTTTATTATAAAGCAGAAACTAACACACCATTTGTAAAGCAATTATACTCCAATAAAGATGTTTAAAAATAATGATGTTTCCTTATATATGGAAATATATATTTTTATTGAGAAAAATTCAATCATAGGTACTCAAGACTAGTGACAAAAACCTAAACAACAAAATGAAGCAAAGCAAAACTTCGTCTGATCCTCGTCCTACCACATGTAGAGCAATCAGGGGTATAAAGCAGAGATAGAATTTTACTAAATGTTGGTAGTTCTAACAATGAGTTTGAGAATATATAAGAAATATTTTATTTTCCACCAGAATATGATTTAGAAAAAAGAATTTTTGATGAATAACTTCATATTAATTAAGGTTTGGGGTTTGAGAAATTATCTAAAGGCAGATATTAATAGTCCCTTTGTACATACTTGTTTTTATAACATAGATTCTGTTTGCTTATTTTTTGTAAATTGTCCTTAATTTTTTATATAAGACAGTACAAAAGCAGCTATGTAGTAATTCTAATAGAAAGGAGATATTGTAACTTGGTAAGAAGCCACCACCATTTTTGGTAAGTGAAAATTATTTACTTGGGGACAGTAAAATGCACACATCAGACACCCTTAAGATAATCTAAACAAATATATTTTAAGGAAAGTTTAGTTAGGCTTCAATTTTTCAATCATCTGAAATGAGAACATTTACCTAATATACTGGAATTATATTGAGAAGATAAGCATTCTTATCACATCTTTGTTATTAAATAAATGTGTTTTGGGACAAGATACTTATTCTCTTTGGTTCTAGTTTCCTTATTGAGAGATTTTGAATAAATTACAGTTTTTGAAATGTTTCGAGTAGCAGAATTATTTTACCAAAGGCAAAAAAAAAAAAAAATCCCAAAATATAAGACAGAGAAAAGCACATAGCTACTATGACTGGAGTCAACAGCCCTGTACACTTCACGACCCATTATCTCAGGTGCCCTCACTGCTCCCACTCATCTTTACCCAAAAGAAAACTCCCAGAACAGAATGTTCTGGGGAATATGACTGAACATCTGGATTAGATGGTTTTTAGGGTTTTACACAGTTCTAAGATGATTTTTAACTCTAAGGTTGGGGTGAGGGAAATGGGGAAATGATGTTCAAAGAGTACAAACATTCTATTATAAGATGAATGAGTTCTGAGGATCTAATGTACAGCATGGTGACTATAGTTGACAATACTGCATTGTATACTTGAAATTTTATAAGAGAATAGATCTTAAGCATTCTCACCCAAAAGAAAAAATATGACCATATGAGGTGATGGATATGTTAATTCACTTAATTGTGGTAATCATTTCACAATGTAAACATATATCAAATCATCACATTGTATACTTTTTTATATATAATTTTATTTGTCAATTATAACTCAGTGAGGCTGGGGGGGAAGAGCTATTAATTATACTTAGTCTCTAATATTAGTTTAATGCTGTGAAGAATTAAACATTACTATTATTGTAAATAAAATATCAAAATAAAGGTAAGTTAAAATCTTACTCCTTAAAGTTAGACCATAACTATAGAGGTTCATATGCCTCTGGCGTCTGGTGCCTAAGAGGTTTGAATCAGTGTGAGCTTTATTCTTTCCATCCTCCATACTATTTAAAGGCAGCAGAGCCTTGTTAGCATCCACATAGAGAAAAAGAAAACAATTAACTTAGAAGTTTGAATGTTATCATATCAGAGCTGCAGTTCGAATGGGCTTTGGAAAACACTGCTGTCCAATGAGTAAATGGGATCAGAAATCTAGTGATTATCACTTTTAACTTCAAAATAGATTATCATTTATTTATTTTTGGTAATTTCCATATAGTGTTCAGCACTGTATCTGAGTGCTCCAATTTTCTCATAAGCATACCTTACAAAACAGTTTTTCTATCCCACTGACAAAAACAGATTCTTTTTTTTTATTTTGAGTCTGTGAGACACAGATCTGTCCTTTTAAAGTGAGGTCTCTACTGTGCCAATATTTAGGTCAGGGCATGCATGGCCCTGTGTGAGGTTTTCCTAATATGTAAATTAGGCTGTTGATTCTGACAAAGTCAGGAAAGGCCCTCTAGAGCATCACTAGGGACAAATTACAGGAAAACAAGAACTTTCTCAATTTCATTCAGACTCTATCAAACACTAGATCATATTTTTAAAAAAATAACTGTTAGCTTACTCTCCTCTGATTTCAAGGCTGAAGCTTCTGGCTTCTGTAGAGTGTCCTATCAGGCATTCATTCACAGAGTTGATACCGAGCCATTAGGTTAGTTTAACTGCTCCAGCAGTCTGAAAAGATGAGATAATTTTTCAATGAGTGGGAAGAATCAAGTGCATTGGGAGCAAAGCAAGAGGAATCCAGAAAATCCCCAAAGTTACTTGAAGTTAAGCCAGTGTTGTCTGCAGAAGAAATAACAGAAATAAACTAACCAGGTATTGTGGAAGTCAGGGACATCTGTATATACTAAATCCTGGCAAGGAAGTAGATCAGAACACACTATCATCGGGACTTCCCTGGTGGCGCAGTGGATAAGACTCTGTGTTCCCAATGCAGGGGGCCCAGGTTCTATCCCTGGCCAGGGAACTAGATCTCACATGTGTGCCACAACTAAGAGTTTGCATGCCACAGCTAAGGATCCCACGTGCCGCAACTAAGGAGCCAGCAAGCCACAACTAAGGAACTCTGGAGCCACAAATAAGACTTGGTGCAACCAAATAAATAAATGTTAAAAAAAAAAAGGAACAGAGGGAACCAAGTAGGATTCAAAAAAAAAAGA
This sequence comes from Mesoplodon mirus, assembly GCF_964341445.2. Classification (NCBI taxonomy): domain Eukaryota; kingdom Metazoa; phylum Chordata; class Mammalia; order Artiodactyla; family Ziphiidae; genus Mesoplodon; species Mesoplodon mirus. The sequence goes on from NC_138977.1 coordinate 159,066,063, forward strand.
ACATACTATCATCATATATAATAGTATATATAGTATTTTCAGCAAATTGCTTTAATATACAATTGTGAGGAGAAAAAGAGACTACAAGGGAGAAAAATCAAAATGCCAATAATATCTATGCTCTAAATTTTCTATTCTGAACTTTCCTGTGTTTTCCTGCTTCTCTACAACGAACACATGAAAGAAAAAAGTTATATTTTGTGGTGCTGGTTAGAAAGAAGGTACACATCCCAAAGTCAGGAGCTTAGGTGCAAAGCTGATAGGAAGACAGCATGTAGTTTCAGGAGCCAGTGCAGCTGACAAAGAACAAGAACTGACCCAATCCACTAAGAGAACAGAAAGAATTGGGTTTAAGTCCCAATAAATGGAACCAATAAAACAGCTAATCAGACCTCAGCCCTTCCTGGCTGTGGTACAGTGCTCACAGTGGGAAAAAGAGGTTGATACACTTCTGATCAAATGGTTCATATTCAAAGTGCTTTGTTTTACTGCACTGAAATAACAGAAGTCAAAACTATTGAGAACTTACCAACATGCCAGGGACTGCTCTGAGCATTCTGTATGAGTTGTATGATTGAATTCTTATAAACATCTTATGAGATAGGAAACTATTATTATGTCCATTTCACAGATGAGGACTCAGAGGTAATGTATCCAGCTAACATCACAAAGTTATGTTCCAGTCCTGTTTTATTATAATATACTGACTTCATATTTCTAAATGTTAATGATTTATTGCATGAAGGTTGTTGTCCCTTCTCAATTTAAGAAAGACAAAACAGTCACTGGAGAACAGGAAGATCATGATAGAAACGATACAGTGGTGGTAGGGCAGGGATGCTAATCACTGCATTCTGACATCTGAGTTTTTCTAATGTTGGCAAATTTCACTTTCATGTGCCGGACTGTGTAAAGCAGCTGCACTGATTTATTTTATTTGCCTAATTAGTCTTTTATTTTCATTTTGTGCTTATGCCCAAATGATAACATGAATTGGAAATCTGTGATACTGGAAAAAAAAAAACTACATCTTTTAACTTGTCTTTTACAAAATGATTAACTGAGGAGATATATTTACAATGACAGTACTTAATTTCCTTGCTTCATCCCTAACTGGACTTCCTGTCTGGTTTATGTTAGTGCTGTATGGTAAGAGATCAGGACCAAAGATTCAAAGCAAAGCAGGAAACAAATAATGGTCCTGGCATTGAAGAAGCTTAGGAATTGGAATTGGCATAAGTTGGGGATAAAGAAGCAGCTAGTCAGAAACCTCAGGATTAATGCAGGGAACAAACAGAGACAAAAGTCAAGGTCAAGTTAATAGTTATGAAAGCAATTAGGGTAAGTAGTACTTGTAACCTCAGATACAAGAAGACCTATATTCAGGTGACTTCTGTCTCAGAAGGCAAACATCATGGTTTCTACCTATCAAAACAGTCAGATATTATGAAGGCTACCCCAGGGCCCATGAATAAAAGTGAGTGAGCCCAGAAGCGTGTGAAATGGTACATAGTCTTGCTTTGGGAATGCGTTTAAGCAGTGTAAAGAAGATTCTATATATAGTAATTCTTATTGGCATACCTAGCAAGTTGTAAAGAAAAATGTGCAGCTATTTATCTGTTTACAAATAAAACTCTAAGCAGCTAGAGTTGAGATGCTCTTATTAGACCTTCAAAATTATTATTTCATAAATAAGAGAAAATATTTGACTTAGTTTTGGCCCAATTTTGGTTATGTAAAGTAAATTTATAACAATGTCAAATTATGTAGTCACTTGCAAACTTTAATTTCTCTTTCCAGTATATACGGCCATGATGACTAGTCCTTGAAAAATTGATGAAAAACAATCCCACCAAGACAGTGAAAAAGAAGGGAATTCAATCTGTGTTACGAGGTCTGGTTTGATGTAACTGTTTCACTTAAATATTTGAATAAGCAGATGAAAGGCATCCTAAAGAAAGTATACAATTTTGGAGATTAGTTCAAGTTATCTATTCCTGTGAAACAAACCACCTCAATCTTAATGGCATAGGAGCAAGCATCCTAAGCCACTAGAAGTTGTATCACTTCTTACGACCTAACACCAAAAGCCACATGGTATCATATCACTATAGTCACAAGGCCATCGAGATTCAAAGAGAGGGGGCATACACCCCACCTCTCCTTGGAAGAAATGTTGAGGTAAAAATGCAAGAAGAACATGTGGAATGAGAAACAGTGTGTGCCTTTTTTGGAAAATACAATCTGCCACAAAGTAGGAAACACATTTGACAGTAAATACATCATACAAACAATATAAACAGGTATAAATAAAGAAGAAAATATTATGAAATTAAGGTAATTTATGTCCAAATGCCTGCTGGGAATACAGAAACTGCATATATTTATAAAGAAAGAAAATGCAAACCCCACTGTCTGATCTTCAGCCTCAGTGCCTTCATCCTAGAGATTAGGGGTCTTCAAAGCTCTTACATTTTCTCATTATGGCGGAAATGTCCACTTTTGTCCCTGAGCTTAAGAAATGGCCTGCTTTCTCGAGATTAGCAATGGGATGGTTTGTGAAAAGCCTACTGAAGGGCAAAAACATATTGGAAAAATTCCATATCACTACTATCTACCATTAAAGTTTAATTTTGTTTAAAAATCTAGGTTTATTTATACTAGTTTTTCAGAGAAACTGAAAAAAAATGTGGACAAATTGGTTCAGAAGATACTAAAAATGGTGGAGGGGAAATCACATAAATTGAAAACTACCTAAGACACATATTGATTTGGTTGATTTTTGAAAATACTATCAAGGGGAAAACTGTTAAAAAAATATGCTAAAAAAATTCTTTTCCCATTTAGGTTATTACAGAATATTGAGCAGCATCCCATGTGCTGCTGTGTAGGTCCTTGTTGGTTATCTATTTTAAATATAGCAATGTATACATGTCAATTCCAAACTCTCAATCTATCCCTCTCCCCAACCCTTCCCCCCTGGTAACCATACTTTTAAGGAATGTGTGGGCAAATGAAGGACAGAACATACACAAGAGATCACAAAACAGTTGAAGTAACATTGAAAGCTCTCAATAAACTATTTTGCTTTTTTTTTTTTTTTTTTTTTTTTGCAGTACGCAGGCCTCTCACTATTGTGGCCTCTCCCGTTGCAAAGCACAGGCTCCGGACGCGCAGGCCCAGCGGCCATGGCTCACGGGCCTAGCTGCTCTGCGGCATGTGGGATCTTCCCGGACTGGGGCACAAACCCGTGTCCCCTGCATCGGCAGGCGGACTCTCAACCACTGCGCCACCAGGGAAGCCCTCAATAAACTATTTTAAAGCCTAATTCCTTTCATAACTATTAACCTGACTTTGACTTTTGACTCAGTTTGTTCCCTCCATTAATCCTGACTGATGGTTTCTGATGGTTATAACATTTATTTGAAGATATCATTTATTTTATAATTTAAGACAAGTGTAGGGGGAAATTTAATAACATTTTTTATTTAGTTTACTATGGTAATATTACAACTTCTCTGATGAATATTTTAAGAAGTATAGAAATTCTTTTTGGGAGAAGAAATTTCCCGATACGGTTGAAGCATCTGTCTCTGTTGTTAAATCAGGATGATTTTTTTGGCTCCAACTTGTCTCTTCTCAATACTGTATAAGTTCTATATTATTGGTTAATTTTATTTTCTTCTAAGTAAAAATGCATAGCGGGGAAATAAAGGGTGTGTGGAAGTAAGAAGTAAAATGTAATCTGACTGCTGTAGCTGTTAAGATTAGTTGCAAAGAAATGAAAGCAAGGGTAAAAGAATGTAAACATGTCAACCATTTCTTAATTTTTCTGGTGAATCATACATGTTGTATAGATTAAATACAGACCACATTCAGGGAGAAATAAATCTTGCTAAAAGAGCAGAAAATGATAGTATATAGAGAAGAAAACATATCTAGTATTGCTCACCCAAGAATATTCACTGTAATACTCAAATACCATCTGCACACAAGGTATGTGTTTGTGTGTGTGCAATAATAATACACATAGAGGTTATCTCACAGTTCTATAAAGATTAAAAATGAATACATTGAGTAAATATAAATTCACACATCAATAATATCACCACTAACAATACAGCCACCATTTATTGTATAAAATATGATGATGTTTTGAGCTTTACATGCATTCTTTTTCAATCACTTTACCATCTCCATGGGGTAGGCAACATAAGAACTTGGAAGCTTAGACAATATAGTTTGCCAAATCTTTGCTTCCTGTACCTGGGAATCTTTTTTTTTTTTTTTTTCTTTAGCTTTGGGAAGTTTTCAGCCATAAATTCATCACATATATTTTCTACCCTTTCTCTCTTCCTTCTCCTTCTGAGACCTCCTATAATGTGAATATTAGTATGCCTGATGTTGTCCTCATTTTTTGACTTTTTTCTTTCTTTCTTTCTTTCTTTCTTTTTCTTCCTTCCTTCCTTCCTTCTTTACTTCCTTCCTTCCTTCCTTTCTTTCTGTGCTACATGGCTTGCAGGATCTTATTTCCCTGACCAGGGATTGAACCTGGGCCCTCGGTAGTGAAAGTGTGGAGTCCTAACCACTAGACCACCAGGGACTGGACCTAACTGTCCTCAGTTTTTAAAATTTGTTTTTCTTTTCGTTTTTCTCACTGGGCAGTTTCCATTATTTTATCTTCCAGATCATGTATGTGTTCTTCCATATCACTTTGTCTGCTGTTAACTCCTTTGAGTATGTTTTTCATTTCAGTTATTGTATTCTTTGGCTCTATCTGGCTCTTTTTTTTTTTTTTTTCACGGTACGCGGGCCTCTCACTGTTGTGGCCTCTCCCGTTGTGGAGCACAGGCTCCGGATGTGCAGGCTCAGTGGCCATGGCTCACGGGCCCAGCCGCTCCACGGCATGCGGGATCTTCCCGGACCGGAACACGAACCCGTGTCCCCTGCATCGGCAGGCGGACTCTCAACCACTGCACCACCAGGGAAGCCCTATCTGGCTCTTTTTTATATTTTCCAGTACTTTGTTTAAAATTCTCACTGTGTTCATCTATTCTTTTCCCAAGTTCCCTTAGCATTCTTATCACTAATGCTTTGAACCCTTTATCTGGTAAATTATTTATCTCTGTTTCATTAGTTGATTTTTCAGGGTTTTTCCCTTTTTCTTTCATTTGAAACATATTCTTCTGTCTTCTCATTTTGTTTAACTTTCTCTGACTCTATGAAATTAGGTGAAACAGCTACCTATCCCTGTCTTGAAGTTGTGTCCTTGTTTGGGAGCATCCCTATGCAATCTACATGTGCCCAGTGGCTTTGTCTGTAGAGCTGGATCTGAAGTAAGAAAGGTTAATGTCTTCCTCAGGGTGTGCTGACAGCTATCACCTTGATGGGAGGTGAGATTGGAGATGAAGGGGCTGGGGCCATAGCCAGCTGTGAGCTAGGGCTTCCCCTCTGCTCAGTGGCTGTTACCACCCTATCAGGGGTGGGGTCTGGTCCCAAGGTGCTGGAGCAGAAGCCATGAGGGTTGGGTCTGAGTTGGCTCGTTTTCTCTAAGTGTGCACTCTCCTTCCTCCCAGTAACAACTTTGCCCCAGAGGAGAGCATCACTGGAGCAAGAGGGCCCAGAATGAGCACTGCAAGCCAATCAGAATGCCAGACATCTCCTCATCCTCCTCCTTTGCAAGTGCCATCAGTGGCCACCTTTGCCCCATTCAGATGCAGTGCCAGGTTCTAAGCCAACTCCATGCCTCCCAGTGCATACTTTCCTTGGCATTGGCAGTCTTCGCACTAGTGGGTAGCTGTGGGTAACTGTGCTGGAGCAAGAGGAGCTCCAGCATTGCAGGAAACTGACCAGACCCCTGGGCAATTTCAATCTGGTTTTTTTTTCATCTTATTCCAGGAAGTAAGCGTGTGTGTGTGTTTCACGAGCAGAGTCTTGGTTTTCCTACAGTCCTTCTGTAACTCTCACTGATTTTCGTCTTCCTGGTGTCAGACCCCAAGCCTGGGATGCCCAATATGTGCTGGAATCCCTCACTCCCCAGGGAAGATCTCCAAGCTCATGATATCCTCCTCCCCTACTGTGTCCCCTGCTAGGGACATGGTCCCAACCTGATTCATTCTCTGCCCTTTCTACCCAACTCCATGTGGATCTTTATAGGCTTGGATGTAGAAGAGTCTTTCTGCCAGTTTCCAGTTTGTTTTCATGAGAGTCGCTCCACATGTAGATGTATTTTTGATGTGTTAATTGAGGGAACGTGAGCTCAGCTTCCTTCAACTCCACCATCTTGATCACTTCCCCCTTCTTTTCCATATGTTATCTAAGATTTTGTCTTCACCATTTCTATACCTAATATTTTGCTTGTTAAAAAAACAAAATTCAACTGAGTAAAGAGCTAATTGGCTTTATCCAATGACTCATGAATTGGGCAGCATCCTATCTAGTAAATAGAAAGACGCTCTGAGGAGTTGTACAAAATGGAGGGTTTTTATAAGAGGAAGGTGGGACAAGGAAGTTATTACAAAAAAAAAAAAAAAACAGTTTCAGGCCAGGCCATCATGTTTTGAGGGAAGGGAAGGGAACAGCAGGGGACATTGCCTCTTCTTCCTTTGGGGGCTGGAGAGGGCCTATGTGACAGATTATCTCATTGATGCTGAACAGATAATTCCAGACTAACCAGTTAAGGTTACATTCCTGGAAAAGTTTAAACTGCAGTTAGGTCAGGTATTAAATCCAGGTTTGGTATATTTGGATTTAGCACAAGTGATGCCATTTTGGACTTGTGGTTTCCCTTTAACAGCTTCAATATTAGAAATTTTCTGATAATGATATCAGGTAAAAGTTGAATGTCATCAACTTTATACTACTCTGTCAGAAAATTAAATTTATTAATTCATAAATTCATACTTACAGTCAATTTCCTTTAAAAAAACAAAAAAAACCTAAGTTTGGGGGAAAAAAAACAAGGATTCCTTGGAACACAGAGTACTAAAATCCATTTTTTAAATGTTACTTGAAAATATGTTAGCATGAATTTTAGCCTTTCTAAGAAATGAGATAATGCCATCCTTGATTTTACTTCTCTAAAATATGTCCATTTACAGCAATAAATTACAATATATTCTCTCCATTAACCACATAAGCATTAGGAATGTTGAAAAGAAACAAGCCCAAAATGGAGTCATTTGTGTTAAGCCCCACCACTTAATAACTAACCTAACTGCAGCTTCAGCCTCTCCCAGGAGGGGAATTTTAAACCAATTGGTCTGGAATGTCCTGATCAACACTAGTGAGGTAATCTACCTGATAAAACCCTCTGCCTTCCCCAAAGGGAAGGTAGCCTTGCCTGAAATAGTCCATACATTTAATTTCTTTGTCCCAACCTCCTGCCTATAAGGCCCTTTTTTAAAAATAAATTTATTTATTTATTTATTTATTTTTGGTTGCGTTGGGTCTTTGTTGCTGCACACAGGCTTTCTCTAGTTGCGGCGAGCAGGGGCTACTCTTTGTTGTGGTGCATGGTCTTCTCATTGTGGTGGCTTTTCTTGTTGCAGAGCATGGGCTCTAGGCGTGCAGGCTTCAGTAGTTGTGGCACACGGGCTCAGTAGTTGTGGCTCCTGGGCTCTAGAGTGCAGGCTCAGTAGTTGTGATGCACGGGCTTAGTTGCTCTGTGGCATGTGAGATCTTCCCGGACCAGGGCTCAAACCCATGGCCCCTGCATTGGCAGGTGGATTCTTAATCACTGCACCACCAGGGAAACCCTAAAGCCTTTCATTTTGCACAGCTCCTGGGAGCTCCTTTCTACTTTTGAATGGGATGCTGCCTGATTCATGAATTGTTGAATAAAGCCAACTAGATCTTCAAATTTACTCAGTTGAATTTTGTTTTTTACCAGAAAAGACAATTGCTTTGTTCCATTTTTTAATTTCTCATTCAGTAAGATAAACAATAATAGTACAAACCAGAGGAAAGAACTTTGAGAAAATGAGACTACTGCCTTCTGGGATGGCATATCAGTTAATCAACTCTAGCTTCTTCCTTCTGCTCCTGGCATTGGTTCAACCACATTTACTTACTTTTCTCTATTCTAACTTGCAGTGTCAGGTATAGGGTTGGCAGATGTGTGGTTCTCAGCTCTTTTCTTCTTGAACAGCACAAATGATATTACAAAGCATATAACCCTGCTTGTATGCCTTTAAGGACAATCTGTCCTACTCCTCTACCCAATAATTCACTTCAAGTTGAAGTCCAGTGTTTGTTTATAGGTTCTTTTTTTCCACCTGACTTAGATGTGGCACACATTAATGTATTGGATAGATCCTTTTCTGCTGGACTGATCTTTACATGAATTTAAGTTGTAATAATCATGTATGACTTAAATGCTAATTGAAGTTCAGAATACCACTTCAGGAAAAAAAAAAACAAAACACATTTTGCAAATGACCAGGCTCTGAAAAAATTGGTCAAAAATATGATCTATTTCCAGCTCTGAAGATTAAATAAGCTACTAGCAATTTCCCTGAGTCTGTAGGTATAACTTAGCTTGCTACATAAACTAAGAAGATTTGAGACAGCAATTTTTTTTCAATCCCTTCTTAGTCTGTGTCCTTTCTAGCATTGACCTGAAACAGACTGCCAAATATTTCTCCAGCAAAGATGAGCTTATTTGGAATCAGCAGAAAATTGCAATTTAAGGTCTGCAATCATGGCAAGCCACCTGAAAGTCCCTCCCAGTAGCAAGGGAAGGAGAATACTTTTATAGAGAGGAAAAGGAAGTTGGAAGGGCTAGAGAGAACAGAGTCCATGGCTTTTCATTGGCTGAGCCCTTGCCAGGAAAGAAGAGTAATTCTTCTTGTTGGGCTCTGCTATCATAGCAGGGCATGACAGCTCCCCTTTCTGGTCTCCCAACTCTATTTAATTAGAGTTTCTGTTTATTAATTTTTTACACTTGGAAGGGAAAACTACTCTAGGAAGGGGAAACTTCTAATAAAGAAAAACTACCTATCTGCTAGTAAGACACAGTGTCATTAGTAAGACTAGTGAAAATGGAGGTGAGATGGATTTTTTAAAAACTCCTGTGCCTTTATTGGTGCAGGAAGAAAAACAATCCTTGAGTAGAGGCTATAGGCACTGAAATGGAACATAATTTGTCACCCCAAAATATGCCTCTTTGCATAAGGATTATCTTAAGCTGGTTATTTCTAAGAAACGTAAGACATAGAAGAATCTCTGAAAACTGAGTAGAAGTTAACCTTTGGTAAGGGACATTTACCTTTATAAGGGAAATCTCCATTTGTAAGGGTGTCTTCCTCTCTGTACCAGGAAGAGGAGGATGACTAAATCTTTAGAAATTCATATCAGTGGAGACAGCAACTGACTTAAACCTGCAAAACAACCTTACCCTTGTTTACTGTGCTTTGCCTGCTAACTTCCCATAACTGGCTTCCTTCCCTTACCAAGATCTTTTTTTTTCTTTAGCTAGAGATGATATTTAAGGTGGTGGCTTGGGCCATTTTGGGGAGTTACTCAGTTTTCTTGGGTCTCTCTCATTGATACAGGAGGTATACAAGTTATTAAATCTCTGTTTGCTTTTCTCCTGTTAATCTGTCTTTTTATTACTGGGGTGGATGTTTCAGCTAAGAACCTAGTAGGATAAAGGGAAAATTAGTGTTACTCCCCCATAACATGAAATGAAAAATGTTAGTATGTCCCAGTGCACTCCTGGTTTAACAATGTGCTTTTTCAGTACAAAATAATTTGTTAAAATTGATGTTGCCAGGTAGTTGGTTAGCCATAGAATGTGCTAAAGTCATATATACATTTGCTTGCCCATAGAAAATCACTGAGTAAGCCACAAGTCTCAATATTTTAGGATTTTCTTCCCAGCCATATTTGTCATTCAAATTACTACAAAGTAGAGGAAAATTGCAAGTACTATAAGAGAGTATGCTGAAGTTGTAAAGCCCTTTGTACTGAGTTCAAAATTTCACTTGGAGAATACACAGAACTTTTACTCAAATTTGCTGATAAAGAAGAATGTGTTTACTTTTGTCACGCTAATCTAATTTTGGTCTTAATAGTGGCCCTAGGAGAAGCAAAAAAGTCTCTGGCTGATAGCTAATTAAATCTCTGTGGCCTTTGGTGTTTAGTTGATTCTCATTTCTACTGCATATAAATCATCTGGATTTGACAGAAAGAGAAAAGATTTACTGGAAGTCCTATATCCCAAATGATTGCCCTGAAGAAAGAAGAAACCTTCATTCCATCAGAGTATGCAATTAACTGATCTAAATAAAATACCGTTGACCTGGGAGCTCAGCTGTTTTTAATTACTGCTTCAAAGCATATTGAAGTATAATTTGTTAATGAGTTTAAGTAATTAGAATTAATGGTCAAAGTCTTTATCTTTGGTCTTTCATATGAATTTTTCTGCAGTTATAATTATGAGCAATAAAATGGCAAACAACCCTATTTTGGGGTTGCTGGAAAGTAAGAAATTTTCCTCTATCCTAGGTTCTTCTGGATGGTCTAATTATATTGACATAGATTAACAGGAGAAACTCAGATAAAACTTTAATAACATGTATACCTGAGAGAGACTCAGGAAAACTAAGTAACTCTCCAAAGTGAATAAAATCCTTACCTTAAATGTCAGCTTCAGACAAAAGAGGATGTTGGGGGTAGTGGTTTGGGATTTCAAAGGGGAGGAAGGCAATTTACATAGAGAAGGAAAAGCAAATGTTTGGTACACAGTCGTTTGCTGGGCCCTGCAGAGAGGATTCAACACAGAGTGGACTCTGATCTCTCGGCCCTGCTGAGTTGCCTCCACCACACCCGGCCCATATTCTTTTCAGATTTCTCTGGTGGCAGCTCTATTCTGGGAACATCCCCTTTATCTAAATTCTTTTAGGCAGTTAAGGGAGAGGCAACAAGAAAATCTTCCTGAGTCTTCTGTTTCTTAATATTCATCAGTCTAAATTAATCCTTATGTCGAAGAGACACATTTTGGGGTCACAAATTTTGCTTCCCTACAGTGTATTCTTTGATCAGTCACATTTCAAAATGGGTGGTAGTAGGAATCTGGACAATTATTGTCCCTGTTTTTAGCAAACTTCCAAATCTAATGGGATAAACACTCTTTGTAGTTAAATAATTTTCCATCAGAAGTTTAATATTTGCTCTGAGTCTATTCAGTTCAAATATATTTGAAACAAACGTTAAACACCTACTATGTGCTTTCATTTTTTATTAATTTGTAATTTCCCATTTCCGAAAAAGGATTTAAGGCAGTAAGTCAATTGAGTCAATCCATCACTAATTTAATCAAAGAGATATTGCTAACTTTGATTTCCCCACAAATATTCCTTAAGTAATTAACAAATCATGCCATAAAACTGGTGGTTTTAGGGGTAAAAATATTCCTGCAGCGCCATGTTTAATAAGTGCTTTTCTTTTGTATCATTCATACTTTTTACAAAGCTACATAATTAAGTGAATCTATGCTGGAATTTTTTCATTAAAGTAATATAAATGGGTTATACCTGATTGTTGAGAATAGCTATAGGATAATTAATAATTGTATCCTTTTGCCTTGAAAGTGTACGTCTGCTACACACATTTTTTAACCTGAAATTTCAAAGAAACTTTTGCTTAAAGAGGTTAGTAATTGAAGCCAAAAATAAACAAACAGAAATTATGCACTGAGAAATCAAACAAGAACAATTCCAAAGAAGTTTATAAAACTGCACAAGTAGAGAATCATTTTAGCAATGAAATTCCTGTATAGAACAATATTGTAAATATTGAGAATGCTTTATTGTTTTCATTACTTCTTAGTCTTTGTCTTATCTCTTCACATTAAGTCACAAGTCCCTTAAGGCTGTCTTTTACTTTTATTTTAGCTCTTAGTCTGGAGCACTAGAACTCTATTTCACAGTGATAGTGTTCAAATCATCAAAAACCCCTGGGAATTTTAAAAATACAAGTGAGACTCAGGATCCCAGAGACATCCTCGGAGATTTTGAATAAATCAGTCTGCAGGAGATCACAGGAAGATGTCACAGAAGTTCCATAAAGGAATTTGATGGTCAGCCATAGAACTATAAAGCCACAAACTATGCTGCTGTTGGGGCCCAGGGCAGACCACCCCAAAATATGCCTCAATGGCAAGTTGATTATTTTGGATTAAAGTTACTTAAGAAACAGCCAATGCAAGATGGACACTCTGGCCCACCTCCGTGTCTCCCTGAAAGCAGGAAATAAATCTCTCAGGTGAAAGGTGTCCTCCCTGTCTCTGGAGACAGAAGGACACTCATTGCCAGAGACAGGGAATTTGGGGCCGAGAAGCCTATATAAACAAACCTTGTTACTTCTTTAATTTACTATCCCAAGCCCAAACTCTTATTAGATTCTTCACTAATTGAGCACCCCAAACCTAAGTTTCTTAGTCCTGTCAATTCATCAAAAATTGTTTTTTTGTCTGAAAAGTATAAAACTGCCTGCTTTGGCCACTTCATTGGTCCTATTTCTATGAGACTTCTGTGCACACAATTTTTTTTCTTTTTTTTTTTTTCCTGTTATTCTGTATTGTGTCAATTTTGTTATTAGTCCAGCCAAAAGAACGCAAAAGGGATAGAGGGGGAAATTCCTCTTCCCCAACACTGCCTTGTCATTTTCATATTAAGTATAATACATTAATGTTTGCTATGTGTAAAGTGACATAATTTGACTTGATTTAAAACCTAAGCATTTTCACTAAGAATGACCTTAATTTCCTGACTATTAATAATAACCTCTATTATTCTACTTTAAGTAGATATAACCTAAGAAATGTGGTAACATCTGTCTTGGATATCTGGGACATGTTAATATATTTTCACTTAAGGTTAAAAGAAAAGTTTTCCCCATATTTTATACTTTTGTTCTGATCTCTTTCTGCATTGAAAATATTTTCTTTTTTTAAATACATAAAAGTTAAAATGCAATACTCATTTAATCTCAAATTTCTGTATTAGGATTCTGGCATATTTATCTAAAGCTACTCTACTCTTCAAAACAATATACAATAACTATATAAGATTAAAAATAAGGTTATTAACGAGTCATTTTATTTATGATAGAGGCTTGGCTGCTACAACAGACAATCACAACAACAGAAAATTCTTCAAAGTAGGACTTAATTTTGCTTTCACCTAACAGTCTGGGCATAAGAAGTCAAAGCTGGTTTGCTAACTGCCTGAGATCAGACACGCAGGGTCTTTCTATCTTGCTCCCATTAACCCTTGGTATTGCTCCTATCGAAAAAAAGGAATCACTAGTCAATCTAAGAAAGAAATGGAAAATTTTATTAGAGCCAACCTGATGATTATCACCTGGAAGACAGTCTTTCAGAAAGCTCTGAGGATTGTTCTGAAGAGGTAAGGAGGGGAGGCCAGTATGTATGTGACTTTGGCAAAGGGGTATGTGCAATCAAACACATACCTTGGTAGAAGGGTTCTGCTATTCCCAAGGGACAAATATCTTAGTTAATGGTTTTAGTGCTTTTATAAGTATGGGAAGATACAAGAAACTGGGTTCATAAAATTTTCTCCTGGAAATATCTAACGGGCCAGTTCCGCCAGTTTTCCCAGAGCACAGCACCGCATCCCAATCTTTGCCCTCAATTCCTTTCAGAGTGTATTATAGGTCAGTGACTGCAGTGACTAATGACTTGATTCTTATAGAATCAGATGGTGGGCAACATTCTTTATTTTATAATCCCCTCCCTTCCGGTCTTATTTTCGACCAAGGGTTGGGAGGAATTTTGTGATCAATTTATCTTATGGCACTAGGGATTCTCATTCCCAGATCAGGCAGGGATTTCATTGATAGGCCACCAGAGTGCTGTTACTGGACCAGGCCCTGTTAACAGTAGCCAAAATCCTCTGGACTGCCTGTTTTACTAGTCTGTTATGGTCCAGAAACTGGTTCCCTCTTCCTATATCTAGAGTTACACTATTACAATGGTTGATATTATAGAACTATATGTTTGGTCAATTGTTTCAAGTCACCTAGTCATCATTATTTTTATAGGATGCTCAGTCACACATTTGGTAATTCAAAAAACAATAATCTTATAAAATAGGCAGAATACAAGTAATACAGCTAGTAACATTAATAAGGTTATAAGTAAGTATTTAAGCTAAGAACTTCCATTAGGTGTGGCCCAGTATATCCTCAGGTCATCTGGCCCAGTCTGTTTCGTACCAATCACTATCTTTAAGTGAAATGATATATTGGCATTGTGCATAAAGTTCACCAAAGGTATCTGCACATACAAGGCAAGTGGTGGGTCACTGTGACCCCTTACAGTATTGAGAAAGGAATGTTACCTTCTAAGGAGTTACATGGCTGGTGTCAGAAGAAAAACTGATCTTTATGGTTGTGCAGGTATTCTGCAATTGGGAAGGTCTGGTTAATGCATAATGCAGATGTATAATGCATACTGTTGGGGAGAGGAGATCCAAATGGGCAGAGGAAAATTTTATGTTTAAATTTTTTTGTCTTGACTTAAAATATGCATTTTATTTCATCACTTCCATCTACATGCTCCCAGGAGGCTTCAGCACAACCACATTTCAACCAGTGAAAAAGGAGCAGGGACAAGGGACAATGCCCACTTTCTCTTGCACTGGAAGTCATACACATCACTTTTGTTCACACCTCTTTGGCCTGAATGCAGTTATAGCAGCTCACCTAGCAGCAAGAGAGGCTGAGAAATCTAGCCTTTAGTTATGTACTCAGCTAGAAATTATGTTATTGAGGAAGAAAAGAAGAATGGATGTTAGTTGGCAAGTCGTGGTCTTTACCATCCATCAAGAATAGGATACTTTACGTGGGGCAAGTGAAATGAACCAGCACCAACCACACCAAAGGCCAGTCTTCATCCAAAGAAGGTGATATTGTGTATATGGTGGAATAGAAGGGAGTCCTCTATTATTAGCTCCTTCCAGAAAAGCAAATGATTAATTCCAACAAGTACTGCTCCCAACTAGACCAACTGAAAGCAGCACTCAACGAAAAGCATCCAGAATTAGTCAACAGAACACACATAATCTTCCATCAGCATAATGTAAGACTACATGTTTGTTTTGTTTTGTTTTGTTTTTAGCGGTACGCGGGCCTCTCACTGTTGTGGCCTCTCCCAATGCGGAGCACAGGCTCCGGATGCGCAGGCCCAGCGGCCATGGCTCACGGGCCCAGCCGCTCCGTGGCATGTGGGATCTTCCTGGACCGGGGCACGAACCCGTTTCCCCTGCATCGGCAGGCGGACTCTCAACCACTGCACCACCAGGGAAGCCCGAGACTGCATGTATTTTTGATGACCAGGCAAAAACTGTTACAGCTTGGCTGGGAAGTTCTGATTCATCCGTTGTATTCAACACACATTGAACCTTCGGATTTCCATTTATTTTGGTCTTTACAAAATTCTCTTAATGGAAAAAATTTCAATTCCCTGGAAGACTGTAAAAGTCACCTGGGAAAGTTCTTTGCTCAAAAAGATTAAAAGTTTTGGGAAGATGGAATTATGAAGTTGCCTGGAAAATGGCAGAAGGTAGTGAAACAAAAGGGTTAATAAGTTGTTCAATAAACTTCTTAGCGAAAATGAAAAAAAAAAGAATAAGATACTTTATGTAGGAAGAAAATTAACCCTTTTTTTATAGGCGCATATCAAAAACGAGAAATATTTGCTTTTAATATGACGTTAATGCAGTAACTGAATGTATTTGTTTTTATGCAAATGATAAAGTACTATCCTATTATATGTACAATCATTTTGTTAGGTGTTGAAAGGCAAAATATAAAAGGTACAGTTATAGCTCTCGAGGAGTTTATAATAATGGCTGATGTGAGTTGGAAGGCAGAAAACAAATACTAGTATTTACATAATTAAGTCAGAAGACTAAATAAGGCAAGTGCCATCAGAAATGTGCAGTGATGCTGGGGGGGGTATGGTTTCAGAGAAATGAAAGTTTGTATTTAGTTACAAGGTTCAATAAAGGATAAAATAGTACTTGAAGAATGGTTGTAGATCTTAAGGCAGAGATGAAAGAGCACATGAAAAGCAGATACTTTAAAGATGGGAAAGCTTTAAGGTCATTTGAGGTATAAGTAACTCAATTTTATTGTCCAGAGGAGCAGTTGTAAAAGATGAGGTCAAACTGTCAGTTAATAGGCATATAGTGCATAGCCTTAAATATGAGACCTTTAGAATCGGTTTCGAAGGCAATTAGGGGTTAGTGAAATTTTCTTAAAATGAGGGATATATTGTAATCCACTCAACGGAAGAATTCTATCTTATACATTTCTGTGTTCCCAGCATCTAGAGCAATGACTCATGAAGTGCCTGTGAGATAAAATATTTGTGAATCATTGAATGGGTGACAGAACATGTACCAAAGGAAAATTAATCTACAAGTGGTGTGTTGAATAAAATGGAAGGAGATTATCATACTACTTGCATCATTATGATTACTGTTAACATAACATGCTATTAACATTTAGTGCTCAGTTTTTGTCAAGCACTTTACAAGCCTATCTCACTATTGACATCAATCGTATAAGGTAAAATACAATTTCAATCTCATTTTATAGAAAAGGAAACTGAAATTCAGAGGGTTAGTAATCTATCTAAAGTGTCCAAACCCAGGTCACTGATCTCCTGTCCCCAAACACTTAACACTACAACTGTGCTTCATCTTTCTGAGAAGACTTTGCTGTCTTCTCAAATAAAAAGAGTTCAAGTAAGGCAAAGTCAGTCTTCTCAGGTAAAGCAAGGGATTAAGTCACAGGCTAGGAATGGGGGAAGTACATGTGGAATTAAATTTCTGGAGAGGAGGTTTTAAAAAGACTTGATTTGATTCTATGAGCAAATTAAAGTACTGTTGTATCTTTGGTCCAGATGATGTAAAAAAGTGTGGAATCTAACTAACCCAACGAATCTAGGAGAGGAAAAATACCCAACTCTTGCCACCTCCAGCCTTCTACATGGGAGAAAGAAAACTCTCAACTCCAGCTTAGTTTAGCCCTCCTGTTCCTCTTAAGGAGGAGGAAAAACTTGTGAAGTTCACAGTCAAGAGGTATAGACTCAATAAAGGACTAAGACCTAATCATAGCAATAGAGAAAGCTTCCCCTCCCCAACACTTCACCACCACATTACTAACAGCCTAATTACAGAAGTTTGGTTTACCCAGTACATCATGTCTGATTATCAAGAAAAATTACAAGGCATACCAAAAGGCAAAAAAAAAAAAAAAAAAAAAAAAAAAAAAAAAAAAATATATATATATATATATATATATATATATATATACAATTTGAAGGTATAGAAGAGGCATAAGAAGCAGACATGGCAGGGATGTTGAAAATATAAGTTTGGGAATTCAAAACAACTATGATTAATATCCTAAGGGCTCTAATGGATAAATAGACAGCATGCAAGAACAGATGGGCAACGTAAGCAGAGAGGTGGAAAGCCTTAAAAAAGAACCAAAAATAAATGCTAGAAATTCAAAATACTGTAACAGAAATGAAGAATGACTTTGATGGGCTTATTAATAAACTGTACACAGCTAAGGAAAGAATCTCTGAGCTGGAGGATATATCAATAGAATCATCAAAAGCTGAAAAGCAAAGAGAACAAATATTTTAAAAACACAGCAGACTATCCAAGGACTGCGAGACAACTTCCAAATGGGTTATATACACATATGGGAATACCAGAGGAGAGGAAGTAGCAGAAGAATCGTTTGAAATAATAATGACTGAGAATTTCCCCAAATTAATGTCAGACACCAAACCACAGGTCCAGGAAGCTCAGAGAACACCAAGCAGATAAATGTCAAAATTAAACCTAGGCTTGGGAATTCCATGGCAGTCCAGTGGTTAGGACTCCATGCTTCCACTGCAGGGGACATGGGTTGGGGAACTAAGATTCTGCAAGTTGCGTGGCCTAATATATAAATAAATAAATAAATAATAAATATAAAGTGAGGTCACTTAGATGAGTATTCTCTTTTGGCATCAAGTGCTTCACAAGAATGATGTTTAAGGCTTAAATAGATTTAGAAGTATGAACAGTGCTTCACACTTCCCTTTAAAAAAAAAAAACTACGTAGGCTTATCATTTTCAAACTACAGAAAATCAGACACAAAGAAACAATCTTGAAAGAAGCCAGAGGGGAAAAGCTCCTTGCCTATAAAGGAACAAAGACAAGAATTAATCCCACTTCCCAGAAATTATGCAAGCAGCAAGAGAATGGAATGAAAAAATATCAGTGTTGAGGGGGGAAAAAATGTACCAGTTTAGAATTTTGTACCCTGCAAAGTTATCCTTCAAGATTGAAGAAGAAATAGACTTTCTCACACAAGTAAAAATTGAGGAAATTTGTTACCAGTAGACCTGCCTTGCAAGAAATGTTAAAAGAAGTTCTTTAGAGAGTAGGAAAATAATATAGGTGAGGAACTTGGATTTATATAAAAAAAAGGAAGAGGTTGAAGAAAGATTAAGTAAAAGTAAAATAAAAGTTTTTTTCTTATTCTTAATTAATCTAAAAGACAACAATTTGGGGCTTCCCTGGTGGCTCAGTGATTGAGTCCGCCTGCCTATGAAGGGGACATGGGTTCATGCCCCAGTCTGGGAAGATCCCACATGCCACAGAGCGGCTAGGCCTGTGAGCCATGGCCACTGAGCCTGCGCATCCGGAGCCTGTGCTCCACAATGGGAGAGGCCACAGCAGTGAGAGGCCCATGTGCCGCAAAAAAAAAAAAAAAAAGACAACGATTTGTTCAAAATAATGATACCACCCATGTATTCAATGTGTATGCATATATGCATACATATACATAGTGTGTGTGTGTGTGTGTGTGTGTGTGTGTATAAATGAAATGGACAGCATTAAGGATACAAGGTATAAGAGGGAGGAATTGAGACTATTTTGTTATTATAAGATACTCAAACCACCTGTGAAGTGGTTTCATGTTATTCAAAATTGGACATGGATTAGCTGTAAATATATATTGCAAATTCAAGGCCAACCAAAAAGAAAGGTTAAAAAAGGAAGTACAACTGATATGCTAAGCAAGGAGAGAAAATGGAGTCATATAAAATGTTCAACTAAAACTAAAAAAAGCAAAAAGACATGAAAGACAAAAATAGAACCAAAGGCAACAAATAGAAAACAGGAATAAATAGAGTAGATTATTAACATAGCTGTCAATGATCTAAGTTCACCAATTAAAGACAGAGATTGTCAGAACTGAATAAAAAAACAAGAACCAACTCTAAGAAACTCACTTTAAATATATAGACACATACAGATCTCAAGTAAATGGATGGAGGAAAATACACCTAATGCTAATCAAAACAAAGTAGGTGAAGCAATATTAATTTCAAATAGAGCAGACTTCAATGCAGGGAAAGGTATCAGGGATAAAAATGGGCTTTACATAATAAAAAATGATAAATGGATCAATCCTCCAAAGGACATAACAATCTTAGCATGTATGCACCTAACAAAAGAGTATCAAACCACGTGAGGCCAAAACTAATAAAAATACAAAGAGAAATAGATACAACTACTATCATAGCTGGAGACTTCAACACCTCTCTCTCTCTGAAATGGACAGCTCCAGCAGGCACAAAATCAGTAAAGATGTAGTTGAACTCAATAACATCATCAATCAACTAGATAAAATTGACATCTATAAACTACTTCATCCAACAATAGCAGAATACATAGAGACAATATCAAGAGAACTAGAAGACAAACCACAGACTGTGAAAAAATATTTGCAAAAGTCACATCTGATAAAGCACTGTTATCCAAAATATACAAAGAAAATTAAAACTCAAAAATAATAAACAACCCAGTTAAAAATTGGGCCAAGACATTAACAGACACCTTACCAAAGAAGATATACGAACGGCAAATAAGCATATTAAAAGATGCTCCACATCATATGTCATCAGGGAAATGCAAATTAGAACAGCAATGAGATACCACACAACTATAAGGATGGTCAAAATCTGGAACACTGACAGCACCAAATGCTGGTGAGGATGTGGAGCAACAGAAAGTCTCACACTTTGCCGGTGGAAATGCAAAACAGTACAGCCACCTTGGAAGACAGTTTGACTATTTCAAACAAAACTAAACATAGTCTTACAGTATGCTCCAGCAATTGTACTCCTTAGTATTTCCCCCAAAAGAGTTGAAAACTTATGTCTACACTGCACTCAGATATTTATAGCAGCTTTATTCATAATTGCCAAAAAACCTGGAAGCCACTAAGATACCTTTCAGTAGGTGAATGGATAAATAAACTGTGGTCCATTCAGACAATGGAATATTATTCAGTGCTAAAAAGAAATGAGCTAATAAGTCATGAAAAGACATGGACTAACCTTAAATGCATATTACTAAGTGAACGAAGCCAATGTGAAAAGGCTACATACTGTCTGATTCCAACTATATGATATTTTGGAAAAGGCAAAACAGTAAAAAAAAAAAAAATCTGTGGTTGTCTGGGGGTAGGGCGTGGGAAAGGGGTGAATAGGTAGAGCACAGAGGATTTTTAGGGAAGTGAAAGTACTCTGTATGATACTATAATAATGGATACATGTCATTATACATATGTCCAAAGCCATAGAATGTATAATACCAAGAGTGAACCCTAATGTAAACCACTGACTTAGGGTAATTAGGATGTGTCACTGTAGGTTCATCAATTCTAACAAATGTACTGCTCTGGTGGAGGGTAATGATAATGGGGGAGGCTATACAAGTGTAGGGGTAAGGGATATAGGTAAATCTCTATACCTTCCCCTCAATTTTGCTGCTTACCTAAAACTGCTTGTAAAAAATAAATTCTTAATTCAAAAAAATATATATTTTCAGGAAGGATATAGGCTTACCAAACTTTCAGAGGTCCATAGCACAAGAAAAGTTAAAAAATCTGATATAGACTATGTAAATGTAACAAAAGATTATTTTCTTGATAAGACATAAAAAATTTTTCCTTTCATCAGCACCAGCGTGAAGAGTAGTGAAAACATAAAGTGTTATCAAGGAGGTAGAAACCTAGAGAGGAGAGGTAAATCTGATTTGCAGGGAGCCAGTGCAGAGATTTTTGTATGGCAGTGACAAGGATAAGAGATTATTTTAATAGGTGGCAGGTTAGATGAAACTGGAAGGTAAAGTAATTGAAGAGAGTTTTATGAAAAACGAGATTGACTGCACATCACAGGAAAGAGAAAATATCTATTTTGGTTTAATTTTCAGTTTAGACATCAATTATATTTCTTCATAAAGTTTGGTTTATGTGATGATGTCATTTATTTTTGAAGAAGAGTCATAAAAATTTTGGACTGCTTTCACAGAAAATTGAAATTAAAGTATTGTAATGCTCGGAAGGGCAGTAACTTGTTCAAAGATCTGAGACGAAGAAAACAGTTCCTATCCATACATTCTCTAGGCCTTTCCAATCCTTCCTTTTATTAGTCCAAATTCTTGCCATGGAAACAACTATATAACTAATCAAGTTATTGATAGAGCACATGGAACCAAATGGGTAATTATTTCACTAAGGATGCTTGAATACTGCCTAAGGCTTAGTAGGCACTAAAATCGAGTTCTTATGGTGTCACTAATTTAATTTAATTAAGTTCATTAGAATTTCCTATATTTCTAGAGTAAAAGTAATCTCAAAGGAAGTTATTTTTCAGAAATATAAGTTTAATGATAAAGAGCATTTAATAAACAACAGGAGTGAGAATGGAGTTCATTTTTTAAAAAGCTTTGATATCTTTGGCTACAGAATATGAATGAATCAGTCAACTTCTGTGGGCAAATGGCCTTCCAAAGTAATTGAGTCCTAAATGCCAAACTAAAATAGTTTGCCATAGACTCAGTGAAAACGTTCTGTTCTAAGAATGTTCCAAATGATAGTAAATTTAATAAAGTTTAGAAATGTCAAGTTGAGTTTTAATTCCAAGTTCATAGCTCCTAGAATGTAATGTGTTACAAATTCAATATAGTGAGACCATCCTTCTTCAGCTTTTTAGATTATAGCAATAAGAACTCAGAGAGCAAACATAATCAAGACTCTATTCTGCTTATGTCATTCAGAAGTTCAAATAGCTGATCTGAAATACAAACCTATAGGGAGCTATTTTAAAATAAAAATAATAATAATTGTTAGGTTCAGAGTCTCCAAATCAGGCTGCTTTTTTTTCTTTTTGATAACTAACATTTATTTGGCATCTACTATGTTCTGTATACTTTTTTAAAAATTGTAGTTGATTTACAACATTGTGTTAGTTTCAGGTGTATAGAAAAGTCATTCTGTTTTATATATTTATACACACATATATATGTTCTTTTTCAGATTATTTTCCCTTTTAGGTTAGTATAAATTATTGAATATAGTTCCCTGTGCTATACAGTAAGTCGTTGTTTATCTCTTTTATATACAGTAGTGTGTATCTGTTAATCCCAAACTCCTAATTTATCCTTCCCTCCTCTCCTTTCCCCTTTGGTAACCATAAGTTTGTTTTCTACATCCCTGAGTCTATTTCTGCTTTGCAGATAAGTTCATTTGCATCATTTTCTTAGATTCTACATATAAGTGATATCATATGATATTTGTCTTTCTCTGTCTGACTTACTTCACTTAGTATGGTAATCTCTAGGTCCATCCATGTTGCTGCAAATAACATTATTCAAATTAGGCTGCTTTTTATGATATCAAATAATTTGGCTTAATTTTTAGTGTCTAGCTAGACTAACCATGGAATAAAAAAAGTTTTAAATGGTAAAACTGAAATATATCAGTTAAAAACATCTACCTGTTTTATAAAAGATATTATTTTTCAGTAACTATTTAACTATCTTGCTTGAGGACAAAATAGGTATCTATGTGGCTAATACAAGTGAAATAATAACTTGATGTTTAAGTATCTTAGCTACCTAAAACTATTATTATATCAACAAATATGAGTCACAGCTTATATAAACAAAACAATTGATCTGGTTAATAATTTTAATTTTAAACAATTATTTTGTCATTTATGTAAATATAATTTAGCCTTACTAATAATATCTTACATTCAAGCTTGTGTAGTTATACCCTATAAAAGATAAGGATAAAATCTGAAATTATCTTTTAGGAAGGCATTCTATTACACATAAGTTAATATCTTATTGAAAGGCACTGCTTCAGTCATTTATGAATGCTCCTAATATGTATTCTGTAATCCCAGAGTCTTTAGCAACATAACAAAATGTCTTGACATTCCCTTAACCCTCCCTGCCATTTCCAAAGAAGATAGAAAGGTTCTTTATGAAATTCAGTCATTTTTCTTGAATAAATGGTCCTTGCATTTTGTAAGCCTTTAATTAATTTCCAGAGCTCTAAAAAAGTTGATTTTAACAAATTTGCCAGTTATCATTGTTTTTTTTTTGAAGAGCGGATTTTCAGAAGTCCTTACTTTGAAATTCTGGAAGTGTTTCTATACTTGAGTCTATTTTAACATTTTTAATCTTGAGTTCTGATTTTTTGATTACTAGTATATAGATATGTCATTGTTTTATATATTTATTTTGTATACAGTTTCCTTGCAAAACTTGTTTAATTCTAGTAGCTTTTAAAAAATATATTTCACTAAATTTCCTGTATAGGCCATCATGTCTTTTTGCTTTCCAATTTCAATGCCTTTTATTTCTTTTCCTTTTGTTTGAACCTCCAGCATAACATCAAATAGAAGCAATAAGAGTGGATCTGTGTGCCTTGATTCTGATTTTAAAAGAAGAGTGTTCAGGTTTTCACCACTAAGTATGAGGTAATCTGTATATTTTTTGTAGATTCCCTTTGTCAAATTGGGGAAGTGGTTAAGATGTTTATATGAGGAGTGGTTATAGGGTGTTGTCAATTTTTTTTATGTATCTATTAAGATGATCATCTGGTTTTTCTTCTTCAGTTGGTTAATATGGTTAACTACATTTATTGATTTATGAATGTCGAACCAATCTTGAATTTCTGTGATACCTACCATTTGGCAATTAATGCTTTAGCCTTTTGATATATTGTTGGATTCCATTTGCTCAAATTTTGCTACAAAATATCTCACTTACTTTCTTGAGGGTTATTGGTCTATAGCTTATTTTCTTGTAACGTTATTGTATGGCTTTGGTAACAGTGTAACACAGGCCTCATAAAATAAATTGGAGTGTACTTGTTTCCCTTCAATATTCTAGAATAATTTGCATAAAATTGGTAATATTTATTCCTTAAATGTTAAGTATAATTCACCAGTAAAGTCATTTGGACCTGGAGTTTTTTTTGTGGGAATCCAATTCATTTAATATAGTGCTATTCTGATCATCTGTTTCATATTGAGTGAGATTTAGTAGCTTGTGTTTTTCAAGGATTTGTCCACCTCAGCTAGGTAGTAGAATCTTTTGGCATAAGGTTGTCTATAATATTCACTTATTTTCTTTTTTAATATCTGTAGATATTGTAGTGTTGATGCCTCCTTAATTCCTAACGCGGATAACTTTTGTCATGTCACTTTTTCCCAAATCATTTAGGCTGGAGCTTTACCAACTTTACTGATATTCTCAAAGAGCCAGCTTTTGGTTATTTTGGTTTTCTCTACTAGATTTTTCTTTTTATTTCACTGGTTTTTTAGTCTAACATTTCTTATGCTTAGTTTGGGATTTTTGTTCTTGTTCTTCTAAAACTTTTTTGTGCTGGAAGCTGAGTTTACGTATTTGGGAACTTATTTTCTAGTAACGACATTTTGTGATACCAATTTCTAAGTGTTCTTTTAGATGCATCCCAAATAATTTTATATGCTGTATCTTAATTTCTATTTAGTTGAAAATATTTTCTAATTTCTTGTTTGATTCTTTTATGGAATCATGAATTATTTAACGGTCTTATTTAATTATAAATATGTTAGAATTTTTCATATCTTTCAGTTATTGACTTCTATTTTAATCCCATTTTGAGCAGAGAACAACTCTATATGACTTGAATTCTTTTAAATTTATTGAAACTTGTGTTATGGCTTAAAATATAGTCTATCATCTTAAAAAAGATTCTGTACACAGTTTAAAAGAATATGTATTCTATTGTTATCAGTGGAGTGAACACTAAAAACACTTTACTGGGGTAAAATATAAATAACTAAATTTTAGTGTAATATAAACTCAGTGCTGGTTGCTAGTGTAGAGGAAGGTAGTGAATTTGTGTTCAGGTTTATCTGACTAATATTTGATCCTTTCCAAATTCTATGTCATCATCTAAGTCACTTTTAATCCTAAACCTCATTTTTTTTTCCTTAAAAAAAGAGGGGAGGATTCCCTGGTGGCGCAGTGGTTGAGAGTCCGCCTGCCGATGCAGGGGACACGGGTTAGTGCCCCAGTCCGGGAAGATCCCACATGCCGTGGAGTGGCTAGGCCCGTTGAGCCAAGGCCGCTGAGCCTGCGCATCCGGAGCCTGTGCTCCGCAACGGGAGAGACCACAATGGTGAGAGGTCCGCATCCGCAAAAAAAAAAGGGGGGGGGATTAATAATGCTTACATTACAATTTGGCCTTGATTATTTATCATGGGTGTAAGTTTCTAAAACCGAGCTACTCACCTACTTGTTCTATTGAATAATAAGCTATAGAGGAGCAGGGAGCATGTCTCTACTGCTAGAGTTTATCCACTGTGCCTACGATACTGCCTGTCAAATAGTAGACACTCTGAGTATTTGTTCCAGTTTCCCTTGTTTCTCAGTATTAGAATGCTCTCATAACTATCCATTAAAATCTATTTATGTGTGTGCTTTTTATTTCATCCTTCATATAATTCAGTTTACTCTTAATAGATAAAAAATATTTCCCAGCTTCGATGATGAGTCATACCTGAGAGAAGAACAAATTATGGAAATTGTGTACTAATATGTGATTCATGATGGCCCATGTTGCCTCTACCTTTCAAAAATGTTTTATTTATCTGTGATTCTTTGAAAAATGTCATAAAGCTCTCTGTGAGTAGTCATTTGACCTACTAAGAATAAGGGTACATTTAAAATAATGAAAATAAATATCGTTTGTAATAATAAATCATAAGTCAATGAACATCTTATTTTTATAGCTCATTTCCTCTCAGATTTACTTGGCTGAAAACGTAGAGTGGTTGATCAAAACCACATTATGAGACCCTTTAAACCTCTTTATCATTACCTGTCTCTACCATGAGGTTGGCAAAGCTAAATCTCATTTTTTAGTCTCCTTTCAAACTTAGGGTTGTCTATGTGACATAGCCTTGCACAAGGAAGGATTCCAGTGAGAAGGCTGTTACTTTATTGATAAACACATATAGATGCTACTTGACTTTTTGCTTGATTTATTTGGGGAGGTTGCACTTTTTTTTGCCTTGAATGAGAACACAAAGTCTATAGATCTAGTGGTCATGAATAGAGATCATCATATAAGAATGGCAGAGCATAAAGATGGAGATGATCTAGGTCTTCTTATGGAATTATCTGGTAGAGAGTTCAACATTACCAAGTACTCAAGCCTAAATTTCTTCCATGTGAGAAAAGTATAACAGGAATTATTGTTTGTGTCTTTCTGTTAGTTCAGGCCATATTTCTAACTGATAAAGTTGACTTTCCTGACAAGCAAATAGTCTAAATTCACACTTATTATTTATTTTAGGGTTAACATAATATTTAGAACTTTTGGACTCCTAGTTATTATCTTTAATATGGGAAATGAAGAGAGAAATAATTAAAAGTCAGATAGAATCTGTCCTTCATAGAAGTTTGGACAACCAAAATTAAAGTGATATATGTCATACAAATTAATTTACATTGCATGTATTAATATATATACTACCAAATGCTTAACATTTCCATACACCCAAAGCCTAGTCCTGGTCCTTCAAATCCTCATAGTTAAATCAACTTATACTTCATCTTTCAGGTAGGTAACAGTGTTTTCATATATCATCTCAATCATTTAAAAGTCCTGTGAAGGTGAATATTTTTATCCCATTTTTTTAACAGATAAATACATATAATTGTCTTTCTGATTCAAGCTAGTTAACTAAAACAGGAAGTTTTCCTTTTGTCTTTCTGAATCCATAAAAATAAAATTATAGAAATACAAGTAATAAACTTATTAAATGTGTTAAGATCAAATAACATTCCCCCCAAAATAAAACCATGAAGTTTTGTTTAAAGATATAAAAGAAGTCACAAATAAATGTAGAGATTTCTCATGTTTCTCTATGGACAAATTTGATATTGTAAATATATTATTTCCTCAAAACACAGTCTATGAATTCAAAAGAATTCCAAACGAACCTCAAAGGACTCCTCATGGAACTAGAAAGTGAATTCTAAAGTTAGTTTGAAAAAGAGAGAATTGTTCAAGAACAGCTAATTTAGAAAGTTAACAATAATAGGGCAGTAAAGTAATTACCAGGTTATTACAAACATATACATATGGTTTTGCTATAGGAATACTTATGGGATCAATAGACCAGAATGGTGAATACAGATACTGATTTCTGTTAATGTGAGAATTTAACATAAGAGAAATAGGGTATTTATTATTTTGTAGATGAAATTTGACACTATTTTACAAATGGTTGTGGAAAAAATAGCTGTCCGTTTCGAAAAAAATATTAGATTTCTATCTCAAAGCATTTATCACATTCTAGACAAACTACAAATTCATGTTAAATACACACACACACACACACACACAATCTATAAAAACATTCAAGGAAAATACCTTAAAGCAGAAAACGTCTTCCCAGGACAAAATTCAATATCATCAGAGGAAAGATTGTCAAATTTGACTACCAAAACACTAAAACTTTCTTTACAACAAAGATAGCAAAAAGTTAATGGACAAATGAACACGTGGGAAAATATTTGCAACATAAATTAATATTCATATCTACAAAAAGCTCCTACAAATATAAACTAAAACTAGCACCTACAAATACTTCAGTATCAAGTATCATATCTTTAGATATTGAAATACTGAGGAGCTTCAAACATTCTCACGGAAGAAGATAGAATTTTATGGGAAGAAAAAAGGGAAAATATCTATGTTTCAGTCAATTAGAAAGTATATCAATACTATAAAACCTAGGACAGCCATTTCTGCATACACCTGCTGACTCCCAACTGTATAGGCAGCCATGGAAGTAGCAGGGTTGCTAACAACTAGTTTGTAGAGGTTGCGAGGGAAATGGCTATGCAGCATCATTAATATCATTTTTAATTAATTATGGAAGTAAGGAGAATTTTCATATCTATGAACAAAGCTACTTTGTGTAGAGATTACATGCTAAGATGCTACATGTATATTTTCAAGACTATTGTCAATGGCCTCATCTTTCCTTTTCATTTTTGAATATTTTAAATGTTTGTAATATATTCATGCAATCATGCAATATATATAATTTGTAAATAAATAAAGATACATAATTGACAGTATATGCTTTCTTTTCACCTCTTGATCAATAACTTGTAGAATACTACACTAGTCAGCATATAATAGTACAAAGATTAGAATGTAATATGTACCTGAGAGAGTTAGTTATATTTGAATTTTTAATCTAAACCATACTTAGATTAAACCACGTCAAATGCTGATTTGCTTATAGATTATGTTCTTAGAAATCTTCTTAGACAACTAAGAACATTTGGGAATAAATTTGTATCCAGAAAATTTTGTGCACTACTACGAGTAAATTTGACCTATATTCTCCTTAATATACTTCCATTTTTGTGGAGCTTGTGCAGTGATCAGATTTCAAATGAAAAATTATGCCAGCCATAAATGAAACATATGTGAATAAAGATATCAGCACCTCCTATACATAATAATTTCTGATTCCTCCTTTAAATGAATGTGTGGCACAGAAATTACATACCAATCATGCAATCCTATAATTATACTGATTAACTCTGATCCAGTTAACAGATAGGAGATCTCCAAGGAGCTCTTATTTTGAGTATTAAAAAGAAGCTGAATTATTCCACTACACCCCCCTCAAATTCAGCAGTTCTTAAATTTATAGTAATAGATACTTTAATGGTTTTGAAAGATTAATTTTTCTCTTAATTATGTCAACTGTATCTCTTGAATAAACATGGGAAACCCAGTTTCTGCAGATAATCAGCAGATGTCTGACTTACCACATATACTTGCTTGAATATAACCCTTTCTCCCCTTACACAAAAATGTAAACAAATCCTAATGTTACTAGAACTATTTTGTAATTCATTTGTAGGAATATGTTTTTATTTCTTTGGAAAATTGTCTCCAAATTACTTGAAAGTAAAAATGCAGGTGGCAAAATTATCATCACTATATAATTCTATGGAATTATATTGAATACGCATTTAATTTTCTAAAATTCCAATAAATATACTTGGAAAATAAAGAAGGTAAAAAGGAATGACATGTAGGGAGAAAAGAAAGGAGGGAGAGAAATAATTTACATTGTTCAGATAATACACTTCTCATTTCTTTCAGTTAGCATATCCCAGGGAGAAGAGGAGATGGGAGACATGAATCTTCAATTTAGTCATTCTCAACTCTCACTGTGTAAAGGTTTTGTACAAACAAGTATGATTCTAATGTTTAAATGAGCATTTTATACCATCTGGACTTTAAATACAATCTAATACTTTATTTTGTGCTAAACTGAAGAAGACACAATATATTCCAGCTTGAAAACTAGCTATTTTATTTGTTAGGAAATATGGTATGTGTACATATTATACTTTATAGGTGATATAGAGGACTCTCAAGGGTGACTTTAATAATGTGACCTTCTCTTCAGATTGTAGTAGCCAATCCCCATGTAATCTGTGACTATGTTGTACATGTATATGTTTAAAAACATTGGCAGTGAGGGTATCAATCATTTCTGCGTCATCACTGTGGCTCATATCCATATGCTATAGTCCATGGTCCCAGTCTTTAAACCGTGGCTACTCCAGTCTGCCTTTGTTGGTTGGGTTAATTCCAAAGAAATTATCTGTTTGCTTGTTTGTTTGTTGATTTGTTGGAGTTTTGTTTGTCTTCTACAAAACACTCATCAGTGCTATACTTAAAACCCTGGATGTTTGAAACTGTCTTTCTGTTATCTTTATATTTGAAAAGAAATTAATCAATGGGATAAATTTTTTCGAACACACTTTTACTTCCCTAAGAATTTTTAAGAATACCTCAACTCTATTCCAGCAAGCAATGTTATTGTGTAATATTTTGAAACCAGAATGATTTATTAAACCTATAGATAGTTTATTTTGCCTGTTACATCTAATGTTATTTCCTTATCCACCAATCCAGTGGTCTAGTAATTTCACTTGAATACATCTTGAATTGATTCTTTTGTATAAATTTTGGTTTTGAGATAATGAATTTTTCTGACTCTAGCTTTTTTTAGGAAGAGTTTCCTGTTTTAAGTAAAATTCACATAACATAAAATTTTATGTTTTAAAATTTTAGGCAAAATTTACAAAACATAAAATCCACCATTTTAATCATTTTAAAGTGTACAGTTCAGTGGTATTTAGTACATTCACAAAGTTGTGTAACCATCATCTCTAATTTTGGAATATTTAAAACATGCTCTTAAATGACAGGATAAAAGCCCCTCTTTGAAAACCAGGGTTCATTTTTTGGACATGTTAAAATTATTTTACATGTATGCCTTTTACATTTTTGACCTTGTGAATATAGCTCTAATATACATCCTTGTGTAATTTTGTCTGAATTTCTGATTACTTCCTTACATCAAAATCACTAGGAGTGAAATTATTGAACTCAAAGAGTGAGATTATTATTAAGATTCCTGATATATATTGCTTTATATCATACCAAATTCTATTTCCTTAATAATTTATACACCAGCTTTGAGGGCTATTAAGAGCACTTGGTAATTTGAAGGGGAGAGGGATTCATGGTTTTTTTACTTATTGCTTCCCACCAAGTGCTTGGTTTGTAATAACTATATACAGCAGATGAGTTGTCACTCTCTAATTTAAAACTCTTCTTAAATAAAACCTTAAATAAATGTTAAAACCTTCAACGTTGAATTTGTTCAAACATTGTGAGTGAGTTAATTTCTGGATACTGTGAAGTTTCTCCCTCTACTTACCATCTCTGTGGTCTTGCACAAATTAACCTCTTGAAGTCTCTGTTTTCTCATCTGTAAAGTAGGTACCTCCTGTACTTTAGTAGTATTTAAGGATGAAGTAATATCTATGTCACTACAGTGCCTTGCAGAATAAATGCTCCATAAATAAGTTATTTTAATTAAATTAAATGTAAAATCAATCTTTAAAAGGTAATATATTTTCATAGTATCTGTCCCCAAGAAAAAGGTACAGTACATTTAGAAAAACTCTACAGTCAAGCTGCATCAAAGCATAAGTCCTGTACAATTTCTATGCCTAAAACAGCACCTAGCATACAATAGAAGCTCAATAAATATTTTCTGACTGAGTGAATGCTGAGTAGCTTCTTGCCACACCACTGGAGGTTTCAAGTCTTTTATAAACCCAGGAAAAAAACATCATCTTTCCAGATAAAGCCTATAAAAAAAGATGTTTGTAAATATCCAAACTTATGAGCATTTGTTGTATCCTGTTAGAAAGAAAAAGAAAGAAAAAAGAAAGAGGGAGAGAGAGAGAAGGAGGGAGGGAAGGAGGGAGGAAGGAAGGAAGGGAGAAAAGAAAAGAAAAGAAAAAAAAGAAAATTATACCAGAGAAATAAGAGTTATGTAACTGAATCATGATACAAAATGAGAAAAATGAGTAAAACAAGAAAGTTAATATAAGGTTCTGTTTTGTGAAAATTGTACGTTTTCAAGGAAAGTTAATTATGATATAAAATTAACATAGTCCTCTGTATGATGACATGTTTTTTCTTTCTACTAATATGCAATTAGAGGGTGTGAGAGAAATATTTCTAGTGAGGTTACCCAGAAATAGAAGAAAATCCTCATTTTCAATATATATTTTATATAAAAGGGGAACAAAAACTGAAGTTTTGTGAATATTTAATATGATATTTTGTTACAAGGAATGAATGTGGGATTCAAATACTCTGTGTGCGTATGTGTGTAAATCAAATGAATTCATAAAATTATGCCATTCTATTAAGTGCACAAGAATATGTAAGTATCTTGAGACAATTATGAACTTACTATCAAAATAAAATCTAATATGATCTTCTGTGAATCTAGTGATAATGGTAGATAGTATTAACCTCAAAGTCTCTGGGATAAGGGGGAAAAAGACCAGTGCATCATTTCTTAAGTAAAATGTACCAGTGTATTTTCCTACATAAAACAGAATTACTTCTTCCTAACATCATTGAAAACATGGACTAGCTTCTAAAATTACCATTTTCAATACAACATAAATTTCACCTATAAATAAAAAACCCAATAAAATAAACTTTATTTTGGAAAGGTAATTTATATTTTTATAAATCAAATGTGCTCATAAATAATTCAATTTAGGGTTGTTAACTTAATATAATATATAGAAAGAAGAGCTGGTCTTTAAGTATTTAGTAATTCCAATAACATATACTTGTTATAGATTCTAAGCTAGCCATCTGAATAAAGTTCATACTTGGCTCTTAAATATCTTGTAGTTTAATTGGGAAGACATAAAGGTAAATCAATAATTACAGGATGTTGTGAAAAGAGCCAACCTAATGACCGAAACAGGGTACTATTATAGACTGCCCCATCATAAGAAGCTTCTCCAAGAAAAAGGAAATAATCAAAATGAAATCTAAAAAACATGTGATAAATTATAGGAAGGGAAAAGATATTCTAGGAAGAGGGACAAAAACTGTGAAAACATGATGTATAAAAGAATAAGATATGTTGGAAGAATTGCCAGTAGTTTTAGATAGTTAAAAAGAAGAACAATGCAAGGGAGAAGTAAAAGATGAAGTTAAAAAAGCAAACAGGGACCTAATAATAAAGGGCCTTTTTGCTTTGCACTGAAAGATTTTTGGCAGGGAATTGATTGATCTAATTTATGTTTAGAAAGATCTCTCTAAGCCATTGTAAAGAATAGTTGACAGGAGCAGTACTGACTAAAATCAGCAGTGATCCATTCATAAGAGTGATCCATTATGAGCCTGTCACAGAACCCACAGATGAAGTAATAGAGGCTGAAAGTAGGAATCCACCAGCGGACACTTTCCTACTTTAAATAACTATTACTTCTTCTGTGGGTGTAAGAACTTCTAAGAATGCTGAATCTATTCTACTGGAGTTGGTAAGAGATTGGATTTGTGGAATAAGGAGAGAAAGACAGATGCAAAAAAAAATCTAGAATAATTCCCCAGTTTCTAGTTTGGAGAATTAAATTCAGCCAGATTTATTTCCTTATCAACATGGGGAAAAAATGGAAAGAACAGGTTTAAGACCTTGAAGGTGAGTTCAATTTGGGTACTGTAGAGTCTGAAGTGACTGTAGAACAGCTGAAGGGAAATGTCCAGTAGGTAGCTGAGTATATGAGCATGGAGAAGTAGATCTGGTAGACATCAAGACTAATGGTAGCAAAGATTTGCATTTGCATACAGTAGATATCTCAGGGAGAGTATATAGAGTAATAAAGGCAAAGGATCAAGAAAGTAATCTTTGAAAACACTAAGAATAAATGGTAGGCAGAGTAAGTGAAGCCTTAAAATACATTGTTTGGATGTAGGGAGGAAGGAGAAAGCAGCAGACAGTTGTTCCACGGTGTTGTAGAGGGAGAGAAAGTTAAGAATGAAGAAATTAATAATACTGTGGGTTACATTGTGAGGAAGTGGGGTGAGGCTGTAAAAACTACTAAAAAATGTGAAATTGACTTTGAAATTGGGTAGTAGATAGAGGCTGGAAGAATTTTGAGGTACACAGCAGTAAAAACCTAAATTGCCTTTAAGAGACTATTAGAAATATGGTTGTAAAAGAGGATTCTGGTGAGACCTCAGAAGAAAGTAAGGTAGTAAAAACCTAAATTGCCTTGAGGAGACTGTTAGAAATAAAGTTGTTAAAGGGGATTCTGGTGAGATCTCAGAAGAAAATAAGAAATAGGTTATTGGAAACTGGAAGAAATGTTATCTTTGTTATAAACTTGGTTGAATGGTGTTTTGCTTTTGGAAAGTAGAACTTGTAACTGATGAACTTGGATATTTAGCTGAGGAGATTTCTAAGCAAAGCATGGAAGGTCAGGCTTGGTTTCTAGTTGCTGCTTGTAATAAAGTGCAAGAGGAAAGTGATAACTTGAGGAAGGCATGCTAAGCAAAAAGGAACTAGAAAACTTGGGAAAGTTTGTAAAATTCTCAGCCTGTCCATATGGCAAAAGATGAGAATACTGTGCTCTGAAGAAAACACCAAGAGTGTGGCTGGACAAACTTTTGCTGGAAAGATTAGGCATGTGATGGATCCAAACAACCATCTTAGCAGAAACACTGCTATCCTGGACTGAAGCAGACAGAGACAGGATGAAATGAAGAAGGGCTGTTGGACTTCTGGAATTCTGTAGGTAGGAAAAAGGAAATGGATTACTAGAGATACTAGGCTGTAAATGTATGTTGCCTTTCAGGAAAAGGGAAGAACAACTCCAAAAGTGGCTGAGAGGCCAGCAGGGATGTCACCTCCTCAGTTCTAGAGAATAGGGTTACCACCTCCTTGGGCCAACAGGATGGGACCACCTCAAGCTAAGATGGCAGGACCACCACCAAGAGCCCAGAGGCAGGAACCAATAGGGCCTTGGTGGCCCCAGAGGCAGGGACTGATGGACCCTCCACAGACCCAGAGTACAGAGCATCAAGCCACAGAAGATAATTCTCATGCCTTACATCTAATGGATTTTGTCTTGCTCGATTGTGAACTTGCTTTAAACCTGTGATTCTTTTATTCCGTCCATTATCTCCCTTTTCAAATGGGAATGCTTATTCCATGCCTGTCCCATGATTGTATTTTGGAAATAGATAACTTGCTTTCTAGTTTCAAAGATCCACAGATGGAGAGGAATTTTGCCACAGGACAGACTATACCCAGAGTTTTAACGCATACCTGATTTAGATGATAAGATTCGGGGCCTTTTGAGTTCATATTTAAATAAGATTTTGGACTTATAGTTGACATTGGAATACATAAAACTTTGGAGCGTGTTGGGATAAAGTGAACATCTTTTATATAGGTAAAGACATAATTTGGAAATAGGGTCTTTGCAGATGTAAGCAAGTTAAGATGAGGTATACTGGTTTGTGGTTGGCCTTAATCCAATGACTGATGTCTTTATAAGAAAACGGTAATTTGGACACATAAAAACACACAGGGAGGTGATGTAAAGATACACAAGAAGAATATCATGTGATGACAAGCAGAGATTGGAGTAATGTACCTACAAACACAGGAACACTGAAGATTGATAGCAAACAGCAGATACTAGAAGAGAGACATGGAACAGGTTCTCTCTCAGAGCTTCCAGAAAAAAAACAGCCTTGCTTACATCCTGATTTCAGATTTCCAACCTCCCAAACTGTGAGAGAATAAATTCTGTTTTAAGCCGTTCAGTTTGTGGTAATGTGTTATGACAGCCCTAGGAAACTAATGCAAATGTCAAATGCTAATGTTACAGAGAGGTCAAGAAAGTTAAGAATGGAAAGTGGAAATCTGTTTAACATGCAGGTAATTGATAGGACAGAGCACTGACAAAAGAGCATTAAGAATTTTATTACTTAAAGATATTGTGTGAGGAAGTGGAAATATTAAATTTAGCTATTTTGTTTAAAATCTCATCTAGAAATAAAAGAAGAGAGAGAAAAGTGGTAACTAAAATGGAATGTGGTCAGGAAAGGGCTATTTAGTGTACATTCTTGGATATGTCTCAATCCTAAAGAAAAAAAAAAGAGGTGTTCAAGAGAGAGAGAGAGGATAAGAATTGTTGAAAGAACACGTAGTACAGATGAAAGAAGATAAATCACTTTCACAGAGACAATAATAAATGACTTAAAGATGGATGAAATGCACAGAAATGTGAAGGTCTTGGCTGGTGGTCTTACTTTTATGAGATAAACTGTAAATAACATAATTTGCTGAGCATAGAGAGGAAGATGGAGAAGAAAGAGAATTGCAGAATAGCTGAGAACCGATCACAGGCCCACATGGAAAGAGGGTCTGGTAGACAGCAAGAATTGCTAAGTAGCTATCTACACAATTAAGTGGAGATGATCGATTGTTGATTGTCAGCAATACTCAGCAGCCTGATTATTGGAGTCCATAACTCAGAGGGTGGAAATGACCCAGTGTAACTGCAAAGCAGGCACGATGAAATAATAAAGGAAAAAAATAAAGCAAGCAGCAAAGAGTGGACTATCAGGATCTGACACTGGTGAAAAGAAAAAAATATATCAACATAGTGGGAAACAATGAACATACTGAAGCTAAAAGTGTGGGAGAACTGTCACACGGAAGATTATTGTCAGAGACAGAAATCTGGAAATTTGACTTTTTCTTTCTGAAAATAACTCTTTCACTAGGCAGCAACACTACCTGAAATTCTACCCTGATATGTTTATTTTTAGGAGGCCTGTTAAAATAAAAATACAAGCGTGAAATATGCCATATTGTTTCCTTGAGTTGTAAAAGAGGAAAAAATAATATATGACCAGCATCCATCCTATTAATATAAATTGTTAGCAAATTACTGGGGCACATCACCAGTATGTATTCTAAGCAAAAATATGGAGAGTAAATAATATTTGGAAGAAATGTAATCTATTATGCATAATAAAATAAGCAAACATTTCTTGGTCATTAGGAATAAACTGCAAGTACTCACATAAATGATCGTAATTTGTATTACAATTATTCAGTCAAACCAAGATTTACACACTATTATCTAAAACCTATTAATGTCTCCTAGGATACCATGCTTGGCTTATTTTCCAGGATCCTCATACACTTGCATAGGTGCATACTCACACACACTCCCAGGTTTTAAATGTGGGAGTATAGAATTCTCTCTAAGTTACCTTCTAGTGGGTTAACATTTTCTCAGCCTCCCTGCTCCTTTCCTCAGTGGTCCAAGGCTAAGTCTTTTGGAGCTCTTACGGTAAGTGAAAGAGGATGAGAAAGAATTAGGAAAACAGAAAAGTAGGCTCAGATAAGAGCAAGATTCAGATTCTGGAGCTACTATGGCCAGATTATTCACCAGATTCTCTTAGTTGGGAAACTTCCTCCTTAACCGTTATCTACTAAACCTTCCCATTTTTCAAGGCATAAGTTTCTGCTAAGTCTATCTTTCTTTTTGGCACTTCATTTTATCCTCACAAAGAAGTGTTTTACATGAAGTTAACAGAATCCAGTAGGCACACATCCTCCTACTTAGTTACATACTCCCATTTTTCTCTGCATCTTCCTATTTTACTACCCTCAACACTTGCTTTAATGTCAAAAACACTACTAGACTACAGGCTCCATGAGGACAGGGTTCGTACCTGGTTGTCTCATTGCTACATCCCTAGTATTTGGTACAGATTTGGAAGGAAGTACACTCAATACACATTGAAGGAATGACTGAAGCAACGCATGAACAACAACTACTCTATTGGGACACAGGGAAAGTCTCTCTATGTAAGGCAGATCTAAAAGGAAAGCCATGAGCTGGATCCCTCTCTTCCTCTGAAAGAAAACAACTCTTTAAATGCCTTTCATTGTAACTTCTTCTAATTCTATCACCAATCAATTTTTATCATATCTTCTACTCATGTGTAAGTCCAATAAGGATAAAATCACAACTTATAATGCTCTGTATGGATAAGTAAAACAGCAGTGTAAACTGAATAGATTTCCACACAACTGATTTTACAACTGTAAATATTTGATCAAAATATGCATAATTACCAAACCATGACCCATTTTGTAATCTTGATAAATGGTGTGTTTCATACAAAGGAATTTTTTTTAACAATTATCCATTGATTTCATTAAGGAAGAAAGAGGCTTTCACTTTTAACTCAAGTCATTCCCCAACATGGTGAATTAACAGAAAGAAGTAATTTGCCTTTCAAAAGAAAATGATTTAATTTAGAATTAATAAGCAGGAAGTGTGGAGTCTGTTAACTTATGATTTATCACATGTTTTTGCAGGTCTTTCTGGGAAGAAATAGCAACTAATAACCTTGATAATTATCATTTTCAGCATGCATTTATTTTGAAGTAGGGTTGTGTCCACAGAATTATTATCAGGTTGCCTCAAACTTACTTCTGTACACTACCTTTTTGTCATAAACACTATAAGAAGGAAAATATTATTCATTACCAATCACCCTAAGTCCACTTATGCAATAATCCAGGTTTTTAAAGAATAGGTACTTAACTGGGAAACTGAAGAATACAGTGTTCAGAAATCACAAGCTACTTTCTCTTGAAGCAAATAAAACTTGCTCTCCAATACATCTTACCTGAAAATGTTTAGATGAAATGCACATTGTAACAAGAGAGAAGGGCACTAACATTTATTGAGGTCTCCCTCCTGCCTGGTATTGTCGAACGGCTGTTGAAACTACTCATCCCCATCATTACCCTGAAAATTAGATTTTTAAAAAATCTTCATTTTCAAGTGAGGAAATCAAAGCTCAAAGAGTTCAAGTGTTTTGGGGGGATTACTAAAATACGTGTAACCCTAAATCTCTTCTCACCTGCCTCTCAAGAGACTAATAAAAGAGAGTCTTGGCCCCAGAACATCTTGATAAATTGTCTGTGAGATCCACCTAAGCACAGGCTCCAGCTTGCACTCCACAGAACACTCCAGCTCACCTGCTGTCACCCAAAGCTCAGAAGTCAGGCCTGCCTGTCTGCCCAGGAAATTAAGGTTATTCTTGCATCCTCATCAGTGTGTCCTCATGGTCAGGCCCTGAAAACTAAGGCTCCAAATGTCCAAAACCATATAGCCATGTGTATGTATTTAGATTGCTTACAGGATACTTTCATCCCAGAGCAATGAAGAAATTCAAGTCTTGTCCTTGTGTTTCAAGAAAATCTACATCTTGGAATTTCTGATTTACCCTCATTGTTTTATGGCATTCCAACCTGAGCAGAATCCTCCAAGAAAAACCATAGTCTCTCTCTGCCTGGGGGAGAGGAGGGGTCCGATTTCTGGAGATAGAGATTAGAGGAAGAGGGGAAATGGGTGGATTTGGGAAGGGGGAACGAAAAGAAGCGGGATCTGAGAAGGGCGAATAGAAACACACAAGCAGAAAGTTGAGTGAAATTCCAAAAACCAGTGGCACCTAACAAAGCGCTCGGTGCCCACAGTCCGCAGCAGGCTGCACCCACACATGCTCTAGCCTTAGCTGAAAAATCTCCGGGGACCGTGCCTTTGCTTTACGGGTGAATGGTTTAATTGGTTTAGAAACTAATAGTCCACAGTAAATGTCTGAAAGCAGGGACCTCAGCAAAATATCTTGAAGTTAAAAGACGAAAAGCAATCTTGTAATGATTTTAATTACGTATGAGAAAGGGCAGCTCTTCCTTCAGTGTATCAACCCGCCGAGTAGCGAATGAATGAAACCCAAAGGGCGGGGGTGGAGGAAAGGAGGGCAATCTTATCCCGAGAAGGGGCTCGTCAGTTCCGCACAACGTCACGGAAGCAGGGCACTATAACAAACTATAAAGCTCGCAGCAGCCCCCGATCCTCAGCGCTCCGGCCGGTGCCCGGGAACTCGCGCAGGGGCGACCCCGGAGTTCTCCGCGGGCGACAGCCCTTAGCATATCTTTTTCCGACTGTCTCATCCTTCCAGCCTGCTAGATTCGCAGACTCCTCGGGGAAAGTGCTTCCCTTCTCCCCATCACCTGCAGGTTCAAAGCATCCCTTAACCAGCAAGGGCTGTGGGTACCTTTCTACCTCGCTTTCGGGCGGGGCTGAGGTCCACTGAGCAGCAAAGCTACCGGGAAGCAGAGAAGAACTTCCAGGGAGACGGCCCGGGCGGGCAGTGGATGAGTGAGGGGAGCCGGGTTGCCGACCTATCGCTATGGTCTCGCTCCCTGTAGCCGCGAACTGGACGGACGGGGGAACAGCGGGTGCGGACGCCGGGAACCCGAGTGCCACGCTCGAGGCTGGGGCAGCCGAGGGAGAGGCTGAGGCTGAGTGGCTGCAACTGCTAGTCCAAGCCGGCAATCTTTCCGCTTCCTCCTCCACGCTGGGACTGCCCGCGGCCTCCACGGCGCCTTCGCAGTTCCGGGCCAACCTCACCAACCAGTTCGTGCAGCCGTCTTGGCGCATTGTGCTCTGGTCCCTAGCATACGGCGTGGTAGTGGCCGTGGCGGTCTTCGGGAATCTCATCGTCATCTGGATCATCCTGGCCCACAAGCGCATGCGGACCGTCACCAACTACTTCCTCGTGAACTTGGCTTTCTCCGACGCCTCCATGGCCGCCTTCAACACCTTGGTCAACTTCATCTATGCGCTTCACAGCGAGTGGTACTTCGGCGCCAACTACTGTCGCTTCCAGAACTTCTTTCCTATCACAGCGGTGTTCGCCAGCATCTACTCTATGACGGCCATTGCAGTGGACAGGTGAGGAGAAGACCCGGGACGGAGAAGGAGGGGGAGGGAGAGATAGGAGCTGGGCGGTGGGATAAGGTTACAAAGGAAATGGTGACAAAATGGGTTTGATAAAAGGAAAGGGACCAGTTAAAAGTTCTTGAAGAAAGGAGGTCACTAACCCATTGGTAGTCCTCTAATGGCTGAACTGGTTTCTGCTTCTATGGCCTCCCCACTCCCACCCTAATCCCCCTGATCCCCATTAAGGGCATCTAGAAGGACTGAAGAAGGTAAATGAGAGAAATGGGGAAAATCTGTCATTCCAAGTAGGACAAACTCAGCTAGAAACGCTTAGTACTCGCACATTTTCTCAGATGGCTTCAAGCAATTGCCACAAAAATTATGTTATCTGTAAAATGTACTTTTGGGCCTTCCTTCTGTCAGTCATTATTCTGTCAGAGAAATGAATGATAAGTTACCCTTCTCCTCCCTCTGGTTTGCTGGTCCTCATCACCACCCATCCCCTTCCCCATCCTTGCCCCAAGGCCAACACTGGTTTGGTCTCCCAGTTATGGAGGATCCATCAGAGGCAACAAGCTCCCTCCAAATGATTGCCGTCAGCTAGCAGTTTCCACAGTGTTTCAGGTAGATTTCACTTCCAGTAATCTGTGAAGGCCATGAGATGGGTAAACCCTGTGTCTGGAAGATGGCATCCAAATCATTCAGATGATGGGCAACAAAAAGCCCAAAGAATAAGTGGTTAAGAAATGAGGCACACCGGGCTTCCCTGGTGGCGCAGTGGTTTAGAGTCCACCTGCCGATGCAGGGGACACGGGTTTGTCCCCCGGTCTGGGAAGATCCCACATGCTGCGGAGCAGCTGGGCCTGTGAACCATGGCCACTGAGCCTGCGTGTCCAGAGCCTGTGCTCCGCAACGGGAGAGGCCACAACAGTGAGAGGCCCGCGTACCGCAAAAAAAAAAAAAAAAGAAATGAGGCACACCACTTTATAACCGTTGAAGATAATCTTTTAGAATGTCCCCCCATCTACAGTGGGGATTCTGAGATTCTCAAGCAATTTTAAGAAGCTGGAGAGACCTCCAACAGTTGTCCTCAGGTTCCAGTTTATGAAATTTCTGTGAGTATTTTCTTTCTCATATTGAACATTATGGACTATGCATACTGTGTTAACACAGTGGTAAACCTCTACCTGTTACTGATAGTTACATTTTAATTCAATATTATGCTAAAAAAGAAACACACCAGTTGATTTTAGTCTTCATTTTGTGATTG
Organism: Mesoplodon mirus; assembly: GCF_964341445.2. Lineage (NCBI taxonomy): Eukaryota > Metazoa > Chordata > Mammalia > Artiodactyla > Ziphiidae > Mesoplodon > Mesoplodon mirus. The sequence continues at coordinate 159,107,980 of NC_138977.1, forward strand.
GCAGCTTGCAAGGGGGATGCATGGAGGCCGGGGGGAGGGGATTGAAGTCACTTTAACTTCAAGTAACAATGTCCTCATCTGTGAAAAGAAGAAAACACTTTTTTTCTATATTAACGAACTTGTTCAAAATAAAATGAGGCTTAATATTAATTCTTACTACATTAAGCCACCATTATGAGAAAAAATAAGAAAAAACTACTTTTTTTCCCATAAGTCCATCCTCTGTGTTTACTATTTTGAAATAGTGAGCACAGAGGTCTTGATGACATAAAGTTTTAGAAACAAATTTCAAATGCCACGCCCAGGGGGTTAAATTGAAGGAGCAGTGGTTAGCTGCCACTAACTAGGATAAGTAAGCATAAAACCACATTTTAAAAGCCTCTGAAACTGCCAATCTTCCTTTCCCCTTTATCTCTGATTTTCCACAAGTATCTCACTCCTTCATTTTTGTAGGGACAGAGGTGAGTACAAAAAGAAATAAAATTAGCCCCAAGTTGGAGAACAAGTGAAATTGCATCTAATCTTGCTCTACCAAGATAGAAAGGAATGTTTCTTTGGTTTGAGCATTTTTTTAAATACATCTTTTTTGGAGTATCATTGCTTTACAATGTTGTGTTAGTTTCTGCTGTACAACGAAGTGAATCAGCTGTATGTATGCATATACCACCATATCTCCTCCCTCTTGAGCCTCCCTCTGACCCTCCCTATCCCACGACTCTAGGTCACCACAAAGCACAGAGCTGATCTCCCTGTGCTATGAGGCTGCTTCCCACTAGCTATCTATTTTACATTTGGTAGTGTATATATGTCAATGCTACTCTCTCACTGCATCCCAGTCTCCCCTTCCCCCGCTGTGTCGTCAAGTCCGTTCTCAACATCTGCATCTTTATTCCTGGCCTACCACTAGGTTCATCAGTACCATTTTTATAGATTCCATATACGTGCGTTAGCATACGGTATTTGTTTTTCTCTTTATGACTTACTTCACTATGTATACCAGACTCTAGGTCCATTCACCTCACTACAAATAACTGGTTTGAGCATCTTTATTTTTTGTTTTTGTTTTATTTATTTTTCTTTGTTCTGATCTGGAGGAGAGGCATTAGCATATCAGGTTATAAAATTCTCACAATGTTACTGAAATTAATGGTACATTATGAAATATGATGAAAATTTAGTTTGTGAATTTGGTATTTCAAGTCTGCGAGGGGAAAAAAGGTCATTTTCCCAATCACTTTCTGCCAATATTTATATAAAATCTGAAATGGTCTTGGAGTTATTTTCATTGATAATGTAATGCTATTTCATCACACTCACTGGTTTGAAATCAATGAATACTACTTATTCTTTACTATTTCTTTACTAGAAAACATTATTCAATTACCAAAACTATTCAAAATTTAGGAGCATACAATTTGCAATGAAATCTGAAGCATACTCAGTTCAGATACTGAAAAACTTTTTTAAACTGTTAATTAAAAAATTAGTTTCCTGGGACTTCCCTGATGGTGCAGTGATTGAGAATCCACCTGCCAAAGCAGGGGACATGTGTTTGATCCCTGGTCCGGGAAGATCCCACATGCCACGGAGCAACAAAGCCCGTGTGCTACATCTACTGAACCTGTACTCTAGAGCCCCTGAGCCACAGCTGCTGAGCCTGCGAGCCACAACTACTAAAGCCCGTGCGCCTGGAGCCCGTGCTCTGCAACAAGAGAAGCCACCACAGTAAGAAGCCCGCGCACCACAGCAAAGAGTAGCCCCACTCACCGCAACTAGAGAAAGCCCGCGGGCAGCAATGAAGATCCAACGTGGCCAAAAATAAATAAATAAAATTTTAAAAAAGAATAAACTTAAAAAAATAGTTTCCTTTGAGCAACTGACAAAAATGGATTACAAAAATAGAGATAATTTTTAGAATCCAAGGGTATACAGCTATAACAGTTAGAATTCTCAATAGTTTACCAGTCCACAGAATCTTTCTGCATTGGTGTCTTATCAAACATGAACTGAAAATACTACTCCTGTGGTATCTGCAGTAATTTTATTGATTCAAGTTAGCAAGGTTGACCCATCCTAGAAAGTTCAGGTGAGTTATGGTGCCTTTGGGTATGGTTGCATGGACTCCCTGCCCCATACAGACCATAGTTAACAGTGTATGCTCAAGAAATTATCTTTCCCTATATAATTAATGCTTTATTGAAATAGCCATAAAGTTATATAAACCCTAATTAGGTCTTAACTGATAAAGGAATACATCATTTAGATTGTGATACTAACACTTGATTATTGAATTGTGTGTGTTTTCTAATCCCATTTAATGTAAACTGAGTTGTATCCTCCCAGCCTAAATGGAAAATGTACTGAACTCACTGTGTCTCCCTGCCTAAAATCAAAAAGATCTTCTGAGGTTTAAAACTACTTCAGCTTTGACTCAGGCACTTATGGCTTTCCTTCAGCTGCAGCAAAATACTTGCAACCTCCTATGACCTCAGAAATCTTAGACTTGAAAGTATTGTAGATGCTTCCTTAATGAACACCTGTATTTTACAAATGGAGAAACTCAAGCCAACAGTCACACATTTTGTTGAGTAAAGGCGTTATTTTCCTTTAAGTGTTTTGCACTCATTCTGCACTGGGAGAATTGCTTGCTTTCTAATTCCACATTTTTAATGTAATATTGATAACTCTACTATCATAGGTTCTGATCTTATCCTGAAACATCCTGTCCTTTTGCTTTGTTAGAAATTCTTGCAAATCTATGTTTTTATAGGCCAAGAAATCACTTTTAAGTTCTACATAGTTCTTTTTGCCTGTAAGGCTACTTCACCACACACACACACATACACACACACACACTGGAATTATTTGCCAATGAAGAGTCGCTGTTTCTCTCCACCATCCTTCCCAAATTTACCATTTTGAAATGTAACATTTAAACATAACATTTATGTAAAAGGTGCTCAGCTTTTCCAAGATTATTCAGCAGAGCTTCAAACCACCGCAGTCCACTACAGGACCTGTACTATTCTTAACCTCTATACTCTCTTATAGCTCCTAAGGAGTTGTGGTGACTACAGGTTTAAATTAGAATGTAGCACTTGTTTATGCTACATGTCTTACATGTATATATGACAGATCTTACATATATATTACCTATGTTTTAATTGAGAATGCAGGTGTTAGAAAATTAATAGAACAGTTTATAACAGAAATATTATCTTTTTAAAAATTTATGGCATATCCCACTTGACATACAGGGATATTAGAAAATAGAAAATATTTTCTTCCATTTTCTAAGCACATATTTTAAGTTAAGTTAGAAATTCTAGGAAGGCTTATTTACGTATTGTAAGTGACAATTTCAGGGCATAGGGTCCAGTATTGATTAAAATATTTAAAGAATTTTTAAAGTGACAGTCACTGTTTTTTACCTGGAAACCTTAAGGAAGTAATTTAATATGTTTTACTTAATAATTCAAAAGCATTAACAAACACAGCAAAAAATACTTTATATTCTTCAAACCCAGGGACACCTGACATAAATAATTAGTAAAATAAATATTTAATCTAACTGAAGTAAGTTATGTGTTTAGCCAAATAGATAAAAATTTATCTTATATGCTATACTTTAAAAAATTTGCTTCTCATAAAGCTGTTATGCAAAGTATTCATAGAACCTCTATTTCTTTTGAAGCTTATTATGGACAGATAAAAATATATAGTCTTAAAAAATCATAAGGCCTGAATGTGGTAACAAATTATCTAAATGTATAGTGGTAAATTTTACCATTGTTTTAAACATTATGGTTATAAATACTTAAATAAATTTTTTTAAAAAACATCTTTATCAGTCTTTAATTCTAATGCCTGAGCCAATCTCCTCATTCCTCTCTACTTTAGGGAGAGCCACTGCCCATACAGTTATATTCTTTATTACAATAAGACTTGACTCATTATTTAGCCCAGATGATAAACTGCATGAGCTTAGCCCAAGATAAACTGCTTTACATTTGCATTCTTTGCAAAATAGTAACTAAAACTATGCTTTGGAAAAGATTAATTTTAGAAAATTTTTTATGAATCTTTAGCTCCTTTTACAATTTGTAGTTCTTATTCAAGGATTTTAAAATATTCCATTTGCAGCCACTAAAATTACTGCTGTAGTGTGCTGTGAAAGTTCAATTAAAACTATCAAATTCAAGTGAAAATTCTTATAAAATTAATCCTGAGTACATAATGAAAGCAATAAATGTGTATTAATTGAATGAATGAAACATAAAATTATCACAAAGTAAGGTGAAATCAGAAGTGTCTCTTAGATAACTAGCAGAACTCCAGTTGATATCAATGTTACATTAACACCAGGAGAAAAAAGAGTTTATATCATATTTAACAGACACAGTATATAAAAAATGCTGAATATATAACATATTCTTAAACACTAATAAAAATATATATCTCTAATATAAAATGAACAAAAGTAACAAACAGAGAATTCACAAAAGAAGAAATAAAAGTGTCTAACAAACATTAAATTATGGATTGCTTATATTTTATATCTCCATTTTTCACCTGTTATTTGCTTCTCAAGACATTCAAATCTGAACTCTTTTTCCAGCACTCTACCCAAAGAGCCTTATTGAGAAATCCAGTGAGCATTTTAAGCCTCGACTTCCTTGACCTTTTAGTAGTATTCCTCACAGGTGGCTATTGCCTCTTGGCTTCCAACTGTCCTGATCATCTCCTACCCCCTCAGCCTCTCTTCCATGGCATTATTAATTCTCAATAATTAGAATTATTTCTAATTCTCTGCCTCTATGTAGTAATTAAATGCATAGGTTCCACAATACCAAATCCTGGACCTGATTTTGTCTTTACTTTATTCTCTATTTCTAAGTGATCTCTTTCAAACCCACAGCTTCATTTTTTACTTTTGAATGAACAGTTTCCATTTTTTCTATTATCTAATTGGTTTTCTTTTGAATTATAGAAGACACATAACAATCCATACAATAAAGTAGACAAATATAAATGAATGAAAAATTAAAACTGGAAAAAAATAGAAAGGGAGAAAATAGAAACAAGATGGGAGTGAAGTTATAACATGGACATTCAGGTCAAAGAGTCCCAATCATTTATGAAAGTTAAGCTTTAAATATGTCTCTGAGCTTCTTAGTGAACAAACATAAAAGGAAATACAATTAGTAAATTTGTTTACACTGTCCATATAAACAATATATACACATTCCTTAAGGGCTTAGGCATTTCTGATATTTGAGTTTCAAGAAATTCTTTGTATGGGTAATTAAGAGGACAGTGTCCTCAACCACAGTGTCATAAATGCAAAAGAAAATTTCCCATAGGTGTTTGCTTACCATTCCTCTGAGTAGGCCAAAGACATATGCCAAAGCAGAGCTCAGTGAATGATGTTCTCAGGGTAAAACCTCTATCTGAGCACAGTTTCCAGATGGTCTGGTTTGTTGCATTGAAAAAACTACAAAAAAAGGATAAAATGTATTTCCTCCAAAAGTATTTTTTCCACCTGAACTTTGGATATAGCTTGAGATTCAGATAATTCAAAGTTGTAACATATGGTAAAAGCTCTACAAATCATTCTCATTCCAGTCCCCAATCTCTGATCCTGATCCATCCTCTATACCAGTCTCTTATTTAAACTTATTTTCCCCTCATGCATTATAAGGATCCTATATGCACACTGAAAAAAATTAATAATAGAAATATTAGAAAGTTAAATTTACCTGTAATTGTCCTACACCCCAAATATAGCCTATCTATGATCTTCACATTCACACTTCAACTCTCCCCTCATTTTTTGTGATATGTATATCTCACATATTACATTATGTACATGCATAAAGATATTTTTAATTACTAAAATAGTGCCACATTATCATGTCATTTTTAATTTACCATACAGGGTTATTAAAATTTATTGAACAAATTATAAATCTTGGACATTATATGTTATGAAGATATAGATGTTTATCTTACTCTATAACATTTTTACTTTAATTGTTTAAATTACAGTAAGTACATATAAGATAGAAATAATAAATACATATGCTTTAAAACTCAAAAAGTAAGTGGATCACCAGCCTAAAATCCTCTAAACCATCTTTGAGCTCTGCTCGTGTACGTGACGTTTCCCCTTGGGGTCTGAAAAGCTCCTCAAACTCCTCCAAACCCATTATCTTACCTCCAAACCTCTTCCTCTTCCAGTGTTCCCCATTTCAATAAACAGTACAAGCATCCATTCAGTTGTTCAAATAGCTCCCAATCTATTACCTTCTTTCTGACTCTACCCCCACTTCCCTAGTCCAAGCTACTATCATATCTTTCCTGGACTAATAAAAACACCTCCTAATTTGTCTCCCCACATCCAATCTTAATCCACCTTAGTATATATAAGAAGATGTTTCTGCACTCCTACTTAATGCTACAATGTTTTCCCATTGCTGTTATGAGAAGAAGAATATTCTTAATCCAGATAATAATACCTTGTATAGCCTGGTTCCTTGACCTGTCCAACTTCAACTCATACTATACCTCAACTTCCTTATCTTTCTTCTAGCCACTCTGATCCTCTTTCAAGTCCCTAAATGTGTGATGCTATCTTTTTGCCATAAAGCCTTTAAACGCAGTTTTCCTTCTGTCTCAACTTCCCTTCTGCCCATTCCTCATTAGTTGAATGTACTCCTCATTTAGATAACAGCTTGAATCTCATTTCACAGGGAAACGTTCCATAAGCCTCCCAATTTAAATTAAATGTCACTTTGTAGATTCTCTTAGCACATGTTAGTCATAGCATTTTTATATATTAAATTAAGAATACTTGATTAATAATTTCCTCTAATAAACTTATAAACATCATAAAGACAAGCTCCCTCTGTTCTTAGTCTTTATTGTATCCTTATGCCTGTCATACTGTTTTGCACATGGTAAGCACACAACCCAGATTCCTGAATAAAAGAATCATAAAAGTAATCAAATAAAAATTAAAGTGATGAGATATAACTTTTTTCCATTAAAATCGGCAGAGATTGCTAAATTGTAGTAAACATGGCATTTTAACACATGATTTTAGATTGAACCATATGTAATTGCCAGTTTTTAATAGGTTAAAATGTCAATTAATATTTCATATGGTTTAATCTAGCATTTGGGTATATATTGTCAAAAATCTTTCAGGGTTCAATTTTCCGACATGTTCAAAGATATTTTTCAAATCAAAATTCAAAGAACTGAAAACAACTAAAAAGCCCAACAAAAAGAAATGAATGATGAGGCATCTAAAAATGAAATTCTATGTAGAAATTTTAAAATTACATTTGAATATAACATCAGCTCTCTCAAGTCTCTAGGCACATGTATATAAATGTGCTAACATTAACATGCATATCCAAATTTTTTAAGTCTTTTTATAACCTTTGCTTATAAACCATTTCTTGCTAGTCTCCAATTATTTCAAAGAATCCCTAGGAAAGTCTGATGAGAGTTCATCAGTAGTCCTCCTTAGCACTTCCATTCTCCTCACCATACCCTGGCCAGAAAGAGAGAGAGAAAGAAAGAAACAGCAATGTCAGCACTTTGGTACAGAGCATAATAGTGTCTCTGGAAGAAGCCATGCCTTTCTCCAGTTGTTTTGGGCATACTGCATCCAATTCTGCAGAAGTCATAAATTACAAACTGCCCTCTGCCTGAAGTTTTTGTGATGTCTATTTGTGTTCCAAATAGAATTTGGAGGAATTATCGTGTCCCTAATTTTTGCTCCATTAACAAATTCTTCAAGACCAGTGTTCCTTCATCTTCTACTTGCAACTCTCTCTCCCTAGGCCTCAGCTCTAAACCATAAGTCCAGGATGAGGAATTGTTTCCCTACTTCCCTATGCCTCACTGCTTTGAGAATACACCATTCTTATTGAGGCTTGCTCACTGGTACGTTGGATAAATAGTGCAAAATATACAACTGGGGTTTGAAGCCCCACCACTTCATTAGACACAGTCAGAGTCTGAATCCGACTTTAGACTCAGCAGGATCTCTAACACACAATGAATTTTTAGACTATGGATTTAACAGTCTGATATAATTCTATATGTGCAATAAGGTAGATATAGATTTGATTTTCTCTGAATACTGAGATTTTGGATAATTTTGTTTCCCTTTATACTTTTCCTTTTCTAATTATCTACAACAAAATGTACTTCTTTTACATGAAACAAAATACATTGCTAATTAATTAAAGTTCTGAAGATGGATGGTGGTGATGGTTGCACAATAATGTGGATGTACCACTGAACTGTACACTTAAAAATAGTTACAATGGTAAATTTTATGTTTGGTATGTTTTATCACTATAAAAGATTTTAAATATTAATTAAATAAATAAATACTGTTTAAGAACCTAATAATGACTCTGAGATACATGCTAAAGAGTTTGGACTCAAGGAGAGAACAACTTGATTAAACTTTGTATAGATTTTTAGTGATAGATGTTTTATGGCAACATTTTAAACACACTTTCTAGGCTAATTTAGAAATCATGAAGACATCTCTGGCTAAAGAGTACCTAACATTACAATGGATTATTTTGTAAACTGTGAAATCTTTTTCCCGGGAATTATGTAAAAATATCATACCTATGTGGAGTAATTTAGAAGACTGCCTAAAGATACAGGGATAAATTAGCTCAGTATTTCTATTATTTAGTCTGGTATATGACAAAAGTTTTTAAATATTTGCTTAAGAAGTCCCCTATTTTGAGTTTGTATTATCATCTATGATTTTTTTTACCTTCAAATCTGCCCAAGTATCAAGGTTATTTAAATTTTTCTTTTACGCATACCTGTAAGTAAGGAAAATGTGTATCTGATTTTATCACTAAGCAACAAAGGGCTCAATTGTGTTCTGGAGCTGATTTATACTTGTTAGAGGGAATCAATTGTGCACATTTCTTCTCAACTCTGCATTTAGTGATGTTACTTTGGTAGCTTGAAATCATGGTAGGAGTATTTACACCACAGAAATTTGCAAATGCTAGAAGTCATGAGTTTTGTTTTGTTTCTGTGTTTTTTTTTTTCCTTAGAGTGCTTGTGGTTAAACATTTACCAGCACACAAATCACTATATTTGTAGTTATTCACTCAGTAGCTATTTCTTAAGTACCTTACAAGTATTAACATTGTATAGATACGGGGCACACTGGAATAAACAAGACAAATATGTCCCATATCCTAATGAAACTGTAATTAATATCTTCACTTGAATCCCTCAGCTGTAGTCCACCAGAGTCCTAAATCCAATAATCTATTGAACTTCAACATCTGAAAGTTTAATAAGCATCTCAGAATTTACATGCTCCAAACTGATTTCCTGATTTTCCTCTGAAATTTACTCCTCCTACAATCTTCTGAGGTCAAAAATCTGAACCTCAGGTCAGAACTCTTGGAAGTATTCTCACTCACCTCTTCTTTCATACTCTATGTCCAATCAATCAGAAAATCTAATCACTTTTACTTTCAAAATATATGTAGAATCTAATCACTCCTTAAGATGCCTATTGTTGCCTCCCTAGTGTAAGTCAATATCATTTCTCACCTAACTGGTTTCCCTATCCCTGCTTTTGTTCCCCTTTGGTTTGTTCTCAATGCACCAATCAGAGAGATTCTGTAATGAGTCAGATAATATATCCCCTCTACAAATCCTCCAATGGCACCTCAGTTCTCTCAGGGTAGAAATCAAAGTTCCTATAATGGTCTATAAGAATTTATAGTAACTGGTTCTTTGTTACTCTCCAACCTTATCTCCTACTACTTATACTCCACTGCTCTGCTCCACCATCACTGGATTCCTCTGTTACATCAATATACTAAGTGTGTTTCCACCTCAGGATCTTACACTCTGTGTGAAACACTCTTACTCCAGACACATTGTTCATTACCTGTACTACTTCTGGACCCTAACTACTCTATTTGAAATTGCTTTAAATTTTTCTTTACCACATGTATCACCTTCTAAAATACTATATAATTAGCTCATCTGCAATGTTTATTGTTTTTTGTATGTCTGCCCTACTGGATTCTAAGTTCCACGAGGACAAGTTCCATGAGGACCTGTGTCTCAACTGAGTAAATAAAGAATAGATATAGAGTCTATGGTAACTGGGAACACATAGCAGGGGAAAGCACATTTATAGTGTTAGAGCAGAAAAACACAGAAATGTAGAAGCATTTTTTAAGTTCCTTATTTTATAGAAGTATAGAAAATATCTCCTAATAAATGGGCTATGAGTAGTTACTATTTAAATAAAAACAAAACATTTAAGATATCCTATGCAACCTAATATGTGATTATCATATTAAACTGAATCATCTATAAAGAAAAAGATTAGGAGATTTTCAAATGAGGATAGGAAACAATTTTGAAGAAATTAAAAACTCACAAATTGAGTGTTTATGTTGAATAAGTACTATTAATCACAATTCAGAATTCTTAGATGAATAAACTTACTGAATTTAAAAGACGTCACAGTGCCATATGTATTGATTTTTATACCTTCAAATTAAATAAATATATGAAGGCCGTTTTCCCCATTAAGTTAACTACATGGTATAAAATAAATTCAAAACTCTTAAACTTACATCATGTTTTCATTAACTTAAAATGTTTTACTCCTAAAATAAAAATATTTTCAATATCTCTTCAACAAAGATTTACATAAGCTAAATTTCATGTTGAAGCCTGTGGTATTTCACAAATAAACTAGTGTGATAATATTTTTTAAATAACAGATTACAGTGCTTTCCTATGTAAGAAATTACTGACAATCCCCATTGACCAGTCACAAAACCACTGATGAGACTGTCTTTAATGAACAAGAATGAAACTGAATAAGGTCTCCTTAGAAACATATAAAAGGACACCATTTTAAGTTTTAGTAGCTCAAAAATAGAACACATATGCCAAAGAACACACACACACATAACCAATTCTATGCATGCACAATTCAATACACGCAATCCTTGCTTTGAACAAATTTCAGTTACCAAGATTATTTATTTATATAACACCAGTCCCCTCAACAGCATGGCTCAAGTTTTTCTTACCATGTCACATTATAAAGTAAAAAATTAGCTTCTAGCTCTTAAGCTCTCATGAATCACTCCACAAATAACAGATGTACTTCATAGTCAGTGACCAATCATATTCCTATTTTTCAAAATCTGTTACTGATTGGTCACCGATTATCTTAGTCAGTTCATGTACAGACAGCAAAGCACATAGTTGCATTGCCTCATTGTCTTTCAATGATAAACTCAAATGACACCTTAGAAAAATGGCTAATCAAGAGAAGGACTTGCCAACAAAGAGGAAGAAATAGAAAGTGATAACACTGAAAGTGAAATGCAAATCCAGTATAGGTGAAGATGAAGAAGAATAGCTGAATAAGGGAATGTTGACAGTCACTTTACAAGAGACTCTAAGTATGCAGCCAGAGGAAATTAGTGAAGGTGAATTTATCAACATGAATGAGGAAAATAATAGTGACAAATGATGAAGATGTCCCAGAGGAAGAGAACTGGCAAAAATCTTCATATGAAAAAAAAAAACTCTCAGATATTTCACCACTTTCAAAGTTCAAGGATAAAATGTTGGAAGCTGATTCAAACTCACAAAGGAGTACAATGCTTTTCCAAGGTATAGAAAACATGTTGGCTCTGTATATGTTACATGAAAGAATAAAGTAAACACTATTCAAACTACTCATGATACCTTTACATTTTTTTCTAAGACTTTATTTTTAGAGCAATTTTTGGTTAACAGCAAAATTGAGGGAAGGTACAGAGATTTCCTATGTATCCTCTGCCCCCCACACTTGCATAGCCTCCCTGTTATCAACATCTCCCACCAGAGTGGTACATTTTTTACCACTGATGAACCTAACTGACTCATCATAATCACCCAAAGTCCATAGTTTACATTAGGCTTCACTCTTGGTGTTGTACATTCAATGTATTTAGGCAAATATGTAATGTCATGTAACCATCATTATTGCCTCCTCCAGAGTATTTTCACTCCCCTGAAAATTCTCTGTGCTTTGCCTATTCAACCCTATTCCCTTGAACCCCTAGCAAATACTGATCTTTTTACTGTGTCCATAGTTTTGTCTTTTCCATAATCACATAGTTAGAATCAAACAGTATGTAGCCTTTTCAGATTGACTTCTTTCACTTAGTAATATGGATTTAAGATTTGTTGATGTTTTTTCATGGCTTGATACTAGATTTCTTTTTAGCAGTGAATAATATTTCATTATCTGATGTATTGGGTTGGCCAAACAGTTGGTTTGGTTAGTGAATACATTGTTCAATAAAGTTATTCGTGAAAATGAAAAATGTGTCTTTTATTTTTACTTTAAACCAAACGAACTTTTTGGCCAAACCAATACCATAGTTTATTTATTCATTCATCTAATGAAGAACATCCTGGTTGCTTTCAAGTTTTTGGTAATTATGAATGAAGCTGCAGTAAACATCTTTGTGCAGGGTTTTGTTTTATTTTTGTTGTTGTTATTTTGGTTTTTTGTGTGGTTTTTTTTTTGTTTGTTTTGTTTTGTGGACATGAATCTTCAACTCTATTTGGTAAATACCAAGGAGCATATCTGTTGCTGGATCATATGGTAATAGTATGTTTAGTTTTTTAAGAAGCAGCCAAACTGTCTTCCAAAGTGGCTGAACCATTTTGCATTCCCATTAGCAATGTATGAGAGTTTCTGTTGCTTCACATCATTTCCAGCACCTGGTGTTATGGATTTTCACCATTCTATAGGTGTGTAGTGGTATCTCATTGTTGTTTTAATTTGCATTTACCTGGTGATGTATGATGTGGAGCATCTTTTTGTATGCTTATTTACTATCTGCATATCTTCTTTGGTGAGGTGTCTGTTAAGGTTTTTGGAACCTTTTGGGAACCTTATACATATGTTAAATCTTTTGTAGTTGTCCCACAGTCCTTGGATATTCTCTTCCATTTTTTCAGCCTTTGTTTTCTTTGCTTTTCAGTATTTATGGATTCTACTTATATATACTCTAGCTCAGAGGTTCTTTCTTCAGTCATGCTCAATCTACTAATAAACCCATCAAAGGCATTCTTCATTTCTGTTGCAGTGTTTTTCAACTCTAGCACTTCTTTTGGTTCTTTCTCTCTTAGGATTTCCATCTCTCTTCTTACATCGCCCAGCTATTCTTACATGCTGTCTGCTTTATCAGTTAGAGCCCTTAGGATATTAATCCAGTTAATCCAGTTAGCCCTTAGGATATTAACCCAGTATGATAATTCCAACATCCCTTCTATGCCTGGTTCTGATGCTTGCTTCATCTCTTCAGGTTTTGTTTTTTGTTTTGTCTTTTGATAGCTGGACATGATGTTCTGGGTAAAAGGAACTGCTCTAAATAGACTGTTAGTAATGTGGTGGTGAGGTACGGAAGAAGGGGAAGCATTCTAGAGTCCTATAATTAGGTCTCAGTCATTTAGTGAGCCTATGCCTCTGTTCTGTGAACTTCACAAGTGTTTCCCATTTTTTTCCCTCCCTTTATTTTTAAAAAAATTTTATTGGAGTAAAGTTGATTTACAATGTTGTGTTAGTTTCTGCTGTACAGCAAAGTGATACATATATCCACTCTTTTTTAGATTCTTTTTCTGTATAGGTCATTACAGAGTATTGAGTAGAGTTCCCTGTGCTATACAGTAGGTCCTTATTAGTTATCTGTTTTACATATAGTATAGTGTATGTATATCAATCCTAATCTCCCAATTTATCCCTCCCCTGCTCTTTCCCCCCGGATAACCATAAGTTTGTTTTTTACTTCTTCTTAACAATGACTGCCCTCAGAGGAAACTAGTTGGTCAGAGTTTAATCTGCTGGGGTATTATCGGAGTCTAACTGTCCTGAGGGAAGGATATATTCCAGTCCAGCTGCATCAGCCTTCCACTTGGAAGAAGGGAAATAGTCAACTCTAACCTACTCTAGACATCTGTCCCATTTAAAGGGAGAGAAACATATGTGTTAAGAATAGTCTCTGATGTGTTTAAAAAGTCCTTTTCCCCTTCATCCTGCTAGAAGCATGAGGGGGTGTTTCTCTGATATATACAGTGGGATCATGGTCCAGTTCCTGGAAGTAACTCACAGTATTGTGAGAGGCCTCTGCTATATTTCCAAAATGTGTATTTAATAATCTGAGGGGAAAATGTAACATTCTATAAAGCAGGACAAAATTATTCTTCCACAATTTTACTTTGTAGAAAGATCTAAATGTTCGTATGCTTCCTCATTACTCTTTTATTCTGTTGTTAATTTACTTGTAGAAACCTGGACAATCGTTCTGCCTTTGCTGTAACCTGTTCCATACAACTCATCCTGAGTTTCATTACCTTTGAGTAGTAATTTCCATTTATCTTCTATTTGGATATGTTTAATTTGTTAATTTTTCCATTTGCTAATTTTTAGGGGAGAACATTCTAAAGGGTTCATTCAGTAAAAACAAAAAAAGATGAAGAACTACAAGCAACATATACGTTTCAAAATAAATGGAAAGAATTGTTGACATAATGAATGCTCCTCTATAATTACATCACATTTGTTATGTTCAAATCTTTTTTTATCTTTACTAGTTGTTGTTGTTGTTGTTTTGTCTTCTATCAGTTATTGAGAAAAGTGTGATAGTCCAACTATGATTGGGAATGTATTTCTCATTTTAGTTTTGTCCATTTTGCTTTGTATATCTTGAAGCAATATTTATACAAATCTAGGACTGTTATGCTTTCCTATGAATTTATCCCTTTTATCATTATGAAATGTCCCTCTTTACATTTAGTAACACCTCATGCCTTAAAGCCTAATTTTTGTGATGTTTTTTGAATTTTATTTTTATACAGCAGGTTCTTATTAGTTATCTATTTTATACATATTAGTATATATATGTCAATCTCAATCTCCCAATTCATCCCACCACCCACCCCCAGCTTTCCACCCTTGCTGTCCATATGTTTGTTCTCTACCATCTGTGTCTCTATTTCTGCCTTGCAAACCAGTTCATCTGTACCATTTTTCTAGATTCCACATATATGCATTAATATACAATATTTGTTTTTCTCTTTCTGACTTACTTCACTCTATATGACAGTCTCTAGCCAATCTTTTCTTTGGTTAGTGTTTACATGGTAACCCCTTTCACACAAACATTTTAACACCAAGAATGTCTAATATGATTAGAAGTCACAAATTTGATCCCATGATGTGTGGAAATGTAAATTTTAATTACATAACTTTATTTATTTTTTAAGTTAACATATACTAAAATTGACTTTAATTGATGTACAGATTTAGGATTTTTAATGCATGAATCTATTCATGCAACAGTCAACACCATCAGGACACAGAACAATTTCATTACTCCAAACAAACTCCATCATGCTATACCTTTGTATTCATACCCGCTCTCTGCCCTAAAACCTGGGAAGCACTGATTTATCTTTCTCCACTGTAGTCTGGTCTTTTCGGGAAAATATCATATTAATGTAATCATACAATATGTGAACTTTGAGACTGGCTATTTTCACTCACCATAACATCTCTGAGATCTAAGTTGTTGAGTGTATCAAAAGTTTGCTCGTTTTTTATTGCTGAGGGTATTCTTTGTATGGAGGCACCAAAGTTTATTTGTTCATCCACCCTTTGCAGGATATTTTGGTTGTTTCTAGTTTTGAACAATTATGATCTATTCATAGATCATAAACATCCATTAAAGATTTTTGTGTGAAAACAAGTTTTCATTTCTCTAGAGTAAATAAGTAGGAGTGGGATTACTGGGTCATTTGGTAAATGTATATTTAACTTTATAAGAAATTGTGGAACTGCTTTCCACAGTGGCTATACTATGTTGTATTCATACCAACAGTGTATGAATGTTCTACTTGTTCCAGATCTTCACCAGCAATTGGTATTGTCAGTATTTTTGTTTTAATTTTAGCCATTTTAATGTGTATCTTGATGTACTTTTAATTCACATTTCATTAATGGATATTTATATTAGACAAGTTTCATGTGCTTATTTGTCATTAATGCATCTTCTTTGATGAAGTGCCTATTCAAGCCATTTGCCCATTTTTAAATTGGATTGTTTTCTTACTATTAAGATTTTATTTTTAACAGCTTTATTGAGTTATAATTTACATACCATAAAATATACTCATTTTAGGTGTATGATTTAATGATATTTAGTAAGTTTTTAGTTACGTAACCATCAACACAATTTAATTTTAGAACATTTCCATTACCTCAAAAAGAAACCCCACTTCCAATTTTGTAGTCACTCCCCATTCTACGTGCAGCCCTAGACAACCACTAAGCTATTTTCTCCTGCTACAGATTTGACTTTTCTGGAATTTGATATAAATGGAATCATTTTATATCACATATAGTCTTTTGCATAGACTTCAAATTGTTTTCTCTGTTTTCAACTGGGTTATATGTCTTCTTGTTAAATAGTGAGAGTTATTGTGTATTTTGAACACAAGTCCTTTACTGGACATATTATTTGCAAATATTTCCTCCTTGTCTGTGGTTTGTCATTTTACTTTCTTCATTGCATATTTGAAAAGCAAAAATTTTTAATCTTCATGAAGTACAACATATCATTTTTCTCTTTTATTGTTTGTGCTTTTGTAGTCAGTTCTAAAAAATCATTAGCTATCCCAAGGTTGTGAAAATTCACTTCTATGTTTTTTTCTGATAGTTTTATAGTTTTAGATCCCACATTTATATGTGATACGTTTGGAGATTATTTTTATGTGTGGTGTGAGATAACTGAATAATTTATCTTTTTGTATGTGGATACCTAATTGTCCTAGCACTGTTTGTTGAAAAAATACAATTTACCCCCATTAAATTGCCTTGGCACAGTTGTCAAAAATCAATTGAACATAAATGTAAGTGTTTATTTCCAGATTCTTGATATTTTTGCTTCACTAATCTACATGTCTATTTTTATGCCAGTACTACACTGTCTCGATTACTGTAGCCCTGTAATAAATTTTGAAATATGGAAAGTATAAGTCTTTCAACTTTGTTTTTATTATTCAAATTTTTTTGACTATTCTAGAAGGTCTGTACTTCCAAATTATTTTTAAGATCAGTTTTTTAAATTCTGGAATTAGAATAGGAAGTTTTATAAGGATTCTGTTGAATTTTTCAGTCAACTTGGAAAGCATTGTCAGCTTAACAATATTGAGTCTTCCAATCCATGATCATGGACTGTCTCTCCATTTATTGAGGTCTTCTTTAATTTGTTTTAACAATGCACTGTAGTTTTCAATGTATGTCTCAATTCTTTTATTAAATTTCTTCCTATATTTATTAAATTATTTTTGGTGCTACTGAATAGACTTTTTGAAGTTCATTTTTAGATTCTTCATAACTAGTATATAGAAATACAATTCATTGAACTTGTATTCTGTGATCTTGCTGAACTTATTAATTCTAATGGTTTTGGGGTTTTGTGGGTT
The DNA here is from genome assembly GCF_964341445.2 of Mesoplodon mirus. Classification (NCBI taxonomy): domain Eukaryota; kingdom Metazoa; phylum Chordata; class Mammalia; order Artiodactyla; family Ziphiidae; genus Mesoplodon; species Mesoplodon mirus. The sequence continues at coordinate 159,125,560 of NC_138977.1, forward strand.
CCTTAGGAAGATCATTTCGTCTGCTAATAAAAACAGTATTAGTAATAAAGACAATATTCCCGTTGTAATAAAGACAGTATTCCTGTTGAATACTGTCAGTAATAAATACAGTATTCCTGTTGAATCTGGATGCTTTTTATTTCTTTTCTTTCTTTCTTGTTTTGTAGTTGTTATTGTTGCTGTTGTTTGCTGTTTTTTTCATATCTGATTTTTCTCTTTAATTATATTTTCATGATATCTTATTAAGGTAATTTGAGCACAAATAATTCAATGATAGAAAATGACAGAAAAACAATTTAAAAATTCACCTCCATTCATTCATTAATTTAGTCATACAATAAATATGTATCAGGTGCCAAATATGTGCAGTCATTATCCTAGATGCTATGAATATATTTATTATCTAAGTATATATCCAAGAATATATTATTATCCCAGTTTAGAGGTTATCTATACCTTCTTTCTTCCATTTGCACAGTTAAATAAGCATTTACATCATCACAACTTAAATACCTGAAGATTGGGTACTCCTTCTGCTTGATGGACAACATCATCTTTCTGACTTTAAGGATAACAGAGTGGAACTGCCACAGGCCACTTCAAAAAGTAGTTTAATATGGTATAGGCCATATAAAACAAACTTGAAGGAAATTAATTCCTAGTGCACCCAAAGAACTTACAGAGTCTCCAAGTATAACATTGAACATTTCTATTTAATCATTGAACCACTGAGCACTAGTTGCCCTGACTGTTGTTACATAGAAGACCTTAGTACTCTCCATACAAGAAATTCTTCTGAAAGGAGAGATTTGAAAGAGAAATAACCTATAATGCACTACCCTGATGGAACAGTTTCTGTTGAAAAGTTATAACAATATCAAAAGAAGTTTTGGGGTTTTTTTAATCCTTAGATCAGAATTTTGGTGTGAACTTATTTTTCTTTCTACTCTGATCACAACTAGCTAAGAACCAAATTAAATAAGTTATCTTTGTTCATTTTTGTCTCGAGCTTACCACAGCAACTTTTTTTAAATTCTCAAGTGTTAATTTCATTTTATTCAATATAGTTTTAGAGTGATTTGGGTTGAATGTCTACTGTGCCTGATATTACCTAAGTCTTCTTGAAAACATTGTCTTATGTAATGTCATTTTAACCTCATAATCATACTCTACACCATGTTTATTATTCCCATTTAGCAAAGTTAAGAAAACTATTCCTTTTAAAAATTGTGTATACGCTGAAGTTTTTATTTGTAAACAATTATTCACCCATCGATCTGTCTAAATATTCAAAGCTATTTGCAGTCACTATTCAACAATGATGTTAACTACTATAGATACTTTGTTAGGTGCTACAGAACATAGAGAAGAATAAATCGTATCTCCAATGAGCTAAAATCATTATGAGCATAATGCTGTTGCAGCACTGAGGAGGTAAAAACTAACTGCACAGAGAGAGGGAAAGAATCTACAGTGATCAACGTGTAATCTGAGTGGAAATTAAAGGATGGTTAGAAGTTTTCCAGTCATAGAACTTTAGAATAACATATGAAGCAAAAGAAAAATCACTTCAGCAAGGAAACTAGCATGTGAAAAACATGAAATTATTATCTGAGCTGGATAATGTCCAGTTTTCAGTTCATATCTACTCACTATCTATTCCACTCTTTTTTTTCTGCCCCTGCCCACCAGGCTGACTACTTCTGTAGACTGACTGTATCAATAGGGTCCCTCACTCTTGGGTCTCTTCTTGGCTTTTCCTAATGGGAGACCTCTGGAGGGGATGGGAAGAAGGAGAGCGCCTTTGGGATATATCTACCATTCTTGCCTTTCAGGATTGCTGCAAATTGGCTAAGTCTCCAACTGTATACATATCTCTTACCAAGTGCTCCTTCCTAGGGCTTCATCTCCTTACTTCAGATTATAGGATCCTGAATTTACAGACTAAAGCAATGTCTACTGTGGCCAGAAGAAAACTTGAAAACAGTAAAATCTATATTATTTCAGGCAAATATTACTTAATATAATCAACTAAACATCTGAAGACTGCACTCTCTCTTTAGACCAAAAAGTTTAAATGTATATAAGCATGTAAAGATCCAGAAACAGAGCTTAATAAAAATGTTACCAAAAGGAAAAATTATACCATATACCAAGAACAATTACAAAATGGAAAGGCTTACTGAGAGTAGTAAAGTTATGTCAAAAAATTCTGTCTTGCAAAAGACATCATCTTTTTGATGACCCCTTCAATTATGTCAGGAAAAGAAGTACATGGTAAAGGACATTGGTCCTGTATTAGAGTGAAAAGGAAAACTAATAAAAGATGGCATTTTAATGTGAGCTTCTGATGGATATTCCTGAGAATTTCTTCCTCTATGAAAGACAACAAAAAGTGACTTTAAAACTTGTTTAGGTGATATGCTAATTGGAAGAGTAAAGAATCCAATCTTAGCTATTCTTTGTGAAACAGTCAGACTAAGGAGACTCTAACGTATTTGAGAATCTATTTGGTGGGGAAGAATGGTAATGAGAAGCTTAGACAAACACCCAGGAAAATCTAGTGTGATCATATCAAAGATATATATTTCTTTAAAGGAAGAATAAAGTACTGACACTCATTTGAGAGAGATTGTATCCTGGGTTTGATCATTTCTTCTCAAGGTCCAGAGGGTATTTATTTGACCCTAAGGATCCATTTTCTTCATGCCTACTGTTGAGCAAATTATTATTCCAGGAGAGAGTCACAGAATAGGAAACGTTGATGTCACAGTGAATTCCTAATCACCAATTTCAAATTGGTCTTCAGCAGTGCCTGGAAGTTCTAGTTACCTCTTTGGTCAACTGGCTCTCCCCTTCTACAATATTTCAACATTTCTTTATTTTCCTCAATCATTAATGTAATTCAATCTCCAGTGGTAATACTCTATTCCAAGCAGCAATCATCTCTCACCCAAACCAAAACAATAATGAGGTAACTTATCTCCCTCCTTCCATTCTTTCGCTCCTTCAGTCCATTCTCCAGACTAAAATCTGATTACTCTCCCCTCCTGATTGAATCACCTCAATTACTTTCCAAAGGACAAAATTCTATAACCTGAACTACAACTTCGTCTCAAATCACTTTCCCCCTTCACTTTCAGCATTTCAATTACATTAGCCCTTAGTTCCTCAAGTGCACAATGCACCCACACTTACCCATCAGATTGGTTTCCCAGGGCTACTGTAACAAACTAGCACAAACTGAGTAACAACAGAAATTTATGTCTCACATTTCTAGAAGCTAGAAGTCTGAAATCAAGGTGTAGGCAAGGGCCATGCTCCGTCTGAAACCTCTGAGGAAATTCTGCCTTGCTCCTTCCTAAGTTCTCATGGATTGCTGGCAGTCTTTGGCATTCCTTGGCTTGTAGATACATCACTCAATCCTCCATCTTCTTGTGGCAATCTCTGTGTGGTTCTCTGTTTCCAAAGTTCTCCTTTACACCTTATATTGAATTAGGGCCCATCGTAATGACCTCATTTTAACTTGATTACCTATATAAAACTCTATTTCCACATAAGGTCACCTTCTGTGATATTGGGTGTTAGGACTTAAATGTACCTTTTTTAGGGGGCACAATTCAACCCATAAAACCCCACCATTAACACAGGAGTTTTTCGCATGTTGTTTGTTCTCCCAGAAATATTTGCAATGCTCACCCTTCTGCTATGTTGCCTAGTCACCCTTTCAAGTTTCAACCCAGAATGCTTTTCTTAGGGAAGACTGATTCACAATCTAAATGTTTTCCCCAGTAAATGCACTCACACAGCCATAAGCATTGCCTTTGTAACACTTATTATATTTGTAATTTTATGTTTATTGGTGAGATTATTTGATTAGTATCTATCTACTTCACTAGCCTGTGAGTTCTGTGAAGGTCATTTTTTCTCATTGTTGTATTACTACAGTATCTGGGATACTACAGTAGACATCCAAGAAATGTTGGCTGAATGAATGAATAATAGATCAGACCAGAAATGACAAAAATGTCAGCTTGAAGTTTCAAAATTTCTACTTTCACTAAAGTGTTAGTTAGTGAGAACATAAATTGACTGTTTCCATACAATTCAAATAAAACAATATTCTACCTGTCAGGAAATAATTTCTCTAACATTAAACTAATTGACAAAAGAATCAATAAGAAATTTGTAGTTTATTTTGAATTGTCCATGCTGTAGTAGCTGTACAAGTCTCTAAACCTGCTCACATCACTCAACTTCTCATTACAGTCTCAAAAAATCAGCTGTCTAAATATTCAAATAGCATTCATAAATTTCCAGGCAAGCGAAAAAGCAAAGATTATGATAAGATTGAGGAATAGTCAGTTCAGTAAAACAAAATTTATTGATAAGTACCATGTCTGACTCTGGAAACACCATAGAGCAACAGTTCAATGTAATGAGAGAAATGCTATGGTGATTTATAGTCCATAGCAATGGGAACAGAAATGACCAATCACAATTACTGCCTTTATATATTTGACTTTCGTCTTTAATATTGCACATAAATGCTTTTGAATTTAGAGACAAGATGCGACTTCTGATTCTCTTCAAGGCATCTACCTTATATATTTTTCTTTCTCCCCCACAATTCCTTACACGAGTGGTTATATTCAAAGCCATAATCTGTACCTACGTAAACTTTGAGGATTGGCAGAACTGGTTTAGAATTCCAATTCTTACCATTTGGGACATTTTTAAACAATCTACTTAATCTTTAAGCCTCAGTTTTCTTTTCTGTAAAATAGAGATAATATTAGTTGATTTATTGAACTTTTCTGGATACTAAATATATATATATGTATATATATTGTGTGCAATGTTGTCTAGTCATGCTTATCAATCAATATATGTTGCTATTATTATCTTTACCAACATAAGCATGAGAGGTGAATTTTAAACAGTTTTCAGTTTCAAACATGTGTATTTTATTTTCTTTGTATGGTTCACTTTATTTCCCTAAACCAAGGTTCCATTTTATGATTATTTTTTTCATATCTAACATTCACTTTTGCCTAATAGTTGTCATACATAATAAATTAAGAGTACTTCCTTTAAGTAAATTACAACTAAAGTTAACATTATGAATAGTAGGTAGATAAGTTCCAATATATCTACTGAAGATCTAATTCTGCCTAATAGTTACAAAAGCAAAGAGCAGTAAACAAGTTAATGAATTATCCTTTTTTAAAAAATAGTTACATTCATAAGATTAATTTTTTTTGGTTTAAGTAATACTCATTCTTTGATAAAAATATTACCTATGAAAAATTTTCATACATAAAAATATATTTGAGAAACACAAAATGGCCAATAGTAAAAATAATACAATTAAATAATGTGTTTTATTGACAGAAATGCCAAAATATAATTCATTTGGTGTATGTTATTTTCTACTCTGAGTATTAGCCATAATTTGGCAATTAGCCATTTTATCCAATTTAAAACTGGAATTTAATTCTCCCAGACATATTCTTACTATTTTACCAAGTGAATAAAGCTTGACTTCTGTTACCATATTCAAACAGTTTCTAATTTCTCAAAAAGTTGCACTCTAGGGCTTCCCTGGTGGCGCAGTGGTTGAGAGTCCACCTGCCGATGCAGGGGACACGAGTTCGTGCCCCGGTCCGGGAGGATCCCACATGCCTCGGAGGGGCTGGGCCCGTGAGCCACGGCCGCTGAGCCTGCTCGTCCGGAGCCTGTGCTCCGCAACGCGAGAGGCCACAACAGTGAGAGGCCCGCGTACTGAAAAAAAAAAAAAAAAAGAAGTTGCACTCTAAAAATCATATGTAAATATTTTAAAGCCTTAAACATATTTTCCTATAACAATTATGTTATATATAGTTACATAGATAAATACTATGGAGATTTATATGATACAGTATGAATTCAATTTTAGAGGTAATAGGAAAGCATAGCCTCAGTCAAACTTGATTTATTCATCCTTATCTAAACCCTGAACTTGTCTACGGATGCTTTTAAATGGCTATCTTGACAATATCCTTCTGAGGGATTCCTTATTTTGTCAATCATGTAGACATTATCCATATTAGTTGTCTAGAATTTTCTTTTTAAAAAGTTAAACATACATAAGAAAAATGGAGGTCTTGGGGTACAGAATTCATATTTTTAAGCACTTAATACGCATCTTTCCAATTCCATCCAGCAGACATATGAGTTCTGATAATGTGTTAGGCACAGCAGCAAATAATCAATCCCTTTCACTTAGATTATTTCTATGGATCGTTACTTCACCACTAAGAGAGGGGTGTTCTTATTTCTATTTTAAAAATAATGGAGTTCAAAAAGTTAAATAAGTGAGAGGATAGGGTTTGAACCTTGATCTGCCTGATTCCTAAGACTATGCCATAATTATTCTATGCTGCCTTTATACAAGCAAAATCTTTTTCAGTTTGTTTACCAGAAGAGAGATAACCCTGGCCCTGGAAACTCCTCTGAAACTCATTTTAAACTCCACTAACAAGGTAGCCAACAAAATGGTTTTGTTTGTTTTTATATAGGTATATGGCCATTATTGATCCCTTGAAACCCAGACTGTCTGCCACTGCAACCAAGATTGTCATTGGAGGCATTTGGATTCTAGCATTTCTACTTGCCTTCCCTCAGTGTCTTTACTCCAAAACCAAAGTCATGCCGGGCCGTACTCTTTGCTATGTGCAATGGCCAGAAGGTCCCAAACAACATTTCATGTAAGTCAACGCTCTATTACAATTTTCAACTAAATGTGTTGAACACTTAATGAACTACAGGTTGAGAGCAACAATTATATAGATAAGCCATAGACATTTCCCTCAAGGGCTCACACATTACTTGGGAAAGAGACACGTAAAAATACTATACTACAATATGATATAGTCAATTCGTTTGTATAAGTTACAAAGGTTTCTAACTGGAAAAATGTGAAGACGTCTATGTGGGGTAACTCTGGAGAGTTTCTGGAGGAGCTGATAAGATCACTGGAAATGAAAGTGCAAAGGAAAGCCAGGTTGTTATCCACTGAGAAACGAGCCAGAAGGGAGGAACTGAAACCCAAAGGTGCAGATTTCTCTTTTAAGAAGCCTGGCTGAAGGGAAAGGAAGTTTTAGTAGGTTCTTGGTTGTGTTCCTTTGTTTTAACATTAAAGAAACTTAAGCACTAGGTTAGAAAGGAAATAGGAATGCTATATGATAGAATTTGATATTTCATAATTTGAACCCACCTTAAGGAAAGCAAATAAAAAAACATAATTGTTCAATTGTTTGCATTTTGTTTTTTATGCTGACCATTTAAATTTTATTTCAAAAAATTCTTATTTAGTGAACTATTTTTTCCTTTAAAAATAATAAATGATGCAAATACAGTGCTCATCTTTTAAAGCAGCCATTTTATCAAACTCTGCTCTACTCAGAGTCCAGATTTTTAAAGAAAAACATTAAGAAGTACTTATTAAAGGAAAAGCAGGCAGCAGTTATTAAACTGAGGACTGCATTCTATCCATTATATACTATTAATAATTCTTAGGTTGTATGATAACAAAATTAATTTAATCAAAATAATAAAATTAAATTATTTGTTGACTTAATTCCCCATTGACTTTAAGTTAATACTTAATAAGCTATCAGGGTACAGAAGTCAAGAAGATTTAAGATTCCCTTTACCAAAATAAAAAAAAAAAAACTGGGATTGAGAAGACTAGCATACCAAACTCTTTAATTACTTTAAAGCCTTCGTAAGATAGTAGAAGCCACCCAAAAGTTTATACAAATTCTAATTTGGCTATTATGTTATTTGGTTGCCCTTCTAGTCCTCCCTAATTGCATCCTTATAATTTTTATTGAAAGCTATGAAATCCCAAAATTTAGTTATAATTTATAGTATAATAATTTTGATGTGACTAACACAACTGTATACTATTTACCAAATTTAATGATGCAATCAAATGTACCATGACTTTGGAAAAATACCAGTGTGACTCAGAGCATCTAGTCACATTTTCTTCATTTGGATGAATAATGATTTATTTCAAATATGATGTTGTAGGATATATGTAATAGTTTTACATAGGAGAAAATATGTCAATTGATCAGTTTAATCTGTCCCATCTCTTTTCCTCCGATTATACATTTAATTAGGTTAGCTCAATGACTACCAGGCAGAGAAAAAGCATTCATCCTGAGCTTCTATGCAAGGGAGAACGTGTGTAGTTTAAATGAGCACTACAGTTCAGCTATAGTTTTCATACACGAAGTAAAGATTGACAAAGATCAACTGGTAGCATTTGGATGATTGTAAGTGACAATAGCATAGTATTGTGATGGATTTGTGAAATGAGGACTTAGAGAAAATCTGGGAATAATCTTTGGCATGTTCAATTATGACTTAAAATGGAATGAATTCAAAGTCTTACTATTTCATTCCAATACGCTCTTCAGCATATATTTTTCTTATTTCTTACAGTTACCATATTATTGTTATTATACTGGTGTACTGTTTCCCATTGCTCATCATGGGTATCACATACACCATTGTTGGAATCACTCTCTGGGGAGGAGAGATCCCAGGGGACACCTGTGACAAGTATCATGAGCAGCTAAAGGCTAAAAGGAAGGTACTGTTTCATATAATTTATCCAGCATTTGTGTAAAGAGAAGGGAAGCAACCTAGTTATGACATTTTAATATAATATGATTTGATGCTTGACTCCTACTTTTTTCCTGTTTTTTTCTTTTTATCAATTTTTAATTTTACTCTCCTTTTATCTTCTATAAGCCACTGACCATGTACAATATCAGTTTGGGATATTCTTACTTCCTTACAGAAAGACTTTTTATTACCTTTTGCAGAGTATTCTTAATTACACCACGTGAAACTTCTGAAATTTCACTGTAGGAGTCCCAGTGGATTGTATTCCTGCAGCTCTAGCTATCTTTGTCCTTTATTGAACAGAATGCCTCTGATGTACTATATAGTCTTTCAGAAGTTTCATTTATCACAGGAATGGCACCTTTCTTAGTATGTGCTATAATTCTGTAATATCCATTTATCTATCCCTCCCTCCTTCCCTTCTCCACACCTCCTCACCCTCATCTGGTGTCTGATTAAGAGATGAAGTTACATTAAAACCCTGTGCAACTTATTGGGTGACATGATAAAACCTATTTTTGAATAATTCACATTAAACAAGAAAACCTATAAAAATTATCATAGTGATATTTTACTAGGATTATTTTTTTCCTTTAGTTTTTTTCTGACTATCATTATGTGATTCAATGAGTGAGATATTCTAATAAATTTGTGCATTTGAAAGTAATCTTAAAGTCATCTATTCCATTTTCCTCTCTCTAATTGATGAGTACCTAGTGCAAGTCTGAGAAGTTTTTCCAAGGATAAGCGAGACATACTGATATGGCAATTACTGTTTATTCCAATTATGACATGGACACTTACCTACAAACACTCACTTAACAACAGTCAATCAGGTTTTAAAAATCTGGTATAGAAAATGAATTCTATTTTAACACTAATATGTTTTTCTCTGTTATTGACAAGTGTACAAAGCTTATGTGTGGTTAACATTTTACCATGATGTCCAGTATTTGAAAACAAATATTTTTTCACATATGTTTAGTCATTTCAGCCTAAAATATATATATAATTTCATTTTATTTCATTAAAAATGAAGTGCATAATCCCACTCTTGGGCATATATCTGGAGAAAACTATAATTTGAAAAGATACATGCACCCCAATGTTCATAGTAGCACTATTTCCAGTAGCCAAGACATGGAAACAACTTAAATGTCCATTGATAGATGAATGGATAAAGAAGATGTGGTACATATATACAATGGAATACTACTCAGCCATAAAAAGAATGAAATAATGCCATTTGCAGCAACATGGATGGACTTAGAGATTATCATACTAAGTGAGGAAAGTCAGAAAGAGGAAGACAGATACCATATGATATCACTTATGTGTGGAATCTAAAATATGACACAAATGAACTTATCTACAAAACAGAAACAGACTCACAGACATAGAGAACAGACTTGTGGTTGCCAAGGAGGGTGGTAGAAGAGGGACTGGGAGTTTGGGGTTAGTGGATGAAAACCATTACACTTAGAATGGATAAAGAACAAGGTCCTACTGTATAGCACAGGGAACTATATTTAATATCCTGTGATAAACCGTATTGGAAAATAATATGAAAAAATGTATATATATATGTATAACTGAATCAGTTTGTGGTACAGCAGAAATTAACACAACATTGTAAATCAACTATACTTCAGTAAAATAAAATATTTTAGGGCTTCCCTGGTGGCACGGTGGTTGAGAGTCTGCCTGCCAATGCAGGGGACGTGGGTGTGTGCCCGGTCCGGGAGGATCCCACATGTCGTGGAGCGGCTGGGCCCGTGAGCCATGGCCACTGAGCCTGCGGGTCCGGAGCCTGTGCTCTGCAATGGGAGAGGCCACAACAGTGAGAGGTCCACGTATCACAAAAAAAAATAAAAATATAAATAAATAAATAAATAAAATATTTTTAAAATGCAGTGCACAATGTCTTCACCATATTAAAAAAAATCATAGAACTAGCAGAACTTCAGTAACATGATCATCTTATAATTTTGACCCTCATTATCTAACGTCTTACTCATGTTGCAAGATACTCTTTGGGGGGGCAGTATTTTCTAACAGTTATGTTTTAGGCATAATCACATTAAATAACTGATGTGATGGTCTGCGTACTATTTTTCGGAATAATTTGTCTCTGTATTTCCCACCTAGTTTCTTGTCTTTTATTTCTTTCCTACTACTTTAAGTATTTTTAAAATATTTCCCCTGTTTAATTTTAGTAAAATTAAGTCCAGTAATTATAGATTATAGTTCCTTTTCCTTCATATTCATATAATATTTTTCTAGGAAGAAATGAAAATTTAATCTGAGTGCTTCTTTTTATTTTTGAGTTGAATCCCAGAGGGAACAAAAGAAAGAGGGAATATTTTTGCATTTGCCCCCATATAACAGATGAGAGTAAGGCATAAGTATTCCATTTTTACTTCATTACTCTATAATTTCAAAGTATAAATATCAATTCAAACTGAGAGTGTGACTCTTCTAGAATATTTTAAAAATTAAGACATTTAAAAGTTCTTGTCCATATTTCTTTTTCTCAGATTGTGTTCTGTCTGGGCTGAAATAGTATAAAATGACATTTATGACATGGACTTCTCATAATAAATCACTTTGTCCTTGTATTTCTTTCACAGTCACTTATTGATATTACCATCAGTATCTCAGAAAAAACACCAATTTTGCTCAAAAATTTAAAATTTCACAATAAAGACAGCTCTTCTCTTAATTTCTTTTTTTAAATCTAAAATTTAAATATGGTCTGGTATGGATTGGAATACAGTTATTTCAAGTAATCATGCTCTTTTCATATTTTAGTATGACTACTTAGGTCAAAGATATGCATCTTACCCTGGATGGGCCATTTAATTATATGCCGTCTCCTAGAGAATACATCTTTGATATTAACAGATTGGACTTGAGAGTTAAAAGAGTATTGGTTACAAGAGTGTGAACTCCTCATGACTGTTGGGAAAAATAACTCCATAAACAACTCCGAGCCAGCATACTACTAATAAAAGGATAGCAGTTGTTGACGGAGGCCCCACATATACATGAATAAGAATAAAGAAAAGCTTAAGACATTTTAGTCAAATCACTGAAAGGATCTTTGCAACTATTGAGAAACATTCCTTCCATTTCTCTTTTCCCACAATCTTCAGGAAGTGTGTTCAGTTTCAAGCCCTGTAGATTAAATTCTCTGAAGAACATCCAGAACTAAATTACAGGTCTATGTTATTTAGAATCTAGCATGTATAAAATTGAAGCTAATATGAAACTTTCAGATAATTTAAGAGTAACTGCCCTCACTCAAACTTTACATTTGTCCTGCCTAAGTATATAAATAGTTTGAAAATAATACCAGTGGTTCTAGCCAGTACCAGGTCAAAAGACTAAATATTAGTTTGGAGAAATAAGGTAATACCTCTAGAAATATGTGCTCATCATTAAAATTGGAATGTTGAACCTGAAAATCAGTATTAAAATTCTATGGCTGCAAGCGGCTTATTAAACTCTAGGAGGCAATTTGTAGGACTAACATTTAAGTCCCATATGTAAAACCAGTCTTTCCAAAAGAGTTAGCAAGCACACTAATATACTCTTTCCTATATGATGAATTTTACAATTTCAAAGCACTTTGTGTACCTCATAACTGGACCAAAGGTATCCTTAACTTACAGTAAGTTTTCTGAGTTTTAAGATCCTGTATGCTATGTACCATTGGTTTTAAATATGTCTACTTAAATATGTATATTGAAATAATAATGCCTCTTTAACTTCAGAATCCCTGCACTTTAAATAACAGTATCTTCAGATAGTAGAAAAATATAAAATATCAATTAATATCACACAATCCCCAAAGCCTTGGTTAAGGTTAATTCTGTTGTTTTTGGTGGTAATTGGTTAATATTCTTGCCAAAGCTCTCCTTCAGGAAATATGTACTATTCAGTACATAGCTATAAAATTCAAATTGAAAATTAAAATTATAATACTTTTACAAATTTCTAGGAGAGAATGCTCTTCTAACATTATCCTCTTTTCTGAGCATTATTGTATTAATGCTTACATTCCAGTGTGAGAATAATTTAGTGCATAGAAAAAGAAACTGAACTTTGTGTATTTTATTTTACTTATTGTCAGATATAGTCACAGATTTTGGCTACCTATTAAAACCTTAGCTAAAATACTATAAATGAAAATTATTATTAAAGCTATCTATTAAGGTCATAATAATTATACAGCAAAACTTGAAACCTTCTCTCTTTATGTAATATACCACATGTTGGCATATGAAAAGTCAGATTTTAATATATAGTGTTCAACTCACAGGCTGATTTAAAATACATTTGCAGTTTTTAAAAGACCTATTCTAGAATGGTAGATCTGATCAGAACCTAAAATTTCATGAACCCCTTGCCCCTTACTGCTGTTCTTTAAGGCAGCAGATTAAAATCTTGCCACAGTCAAGAAACTGGCAAAAAGCTTCCATCCTGTGCATGGTGCTCTTTCTCTCTCATTTTTTACTTAAAAAAAAAAAACAGAAAAATTCATCAGATTTGTGGAAATGAGGATATTCCAAGAGTGTGGGCAGTTTTGCTTTATGATCTTATGAAGGAAATTTGTGACCTGATATATATATATATATCCCAAACCAGTAACAGGACTTTTTTTTATATTGAAAATCAATATTATCTTTTCTTTAACATTTTTAAATTAAAATCAAATTCAGTGTAAAATTGAATGTAGAACTCATTTCCAGATATTTATATCTGACTCTCATTTTACTTCTTTTAATTAATAAAGAATTTTTATTTAAGACAGCTGTAGATTTTATCAAGATTTATAGTTAAGGTAAATTATATTAAGGATAAAATCAGTTTCCAAGTGACCTAAAGTTGCTTGTTTTTTTCTATGTATTAATTTAAGAAGAGATGCAAATGGCAATTTTCCTGTGATGACATTTAACTAATGTTAAAACATCTCAACCATAGGAGGGAAAAAAAAACAGTTATTTTCAAATTTTTCAGATTTAGCCTATAAAGCCCTTACTCTTGGAGAATATCCATTTAAAAAAGGTGAATCAAGAATTTGATATCATATTTTCTGTGTTTTAATATTTACATCACATGTTATGATATTAATCTGAGTTTTTTTCTTAACTGTTGTCTTCCTTTACTATCCAGCTGTAGCAAATAAAGTAATATAAAATGTATATATTTTTCTAAGAGAGCACTTATTGTGCAATATCAGCAGTGGTAAATGTCAGGGTAACTGAGAATCTGCCAAAATACTGACCTTGAGAATAAACTAGAATTTTTCTGTCTAATTTTCCCCATAACCAATTTCTTTATCTCTATGTACTTTGCTTACTATGTTGCAATAAAAAATACTTAGTATTATCCATATGGCTTATACTTCAAATAGTAATACATTATGTAGATGTACAAACTTATATACAATGCAGTATGACTCACCTATCTGTGTCCTTCTCTCATTTCTACATCTCCATGACACATTACCACTTATTTCCAGGCATTTTTATCCAATAATTTGTCATATTATTAATCATAAAACCGTATATACCTTTTAAAGTATATCCATACTTTAAAAATACATACCTTGTGTATTCTACTTTCTTTTAAAAATGTATATTATCGGGACTTCCCTGGATGGCACAATGGTTAAGAATGCGCCTGCCAATGCAGGGGACATTGGTTCGATCCCTGGTCCAGGAAGATCCCACATGCCGCGGAACAACTAATCCCATGTGCCACAACTACTGAAGCCCATGCGCCTTGAGCCTGTGCTCCACAACAAGAGAAGCCAGTGCAATGAGAAGCCTGTGCACCACAACGAAGAGTAGCACCCACTTGCCGCAACTATAGAAAACCTGCACACGGCAATAAAGACCCAACGCAGCCAAAAATAAATAAATATATATATTTTTAAAAACGTAGATTATCATCCAGGTATAAAACCAACATTTTAGTAGTAGATTTTTTAGGGAAATTGAAGTCAAAAACCATGAAATTATATTTTTAAGTTTCTGTCATGTATAACGCAATATTTCCCCAACAAAGAAAAATAAATATTGTAAGCACTTTTATATAGAAGTTCCAAATTTTTTACCAAGTATTTTTCATTAAGATATTTTGAGAAAAGTTTGTATTTTGGCTGATAAATCAAAGAACACCATTAGAACATATCTGCTTATTATACTTCTGAAATTATATAAATAGTTTAATTCATCAGGATTTAATGAAAATTTATCCAACTGGGTATTTCAAAACCCCATTGTCTTAAAGGAAAATAACTAAAATCAAAACAAAGTCAAAAAACACCTAAAATTTATAACAGATATGAATAATATTATCATGAAATACTTCTAATTGAAGCAGTGAAGTGTAAAGAAAACTAATAGCTGTTCATTCCCTCTCTCTAAATTCTACCCCACCGAGGATACAACCTGCAATCAGATGTACCGCCTACCTCTAAGCTTTGCATTGATCACAAATGTCACTTGCTTTGATTAAATCTTCTCCATAAGTGGCAGTGGATAGGAATTATTTTGAAAAGCCTAGAAAAGTTTCTGTGTATTCCTTTCTAGTTTGCTATAGTACTTGAGAAGTGGAAGTGTTTATTCCTTTTGAAAAATATAAGAAAAGATAGCACTTTAGGAGGAAATATCTGCAGCCCTTTAGTGCGTGGCAATCACTTGAAAAGATTCCTCTATGGATTACCCATTAATATTTCTCATGCTTCAATTACAGGTGCAGGGAATATTGAAACCAAGTTTACACAATGTGGATTTCTCAAAGGAAAATTAAGTTTAGCATATGAAATCAATAACAAGTGCTACACCATCAACATAGAGAAATTTGTTGCATTTCTATACACTAATAGCAAACTATCAGAAAGAGAAATTAAGAAAACAATAACACTTACAATTGCATCAAAAAGAATAAAATATCTAGGAATAAGCTTAACCAAGGAGGTGAAACACCCATACACTGAAAACAATGAGACAGTGATGAAAGCAATTGAAGAAGACACAAACAAATGGAAAGATGTTTTGTGTACATGGATTGGAAGAATTAATATTGTTAAAATGCTCATAGTACCTAAAGCAATCTATAGATTCAATGCAATTCCTATCAAAATTCTAATAGCATTTTTCACAGAAATAGAACAAATAATTATAAAATTTGTATGGAACCATATAAAAACACTGAATAGCCAAACCAATCTTGAGAAAGAAAAACCAAGCTGAAGGCAGCATGCTTCCTGATTTCAAACTATATTACAGAGCTACAGTAATTAAAACAGTATGGTGTTGGCATAAAAACAAATGTATTTATCAATGGAACAGAATAGAACCCAGCAAAGAACCCACACATATATGCTCAAGAAATTTACAACAAAGGAGCCAAGAATATATAATGGGGAAAGGACAGTCTCTTCAATAAATGGTGTTGGGAAAACTGGACAACAACATATAAAAGAATGAACCTGGACCACTATCTTAGAATTCTCAATACTTCAGAATATGCTCTTGCGAGAATAGTATCAATTATTGTCGATTTTATAAAATCACTCTTTATATGGATAGATTAGATTAAATCAAACTCTTCTAGTGGTTTCATAATATGTTTGTTGTGTAAAATTTAGATGTACCTGAAGTTTATTTATGTAAGTTGTGGAATGAGACTCCAGTATTATTTTCTAGATGTTCTCCTGTTATATCTACCTCCATTTATTGAGTAACCCATCTTTTCCAACACTAACTTAAAATGATAAAATTATCATATTCTAAGTTCTCCAATGTGTTTGAGACTCAGTCACCTTTCTACTTTGTTTTATCTAGCTGTTCATGCATTATCATCATACTGGTTAAATTAATGAAGCTTTATATGTACTTTAATATCTGATAGGGCAACTCTTCACCTCTATTTACTCTTTTTTTCCCAGAATTTTCTCAGCGATTCTTGTTTATTTTTACATATAAAAATTCATAAAATCATTTTGTTTAGTTAAAAATGATTTTTTGTTTATGGAATTAGATTATATTTATTAACTTTGAGAGAAGTGGAAAATATATATTCAGAGAAATATAGAATGAGTTGATGAATGGATAAACAAATGGCATTCTTTTATGTTACTCTTAGACAATTTAATGTAATGACTGGGAACAGAGACTCTTATTCAGTGTGCCAAGATCAAATGCTGATTCTGGCACATACCTTGGGGAATATAGCCTATCTGAGCCTCAGAGAGGTTACAATCCCTATAAGCTGAAATGAAAATAATAATAATGAATATACTATGTGGTTGTATAGGGATTAAATGAGGCAATACTTGTTAAGTACTTCAAAAAGTTCCTGGCACATAGAACCGTTCTCAGTAAATGGTACCTGTTACTTTAAGCAGTTTACTGTGAATATATATGCCAGTACTGTGAAGAAAAGAAAACATCATGTGGTAGAAAAGTAAAGAGGTATAAAACTGGCCATTTATCTTTTTAAACATAATACTGACCTACATTTTACAGTGAGTCACAGTTTCTAAATAACTTTCACATGAATTTTATTTAATTCTCACAGTATCTATGTGATTTTTTCTGTTTTACATAAAAATGAAATTGAATTTCAAAACTCACAAAATGAATAAGTGGCAGAACTTGGACTTGAATCCTGTACAAAAGTTTTTAGAGTTGAGTTATTTTAGAGAACTCGCTCAAAGGACCAGGTTTCAGAATGATATTTTACATCTGAGTATTTATATTATACAAGTTGTATTCTCATACATAGACTGTACTAATCTTCACAATATCCCCAGGAGGTAAGCCTGGTGGAAACTATTTTCTTCCATTTTTAACAAATCAGGAAACTCAAGCTCTTTTACCTTGCTTAAGTAGTTCTTAATGTAGACTTAAATAGTCTTAACTAGATTGTTTGAATAATTGAAATTTCACTTATCTCAACAACAATATATCATTTAATATCCATTTACAATTCCTCAGTTTATAATTAAACCTCATTTAAAAATAAGTTCAAGTACTGTTAGAGTATACAAAAAAATAGAGGAGGAAAGAATAAGGTACTTTAAAATTAGGTTAAATTAAAATGATGATTGGTAATTTCCCTAAGAAATGTGGGGCATTTTATCACAGGTAAATTCCCAACTCTGTTGTAGACTACTGAACAAGAGAAGTGCTGTACTCGCTATTGTCTCCTCAGTACGTAGCATAATGATTTCTGGATGGTGAATTAATAAATGGTTGAAAGAATAAAGTTTTGTGAATCAGCTGCATTCTCATTTTATACATAAGCAAATGCAGTCATGTGATGTGACTTGCTAAAGGTCAAAAATCTTTAAACGGAGAACTAGTTCTGGAAATTAGGCTTCCTGAGTTCCAACCTGATACTCTGCCCCTAGATCCAGCACACAGAGGAAAGATTTTAGTCTGAATCTTCAGGAAAAAGTTCATGTCTTCAGGATTATATTATATCCTCAGGACCAAAAATGAGGTCTACTTATCTTTTGCTGAATAAGTGAAACTGTCCTTGAAAGTTTTCCATATTTTGTTAAATAAAAATATTTCTTAGTCCTGCCACTAGTAAAATAATATAGAACTCTCCCCATTATAGATTATTGATATAGTATTCCAGTAAACAAAAAATTCATGTTAGTAAAAAGAATTTACACTATGCATATACTTTTGTTTTTACAAGGGTTTTCTACATCAGTTTGCTAGACGTTAACACATGTATTTTGTGATCAATAAACGGGTGTTAATTATTGGTGATAATGATTATATTAATTTAAAAAAATTTTATTGGAGTATAGCTGCTTTACAATGTTGTGTCAGGTTCTGCTGTACAGCAAAGTGAATCAGTTATATATACACATATATCCACTCTTTTTCAGATTCCCTTCCCATTTAGGTCACCACAGAGCACTGAGTAGAGTTCCCTGTGCTATACAGTAGGTTATCATTACAGTAGGTTGTCCATTTTATATATAGTAGTGTATGTCAATCCCAATCTCACAATTCATCCCACTCCCCTCACCACCCCCCCTTGGTAACCATAAGTTTGATTTCTACATCTGTGACTCTATTTCTGCTTTGCAAATAAGTTCATCTGTACCATTTTTTTAGATTCCACATATAAGTCACATTATGCGATATTTGTCTTTCTCTTTCTGACTTACTTCACTCTGTATGACAATCTCTAGGTCAATCCACGTCACTGCAAATAGCATTATTTCATTCCTTTTTATGGCTGAGTAATATTCCATCGTATGTATGTACCACATCTTCATTATCCATTCCTCTATTGATGGACATTCAGGTTGTTCCATATCATGGCTATTATAAATAGTGCTGCAATAAACGTTGGGGTGCATATATCTTTTTGAATTATGGTTTTCTCTGCATATATGTCCAGGAGTGGGATTGCTGGGTCACATGGTAGTTCTATTTTTAGTTTTTTGAGGAACCTCCATACTATTCTCCATAGTGGCAGTACCAATTTACATTCCCACCAACAGTGAAAGAGGGTTTCCTTTTCTCCACACCCTCTCCATCATTCATTACTTGTAGATTTTTTGATGAAGGCCATTCTGACTGATGTGAGGTAATACCTCATCGTAGTTGTGATTTGTATTTCTCTAGTAATGAGTGATCTTGAGCATCTTTTCATACGTTTTTTGACCACCTGTATGTCTTCTTTGGAGAAATGTTTATTTAGATTTTCTGCCCATTGTTTGATTGGGTTGTTTTTTTTGTGTGATATTGAGCTGCATGAGCTGCTTGTATATTTGGGAGATTAATCCCTTGTCAGTTGCTTCATTTTCCAATATTTTCTCCCATTCTGAGGGTTGTCTTTTCATCTTGTTTATGGTTTCCTTTGTTGTGTAAAAATTAGAAGTTTAATTAGGCCCCATATTTTATTTTTGTTTTTAGTTTCATTACTCTAGGATGTGGATCAAAAAAGATCTTGCTGTGATTTACGTCAAAGAGTGTTCTGGCTATGTTTTCCTCTAAGCGTTTTATAGTATCCAGCCTTACATTTAGGTCTTTAATCCATTTTTAGTTTACTTTTGCATATGGTGTTAGGGAGTGTTCTAATTTCATTCTTTTGCACCTAGCTGTCCTGTTTTCCCAGCACCACTTATTGAAGAGACTGTCTTTTCTCGATTGTATATTCTTGCCTCCTTTGTCATGGATTAGGTGTTCATAGGTGTGTGGGTTTATCTCTGGATTTTCTATCCTCTTCCATTGATCTATATTTCTGTTTTTGTGCCAGTATCATACTGTTTTAATTACTGTAGCTTTGTAGTGTAGTCTGAAGTCAGGGAGCCTGATTCCTCCAGCTCCATTCTTCTTTCTCAAGACTGCTTTGGTTTTTCAGGGTCTTCTGTGTTTCCAAACAAATTGTAATTTTTTTGTTCTAATTCTGTGAAAAATGTCATTGGTAATTTGATACGGATTGTGTGGAATCTGTAGATTGCTTTGGGTAATATAGTCATTTCCACATTATTGATTCTTCCAATCCAAGAACATGGTATATCTCTCCATCTGTTTGTATCATCTTTGATTTCTTTCATCAGTATCTAATAGTTTTCTGAGTACAGTTCTTTTGCCTCCTTAGATAGGTTTATTCCTAGGTATTTTATTTTTATTGATGTGATGGTAAATGGGATTGTTTCCTTAATTTCTCTTTCTGATCTTTTGTTGTTAGTATATACTACTGCAAGAGATTTCTGTGTATAAATTTTGTATCCTGCAACTTTACCAAATTCCTTGATGAGCTATAGTATTTTTCTGGTAGCATCTTTAAGATTTTCTATGTATAGTATCATGTCATCTGCAAACAGTGACAGTTTTAGTTCTTATTTTCCAGTTTGGATTCCTTTTATTTCTTTCTGTTCTCTGATAGCCATGGCTAGGACTTCCAAAACTATGCCAAATAAAAGTGGTGAGTGGACATCCTTGTCTTGTTCCTGATCTTAGAGGAAATACTTTCAGCTTTTCACCATTGGGTATGATGTTAGCTGTAGGGTTGTCACATATGGCCTTTATTATGTTGATGTAGGTTCCCTCTATGCCCACTTTCTGGAGAGTTTTAATCATAAATCTGTGTTGAAAGTTGTCAAAAGCTTTTTCTGCATCTATTAAGATGATTATATGGTTTTTATTCTTCAGTTTGTTAATGTGGTGTATCACATTGATTTGCATATATTGAAGAATACTTGCATCCCTGGGATAAATCCCACTTGATCATGGTGTATGATCCTTTAAATGTGTTGTTGGATTCTGTTTGCTAGTATTGTGTTGAGGATTTTTGCATCTATGTTCATCCATGATATCGGCCTGTTATTTTCTTTTTTTGTGATATCTTTGTCTGTTTTTGGTATCAGGGTGATGGTGGCCTTGTAGAATGAGCTTGGGAGTGTTTCTGCCTCTGCAATATTTGGAAGAGTTTCAGAAGGGTATGTGTTAACTCTTCTCTAAATGTTTGATAGAATTTGCCTGTGGAGCCGTCTGGTTCTGGGCTTTTGTTTGTTGAACGTTTTTAAATCACACTTTCAATTGGAGTATTTGTGACTGGTCTGTTCATATTTTCTATTTCTTTCTGGTTCAGTCTTGGAAGGTTGTTCCTTTTTAGGAATTTGTCCATTTCTCCTAGGTTGCCCATTTATCAGTGTATAGTTGCTTGTGGTAGTCTCTTATGATCTTTGTATTTCTGTGGTAATTTGTCCTTTTTCATTTCTAATTTTATTGATTTGAGACCACTCTCTTTTTTTCTTAATGAGTCTCGCTAAAGGTTTATCAATTTTCTTTATCTTCTCAAAGAACCAGCTTTCAGTTTCATTGATCTTTGCTACTGTTTTCTTTGTCTCTATTTCATTTATTTCTGCTCTGATCTTTATTTCTTTCCTTCTATTAACTTTTCTGATCTTTATGATTTCTTTCCTTGTACTACCTTTGGGTTCTCTCTGTTCTTCTTTTTCTAGTAGCTTTAGGTATAAGGTTAGGTCGTTTATTTGAGATATTTCTTGTTTCTTAAGGTAAGATTGTATTGCTATAAACTTCCCTCTTAGAACTGTTTTTGCTGTATCGCATAGATCTAGGATCGATATTTTCATTGTCACTTGTCTCTACGTGTTTTTTGATTTCCTCTTTGATTTCCTCAGTGACCCATTGGTTATTTAATAACATATTGGTTAGCCTCCATGTGTTTGTGCTTTTTATAGATTGTTTCCTGTAATTGAGTTCTAACCTCATAGTGTTATGGTCAGACAAGGTGCTTGATATGATTTCAAATTTTCTTAAATTTATCAAGGCTTGATCTGTGACCCAAGATGTGATCTATCCTGGAGAATGTTCCATGTACACTTGAGAAGAAAGTGTATTCTGTTGCTTTCAAATGGAATGCCCTGTAAATATCAATTAAATCTATTTGGTCTAATGTGTCATTTAAGGCTGTGTTTCCTTATTAATTTTCTGTCTGGATGATCTGTCCATTGGTGTAAGTGGGGTGTTAAAGTCCCCCACTATTATTGTGTTACTGTTGATTTCCCCTTTTACGGCTGTTAGCATTTGCCTTATATATTGAGGTGCCCCTATGTTGCATACATAAGTATTTACAATTTCTTATCTTCTTCTTGGATTGATCCCTTGATCATTATGTAGTGACTTCCTTGTCTCTTGTAACAGTCTTTATTTTATTTTATTTTATTTTATTTTGCAGTACACAGGCCTCTCACTGTTGTGGCATCTCCCGTTGCAGAGCACAGGCTCCGGATGCACAGGCCCAGTGGCTATGGCCCACGGGCCCAGCCGCTCCACGGCATGTGAGATCCTCCTGGACCAGGGCACAAACCCTTGTCCCCTGCATTGGCAGGCAGACCCCCAACCACTGCACCACCACGGAAGACCTCAGTCTTTATTTTAAAGTCTATTTTGTCTGATATGAATATTACTACTCTGGCTTTCTTTTGATTTCCATTTGCATGGAATATCTTTTTCCATCCCTTCATTTTCAGTCTGTATGTATCCTTAGGTCTGAAGTGGGTTTATTGTAGACAGCCTATATATGGCCTTGTTTTTGTATCCATTCAGTCAGTCTAAGTCTTTTGGTTTGAGCATTTAATCCTTTTACATTTAAGGTAATTATTGATATGTAGTTCTATTGCCAATTTCTTAATTGTTTTGGGTTTGTTTTTGTAGGTGTTTTTTCTTCCTTTCCTCTTTTGTTCTCTTCACTTGTGATCTGATGACCATGTTTAGTGTTGTGTTTGGGCTGCTTTTTCTTTTTTGTGTGTGTATCTATTGTAGTTTTTTGGTTTGTGTTTTCCATGAGGTTTTGATAAAGCAGTCTATATATATACAAGGTTGGTTTAAGTTGCTGGTCTCTTCATTTCAAATGCAATTCCCATTTCCAACTTCCCTTCTCACTGTTGCTGATTGTAATATTATATTTTTTATGGATGATTTCCTGCCTTGACTGTATGTTTGCCTTTACCAGTTAGCTTTCCCATTTGTGATTTTCTTGTTTCTAGTTGTGGTCTCTTTGAGGTTTTTTTTTCCCTGCCTAGAGAACTTCCTTTAGCATTTGTTGTAGGGCTGGTTTGGTGGTGCTGAATTCTCTTAGCTTTTGCTTGTCTGTAAAGCTTTTGATTTCTCCATTGAATCTGAATGAGAGCCTTGCTGTGTAGAGTATTCTTGGTTGTATGTTTTTCCCTTTCATTACATTAAACATATCATGACACTCCTTCCCGGCTTGCAGAGTTTGTGCTGAAAAGTCATCTGATAACCTTATGGGGATTCCCTTGTATGTGATCTGTTGCTTTCCCTTGTTGTTTTTAATATTTTTTCTTTGCATTTAATTTTTGTTAGTTTGATGAATACGTGTCTCAGCATGTTCCTACTTGGGTTTATCCTGTATGGG
This sequence comes from Mesoplodon mirus, assembly GCF_964341445.2. Taxonomy (NCBI): domain Eukaryota; kingdom Metazoa; phylum Chordata; class Mammalia; order Artiodactyla; family Ziphiidae; genus Mesoplodon; species Mesoplodon mirus. Next base: position 159,149,194 of record NC_138977.1, read on the forward strand.
ACTCTCTGTGCTTCCTGGACTTGGGTGACTATTTCTTTTTCCACATTAGGGAAGTTTTCGACTATAATCTTTTCAAAATATTTTCCCAGGCCCTTTCTCTTTCTCTTCTTCTTCTGGGACTGCTGTAATTCAAATGTTCTTGTGTTTGATGTTGTCGCAGAGGTCTCTGAGACTGTCCTCATTTCTTTTCATTCTTTTTTCTTTATTCTGTTCCATGGCAGTGGTTTCCACCATTTTGTCTTCCAGCTCACTTATCCATTCTTCTGCCTCAGTTATTCTGCTATTGATTCCTTCTAGAGTATTTTTCATTTCAGTTACTGTATTGTTCATCTCTGTTTGTTTGTTCTTTAGTTCTTCTAGGTCTTCATTAAACATTTGTTGCATCTTCTCAGTCCACACCTCCATTCTTTTTCTGAGATCTTGGATCATCTTTACTATCATTATTCTGAATTCTTTTTCAGGTCGATTGCCTATCTCCTCTTCATTTAGTTGTTCTGTAGGTTTTTATCTTGCTCCTTCATCTGCAACTGATTTCTCTGTCATCTCATTTTTTCTAACTTATTGAGTTTATGGTCTCCTTTCCACAGCCTGCAGGATCACAGTTCCTCTTGCTTCTGGTTTCTGTCCTCTGGTGGGTGAGCTGGATATTGAGCTGGGCCTCCTCTTTGCTCTGTGGTTGTCACTGCCCTGTCAGGGGTATGGTGTGCTCCCTAGTTGTTGAAGTAGAGGCCCTGAGATATGTTTCTTAGCTGTGTTTCTGATCTGTGATGCGAGGTAGGCAGGATTGAAGTACTCCCGCTGGGAGAGAATCCTCTGAGTATTCCTCTTCTGGGGTTGTTCACCTGTGAGTGTGCTCTGTTGTGTCCCCTTTCATGCTTTGTGCAGGCTCATAAAGTACACTGTTGTTGGCACTGCTGTCAGTCCCACCTTAACCTTGGGTATGCTGGCAGATGTTCCTGGTGACTCACAGGTGTTGTTTTCACCAGGCCACCGGTGCAGATCTACTGAGGTCAGGTTCCAGGACTGCAGTAGTCAGGCACCTGGATCTGCTGTGGGAGCTATTGAGGCAGCTCAGGCTCTGGCCTGGCACAACCCCTGCATGTACATGCCCACAAAGCCCACAGCTGCTAAAGCCAGACCTGTCTCAGCTGCAGGAACACTTGTCCCTTCAGATCTTCCACAGGCACTGAATTTAGGAAGTCACCAGTGGAGATGTAACTCTGCGGTTTGCATAGCCATGAAGAGAGATTTCAGCTCTTCTTCCTTAGATGTACAGCCCCTCCATGCATATACTTCTCATTGTAAAATTCCAAATTCCCTTAACATCAAACTATGCTGGAAAAAAATGCCTCCTTTCTTTCATAGAGGAAAATAACACTTCAGTGTTTTGCAAAACTAACTTTATCAACATCAAATATAAGCTGCCTGGTCAAGAAAATAATTAATAGAGAGGTTAAGTTAAGAGAATGTTGGATAGCAGGGAGTATATTTTTAGGCTTAAGTGGTGCATATCTCCAAAACAGATTTACTAGTCCAGCAAATATTTCCATGAGCCTCCCATTCTACCCCAGGCCCTCAGCTGGTAACATCAGCTAAAAATATTTTTCCTAAAAACAAAAATCATTTCTAAAATGCAAAGAATACATGAATAATCTCTTTCTTGACAGCTAGGACACAGGGGTTGATACAGTCAAGGGCTTCCTGGCACCAAGAAAGATTTCTGCTCTGCTATAAAGATGCAAGTTTCCTGGCAAGTGAGACAGCTCTTTAATGAGGGTAGTGTTCCTCTCCACTTTATTCTAACAGGCTTAACCTTAAACAGAAAGAAAACAGAGGAAACTGTTTTTCTGTTTGTTCGACTTGAACATTTTACTCCTTTATCTCATCCCCAGTTGGCTGTTTGCTTTTGAGAGCCCTTCTATTTCCCCTTTCTCCTTTACTCCTCTTTCTTCATTCCTGCTTTAGAGGAGACAGTTCCTTTTGAAATTATTTTGCCGTTCCATCTTCACATAATCTTTGCAACAAGGGACAGTGCAGTCCTTAAAAGTGCCTAGAATGACACCTGTCTGCCCCCCACATAGTGCTCTATAAGTGATTCTGACTCTTGATTTTGTATGATAGCTAGTTCCCAATAACTTACTGTTTTCATTTACCATTATTCATATGACCCAGATTTTAAATATCTTCATATATATCACTTTTTTTCATTTTCATGTATCCTGAATGACAAATGTAAATTTTGCTGAGGATTTTGTACATTAGCCCAAAGGGAGAATTTGCCTCTCAGAACATAAAACTCTTTTGGCATTTCTTTACAGGTCAGCTCCCAGGCAATTTTATGTGTCTCTCTCTCCCTCTTCATCTCCTTCCCCTTTCCTTCTCCCTCTTCACCTTTCCTTCTTGCAGCCTCTCCTTGATCTATGTCTCTGCCTCAGAAAGCCTATTCACCCATTATTTTTCAAGACAAATCAGCACAGTTCCTATAATCCAAACTGTAGCCCAGATCCTATGATTCTAATAATTCCAAACTTGCAATCCCCATTTACATCCGTTACCCTTCTCAGCAAACACAATATTCTCCATAGACCCAATTTCACTCTCCTTCAAGTCAGGAGAGGATTATAAATAGAAAACTAATGTTGTTGTTGTTATTGTTGTTTCTGTCACACCAGGTTGCTCATGAACCCTTTATGCATGTGATTCTAATTACTTGCTCCAAGTCTTTTCAGATGTATTTCTGCTACTGTTTTCATTTTTATTTCACTTCTGAAAAGATTTCAGAGAGACTTTCACCTCTACTACTTTGCTTAAGTAGTAGATCCCCCAAAGGACTATGATTCTCTGTACTTCTATGTGCTTCACGCAGTGTATTTCCAAACTTATGGACTTTTAAAATTATTTGTATTTCTCCCAAACCTGTTTTTAACCTGTTTTTATTTGGAAATATTTAGATCGGTGAAATAATATACTGTAAATAGTTCTTACCTTTGGACTCTCAGATATTAGCATCAGATTATTTCTGCCTAATTATTTCATCATTCTCCAACATGAGCTGAAATGAAAATTATATAAAGTCCCTGAAATAGAAATTCCTAAAGCCTTTTTCTACAGCCACCTAAGCCCAGATGAAAAGAATGATTTTCACTGACACCTTAAAGGAACACATACATGCCTCACATATTAAATCTGTAAAGGAAAAAAGCATCCTAAAAGAACTGAAAACAATGGACAGAATAGTAGTGGCAAAACCAAGGTAATAGGAACTCCAGTAATAATTAGAATAAACAACAGGTCCTTCAAATGCTACCCATGCTGATTAAAAAACAGAAGATCAAGTATTAGATAATAGTTCCCTTCATACACAGTGCCTCAAGGAAACTGAAAACTAATGATTGGTGACAATAAGTTTGTATGCCACATTTAATCCAGTTTGAACAAGAGAGAGTGTTCAATTTTAGACAAGTCTTCATGGAGAACTAGAAGACACTTTTTCTTTCACTTGACTGAGAATGCAAGCCAGGTCTCCATCATTACAATATCTGGAACATTACAATCTAACTTCTAGACATAAGATTTCATGAGGCATCTCCTGGAACATTTCATTATCAGACCACATATTTTCACTAGGAAGTATTCAGTACAGTGAGCACAAACTCCAGTGTTTTGAGGCAATAAATAACTCAGCTTACATTTACTTAAGGATCATCTATAATACAATGAATGGGAGATCCTTGGCCTTACAATTACATTTCTATTGCTCTCTTATCTTTTTCCTATAAGATACCTGAGAATTTAGGCAGCTTTGAGCAAATGATTCAAAGGTAAATGTATATACCCATACCATCTTCAAGTCTCATAGCCTGAGATGGGAGGCATAGTTCAGGGACATTTTGCTGTAATGAGGTCATTTCTTAATGTATATAAGGCATATCAATGGCTACTCTGTTATATTCTGTGATAGCAAACCAAAAAATTTTGTTATAAGCAAAAGGGACTATTTTCCACACATGAATTTATTAATGGTATTTTAAAATTTTAGAGGAAAGTCACAGAATCTCTGTCTTTGGGTGATTTAACAGTACAGATCAGATTCTCATTTCTCTGGAATGGATCAGTTTTTTCATACAGCTAAAGTACCAAGTTATACTAGTTGAGCAGGAAAAAGCTTATAGCTTTATTTATATTAACTTTAAGTAGTAGGACAGAGAATTAATCTATTCATTTTGAATCCTTTATCCAAGAAAATTGTAGGTATACTCCAATTTGAGAGCAGGTAGATCTAGCAAATGACCTCACAACATTCCCATCGATCATTTTTCCCTATGATTCATTTTGATTAAAACTTTAATATGCACTTCATTTTATTTTTTTAAGTGTGATTCCCTAAAGCTGATGAATATCCTTCCCCAGTCACGTTGATACTGGTTTCTTCCAGGTCTGATTGTTCCTTACAACTGAGCTCCACATTTTCACAACAACACAGCTCTTCTGCAGTATTATATTTGGATTCACTTCAATGTGGGGATGGGGGTCAAGTGGCCACAGACTGCTGACTAGGCTCACTGTCGGCACACCTCATCCAGCTACTGCTACCTTCCTCTGATCACTGTCTTCTTATGTTTTTCATCAATACATTAACTGTGTTCTAGATCCTTGGCACCTCCTTCTCAAGAGTAGTCATCCCTCAATTAAACCATCTCTCTTCTGAACCATGACCTCTTTCACTTCACTATAATTTTCTTCCAAAATGTAAGCACACTCACATCTCTTCCATCTTGTGTTGATTATATTTGCTTTCTCCTCTTGTTTACCAATCTTTTGCTCCTCTTGTTAATGCTTTGTGACTTCCAACACACAGTATCATCCTGCTGAAACTACCCTTGACAAAGATACCTGTGCCTTCTTTGTTGTAAATTCATTGGATATATTCAGTCCTTGGTCAGATTGACACAGTAGATACCTTTTCATCACTCACCACTTGAGAAGCCTCTCCTTCCATGGAATTTGCCTCCTTTCTCTCTGCAGGATATTCCTCTTTAGTATCCTTTTCTGGCTTTTCTTCCTATACCACTTCAATGCTACTCTTTACCCTGGAGGCCCATTCTTCATATTTTTATAGCTTTCATATACAGTCTTATTTGGATAATTTCATCCACTTCCATGACATCAACATCTTTGAAAATTACTCCCAAATCGACATTAACATTATGCCCATATCTAGACTTCTCTTCTGAGGCTCAGGCTCTGAGCTCCAGATTAAAATTCTATTAACCATCTCTCATCCCAACCCTATGTATAACAGACAGTTCAAAATAAGCGTGTCAAAATGAAATAACTGTCTTTGTCGAGACTTTGAAAGTCTTCTTCCCATTTCATAGAATATTACTAATATCCACAGAGTGACCAGATAAAAGAAACTGGAAATAATCTGTAACATCTCTCTTTCCTCAACTGAAACTCAGTCAATGAGAAAGTCCTTCAAATTAACTCTAAAAGCACTCAAATATAAATATATATTTTTTTCTTTCCTAAGCTCCTGCTCTACATTCGTTTAGACTACATAATTTCTTACCTAGATTAATATACTCATCAACTAATGATCCTCCTGCCTCCATTAAATCTGATTGAAATAAAATTGATTCTACACTGCTTTCAAAGTAATCTCTCTAAAATCTGAATTTATTAATACTCTCCTTAAAATCCTTTAATGGTTTCTCTGGCCCTCCCTAATCTCACTTCAATCCATCTCTCTTACTTTCTTCATCAGCATATCTTATATCATGCGCTACATCCCCAGTCAGTCAAACTATTTGTAGTATTAGAGTGAGGTATGAGCTTTGCATATTTTATTTATGTGACTAAGACACTCTTCCCCCCACTCTCCCACTCCTTTTCTGCTCCTCTCACCTGGATGTTTCTTATTTGTCTTCAAAGCTGTATCACAGGCACTTCTTCCACTAGAAAGCCTCTTTGAAACTTCCACCCCCAATCTGCATTCAGTGTTTGTCCATGTGCTCCCATTACATCACACAGCAAGATCTAGCATGCAACTTACAACTTTACATAAGAAACATCCATTTGCTTAACTATCTCTTCCAACAGACTTTGCAAAGCTGAAGGGCTCAAGTGAATCATTACTTTAAAAATGATTATTTTTACACATGAAAGCTTATACTTATTATGAAAGGCAGAATATTTCAAAATGAATGAGTTTTCTATTTCTTTATTTGATTATTTGTCTTAAACCATGACTCAAATGACTCACAATCTTCTAATATTTATGACTCAAATAAAATATTAATATTAAAAGATCATGACTCATTTTGGCTCTCCAAATCTGGTTTTCATTTTTGATAAGGCATTGTACACCAATTCTCATGTTTTGTGAGTTGCTAGCAAAAATAGACTCTAGCCAAAAACAGAAGCAATTAATGTGGACTCAGCAATTCAATGATTTTGCTAGTTTAATGGTCCTAAAAAAGTATCTTTCTCTTCTAGTAGTAATAGAAACAAAAGAAATGTCTTATTCTAGGAGTATAATCTTGCAAAGTGATAAGAGATACTGACAAAATGAATCAAGCATTATCAAGTACTTATCAAATATTTACATAGTCAGAATTGAAATGAAACATCTAATACTTTATTAAATTACTTCAGATATTGTTCTAAGATTTCCATCTGAGTTTTTTACAGTTTTAATATTTTCATGTATCTCCTGAAATTCTCCATCTTTTAAGCCATCTGTTTCTGTAAATACTTTAACATATTTTTCATAGTTATTTAAAAACCTTATCTATTAATTGCAAAACCTACCGACTCAGTTTTTCTTGATTATGGATCACATTTTTATATTTCTTTGCATGTGCGACAATTTGGAGTTGTATACTGGGTATTGTGAGATATGATGTTAAGACTCAGGGTGCCATTCATCTGAAAAATGCTGTGCTTTCTCTGAGCAGGCAGTTGAGTTGCTGGTAGATCATTCAAATTTGCATAGGTTTGGTACTTCGTTAGGATGAATCTATTTTAGTTTTGCCCTTAGTTTTAAGGTTAATTTCTTAATCCTAGGCATAGTATTTAATCTTAAGGCCTAGACCTTGTGGGAAAACCCAAGTTGTCTACTGAGACTCTAGTTTGAAGAGACTCAAACTCTAAACTCTGTCTCTCTTATGAGGAGTAGCTGCTAAAATCTCTCCCCTCTTACAGCCTTTCAACTGTTTTTCACCTCCTAAGATGCTCGTAGCCTTGTCTTGTGCATTGCAGGGGAAGCCAAGGAATTTGGAGAAGTTTATATATGTATGAATCTCACCCAGGTTATGTAGTCTCCAGTTTCAGCATACTTTTGACCACTCTCCAGTGCCATAAAACAGTTTTGTAGTTGTTATTGTAATTTATACTTTTTCCAGAGCTTATAGTTGTTCTTAGGGAAAAAGATAGATAGATAGATAGATAGATAGATAGATAGATAGATAGATAGATATAGATATACATATACACACTCAAGTTACTCTGTATATATTATACACAATATACACTCTATATACTCTATACAGTATATACAAACTATACAATATGTTGATGTTTCTGATATTAGAAAGATAGTTATAATATATCCTGTCCTTTTTCTTTGGTTGTATCTTTCATGTGTTGTAGTGACCCACAAATTTATACTAATGCATAAATTAGTCTAAATAATCACTTATAATTCAGTAGTCTCCCAATAACCTCTCAGGAGTTTCCTCTAGCACAAGTCACTGACATTACTGGTCTAACTGAACCCATAAAATTGAATTTTCTGGAACACCACCAATTTTCCTGACATATCATGAGGAGGACTTAAATTTGATGTTTTAAAATATATTTCTGGAATTGTCAGAGTAAAGGATATTTCTCTTTCCCAGAAATTATTCATGCATCTAAAGGAGTAAATATATGGACAGGTTATTTTTATTTTTCTCAGATGAACTTTGCAAACAAATTGAGATCTTAAATACCAATAAAAAAGATACTGAGATTATATGCCTTGGATTAATTTTATGCTCTAAATATTATAGTTAACAGTTAAATGGGCATTAGAGTCTAGGTATTTTTTAACTTTATAAAAATATTTATGGTCTTTTTATTGTTCAATTAATATTTTATTAAATACATTTCAAGTTCTTAATTCTCCAGTTATAAAACTAAAATATAAATCAAGAACAAAACATTTATTATTCTTTTTCTTCCTCTGGTAATAATCTTATTCATTTTTTTCCTATAGGAAAGATTTTCAAGGAACATCTGTTATGTTGTTATCTTATAGAAATATGCTGTGTTGAAGACGTGACAAATCCATTGTGACTATAAAATGATTGGGCTTGTTATGTTTTAAGCTGTAATGGAAAACATGAAGTGATGCCATATCTCTCTATCTCTATCTCTATTTCTATTCACAATCACACAAACACACAAACTCAGTTTAGCAGGAATTATGATTTTAAAAGAGCTGTTTTTAAAACACCTATTGTTTGCATACCTTCTCCCACAAAATTTGATAGAAGACCTTTGTTCTCCAGTACCCAAGTTTCATTTTACCCACTGTCCCCCAGCCCACCACCATAGCCCTCCATTGCCTTTATAAAAGCACATTCATAACCAACTTCGGCCTCAGTACCAATAATTTAAAATATGCTTATAAGTTAGTCAGATCTTGGGAATGAAGTAAAAATGAATATCTCAGCATGCCCTGAGTATTTTATGAGACTGGCATTCTCATTCCCATTTCATCCTCACAATCCCTTGTATGATGAGTGTTCTTATCTCTACTAATAAGGCTACTGATGTTCAGAAAGATTTAATTTACCCAATGTTACATAGCTATTTACAATCAAGGCCTAGATTTAAATCAAAGTCTTTGAGTCCAGTGCTCTTGACACTGCTGTACACTACTGTGTAATGAACTTCAAAGTTTGCTTCTAACTATTCCATAAAGTTATGTGCTTAAATGTACACACCACTGATCAGCCACTTGATGAGCCATTTAAATTCTTTGCCTCAATACTAAATAGAAACAAGTTTAAAACTTATACTTTAAAATATCAGGGAAGGAATTTCTCTCAACAACTCCCTAAATAAGTTGTGTGTCTCTTCCAATTCAGGAATTATTCTTCCCAGGCCAAACAATGAATTATGGTATATAATAGAAATATTAAAACTAATATCAAAAGAAAAATGTTACTTTCTGGAAAATACCAATAGGTAATTACCAACTCAAAGGGAAACTCTAGAAAATAATAGACCTAAACACGTTGACAAATAAGAACTTGATATTATAATGTCTTACATTTAATATTACTAAAGACTGAATTGTGTCTCTGCTAAATTCATATGTTGAAGCTCTAACCTCTAATATGATTGTATTTGAAGATAGGGTCTATATAGTGATAATTACAGTTAAATGTGGTCATCAGGATGGGGCCCTGATCCAATAGGATTAGTGTTCTTGTAAGGAGACACGCCAGAGAGGTCACTCACTCTCCCTCTCCTTAAATACACATGGTGGCCACCTACACACCAGGAAGCAGAACTTCACCAGAAATCAATCATGCCGGTACCCTGAACTCAAACTTCCAGTCTCCAGAACTGTGAGAAAATGCATGTGTGTTATTGAAGCCACTCAGTTGATGGCATTTTGTTATACAGCCTGAGCTAATTAAGACAATTATTATTTTATTATTAGCTATTAAAATATAACAATAGTTTTGACAGCAAAATCCAATTAGGTGGTTATTGTATTAGTCCAGGAGAAAGATAATGATGCTTTCTCAGAGATTATAGTAATAGAGATGACAAGACCAAAAGATTTAGACATATTTTGGTGACTTGGCCAACAGGATTTGCCTAGGTATTGAATGGGGCAGTGAAAATGAGGGGATGCAAAGAAATAAGCATGACTTCTAAATGTCTGGATGGGTGGTGGTGCCACTTACAGAGATAGGGAAGTTCACAGAAAGAACAGCCGTGGAAGGGGGGGCGGGGAGGGGGAGAGGAGAATGGAGAGAACTTTTTAATACATAAAATTTTAGATATTCAGACAGGTTACCTATCTGGGGAAGATGGTGGCCTGAGTTCTACCTTCTCATCTGCCACATACTAAGTCTTCTGAGTGAAGCAGTAACTGTGATAGGAGAGTGGGCAGAGCTCAGAGGGGTGTGTGAAGCCAGAGGTGGTGCAATAAAGGAGAGAAGAGCACAGGGTTTTATGCATCAACCTCATTATTCTGGAGACTGTGAAAGTGCTAATATGTCCACTAGGGCCACACGGGGCAGACTAGACTGTCTTTCTCCATCTTCCGAGGACACATAGCTGACCAATAGGAGAGAAGACTGTGCTCCCTCTGTCATGTCAGATTTGCAGTCCTGAAAAGAACACTCAGTTTATCTTTACAGGCAAAGACAGACAGGGCCTAGACTTGGCAAAAGGAAATAAAAACAAACCTTAGGGAACTCAGCTGCTAGAAACAAGACAGAGAAGCAGAGCACTTAGAATAATCTGTACTTCATGGACTAAAACACAAAAGATAAGATCTCTTAATTATGGCATGAAAATCATGAGACTAAATGTATCTTTTTTAAATTTAAAACTCCAATTGTTGAAAAAGAAGATGTCACCATTGAAAAGTGAAGAAATATATCAAAACACAAACAGATATGCAAAACACCTAAGGATCACAAGGGAAAAAATAACAGAAGGTTAGAGGAGAGGTCTAGCTTAGCAAGGTGGAGTCATTCACTTGAATAGAATTTAATGTACAGAGAGATGTTCTATTTACCTTTACCTCCAGAATCAGCCTCTTCTACTTCTTGACAACACTCACTGTTAGAAAATAAATTCTTACCTACAAGACCTTTCACTTTAATTAAAACACAGTTAGCTGGGCACCTCCAATACATGCCAATAGCATTAATTAAAATGAGCATATAATGCATATAATGCAAGCACAGTACCTTGCACATAACAGGGCCTCAACAAACTTTAGTTTCCCTTCTGTCTTAGGAGGCAACTGTTTGTCCCTTACTTTTACTCTCTGAGATTTTATTTATTATTTATTAATTTACATATCTATCTATTTATTATCTTCTTTCTTAAACAGTCTTATAAAATTAAATGTACCTACATATTGTTATCTTTTCTGAGTTATTCCTTTCAATAAAGAGCAAATTCTTTCTTTTTATCATTGCTGACATTAAGAGGAGAAAGCAAAGCTTCTAGAATATGTGTTTTGACTTATATTTACCTTAGGGTATAAATAAATCTACACTGACATAATATCACACATCATAAAAATAAGTTTGTGTATGAAAATAGTTTCTTTAGCCACCATTGAAATAGAATGCAATGAACAATCCAGACATGTGTCTAACTTTCTCTATTAGTAACACACTAAAATTCAATTCAATGGCATAATGAAGCCTATGCTACTGTAATGATTAATTTCATGTGTCAACTTGACTGGGCCATCAGATACCCAGATAGCTAGTTAAATATTATGTCTGGGTGTGTCTGTGAGGATATTTCCAGAAGAGATTAACATTTGAATTGGTGGAATAAGTAAAGCAGATGGTCCTCCCCAATGTAGGTGGAATCATCTCATCTGTTGAGAGCCTAAATACAACAAAAAAGCAGCAGAAGGGTGAATTTGCTCTCTGCCTGACTGCTTAAGTTGTGACATCAATTTTCTCCACCAGCCTTCCTGGGTCTCCATCTTGCAGATGGCAAATTGTGGAAGTTCTCGGCCTTGATAATTGTTTGAGCCAGTACTATATATATGCATATATTTAAAAAACGCTTAATAAATATTTGCTGAATCAATGAATTAACAATGTATGAAGCAATGTCATAATGCCATTAGCTAAACTGATGAGGAATAGATTAGATGATCAGAAAAAATGTATTCTCCCCTAGATCAAATATATTTTTATATAAAAATGAAAGTGCTCAGAAATTGGACTACTTCTAGGAAGGCCAAAAATATGGAGTATACAATAGGGAGCTGTGCAGTATAATTGATATCATAGCAGTAGTCAGGGTTCTTCAGTGAAACAGAACCAATAGTACAGAATATATTCATTCCTATCTTTCTATATTCATTCTTATATTCATTCATTTCCATGACATTAAATATCATCTATAGATCTCTGACTCTGAAATATATATTCCAAATCAATACTTCCTCTATGAGCTCTGAGTTTATGCAATAATCAGCTGCATACTTGATGTCCTTGTTTTGGCTATTTCTGAGGTATTTTTAGAGTATAATATACAAAATTAATCTTTAAGTCTCCATGTCTGTCATAAAAGCAGACTCTTTCTACAGTCATCCAAATATTAGTAGTTGGCATTTCCATTCACCCAGATAATAAATTCTGAAAAGAGTCATTTTTAAACTTCCCTTTCCCTCTCACTATCATCTATTTCATCACTAAATCCTAATGAGTCCCTCCCTAAAAACATCTCCCATTTCTGTACTTCTCTCCACTTCCATTGAAATAATTCTCCAAGATACTATCATTACAACAGCCATTAGGTCCACTACCACCACCTCTCCAACTCATTTCCCCAGATCTACACTTGTTCTCCTCAAATTTATTCTCCATTCAGCATCCAAGATTTTTTATTGAGATATAATTTAAAATATAACATTATATTAGTTTTAGGTATACAACATAATGATTTAATATTTGTATATATTGCTATATGATTACCACAGTAAGTCTGGTTAACATCCATCAGCACACATAGTTATAATTTTTTCTTATTATGGGAACTTTTAAGATCTACTGTCTTAGCAACTTTTAAATATACAGTACAGTATTATTAACAATAGTCACCATGCTGTACAAGATGATGTTTTTAAATTCTAAATCAACTCATGCAGTCTGCTGAGTTTTTCAGTGGTTCCCCGATATAGTTAAGAAAATAGATCAAAGCAACTGCGAACCCCCAAAATAACCTATGAGATCCTGCAGAATCTTGCTACCACTTACTCTGCCAATCTAATTCTATGAAACTTCACTCTTCACATACTATGTTCCAGTGACACTTGCTCTTAGCTGTTCTAGCACATCAAAGTTTCTCCCACTTCTCAGTCTTCATTCACACTATTATCAGGACATAGAATGATGTGCCCTTCATTCTTCTCTCTGTACATCCTCTAGGTTCCAGCTTAAATATTACTTCCACAAATATAACTTCCATTGCATTCCATAAACCTAGATATAATTCTTTTTCCCCATAGAATTCATCATAATTTGTAATTTCATATGTATTTGTGTATTTATTATTTAATGACTACATCTTTAATAGGATGTAAGTTCTGTGAAAATAGACAACTTTTTTTTTTCTTTTTTAATTTAGCACTGTATCTTGAGAGCCTAGGGCCTTGGTTTCTTTAGAAAAGTGGCATTATTGTAGAACAATTGTAATTTAAGGATATAATAGATTAAGTAAGCAAACATAACTGAACTTCTTTCTTAGAGCTGTACCTTCACATGGCTCACATAGCTATTCTTTCCAAATATCCTGCTAAATAAAAAAGCCAAGGGCAATAATAATGATTTTAATTTCGGTTTAAAATATATAAAGGTGGGTTTTTTTAGTCACTGAAATAATATTTTTGAAATTCTATTATGTGCATGATAGGGCAAAAACCTGGTAAGACAAAGATAAATGATATTTTTTGCAATTAAAGTGTTCATAAAATGGGTAGTAAAATTAAAATATCCTCAGTCAATAGGTATTTATTGAATGTCAAGAACTATGCTAAGTTTTGGAGACACAAAGATGAATAATGCATGTCCCCATATCCAGACAGAAGAAAACAGAAACATGCTCGACTGTAACATGTATCTGTGTTATAAGTATAATATGCTAAGTCTAATTAAGAAGTATCTAACCCTACCTGCATGAAGAAATGAGGGAAGCTACTCCAAGAGGTGAACTTGAGGTACTCTCCCAAAGGATGGAGAGAAAATTTTACAGGGAAAGAAATTGGATTAGGGCATTCCAGAGGTAAACATGTGCAAATCATGTAGATTTATTTCAAGGTAACTACAAATAAGGACAACATTTATTTATAAACCATGTTTTCTTAGTTTGTCATATACTGTAGAGAAAAAAATTAATTTTCAGTGACTGATCTTATTTTCTATAGAAATATAGAAAACAGTAATCTTAAACATTCTAGATTTATACTGTTTCAAAAAACAATTAAAGTATGCACACCTTTAAGATAAAAGCCAACTGCAAAAGACACTGGCTGGCTCAACATTTCAGACCACAATTTATTAACAACACTCTGTTTCTAAAAGGACAAGATATATAAACACATATCAAGGCATAAAATCTGCTGTTCTGGCAAATGATGTCAGCCCAGCCCTTCACCTGGCCAGGTACATTCTCAAGATACCAGATCCCTCCTTGCAACTTCTAGAACAGAGAAGGATGAGACGACCTGGTAGTTGATTGCAGCTCTTTCCTCTTTTACACCCTCTTCCCCAGAAGGGTAACTGAGACAGAAATCTTCTTGACTCTCTCCCCCACTTCTGTCTGTCAAAAGATTCTAAACCCTAACAGTAACTATTTATTTGAGACTAAAACAGTCCTTTCAGCAGACTTGCTTTATGATTTCTAGGTATAATGAATATATGATATTGTCAAAGATTTATACTTTTTTTCCATTTGTCTTTAACTGTGTTTGACATAAATAAATAATGTGGAAGTAAGTGGTACCATATGAGCACATAAAATATTTGAAGTATTGAGTCCCTATTTCATAGTTTTAGTACATATAAATCTGTCCTTATTCATGTAGTGTTAGATCAGCCAGGTTCCAACCTCAAATTCTCGGGCCACTCCACCATTCCAACTTATTTTCTCACTCTTTCCCCTTCCAGATTTAGAAAAATATCTCATATCACATAAATCTCATTTGAGCTGTCCCTTAGTGGAGTAAGATTCTTTGATTACCCTTCACTTAAGCATCCCCTGAGAATGCTATGTGAGGAAAGAAGCAAAGGCTATTTTTCAGGGTCTTTAGAAGCAGAATGTATACAAAATGATCCCTAGCTAATGAAGAATGAAGAGGCCCAGTAATCCTAGCTCTGAACTTGCTTTTGGGATCTTAAGAAATCATCTCCCTCCTTGGTTTTAAGTCTCTCATCCATAAAATGGAGAAACTATATGGTCTAAGGTTTGTCGTGGAGTTTAAATAAATTCATATATTTGAAAGTTTTAAAATGAATATAAAAAACACTAAGCCTTTTACTAAAATCAAAGAGGGACACGACTCCACTGACTCATACACCACTTCTGCCCTCAAATGTACCCACTGGTCATACCTCTCTCAAAAGACAATGTAACTATCAGCTTGACTTTCCTTTAGTGATTCTCAAAATGACTGTTAGAACTACGTGGCTGAGTGCATCACTCCAGCACAGAAACTGTGTCATCACAAACTAGCACAGAAAGGTAGTAAAGGGAAAGATAAGGAAATAGAAGTTTTGAAGGACAAGATAAGAAAGTCCCTAAGTAGAGCACAGAATGAGAAATTGTGCTATACCTTCCAGAATTTAAGAGAGAGAAATTTGAAATGTAAAGTCAGGAATGGGCTCTCTATTGCTGTCCAGTTACAGTGTAACAACCCAGGCCATCTCAATAAGTAAGAGAAGAAGATATTGACCAAACAATTTCAAATTCCAGTCCCATTACCAAACTATCACCTTGTAGTTCATTATGAATTATACATTTATATATTTTGTCCATATGTTCTGAGTACTATAATTTTATTACATTTTTTGTGTTATTAGCTAGATGTATACCTTTAATGTAAACCACATTTTTAAACCATATTTTGACATTCTTCCCTATTCTACTATAAAAGAAGCCTCGAAAACATGACTTGGCCCCAATATTCATAATATGTGACAATTTGTTTTTTGTTAATTCTTGTTGAAGTTGGCCTTATTTATTTGAATAGCTGAAATAATGGTAGATAAATTTGCTTCTATTGTTTTATAAACCATAGAAATATTTTTCTGGCTCTTTTCTATTTTAACTATCTTCCTCTAAATACTAACAAGCCAGATGTGCTCCTTCAGAAGTGAATACCTAAGTGTGATAACAAAGAAGCCTTTTGCCTTAATCAAAGGAGCCACTCTTCAGTCTAAGCTCAAGTGACAGATTCAATTGGATTTTTGACTTGTATAACAACCACAAAGAATCTATCACCTTGCCCAGCAAGTAAGCTTTCTCTGTGCTTGTCATTTCTGTTACAAAGGAATTATCACGGAAAATAGTGCTTGTGAGGAGGACCATATATAATCTAAGAGAGGCTCAAGTGATGGAAATAGAGATCCTGGTCTATCCTTTACTTCCCTGAAAGCAATTTCCAGGCAATCAGAACCTCTCTGGAAGTCTCCATTTTCATTGGGAACTTGTATAGTATTTTGCCTCCTACTTTGCAGGAATTAAGCCATATGTAATATACTCTCCTTAGCATTACAAACACTGTATTAATCTACTCAGGCTGCCATAAAAAAATAACATAGCCTGGTAATTTAAACAACAGAAATATTTTCTCACAATTCTGGAAGCTAGAAGTCTGAGTTCAAGGTGTCATCAAGGGTTGGGTTCTTCTAAGATCACTCCACTATGTTGCAGATGGCTGTAACCCTCTGTCTTCACATGGTCTTCCTTCTGTGTATCTGTATTCTAATCACCTCTTCTTTTAAGAACACCAGTCATATTGGTTTAGGTCCCACCCTAATGACCTTATTTTAACTTAATTACTTCTTTAAAGACCCTATCTCCACATACAGTCACATGCTGAGGTGCTTGAGGTACTGAGCATTAGGACTTCAATCTATTAATCTGGGGGAGTGACATCAGCAAGATGGCCAAATAAGATGTCCCTCATCATAGCCCCACTCAACAACAACAATTTGGCATCTATCCAGGGGCAAGAGTGCCTTTGTAGAAACTGGGAGATCCAGGTAGGAGACTGTGAAACTGCAGTGCAGTCCAAGAATGAGGAGAGTCACTTTGAAGAGTGGCCTGCACCCTGGCGGCTGACTCACCTACCACGGTCTCAGCTACAGATCCAGAAACAGCTCCATACCTCTGAGGACTTGGCTACAGCCCCATCTGGCTTTGGTTCCATCACCAGCACCATAGCTGGGAGAGTCTTGCCCACAGGAAGACAGATAATAGACATACAGACCTCTGTCTGGCTGTGAACCCCTGAGTGGCCCGTAAACCAGCTCTGCCCCCGCTTAGCTGTGAACCAGGAGTCCCTTGAAAAAAGTGATTTAGACAGTCACCCACGGATCAGAGAGCCTTTGTGGAAGTCCAGGAGTCCAGCAGAGAAGTTCCAGCACAAAAAAATCTGAGATTGGATGCACTGGAAAGAGTAAGAGGAACAAACTGACTTTACACACATCACCTCTTCCCCAAGGTGACACAGCTCAGTGCCAAGAGGGCCTTCTCAGCTGTGATTTCTCCCTGGGGGGGAAATAAGAGCATGTGACGGGGGAGTGCCAGGCTTCCTCGGATGTGTGCGACCCTGCCAAAGATACCCATCTCTGTCTCCCTCCATCCAGAGGACTGTGGAGATCTGCACAACTAGGGGACAGAGAGCAGCTGGGAGAACAGCAGGCAGGGCTCCAAACTGAACATATCAAAGGGACTTGGATCCTACTAACCCATCATGGACTCCATCAGGAAGCCAGCTCACAAGCCACTGGGGATGCCTCACAGATGTTAAGAGAGTAGATCTTAAATGTTCTCAACACACACACACACACACAAAGGGTAATTATGTGATGTAATGAAGGTGTTAACTAACCCACCTGGGATGATCATCTCACAATAGATACATGTATCAAATCATTATTTTGTACACCTTAAACTTGCACAATGTTACATGCCAATTATATCTCAATAAATCTAGAAAAAACTTCTAATAAATAAAAAGCCATGTAAACTTTAAAGAATGTGGTGGTGAGGACATAATTGAGTCCATAATAAGCCTCTATAAGTTTTTACCTTTAACCATGATCCCGTAACATCAAACTTTATTTCCTCTTGCCTTAATGGACTTCTTATTCTAATGTCCTCCTGTCTTCCTTTTTGTGGCTGCATTCCTTTTTATGTCTTCAGATCATCATAAACCTGAAATCTTACAATACTTTAAAATTCTAAGTTTCCAGTGGAAAATGAAATTACATTAAAAATGAAGCATGACCAATGAAGTGTAAAGAAGTAGAATCCAAACACAATACTGCACACACACACACTCACACAGAAATATTTTCCACATTCCATGTATATACACATAGGGTTTTCTCATTTGTTTCACCTTGACATAACTCCTTATAGGTATTGCTCTAAGCGAATGTTAATTGTATAGTCATGCTAGTTGGATTTGGCAACAGTGTCAAATTTCTTGGATGACACTAACAAAATACACCTATAATCACATCTAATTCTGAAATTACTGGCAAAATTCAACTCATCTTCTGGACTATCCTGAGCTTTTTTCACAAGTGTTACTACTTAGTTCTCTTTTTCTCCCTTGGGACTGAAATTTTTAAGCATGTTCTTTTAAACTGAAACAGCAAAAGCCCAACCTAAATAGTCCAAGAAGTAGTACTTTAGATTTTGATGCTTGTCATTAATTTTTTTCCATATCTTACTCTTGAGAATATTATTTTAATTTGCTAGTATGAAGTTAGAATAAGCAGGCCTGTAATTTTGACCTAAGGAGATATAATGGTTATTTAAGAACATTTGTGCAGATAAAAGGTACAGAGAAGTGGTACGGTATATAGTCCATGGGATGGTTCTTCAAAACATGCTCTGGGGTTTTAATTAAAACGAGAAGTTCCTTCTCACATACAGTTGACCATTTCCAATTCAGACATTTAAAAAGAATAAATTCCCCCTTGAAGAATATAATTCCTAGATATTTTTAAGGTTGGCAATATTTCCTAGACTGGCAAATTAATTTCCTAGACTGATTCTTTTTTCTCTTACAACTTAAAACCTCAAAATCATCCATCCTGCATTAATTTAATATGATAGATAAGAACAGCTGCAGGCATTCCAGTCTAACCTGTACAGGATAAAAATCCAAAGATTTATTTTTCCCTGATACCTGAAGAAAAGGTGCCCAAAGCTTATTCTCACTAACTTATGATGTGCATTTCCATCCTGCCTATGTATGAGTAAAGTGGATTCTAAACTATTAAGAAGAGGCAGTGGGGCTTCTCTGGTGACGCAGTGGTTGAGAGTCCGCCTGCCAATGCAGGGGACACGGGTTCGTGCCCCGGTCCGGGAAGATCCCACGTGCCGCGGAGCGGCTGGGCCCGTGAGCCATGGCCTCTGAGCCTGCGCGTCCGGAGCCTGTGCTCCGCAACGGGAGAGGCCACAACAGTGAGAGGCCCGCGTACCGCAAAACAAACAAACAAACAAAAAAAAAAAAAAGAAGAAGAAGAGGCAATGTTGCTATAAGAGCTACCTCCCTTGTCCCACTTCCCTTCTTTCTCACCTGGTAAGTCCCTGTGCCAAGGACAATGGATGGCCACAACTATCCATGTTGCCATGGAGAGTAAATCCAATCACCTCAGAAGCTGGATATGTCTTTCAGCTTCAAGAAATACCCAACATCGATCAATCTTTGTATCAAGTTACAATAAAATTTGTTAAGGTATGGTGAAACATTTGAGTCATCTCTATCCCAGTCTCTTATCTTGCCAGAACATATCAGGAGTTTCAGAAAGTCCACCAACTTTCCTGCTTAGCATATGTAGCCTGTCTGAGCTAGTGTCATTGTCCAGCCATGAGACACAGCGGAACTGAGCAGTTGCACATCTATCATTGCTCAAGGTTTGTGTTTCAAAGTGCTCTTTCCTTCGCCTTTTTATGAGGAAGATGATTACAATTTCTTGATTTCAGCATTTCACAAAGCAAGGCAACTTTGTCCACCCAGGAGCCTACTTTTGTATTTACATCAAACCTGGGGGCCTGAAAGTTTGATATATGAAATCATTCCAGAAGATTTTATGAGCAGAGACCCAAGGTAATGGTTAAAATGTATTTGAGAGCAATAAATCAATAAAATATAGCTGTTGTTTCACGATAAAAGATCCTTTCTTTTAGGTTCTTTTAGATTTTTCCTAAAAATCTTCAAATAGGTTTCTAAATGTTTTGCAACAGGGTCCTTAAGGCCATGTATATGTGAATTATAAGTTATCTGATACTCCGTTTCTACACATGCACTTTAATTTTCCCACATTCCAGACTTCTTCCACATTGATGGTAGGAAGTCACATTACAAGACTCTGATAGCCTTTGCAGCTCTTCAGCTATTGTTGAAAGACAGTTTCATGCAAAGGGAAACTGGTTAATCTGTATAAAAGCAATTAAATAAGCTTTTATGTACATTTGCTGATTCTACATTTAACATGGTAGCTTGTACCATGTTCACATTGTCATAAATATTTTTCTTACCCTTAACATTTATTCAGAACAAAATGCAATGCTTTCACACATCCAAAATAATATATCAGTAATACTGTTTGTGCCCTAATATGCTTTACCTGAATTTGTTTGCCTAGAAAAGGGAAATAGTTCATTTTATATACACATGTTCATTTTAAAGTTGGAGGACAAATGATACCAGTGATTCATGACAGAGTAAAATTGTGAACATCACTTAACCAACTAAATGTCTTTTAGTTTTTGTATTCAGTTTCATTTACTTATTTTTCAAAACTTTGAACACCAATTATGTGTGAAATCCAGCCTACATGCCTGAAATACATAAGTAAAGAAAACAAGCAGAACATTCTTGCTTTTTTTGTGTTCTAGCATAAGGACACACAAAGTAAAGAATAAACACAACCAACTGAAAGTAAAGAGCAAGCTAAGGGGCTTGGGGTGCTGGAAGGACAGATTGCAATTTTAAATAGGCTGGTCAGAAAATGATTCATAAAAGAAGTGACAACTGTGCAAAGGTTTGAATGAGATGAGGTTGCTAACCAGTGAGAATAACTGGGGGAAGAGGGAGAGGGAGAAGCCAGGGAGAATAATCTTGGACAGGAGCTTGTGTACAATGTTCAAGGAACAATAGGATATTCACATATTCAAGAATGAAAAAACTCAACCAAATCCATGTCATTCAGTCTAAACTTCCCTGAGTCTACAGGTAACATGCATTGAGTCATTCCTGCTTATAATAAACTAGTAAGTTTCATTCTTACATAAGAATTCTCTTATTCTCTCATAAATATTTTCAATTTATTTACACATTTGCATCCCCATTCTTATGCAGTTTTAATTTACATTTTTGCATTTTCATTATATTATAATCTTCTTCAGGATAAGGACTTTGTTCTCTACTCATTATTTTTCTCTATTATGTTTTTTAGACCCAATAGACATTCAATAAATCTTATTAATTGTAAGCAGAAAAAACAGACTTAAGAGGCTGAGTTTTAAAAATTTTAACTTAGATTCCATGAATCACAGTCATCAAATCTTTTGGTCATTTCCTCAGCTTCCTAAAGTGCAATTGAAAACCAATTAATAAGTTGTTAGATGTGTGAAACATTGTATAAATGTACAATTATAATCAAATAATCTCCTTACTTGTATTCTACAAATATATGAATAAAAAATAGGAGAGATAAAATGCAGAATTCTGAACACAGTTATTCAGAAAAAAATGCAATAGACAGAACATGGAGAAATCAAAATACTGCATGGTGGGGCCAGTGATGACATTCTGTGAGCTACTGACCTGGATTTTCAGCTCTGATGGCCAATTACCATCAGCTAATACTAAGTACCTGGATGCTAACTGTGATTAGGCCCTTGGGAAAGCTTTGCCTTCTACATTGATCCATTTCATGCCTTGCCTATTTCTAGAATCATGTTTCTCATGATTTTTAATCTTGTCAACTTTCATCTGAATCCCAACTTGCAATCAAATAATGAGTCCAGTACTTAAATAATGTACTTTCATAGTTTCAAGATGCTACATAGGTTGTTTACATCAGGACTTTATCTGATTGATGTTCTAATATGACTGTGGTTAAGCCTCAAAATTATTTTGTTTAGTATTTATTATTCTAAACTTTTTACAAATTCCCAAAAGAAGTATGAACAAATTTACTTGACAGATTGATAATGGGAAATATTAAATGAAGTTATCCGAGGATGTTGTTATTATTTCCTTTCACATAGAAGGCGAAGCTGCTCACGGTGTTCAATAACTTTGAGTCTACCTTTCTTATAGACACAATGGAACAGATTTTATCTTATTTACAGACACACAAAACATCCTCCCATTCAACTTCCTGTTACAAATTGTACACTGTCGTTTGTTATTCATTCATTTTATATATAATTATCTATCTCCAGCAATACACTAGAGACTGTGCTAGATGCTGGGGACGTTAATATAATCAAGACATTCTCTATGTCTTTTAGGAATTTAAAGACTAGTGGAGGAGAAATAGAGATTGATATTCTTTGACTAGAGCTTTCCAACATATTGTGGTTCAAAAGTGTAGAACAGAGGAAATGACCCATGCTTACCAAACTGAAAGAAATTGGTATATAAACCAGTTGTATAAGCCAATTGCCTACTTACAAATTTAAAAGTAGTGATATTTTCTCAAACTAAGGTGAATATCCTTTTTCACTATCCAGAGAAACCTTTACCAATATCAGATTAGAAAAGAAACCAAGGTAACATTCAAACGGTTTCCCAGTGAGAATGGTATTAGAGTAAAGAAATCTAAATAGTCATAAGCTATACTCAGGCTATAATAAATACTGAAGAACATGCTCAGCCACTACAGCCTGATATACCTCCACTGTGACTCAACAGTCAGTTCTCTAGATATAATGTCTTCACTATTTTACAGTTCAGGCTAGCACAGCCAAATCCTAGCTCTTGCTTCTTTCTCCCCCAGGCTTTTTGATGTTTTATAAACACATATTTTCTTCAAGCCAATTAAAATATATTTGGTTCTGTTTGAGTGATTGCCACCCGTTCACTAGGTGACACAAGCACGCTTTCTTGAAACTTACCTTAGGTAACTATCCTTATATTACCTTGCCATTTTTTAATATATTGACTATTTCTTAGGCATGCTATGTATTTAACTGTATTGGCAGAAAAATATGATTTGCAGTAGGCTATTAGAACTAATAGATACAATGACTTTTATATTTGCCAAAAATGACCTCTTTCTGTCTTCCCAGGTTGTAAAAATGATGATTATTGTCGTGGTGACATTTGCCATCTGCTGGCTGCCCTATCATATTTACTTCATCCTCACCGCAATCTATCAACAACTAAATAGGTGGAAATATATTCAGCAGGTCTACCTGGCTAGCTTTTGGCTGGCAATGAGCTCAACCATGTACAACCCCATCATCTACTGCTGTCTGAATAAGAGGTAAACACAAGATTACCAAATGCAAGTTCCTTTTCTCTTCTGACTTCAGTGAAAGCATATAATGCTGTTCCAGCTCCCTGATGCACATTTAAAATTCAAAAGGAAGGAAAAAATGAAAAATTCACTGAGAGGAACACAGAGCTAGATATTTTTCTAGACTCCTCCCTATTTAATGAAATAACTCACCTTAACAATTACCTCCTCAAAACAATGCTTTTAGGGGTTCTAACTGGGTGGGTTTTATATAGGCCAAATTCTCTCTCCAAACCCTTTAGAATTATACTTGCCAAAGAAAAAGAAATGCCCTGTTATTAAAGGAGGAGAGTTGAAAATGTGCTCAAGTCCTTGAAGAAATGAAGGCACTTCGTAGAAATGCACAGATGGAGAGATGATGGCATATGTGAGTGGACTCTATTAAAAAGGATGACTTGTAAATAGACTTCAAAATAGAAGGTGTTGTGAGAGCAACAGAAGCAACACTAAGGAAAAGAATGACAATCCTCCTTCCAGCATAATGAGGTCAGCGAGTTAGACAGGGTGCAGCCTCTGGTGGAGGGGGAGCTATTTTTTAAAGTGAAGTTGGAAAGAAAAGTAGAAATATTCACAGTTAAATTTAAGACTGGAAATAAAAAGGTAAACTGTGGTTTCCAGATAAAAAACACCTTAGTTGTAAGGTCAGCACATGGAGGAGAAGGGTTAAGTTTCATAGGGTCAATAATTTCCTTAATAAACCAATGTGGTTTAGCACAAGCAGAAAGTGAATTTCATGGAAGTAACTACATGACCTAAATCCTAAGCTCGCTTTCCAGTTGGACCTCTACCACACCGTTCCTCAAGTTTGTTAAAAACTACTAAATTCTTACTTTTTTTCAGTAAGTGCATAAGCCATATATCAATTCAAACCTCCCCATAAGCAGTACATCTGTTTTTAGTCAACCTCATTTAATGGTTTACAAAGCCAAGGATTTTGCACTTTCATATATGATTAGATAAAAACCATCCAGATGAGCAATTAATTTTAATATTAAATGAGACTTTATAAATGTGTAATTATTTCTGTAAGAAGCCATTTTGAAATATGTCATTTTTAAGTGCCTTACCCAGCAAACTTAATTCACTTATGTAAATGTATAAAATTATTGAAGAAACATACACTGTTTCTTTGGCATATTTATTACTGATACTGTGTTTTTACTATATGATGACTTGCTTCTCATTGATGGAAAATTAAGATTCAATTCAAACAAGAAGAACGTAGAAGACTAGTACCAATACTGTGGCATAAATTCTAAGAGTTTGACTAGAAAATTAAATTAAAAAACTGAATTGGCTTAACTGCATTAAGTAGGGCTTTCTGCACCAGTTGAAGGAAATTTCCACTTGAAAACATGACTTTTTCTTCCCATGGCCTGCTTCTCCTCAGATTTCGAGCTGGCTTCAAGAGAGCATTCCGCTGTTGTCCTTTCATCAAAGTTTCTAGCTATGATGAGCTGGAGCTCAAGACCACCAGGTTTCACCCGACTCGGCAAAGCAGTCTGTACACTGTGACCAGGATGGAGTCCATGACAGTGGTGTTTGACCCCAATGATGTGGATAAGACCAAATCCAGTCGGAAGAAGAGAGAGCCTCCAAGAGACCCAAGCTTCAACGGCTGCTCCCGCCGGAATTCCAAATCTGCCTCTACCACTTCAAGTTTCATAAGCTCACCCTATACTTCTGTGGATGAATATTCCTAAATCCATTTCCTCAGCTGAAAGAGTAGGGTGAGGCCATCATGGTGCCACCATAGGCCCACACCCTCCTGATTGTCGGTCAGCCCTGTCCTACATACTCTCTGAAAATAGAAGGGCAATTTTTAGGCAACTATGTTTCAACTGAGAAACGTAGCATGTAAGTGTAACAAAGACACTATTCAGATATTTGCCCCCTCAAAAGTAAAATGGCCTTTAAATTTATTCTTTGAAAACTGAATTATTTTATGTAACAGAAAAATATACTGAAAAATACTTGTAGAGTGTTCCATTTTTCTCATTGAAAAACTGCAATATACATTTGTGACACTAAGGTGACATATGATTTTTCCAAAAGTTTAAAGAACCTTTAAAATATAATTATGTGAATGAATTAAAACAAAACCTATATAAAATGAAACGTTTTCATCTATAGCTATAAAACAGAAAAAAAAGTTATATGACTAATTTTACCACTAGAATGATGGAAAATTAACCTCCAGGAGTAAAAATTAATGAAAATCTTTGCAAAAGAGAACTAATTCTAATTAGTTCTAATAAACTAATAAACATAACATTTTATTGAGATTTAAATATTTTCTCCAAGAAATGTAACTGAAAAAGAAATCTAATCAAATTATTAGGCATCTGTACATATTATTTTCTTTACATTTTTATCTGGGAAAGTGGCGTCAAAAGAAAAAAAATAATTATTTACTTTTTGACCATTACATATATTAAAGTGCCAAGCTAAGAAACAAAGTTAGGACCTTAAAATGACAAAGCAAATCCTTATGATCCTCCCTATTTTATTTTTCACAAATATTTAAAAATTTTTTTAAAAGGTAGGTCGATTACAAAACACTAAAGATGCTTTCTAATGGAGAAGGGAAGAATCTCTGACTACCAATTTTTAGGCAAGAATTAAAGATATTAATTCATAGTTATGACAGCAGACAAGAACATCTACTAGCTCCAAAAAGGAAACGTGTTTCTCCTGCATAACCCAAGGAAAAAGTTTAAGGTGGATGTCAACTTAATAATTGTACAGTGCCCTTATTCTCTCCCTTTCCCCCACTGCAAAAAGAGTAAGGACTAGGGGAAAGTATCAGAAAATATATTCAGATACAAAGCCTTAGGACAAAAAGTTTATGTAGTGCCTATATGTAAATTAGTACCTATAAGTAAATCAAGTAAGATGTAGAAAGCTGAATCAACTGTTAGAATAGAAAGCTGGACAATACTTGGATAAATGTGAACTAATACCAGGCGAATGAGAATAATATACACCTTTCCACAGAGAGAGCCTTCCTTTTGTCTGCTTAGATAATTCAGAAATTCCTCCAGAAAGAAATGAGCTAATGGTCCTAAAGAAGCATCTGTTTTACTACAAGCCAAAATATACTGACACATTTCTGAAACCCATAACAAAATAAAGTACACCATTAAGCGTAGAATTTATCTTCCAGACTTCAGTGCTTATAAACCATCTTTTCTTGAATTAGGGATACTGTCACTCCTGCTCAAGAAAGCAGAAACCTCCTGAGAATGTGGTTGTATAGTACAGACTTCTCCTTTAAAATAGTCGGTTAGATTTTTAAAGCTATCCAGCTAAAATAATTACCTATAATACTTTACTGGATTTTTATGCCTCCATCAATACAGGACCGACTATTTTTTTTAAGAACAAGATAAAAGCAATTATTTCAAGAGAATATCACGGTCTATTGCTCCTACAACATCAAATTTTCCAATCCTACCCCCTGTTTTGGACCTGAAGTCAGAAATATTTAAATTGTTACAAGGTGTTAAAAAAGTCTACACACCCCTCATCATATGTGTTTAAGCTGAATTTCTTCTGATTACACCAACAAACAGATACACATACATACATACACATACATGCAACTGTGTATACACATACAGTCTGTTTAATGTATGTAAGAACTTCAAAGAATTAAATTCAAAATTGAATGCTGAAATAGTAGTGGCCATTACAGAGTTGCCACAAACAGTTCAATAAAGCCTGTGAAGCTTGTATGCAAGCTTTAGATAAGCAAATGTATTATCATTTAGTACCTAATCATTGAATACAATATTTTAAGTGTTCATTCCAAAATATGTAAATGCTTATCATATAATGTGAAGGTGTCAAGAAAAAGCCTAATATTTTAAAGCAAGCATTTCTTCTTCTTAAATTTATAAATGATTGTGGGACTAGCATTAATGAATGCTCTAGATACATGGGATCATATTCAGCTGTAGAATAGGAACGTGAAGTCTGACCCCCAAAATCAATGTAATCATCCCTCACCAAAATACATTAATACTGGCTCATATGGTAGTTCTATTTGTAGTTTTTTAAGGAACCTCCATACTGTTCTCCATAGTGGCTGTATCAACTTATATTCCCACCAACAGTGCAAGAGGGTTCCCTTTTCTCCACACCCTCTCTAGCATTTATTGTTTGTAGATTTTTTGACATGGCCATTCTGACTGGTGTGAGGTGATAACCTCATTGTAGTTTTGATTTGCATTTCTCTAATGATTAGTGATGTTGAGCATTCTTACATGTGTTTGTTGGCAATCTGTATATCTTCATTGGAGAAATGTCTATTTAGGTCTTCTGCCCATTTTTGGATTGGGTTGTTTGTTTTTTTTATATTGAGCTTCATGAGCTGCTTGTAAAATTTGGAGATTAATCCTTTGTCTGTTGCTTCACTTGCAAATATTTTCTCCCATTCTGAGCATTGTCTTTTAGGACAGGAATAATGACGCAGACATCGAGAATGGACTTGAGGACACAGGCAGGGGGAAGGGTAAGCTTAGATGAAGTGAGAGAGTGGCATGGACATATATACACTACCAAATGTAAAACAGATAGCTAGTGAGAAGCAGCTGCATAGTACAGGGAGATCAGCTTGGTGCTTTGTGACCACCTAGAGGGGTGGGATAGGGAGGGTGGGAGGGAGATGCAACAGGGAGAAGATATGGGGATATATGTATATGTATAGCTGATTCACTGTGTTATACAGCAGAAACTAACACACCATTGTAAAGCAATTATACTCCAATAAAGATGTTAAAAAAATACTTTAATACATCTGAAAAACATAACTCCTGCCTTCACACATTACAGAAACTCAGTATAATTTAGCAGGACATCTAAGGAAAAATATTGCTCCAATAAGCTGTTTTGTTTGTATTCTTTTTGTTGTTGTTGCTCTGCTTGCCAAGTATCATCCTTCTGGCATGATGCAAATACCTGAGGTCCAGAGAGTATCTTTAATACTTTTTAGGGAAAACTGACATCATTTACTCAATACTCATGACTCTTAAACCAAGACCTTATGAAGCAGAATATTTTAGGTTCAAAAATTTGAAAAGCAATAATAATAAAATGAATGAATACAATATGAAAAAATGAAAGAGATAAGATTTTAGTCCTTTTGTCTGAATTTTGACACTGAGAACTGTAGAATAATACACATGGAAACCAGCTTTAGTAGGAGTCATATTAAATAAAGCTGTGCCAGTATATTTTCATATTTGTCAGGGTTTGGAAGAATTTGCCTCCAAAATTCACTCTACCCTCTGATGTTCAATTTCACTGTGAATCTTTTTCACTGTTTGTAGGCAAACAGTGGCTAGAAATACCAGGCAGATGGTCAAAACATCCTAGGTGTTTTTGTACTTAGATCAACAGCAGAAAAATACAAACTATTTTGAGAGAATTCTAAAAGACTCAAAAAACCTTGCATCATTTTAAATACTATTTTTAAAGACAAAAATAATAAACATTGTATTTTCATTATTTTGCATCTGGACAAATTGTTTTTGAAATTCCCCGAATGAGAAAAAATTAAAGCAAATATGATTACTATAGAATCCAATCAAACATCTTGTATTTTTTTTAGCAAGCTCAGTATGCTGCTGCATTTTTCTATCTCCCAACTTCATGACAATGACATTTCTGACCCAGCAGCCAAATTCATATTCTTTTCCAGATCCTGCCAGTCTCTTATAAACAGAGATCCTATGCACTTCAAAGTGAACTCCACCCTTACAATGCACACAGAACGCCAAGAAGCTTAGTATCATACCTCAGAAGAACAAAATAAATGTGAAAAATCAATGCTGGCCAGCTCAGAATCTGAATTTGATTTTTGTTAATGCAGAATTTCATCAGAAAACTTCTGATTAGTGTCTGGTAAATTACTCCATCAAATACAAAGGCAGGAAAATTATAACAATTTCTCACATTTACCAGTAACAATTTGAGTTCCCACTTATTTTTGTCCGTGTGCCAAAAGTTAAGAAAATTCAAGCATGACACTGGCCAGGTTGTAATATTTTCCTTTGGGCTAAGCAGGAATGGAGAATAATGTCCAATAGTTCTGAACAAGTTCAGTAACTGTGTGTTGTAAAATAGCTTGGCAAAAATTCTGTGTACATAAGAAATAAATGTATATAATGTTTGTAGTTAGTGAATAACGTATTTTCAAGTTGTGATAATTATACTGAGTA
Organism: Mesoplodon mirus; assembly: GCF_964341445.2. NCBI lineage: Eukaryota > Metazoa > Chordata > Mammalia > Artiodactyla > Ziphiidae > Mesoplodon > Mesoplodon mirus. The sequence continues at coordinate 159,178,958 of NC_138977.1, forward strand.
GATTTAATACATTCATTACCCTTTGTATGTGTGGTAATATGTAACAGATTTGATTTCTTTTTTATTTTCCTTTAAAAGCATTAAAAATAATATTAAAAATAAAAGCAGTCAATATTTTCCTACTGGTTAGCAAAACATATGTAATGGAAAGTCCTACCTTGTCTAAACACACTCACCTAACCATCCCTCAAAACTATATTGTGCTTCCTACTTTATTTTTCTTCATAAAAATGTCTAGTTTTCCTAAATTACCTTGATTCGGAAAAAGCATCTATGGAGAGCAAAGGTATCAAACTGCAGAAGAATACTCTGAGTAGTATGCAGCAGCAGGTTAATTGGAACATAGACTGAAAAGTGCATGTAGCTGAGTATAGAGCAGAGCATCTTAGAGCCATGGCATCAGAGCTATAACAACGGACAGACTGCAGTTTAAATCCAAGCCCCACCATCTGCTAGCTGGGGGACCTGGGGCAAGTGATTCTCTGCAATGAGCTTCATTTCACTCATCAATAAAAAAGAGAAAATAATAATTTCTTCAAAGTGCTAACGTGAGGACTGAATGAGCTACTGCATGAATAAGGCAGAGCCAAACATTACATAAATGTTCAAAAACATCACTAGTATCATTGTGTGCATGGGGAGATTAAAGAAACCCTTGTTGCCCATATGATTCTGCCCCCATCCAAAGCTCTTTGAGGGGCATAAGAAGCCTATAGTCTCCTATCCCTGAGCCCTGGGCTGTTTTCAGAGTCCCCACAAGATCTCAGGGATTGCATAAGTGTTCTAGAAATTTGCCATCTGGCCATGGGCCCTGAGCAGGGAAAGCTATACAGGTGAAGGGTTAGAAATGGCCAGTTAAGAGAACGAGTAGCTTCAGACATGTGAAACTAAACTCACTTCTTAGGAAAGGTGCAGCCATTTTAGGTTGAAGAATAAAAATGTTGAACTTCAGAAGATTATAGATGACGGAGGAAAAGCAGAAATTTTTCTTTCTGGTTTCCTTGGCAGCATCACTGACTGCTCTCTCAGGGCCTCCTCCCCCATGCTCTGAGGAAGAGTGCTCAGGGACAATTCCAGGTAAGGTGGCAGCAATGACCCACACTGACTCTCCATTTCCACCAGCTGCAAGGACATCTTATTTGATTCAGTCCCTCAACCCCATTTAGATACAAGCATTCCCTAACCTATCCTACCAACTCATTGAAGAAGCAGGAAGGAGAGAAAAGAGCAAGGGATCTTCACCAGCCCACCACCCATCTGAAGCATTGGGAAATCCTCTAAGCTCTTAAAAGATATCCAATGTTCTACTGACTCACACTATATCAACTGCTACAAACATGGTCCAAGTTGCCATCATTTACTGCCTAGATTATTGCAATAGCCTCCACCCCAGGCTCTCCTTAAAGTTTATTCTCAAGAAAGCAACCAGAGAGATTATTTTAAAACTGCATCACATCATCTCTCACCTCTGCTTAAAACCCTCTCGTGGCTTCCCATTTCACTCAGAATAAAAGCCCAAATCCTTACAACGGCCTAGTGATGTGGCCCTTCTTAGTTTTTCTGCTTTTCTCTTCCATGCTCACTGAGATCCATGGATCCATCTACATCGACTTCTTTCTTAGCATATGCCAAGCATGCTACAACCTCAGGACTCTGGAACTGGCTATCCCTTTTGTCTAGAATGTTGTCCACCGAGATAACTGCATGACAAACTCCATCATTTTCTTCAAATCTTTGCCCAGTGAGGCTAATACTGATTACTTTATTTAAAATAGCAAATCCTTGCCCCCACCCCAAACTATTCCTCCCAATTTTCCATCTTGCTCTTTATTTTTTCACAGCATTAATCATTTTTTAGAATACCATATAACTTATTCATTATATTTAGTATCTACTCCCCTGAATAGATGTACAAGCTTGACAAGGGAATGGGCTCATTAAATAATCATTAAATGAATGAGTGAATAAAAAAGTTTTGATGCAAGGTATAGTGGAGATTGAAGTTCTTCATAAAGCCATCATTTCTCAATGTCAGATGACACTTTCCTACTGTCTCATACCATCAAGCCCCCTGTGTACACTCTTCACTGTGATGCCAGGGCTGGTATTTTGTAAAATACACTCTCCAGACTCCATTATTGCCTGATTTTCTGTTAGGTTCTGCAATGGGAGTCATTAGAAGGGACTCAGAGTGTAGAAGGGGAGAAATTCTGGTCAGTGGTATTCCAGCAGCAGCAAACCTCTACCTTCTTCAACACCCCCAGCACTAGCTTTCCATGCACACTCCAAGATAACAGTAGCAACTGTACTGTGCCCCTTTAATGATCAGATACCAACCACACTACATTCCCTCACCAGAAGGTCTATGACTTTCACAGAGTCCCAAGCACCAGCCCACTGAGGTCCTCTTCTGAGTTCTCAGAGTCTAGCAATATCTCCTCTTACTTTGTTGTATCCCAAGATTCCACAGCAAGTATGAATTTCTGCATTGTATCAAGACCTGATTTTTGCTCTTTCAGACTTCTAACATCTATGGAACCAAAACCTCTGCTTGAAATACCTAATGTGATTTACCTTTTCCTTACTGGACTTCTTGGATTCTGGTTTAGTTTAATTATGTCTTTGATCTCGAATACCATCTGAACCCCCAATCAATGGAAAGTTGGGCATTAATAATCAATGGCATGCAATGTCACTGTGATTAAGTTATCACCTTTTGTTACTTGGGATGAAAGGCCTACTGAAGGCAAGACTTTGGGAAGTTAAATGGCAGCTGTACTTATTTATTGTGGGATTATTAATTACAATGACTGAGGAGGGGAGGTAGTAGTATTTCTAATAATATCTACACTAGAAAACATACACAGTGAAAATGAAGAGCTTAGGCCTTTAAACTTTTATCACAAGTAATTATTGGAAGACCATCAGTCTTATAAGAGGGCCCTAAAATAACTTCTTATTTTAGGCAACCACAGAGCAGATATGACTAAAAATTACTCCTAAAATTTAACTGTGTGGGTTGCAGAATTACAACATCAGTTATGTTCACAGTTCATTGAAAGAGGAAGACAGTTTCCCTTGAGGAAGAACCTTGCAACACAACCACAAGTATACATTCAAGCCTTTCCCCAGAGGACCTGTGGCCTTTCACTAGAAAGAATGTGCACTGTCAAAAGAGAAAATCCCAAATATTCTGAGGATTACAATTGAACAAGTAATGATGATTATGACAGGAAGAGCACGGATAGGTAAAATCAATAAAGAAATAAAAGTTATGAACCAAATAGAAATTCAATAGTTAAAAAGTATAATAAACAAAATGAAAAATTAACTAGAAGGGTCAGCAGTATGTTTGAGCTGGCAGAACACAGAATTAGTGAACTTACTGAGTGCAATAGGGATTAAGTAACCTAAAGAACATAGAAACAAAAAAAGTGAAGAAAAATAAAGTCTCAGAAAAAAAGTGAGATAACATGAAGCACACCTACATACACATTATGGGAGTACCAGAAGGAGAGAAGAGAAAGAAATAGGTCCAAAAAATATTTTTAAAGAAATAATGATTTAAAACTTCCCAACTTTATTTACTAATTTATTGAAAAATAAATTAATTAGAGATCAGTGAACTGCAAGTAGTACAAACAAAAGAAAATCCACATGCAGACACCGCAAAGTGAAAATATTGAAAGCCACAGATAAAGAGAAAATTTTGAAAACAAGAAATGACTCAATATGGAAAAATATCTTTCATGTATGTAATAACCAAAATAGACTTTATGTCAAAAATTGTTACAAGAGACAAAGAAGGATTTTATATATTGATAAAAGGCTCAACTCATCAAGAAGATATAATAATTATAAACATATAAGCACCTAAAAACAAAGCCCGAAAATATATGAATTAAAAACTGACAGAAATGAAGGGAGAAATAAACAGTTCTATAGCAATAGTTGGATACTTTAATACCCTACTTTCAATAATAAACAGAATATCTAGACAAATAATCAATAAAGAAATAGAGAACTTGAAAAACACTATAAACCAACTAGACCTAACATACATGTACAGAACCCTCCACCCAACAGCGGTAGAATAGATATTCTTCTCAAGTTTACATAGAACATTCTCCAGGAAAGGCCTTAAATTATGCCACAAAATAAGTCTCAAAATTTAAAGGGACTGAACTCATACAAATCATCTTCTCCAGCCTCAATGGAATGAAGCTGGAAATCAACCACAGAAGGAAAACTGGAAAATTCACAAATATGTGAAAATTAAACAACATGTTCTTAAACAACCAAAAGATTAAGAAGAAATCACAAGGGAAATTAGAAAATATCTGAGATGAATGAAAACAAAAAAAAATTTCAAAATTTATGGGGTACAGTGAAGGCAGTACTCAGATGGAAATTTATAGCTATAAATGCCTACATTAAAAAAGAGGAAATATTTCAAGTGAATTACCCAACTTTACACATTGAGGAACTATTAAAATAAGAGCAAACTAAACCCAAAACTACCAAGAGGAAAGAAATGATAAAGATTAGAGTGGAAATAAATGAAATGGAGAATAGAGAAACAACAGAGAGAATCAACAAAACCAAAAGTTTGTTGTTTGAAATAATCAATAAATTTGACAAACTTTTAGCTAGACTGCCAAGGAAAAAAGAGAGACGATGCAAATAAGATTAGAATGAAGGCAGGGACATAACTACTGACCTTACAGAAATAAAAAGGATTATAAGAGAACACTATGAACAGTTGCACATCAACAAATTTGATAATCTAGTTAAAATGAAAAATTCCTAGAAATACACAAATTACCTAAAATTATTCGAGAATAAATAGAAAATCTCAACATACCCCCGGAGGAAGATGGCGGAAGAGTAAGACGCGGAGATCACCTTCCTCCCCACAGATACATCAGAAATTCATCTACACGTGGAACAACTCCTACAGAACACCTACTGAACGCTGACAGAAGACCTCAGACCCCCCAAAAGGCAAGAAACTCCCCACATACCTGGGTAGGACAAAAGAAAAAAGAATAAACAGAGACAAAAGGATAGGGACGGGACCTGCACCAGTGGGAGGGAGCCGTTAAGGAGGAAAGGTTTCCACACACTACAAGCCCCTTCGCGGGCGGAGACTGCAGGTGGCAGAGGGGGAAAGCTTCGGAGTAGCGGAGGAGAGCACAGCAACAGGGGTGTGGAGGGCAAAGCGGAGAGATTCCGACACAGAGGATTGGTGCCCTCAGGCACTCACCAGCCCGAGAGGCTTGTCTGCTCTGCCGCCGGGGCGGGCGGGGCTGGGAGTTGAGGCTCGAGTATCGGGTTTCAGTCGGAGCACAGGGAGAGGACTGGGGCTGGCGGCAGGAAGAGAGCCTGAAGGGGTTAGTGCACCACAGCTAGCCCGGAGGGAGTCCGGGGAAAAAGTCTGGAGCTGCCGAAGAGGCAAGAGACTTTTTCTTCCCTTTTGTTTCCTGGTGCGCGAGGAGAGGGCATTAAGAGAGCTGCTTAAAGAAGCTCCAGAGACGGGCGCGAGCCGCGGCTAAAGGCGCGGACCCCGGAGACGGGTGTGGGACGCTGGGGCTGCTGCTGCCGCCGCCACAAGGCCTGTGTGCGAGCGCAGGTCACTGTCCACCCCGCTTCCGGGGAGCCTGTGCACCCCGCCACTGCGGGGGTCCCGGCACCCAGGCACGGCTTTCCCGGGAAAGCGCACGGAGCACCTCGGGCTGGTGCAACATCACGCCGGCCTCTGCCGCCGCAGGCCCGCCCCACACTGCGCGCCCCTCCCTCCCCTCTGCCTGAGTGAGCCAGAGCCCCCGAATCAGCGGCTCCTTTAAACCCGTCCTGTCTGAGCGAAGAACGGATGCCCTCCGGCGACCTACGCGCAGAGGCGGGGCCAGGTCCAAAGCTGAGACACTGTGAGAGCAGAGAAGAGAAAGGGAAATCTCTCTGTGCAGCCTCGGAGGCAGCGGATTAAAGCTCCACGGTCCACTTGATGTGCCCTGCGTCTGTGGAGTGCATGAATGGACAGCGAATCATCCCAAATTGAGGAGGTGGACTTTGAGGACAAGATTTAAGACTTTTCCCCCTTTTCCTCTTTTTACAACGAATTATCCCAAATTAAGGAGGTGGACTTTGAGAGCAAGATTCCAGATCTTTCCCCCTTTACCTCTTTTTACAACGAATTATCCCAAATTGAGGAGGTGGACTTTGAGAGCAAGATTTTCGATTTTTCCCCCTGCTCTCTTTTTGTGAATGTGTATGTGTATGCTTCTGTGTGACATTTTCTCTGTATAGCTTTGCTTCCACCATATGTCCCAGGATTCTATCTGTCCGTTTTTTTTTTCAATAATTACTTTTTAATTTTAATAATGCTACTATATTTTATACTTTATTCTATTTTACTTTACCTGCTCTTTCCTTTTTTCCTACCTTCCCTTCCTCCCTCCCTCCCTCCGCCCCTCCTTTCCTTCTTTCTCTCTTTCTTTCCTTCCTCCCTCTCTCCCTCCCTTCTTCCTTTCACTCTTTCTTTTTCTTTCCTCCCTCCCTCCCTCCCTCCGTCCTGTCTGTCTTTCTTTCCTTCCTCCCTCCCACCCTTCTTCCTTTCACTCTTTATTTTTCTTTCCTTCCTCCCTCCCCCCCTCCTGTCTTTCTTTCTTTCTTTCCTTCCTCCCTCCCTCCCGCGCTTCTTCCATTCACTCTTTCTTTTTCTTTCCTCCCTCCCTCCCTCCTTTCTTTCTTTCTTTCCGTCCTTCCTCCCTCCCTCTCTCCTTTCTTTTTCTTCCTTCCCTCCTTCCTTCCTTTCTTTCCTTCTTCCTTTCTTTCTCTCTCTCTTTCTTTCTTCTACTAATTCTTTCTTTCTACATTTTCTCCCATTTATTCTGAGCCGGGTAGATGAAAGGCTCTTGGTGCTGCAGCCAGGAGTCAGTGCTGTGCCTCTGAAGTGGGAGAGCCAACTTCAGGACACGGGTCCACAAGAGACCCCCCAGCTCCACATAATATCAAGCAGCGAAAATCTCCCAGAGATCTCCATCTCAACACCAGCACCCAGCTTCAGTCAACGACCAGCAAGCTACAGTGCTGGTCACACTATGCCAAGCAACTAGCAAGGAAGGAACACAGCCCCACCCATTAGCAGAGAGGCTGCCTAAAAACATAATAAGGCCACAGGCACCCCAAAACATACCACCAGACGTGGACCTGTCCACCAGAAAGACAAGATCGAGACTCAACCACCAGAGCACAGGCACTAGTCCCCCCACCAGGAAGACTACACAACCTACTGAAACAACCTTAGCCACTTGGGACAGACACCAAAAACAACGGGAACTACGAATCTGCAGCCTGCAAAAAGGAGACCCCAAACACAGTAACATAAGCAAAATGAGAAGACAGAAAAACACACAGCAGGTGAAGGAGCAAGATAAAAACCTACCAGACCTAACAAATGAAGAGGCAATAGGCAGTCTACCTGAAAAAGAATTCAGAATAATGATAGTCAAGCTGATACAAGATTCTATTTCCAAGATCCAAAATCTTGGCAATAGAATAGACAAAATGCAAGAAACAGTTAACAAGGACCTAGAAGAACTAAAGATGAATCAAGCATCGATTAAAAACACAATAAATGAAATGAAAAATACTCTAGATGGGATCAATAGCAGAATAACTGAGGCAGAAGAACGGATAAGTGAGGTGGAAGATAAAATAGTGGAAATAACTGCTGCAGAGCAAAATAAAGAAAAAAGAATGAAAAGAACAGAGGACAGTCTCAGAGATCTCTGGGACAACATTAAACGCACCAACATTCGAATTATAGGGGTTCCAGAAGAAGAAGAGAAAAAGAAAGGGACTGAGAAAATATTTGAAGAGATTATAGTTGAAAACTTCCCTAATATGGGAAAGGAAATAGTTAATCAAGTCCAGGAGGCACAGAGAGTCCCATACAGAATAAATCCAAGGAGAAATACGCCAAGACACATATTAATCAAACTGTCAAGAATTAAACACAAAGAAATCATATTAAAAGCAGCAAGGCAAAAACAACAAATAACACACAAGGGAATCCCTATCAGATTAACAGCTGATCTCTCAGCAGAAACTCTACAAGCCAGAAGGGAGTGGCAGGACATAATTAAAGTGATGAAGGAGAGAAACCTGCAACCAAGATTACTCTACCCAGCAAGGATCTCATTCAGATTTGATGGAGAAATTAAAACGTTTACAGACAAGCAAAAGCTGACAGAGTTCAGCACCACCAAACCAGCTTTACAACAAATGCTAAAGGAACTTCTCTAGGCAAGAAACACAACAGAAGGAATACACCTACAATAATGAACCCAAAGCAAATAAGGAAATGGGAATAGGAACATACATATCAATAATTACCTTAAATGTAAATGGACTAAATGCTCCCACCAAAAGACACAGGTTGGCTGAATGGATACAAAAACAAGACCCATATATATGCTGTCTACAAGAGACCCACTTCAGACCTAGAGACACATACAGACTGAAAGTAAGGGGATGGAAAAAGATATTCCATGCAAATGGAAATCAAAAGAAAGCTGGAGTAGCAATTCTTATATCAGACAAAATAGACTTTAAAATAAAGACTATTAGAAGAGACAAAGAAGGACACTACATAATGATAAAGGGATCGATCCAAGAAGAAGATATAACAATTGTAAATATTTATGCACCCAACATAGGAGCACCTCAATACATAAGGCAAATACTAACAGCCATAAAAGGGAAAATCGACAGTAACACACTCATAGTAGGGGACTTTAACACCCCACTTTCACCAATGGACAGATCATCCAAAATGAAAATAAATAAGGAAACACAAGCTTTAAATGACACATTAAACAAGATGGACTTAATTGATATTTATAGGACATTCCATCCAAAAACAACAGAATACACATTTTTCTCAAGTGCTCATGGAACATTCTCCAGGATAGATCATATCTTGGGTCACAAATCAAGCCTTGGTAAATTTAAGAAAATTGAAATTGTATCAAGTATCTTTTCCGACCACAATGCTCTGAGACTAGACATCAATTACAGGAAAAGATCTGTAAAAAATTCAAACACATGGAGGCTAAACAATACAATACTCAATAACGAAGTGATCACTGAAGAAATCAAAGAAGAAATAAAAAAATACCTAGAAACAAATGACAGTGGAGACACGACGACCCAAAACCTATGGGATGCAGCAAAAGCAGTTCTAAGGGGAAGTTTATAGCAATGCAATCCCACCTTAAGAAACAGGAAACATCTCGAGTAAACAACCTGACCCTGCACCTAAAGCAATTAGAGAAAGAAGAACAAAAAAACCCCAAAGTTAGCAGAAGGAAAGAAATCATAAAGATCAGATCAGAAATAAATGAAAAAGAAATGAAGGAAACGATAGCAAAGATCAATAAAACTAAAAGCTGGTTCTTTGAGAAGATAAACATAATTGACAAGCCATTAGCCAGACTCACCAAGAAAAAAAGGGAGAAGACTCAAATCAATAGAATTAGAAATGAAAAAGGAGAAGTAACAACTGACACTGCAGAAATACAAAAGATCATGAGAGATTACTATAAGCAACTCTATGCCAATAAAATGGACAACCTGGAAGAAATGGACAAATTCTTAGAAATGCACAACCTGCCAAGACTGAACCAGGAAGAAATAGAAAATATGAATAGACCAATCACAAGCACTGAAATTGAAACTGTGATTAAAAACCTTCCAACAAACAAAAGCCCAGGACCAGATGGCTTCACAGGCAAATTCTATCAAACATTTAGAGAAGAGCTAACACCCATCCTTCTCAAACTCTTCCGAACAATTTCAGAGGAAGGAACACTCCCAAACTCATTCTACGAGGCCACCATCACCTTGATACCAAAACCAGGCAAGGATGTCACAAAGAAAGAAAACTACAGGCCAATATCACTGATGAACATAGATGCAAAAATCCTCAAAAAAATACTAGCAAACAGAATCCAACAGCACATTAAAAGGATCATACACCATGATCAAGTGGAGTTTATTCCAGGAATGCAAGGATTCTTCAATATACACAAATCAATCAATGTGATACACCATATTAACAAATTGAAGGAGAAAAACCATATGATCATCTCAATAGATGCAGAGAAAGCTTTCGACAAAATTCAACACCCATTTATGATAAAAACCCTGCAGAAAGTAGGCATAGAGGGAACTTTCCTCAACATAATAAAGGCCATATATGACAAACCCACAGCCAACATTGTCCTTAATGGTGAAAAACTGAAACCATTTCCACTAAGATCAGGAACAAGACAAGGCAGCCCACTCTCACCACTCTTATTCAACCTAGTTTTGGAAGTTTTAGCCACAGCAATCAGAGAAGAAAAGGAAATAAAAGGAATCCAAGTCAGAAAAGAAGAAGTAAAGCTGTCACTCTTTGCAGATGACATGATACTATACATAGAGAATCCTAAAGATGCTACCAGAAAACTACTAGAGCTAATCAATGAATTTGGTAAAGTAGCAGGATACAAAATTAATGCACAGAAATCTCTGGCATTCCTGTACACTAATGATGAAAAATCTGAAAGTGAAATCAAGAAAACACTCCCATTTACCACTGCAACAAAAAGAATAAAATATCTAGGAATAAACCCACCTAAGGAGACAAAAGACCTGTATGCAGAAAATTATAAGGCACTGATGAAAGAAATTAAAGATGATACAAATAGATGGAGAGATATACCATGCTCCTGGATTGGAAGAATCAATATTGTGAAAATGACTCTACTACCCAAAGCAATCTACAGATTCAATGCCATCCCTATCAAACTACCACTGGCATTTTTCACAGAACTAGAACAAAAAATTTCAAAATTTGTTTGGAAAAACATAAGACCCCGAATAGCCAAAGCAATCTTGAGAACGAAAAACGGAGCTGGAGGAATCAGGCTCCCTGACTTCAGACTATACTACAAAGCTACAGTAATCAAGACAGTGTGGTACTGGCACAAAAACAGAAAGATAGATCAATGGAACAGGATAGAAAGCCCAGAGATAAACCCACGCACATATGGCCAACTTATCTTTGATAAAGGAGGCAGGAATGTACAGTGGAGAAAGGACAGCCTCTTCAATAAGTAGTGCTGGGAAAACTGGATAGGGACATGTAAATGTATGAGATTAGATCATTCCCTAATACCATACACAAAAATATGCTCAAAATGGATTAAAGACCTAAATGTAAGGCCAGAAACTATCAATCTCTTAGAATAAAACATAGGCAGAACACTCTAAGACATAAATCACAGCAAGATCCTTTTGGACCCACCTCCTAGAGAAATGGAAATAAAAACAAAGATAAACAAATGGGACCTAATGAAACTTCAAAGCTTTTGCACAGCAAAGGAAACCATAAACAAGACCAAAAGACAACCCTCAGAATGGGAGAAAATATTTGCAAATGAAGCAACTGTCAAAGGACTGATCTCCAAAATTTATAAACAGCTCATGCAGCTCAATAGCAAAAAAACAAACAACCCAATCCAAAAATGGGCAGAAGACCTAAATAGACATTTCTCCAAAGAAGATATACAGACTGCCAACAAACACATGAAAGAATGCTCAACATCATTAATCATTAGAGAAATGCAAATCAAAACCACAATGAGGTATCATCTCACACCAGTCAGAATGGCCATCATCAAGAAATCTAGAAACAATAAATGCTGGAGAGGGTGTGGAGAAAAGGGAACACTCTTGCACTGCTGGTGGGAATGTGAATTAGTACAGCCACTATGGAGAACAGTATGGAGGTTCCTTAAAAAACTAAAAATAGAACTACCATATAACCCAGCAATCCCACTACTAGGCACATACCCTGAGAAAACCATAATTCAAAAAGAGTCATGTACCAAAATGTTCATTGCAGCTCTATTCACAATAGCCCGGAGATGGAAACAACCTAAGTGTCCATCATTGGATGAATGGATAAAGAAAATGTGGCACATACATACAATGGAATATTACTCAGCCATAAAAAGAAACGAAACTGAGCTATTTGTAATGAGGTGGATAGACCTAGAGTCTGTCATACAGAGTGAAGTAAGTCAGAAAGAGAAAGACAAATACCGTATGCTAACACATATATACGGAATTAAAAAAAAATGTCATGAAGAACCTAGGGGTAAAACAGGAATAAAGACACAGACCTACTTGAGAATGGACTTGAGGATATGGGGAGGGGGAAGGGTAAGCTCTGACAAAGCGAAAGAGAGGCATGGACATATATACAGTACCAAACGGATGGTAGATAGATAGTGGGAAGCAGCCGCATAGCACAGGGAGATCAGCTCGGTGCTTTGTGACCGCCTGGAGGGGTGGGATGGGGAGGGTGGGAGGGAGCGAGATGCATGAGGCAAGGGATGTGGGAACAGATGTATATGTATGACTGATTCACTTTGTTATAAAGCAGAAACTAATAAAAAAACATCAATTACATTTGATAGGAAGAGAATAAATGAAATAGAGTTTATACTTATCTTAGGGTCTCTTAAGAACAAAAGATTAATTAACATCATTAAAATTAGCTGTAATATGTGTTAAGTCCTTGCACTATACACATTTGTAAGTAGAGTATGTTTAGTAAAAAAGTAAAAAAAAAAAAACTCAACATACCTATAACGAACAAAAATAGAATCAATTTAAAAACAAACAAAAAATTCAACAAAGAAAAGACTAGGACCAGATGACCTCACTGGTAAACTCTACCAAGTATTTAAAGAATAATAGCATTTTATCTTAATCTCTTACAAAAAATAGAAAAGGAAGGACTATTTCTTAGCTCATCCTATGAGGCCAGCAATAAACTGATATCAATGCCAGAAAAGACACCACAAGAAAATTACAGACTAATGTACCTTATGATTATAGACACAAAATCCTCAATAGAATCCTGGCAAACTGAATCCAGCAGCATATTAATGAAGCAAGTGAAAACTTTGTACACTGAAAACTACAACACATTGCTTAAAGAAGTTAAAAGCAAACAAATAAATGAAAAGACATTCTATGTTCATGGCTTGAAAACATAATATTAACATAATACATCCAAAGCAATATGAAGAGTCAATGCAATCCTCAACAAAATTATAAACAGCCTTCTTTTGAAGAAATGACAAAGTCAATCCTCAAATCCACATGGAATTGCAGGGGACTCACATTGATGAAACAATCTTGAAAAAGAAGAACAAAGTTGGAGGGCCCCAATCGCACTTCTCAATTTCAAAACTTAGTGCAAGTCTATAGTTACCAAAAAAGTGTGGTACTGCCCTAAGAATAGATATCTTCTCGGACCAATGGGATAGAATTAAAAGTCCAGAAATAAACTCATACTTCTATGGCCAGTTGATTTTTGACAAGAATGTTAAGACAAATCAATGAGGAAAGAATAGCCTCCTTAACAAGTAGAGCTGGGATAACTGGATTTCCATGCCCAAAAGAATGAAGTTGAACCCTTACCTCACACCATACACAAAAATTAAATCAAAATGAATCAATAACCCAAATATAAGCACTAAAAGCATAAAACTCTTAGAAGAAAACATAGAGGTAAATCTTCATAACACTGGAATTAGCAAAGATTTCTTAGATATGACACCAAACACATGAGCAACAAAGGAACAAAATAGATAAAATGAACTTCAGCAAAATTAAATACTTTTGTGCATCAAAGGACATTATCAAGAAAGTGAAAAGACACTTAGAGACTGTCATATAGAGTGAAGTAAGTTAGAAAGAGAAAAACAAATATCGTATATTAACGCATATATGTGGAATCTAGAAAAATGGTACAGATGAACTGGTTTGCAAGGCAGAAATAGAGACACAGATGTAGAGCACAAATGTGTGGACACCAAGCGGGGAAAGAAGGGGGTGGTAGTGGTGGTGGTGGTGGTGGGATGAATTGGGAGGTTGGGATTGACATATACATACCAATATGTATAAAATTGATAACTAATAAGAACCTGCTATATAAAAAAATAATATAAAATAAAATTCAAATATAAAAAAAGAAAGTGAAAAGACAACTTACAGAATGGGGGGAAATACTTGCAAATCATATGTCTGATAAGGGTTTAATATCCAGAATATATAAAGAACTCCTATAACTCAACAAAAAGACAACACGGTTTATAAATGGATAAAGGGTTTGAATAGACATTTCCCAAAAAAAGATATAAAAGTGGGCAAAGAGTGTTTGAAAAGATGTTCAACATCACTAATCATTAGGGAAATGCAAATCAAAACCACAATGAGATACCACTTCACAACTACTAGGATGGTGTAGATGCAAATAATAAACAATCTATAATAGGAATAGAAGAGTTTTATTCAAGCCAATAAGCACTTGAATTGTGTTCTGCCACACTACCAAATAGGGGAGGCTTAGATAAGCAAAAAGTTCAAAGTTACATAAATTGTTTGTTAAGAATTAGGATTGGAGCTGGCAAGAAGTAAGGGTGCTTGTTAAGCAGGTATTGGTTGTGGTCCAAAATAGTTACACCATTACAGGGGGAAAGCTTGAGACCATAACGTTGCAGCTGGCAGCTGCTAGCAGATATTTTTTGAAAATGGCTGGTAGTGTTCTTGAGTTTGATACAGTTCAGAAAATTCAAGTTCTTAGTGATTCAAGAATGTGTCTGCAACCACATCCACAATGGCCACCCATTTTGAATGTCTGAGCCATAAAGATTTTTAAATTCATTCTTTTCTTTAATGGTTAAAGCAGATGTGCAATGCACGTTTGACAAGCCATAAGACAGGCTGTCCCAGTTAGCATAAAGTTCAAGCCATACCATGTATAAGCCAGAATGACTTCCCCATACCTCAATATGTGAAAATTTGTTCCATCAATGGAAACAATAAAAAACAATAGCAGTAGACAATAGCACACTTTGGCAAGAATGTGGATAAACTGAAATTGAATTGAAAGTAAAAGGGTGCAGCTGTGGTGGAAGACATTATGGCAATTCCTCAAAATGTTAAATATAGAGTTACCATATTTAGGTATGGTAAATACCTAAATATGGTATTCCAGCCATTCCACTTCTAGGTATCTACCCAAAAGAAATGAAAACATATGTCCCCACAAAACCTGTATATAGATATTCATAGCAGCATTATTCATAATAATCAAAAAGTGGAAACAACCCAAATGCCTTTTGGCTGATTAATAAACAAAACATGGTATTTCAATAAAGTCAAATATTATTTGGTAATCTATAAAATGAAGTGAAATATTGATTTGTGCTACAAACAGGGGCAAACCTCAAAATCATTATGCTAAGTGAAAAAAGCCAGTCACAAAACACTACATATTGTATAATGCTAGTTATATGAAATTAACAGAATAGATAAATCTATAGAGAAAGAAAGTAGATTGTCTGTTGCCTGGTTGCCTAGTGCTAAATGGGAGAGGAAGGGATGGAAATGGGTAGCGATTGCTTATAGGTACAGGTTTCTTTTGGGAATGATGAGAATGTTCTAAAATTAGGTTATTGTGTTGGTCACACAATTCTGTAAATATACTAAAAAGCAATGTACTGTACACTTTAAATAGGTATAAATTATACATCAATAAAACTGCTTTAAAAACTGAAAAGGATAGGGATTTCATGGACAAAAAGTCTAATGGGAAAATCAATATTTATATCATTAAAAGATATTTTATATTTATATTTATATCCTTAAAAATCCATCAAATCAGCCACAAAAACAGTTGATTGAACAGGTCTCAACAGGCAACTTACAAAACAGTGGAAGGATTGGTTCCTCTTTTACAAATGCAACTGACTTTTTTATAATGTTTGCTCTATTATGGCCATAACCCTGTGTGATATTGTGATTTATAATAAATATATATCTGGTCTTCATTCCCGTTTCTGGCACAGAGCTCCTAAAACCCTTGGAATTTCCAAAGTGATGAGACTGAAAAAAGTTATTTTGTTATGTTAATCAGCTATCTTTTGGACCCCACCTAAGGATGGGAGCTGGTTGCCAGAACTAACTAGGTAATAAAAGCATTGGAACTTTGAGTCCCACCTCCTTATCGCCTGGGAGTGGGGAAGGGCTGGAGGTTGAATCAATTGCCAATAGCCAAAGATTTCATCAATCATGCTTATGTAATGAATTCTCCATAAAAAGCCCAAAAGGAGCTTCTGGTTGGTGAACATGTGGAGGTGCTGGGAGAGTAGTACTTGGAGAGAACATGGAAGCTCCCTGCCCTTTCTCCATACATTCCGTACGCATCTCTTTCATCTGGCTGTTCCTGAGTTATATCCTTTTATAATAAACTGGGGACCTAGTAAGTAAAAAGTTTCTCTGAGTTCTGTGAGCTGCTCAAGCAAATTAATCAAAACCAAGGGAGGAGGTCATGGGAATTTCTCATTTATAGCTAGTCAGTTAGAAGGACAGGAAACAACTTGGACTTGTGATTGGCATCCTGAGTTGCAGGGGGTTGCTGGTACCTCCAGGGTGTAGCCAGTGGGTCAGAAGCACAAGTAACATTTTGGGCTTGCAGGGGGCGACTGAAGCTGGAGCATGTGCTCAGGTCGGGGAGATCAGTCTTTTAGAACTGATCCCTTTACCTGTGGAATGTGACATTATCTTTGGGTAGACAGTGTCAGGACGGAGTTGAATTCTCAGATACTCTCCTGGTGTCTGAGAATTGCTTGGTGTTATGTGTAAAGTCCCACCCCCACCCAGCCCCCACCAACACACGCACATGGGAAATGAGTCCAGGAACCCAAAAGACTCTGAACTTGAACATAAGAATTTCCTTCAAAAAATCCTAGCCCATAAGTAGAATTTACCCCAGACTCAGGATCATTTTGAAATATGATTCCAATCATATAATAAAGAATAATCTGAAGCAATTATACTCCAATAAATATGTATAGAAAAAGAATAATCCACTGATTCAGTGTCTTTAGTTGCAAGCAATAGAAGCTAACTCAGGTAATCTTAGTCAAAACAAATTTTATAAAACATATTAGGTAACCCACAAACTCTCTTTTGAGAGCTGGAAGAACAAGCCTGGGGCCGTGTAGTCACTAGCAATATATAAAATAATATCCCAGAACCATTAGAGTGGCCACCAGAACTGCTGGGCACAATCACTGTTACTTGAAAAACTTTCATCACCAAAACCGGACACCCGGTGCTGCCGCTAGTACTACTGCTGCTTCAGCCTCTGGAAATTGGATGTTGGTGCCACTGAGGTACCACCCTCATTAGGGTGGGTTCTCCTGTATCTCTGCTGCTTTGCTTCAATAACTTTCAATCCAAAGCCCAGGATGGCTGCATTAAATTGGTGTAGCCTAGGCTATGTGCTTGCCCTTAACTCCAAGGCCAGCTGAAAATGAGTAATGGATTTTGTGTTTCTAAAATAGGAGGCAGGATCTGCTTCATAAGCTGGATATTCCCCAAACATAGATAGGCGTTCAGTAAGAACAGCAGATGTCTGTTATGAGTGCCTTGAGTAAATAAAATATACGTAAATATTATGTAGATGTTCTTGGTTACTAGAAGCACAGCTTACGATTTTTGTTATATTGTTCTGT
Organism: Mesoplodon mirus; assembly: GCF_964341445.2. Taxonomy (NCBI): domain Eukaryota; kingdom Metazoa; phylum Chordata; class Mammalia; order Artiodactyla; family Ziphiidae; genus Mesoplodon; species Mesoplodon mirus. The sequence continues at coordinate 159,196,603 of NC_138977.1, forward strand.
GTTAACCATATTTTCCCTTGTAAGCATACATGGAACAAGTAATAAAAATTTTAAGAGTATTACACTGAGGAAAAGAGTGAAACTTTCTATTTTAACTGAATTCACAAGAAATGTCTCTATTTTTTCAAGGTTATTGTTACCATGCTTTGCAAACTTGTAAAACAATTGCTACAGGTTTTTAAAGGTTAGAATATTTGGCTTTTGATAGTCAAATGATATCACAATTAGGGGAAATTGACATACTGTCTAGATAAAATGTCACATTATAAAGGCACTGTATAAATTACAAAGGAACTCCTGTGACTCTGACAAGCCAAACAAGCAATGATGAATGGCCCAATCTCCTCCTAAAGAATTTGAACTTCTGCCTGGTCTGAGATTTCAGCAGGATGAGATGAAGACCTCTTTTAATTAACTTTATGTTTTATTACCAATGAAATGTTCTTTTCAGTTTATAACAAGATGCCCACAGTTCATTCTAAAATATATTGGAAAGGATGTAGAAAAGGATTCTAGTGCATGAATCAAAAGGCATCAGAATATTGTCCTATGTTCTATATTAGAATTGTCAACTGTACCAGAGGTCTCAATTATTGGGTTCCTCTTCCTCCAACCTCCAAATACCCTAAAAGTGGATCTGTGTGGTAAGTCCTAGTTAGCCTGAGAGGACGAATGCATTTTAAATGGATTCAACCCCTGAGCATGTGCTTATTCACCAGGCTAGGGAAAGCACTGAAACATGCAAAACCTCAGCTTTGTGTTCCTAAAAGGCAGACCCCAAAAGTACGTGGCCCTTTTTTTTAGCAGAGCGCTATTAAGACTTAGATACTTGGGAATTCCCTGGCGGTCCAGCGGTTAGGACTCCTCGCTTCCACTGAAGGGGGCATGGGTTCGATCCCTGGTTGGGGAACTAAGATCCCGCAAGCCACACAGCACAGCCAAAAAAAAAGAAGACTTAGATACACAAGTGTAGTGGGTGGAGACAGTGTGCAAGACGCTCAGATGAATGAACTGATCTCAAAATATGCACTGATGATAGCAACAAATGCTGAGCACCCAAGAAGATACTGAGAACCTGAATTAGGCAAGTTGAAACCAAGTGCAACAGACCTAGTGGGGGTCCAGTGGGGACCTTGGATCAGTGAAAAGCAGTATGAGGGTTGTAAGCAAGAGAAACTGAGGCAAAAATGTTGGGTATTAGGGGAAGAATCCAGGCATCTCAAAAACAATTTTGCATACTTCAAAATATTTCATATATTCAAAGAATTGATGCTAAAATGCAAATCTTGACAAACACAGATACTTACTAAAGAATGAAGGGATTTGACTGAAATTAAACTTTTTCTGCATACACAATGAAGGCATGAGAAGAACATAACTTCCCAGCCAGTAATCTTTACCCTTTCATTTCAAGGCCTTGAAAGTACAGGTAGGAATAACATTGTTTTTTTACTTAAGAATAGTCATTCATTCACTTTGTTATAAAGCAGAAACTAACACACCATTGTAAAGCAATTATACTCCAATAAAGATGTTAAAAAAAAAAAAAGGAAGACACTAGGATTAACATTGTGCACAGCAGAAAAAAAAAAAAAAGAATAGTCATTCAGGCTAATGTGTTCCAAAAACTTGTGAAATTTATCTCCCTACTCACCAAAGTAGACCCTGCCGCTGCATAGGAATTCCATCTCATCCCACCTCATCATTTCATGTTGCATCTCCTCCACCCAGACATCCTGTACCACCCCTGGGCAAGTCAGTGGTCTGCTTTTATCCTACCTTTACACTATCCCAAGCTGGGGTCTGCAATACTAATAGTGGGAATGACAAAGAGATAGTTGTCTGCAAACTCAAAAGCCTTAGAAAGAACATGAGGGACAAATGGTTTCTTAGTCCTCTAAAATATAAAGAACAAGGTGATAGTATAGAAAACATAGATCTGTGATGAATTTGCTAAAGTTGATAGCTTAACTACCTCAATTTAAAAGTGAACAATCATTTTAAAAATCAGATGTGCTATACATTTAATGACAAAAATTGAAAATAGTCCTCACAAACATAGTCAATTCAGTCACTAAAAAATAAAAGTTAAATAATGTATTTATTTGAAGAATTTGACTTCTAAATATCAAACACATATTTGCATTAGTTTACGTAATGATCAATTAAATGTATGATACCAAAAATGTATATCTTTAAACAGTTTATTTTTCACACGAAGTTTAAAGATAGAATTCCTACTTTAGAAGATGTGGTTCTCCTCCAGGCTGAGTCAATGAACTGAGCTCTTTCCCTCTGTGGCACTGGTATCTTCAAAACTCAGCTTCCAAAGTGAGTGTGTTACCTTGAATCAAAGAATGAGGGAAACAAGTTTGGGTATGTCTGATTCCCAATTATATTCCACAGACAAGAGCTAGATACGTGGTACCACCTAAATGCAAGGGAGCTAGAGAAATATTGACCTTGGCTAGGCAGCTACTCCTCAGCAACAGCTTTGCACTATGGGAGAACAGCATAACTCTTTGATGGAAATCTAGCCTCAGACACAGATGACCCATCTGACCACTAAATGTCTATGAGCACTATTTGTGCTCAACACAGAATGTACTTCCCACACACCCCATTGAAGACATCACGAAATGGCACCCAGTTATGGCATCCAGCTCAAAGATCAGGATATCCAGGTGGTGTGTAGCCCTCTTCATCTGACCTGCATGGGGTTATTCCTGGTACTGTGATCTACAATCTAAAATGACAAGCTATTTGTCCCACCCCACATTCAACACACAGTGGTGGAGAAGGGACAGAATAAATATAACTACAAACTTAAATTTAAAAAAGAGAAGAATGGAAGCACATAGCAGGCACTGGTTCTTGCAATGATGGATTTCTAGAGGAAAAGTATTGTGTGTTCCTGGCAGTGGAGTATTTCAGTATCTGATTTTAATGGCTGTCATCTGAAAACACATGTATCACAAACATATGTATAGAATCAAATGGAAAAATGAGATATTGTTAGCTTCCTTTACTATTGACTATGGATGTTAAAACACAAAATAAGTAAAAATACTCCTTAAGAGTATAAGCATACAAAATAATTAATAATTATACTTATTTTTCACCAACTATGCAGAAGTTTTCCTTTAATATTCTGTTCTGCAATTCGATCACTTATGCTTACATACTGAAAGGTACTGTACTTTCTTAGGTTATTAACAAATATTTTAACATCTTGTCTAAATGTTGAAGAAGAAAACTTTTAATATAGAAGATTTAAATATTTCAGAAAGTTTTGTTTTTAGGTTTTGTAAGTATGAATACAAGAAGGATTTTATAGGAAGTATCCTTCTTTGTCCTTGGATTATGGGAAACCTTCTTTCAGACTTGGAGCTCCAGATTCATAGTGAGCCAAAATCAAGCAACAGCTTTGAAAGTTCTTTTGACCCTGAGTATGACAACTAAAGTACACATGCTAGCTGTTCTCTTCAGGCTGAAAAACCTATCACCCCATCTCAAGTCCAAAGAGATAGCTGCTTCCTCTCTATGGCTTAACTTCTCTTAGATTTCACCTCGTGATTTCTCTCAGGAATCAAAGGAACTCCAGCAAACATGAATCAACCATTTCACTTTTATGCCTGTCAGAGTCCATGAAGATCATGGCCAAGTATAAAATGTAGTCCACCTACCTCATATGATAACAGAAGTGCTGACTATTAAGGATAGCCCTGTATGGATGGAGGTGAAAGCAGCTAAAAATTATCTAAACATTATATAATTGCTTTGCTAATACCCCTCAGTGATCATATTAAATTTCATTTTTCAGAGTAGAGTTGAGACAACCATAATCTTTCATTTTATCATTTTGATCATCCTCAGAAAATGTGAGTGTATACAGACTATTAGGGCATAGAACATTCACAATAGCCCATAATATTATACCAAGGATATAAGGATTTCCTTGCCATGTAGACTTAGAAATTATTCAGTTTATTTTGTCTGTTTTCAACAGAAAATATTTGTGTGAAGGCAAGGGAAAATCGTGTTCAATTTAGTAAAAAATGTTTTAAAGTTAACACATTTATTTCAGCAAATAATATTCATCATCATCTTCAATCAGCTTTACCCTCTATTACCAATTTAAGCACTTAGACTGTATTTTTAAATCATGCATAGCTTATTAATTTTTTATACAGCCTTATGAAGTAGAATAGTACTTCCATATTTATTTATTAATTTAATAAAGAAATTAAAACACAGATATTTAAGCAATCTTCCCCAAATTACACAGCTTGCTGTTGGTGAAATTAAGCTTTGAGCCCAGGGAATTTGACTCCAGAAGCTACCTACACCTTTGACTAGTAGTTTGTGAGATCCAGCCACATAAACCTGGTACAGTAAAGGCCAGGTATGTCTGTCTCTGATGCTGATACAATCTTAGGAAACAAAAAATCTTGACACATTCTGATATTGTAATATTTAAAGTGTGGATAGTATACATTGCATTTGGTGGTTTCGAAGTAGATGAACTACTACCACCAAACACCAAAACATGTAGTATTTTCAGAGAAGATCCTGACCAGTTAGATGGAGAGACATCTTCTGAGGTCTAGTTATTCCAAGGAATAAATGTCAGTCCTGGTTCTTATTCTAAGCCTGTGGTGTCCCAGAATTGACTCTAAATCAGATTAGTTAAGTAATATTAGTAAATCTTACAGGTAACTGGAGAAGATATCATAATATTGGCTAACTAGCATATTAGCTTCCTACATGGAGAAACAATTATTCAGGAAATTGATTGAGCATGGAATCTGGACAAGGGTTATAATATAGTCATTTTCTTTTATTAGTTTTCTCTATATGTTTTTCCTTGGACAATTCTTATCTATGACTAAGGCACTGTTGATGAATATAGCATCTATTCTTTTGAATCTATCTTGTTGAATCCTCAAAATGCTGAGCCTCAGTTACATTTGTGAACAAATAATTTCACTACAATATAGCAAATGATTAAAGAATATATGTATAAGGTGCCTTGGGAACAGACTGGGGAGAGCACCTCTGTCTGCCAGGGAAAATTGGGAGGAAAAAAGAAATGTATAGAGAATAACTTTCACAGGAGAAGTGGGGCTTGAACTGAATCCTGAAGGATAAATCTCTTTTCCAAAGAGAAGAAAAAGTCATGCATAGAGAACAGAGTGTAAGGGCCAAGGAGACCTAAAAAATCCACATTTTCCCCCACTAACTGCTAAATTATTTTCAAAGTTAAAAGTAAAAAAAGCTAATGGTACATCATTAGGCAACACTAAAATTATCTTGAGGCTTGACAATGTCAAATAATAAATTACTTCTGCCAGGCAGAGCCAGTTACCTTTTATAACATCAATTTAGATTCACACAAAGCACCCTCCTCACATCCTCCTTAGGTTCTTCCAACCATGCATCAAAGTCATAAGAATGGACACTAATCTGATTACAAATGATCAAGGCATTTCCTGTCTGTAACATTTTAGTTCAAACTCAGTGTGCAGTGTATTTCCTAAATCAATAAAAGTAATGAAAAAAGTTTTAATTATTTTACACTATTTGTACAAGCTGTTGGAGCTACTGGATACATAACATTTTATTTTAACCCAACAACATTAACACAATCATTTTTGTTTCAGGAAGACTTTAATATAAAATATTCAGCTTTCTTTTATTGTCATTTAATATCTAAAACGGATGTGCTTCTTCCATGTCTGAGACTAACTACTTAAGGTCAGGGATGAATTGAAGGAAAAGATGAGAGTCAGGTATGAATAAAGAGATAAAGGGCTTAAGGTGGAGGCAATAAAGGTACAGAGATCAAGAATGGAATGACATCAAGTTCAGAATGAGTTAAATTTGGAGTGAGGACAACGTATGGAGTAAAGGTAATGGACCCAGGGTCAAAGTGCCCTTCCTCAGAACTTTTTGTACTGCTCAAGAGTAGATTACTAATATTCATGTCCATGGAATAACAAAAGAAATAATTCTGAGGCACTATTCCATCACCAATAAAATTTCCTTATATTTGTCATTTATTAATATTTAGCAGATAGATGCAATATAAAAATAGCTACAAAGAGAGATGGGAGATAAATAGATAAAATAACTTTGATAAAGAATCATATTAACTAGGGTAGTCTTCCTTGGAATTATTATTTTTTAATTCAATATTACAGTTCACACTTTAAATAGATTTTTTTAAAGGGTGAAGTTCAGCACAGAAGTTCAGCAGTACATATTAATATTTTCAATAAAATTATTCCAGTAAGCTATCCTAAAATTAGGAGTTTGGGATTAACATATATACACTACTATATATAAAGTAGATAAACAACAAAGACCTACTGTATAGCACAGGGAACTATACTCAATGTCTTGTAATAACATATAATGGAATAGAATCTGAAAAAGAATAGATATATACATACAACTGAATCACTTTGCTGTATACTTGAAACTAACACCACGTTGTTAATTATACTTCAATTTTTTAAAAAGTTATCCTAGGCATAAGGTGAAATGAAAAAAAATATTTAGAATGGGTTTTGTCCTTATCCTTACTGTTGAGTGAATCTCTTCCATTTCCACTTAAGACTGAGAAGACAATAATCAAAATACTTATTTTTCATTCACATTATACCAGCACTTGTGCCAAGCACTTGCAATATCATTAAGAACAAAACAGAGACTAGGACATCATAGAACTTAGAGGCAAGTGGAGGAGATAGTACTCAAATAATTACATGGATATGCAATTTAACTATTACCATGGAAGAGTTGTGAAAGAAAAATTCACAGTGAGAATGCAGAGCAGAGAAACCTCATTTGAGAGGGGCAGGAGGATTCCCGAAAAGGAGACATTTAAACAGAAACCTAAGGTGATCCTGTTGAGATTATCCAGAAAAAATGGGAGATTCTTTTTTCAAGCAGAGAAAAAAGTGTATACAAACACTCTGAAGCAGGAACTTGTCTTGTTTGTGAAACTAAAAGGTTATCAAGGCTCCAGAGTAAACATTGAGGGAGTATGACATGAAAGGAAAGCAAGGCCATGTGCTGGCTGCTATACCTCTGCCTGTTGTGACTCCCCAGGTGATAAATACTTACCTTATAAGATAAGACCCAACCCACAAATTCTTACATCGATCTCTGAAAGAGAGATGAGACTAACTTCCTATGGAAGGAAACTCCATGCTTATTTACTGTATCTGTGTGACTTAGATTCCACAGGGAATTTGTTGTTGTTGTCAACATTAAACAATAACTAGAGGCTAGAGAACAGTAGACACTACCAGTTTCACTAAACTCTAAATGAGGACCAACAAAAAATATCCAATGTCCTCTCCATTTCCCACAACTCCACAGAGACTCTCATCATATTACAAGAAGGAACGGATCTCTGTGACAAACGCTCCCTTCTGGTTCACTGTGCCTCTGACTGAAACACCTGTTAGGCCTGGCATGGCATGTGCTATCCTCTTCCCCTGGGCTGTGAGAATACATGACTAATAACTTGTCGATGTCATCTGTCTAGTGTCAGTGTTGTATATTTGACTACCTTCTATGATTTAGGGCATAGGACCTCTCCTTCAGCCACAGGATGAATAGGCAGTCATCATAATACCCCCGAAACTAACTCCTTCTGATCTACATTTCAATATATAGTGCTACCATCCAGCAAGTTGCTTAAGTCAATAAGCTGTCTTTTACTCGTTTCTTTCCCTCTTACCCAGATTTAATCAGTTTGAAAGTCCTGTCAACTCTGTCTCAAAAATGTAACCCAAAACTGTCTGTTTCTTTCCATCTGCATTACCTCCTATATTTAGCTAATATTATCTCTCACCTATATCACCACAGTGACCCCCTATCTGGACTCTTAGCCTTTACTCTTACTATGAAAAATTCATTATTTACACAATAGCCAGTTTAAAAAAATTCTAGTAGTTTTCCATCACACTTAAAACAAAATACAAATTCTTTTCCTGGCTTACAAAGTCTTAAATTGTTTGATTCTGCTCTCTTCCTTGATTCATCTTGTCTTATGCTATGCATCACCCACTCTCTTTCAACCACAAAACTAAATTATTCATCTCTCCCTAGAATTCTTGTTTTTGGGCTTTTAAATTAGTTGTTCTGAGCTCCCCTGGTGGTGCAGTGGTTAAGAATCCACCTGCCAATGCAGGGGACACAGGTTCCAGACCTGGTCCAGGAAGATCCCACATGCCGCGGAGCAACTAAGCCCGTGCGCCACAACTACTGAGCCTGTGCCCTAGAGCCCATGAGCCACAAGAATAGAAGTCACCACAATGAGAAGCTTGCACACCACAATGAAGAGTAGTCCCCGCTCACCACAACTAGAGAGAGCCCACGTGCAGCAACGAAGACCCAATGCAGCCTAAATAAATAAATAAATATATAAAATTAGTTGTTCTTTCTGCCTGGAATGAGTTTCCTTCTGATCTTGTCATGGCTGGCTAATTACTGTCAATCAGATCTCAGTTAAAACATTTCTTCTTAGATATATTCCCTGATCTCTCAGTCTCCACCATATCACCTTATTTTAATTTTCTTCATACATCTACTATCTGATATCTTTCTTGTTTATTTATTTGCTCATTTACTTGATATCTGTCTCCTGAACCAGATTGGAAGCTGATGAGAGCAAGTACCTTGACTGGCTTATTTACCAGTATCCAGGGTCTTGCCTGATACATAATGGGAAATTAATAGATAATGGTTAAAAGAACAAATGAATGAAGCAAAGGAAAGCAGTTGTTAAAGCATAAAGTTCAGCTTAATACAGGCCATTGTTCCAATCCCACTAGCTGTGTGATCCTTCTGAATCTTAGTTTTCTTCTGTAGAATGTGAATAATAACTGTTTCACAGGGGGTTCCTGGGAATTAAATTAGATATCAGGAGTTTTATGTTTCTAAACAATTCCTATAATGTAGGACCTACATAATAATAAAAACGGTTATGAAACAGACATGGTCTGCTTCAGTCAGCTTCTAACAAATCTTGAGACAACACACAGAAGAAGGAAGTAAAATCAGAATTACAAAATTCTAATTCACTCAGATTACTCAATTACTAGACAGTTTTTTTAGACAGTTTTTTAAAGAGGATTGAATAGAAACTGTATAACTTCCTTAGCTTCTAGTTAAAATCTATTCTTCAAATTATAGCAAAATAAGTAAGTTGTAAATAAGAAGCATGTAAGAGAGGCAGTGCTCCCTTTACACTTTATTTGACTGAATTGTAATCTTGTTTATTTTAAATCATGTCTCTCAAACTATGTTTAAGCCTCAGTACAATTGTGTAGAAATATACAAAAGTCATAGTGCTGTAGTGCCACATTGAAAATTTATATAGATGCTTGGGATCACAAGAGTGAAGCAAATTAACACACAGTTTTAAAAAGTTGAAAGACAATTTAACTTGTCTCACTCTTTTGAGCTGCAAATGCTATGTATTTCACATTATTGAGAAATGATCATAATATGTATTTAACAAACTTTGTTAATACGGAAATTAATTTTGTCATGAAACATGGTTGTCTCTATGGTTTTATATATAACACTTAAACCAAACATGTGTCAGATGTTGAGCATTTTCCTCCAAATTATTCTCCTTCACACCACCTCCAACATATAACATATGATGTACTATATGATGACAGAAGGTGTTCTATTTTATGTTATAAGACTATGTCAAGTCCAATAGCTCACCACCAAAAATAAAACCCAACAGTGGATTCAAGACTTTAAGTAACATTTGAAAGCAACCACTCACCTTCTTTTGCTGCATGAGATTTGAAATTGGTTAATGCTGTATATGTAGTACTCCATTGTTCTATGGTTGAACATTGGGGTATTTACAGTGTTGAGACATTACAAAGAGTAAGAATGAAAGAAATATTCTCATATTTGTCTCTAGGTACCTTGATCATAAAGCTGTAGGACATATGTAAGTTCAGCTTGAGTATGTACTGCCAAACAGTTTTCAAAAGTGGTTGCAGTAATTTATATTCTCACTGGCAGTCTACAGAAGTCCCATTTGCTCCACGTCCTCAACCACTTTGGGACTGTCTGTTTTTCACATTAGCTGTCCTTTATTTTTTTTTTTAATTTATTTATTTATTTTTTTTTTTTTGCGGTACTCGGGCCTCTCACTGCTGTGGCCTCTCCCGTTGTGGAGCACAGGCTCCGGACGCGCAGGCTCAGCGGCCATGGCTCACGGGCCCAGCTGCTCTACGGCATGTGGGATCTTCCCGGACCGGGGCACAAACCCGCGTCCCCTGCATCGGCAGGCGGACACTGCACCACCAGGGAAGCCCTCCTTTATTGTTTTCATTTGTATTTTAGTAATGACCAATGAAGTTGAGTACCTTTTTAAAAATGTATTGGTCATACAGGTCTGTTCTTTTATGAAATGCTGGCTTGAGTCTTTTGTTCAAAACCCCTAAAGGAAAACATAGGCAGAACACTCTTTGACATAAATCACAGCAATATTCTTTTGGATCTGTCTCCTAAGACAAAAGGAAACAAAAGCAAAAATAAACAAGTGAAACCTAATTAAACTTAAAAGCTCTTGCACCACAAAGAAAACCTGACAAAATGAAAAGACAACCTAGGGAAAGGGAGAAAATCTTTGCAAATGATATGACTGATAAGGGGTTAATATATGAACAGCTCATACATGTCAATATCAAAAACAAATCATTAAAAAGTGGTCAGAAGACCTGAATAGACATTTTTTCGAAGAAGACATACAGATGGCCAACAGGCACATGAAAAAATGCTCAACATCACTAATCATCAGAGAAGTGCAAATCAAAACCACAATGAGATATCTCCTCCCACCTTTCAGAATGGCTATCATCAAAAAGAACACAAATAACAAATGCTGGTGAGGATGTAGAGAAAAGGGAAGCCTTGTATACTGTTGGTGGGGATGTAAATTGGTGCAGCTGCAATGGAAAACAGTATGGAGGCTTCTCAAAAACTAAAAATAGAACTACCATATGATCCAGTAATTCTACTCCTGGGAATATATCCAAAGAAAACAAAAACACTAATTCAAAAAGATACATGAATCTCAATGTTCATAGCAGCATTATTTACAATAGCCAAGACATGGAAACAATCTGAGTGCTCATCAGCAGGTTGAGCACTGATGGATAAAGAAGATGTGGTATATATGTATACAATGAAATATTACTCAGTCTTTAAAAAAGAATGAAATTCTGCTATTAACAATGTGGATGGAGCTAGAGGGTATTATGCTTAGTGAAAATAAGTCACACAGAGAAAGACAAATACACCTTTGAACCAACCTTAGGACCATTTATGTATGAGCTTCTGATTAAAGAGACTTAAAATGATCCTTATGTTTTAAGACACTACTAATCAGGTTCTCTGTTATTTGAGGCCAAATGTATTATAACTGATACACAACCATTCCTGTTTTTCTTTCCTGAGAGATCTGGACATTAAATTTTGAAAACTCTGATAGAAATCTATGTCTAAAATAGGAAAAATGATAATATCAATCTCACATTTCAGTGCAAGGGAATGGTTTTATTGGAGAAAATAATATTCAAAGATTATCAACATATCAATTAATTTATCCTCCAGAAAAACATCTGAAATAAAAGTTAGAGTAAGTAGTTTCAGAGAAAATAGGTGTTTCAAAATTCACAAAATTATAGGCATGTAAAATTCAGAGCATTAAATTCCAGAACTCCTCACTCCAATGAGCTGATACTAATTAATCAGTCGTCTAACTGAGGATGCCTCCAAATTGAATTAAGACTTTATGATCTTTGCAGATTAATTTATTGCATTTCACTAGGATTCGTGTTATAATAAATATATACTAAAGCAATTTCTACTAAAAGAGAAAGAATTATATGACAGCCTCTTAAGCAGATTTCGTCAATTATAGTTTTACTACATGGAGATTAACATTTTAAAATTAAAATTTTAGTAACTGCAGACACAATTATTTCTTTGTATTTAATGAATTTAATTCAATAATTATTTCCTTCACAGAAAGCTAAAAGTTATTACTTTAATTTAGGAAATTAAAACTTTTAGTAAAGTTACTAATAAGCCTACATATTGATCTGAGCTGATACGTATTACCTTGTGCTTCCCTGGATAACTTCATTCTGCAAAAGGTGTAATTTTAAGATGAGAAGATAATTGCTAAGGAAATTAACTTTTTGTCATTTTTTAACTTAGTGTAAATCTAAAGAGATTGAGGGAAAGATGTATTCAATAGTTTACCAGTAGTCTTTGGCAGAGAGAAAAACTAGGCAGCCAAGGGGGCCATAGTAAACCTGAAGTTGGAATAAAGATTCAAATACTATCTCATTTCTAGTCAGTACCTTTCTAGACTAGTCATAGATATTCAAAGATACAATAGGGATATTTATGAAGTATAATGAGTCAAATTATAGAAAGCTGTTAAATTAAATACCCTTATCATTCACCAAAGCTTGGAAGTAGAAATGACATAGACCTTATCCCCAACCTTTTCTTTTGTTGTTGTTGTTGTTTGTGTGTTTGTTTTCTTGCAACTTGAAGTTGATGTTATTCAGCAAAGGAGGAAAGACTGGAGACTGTCTTGAAAGTGGTATTTTTTTCTTGAACTCAACGTACACGTAATGACTAGCTATTTTGTGCTCAATACTACACAGAATCTTAATGTCACCAAGTAGAAATCAAAGTTAGATCACAATATGAATAAGCACATGGTCAGGTTGCAGAGGAGCTAAGGCTTCATTGTGAAGCTTAACTTGGGCTCTGCCATCAAACATGGTAAATAAGGAATTAGCCAGAGAGAAGAGGGGAAGGCAGCACCACAGCAAGAACAAGGTGATTTGAACCCCCAAATGAACATGGAGAATTTTAAGAAAATTGCAGTAAAAGCTGGCTTTCTTTGAGTAAAGGATTTAAGCATGGGGATGGCCTTGATTTTGTACCTTAGACCATAATCTGATGTCTTACATGGATGAACTTGGTTGGATCTAGCAGAAATCATTATCATCCTTTTCCCCTTAAAGATCATATAAATGTGAGTACAATGTGAACAATTGACACTTTAGCTCTCATTTGTCAGGGCCTCCTTTTAGCCCTCCTTAGACCCCTGCAGCTAGACTTCCAAGCAGATGTTACCTTGAGCCAAAATTTTACTTTTCCTACAAGAAGAGATAATAACAAAAATGACTATTTTGAAGGGTGAAACTGTTAAGCATTATGTAAATGTTCATTAATTTGAGTTAAAGGAGCTCCATGCAATGGAACTCTATTATAGATGAAGCATACTTATATAATTACGAATTTTGAGTACTTTGAGTTAATAAGTCCCAAGATAAACCCTCATTATGGCTAAATGTGTATTGCAGGATCTTGAACCAGGCCTAAAGATGTTAAGTTAAAAAATAATATAGTCTTCCACCACAAAAAATCCAATGTACATAATTTGATAATAATTCTTGTGCTACTTATTATAAAAGAAAATTTAGCAGAGTACTTTTGGATGCCAAAAAACAGTGGCTATGTCCGTGCTTGAAGTCTGAACTAACCTGGAAATGAGGGGCATATATTTTCCACTGCTATACTGCTTGCAGCTCAAGGAACCCACCTCTGGAAAGCTTCTGTCTGTCCCTTCTAATCTTATCCTGCAGACAGCATTGTCCTCATTATCATAATTCTCTTATTCTTGTGAGGTCCTCGTTATCAGCATATGATTGGTATAGAGAAAAAAATCCAAGTAAAGGAGAATATGCATGAGGCATAGTCACTCTGGAAAACAGTTGGGAGTTTCTTATAAAGTTAAAACACACTATATGACTCAAGAATCCCTCTACTGGCTCTTTATGCAAGAGAAATAAACTGATGTTCACACCCACACCCACACAGGTCAAAATCTCATCCTAAATGGATGCAGAAATCAGCTTCATTAAGCCCTAATTGGGGTCCATTGCCCAGAGTTGTCAAGCTCACAGGACACTGGAAAGACCAGAATAGAAATATCATAAGCTTATTGGCAGTTAAAGAGAAAATAAATGTGGCTTTTCTAGTTTGTTTGAGTCTTAAGAGACTCAGAAAGCAGCTAATGTTCTCAAAGAGGTTTTTTTTTTTTTAAACATCTTTATTGGAGTATAATTGCTTTACATTGTTGTGTTAGTTTCTTATGTATAACAAAGTGAATCAGCTATCCATATACATATCCATATCCCCATATCCCCTCCCTCTTGCATCTCCCTCCCACCTTCCCTATCCCACCTCTCTAGGTGGCCATGAAGCACCTAGCTGCTCTCCCTGTGCTATGCAGTTGCTTCCCACTAGCTATCTATTTAACGTTTGGTAGTGTATATATGTAAATGCCACTCTCTTACTTCGTCCCAGCTTACCCTTCCCCCTTCTGATGTCCTCAAGTCCATTCTCTACATCTGCGTCTTTACTCCGGTCATGCCCCTAGGTTCTTCAGAACCATTTTTTTGTTTTTTTAGATTCCATATATATGAGTTAGCATACACTATATGTTTTTCTCTTTCTGACTTACTTCACTCTGTATGACAGACTCTAGGCCCATCCACCTCACTACAAATAACTCAATTTAGTTTCTTTTTAGGGCTGAGTAATATTCCATGGCATATATGTGGTGGAATGAACATTGTGGTACATGACTCTTTGAATTATAGTTTTCTCAGGGTATATGCCCAGTATTGGGATTGCTTGGTCATATGGTAGTTCTATTTCTAGTTTTTTAAGGAACCTCCATACTGTTCTCCATAGTGGCTGTAAAATTTTACATTCCCACCAACAGTGTATGAGGATTCCCTTTTCTCCACACCCTCTCCAGCATTTATTGATGATACCGCACTGTAGTTTTGATTTGTATTTCTCTAATGATTAATGATGTCAAGCATTCTTTCATGTGTTTGTTGGCAGTCTGTATATCTTCTTTGGAGAAATGTCTATTTAGGTCTTCTGCCCATTTTTGGATTGAGTAGTTTGTTTCTTTGATATTGAGCTGCATGAGCTGCTTGTAAATTTTGGAGATTAATACTTTGTCAGTTGCTTTACTTGCAAACATTTTCTCCCATTCTGAGGGTTGTCTTTTCATCTTGTTTATGCTTTCCTTTGCTGTGCAAAAGCTTTGAAGTTTCATTAGGCCCAATGTGTTTATTTTTGTTTTTATTTCTATTATTCTAGGAGGTGGGTCAAAAAGGATCTTGCTGTGATTTATGTCATAGAGTGTTCTGCCTATGTTTTCCTCTAAGAGTTTGATAGTGTCTGGCCTTACATTTAGGTCTTTAATCCACTTTGAGTTTATTCTTGTGTATGGTGTTAGGGAGTGTTCTAATTTCATTCTTTTACATGTAGCAGTCCAGTTTTCCCAGCACCACTTATTGAAGAGGCTGTCTTTTTCCACTGTATATTCTTGCCTCCTTTATCAAAGATAAGGTGACCATATGTGCGTGGGTTTATCTCTGGGCTTTCTATCCTGTTCCATTGATCTATATTTCTCTTTTTGTGCCAGTACCATACTGTCTTGATTACTGTAACTTTGTAGTGTAGTCTGAAGTCTGGGAGCCTGATTCTTCCAGCTCCATTTTTCTTTCTCAAGATTGCTTTGGCTAGTATTTTGTGTTTCAGAGTCTTTTGTGTTTACATACAAATTGTGAAATTTTTTGTTCTAGTTCTGTGAAAAGTGCCAGTGGTAGTTTGACAGGGATTGCATTGAATCTGCAGATTGCTTTGGGTAGTAGAGTCATTTTCACAATGTTGATTCTTCCAATCCAAGAACATGGTATATCTCTCCAACTATTTGTATCACCTTTAATTTCTTTCATCAGGATCTTATAGTTTTCTGCATACAGGTCTTTACTCTCCTTAGGTAGGTCTATTCCTAGATATTTTATTCTTTTTGTTGCAATGGTAACTGGGAGTGTTTTCTTAATTTCACTTTCAGATTTTTCATCATTAGTGTATAGGAATGCAAGAGATTTCTGTGCATTAATTTTGTATCCTGCTACTTTACCAAATTCATTGATTAGCTCTAGTAGTTTTCTGGTAGCATCTTTAGGATTCTCTATGTATAGTATCATGTCATCTGCAAACAGTAACAGCTTTACTTCTTCTTTTCTGATTTGGATTCCTTTTATTTCTTTTTCTTCTCTGATTGCTATGGTTAAAACTTCCAAAACTATGTTGAATAAGAGGGGTGAGAGTGGGCAACCTTGTCTTGTTCCTACTCTTAGTGGAAATGCTTTCAGTTTTTCACCATTGAGGACGATGTTGGCTGTGGGTTTGTCATATATGGCCTTTATTATGTTGAGGAAAGTTCCCTCTATGCCTACTTTCTGCAGGGTTTTTATCATAAATGGGTGTTGAGTTTTTCAAAAGCTTTCTTTGAATCTATTGAGATGATCATATGGTTTTTCTCCTTCAATTTGTTAATATGGTGTATCACATTGATTGATTTGCGTATATTGAAGAATCTTAGCATTACTGGGATAAACCCCACTTGATCATGGTGTATGATCCTTTTAATGTGCTGTTGGATTCTGTTTGCTAGTATTTTTTTGAGGATTTTTGCATCTATGTTCATCAGTGATATTGGTCTGTAGTTTTCTTTTTTTGTGACATCTTTGTCTGGTTTTGGTGTCAGGATGATGGTGGCCTTGTAGAATGAGTTTGGGAGTGCTCCTCCCTCTGCTAAGTTTTGGAAGAGTTTGAGAAAGATAGGTATTAGCTCTTCTCTAAATGTTTCATAGAATTCACCTGTGAAGCCATCTGGTCATGGGCTTTTGTTTGTTGGAAGATTTTTAATCATAGTTTCAATTTCAGTGCTTGTGATTGGTCTGTTTATATTTTCTATTTCTTCCTGGTTCAGTCTTGGAAGGTTGTGCTTTTCTAAGAATTTGTCCATTTCTTCCAGATTGCCCATTTTATTGGCATAGAGTTACTTGTAGTAGTCTCTTAGGATGCTTTTATTTCTGCAGTGTCAGTTGTTACTTCCCCTTTTTCATTTCTACTTCTATTGATTTGAGTCTTCTCCCTTTTTTTTTTTTTGATGAGTCTGGCTAATGGTTTATCAATTTTGTTTATCTTCTCAAAGAACCAGCTTTTAGTTTTATTGATCTTTGCTATCGTTTCCTTCATTTCTTTTTCATTTATTTCTGATCTGATCTTTATGATCTCTTTCCTTCTGCTAACTTTTGGGTTGTTTTGTTCTTCTTTGTCTAATTGCTTTAGGTGTAATGTTAGGTTGTTTATTTGAGATGTTTCTTCTTTCTTAAGGTAGGATTGTATTGCTATAAACTTCCATCTTAGGAATGCTTTTGCTGTATCCCATAGGTTTTGGGTCATCGTTTTTTCACTGTCATTTGCTTCTAGGTATTTTTTTATTCCCTCTTTGATTTCTTAAGTGATCTCTTGTTTATTTAGTAGTGTATTGTATAGCCTCCATGTGTTTTTATTTTTTACAGATTTTTTCTGTAATTGATATCTCATCTCATAGTGTTGTGGTTGGAAAAGATACTTGATACAATTTCAATTTTCCTAAATTTACCGAGGCTTGATTTGTGACCCAAGATATGATCTATCCTGGAGAATGCTCCATGAGCACTTGAGAATAAAGTGTATTCTATTGTTTTTGGATGGAATGTGTTATAAATGTCAATTAAGTCCATCTTGTTTAATGTATCATTTAAAGATTGTGTTTCCTTATTTACTCTCATTTTGGATGATCTCTCCATTGGTGAAAGTGGGGTGTTAAAATCCCCTACTATTATTGTCTTATTGCTGATTTCCCCGTTTATGGTTGTTAACATTTGCCTTATGCATTGAGGTGCTCCTATGTTGGATGAATAAATATTTACAATTGTTATATCTTCTTCTTGGATTGATCCCTTGATCATTATGTAGTGTCCTTCTTTATCTCTTCTAATAGTCTTTATTTTAAAGTCTATTTCATCTGATATGAGAACTGCTACTCCAGCTTTCTTCTGATTTCCATTTGCATGGAATATCTTTTTCCATCCCCTCACTTTCAGTCTGTATGTGTCCCTAGGTCTGAAGTGGGTCTCTTGTAGATAGCATATATACCGGTCTTGTGTCTGTATACATTCAGTCAGTCTATGTTTTTTTTGAAGTATTTAATCCATTTACATTTAAGGTAATTATCGATATTTATGTTCCTATTACCATTTTCTTAATTGTTTGGGGTTGTTACTGTACGTCTTTTCCTTCTCTAGTGTTTCCTGCCTAGAGAAGTTCCTTTAGCATTTGTTGTAAGGCTGGTTTGGTGGTGTGAAATCTCTTAGCTTTTGCTTGTCTGTAAAGGTTTTAATTTCTCCATCAAATCTGAATGAGATCCTTGCTGGTTAGAGTAATCTTTGTTGTAGGTTTTTCCCTTTCATCACTTTAAATATGTCCTGCCACTCCCTTCTGGCTTGCAGAGTTTCTGCTGAAAGATTAGCTGATAACCTTATGGGGATGCCCTTGTATGTTATTTGCTGCTTTTCCCTTGTTGCTTTTAATATTTTTTCTTTGTATTTAGTTTTTGATAGTCTGATTAATATGTGTCTTGTCGTGTTTCTGCTTGGATTTATCCTGTATGGGATTCTGCACTTCCGGGACTTGATTGACTATTTCCTTTCCCATATTAGGGAAGTTTTCAACTATAATCCTTTAAATATTTTTTCAGTCCTTTTTTTCCTCTTCTTCTTCTGGGACCCCTATTATTTGAATTTTGGTGCATTTAATGTTGCTTCACAGGTCTCTGAGACAGTCCTCAATTCTTTTCATTCTTATTTTTTTTATTCTCTTCTACAGTAGTTATTTCCACTGTTTTACCTTCCAGGTCACTTATCCTTTCTTCGGCCTCAGTTATTCTGCTAGTGATTCCTTCTAGAGAATTTTTAATTTCATTTATTGTGTTGTTCATCATTGTTTCTTTGCTCTTTATTTCCTTTAGGTCCTTGTTAAACGTTTCTTGTATTTTCTCCATTCTATTTCCAAGATTTTGGATCATCTTTACTATCATTACTCTGAATTATTTTTCAGGTAGACTGCCTATTTCCTCTTCATTTGTTTGGTCTGGTGGGTTTTTACCTTGCTCCTTCATCTACTGCATATTTCTCTGTCTTCTCATTTTACTTAACTTGCTGTGTTTGGGGTCTCCTTTTCACAGCCTGCAGGTTTGTAGTTCTCGCTGTTTTTGGTGTCTGCCCCCAGTGGGTAAGGTTGGTTCAGTGGGGTGTATGCACTTCCTGGTGGATGGGACTGGTGCCTGTGTTCTGGTGGATGATGCTGGATCTTGTCTTTCTGGTGGGCAGGACCGTATCCGCTGATGTGTTTTATGGTATCTTTGAACTGAGTATGGTTTTAGGCAGCCTCTCTCCTAATGGGTGGGTTGTGTACCTGTCTTGCTAGTTATTTGCCATGGGGTATCCAGCACTGGAGCTTGTTGGTCGTTGATTGGAGCTGGGTATTAGCATTGAGATGGAGATCTCTGGGAGATCTCTCGCCGATTGATATTACATGGGGCTGGGAGGTGATCCTATGTCCTGAACTTGGTTCTCCCACCTCAGAGGCTCAGGCCTGACCCCTGGCTGGAGCACCAAGACCCTGTCAGCCACACGGTTGCTTAGTGTCATTCTTCCCCATCAGTGTTTTGCTTCTCTCAGCCTGGTGCTGTTGGTGGTCTCATTCTGCTGTTGTCTCTCTATAGGCAGGCCAAAGCCTGACACACAGTGGGACCTGAAGAAATATCAACTCTCAAATAGGTTTTAAATCAGATTTGCTTTAAAAATTGACCCTAGTGATGTGTTTCCCTGCAAAACAAACTCTTATTTAGGGCAGAACAGACCATTAGCATGCTCCAATTGGTGTCCTAGGGTGATCACACCCAGAGTTTGATTTTTCAGCTTCTCTTAGTACATTAACCTCTCTGATTTGTAGAAGAATTATATGAAACTCAACCCTTGTGAAATAAAGATAAAAAGGATTTAAAGGTAATTAAAATAATATTTGAATGCCTTTTAGAGGTTATATAACCTAATCTTTGATTCTTAGACATTTATCCAGTTCTGTGACATTTTATTCAAGCAGGGCAGCAGACTAAGTTTTAAATTTGTTTTTTTAAAATAAATTTAATTATTTATTTATTCATTTTTGGCTGCTTTGGGTCTTTGTTGCTGTGCACAGGCTTTCTCTAGTTGTGGCAAGCAGGGGCTACTCTTCGTTGAGGTGCATGGGCTTCTCATCACAGTGGCTTCTCTTGCTGCAGAGCACAGGCTCTAGGCATGTGGGCTTCAGTAGTTGTGGCCCATGGGCTCTAGAGCACAGGCTCAGTAGTTGTGGTGCATGGGCTTAGTTGCTCTGTGGCATGTGGGATCTTCCTGGACCAGGGCTGGAATGCGTGTCTCCTGTATTGGCAGGCGGACTCTTAACCACCATGCCACCAGGGAATTCCAAGTTTGTTTTGTTTTCATGGGAGTTTGTCTTCTAATCTCTCTTTTATCTTTTCCAATTTTTCCCTTTGTGAGTTATTTACACTTAAATGAAAATTAAGCATGTTTGTACACTTAGAAGATAAGGAGGAACAAATTTACAATCAAATTTGCAGTTGAAGAAAATAGAACTTTTCCTGTTTTATCAAAATTTCGGCTAATGCCTCAAAGCTGGAGAAAATGGGTGATACATTATGAGAAGCACATTGGGCTTAATAAGAGCTACCAAAATTGTGTTATTTTTCTCATTTTTCCCTCAAATTGCCACGCCCTTTTCAAAAGTATTCAACCTAGATAAATGTAAATCTCTATTTTTATCCTAGTTTCTTGTCACTCTAGTAGCCCTTCATATTATTTTGCAATTCGCCTCTTGTTCTTTAGCTCCCCCAGGATGCTTGGATCTGAATTTACAGTGGCAACAAAACAACTTGCCATCAAAGCCCCAGCTGGAACCCTGAGGCTAGTTAGCTACTTTCAATACAGAGGAATACTTCCTCTCTATTCCTTGCCTTTCTAGTGCCTTTGATCTATAATCCACATTGCAAACCCCTCCATCTAATTTATATCTTTTCCCTCCCAGAGCTATCGTTATCTTGCTGATTCTATTTCCACCTCTTTTTACTGGAACTACATGGTATCCCATCTTATTTTAAAGAAACTCCTCTATAATACACAACATCTTGACAATTCCCTCTGCCTCTTGCCCTAACTATAACCTGGCTCTCCTCTAATGATATAAAGGTCCTCCACAGAAGCTGTTAATTCTCCTTGTATTTCACAGTGAGAAGATACATTCATCTTTCTCCTGTTTACCCACTGCAATTACATTCAAATTACATTTAATATTCATCCCCAAATCCTTCCTTATTTGAGCCCCTAAAAATTCAGCTATACCCTGTGCTTCTTACTTTCATCCCAGCCATTAACTAGCCTCCACTTTCTTTTAACACCTTCAGTATCCTGATTATAGTCTTTTATTCCACCAATTCCATCTAACAAACTTCACTCCCATTCCCCTCTGACAAAACATTATTAAGGTCTATATTTTGGGCCTTGTCATCTTCCCAAATTCATCTGAAGTTTGAAAATATAATTGGCACACCTATGTTTACACCTCTAGCACTATCTCTTTCCACTAAGCATCCATGAGAACTTATAACTTCTTTACACAAACTGACCCTAGGAACCAGCACTTCAAGGACATCCTCACAGCACTGTTGTTACTCTCCTGTGACAGTCACACCTCTGCCAGCCTGCTTTGTAAATCTGTATCCTGGAGGACTGATAGATTTGAGTACAAATCAAACCTTCTCTAGTTGATAACTGCATGTGCTTAAGCCTTAAATTTCCTGATTTTCAGTGTTCTCATCTATAAAATAAGGAAAATGTTGAAAATATTAGATGAAACATTACATATAAAGTGCTAAGCTCACACCTGAATCAATATATTGTAGCCATTATTAACCATATTGTCTTTAAAATGCATTGTCTCTGAAACTATACAGTACTGGAGAAAACTATAATGGTTAGTTACCACTACAGAGCTGTGATTTTCAACCACAATTAAATACTCGACATTATTGGCCAACTAGTTTTTGTTTTACTCATTAATCTTCCTTCATCATTTTTCTTTGTAACTATATAAAATTTTACCAGTCTTCTCAATTTTTCTTCCAGCAACCACCTACGCTTCCTTTGCAGTTATCATTCATAGGCAAAAACCAAAGATGTTGCACTGGAGTTGTATTAGCTTATTTCCCATTTATCCCTAAACTTACCTATGTTTGCACTGATCCATCCATGTATGCATTCAAGAAATACGTATCAAGCAACTGCTATGCGCCAGATGCTGGGGATTCAGTGGAGAACAAGACTGAGAGTTCTTTTACTCCTGAATCTTACACTCCACCATGGCAGACAGTCATTGAACAAGTTATTAAAGTTCTCCTAGTGTTACAAAGGAGACAGCAACTTTCTGCAGGTACATAAAGTACTCTTAATTCTGAATATTTTTCAGCTTGTGAAGAAGAGGATGAAAGTTTATGAAGCAGAAAGAATGGCATATGCTAAACCCTTAGGGAAGGAAAGAACAATCAAGGAACTAAAACAATGTCTCTGGACCACAAGGAATGAAGAAGGAGAGAACAACAAATGGAGCTGAGACTGCTAGTGATTCACCAAAGCCATTCTCCACTTTTTCCCCATAGTTTCTGGATATATGAATGCCCAACTGCATTAGATTTCCCATGTTCCCTTGGAATGAAGTGTGGTATGTAGCTACATTCTTTCTAACGGTGTCCCACTTCCATGCCTTACCCATAAAACACCCCATGCATGCTTTTCTACACTTTTTGCTCTCAGGAGTCATCATTGCCAGGCAATGTTCAGAACAACCTTGGAAGTCAAGCATTAGAGATTGCTGAGTTCATCAGCATGGGTCCCAGTGTAGAGCAGAATTCACCTGGTATACAAACCCTGGACTGTTATAAGACTGAGAAATAAATTTCCACTGCCTTAGTTTTGGAGGTCTACCTGTTATAGTGGTTTAGTTTACTCTAACTGGAAAAGTGAGAAAGGGATATTTTATGCAGAATCTTGTAGAGCATAATAAGAACTGGAACAACTGATGGATTTAAAGAAGAGGGAACAGTCAGTGATATATCATAAGTTTCCAGTTGGAGCTACTGAATGGAAATGGTCATGCAATTTGCAAAACAGGGAACACTGAGGAGCAAATTTAAACACCAAGAATATTAGTTCCATTTTGCACAGATTAAGTTTAAGATGGCTGTGAATAATTCAAGTGGAGATGTTTAGTGGGTACATAGCTATACAGGTATGGAACTCAGAAAAGAGATTTCAGCTGGAAAGAAAAATATGAGTGTGGTAGATATAAAAGAAAATTGAAGCCACAGGGATACATGAGATGAGTTCTAACAGTTAAATGCTCTTCCACTGAGTGGTAAAAAGAAATTTATCTTTTCATTCTCAAACTATTTCTACTAATGGGTATATATGGAGCAATGTAAGTTGTAGTTAAAGTACCTGTATTGTCCCAATAACCCCTCAAAAATAGAAGTTGTGACAAACCAAGCCATTAGTACAACTATACAAATATGTACTACAAGTTTATTAATTAAAGCATAGTATCCTTCTACTTTAATATATAAATAGAAACAGAAATTATACTTTACTTCTAACATAATTGAGCCACAGGAATCCCATGATTGTACCAAAATATTCTCCTCATATATTCAGTTGCTGCCTACAGCAAACGTCTTTCATTGTATCTTTGCAGCTAAGCTTTTAGTACTTCTCGCATTTCCCACTGTACTCCTAAGATTGATCTGAAATCTATTATGCCACTCTTTTCCACTTGAACAACTGCTCTTCAGATGTTGAGCACACATTGCTGCATGTATGGGGAAGGAGAGAGAACCAACCAGTTAGTGCGAGCTTACCACGTGCTCTACACATGTTATCTCTTTATTCCTCAGAGCAAATCTCATGTGTTAAAAGAACTGTAATCCAAAAGCACCTGACAAGTTTGACTGAGTATCCTTCCACTCTTGTCCCCTCACCAGCAGATGAAACAGCAAACCTTCAAAGATTTATGTCTCTGGGTTAAACCTGTCCCAGTATCTGGAAGGTTTGCTCTTATCCCATAGGGCTCATCAAGGTCAAATTTCACCAACTAGTCAATGCTTCTCTAGCACATACTAAGCACCAAAATAGGACTCAGATGGGAGAGACTCTAACTTATTCATACTTTATATAAGCAACAAAATTTTTGAAAACAGAAAGTTGGAACCTTGTCTCAATTACATTAGGAAGGAGAAGAGGTGAGGAAGAATGTAGTTCAAGGTGCTGGTTAAGGTATAAACCAGATTCCTGAACCTCCTGATATTAGGAATGGACATCTGAGAGTGGACAACTGAGAATCAGACTCCTCTCTATGCAGCTTCCTACTTGACATAACCATATGTTTGTCAAACGGGGTCATATAACATGTACATACCTGAACCTCTTGATTCTGATCTCCAACCCCCAAACTGACTTTACTCTCAGTCTTCTCCATCTTAGTAAATGTTACCATTACATACCTAGCTGCCCAAGTCAAAAACTTATAAGTCTACACTGTACACAAAAATTAACCCCAAATCAATCTTAGGTTTAAATGTTGAATGCACAACTATAAAACTTCTAGAAAACATAGAAGAAAATCTACATAACCCTGGGTTTGGTGATGAGTTTTGCATACACCAAAAACATGATCCATGAAAGAAAAAATTGACTTTAGATTTTATCAAGTTTAAAAGTCTACCCTGCAAAAGACACTGTAAGGAGAATGAGAAAATAAGCCACAGGCTGGAAGAAAATATTTTCAAAACACATATCTGATAAAAGAGTTATATCCAAAATTGCAAAGAACTCTTGAATCCAAAATATACAAAAAAACTCTTAAAACTCAACAATACAGAAACAACTGAATTTAAAAATAGGCAAAAGCTCTGAGCAGACACTTCATCAAAGAAGATACACATACAACAAACAAACATATTAAAAGATGCTCACTATTATTTGTCATTAGGAACTGCAAAGGAGAACAACAATGAGATACAGCTACACACACATCTATTAAAATGGCCATACAGCAGAAACTAACACACCATTGTAAAGCAATTATACCCCAATAAAGATGTTAAAAAATAATAATAATCCAATGGAAGATGAAGACCCTCCATGAAGTGATAGGGAAAGAGAAAAAAGGACTTCACACGATGGTGACTGTGAGGATTTAAACTGACATGTATATATTAAATTACTACTAAGCATGAGGTCATATAAATTTCCCCAGCAGTGAAAAGACCAAAACCAATTTCGATTTGAAAAAATAATTCAGATGACAGAAATATAGAACTGTATAATACAACTTGATATTTAATAAATATTGTAATTGCTCTATAATCATAATTAATTAATTAATTAATTAATAATAAAATGGCTATGATCCCCAAAACTGACAATATAATTACTGGTGAAGATACAGAGCAACAGGACTCTCATTCATTGTTGGAGGAAATGCTTCTATGTTTTGGAAGAAAATTTGAATTCACTTCTCCTACACAGAGTATTTTTAAGACTCTTTCTTAAGTGTAACCATAGCAACTCATATATTGGAAATCAGAATTAAAATTATTATGTACTTTACAAATGAACTTATTTACAAAACAAAAACAGAGTCACAGATGTAGAAAACAAGCCTATGGTTACCAGAGGGGACAGCAGGGGTGGGGAGGGATAAATTGGGAGATTGGGACTGACATATACATACTACTATATATAAAAAATAAAATAAAGTAAAATAGATGATTAATAAGGACCTATATATAGCACAGGGAACTCTTCTCAATACTCTGTAATCACCTATATGGGAAAAGAATCTAAAAAAGAATGGATATATGTATATGTATAACTGATTCACTCTGCTGTACAGCAGAAAGTAACACAACATTGTAAATCAACTGTACCCCAACAAAAAATTCTAATAAATAAATTATTATGGCCCCTCCGCTCCAGCAATGTGCGGCCAGTCCACGCTTCACGCGCGCCTGGAGGAGTGGGTGACCCTTGGCTTCCAGGGGCGCCGGCGCCCCTTCTCCCGGGATCCCCACAGAGCGAGCGTCCCAGCCCACGCCTGCTCTCTGCACTCCGCGTTGACCGAGATTAGTGTTTTGACTAGCTGGTTCTGTGAAGGCTGTGAGAGACAGCATCCATCAGCTGTGAATGGTAATTCTGAAGATGAAGACCTGGGGTTCTTTGAATTTTTGTGGTGCCAGACATAAACTGGATAAAAACAAAAGTACATTGATCCTGGTGGATTCAATGTAGACTGACTGTTAAGAGGGTGGATGAAAGGCTCTTGGTGCTGGAGCCAGGAGTCAGTGCTGTGCCTCTGAAGTGGGAGAGCCAACTTCAGGACACGGGTCCACAAGAGACCTCCCAGCTCCACATAATATCAAGCAGCGAAAATCTCCCAGAGATCTCCATCTCAACACCAGCACCCAGCTTCAGTCAACGACCAGCAAGCTACAGTGCTGGTCACCCTATGCCAAGCAACTAGCAAGGCAGGAACACAACCCCACCCATTAGCAGGGAGGCTACTTAAAAACATAATAAGGCCACAGGCACCCCAAAACACACCACCAGACATGGACCTGTCCACCTGAAAGACAAGAGTGAGTCTCAACCACCAGAACACAGGCACTAGTCCACACTACCAGGAAGCCTACAAAACGTACTGAAACAACCTTAGCCACTGGGGACAGACACCAAAAACAACGGGAACTTCGAATATGCAGCCTGCAAAAAGGAGACCCCAAACACAGTAACATAAGCAAAATGAGAAGACAGAAAAACACACAGCAGGTGAAGGAGCAAGATAAAAACCTACCAGACCTAACAAATGAAGAGGTACTAGGCAGTCTACCTGAAAAAGAATTCAGAATAATGATAGTAAAGATGATACAAGATTCTATTTCCAAGATCCATAATCTTGGAAATAGAATAGACAAAATGCAAGAAACAGTTAACAAGGACCTAGAAGAACTAAAGATGAATCAAGCATTGATTAAAAACAGAATAAATGAAATGAAAAATACTCTAGATGGGATCAATAGCAGAATAACTGAGGCAGAAGAACGGATAAGTGAGGTGGAAGATAAAATAGTGGAAATAACTGCTGCAGAGCAAAATAAAGAAAAAAGAATGAAAAGAACAGAGGACAGTCTCAGAGACCTCTGGGACAACATTAAACGCACCAACATTCGAATTATAGGGGTTCCAGAAGAAGAAGAGAAAAAGAAAGGGACTGAGAAAATATTTGAAGAGATTATAGTTGAAAACTTCCCTAATATGGGAAAGGAAATAGTTAATCAAGTCCAGGAGGCACAGAGAGTCCCATACAGAATAAATCCAAGGAGAAATATGCCAAGACACATATTAATCAAACTGTCAAAAATTAAACACAAAGAAATCATATTAAAAGCAGCAAGAGAAAAACAACAAATAACACACAAGGGAATCCCCATCAGGTTAACAGCTGATCTCTCAGCAGAAACTCTACAAGCCAGAAGGGAGTGGCAGGACATAATCAAAGTGATGAAGGAGAGAAACCTGGAACCAAGATTACTCTACCCAGCAAGGATCTCATTCAGATTTGATGGAGAAATTAAAACCTTTACAGACAAGCAAAAGCTGAGAGAGTTCAGCACCACCAAACCAGCTTTACAACAAATGCTAAAGGAACTTCTCTAGGCAAGAAACACAACAGAAGGAATACACCTACAATAATGAACCCAAAGCAATTAAGGAAATGGGAATAGGAACATACATATCAATAATTACCTTAAATGTAAATGGACTAAATGTTCCCACCAAAAGACACAGGTTGGCTGAATGGATACAAAAACAAGACCCATATATATGCTGTCTACAAGAGACCCACTTCAGACCTAGAGACACATACAGACTGAAAGTAAGGGGATGGACAAAGATATTCCATGCAAATGGAAATCAAAAGAAAGCTGGAGTAGCAATTCTTATATCAGACAAAATAGACTTTAAAATAAAGACTATTAGAAGAGACAAAGAAAGACACTACATAACGATAAAGGGATCGATCCAAGAAGAAGATATAACAATTGTAAATATTTATGCACCCAACATAGGAGCACCTCAATACATAAGGCAAATACTAACAGCCATAAAAGGGGAAATCGACAGTAACACAATCATAGTAGGGGACTTTAACACCCCACTTTCACCAATGGACAGATCATCCAAAATGAAAATAAATAAGGAAACACAAGCTTTAAATGATACATTAAACAAGATGGACTTAGTTGATATTTATAGGACATTCCATCCAAAAACAACAGAATACACATTTTTCTCAAGTGCTCATGGAGCATTCCCCAGGATAGATCATATCTTGGGTCACAAATCAAGCCTTGGTAAATTTAAGAAAATTGAAATTGTATCAAGTATCTTTTCCGACCACAATGCTATGAGACTAGACATCAATTACAGGAAAAGATCTGTAAAAAATACAAACACATGGAGGCTAAACAATACAATACTCAATAACGAAGTGATCACTGAAGAAATCAAAGGGGAAATTAAAAAATACCTAGAAGTAAATGACAATGGAGACACGATGACCCAAAACCAATGGGACGCAGCAAAAGCAGTTCTAAGGGGGAAGTTTATAGCAATACAATCCCACCTTAAGAAACAGGAAACATTTTGAGTAAACAACCTGACCCTGCACCTAAAGCAATTAGAGAAAGAAGAACAAAAAAACCCCAAAGTTAGCAGAAGGAAAGAAATCATAAAGATCAGATCAGAAATAAATGAAAAAGAAATGAAGGAAACGATAGCAAAGATCAACCAAACTAAAAGCTGGTTCTTTGAGAAGATAAACAAAATTGACAAACCAATAGCCAGACTCATCAAAAAAATAAGGGAGAAGACTCAAATCAATAGAATTAGAAATGAAAAAGGAGAAGTAACAACTGACACTGCAGAAATACAAAAGATCATGAGAGATTACAATAAGCAACTCTAGGCCAATAAAATGGACAACCTGGAAGAAATGGACAAATTCTTAGAAATGCACAACCTGCCAAGACTGAACCAGGAAGAAATAGAAAATATGAATAGACCAATCACAAGCACTGAACTTGAAACTGTGATTAAAAGCCTTCCAACAAACAAAAGCCCAGGACCAGATGGCTTCACAGGCAAATTCTATCAAACATTTAGAGAAGAGCTAACACCTATCCTTCTCAAACTCTTCCGAACAATTTCAGAGGAAGGAACACTCCCAAACTCATTCTATGAGGCCACCATCACCTTGATACCAAAACCAGGCAAGGATGTCACAAAGAAAGAAAACTACAGGCCAATATCACTGATGAACATAGATGCAAAAATCCTCAACAAAATACTAGCAAACAGAATCCAACAGCACATTAAAAGGATCATACACCATGATCAAGTGGGGTTTATTCCAGGAATGCAAGGATTCTTCAATATACACAAATCAATCAATGTGATACACCATATTAACAAATTGAAGGAGAAAAACCATATGATCATCTCAATAGATGCAGAGAAAGCTTTCGACAAAATTCAACACCCATTTATGATAAAAACCATGCAGAAAGTAGGCATAGAGGGAACTTTCCTCAACATAATAAAGGCCACATATGACAAACCCACAGCCAACATTGTCCTTAATGGTGAAAAACTGAAACCATTTCCACTAAGATCAGGAACAAAACAAGGCAGCCCACTCTCACCACTCTTATTCAACCTAGTTTTGGAAGTTTTAGCCACAGCAATCAGAGAAGAAAAGGAAATAAAAGGAATCCAAGTCAGAAAAGAAGAAGTAAAGCTGTCACTCTTTGCAGATGACATGATACTATACATAGAGAATCCTAAAGATGCTACCAGAAAACTACTAGAGCTAATCAATGAATTTGGTAAAGTAGCAGGATACAAAATTAATGCACAGAAATCTCTGGCATTCCTGTACACTAATGATGAAAAATCTGAAAATGAAATCAAGAAAACACTCCCATTTACCACTGCAACAAAAAGAATAAAATATCTAGGAATAAACCTACCTAAGGAGACAAAAGACCTGTATGCAGAAAATTATAAGGCACTGATGAAAGAAATTAAAGATGATACACATAGATGGAGAGATATACCATGCTCCTGGATTGGAAGAATCAATATTGTGAAAATGACTCTACTACCCAAAGCAATCTACAGATTCAATGCCATCCCTATCAAACTACCACTGGCATTTTTCACAGAACTAGAACAAAAAATTTCAAAATTTGTTTGGAAAAACAAAAGACCCCGAATAGCCAAAGCAATCTTGAGAAAGAAAAATGGAGCTGGAGGAATCAGGCTCCCTGACTTCAGACTATACTACAAAGCTACAGTAATTAAGACAGTGAGGTACTGGCATAAAAACAGAAAGATACATCAGTGGATCAGGATAGAAAGCCCAGAGATAAACCCACGCACATATGGCCAACTTATCTTTAATAAAGGAGGCAGGAATGTACAGTGGAGAAAGGACAGCCTCTTCAATAAGTGGTGCTGGGAAAACTGGACAGGGACATGTAAAAGTTTGAGATTAGATCATTCCCTAACACCATACACAAAAATAAGCTCAGAATGGATTAAAGACCTAAATGTAAGGCCAGAAACTATCAAACTCTTAGAGGAAAACATAGGTAGAACACTCTATGACATAAATCACAGCAAGATCCTTTTGGACCCACCTCCTAGAGAAATGGAAGTAAAAACAAAGATAAACAAATGGGACCTAATGAAACTTCAAAGCTTTTGCACAGCAAAGGAAACCATAAACAAGACCAAAAGACAACCCTCAGAATGGGAGAAAATATTTGCAAATGAAGCAACTGACAAAGGACTGATCTCCAAAATTTATAAACAGCTCATGCAGCTCAATAGCAAAAAAACAAACAACCCAATCCAAAAATGGGCAGAAGACTTAAATAGGCATTTCTCCAAAGAAGATATACAGACTGCCAACAAACACATGAAAGAATGCTCAACATCATTAATCATAAGAGAAATGCAAATCAAAACTACAATGAGATATCATCTCACACCAGTCAGAATGGCCATCATCAAGAAATCTAGATACAATAAATGCTGGAGAGGGTGTGGAGAAAAGTGAACACTCTTGCACTGCTGGTGGGAATGTGAATTGGTACAGCCACTATGGAGAACAGTATGGAGGTTCCTTAAAAAACTAAAAATAGAACTACCATATGACCCAGCAATCCCACTACTAGGCATATACCCTGAGAAAACCATAATTCAAAAAGAGACATGTACCAAAATGTTCATTGCAGCTCTATTCACAATAGCCCGGAGATGGAAACAACCTAAGTGTCCATCATCGGATGAATGGATAAAGAAGATGTGGCACATATATACAATGGAATATTACTCAGCCATAAAAAGAAACGAAACTGAGCTATTTGTAATGAGGTGGATAGACCTAGAGTCTGTCATACAGAGTGGAGTAAGTCAGAAAGTGAAAGACAAATACCGTATGCTAACACATATATACGGAATTAAAAAAAAAATGTCATGAAGAACCTAGGGGTAAAACGGGAATAAAGACACAGACCTACTTGAGAATGGACTTGAGGATATGGGGAGGGGGAAGGGTAAGCTGTGACAAAGCGAGAGAGAGGCATGGACATATATACACTACCAAACGTAAGGTAGATAGATAGTGGGAAGCAGCCGCATAGCACAGGGAGATCAGCTCGGTGCTTTGTGACCGCCTGGAGGGGTGGGATGGGGAGGGTGGGAGGGAGGGAGATGCATGAGGGAAGGGATGTGGGAACAGATGTATATGTATGACTGATTCACTTTGTTATAAAGCAGAAACTAATAATAATTAAAAAAATACCTATTTCAAATAAAGTGATAAAAGTAAGCATCTTAAATATGATGATCAGTGTAGGTGATCAGGAGAAAAACAGCCAAATGAGTACTGTCCTACAAACCAGTCACCTTGGGAAAGTATAATTTATTCCAATGAAGTTATTTTGACGAGATAGTTTTGTATTTTATTTTGGGAATTATCTAAACATTCAGTTTATAAATGATTACAGAAAACAAGTCACATTACTATATATTTACAAATTTTTAAAAAATTCTCAAATATCTACCATATTTGGAGCACTTATTTATAAATAGCTTCTAAGTTTTTTCTAAAAGTGAAATATGCGACCAAAGAATAAAGATATACCACAAAGATAGTTTTTAAAGATAGATTTCCCAAACCAATTCCTCAAAAATTTATTTCAGAAGTTTCAAAAAAATGGTAGAATTTCTTGAATAAGCTATTAGTCCCCAATTATCAAATTTGAAAGAATATTCATGCTTTTTCCTCTATGTTTGCTAAAAATTTGTTTTCTTGTCTCTTAGTAACATGCCACTCATCTTTAGATTCCAATCAAAATATTTAGAACCCAATTTCTCCAAAATAATTTTATTAAGAAGATGCTTGTTCCCCTGGATTTACAAAGAACAGTCTATGAAACTGTGATAAATTTGGTCCTTTCTTAAAAGTAATAATTTTTGAATATTCCTTTTACATCACTGAGCTAACACAGGATTAGACAGTTAGGTCAGACTAATATGAATCAGAGATTTTAACCAGTATTACATTCTAGTAAATAATTTCAATTAAAAGTATTGGACAAACAGAACAATCTCAGGCATCAAGAGTGGCTCCCCAGGTCCTTCCTTGCTAGGAGAGTCCACCCTTCTGAGCAAGAATGGATGAGGTCTCTAAGAGAGGTTCACAGCGTCCTCACACAGTAGGAGCATTCAATCATAAAACATCTTCATGTTTTACCTCAGAGGGTCCCATAGTTTAGGAGACATTTTCCAGGTTTCCAAGTTCCTAATCCTAGTTTTATTTGTTAAGCCTGGATATCATGCTGACGGCATTGCCAACATAAGGCTTTTCTTCCAACCAAATACAATTTTTACTCTTTTTTACTCTGGGGTCTAGTTGATAAAGAGATTAAAGCTGACTTTAACTCCTTCCTCCCAGTCACCAAGCAAAATTCTAAGAGTGGGAAGAAAGAAAAAATATAACAATGACAAAAACAACCCTTGAAATCTTATCGTCCATGGTGTTACCTCATCTTGAGGTTTATCGAGGTTTAAAAAAAAAGTTGATGAAAACCAATTAGTCAAAGTAGTAGGGGGAACTCTGTGACTTTTAGTAGTCCTAAAAATCACTTTCTGGGCAAACAAGCTACTAATTGTCTAATAGAGGGATCTATGGGAGATTATGGTTCATCAACAAAAATATAAACATAATGTGTCTAGATGTCACCACCTGCCAGTAAAGAACTTTAAAGAGTAAAGTCATCATCTTGCAGTAAAGAGAAGTGTGTGCTTATAGCCCTACTGGATGTTAACAAGGAATATGAAATTATTTAGAAGTCTTATTGCAATCTTGTCAAATGTCTTACAATGACTTTTCAAGTTCCTATAAGATATGTTCATACAACAACCCCAACTGTTCTCTCTCTGTCATTATTTTACTTATTCTTCTCTGGCCACACAAACCACAGGGCCCTGCACTGCTTATTTCCTTCCAGGTGAACTGCTCTTCCTCTGGACATGTGCAAGGTCACTTCCTCAGGCTTTTCTCAGATGGAATTTTCTCAATGGACCTATTCTTATCATCGTCCCTAAAACAGCAAACCATGCCCATTGTCAACTCCATGTAGCCAGGTTTATATTTTTATGCATTTCAATCATCATCTTCTATCCTATCTTACAATTTCCTCCCTCATTTTATTTATTTTTGATCTCCATCAACAGAATAGAGTCCCAAGGGGATAAGGATCATTATCAGTTTTATTTATTCATATGGTCCAAACTTAAAACAGTTCCTGAAATATAATAGGTGCTTAATAAGAACTTATTAAATTAATGGGTATTTCTAAAGATGACAATGAGGCTAGAAACACAGACATGAGACAATCAATTAGAAGACACTAAATAATTCTAAATCTAGCTAAGAAAATGTATTATTAGCCTGTGAAAAGTTGAGTAATTAATCCAATTTAAATCATTGTTTAAAACCACACAGAAGAACCAATGCCATTTTTCACAGAACTAAAACAAATTCAGAACTAAAACAAAACAATTTTAAATTTGTCTGAAAACACAAGAGACCCCAAATAGCCAAAACAATCTTGAGAAAAGAACAGAGCTGGAGGAATTACACACCCTGACTTCAGACTATACTACAAAGCAACAGTAATCAAAGCAGTATGCTCTGGCACAAAAACACATAAATAGATAAATAAAACAGGATAGAAAGCCCAGAAATGAACCCATCCACCTATGGTCACTTAATCTATAACAAAGGAGGCAGGAATATACAATAGAGAAAAGATAGTCGCTGGTAAAACTGGACAGCTACATGTAAAAGAATGAAATTAGAACATTCTCAAACACCATATATAAAAATAAACTCAAAATGGATTAAAGACCTAAATGTAAGATCAGATACTATAAAACCACTAGAGGAAAACATAGGCAGAACACTCTTTGACATAAATCGCAGCAATATTTTTTTGGATCCATCTAGAGTAATGGAAATAAAAACAAAAATTAACAAATGGGGCCTAATCAAACTTAAAATCTTTTTCAGACCAAAGGAAACCATAAACAAAACAAAATGACAACCTATGGAATGGGAGAAAATATCTGCAAATGATGCGATCAACAAAGAATTAATTTCCAAAATATGCAAACAGTTCATACAACTTAATATCAAAAAAAATCCAATCAAAAAATGGGCAGAAGACTTAAATAGACATTTTCCCAAAGAAGACATACAGATGACCAACAGGCACATGAAAAGATGCTGAACATCACTAATTATTAGAGAAATGCAACTCAAAACTACAGTGAAGTATCACCTCACACCAGTCAGAATGGCCATCATTTAAAAGTTTACAAACAACAAATGTTGGAGAGGATGTGGAGAAAAAGGAACCTTCCTATACTGTTTGTGGGAATATAAATTGGTTCAGTCACTATGGAAAAGAGTATGGAGGTTCCTTAAACTAAAACTAGAGCTACCATATGATCCTGCAACCCCACTCCTGGGCATATATCCAGTGAAAACTATAATTCAAAAAGATACATGCATCCCAGTGTTCATAGCAGCACTATTTACAATAGCCAAGATGTGGAAACAACCTAAATGCCCATTGATAAATGAATGGATAAAGAAGATGCGTTATATATACACAATGGAATATTATTTGGCCATAAAAAAGAAATAATGCCATTTGCAACAACATGGCATTATCATAGAGATTATATTAAGTGAAGTAAGTCAGAGAAAGACAAATATATGATATCACTAATATGTGGAATCTAAAATATAATACAAATGAACTTATTTATGAAACAGAAAGACATATATATATATATATATATATGTATAACTGAATTGCTTAAAACTAACACAATGTCGTACATTAACTATACCTCAATTTTTAAAAAGTTAAAAAAAAATAAAACCACACAGAAGAGAGACACACAAGAGGGCCATTTGGGCATTCACTCTATCCAGAGGCACCATATCCTCTAAAGTAGGTTGGTTATGCACACCTTCCTGGTACAGAGTAGGTTAACCATATATACTAGTTGTCCGAAAAAATCAATTTTACCAATTGTCTCAGTGCGATTTCTTTCACTCTAAAAAATGTTGCACTCTGGATGATAAATTGGACTGTCACTCTACAAATGGGGGAACAGGTAAAAAGGTGCTGCTCTTTCTCTGTGCCTTGCATCATCCCCTTGTAAACCAAAAACTAAAGATAGAAAATCAGGATGCAAAAGCCCTACGGCTTTACTTTCCTCCCCGAATCATTCCGTCTCTTTTCTTTATTTTCTCCTCTCCATCTTTCAGACTCCAATCTCTGGCTAAGCTTTTATAAGGAGCATGGATATTTCTTCCACATTTCAGGAGACATCTAGGAGCTGAGTCCTCCAGGCTGAATTTGTGGTATGATGATAAGGCAGATAAACAAATTCTGCTTAATTCCTTCTTAAAACGATAGCCTTTCAAAATCTATACTGTTGCATAATTCTGTTTTTTAATGAGAGAAACTGAACATTTGGCTCATACTCCCTACTTTGCTAGAGCTTATTCTGTCTATTGGGTCAGATTACAGGTGCTAAGACTCTAATATCTATGTTACTCACCCTAAAGTGTTCTCTCTTATCAATTTTCTCTTAATGATTTTTCAATCTTACATTAATTCAACTGTGATCTTCTTCAAAGAGATTAACTTCAATTACTTAAATACCAAAGGCAAGAAAGAGTGTTCTGTAAATCATAAAGTGAGTACCTCTTAATCAAAAGATGAAACCAGAGCTGAACAGGAGTAAAATTGTAAAGTTAACAGTTTGCCTCAGAGTTGCCTCCACATTTCTAATCAGCATCCTCCTCTCCACTGAGGCACATTCACCTTCCTACCAACCGTTCTTCAGCTAGATTATTCTTCCCCCTAAACCGTGTATTTTGTTCTTGAAAAAAAATATTCTGGGGGTACAATTTTATCTTCTATCAATACCTACTCCATAAAAATAAACAGTTGGGAAAGCACTAACAAAATGATGGAGAGTATTATGCTATATGTCAGGAGAAATAATGTGAGCCTGGGAACATGAGTATCCAGTTTTTTGATTCTCTAATAGACAGCAATGGAAAGGACAGTTGGGAGATGACTTTTGAGTTGACCAGAGAACAGTATCTGCCACTACCTCCTCTCAATCCCAATGTCCCTGAAGGTTATATGTCAGGAGAAATAATGCCAGGTAAAAATTTTTTTTTTTTTGAGGATGGAGCAAGTCTTTATTTTTAGACACTTTCACAAAGAGGTTTCAAAGTAAAACCTTCTCTTTCCAGGGGAGAAGAGAGAACATGAAGATCAGCCTGCAGCTATCAGCAGTGGTTCTGCTTAGGGCCTAGGTTCCTCCTTCCCCCGGGGCTGAGGCAGAGGTGTGTACTTCCCTTCCTTTATTAGCTTCTCCTGCTACCTCTTTTTTTTTTTTAATTTTAATGGCTTTTTAAAAATATCTTTATTGGAGTATAATTGCTTTACAATGGTGTGTTACTTTCTGCTTTATAACAAAGTGAATCAGTTATACATATACATATGTTCCCATATCTCTTCCCTCTTGCGTCTCCCTCCCTCCCACCCTCTCCCCCTCTAGGTGGTCACAAACCACCAAGCTGATCTCCTTGTGCTATATCCTACTATCTCTTGATGTAGATGTTTCATCATTTTCTGCTGAAGCAGACATTTTGATGAAAGATAACACAAAGATATTAGAAATTTGTTTTTGCAAATTTGGGGTTTTTTTAGAAATTCGTCTTTGCAAATATAGTTCACTTAAGTAATTTTTTTCAAAGAGGTAGAAATCCTGGGGCCCAGGACATTTTCCTGAAAAGATTCTAGCTACACTCCACCTCCACAAATCACACAAACATAATACACACACACAGTTACATTAAAGTATGTCATTTATGCACAAAGAAACTGTAAGGGAAGTCTTAGCTGAACTCCTTCTATATGTCAAGTATTGTAATTACATATATTGGTAAGATGTAGAGAGAAATCAAAATAATAACCAATTAACAATAACTAACATTTATCAAGCATTTAGCATATGCTGAGCATGGGGTTATGTCATTTAATTTTTACAGCAACTCTATGGGATAGGTTCCATTATTATTCACACTTGACAAATGAAGATAGGAAGCCCCACAGAGGTTAAATAACCAGCTCAACATTACAACAGCTAGAAAGTAGCCCAGCTGGGATTCAAACCTGAGCCATCCACCTCCAGATCCTATACTCCTCACTACTAAACCATACAGTCAGAAAAGAGATGGAATAAGAAATAGTTTAGGAAACATCATGTGCAGGGCCAAAATAAACAGCAAGTGATACAGAAGCAAGGTTCTGAAAGAACTTCAGGAAGCCCTACATGGTAGTTAAGATGCCTTTTCAATATTAAAGCTCCCAGCAATCTTGTTCTCAAAGTGTCCAGCCCCAGGGACACCAGGAATGAGAAGACATTGTGGCAGACATTGTGGCTGTTCTTTGGCCAACTCAAAGGTCATTTCCCAACCCTCCTTTCCATTGCTGTCTATTAGAGAATCCAAAAACTAGATACTCATTTCCCCAGGCTCACAATAGTTGCATGTGACACAGTTCTGGTCAAAAAGCCATCAGTCAAAAAGGGAAATCTAGTAGAAAGTTTTTGGAAAAGATTTCATTTTCTAACATTTTTTTTTAAAGCAATAGATAGTACCACCCTTTCCTCCCTTCTTTCTGCCTTGGCTATTGGCATAAAGCAGGAATTGCAGCAGACACCTTAAGTGCTGAAGTCAAAAAAAGAATGCTGAAATGGTGGAACAGACAGATAGAAAAGAGAGGGGCACTGTGGAGCAGCTGACCCAACACCAGCCCTTCCCCACCTAGAGATTTGTCACGTGAGAAAAATAAACCCTATGTGATTCATACAGCTGAATTCATTCCTAACAGGCTTAAGATCTTAACAAATTGCATCAATCTTTATTTCATCTTGTCAGAGTAGAATCAGCCTCCGTTGGATTTTAGGAGTTTCAACTAAATGATTAGTGAAATGTTTATTACGTCGGCTGCCCTCCCTATTCCAGTGGGTAGAGCACTTTGTGAGATTAAAGATAACGACAGGGAACACAGAGGGAACTTTGGGTAGATTATGGATTGTCTTCATTTTTTTCAGTCAGTCTTTAAGCGTATTTTAGGACCTATACGTATTTATTCTCCCACAAGACCTTTCAAAGATTTTCATTGCTTTAAAATCATGAAAAACAAACTTGTTTATGTCACATTGCAAAACTAAAAAGTAAAGAGCAGTTCCTTTCTTTGTATTCAAAAATAATTCAAGATATTTCTTTAAAAATTGCAAGTACTTATGTCGCCATGGTGATTAAGTACTCTAACACATAAACACTCTAACTGATATCGCACAAATATTAAGCATCTACTATGAGTTCACTCATGGGCTAAGCCATAAATGTAATTAAATAGAGTTATTGTCTAAAAATGATTTTATTCACTATTTTATGTCCTGTTCAAGTATGTTAATCATCGCTCACATTAGATATTATGATTTCTGGAACAAAGGTTCTCAAATATAAGGGAGCATAAGAATTGTCTAAAACAGTTATTAAAGATGCAGATTGTTAGACTTAAAATCCAAATTTTAATTCAGTGGATCTGGGTAGCATCCAGTCATCTGCTTATTTAATAAGCATTCCAGGAAACTGTGATGAAGTCAGAATCAAACAACTGTCCTGAAATCTTTTTGGTTCTCTTTGTCCAGGAGGGTTCTTAATCACTTAATATGGGACTTGCTGATGAAAGTGGATATAGGATTTTTATACATAGTTCTGAATAAATGAAAGTATATAAAATAAAAAGTGTAAAGTGGTTTTACATTCATCTTTGCTGTAAGGAAGTTTTCACAGAGTTTATATGATCATACTCTGCTATGAGTCAAAGATGTCAACTATAATACAAGTTCTGACAGAAATTAGAAATTTCACAACATGTTCTTTTATATTTATTGGTATTTATGGTACTTGTTGATATCTGTTTGTAAGGTTAGTTATCTTAAATTGACTTTATTAAAAGCAAAATTTCCATTATAATCATTAAATTATTAAAGCAAAATCTCTAATTGTAATCATTCAATTAAAGTCATAATTTTATTAATGTCTCCAGCATTTATTCACATATGGATTATTTCACAAAAAAGTTTGTGATTCAAAATTCACGTTTGCCTAAAAATTAGAATTAACATAACAGTAGTGGATTACAATCTTCAACACTCTTTGATCGTCTTACAAAAGGTAGAATTTGGGGGGATAATTTTTGTTTGTTTATTTCCTTTATTCAATTTATCTTGTCCTTTTTCATTTCTTTTATGTGGTATGATGTGCTCTATCACTGAGTCTAAAGTAAATTATTTATTTATGATTGCAAAGCACTTTACATCATATAAAAAATGCTGAAGTAAACTTTTATCCACGTGATGTGATAATGGTTGAAGTGTTCTAACATACAGCGTTACTGAATGTCAAAAGCAGGATAATAAAAAGGAGCGAATGGAATAAAAATTACTGACTTTGAGTGAAATATATACTAACAAATATATCCGAAACATGTCTTATTAGCCTGTGAAACTAAATATTTCTATTTATCTCTTCATCTACTTTAAACAAACATGCCCTCCCAATTTTCCTCACCTCTCTGAACTCTCTCCAGACTTTGGGATTACATTTCCTTTTCTTCCTCTGTGTCTCCAACATTCAATTGCCCCCTCTCTGCTGCTCTATTGCTGCCTGGGGTTGGCCTCTCTTTCCTTCTCCTCAGTCCCCCTCTCCATCAGAGACTCCTTCACCTCACACACTTCTGAATGTCGTGGCCTCTCCCAGGTGTCTGCTTTCTCTGCCTCCACTCCCTTTCCAGTTCCCAACCAAAGTTCATTATGTTCCAAACTGTTAATATAAACTTGCTTCAAAATCACTTTTACAATATAATTTTCCTGCTTAAGTAACTGTTATCCATTCTCTATCCCTGAATTTTAACAGATTTGTCTCCTGCATAGATCTGCTTGTATCAACCATGCTATCCAGAGAGGTATGCATGGGTGCCTTCTGAGCCAAAAGAAGCAGAGCATGAGATGAAGACCAGAAGACTTGGGAGCAGGAGGCAGTGACACGTTTTTTACAAATTTAGCAAGTTCCAACTATTTTTGCAGAACTGTATGCTTATTTGTTAAAATTCATACTCTAAATCAACCTATTTCAATAAAGCAATCTTAATTTGCCAGAAAGTAATGGCAGCATCTTAAGGCTCATGATAGATAAGGAGGCAAATTTGCTCAGTATCTGAGACTGAAAAAAATAATACAGCCTAAGGGGATTAGGCACCTAAATGAGAAATCTTAACTATAAAATGGCTAATTAGGCATATGAGAAAAGCAAAAACAATGTAGTTTAGAAGTAGTAGTTTACTAGAAGCAATCCAACATCTTCAGAATACCAAAGAATACAAATAAACAAGGTACACATCAAAGGATAAATATTAAAGTATGGTATCATTCTGTAAAAATTGTCACAGAAAGGCTAAAGCCATAATGAGCTGACTGGGAAGACAGCTCGAGGCTGCAAAAACAAGGCTTTTTAACATGCTCAGAAACAGGAGAAGAACAAGGGGGAGAAAAGATCTGCTTTGAGGACAAATAGTGTCCTGATGGTTGGCAATGGGAAAGCAACACTTTATCCTATTTTCTCTGTCAATAATAAAGATTACAAAACTGAAGATATAAAACCTGCCAGTATACAGAAATCAAAGCCCAAGGAAAAAATGCAAGACAGCATTTAGCTCCCTAAAATAAGTGTCAGGCTTCTGGTTAGGCAAATTACATTTCAGGACTTTGAGGTAATATCATGAAATCTTTCTCTTATCTTAGCGTATAACATACCTCATGTGTGACTGAGAAGAAATGGTTTGCTTACGGATTTATTGTGGCTGCAAGACAAAGCATAGAGGGGAATGTAGAATATAATGATAAATCATTCACAGTTGTTAGATAAAATACATCTGCAATCTTTTCTCATTACTCCTCTGGGAGAGATACTGTTGCGATGAGTTTCTGAAAAGAAGTCAGGTAGAATAGAGCTAGAAAATTATTCCTAAACTCAATCAGAAATTGTTCAGCTAAAAACTGTACCACCACTTGGGACCATAAAGTGCAAAAAGAAACATAACTCCCATGTCAACTTTTACTGTGAGGAGGGTCTGTAACACGGGGTTCTGAGATAAGGAAGGATGTGTTGACTTCTACAAACCAAGGCAAGAAGGGCATTATGCAACTAGTATGTTGATTCAACTCTTGGAGGTATAAAAATAAAACAGTTTTTTCCAATTTCTGATTTTAAAAATCCATTGACGAATCCCTCTTTCTTGTTCATTAACAATATTTTAAGTATTTCATTTTTCTCCAGGCACTTTTGGTTATACAGACTTAGTCTACTCCACTTTAAAAACTCCAAAATCATATCCAATTCCAAGTTTTCCCTTTCCTCCAATGAGAACAGGTCTGGGCCTTATGAGCTATATGGAAAGGAGGGGGTGGTCTAGTCTTAACACTCCTTACCCTCCTCTTCAACTTGAAGTTTGAATGAAGTCATTATTGGGACAGGTAGAAGAATTCTGGGAAATTATATATGTCATGTACTTACCTGGATGAGATCATATATCTCTGCCTACAGGTCACTGATGCTGTAGGCTGGCACTGACAGCTGTTATTTCTCCTCCCTGTATTACAAGTGTCCATACTCTGACCTTCACATGGGCTGCACATGACTACTTCAAAAGAGCTCTGCAGGGACTCCCCACTGCAGAATTCCCTAAAATAAGATCTGGTTCTGGATCACTTTCCTCCATCAGCTCTAGTCCTGCACCCAGCTATCCACCTCTGCCCTCTTTGGTGCACTTCAGGTATGAGGGCTTGAGCCTGACTATTATCTGCACAATCCATTATATTTATAAGAAACGCACACATTTTGCCAATCCAGTTCTGACCCTTCTCTTCTCTCTTCAACACTCTTCTTTTCTGATCAGATAGATATAAGCACAGATCAACCAGGCCATTCCCTAAGCAGATGAGCCACAGCCAGGAGATGATCTACCAAATTCTTTTTCATGCAGGCATCTCCAGTCACAATCAGTGATTTCTCTTGGACCCTCAGCCCATGCTCTTTGCTTCCAAAATGGAAGGGAACAACCTCTCACCACAAGTACTACACTCCCTACTGAAGTGCATATTCTGGCATCCTCCCTTTCTCCTACACAGACCTTTCCTTAAATGTTTTCAGGGCTGAATGGAGGATGGGTGCAGGGTGATTGACTCTAGTTAGGCCTTGTCCCTGATAAATCTCAGGGAGATGGTACCTGGTGCCAATTTTTAGTGACTTGAGAGCTGCTTTTATCAGAATGTTGGATACTTAGTGCTTCTTATTCTCATTTTGGGCATGAGTAGCAATGTTAACTTAAACTATCATAGTGGCTTTAGAGATGTAGTGCGTTTTTATAAAACATTTTTCAGATTCCTGAAAATCTCATTTTTGGAAAGAATATTATATTCCTCCATAAGAGAAGCTCGGTGACTTGCCCAGCTTGTACCCATGTGAATGATAAAGTTAGACCTATTATCTTTGTTACATTCTTCCTTCTCTGTTCTTTCAAGGTTCTGAATTGCCAGTAACCACCTCCATTCTTTAGCCATTCTACTGCCAAGACCCTTATCCTTGACAAACACCAGATTTGGAACTAAATCTTCAGACACTGGCAAAGCTGAAAAATCAACATCCAAATTAAAGGGGAAAGCTACTGGCTTATATAAGGAAGATCAAAATAAATTATGGGGAATATTTTCATGACCTGTATTGGTAAGTCTATATTCATAGCTTCATAGTGCTTCACAAACTCTAATGGGAGTCTTTGTCTTGGTGTTTGTTTGTGTTGCACCAAGCAACTGCCACCACTGTCATGCCAGATGATCATGATACCAAAAAGGGCAAGAAACTCTGACACTAGAAGATATCAAAATGACTCACAACCCATTGAATAGCAATACAGATCTGTATCAATCACATGTCCAGAAAGCAATGACTTTTTCTTCAGCTTAGGCTGAAGAATGACCAGAAGTGGAGAGGGACACTGAGAAATAAAATAGAAAAACACGGAAACCGAACATAGTAAAACTTTATTATGACTATGAAAACATTTAAATTGTACCTAACCATGTGCAACATAACAATAATTTTAAGCTCAAATACTTTAACACTTTTAATAACAACCCATAATGGACTCCTGTGTTATAACAAAAGAAATATTGGTTGTTCCAGCTATTTGCCTAGTTTACAAATTTATTAACCAACTCCTACCAGGCCACCTTTATAAGCACTCTTCAAACTTTTCCCTTTTAAGACACTACTGAGGCTCTCTTGCCCAGAAAGTTTGTATAATAAGTAAGTTTTCCTGGTGTTCTTTGCATGGGGGCTTCAAAGGCATACAAGCACATAGGAACAGGATTCAGACGTTACAGGACATTGTTATGGGCTGAATTGTATCTTCCAAAATTCATACTGTGAAGTCCTAACCCCCTAGTACCTCAGGATGTAACTATATTTGGAGACAGGGTCTTTAGAGAGGTAATTAAATTAAAATTATGTAATTGGGGTGGGCCTTAATCCAATGTGACTGGTGTCCTTATAAGAAAAGGAGATTAGAATAAAAACATGCACACTAGGAAGACCATGTGAAGACAGGGAGAAGACAGCCATCTACAAGCCAAGTAGAGAGGCCTTAGAAGAAATTAACTACACTAACACTTTAATCTCAAAATTCTAGCCTCCAGAATTGTGAGAAAATATATTTCTGTTATTTAAGCCAACTAGTTTGTGGTGCTTTGTTGTGGCAGCCCCAGAAAACTAATACAACCACGTTAAGGATTTTGGCCTCTAGCCTAACTGTAATTGGAAAACCTCTTACCTTAGTCCATTCATGCT
This sequence comes from Mesoplodon mirus, assembly GCF_964341445.2. Classification (NCBI taxonomy): domain Eukaryota; kingdom Metazoa; phylum Chordata; class Mammalia; order Artiodactyla; family Ziphiidae; genus Mesoplodon; species Mesoplodon mirus. The sequence goes on from NC_138977.1 coordinate 159,241,471, forward strand.
GCTATAACAAAACTACCACAAACTGGGTGGCTTATAAACAACAAACATTTACTTCTCACAGTTCTGGAGACTGGGAAGTTCAAGATCATGGCACCACCAGAGTCAGTGTCTGGTGAGAGACTATTTCCTAGACAGCCATCTTCTCAGTGTAACCTCACATGGCAGAAGGGAGGAGCTAGCTCCCTGGGGTCTCTTTTACAAGGGCACTAATCCCAACCTTGAGGGCTCTACCCTCATTTTTATCCAAGGAAGATAAATGTCTTTTGAATGTTGAACTAAAGCAGACCCACAGGGCTCTGCCCTCATAACCTAATCATCTCCCAAAGGCCCCACCTCCTAATACCTTCACCTTGGGGATCAGAATTTCAACATATGAAATTTGTGGGAAGACAAACTATTTAGACCATAGTACCTCTGAAGAATTTCAGCCTAGAAAAGGAGTGAGTAATAATCTGACCTAATTTATCTTCTGAGAATACTGATTAGACCACAATGTGGAAAACAGATTGGAGAGGTGTAGATTGGATTGTGTAGACTATTTAGGAAACCACTGCAACAATCTAGGTGATCAGCAAAGGTGGCAGGCTAAGGGTGGTGCTGGCAGTGGTGGTGGTGAGGAATATGAAATTAGAAAAGAGAGAAAAAAGAACAGAGTTAAGAAATATAAAAAGAAAACCTGATAGAGTTTGGTGCTGAATTTTGCACAGTATTGGTTAAGATTTAGATTCAGGTACATTTGGCAGAAAATCCAAAATGGCTTGAACAATATAGATGTTTGTTTCTATTTCATTTTTTTTAGCAATAAAGTATTTCTTTAGTTTTTATTTTATATTGGAGTATAGTTGATTAACACTGTTGTTAGTTTCAGGTGTACAGCAAAGTGATTCAGTTATACATATACAAGTATCTATTCTTTTTCAAATTATTTTCCCATTTAGGGTATTACAGAATACTGAGCAGATATTGAGCAGATCTGAGCAGATATCCCTGTGCTATACAGTAGGTCCTTACTGGTTACCTGTTTTAAATATAGCCCTGAGTACATGTTAATCCCAACCTCCCAATTGTTTCTATTTCACATAAATTAAATCTACAGATAAGTAATTCAGGGATGCAGGTTTCTTCTATTGCTCCTTTAATATTCTTAACTGGTTATTCTTCACTCAAGATGGTGACACAAGCTCTGACCACATTACAGGTAGCAGGCAGGAGGGTGAGAGGAAAGTAAAATTTGCAACCTCCTGTTAGGACTTCTGAGAAATCTCATATAATATTTCTACTTATATTTCACTAGCTAAAACTTAATCATGTGGCCACATCTATCTGCAAACAACCTGGGAAATGTTGGGTTTTAACTGGATTCACTGCAGCTTCAAATAAAATTAGAGATCTGTTAATAGAGAGGAAGAGAAGAGTGGATATTAAGTTTGTCCCCACCTGAGAAGTCCTTCTACAGTAAATTCTAAGCAAAGCAGTAAGTTGGTTTCATTCTGTCCCATGGTCACTGACTGCTATGTAAAAGAAACTCGATAGGGCCCAATGAGCACTCAGCTTAAATAAATCCTTAAAATATGTCAAAGTACATGTTCTGCATTGGAGGGAGTTAGTGGCATCTTTCTTATACAAGACATAAGGGCGAATATTAATAAGAACAATAAATTGAGGGTCTAGCAATGCTTTAGGCATCTTCTTTCACTCTATACATCTTCCACCTGAACACTTACATAAGAATTCATAATCAAACAAGTATAAAAATGATTCAAAGAGCCAACAGGAACCACATTTGAGGTTAAAACAAAGCATGAGGTTATAATACAAAATCATACATTTTCAGAAGTAGAAATGGTATCTCAAAAATAGAGAACAACCTCCTTCTTTTTATAGATGAAGGAACCAATATCCAGAGAAGATAAATGCCTTTTGAATGTTAAATTAAAACAGACCAAAAGGGTGAACGCACAGTTCCTCATTCAGTTCTTGCTTCATTATATCACTAACCTACTTTACTGATACTGTTAACTTATTTGCAGTAGTACCAAATGCCAAGCTAAAATGGAAAACATCTTCTTTTTATCCTTTTTCTTCAAAATTATTCTTAATTTGTTGCTGAAAAGAGAGAATATGGCATTGATTCTTCATATACATGGAGAACAGCTAGCTCCCTTGGAGTAGATGTATTTTGATCTACATAAACATCTACATTGAAGATTTTTGACAAAAATACAACTTGAACTTTGCTAAAATCTCCTGCATTTTCTAGCATATAGCATGTAGTATGTTCACCTCATTCTCTATTCCTTCCTCCACCATACATCCAATGTACACTCAGGCCATATATTAAGGTATCTTCACATACACTCTGCATTTTTATAGCTTTTCAATTTGTCAAGAAAGTTTTCTCTTTCTAGAAGGTCTTATCCCTTCTTCTCATCTGAGACACTCCTACTCCTCCCACCACCCCAAGCAGAACAGTTATTGTCTTCCCTGATGCATCCACATCACTCTGTGCCTCTATCATAAGTACTTTTTAGCTTGTAACATAATCAATGCATGTATATTCTCCCAATGGGACCTAGTTTCCTCAAGAGCAGGAACATGTCTTATGCATCTTTATAAAAACGAAACCAGCCACAACATCTGGCACATAGTAGGAATGCAACAAAAGAATGTTAAAATCATGGATCCAAACCTTTAGCAATAGATACTAAATTGTTCTGAATCAAACATTTTTCATTTAGGGAAAGAGAGCATTAGGAGTCAGTATTATTTAGGATTTTTTTTCAACTTGTAGGTAACACAGAACTGAAATAAAATGGATTCAAATTTACAACTTAGGAATGAACTGACTCCCATGACTGCAAATCTCAAATGTGACGCAGTCCTCAGGAATAATTGATCAGAACCCTGGTTCCACTTGTCACTTCCTTCTTCTCTGTGTCAGCTGTATATTCAGGTTGGCCCCTTCATGGTAGAAAATGGTTTCAAGAATTCCGGGCACCACATCTGAATATCTCAACTTCCAGAGGATAGGTGAGCTTGTCTTTTCTAAACCACGAACTTAGTTATTAACAAGTCAAGCACTCAGCAGGGAAGAAAGAGTTAAGGTGTTTGGTTTAGACAGCTTACAGCGCAACAACTTGCAGATGGTTATTTACAGCAAATCTTACCCACGAAATTCAGTGTCCTATTTGGAAGTGGGGAGTGGGGAAAAGAGCTAGTGATAAACAATCAAAAATGTCTACTACAACTAGTTAATAACTACAGCTCCTTCCAACTCTCAGGGTTTACGTTTCTATTAATCTCGTGGATATCATTATTATTTAACTTATGAATTATTAAGAATCTGTATATTTTACTGAATTGCTTTGCATCTTAAAGAAAGAAAATACTTTAGAATTATTCTACTCTCAACTCTAATGCATAATTGATACTTGAGAAAAAGAAAGTAATAGATCTTTTCAAGAAAAGGTTTTTTCAATACTCATGGCACAAGAACACACACATACATATATAACCTGAAAATATCTGCTTTGTTTCATTTTACTAGTTTCAATTTCTCTTCATGTAAATTTAAAGACTAATCTACAATCCACCTATAGCATTGTGCCTTTTCCAAGAAAAATTCTTTTACCAAGACAAAATGAAATTATTATTAATGTTATCAATAACAAATCAGGTTTTGGGGTAAATCACCCAGAACAATGATCCAGGTGTCTATTTTATAAAATGAAAATTACAAATTAATCATTTGCATCTTGGCAGAGAAACGCTCTTTTCAAAGACATATAGCATTATTTCCATTCAGAGCTGTGACCGAAGCAAGATTTGTCTTAAAATGCATGAAATGCTTATTCATTTTTCTGTGTCCTGATGGGAGAAGGTTCAGGCCCAAAAACATAAGCCAGTGAGCAGGGGTGAAATGCAGAGGAAGGATATGAAACCTAATACAAACATATTGGGTGACCTTTGAGAACAAAACCAGAATATCCAGGGGAGAGTGTGCAAAGGTCATGGTGATCTTCCTTGATTCTAAGCACGTGAAAGCAGCAGTAGAGAAAGGCCCCATGATGCTCTGGTTCCAGGCAACCTAGCCATTTCTAAGCATACCTTAGCTAATGGATGGTTAACTTCATTATAAAGAGTTCTGCTTCTGAAAAAAAGGAAGGAAGGAAAGGAGGAAGAGCAAGATAGAAGGAAAGTAGGACTGAGAAAAAAGGGAGGAGAAAAGAAGTAAGGAGAAAAGGAAAGGAAGTGGGGAAGTTCTAAATAAAAGGTGATAGGTGCAAGTGAGGAGTATTTTGACTCCTTGACTTTGAAAGATATGTAACAGTGATTTGCTGGTAAATATTTAACAATCAGGTTTCTGGAGGGGAAAAAATAGCTTTATTTTTAGCATCTGCAGATTCCTGTGGCATAGATACTCCCACCATAACCCATTTCAAGCTACCAATGTGACGTCACTCTGCAGAGATACACAGTAGTACACCATTGTGTGGTATTTCTACCTTACAAATAAAATGGATATAAATAACTTCAAGAATATAGATAATAGGAAAATATAGTAAAGTAATGAAAAAGTGATAAAATTTGACTTTTTATTAACTATGCTTTAATATATTTTATTTAACAATAAGGTTATATAACTTTAATACTGGCTGTGCATATAACTGGTTTACAAAATTCATGAAAATTAACCATTTAATTAATAATCAGCTCTTGTAAGCTGACTTCCCTATACCACACATGATATCCTCATCCCTGGCAACTAGATTCAGAGTTTATTAACATCAACACATATTTCAAAACCACCTAAATATTAGGAAGATGTTTGTCAAGTTAAAAATTAGGTAAGATACTAAAGCAGAAAATATCTGTTTAAGCATGATGGAATTAATACACATGTTTTTTCTATCTGTCCCCAAGATCAACTAAAATGCCCATGAAGTTATAAAAAAAATTAAAATACACAAGGACAAAGAGAATGGGAGAGGACAGAATACCACACACTAAAAATATATGTAACTCAAATTTTAGAAGCTTGGAAGTAGAGACAGGAAAGCCAACTGTTTTATTAGCAGAATGGAAAAATAGAACTTAACTATCTGTAGAGGAGCAGTTAGAAATCTGTATTTCTCATTCACACCTTCTATTTCACACAGTCATAAGATCTCCCCTCCCCAAACACTTGCAGGAGACAAAAGGATGTATGTAGGAGGGTTGGTGGGAGGGTGTGGGTGTATTTTTTGTGTGTGTATAAAATATGACAAAGTACTTAGTCTTGTTTTAAGATTGTAGAGTAAAATCAGAGGCTGCCCACTGGCACTGTTATACCAGAATTACATTAGTGTATCCTTGGAATATCATGGTCTTTCTATAAACTGTATATCCTCCACACAGCTGCAGCTGGGTCTGTCCATTTTTGCTTGCCCCATTAATTCAACAAATATGTTTTTGAGTTCCTGCTGTGGCCTGGGAAATTTCATAAGCCCTAGATACACAATGAAGACTAAGAGGTACTTACTTTCAAAAAACACTCAAAGATTAATATAGAAGACATTCTTATAATAATAGCATAATTATTATAAGATATTAATATAGAAATATAGAATAAATTAATGTAGGGATAAGAACAGAGGGGGCACAAAATGGGCTGACTCCTGAAAGCTAAGGAGGTGTTGAGTGGGATGGGATATGGTATTCTGTCAGAAAAATACATTACAGTAAGGCCAAGATGGAAGAAGAATACTTCAAATTTGAGAATCAGCAAGTAGATCTGAAGTAGATGAGTGTGACTGAGACAAAAAGTAGAAGTAGGAAGTAAGAAAGATATAGATACAGAGATAAACAGGGACCATATTATGACTGACATTAAAACTCAGGTTAGGAATTTTGGACTTTACCCTAAAAGCAATTCAGTGTTTTATATGGAGGAGTCACGATTTACAATATTTTCCATAGCATTGGGGATCTTGGCTTGACACTTGCTATTCTACCTGCTCTAACTGCAGGTAACAGGACCATGAGTATTTGTACTCCAACATCATCCCCCTATAAAAATATCCTTATGATTCACACATAGAAATGTCTTAAATTCTGACATAGTGAATAAGCTATGCTAAGTTCTATTTAACTTTCTACAGGTTGATTTTCAAAGTGCATTGTGCAATGTTTACTTATTCTTAAAGCAATTTGCAGAAAGCTCATGTAAAAAAATTAAGACCTAGTAACAAAGATTATTTAACCAGCAGTATGTTTGGTGAGAAGGTAGGATATTGATGATTTGGTGATTTTCTAAAAATAACTCTTTATTGTTATTCTCAGAATTCCCATGCAGTGATATATTATAGGTGACTCTCTGCAATCTGACTTAAAAATTCTAATTTTATGGTCTTTTCTGTTATGTATAATATCCCCAAATTATCTACCACAACTTAATTCATGACTACTGAGGGTTTGAAATCTCTTGAGAAGAAATGAAAGTCTAGAGTCAGAGAGACCAAATGTATACGTCTGTCCAAAAAAGCAGAATGAGGATGCAAATAAGAGAAGGATCAAGAGTCAGTGCCAAAGTGGAAACTGGATGAATGTGGATGTTGGCTAGCAGTGAATGAGGAGAATCTAAAAAAATTCACATTTGTATTTAATATTGATGTTTTTGGATGAAAACTGAGTGTGTTTATGTCTGTGTCTGTGTGTAACTCACACAAAGACATAAAGGTAAGATAAGCATTATATTCTCCCTATGTTGCTGCTCACGGGTCTGTGCCACACTAGCTCTTACAGGTGAGATCATGTTACACTAAGTTTCCTCTGGAGCCTCCTTCTTCCTTGGATGGGCTTTCAGGCGGGCATATATCAAACTAAATTATGGTCTAAGTATCTTCAATGAATATTTATTTCTCCAAATAAGTCAATAGACTCTTCTTTAGCAAGAGCCATTTTTATCGGAATGTGGATGGGAGTGAAGAGCTTTTCTCTAAATTGTTGGTACAGTATTCTAGCAGGACCCTGAATCTTCCTAGGGGTTGTTGTACCTTTAAAACTAAGGAGAGGGCCATTCCTGGATAAAGCAGCTCCTGAAAGTCCTGACCTCTCACATCTATCTCTGACTATCCAAACCTCTGGCCCAGGAGAATCACTCTGCTATTATACATGACCAGTTCATCTTCTGTATCATCTACCTCTCAGTTTTTCAAGAGCAGCCAGGCTTCTCAACCACCTGATCTTCATCTGCTAGTCCTAGTACCTAATCCCATTTTCTCCAAGAAGCTACTTACTCTAGTAAGAAGCTCTTGACTTTATTCCTTTCAATTTGCCTTATTCTTTCCTGTTTTGTCTTCCTTCTTTTGCTTTAGATTTCAGTGGATAATAGCCAAAGTGCAATAAAACACTACATGCCTTACATGGGAATTTTTGATTCAGAGTCCAAGCCAGAAAATAAAGCTTGAAGTAAGAAGTTAGGTTGGTAGATGCTGACTAATGATGAATTTAAACTATTGAGGATTAAAAGCTCAAAGAGGAATTCAAGGGACTCCCCTGGTGGTGCAGTGGTTAAGAATCCATCTGACAATGCAGGGGATGTGGGTTCGATCCCTGGTCCGGGAAGATCCCACATGCCGCGGAGCAACTAAGCCTGTGTGCCACAACTACTGAGCCTGCGCTCTGGAGCCCGTGCTCTGCAACAATAGAAGCCACTGCAATGAGAAGCCCGTGCACCGCAATGAAGAGCAGCCCCCACTCGATGCAACTAGAGAAAGCCTGCGCACAGCAAAGAAGACCAATGCAACCAAAAATAAATAATAAATAAAAGGGTCAATTGTACATTAAAAAAAAAAAAGAGGAATTCAAGCAGAACACGAGCAAAGATATTCAAGTTGGAGGAACTCAAATTAGTGTTGCCAGATAAAAGATATATAACTAAATTTGAATTTCAGATAAACAACAGTTCAAATGTAATTATATTTTTATTTGCTAGATCTGCTCACCCTACCACCAGTGGAATTTTAATACCTCTCTAGAGCAGCATTCAAAACTCATCTTCCGTCTTATTTAAGTGTGCAGGCTTGGGCCAAAGAACTGTTGACCTTGAAAAAAGAGGAAGAAGCCAACAACCAGCTATCACTGCATCTCTTGGGTTATATTTAGAGGCAAAATTTACAAGTATGATCTATATCAGCAATTGGTTTAAATGCAATTTAGAGTATCAAACCTGCACAAGAATAATGACATGACTGCTTTACAAAAGAATCCAATATACAGATATATTAAATTTAGCAAGCTTGCCTAATATATAACAGAGTCAAATAAACCTGGGTATGAATCTCATTTCCACTTTAGCAGGGTCAGTTTGGAAAACTTACAAAACTTGCCTCAGAGTTCCACATTTGTACAATGAGAATTATATATATATATACACACATATATATATAAATCATTACATATAATCATTCTATGAGGATTTAATAATAATAGATTTATAAAGGGCTTGGCACAGAACCTGGTCTTTAGAAGTAGTCAATAAATGTTAGTTACTAGTTCATTCAATCCATATCTATGTTCCAGAATGCATCAATTGCATAAAACAAAACATAACAGTTATAATTATTTTTAAACAAATTTTATAAGTGTTTCTCTTCCTATTGAGTAGGAAGAGAATTTTGGAAAATCCTACCAATCATTCCTTTGTTCAAATCTGTTCCTCTAACAAGGTTAGTTCAACAGAAATGAAAAACAGGATATGAGTTCTTGATTCCTGGCACTCTGCTTTACTAGGATGAGCTCTCCTCTTCTGAGTCAGCCACTAATCAGATCTCTTTGCCTCTTCTATCCTACAATTTATGCAGTGACATTTTCTAATAATTGCTTTGTAAGGAGTGGACTGCTTCAGTGCTAAAACCTATTTGCTGAAACAGGACAGACAAAGAGAAGATGTCTAGCAATGTTGTGAGCACCCAGGCCCTCAAAATTATATTTTGTATAGGTGAGATGCTTTGGCCAGTATTGTCATAGCCAAAATTACCTCTGACATTTCCAAATGTCATAGTTAATCCACTCTTAACTGTTATATTTTTAAATGTTTTCAAAGGAAGACTTCCAAAAGTCATGTCTAAGCTAGAGGAAGCATAGTGATTTTAGCTCAGGGTCTCTCAAAAAATAAAAATAAAAAATAGCTGAGCTATTTAGACATGCATTTGGAAAGTTCATTATCTGTAGTTGAGAATCTTCACAAAGTTCAACACAGAAAATGTTTAATGTTATTAGTGAGAAGCTGACACTTTCATATGTTGAATCTCTATATGGCTGACTTAGTTTTACTCTATTCTATGCCTATATATTTCCAGCCATGACATTTCACTAAACCCTTCTTATGGAGCAAATGTTTGTATCCCACCAAAATTCATATGTTGAAGCCCTGTCCCTCAATGTGATGGTATTAGAAGGTGGGGCCCTTGGGTGCTAGTTAGGATTAGATATGACCATGAGGGTGGAGCCCCCATGAATGGGATTAATGGTTTTATGAGAGTCAACAGAGAGCTTGCTTCCACTCTCTGTTCTCTACCATGTGAAAATAGAGAAGTTAGCAACCTGCAACTCAGAAGAGGGCCCTCACCAGAACTTGTCCATACTGGCACCCTGATCATTGACTTGCAGGATCCAGAACTGTGAGAAATAAGTTTCTGTTGTTTATAAGCCACCAGTCTATGGTACTTTGTTATAGCAGCCCAAACTGACTAAGACGACCCTCATCCATAGTAATAGATGTTGTAAGCCTAGTCTAACAAAGTAGACTAGGCTCTCTTGACCACATAACTGACCTGAAAATTAGAAGGTGACATAACCCAGGCCAATCAGAATTATTCTGTGAAATTGAATAAATGGGCTCCATCTCTTTTCTCAGTCATGGGTCACTAAACTGGAATGACATAATTTTGAAGCTCTCTGTGGCTATGTCAACATTTCCCTCACCACACGGAGAAAGCCAGTCTCTTGTAGAAAGCCAACACACCAACAGAAACAGAAACAAGTAATGGAGAAGAGATGGGTCAGAGAGACAGACCAAGAAAAAATATCATTCTTTGAATCCACAGTGTTCTTAAAGACAATATTACCCTCTTGGAATTCTTGGTCACATGCATGATTCAATAAAATCTCATGTTAAAACTAGTTTATTTGGGTTTCTGTCACTGCAATATAATAATATCTTGATCATACTATTTAGCCCACCTAAACAAAAAAGGATTCATATTTTATAGTAAAGCAAGTCTTAAATATTACTTTGAAGATTCAATCACTATTGCCACATGATATTCTTAATAACATAAATGGATTTAGATAAGCTTTTTATTTACAGCACAGTAGAGATCAACTGGAAAGTTCCATTGCAGTAATCATAAGCACACATTTTATCAGTGCCAAAATCTATCCAGATAGCCCTTGCCTTTGTGCATGAATTTATATGACAAGATTTTGAAACTTTTGCAAGATAGAAACGTGTGTCATTTCACCTTCACATACTCCTCAGGTGGGCCAACTTGTAGGAATAACTTCTGAGTTTTAAAATAATAAAATATCTGTCCTCTCTTTCCAGAAGTCAGACAATCAGTATAAAAACATTTTTGTCTGTTTATAATGAGTTGAATAGTGCCCCCCAAAAGTTATGTCCACATGGAACCTCAGAATGTGACCTTACTTGGAATAAGGATCTTTTCAGATACAATTAAAGTAGGATCTTAAGATGAAATCATCCCAGATTACTGTGGGTCTCTTATAAAAAATCAGAAAAGGAGAAGACACAGAGAGACACAAAGAAGAAGGCCATGTGAAGATGGAGGCAAAGACTGAAGTGATGCAGCTAGAAGACTAGGACCCCCAACAATTGCTAGGAGCCACCAAAAGCTAGGAAGAGGCAAGTAAGAATTCATCCCCAGAGCTCTTGGAGGGAGCACGGCTTTGCCAACATCTTGCTTTTGGATTTCTAGCTTCCAGAACTGTGAAAGCATAAATTTCTGTTGTTTTAAATCAACAAGTTTATGGTAATTTGTTATAGCAGCCCAAGGAAACATCATATAGTAAGGCATATTTCCTATAATTAATTTGAGTGTTCGTTCTGTTGGTTTCCTGGTGGCTCTCAAGATTAGGGTTTTAACACTAAGAAAATCTACCATAACACTTTTTGCCATGTGTGAAATTTTCTGGGAGTTTTGACCTATTTTTCCCTGGATGATTATTTTTATGAAATAAAAGAGTATAGACCCACCTATATTCTGCAGCTAAACTGCATTTTTCAACCATATTTCTATAACTGGCTTTCTTAAGCTTTATATTTGAACAAGATGTCTGCTAAATATTAATTTATACTATCATTCAGAAAGTATCTTTTAAGTCTTGTAGTTAACAATTCCATAATCAATTTATTTTTCTGCCTTGGCTCAGGTTTGTTTTGGGGTCCCTGTGAGTTTATAAATCCTATTTTGTATATGAAAATCTCTCAGCTCCTTTACTCACTATGATCTTCATTGGCTTCAGTTTCCCAGCATCAAGATAACAATTAAAATATTTGAAGGACATTTTAAAATTTATGAAGCATTTCTGCATACAACATGCCATCAGTATAAGTAACTGTACCTAATATAGTTCCACCTTTATAACACTAGGAATCTCTGGTTTTTAAATAAACTAATAGTATGGATAATACTTCTGGGCTTCTTCTTGTGGTTTGCTTATCTTATATATCACATGTCCCCCAGTGCCAACAAAAGTGTTTTTTGTATAATAACTATCCACTAAATGTTTGTTTAACAGATGGATAAATAAGTAAATGATTTTCTATTCTTATTCCAGAGAGAAATGCAGTCTCAAATTAAATAGTTCCCTTCCACCTCCACACTGTTTGCTGTAGATAGCACTAAGAGAGGGACAAGGAATGCCATGGGTGAGGAGGGGCAACACTGAAGGCTGTAGTTTTCCCCAGACCTTTCAAAACCAGCAAGAAAAATCATGGATTGAGAGTAGAGTTTCCTAATTTGAAGTCTGAAAGGGGCTCCTGGGAATAGTCTATAAGAAATTTGCTATAAAAATTTACATATATTCCTAGAGAGGAACTGCATAACTTTCATCAGATTCTCAAAAGGTTCTTGATCTAAAAACAAGTTTAGAACTACTGATTCATAGGCTTCAGTAATACAAATCAAAGAGAAACATATAATGTATGCATTGAAAACATTTTTTATTGCTCAAGAAAAAAGCTATAAAGCTATGAAATAGATATCTGTGCAGCTAGCTGAAACAGTCAGTGTTCAAGTTATACTCTGTAGCATTATTTTCTTAATAGATGGGCATCCCATTGTAAAACTGTTGTCAGGACCAGAGTTACCTGTCAAATGTTTCCAGTCTCATGGTGAGAAATTTATACTACATGTAACTGCAAATACAAAAGGCTTGATTCAACCAGCAAATTAATTTTACAACTGGATACCTTACTATGGAACTACTCATGATTTTTTCCCATATTTGTCACTTTATCTTAATACTCTCATCCTTATTTGTATTCAGATATAATTGACATTATAAAGAGTATGCATCCATCTCTACTTGAAATCCATATATATGCAAAATCCCCTACTAAGCACTTTTAATAAGTATTTGAAACAAAAAATATCTATTAAGTATAATATGTCCACCATCCTGGAGATTTTTTCCTTTCAGACTTCCTCCCATTTCTTGTAGCTGGCTTTTCTTTTCTGAGTTTAGATCTGGGTCCTTCTGGTCCCCTCCGTATAACAGGACAAGCACTGTTAGCTCCCTCAGAAGAGATGAAACAAGAAATTGGGGGCAACTCCAATTATACTTTCAAGGTCTCTCGCATCCTCTCACATTACTACACAAAACATAATAAATACCTCAGATCATTTCCTGCTTCTGCTACACTCTGTGATAAGAAACAAGTCACAAAGGACAATATATTCCTAGAGAGGAACTGCAGGTCCACCCTGATCAATACCAAGAACAACAAAATTTTCCTGATACCTGCCAAAGTGTAAACTAACTCATGATGTCACTGAATGTGGTTACACATTTTTGCATGTTGACTGCAAAAATAAAATTTTCGAAAGATGTAAGGCCAAGTGAAAAAGGGGAATCAAGGGCACATGTTTTAAAATCCTAAAAGAGAATAATTCTTCCACACCTGTAACTTTCCATTTAAATGCTAATTTGCCCATTATAATTTTCACACTTGGTGCTTTCCTTCTTCACACCCCACATATAACAGCATTCATTTTGTGGGGGACTTCAGGAGAAGACACACATTCTAAGTTTCTACTTTAACCCTCACTGTAATAAGCTGACAATGGGCATTAAGAAATTCTTTTACTGAAGGGGGAAGTTTCTCTAAGAAATGTAGAAACAAAGGATTCAAGAATGTATCTGGCAGATAAGTAGTTAAGCATGTGATCTACAAAGGCACACAAGGACGAAAACAAAAGGCATTAATACTGTTAATACTTTCCAGTGTCCCTTTTTGAAGTCTGAAATCAATGAGGTAATGTCTGCAGTAGTGAAGAAATACATGAACAACTTTTTACCTAAAATATCCAAGTAGGCAAAAGCTTTTTCCAAATGTACCTTTCTAACCAGTTTAGTATTTGACACTTAGCTCACAGGGTAAAATTTACTCCTTTATTTCTGAGGCAAGTTACCCAATTATAATTTTTCCTTGATACAAAAGGGACATAATCTTTCCTCCAAGAATCTTGGAACAATTAAAGAAGCAAAAAAGAAAGAAAATTTTAAATACTCATAAAGCCTCCCCCCCGAGAGAAACACTCAATATTTATCATTTTAGACCTTTTATAATATAGAGGCATTGTGGATAAAAATGATAAAAATGATCCATTGGCCACATGTAATCTTCCATATTCTTTTCCCATTCTACACATGCCACATGTTGAAGATGGCAGTGCCACAGAAGTCAGAAGCTGAGCTCTTCCATTACCACAAGGAAGGTTACCACCAAACATCCAATTAGACTGATATGTGAGTAAAAAATAAGCACGTTAAACTACTGAGATTTTCACATTGATTTATTTGGCAACAATTAGCTTACTCTGACTAATACAGTAATTGGTACTTTGAAATGAGCCATTGCCTTGACAAATCCTTAAATATACATCATTAGCGAGCAGTTAGATGTTGAGTGGTGAGACCACTGATATCAGAGGTTAAAAACAATGAGTCTTATACATAATGGAAAGTAGTTAGAGAGAATAAAGAAGCAGTGTGTTGGCTACAATTATATGAGGGCAGCTAACTATTACAAGAAATAGATAAGCCTAGGAGAGAATTTGCTGACTTGCAAGGAAATAGAGTCAATAATTTGGAGCCTTGAAAAATTGGAAAATCTGATCACTTCCAGAAACCAAATAGTAAGACATAACATAGAGAAGGTTGTTGAAGAACCAAAGCCCTTTAAGACATAGCCTTGTGAAGAAGACAGAATAAGGCAGTAGATTTTTAGCTTTGACAGGACTTTAGATTGCCTCTGTTAGAAAGAAGTTGAAAATAAGAGTAAGAATAAAACGTATATTTCGTGACTAGAAGAGAAGGCAGAAGAAACAATGCTGTGTGTTCATTAAACAATTTTATTCTCCTTTTGAGCACACACACACGTAAAACATATTTTCAAGTCTCCTTGCATCAAAATGGGACCTTTATTTCTCATCAAAGAGAGTGAGCAGAGTTCTATGTTTCGAGCAGTCAAAAGCAAGTATCAGTTCTCTACGCTCCTGCTTTTCTCTCTCTGCTGCCTGGGTGATGCCGTTGTAACTCTGAAGCCATGCATTCGGCCTCATGATAATGCATGATAGGTCTCTGAATGAGGACATGGAGCAGACCTTTCTCACACCCCTCCTCCCACCACAGGCACAAACTGATTCACATCAGATTGTGAGATGAGAAATCAATAACCTTGTATTATATTTAGCAACTGTGATGTTGAGGTTGTAACAGGAATTAGCACTACTTCCTTGACTAATATAAATGGATAAATAGATCAAGTTGTACTTATGTAATGGAATACAAAACAGCAATGTAAATGAATGAATTAATGAATTATAGGTATATCAAGGGCAAATCTCAGGAGTATGATTACTGAGACTAAAATAAGTAAATAAGCAAACAGGTTTAAGAATAAATGTGGGGAAAAAAACAAATTCAATAAGGTAGTTATCTCTGAGAATGAAGAAAGGGGTGTGAGATTGGGGAGGAAGATCAGACATAACGTTCAAAGACAAAGGTAATGTTTATGCCTTAAATTAGGTAGTCTTTGCTATCATTTTTTAAAATATATTCACACATTTTATAAAAATCATTTACTATTCAATTAATATTTACCTTAAAAAACTTAAAATCAATATAGTTAGCACTAACATTTTTGAGACCACAAATATATACAAGGTAAATGAATAAACAACTGCCCAAATAATATGGAAATATATACTGAGACTTTTGAAAAAGTCTCTAGTGACAGCATTGGGTGGGCTACACAGAGTTCTGTCTCAGACAAACTTAGAGTCAATATGTTGTTCTCTGGACAACTGTTAGGCACCCCAGAAAGTGGCTCTAACAATGAAAACAAATTATTGATATCAAATACACAACTGAAGACTTTGAGTAAAATTAATTCTTAAAGTGTGAAGAGGCAATATTTACATTACAAATCATATTTTATATAACATATGGTTTTAAATATGTATGTATAACAAAGTAAATATAAACAGATATGTAACTGTGGGTCATGTGATTTTTACACTTTTTTTTGTATTGTTCAGTACTGTTTGAAGTTTTTTATAACGAGCATATGTGTCATTTTTACAAAAACATAAAGTCACTCTCTAAAAAATCAGAAAACACATTGGACCACAATGAGTGTCCTGAAGCAACTCTGCCACTTCACATTCTATATGGCTTAGCTATTGTTACCCTCAAATCTGGTAGCTTTTTTTTTCCTTAATAAATACTAGTTGTTTATTACTGCTATATAGTATTTTTATTAGAGTTTAATTGCTTTACAATGTTGTGTTAGTTTCTACTGTACAATGAATTGAGTCAGCTATATGTATATATCTATTCCCTCCCTCTTGAACCTCCCTCCCACTGCCCCCATCCCACCCATCTAGGTCATCTGAGCTCCCTGTGCTATACAGCAGGTTCCCACTAGCTATTTATTTTACACATGGTAGTGTACTTATGTCAAACCTAATCTCCCAATTCATCCTGCCCTCCACTTTCCCCCATGTCCATTTTCTACGTCTGAGTCTCTATTCCTGCCCTGCAAGTAGGTTCATCTGTAATGTTTTTCTAGATTCCACATATATGAGTTAATATATGATATTTGTTTATCTCTTTCTGATTTACTTCACTCTGTATGACAGACTCTTGGTCCATCCACCTCATTACAAATAACTCAGTTTCATTCCTTTCTATGGCTAATATTCCATTGTATATATATGTACCACATCTTCTTTATCCATTCATCTGTCAATGGACATTTAGGTTGCTTCACTGTCATATTGTAAATAGTGCTGCAGTGAACATTGGGGTACATGACTCTTTTTGAATTATGGTTTTCTCAGGGTATATGCCCAGTAGTGGGATTGTTGGGTCATATGGTAGTTCTACGTTTAGTTTTTTTTTGTTTTGTTTTTGTTTTGTTTTGTTTTTAAGAAGATGTTGGGGGTAGGAGTTTATTAATTAATTTATTTATTTTTGCTGTGTTGCGTCTTCATTTCTGTGCAAGGGCTTTCTCTAGTTGTGGCAAGCGGGGGCCACTCTTCATCATGGTGAGAGGGCCTCTCACTATCGCGGCCTCTCTTGTTGCAGAGCACAGGCTCCAGACGTGCAGGCTCAGTAGTTGTGGCTCACGGGCCTAGTTGCTCCGTGGCATGTGAGATCCTCCCAGACCAGGGCTCGTACCCGTATCCCCTGCATTAGCAGGCAGATTCTCAACCACTGTGCCACCAGGGAAGCCCCCTACTTTCAGTTTTTTAAGGAACCTCCATACTGTTCTCCACAGTGGCTGTATCACTTTACATTCCCACCAACAGTGCAAGCAGGTTCACTTTTCTCACACCCTCTCCAGCATTTTTTTTGTAGATTTTTTTTTTTTTTTTTTTTTTTTTTTTTTTTCAGTACGTGGGCCTCTCACTGTTGTGGCCTCTTCCATTGTGGAGCACAGGCTCCAGATGCGCAGGCTCAGTGTCCATGGCTCATGGGCCTAGCCGCCCCGCGGCATGTGGGATCTTCCCTGACCGGGGCATGAACCCATGTCCCCTGCATCGGCAGGCGGACTCTCAACCACTGTGCCACCAGGGAAGCCCTGTTTGTAGATTTTTTGATGATGGCCATTCTGACTGGTGGGAGGTGATAGTCATTCTAGTTTTGATTTGCATTTCTCTGATAATCAATGATGTTGAGCATCTTTTCATGTGCCTCTTGGCCATCTTTGGAGAAATGTCTATTTAAGTCTTCTGCCCATTTTTGGATTGGGTTGTTTGCTTTTTTGATATTGAGCTGCATGAGCTGTTTGTCTATTTTGGAGATTAATCCTTTGTCCGTTGCTTTGTTTGTGAATACTTTCTCTCATTCTGAGGGTTGTCTTTTCATCTTGTTTATGGTTTCTTTTGCTGTGCAAAAGTTTTTAAGTTTAATTAGGTCCCATTTGTTTATTTTTTAAAATTTTCATTACTCTAGGAGGTGGGTCAAAAAAGATCTTGTTGTGATTTATGTCAAAGAGTTTTTTTCCTATGTTTTCTACTAAGAGTTTTACAGTGTCTGGTCTTACATTTAGGTCTTTAATCCATTTTGAGTTTATTTTTGTGTATGGTGTTGGGGAGTGTTCTAATTTCATTCTTTTACATGTAGCTGTCCTGTTTTCCCAGCACCACTTATTGAAGAGGCTCTCTTTTCTCCATTGTATATCCTTGCCTCCTTTGTCATAGATTAGGTGACCAAAGGTGTGTGGGTTTATCTCTGGGCTTTCTATCCTGTTCCATTGATCTATATTTCTGTTTTTGTGTCTGTACCATACTGTCTTGATTATACTGTCTGGTAGCTTTAAATAGCAGCCATTTATTATTCCTTCATGAGTCAGTGGGTCAGATGGGTACTTCTGCTAGTCTGAACAGATCCAGCTGATCTTGATGGGGCTTGCTCATGCTTCTTTAATCAGCTGGTGGGTCAGCTGGGGCCTGGTCAGAGCTGGGATGACCTGACCCCACCTCCACTGCCACAAGCCATCCCAGGCTTGCTCTCATGACAGAAGAAAAAGTCTAAAAGAGGCAAAGCCTCTTGTGGTTTTGTCTCAAAACAGTCACTTCCACTGAATTCTTTTAGCCAAAGCAAGTCAAAAGTACAGCCCAGATTCAAGAGGTGAGGAAAAAGACACCACTCATTGAACAGAAGAGATGCAAGCATTGTAACAGGATAATGGGGTAGAGAGTTGGGGCCCTTTTTGGCAACTAATCTACACAAGGTCTTGTTCAGAGCCTAGAAATTGAAGCCAACTATTCACTGAACCAACCCCAAACCTACTCCTTCTTCTCTTTGATGTTACTTACTTCATGCCTCCAAATATCCTGCTTCTCTAGCCCTTCCAGTGGGACCTTAATTGTGAGATTTCTATGCCTCACAGTCCTTGAACCTGATTTCTATGTATTTATGTTTAGTCATTTATTTACAACAAAATTACTGAGCACTATGCTAAGTGTCAGAAGCACAGCAGTAAGCATGGCACAGTCTCTGTCCTCAATGAACTCTCAGAGTAATGGAAAACACACAGAAATAATTACACTTAGAAAATAATATGGGTGTGTAATGACAGAGATATTTAGAAAGGAATAATGGGGGCTTCCCTGGTAGCGCAGTGGTTGAGAGTCCACCTGCCGATGCAGGGGACACGGGTTCGTGCCCCGGTCCGGGAGGATCCCACATGCCGCAGAGCAGCTGGGCCCGTGAGCCATGGCCGCTGAGCCTGTGCGTCCGGAGCCTGTGCTCCACAACGGGAGAGGCCACAACAGTGAGAGGCCTGCGTACAGCAAAAAAAAAAAAAAGAAAAGAAAAAGAAAGGAATAACGGAAGCTCAGAATGACCCCTATAAATAGCTTGGAAAAAGCAGAGGGAAGAGGTCAGGTAAGATTTCCTGAAAAGATGATTTTTAAGCTGAATCTCAGATCAGCTATGTCAATAAAGAAAACGTGGAGGGGGCTTCCCTGGTGGCGCAGTGGTTGAGAGTCCGCCTGCCGATGCAGGGGACACGGGTTCGTGCCCCGATCCCGGAAGATCCCACATGCCGCGGAGCGGCTGGGCCCGCGAGCCATGGCCGCGGAGCCTGTGTGTCCGGAGCCTGTGCTCCGCAACGGGAGAGGCCACAGCAGTGAGAGGCCCGCGTACAGCAAAAAAAAAAAAAAAAAAAAAAAAAAGAAAACGTGGAGGGCATTCCAGTCCAAGCTGCAAACTAAACAAAGGCTTAGACATGAAAAACAGTAATGAGGGATGACTCAGTTGGTGAGGGAACTACGGGTAATTCAACATTGCTAGAGTGTAAAGGAAAAGAAAGGAAATGGTGAGACAGGAGACTTCAAGTTTATATTTTGGAAACATTATTGGCAGCAGTGTAGAAGATGGAACGTAGGGAAGAGGAAAAGATTGAGAGAAGAAAAACTAGAAAGTGAAGCTAGTTCTTTCTTATCACTTTCTACCATATGCTAAAGTCTACATGCTTACTATGTTTACTATTGATTTCTTCTCTCCAGTAGAAAGCAACTCTGCAAAGGCAAGGATTTTTGTCTACTTTTTTCATGGGTGCACCCCTAAGCACGTTAAATACTGCCTGGCACATAGTAGACACCTAATGATAATGTTCATCTAAGAAAATGTTCATTCAATAAATATTTGCTGAATGAATGAATGAAACTTAACCTGAGTTTCCCAGAAAACAAATCATGAGTTAAAGCTTATCTACTAATATTTTATGGGGTCATTCAATCCAGAATATGTGGAAGAAAAGGAAGTGAGACAGCAAAACAAATGCAAGGGATGAATTACTGAGTTGGCCATAGCTTTAAAGAAAATAAAGGTTGGTTTCTTATCATGAAGGACTTGTTGAGATAGCCTCCATAGAATCACTGTGCCTTGGAAAAGTCCTTCAGATAGAGGAAGGGAAAGAAATTTATCTGCCAGTTTTCCATCTCTTGTATCTCATTGGTCAAAACTCATTCCAGAGTGTTGATCCTTGCCCGGTGCCTCCAGTCAGATGCTGGAGAAGCCAGATCTCAGGCCCTTGGTTCAGTGCTTCATCTGAGCCTGGGTGTGTAAGGAGCCAGAGCCTCCACAAGGGTAGTCAGTGAGGCTTTAGTACAAGAGATGCAGATGCTGCTATTGCAGCTGCAAGCAAAAGGGCAAGAGAGTAACAGAACTGAGTAAATCTACAGATCCATTACAGAACAAATGAATAAAAGAGCATCAGACATAAAGTAGAGATGAACACAGTAGCTTCTATTATCTCTTATGTTCAGCAAAGGAATACAGAGCAAACTGCAATTAAAAAAAAACAAAAACAAAAACAAAAACCTTTGACCTGTATTTAACATACTTAGCTCCATAGAATATTCTTTCCCACACCCAAACCCCTATGCTGGGTCCAGGAGTTCTAACCTACTCCAAAAATTCCACTTCAGGACTCAGTAAAAGTCATCAGAGCGTGCTAGGACCTATTCTCTTCCACAATTACTCCTTCATATTAGCCATTTTCTCCTGATGGGATGGAAGTTCCAAAGTCTGAAATGTTTGATTCCCCTTTCTCTCTCTGCAAACTATATTGCAGAGGTATTCTTAAGAAATATTGTATCTGTCATACCATTCTTGTGATCTCTCCCTTGACTCCTAATAACCTTGAGTTTCTCAGTTTATAAATATCAAAAGCAAGGTTTAATTAAGTTCTTTGTGGAAAATAAGGATAGACCCAAAAATAAATAAATAAATACAAATAGATCTACCAGTTCCCAATATCTGGCTATAGCTGTTCTATGAAATTTAAGACTCTAAAACTAAGTAAAAAACATGTGATCTTGATAATGGCTGCCATAACCTCAAGGATCTACCCTGATATTGAAATAGCATTGCAGGAGAAGTTTTATACCTTTGGAACTTTTAAAAACTCTGTAAAATGGGGGTAGTAATAGTACCTACTTCACAAGATTGCTGCAAGGATTAGATGAACTTGCACACTATTGATTTACAAGATTTTTCTGATGCACTCTTGACTTTTACTTGCAGCTGCCCCTGCAAGTATAAATTGAAAGGGGCCTTTGTCATCGAACCC
This sequence comes from Mesoplodon mirus, assembly GCF_964341445.2. NCBI lineage: Eukaryota > Metazoa > Chordata > Mammalia > Artiodactyla > Ziphiidae > Mesoplodon > Mesoplodon mirus. The sequence continues at coordinate 159,262,847 of NC_138977.1, forward strand.
AAGTATAAACTGAAAGGGGTCTGAGAAAAATAATATATCTGGAGAAAACTACCCTTTCATTCCTAGAATCACACTTCTCCTCATACCACAAAGCCTGTTACTGAGTCAGGCATGTCAGCCTTCGCTCCCCAGGTGCACGGTGGACCTACTCTCTGTTTTCCAGACCTATTCAGGCTCATTGGTGGTCACAGCTTGAACCCAAGGTGGAACTTCTACCGAATACAAAATTAGGGCTTTAAAAATTTCTATGTCACTAATAAAATTTCTCCTTGCTCATCCTTGTATTGAACAGTCATAAACGTGAATGAGGTCTGACATTTTTGCCCAAATTATTACCTGATTATAAATTTCATTATTTTTATGTCTGCTGCAGAATATTTGCTTTTCCTAAAAGGACTTTACTAGTGACCTATTGTCCCCTTGGTACTATATACACAAGTTGGACTGTGTCACTAAGTATGTTGTGGGGAAAGAGCTGAATGGTCCAAGACTTTCTTTGGGCCTGGATAATGGAGGGTCAGATCACAGATATGATCCAAACATTCTATTTTTTAATAGAGCAATTCAAGTAACATTAAAAAGATTAACAAATCATTAACATGCCTTCACATATTTAAATGTAGAACAAGATTTAAAGACCCCAAATACCTAAAAAGGATTAAATAACAACTCGTCATAATTTAGAATAATCGATAAAGAAAAGAGTGGCAATACTAGAAAAGAGTGCTAACAAGATTAGACATACAAGCAACTACTACTAATTGGAAGTAATGTATAATTATTATGTGGGTGTGTTTCATGGAAACTGATACCGTGGCCAACAGAATGAAATAAAAGATTTGTATAATCCGTATTCATGACCTATTCCAGTTCACAAAGCCATCACCAGAGGTGATGTTTACACATCACCTGTTTCCACAGTGGGAAGTATCTAATGTCAAGTTAACCCTCCTTCACTCCTAAACATGTGGAATATGACATATGGAAGCCTAATTAAAGCAATAAACCTCACTTTCTATGTTAGCCATTCTGCAAGATTTTCATACAGCATTACACAGCAGAAAGCTTCACTTGAATATCTAATAAGCATCTCAAATTTAACATGTCCAAAACGGAACTCCTAATTACCCCCTCAAACTGCTCTCCCTACACTGCTTCCCCCTCTCAGTCAATGGCAACTTCATTATTCAGGCTGCTCAGGCCAAAAATCTTTGAGTCATCCTTCTCCATTCTCCATCCCTTAGTCAATCTAAACCTGGCAGCTTTCCCTACAAAAACATGTCCTGGACCAGGCCACCTCTTACCACATCTACCACCAGAACCCTAGCACAAGCCACCAAGGTCCTCTCTCTTTGATTATTGCACTAGCCTTCTGACTGGTCTCATTGCTTCTACGCTGCCATGCTACAGGTATTTTTCTCCACATAAGATTAAGAGATTCCTTTAAAATAAGGCCAGAGTATGTTACTCTTTTGTACAAATTCCTTCAGTGCCTTTCCATCTCACTAAGAGTAAATACCAAAGTCTTTTATACTGGCCTACCCTCTTCTCAAGCTCTCTGCTATTATCTCCTACCACGCTCCTCCTGTTCACTCTACTCCAGCCACACCAGCTATTCCTCACTGGTTTGTTCCTCAAGCATGTCATGCATGTTCCTGCTGCAAGGCCTATGCCTTTGCTATTCCCTCCTAGGGACGTTCTTCCATCAGATGCCCACATGGCTCACTCTGACAGTTTCTTCCTGTCCTTGCTCAAATACACTCAATTCCTGTTACACACAGTAGTAATATTCTATGTGTTATGTTCCATAATATAACAGTGCTTAGAACATAGAAGGCACCCCAAACATAATTGTTAAATGAATGAATGACATTGGTCAGGAGGGAGGAAGCAGCTTTATATCAACTGTTCAGAAGCAAAAGACATCATCAAGGAAGACTGCAACCCCATGTAGTTGCCAAGTCAGAAACCTAGGAAACTAGGTACTCTCTCCCATGAAGAACTCTTAGAGAGGGGCTAAGGAAACAATTGATAAGATCAATTATATCTTACCAAAAAGGACAATTTTTATTAGCAAACAAAGTATCCAAGGGGGAAAAATTTGCCATGATCTGCACCCACATGGGAAGCTGAGGTTCCCATTACATTACAACTTCCTGTGTTACCTAATTCCTACAGGCTAACATGGGGAGAGAGATTAAGATCTTGAAAATGTCTAGTGTAAAGCACAAGACAATACATTCAGTTTGAAAAATTCAAGCAATGAAATATTTCTCCCTTAAATCCACATATGCATATGCTACTCAGAACCCACTATGTTGCCTGAAACCTTTTTTTCTGTTAAACATTCTAGAAATTCTACCTTTCCAGAATGGCTACATTCATAACAAGTTTATAACTCATGGAGGCTTCACTGAGGTTTAGGTCTCCCCAACTCGGAAAGACTTGGATTCAGGTGCAGAGGAGGAGGGCAGCAATACTGTGTTTTTTCTATTCTAAGATGCACATCTCTGAAATGAGATGCATTTTAGGGTCTTAGGACTCTTGGGTCTTAGCACTGTCAGCTTTTTTTCTATTATATACATTAAATAATGCATAATCTTAGAACCACCGGTGTCTTAGATTCAATGAAATGTGTTTAAAGCAAATTTAGAAGTATCAGCCAGAGCCAGATGAATTATACTAATAGAGACTTTTTTCAGATGCTCACAAAATGAGGATCTTTTTGTTAGATGCTGACTAGAGTGTCTGGCCTGAATGGAAGTAGAAACTGTTTTCTTCAGGCTAAGAGATTTTCAAATCTATCTGAAGAAGGAGCCATCTACCTCAGCATAGAATGCAGGCCAGATGAAAGTCAAGTTCTCCAAGCCCTCTGTTTTCTTGCAGACTGAGACCAGAATCAGGGTTCTTATTGTAGGTCTTTTGACTAAGTCTCTAACATCCACAGTAACAATTACCATATACCCCCCCTTTTTTTTTTGTGGTACACGGGCCTCTCACTGCTGTGGCCTCTCCTGTTGTGGAGCACAGGCTCCGAACGTGCAGGCTCAGTGGCCATGGCTCACGGGCCCAGCTGCTCCGCGGCATGTGGGATCCTCCCGGACCGGGGCACAAACCCGTGTCCCCTGCATCGGCAGGCGGACTCCCAACCACTGCGCCACCAGGGAAGCCCACCCCAGTTTTGCTAACAGTAAATACTTAGCAGCTAGAGCTCCTTAGCATATGGACATCATCTTGTTTCCTTCTCATCATTCAAACTCACATATTAGAAAGATGATTTAATATGTCTTCATACATTACTTCATTAATATTTTAAACTATGTAATTTAAAATGTCTTTTAAAGGTGAGAAATTTTGTTCAAAGGAAGAATAATAAAAGTATCTTCTATACCTAGTATCTTTCATATATATCCTCCAAATTTAGAATATTCTGAGCTGTAAATTTTAATTTCAGATTTAGTAGAAAGGTACCACCTATTAAAAGGAAGTGGGTTTATACAACCTTTTACCTTCAATAAGATTCTTAAATAATATCTCACACAGACTAGTATCTATTTTCAGAAAAAAAAAAGTCATTCTTATGAGGAAATCTTATCTTTACTCTGGTACTTCTTGATACTTTCATGACTATGTTGCGTGGAGGCCTCCTGGGGAAAGCAGTCACAAAAGAAACAAACCTAAGAGTTCATGAGCCTGGACAAGCTAAAGCCAGATCCATGGAAAAACATCCTCTCTCAGACTGATGCTGCCCTCCTGTATCTTAACAAAGTACTCAAGCAGAGCAGGCAATTAAGAGACTGTTCAAGAATCTGGATACAGCAATTGAAATCCTGGGCACTGAATTTCAATACAACTGTCACCACCGCAGGGAACAGAGTAAGGAAATAGGACAGAAACAGGAGGCTCTACAGAATATTCAGAGGGCACTTAAACTAAGTGAATTTTCTCTCAAAAAAAAGGATGGCAGCTTCATCTTCTCAACAAAGGCTCTAAATAGTAATGATAGGGGACTTCCCTGGCGGCCCAGTGGTTAAGACTTGCCTTCGAATGCAGGGGGTGTGTGTTCAATCCCTGGTTGGGGAGCTAAGATCCCACATGCCTGGCTGCCAAAAAAACAAAACTTAAAACAGAAGCAATATTGTAACAAATTCAATAAAGACTTTAAAAATGGTCCAACATCAAAAAAATTTTTTTAATAAATAGTAATGATGGTTATCACTGCAAATAAGTCTTGACATTCTAACTCCTTTGAGTTACCTTATGTTGCTCAATAGATATGCAGTTAAAAGGCATTTTTTAAATCTTAGGTTGGATGGTGCAATCATATCCGAGCTTCTTGAATGGACCAAAGAAGCACCAACATTTTTTATTAGAAAGAAAATGCCTCATGAATAAACAAAAGTCTCCAAACTATGTATTCATTGGTGATTATTCTATAATGTTTTTAAAATAGCTCATATACCACTAAATATCAATTTACTCCATTTAAAGATGAATAAAGATAACAATTTTTCTGGGGTAATTTAAAAATAAATATTGAAAAGCAAAAATGAAGATCACTAATGTTTTTCTTTCTTATTCTCTTCCCTTAACCTCTCCTAACCTCTATGGAGGGACTAATGCCTTGTGTGTGTGTGTGGCTTTTTTTTTAAATCAGACCATTTGCCCTTCATTTGATGAACCCACTTCTTTACTTCATTCCTTTTGAAATTGTTACAAGAAAGCAATTTCTTACTATTCACTCTAGGAAATTAGTTTTAGATCAAAACAGTTTTAAGGTCTGACCATGCAGTTCAGGTTTCCTATCATGGCCTTTCAAGATAATGTCCATATAAGTCCAGCCAACTAATTAGCTGGCAGTCTTCTCCCTCTTATTTAATCATTTTTCAGTAAAAGCCAAGCTTTCTGACTCACTAGTTACGGAATTTTTCCTTGAATCTCAGTGATGCAAGAAAGCCTACAGTACTTAATATGACACTTTTATTAACACAGTCATAACACACACTGTCTCTAAAATTTCCTATTCAGGAAAACAAGACTTGCTTCTCCTAAATAAATTCTGTCTCAAAGTTTTCAACATCCCTAATCTAATTAAAAAATATAGCAAGATGTTCTTACACACTAAGGTCAGGCACTTCATTTTTCTTCCCACCATCACATCCTTCTAAACCCATTTTTCAAATTTACAAAGAGACTACCGATCAAGTTAGGGTTCTCATCTTGTTGACATATGTAGAACAGGCTTTGGCTCCCTAGAGATCATTTAAACACTACATAATAAACATATACACATGGATGCTATCTGCTTGTGTATATGTGTATGGTTGTGTTTTTTAACATATACTGATATTTAAATTCTGTATTTGATTGGCTATCATTTAATTCTGTTCTTTAAACAATAAAAATTAATTGGCTTCTATACAAGAAATTATATGTCATAAGATTTTCAAAGCACCTCTAATTTATTTTTCTTTTTTAACATACTTATTGGAGTATAATTGCTTTACAATGGTGTGTTAGTTTCTGCTTTATAACAAAGTAAATCAGCTATACATATATATATGTTCCCATATCTCCTCCCTCTTGCATCTCCTTCCTACCCTCCCTAGCCTACCCCTCTAGGGGTCACAAAGCACCGAACTGATCTCCCTGTGCTATGCGGCTTCTTCCCACTAGTTATCTATAGTTAGATAACTATATAGATAACTATATAGATATATATCTAACTATATAGTTAGATATATAGTTATCTATATTACATTTGGTAGTATATAAAAGTTCATGCCACTCTCTCACTTTGTCCCGGCTTACCCTTTCCCCCACCCCATGTCCTCAAGCACATTTATTCCTCTCCTGCCCCTAGGTTCTTCAGAACGATTTTTTTTTTACATTCCATATATACGTGTTAGCAAATGATATTTGTTTTTCTCTTTCTGACTTACTTCACTCTGTATGACAGACTCTAGGTCCATCCACCTCACTACAAATAACTCAATTTCATTTATTTTTATGGCTGAGTAATATTCCATTGTATATATGTGCCACATCTTCTTTATCCATTCAACTGTCAATGGACATTTAGGTTGCTTCCATGTCCTGACTATTGTAAATAGAGCTGCAATGAATATTGTAGTACATGACTCTTTTTGAATTATGGTTTTCTCAGGGTATATGCCCAGTAGTGGGATTGCTGGGTCATATGGTAGTTCTATTTGTAGTTTTTTAAGGAATCGCCATACTGTTCTCCACAGTGGCTGTATCAATTTACATTCCCACCAACAGTGAAAGAGGGTTCTCTTTTCTCCACACCCTCTCCAGCATTTATTGTTTGTAGATTTTTTGATAATGGTCATTCTGAATGTCATGAGGTGATACCTCATTATAGTTTTGATTTGCATTTCTCTAATGATTAGTGATGTTGAGCATTCTTTCATGTGTTTGTTGGCAATCTGTATATCTTCTTTGGAGAAATGTCTATTTAGGTCTTCTGCCCATTTTTGGATTGGGTTGTTTGGGTTTTTTTGGTACTGAGTTGCATGAGCAGCTTGTAAATTTTGGAGGTTAATTCTTTGTCAGTTGCTTCCTTTACAAATATTTTCTCCGATTCTGAGGGCTGTCTTTTCGTCTTGTTTATGGTTTCCTTTGTTGTGCAAAAGCTTTGAAGTTTCACTGGGTCCCATTTGTTTATTTTTGTTTTTATTTCCATTACTCTAGGAGGTGGGTCAAAAAGGAACTTGCTGTGATTTATGTCATAGAGTGTTCTGCATATGTTTTCCTCTAAGAGTTTTACAGTGTCTGGACTTACATTTAGGTCTTTAATCCATTTTGAGTTTATTTTTGAGTATGGTGTTAAGGAGTGTTCTAATTTCATTCTTTTACATGTAGCTGTCCAGTTTTCCCAGCACCACTTATTGAAGAGGCTGTCTTTTCTCCATTGTATATCCTAGCCTCCTTTATCAAAGATAAGGTGACTATATGTGCTTGGGTTTATCTCTGGGCTTTCTTTCTTGTTCCATTGATCTATATTTCTGTTTTTGTGCCAGTACCATCCTGTCTTGAATACTGTAGCTTTGTAGTGTAGTCTGAAGTCCAGGAGCCTGATTCCTCTACACCCATTTTTCTTTCTCAAGATTGCTTTGGCTACTCGGGGTCTTTTGTGTTTCCATACAATTGTGAAATTTTCTGTCCTAGTTCTATGAAAAATGTTATTGGTAGTTTGATAGGGATTGCACTGAATCTGTAGATTGCTTGAGTAATATACTCATTTTCCCAATGTTGATACTACCAATCCAAGAACATGGTATATGTTGCTTTCATCAGTGTCTTACAGTTTTCTGCATACAGGTATTTTGTGTCCTTAGGTAGGTTTATTCCTAGGTATTTTATTCTTTTTGTTGCAATGGTAACTGGGAGTGCTTCCTTAATTTCTCTTCCAGATTTTTCATCATTAGTGTATAGGAATGCAAGAGATTTCTGTGCATTAATTTGTATCCTGCTACTTTACCAAAATCATTGATTAGCTGTAGTAGTTTTCCAGTAGCATCTTTAGGATTCTTTATGTAGTATCATGTCATCTGCAAACAGTGACAGCTTTACTTCTTCTTTTCCAATTTGGATTCCTTTTATTTCTTTTTCTTCTCTGATTGCTGTGGCTAAAACTTCCAAAACTATGTTGAATAATGGTGGTGAGCATGGACAACCTTGTCTTGTTCCTGATCTTAGTGGAAATGGTTTCAGTTTTTCACCATTGAGAATGATGTTGGCAGTGGGTTTGTCACATATGGTCTTTATTATGTTGACGTAAGTTCCCTCTATGTCTACTTTCTGGAAGGTTTTATCATAAATTGTTGAATTTTGTCAAAAGCTTTTTCTGCATATATTGAGATGATCATATGGTTTTTCTCCTTCTATTTGTTAATATGGTTTATCACATTGACTGATTTGTGTATATTGAAGAATCCTTGCATTCCTGGAATAAACCCCACTTGATCATGGTGTATGATCCTGTTAATGTGCTGTTGGATTCTGTTTGCTAGTATTTTGTTGAGGATTTTTGCATCTATGTTCATCAGTGATATTGGCCTGTAATTTTCTTTCATTGTGACATCTTTGTCTCCTTTTGGTATCAGGGTGATGGTGGCCTCATAGAATGAGTTTGGGAGTGTTCCTTCCTCTGAAATTGTTCGGAAGAGTTTGAGAAGGATAGGTGTTAGCTCTTCTCTAAATGTTTGATAGAATTTGCCTGTGAAGCCATCTGGTCCTGGGCTTTTGTTTGTTGGAAGATTTTTAATCACAGTCTCAGTGTCAGCATTTGTGATTGGTCTGTTTATATTTTCTGTTTCTTTGTGGTTCAGTCTCGGAAGGTTGTGCTTTTCTAAGAATTTGTCCATTTCTTCCAGGTGGTCCATTTTATAGGCACATAGTTGCTTGTAGTAATCTCTCATGATCCTTTGTATTTCTGCAGTGTCAGCTGTTACTTCTCCTTTTTCATTTCTAATTCAATTGATTTGAGTCTTCTCCCTTTTGTTCTTGATGAGTCTGGCTAATGGTTTATCAATTTTGTTTATCTTCTCAAAGAACCAGCTTTTAGTTTTATTGATCTTTGCTATCATTTCCTTCATTTCTTTTTCATTTACTTCTGATCTGATCTTTACGACTTCTTTCCTTCTGCTAACTTTGGGGTTTTTTTTGTTGTTCTTCTTCTTCTTTCTCTAATTGCTTTATGTGTAAGGATAGGTTGTTTATTTGAGATGTTTCTTGTTTCCTGGGGTAGGATTGTATTGCTATAAACTTCCCTCCTAGAAATGCTTTGCTGCATCCCATAGGTTTAGGGTCATCATGTTTTCATTGTGATTTGTTCCTAGGTATTTTTTTTATTTCCTCTTAGATTTCTTCAGTGATCTCTTTGTTAAGAAGTAGTGTATTGTTTAGCCTCCATGTGTTTGTATTTTTTACAGATTTTTTTCCTGTAATTGATATCTAGTCTCATAGCATTGTGGTCTGAAAAGATACTTGATTCAATTTCAATTTTCTTAAATTTACCAAGGCTTGAGTTGTGACCCAAGATATGATCTATCCTGGAGAATGTTTCATGAGCACTTGAGAAGAAAGTGTATTCTGTTGTTTTTGGATGGAATGTCCTATAAATATCAATTAAGTCCATCTTGTTTAATGTGTCATTTAAAGTTTGTGTTTCCTTATTTATTTTCATTTTGCATGATCTGTCCATTGGGGAAAGGGGTGTTAAAATCCCCTACTATGATTGTGTTACTGTCAATTTCCCCTTTTATGGCTGTTACCATTTGCCTTATGTACTGAGGTGCTCCCATGTTGGGTGCATCAATATTTACAACTGTTATATCTTCTTCTTGAATTGATCCCTTGATCATTATGTAGTGTCCTTCTTTGTCCCTTGTAATAGTCTTTATTTTAAAGTCTATTTTGTCTGATATAAGAATTGCTACTCCTTTTTTCTTTTGATTTCCATTTGCATGGAATATCTTTTTCCATCCCCTCACTTTCAGTCTGTATGTGTCCCTAAGTCAGAAGTGGGTCTCTTGTAGACAGCATATATATGGGTCTTGTTTTTGTATCCATTCTGCCGGTCTATGTCTTTTAGTTGGAGCATTTAATCCTTTTACATTTAAGGTAATTATCAATATGTATGTTCCTATAACCATTTTCTTAATTATTTTGGGTTTGTTATTGTAGGTCTTTTCCTTCTCTTGTGTTTCCTGCCTAGAGAAGTTTCTTTAGCATTTGTTGTAAAGCTGGATTGGGGTGCTGAATTCTCTTAGCTTTTGCTTGTCTGGTTTTAATTTCTCCGTCAAATTTGAATGAGATCCTTGCTGGGAAGAGTAATCTTGGTTGTAAGTTTTTCTCTTTTATCACTTTAAATATTTCCTGCCACTCCCTTCTGGCTTCCAGAGTTTCTGTTGAAAGATTAGCTGTTAACATTATGCGGATTCCCCTGTATGTTATTTGTTATTTTTCCCTTGCTGCTTTTAATATTTTTTCTTTGTATTTAATTTTTTATAGTTTGATTAATATGTGTCTTGGCGTGTTTCTCCTTGGATTTATCCTGTATGGGACTCTGTGCTTCCTGGACTTAATTGACTATTTCCTTTCCCATATTAGGGAAGTTTTCAACTATAATCTCTTCAAATATTTTCTCAGTCCTTTCTTTTTCTCTTCTTCTGTGACCCCTATAATTCGAATGTTGGTGTATTTAATGCTGTCCCAGAGGTCTGTGAGACTGTCCTTAATTCTTTTAATTCTTTTTTCTTTATTCTGCTCTGCAGTAATTATTTCCACTATTTTATCTTCCAGGTCACTTATCCATTCTTCTTCCTCAGTTATTCTGCTATTTATTCCTTCTAGAGAATTTTTAATTTCATTTATTGTGTTGTTCATCATTGTTTCATTGCTCTTTAGTTTTTCTATGTCCTTGTTAAACATTTCTTGTATTTTCTCCATTCTATTTCCAACATTTTGGATCATCTTTACTATCATTACTTTGAATTCTTTTTCAAGTGGACTGCCTATTTCCTCTTCATTTCTTTGGTCTGGTGGGTTTTTACCTTGCTCCTTCATCTGCTGTGTTTCTCTGTCTTCTCATTTTGCTTAACTTGCTGTGTTTGGGGTCTCATTTTCACAGGCTGCAGGTTCGTAGTTCCTATTGTTTTTGGTGTCTGACCCCAGTGGGTAAGGTTGGTTCAGTGGGTTGTGTAGGCTTCCTGGTGGAGGGAACTCGTGCCTGTGTTTTAGTGGGTAAGGCTGGATCTTGTCTTTGTGGTGGGCAGGACTACGTCCAGTGGTGGTTTTGTGGTGTCTGTGAACTTAGTATGATTTTAGGCAGCCTCTCTGCTAATGGGTGGTGTTGTGTTCCTGTCTTGCTAGCTGTTTGGCATAGGGTGCCCAGCACTGTAGCTTGCTGGCTGTTGAGTGGAGCTGGGTCTAAGCACTGAAATGGAGATCTCTGGGAGAGCTTTTGCCGATTGATATTACATGGGGCCGGGAGGTCTCTGGTGGTCCAATGTCCTGAACTCGGCTCTCCCACCTCAGAGGCACAGGCCTGACACCCGGCCGGAGCACCCAAGACCCTGTCAGTCATACAGCTTTTGGGAAGTCTGAGGTCTTCTGCCAGAGTTCAGTAGGTGTTCTGTAGTTGTTCCACATGTAGTTTTATTTCTGATGTATTTGTGGGGAAGAAGGTTATCTGCACATCTTACTCCTCCACCATCTTGAAGGTGTCCTCTCATTTATTTTCCAAACTGATTAAACCTGACAAATGCCAACTGTGGTCATTAGTAATCGTATATCTTTTCTAACTGTCACAACTTTATCACCAGTCCTCTGGCCTATATGCCAAGCAAAGCTGTTTGTACGTACACAAGTAGGCCAACCAGGAAACCTACATAAGTGGATATTTTCACAAAATTTCAGCCCTCCAAACTACTTGTAATTGTTCATCTATAAAAAAAGACAGTCCTTCAAGCAATGACATTGTAGCTTTTCAGTGAGCACCTCACAGAGCTGAAAAATGCCATTCCATTGCTATAAGCATTTTCCCAGCAAGTTACCTTTTGAAGCTTAGCAGGGGTTTGAAAGGCATTTCTTATGCATTTACATCTTTAAGCTCCTGGGCTCCTCATAGTTTTGAGTGCAGTCAACTAGGTATTGTACAAGCTCTTCAGGCAAATGCAGAATAGTAGAAAATAATGTTTTCATCTTCAAGCACAAAGAATAACTCTAGCCTAGCCTAAGGGAGCAATGTGGGTTCAAATAAAAAACAGAGCAAAAAATAACCCTAAGGAATAACATAAGGAATATTACCTGGATGACCTTAATTGTCCCTTACTTAATAACCTTCGGAAGACAATTGATCAACCACCTATCTCACTTTGCTTGACTAGATAAAGCTTGTACATACATTAATGAAATGACCTACCAAATTATAACTAAGTGATTTGATACCTAGATAGCAGTTCATATGTCTTATCTCCTTTCTAAATCCTGGAGTCTTCATTTATATAGCATGTATCCCTGGCCTTCTGAAAGCTATCACCATGTAAAAATAATGCTTAACACTTCTCCTTGTCCCTGAATGAGGACCTGAAAAGCCAAGATTCTGTCTAAGTCTGCTGCCTGTAGCCTGGTTGAACTTAGTTATTAAATCTTTAAAAGCCAGTGTGTTCTCATCTGCACAATGGGGATAATTTTGCCTTTCACAGAGTTTTGGTGAGCATAAAGTTAAATAATGAATGAAGAAAATCTTTGAAAAGAAATACAAAGTGCTATATCAGTGTAAATTATTATTGAATATTTTTCATTGTTATATGCCATGAATAAATCACATACAACTGTTCAAATACATGCCTAAATGTTATTCAAATCCAGTATTATCTAAAGCAAATGTCAAATTTTGCCACAGACACTAGAGTACAATAAATACTTCCTGGGTCTTTTCCTAAAGTTTTCCTAGACAACAGAGAAGAAGAACAGATTCAGACATATTACTATTATGTTTTCAAAGATAGTTGAACTTTTAAAATTAAATTGAAATATGTTTAAATATAAACATTATGAGGTTTATTTAATACCAGCTGGGTAATCAATCACAGGTGGACAGAAAGATCATTTAGGAACCAGAAGTCTGTGCCTTTCAAATGAAGAAGCCACATCTTTTTTTTTTTAAGACTTTATTTTTTAGATCAGTTTTAGTTTCACAGCAAAATTGAGAGGAAGGTACACAGATTTCCCATAAACCCCCCTAAACCTACACATGCATAGCCTCCCCTATTATCAACATCACCCATCAGAGTGGTACCTTTGTTACAATTGGTGAACCTACACTGACACATTTTTTCCTTTCTTAGGATATTAGTTATACTTTTCTTTTTACTTCTTTAAGTGGTTGCTCTAGGGTTTTCAATATACAGTTACAAGTAATCCAAATTTACATTTAAACAACAGTATAGCACTTCATAGGTAGTATAAGTACTTAAAATAACAGAATCTTAATTCCTCCCTGAAGGAGCCACATCTTGATTGCATCCCCTTCTTCACTTATCTTTTTAATCAATGACCAAATCCTCCTAAATATATCTTAAATATGTCTGTTTCTCTTCATCCATTTGAACACTGCTACTGGCCTGGAAGCAGTATACTGGATTCTGGTGCAGTACACCATCACACAAATTGCACATATACCCAACTATTTTAAGATAAGAAAATCTACCTTCCTAAACTTTGCAAGTCAGTTCTGCATCTATTTTAAAAGCAAGTGTTAAGAATCTCTTGATTGCACAACTCTGTAATAGCTTGATTCAGAGTTGTTTAGAATGATTCATCATCTTCAGATAATCATATCAATTTTTATCCAGGCATAAACCCATATAAAGCTGTATTTCAAGTTTATATAGACTATCAGGACTTAATAGGGTGTATTGAAGAATCAGCAATCATCTTTATTTATGAAGAATAATACTAACACCGTAACATTGCATATTATTCGCAGGCTCGATCTTATCTTTCATAAGCACTAACATCAGTAAACTCTCTCTAACGATCACAGTTAAATATAGAAGAAAAATACTTGGTTCTTCTCCAGATTATCTCAGCTGCTTTCATTTCCATATTCTATATTTCAACCATACAGAAAATTTTTCAATTTTTCAAATGTTCTATATTGTGTCTCACTGTAAATCTTTTTACAAATGCTAATGTCTTTAACAGGACACTAATTACCCAAAAATCTTCCTCCAACAGTTCATTTTAATTTGAACATCATTCAGGTTGTTTCTCTTTCCTTTGGGAAGCCTCACCTGCCTGTTCCTGATAAAAGTTCATGCTGTATCCTCTTATTCTCCCAATGGAGCTGTTGCCAGAGCTGTTGTAATGATGATTGATTTCTTGTATTGGACCGTAAGCTTCATGAAGGCAGGAACTGTGTCATTCTTGCTCACTTTATTATCCCAAGCACTTAGTACCATATCTGGTTTATATCAACAGCTCATAGTATTGATATTTGTTGAGTGGATTAAGACCCCCAAACTCAACATCTACCTTTTCTGTGATTCTTTCCTATTTTTTTCAGCTCTGTCCATATCCATCATATTAAATTAATATGTCAACCCAAAATTTGGGGTTTTACTCTTTTGTTATTCATTAAAGGTGGATAGTTTTTAGCCTCTTATATCAATCAGTGTCCTGAGTTACAAGCAGAAAGTGATTCTCACTATATTAAATATTTTGAGTAATTCACAGAATCTGAAAGAGTCCAGCAACTAGTCACGGAGATTTCCTAACAAAGAAAATTCCCAAACTAATATCATAAAACTGTTTTCATAAAGACATCACAGCTACTACCCATGGATGCAGACATCTTAGGTTATTCCACCAACCCCAAAAGTGCTAGCCATTAGGTACTCCTACTATCCCTCCATCACCGTTGTCAGTTGCTTCTGGAAAGAGGATGCAGTGGTGGCCACTGCCTCACCTCACCAAAATGCATTCTGATTAGTCCATCTTACATCTGGGGAGGTGTGTCTGCTTGTCAGAGCTGGGCCAGATGTGAGAGAGGCTGGGAAGGGAGGTTCTCCAGTAGGAGACACATACAATCTCATGAGGTAGAAGAGGCTTCAACTACTGGAGGTGGCTCTGGGGCAAAAAAGAGAAATGTTTACTATATCCCACACAATTATTTCATGAGTTAGCCTGAATGAATGGGGACAAAATCCTGTCTTATTGTTCAATGGTACCTCTCAAAGTGCCCAGAACAATGTACTGCATACAGTAGAATGTAAATGATTAATATTTTAATACAGTAACCGACTTTCAGGAAAAAATAGCAAATAAACTCACATCAAACAATGACACTGAGAGGGGCTTCAAAAATCCCATTTGAAAGCAGAGTCCAAATTTTACCACAGTCTATGTGACCTTCTTATTTATTCCACAACATCTGTGATATTACAAAAATCTAAGCCTAGCTAACTGTAGTACAAAATATGTGAAGCAAATTCTCCTTTAAGCAGCCCAGCAGGTGCTGACTGCTTAGCAACATGGAAAAATGAAGTGATTAAGGGACTCCATAAAGAATATTGTAGATTTACACAGTATTAGGAAGAAGACGTCATGTGCCATGCAGAAGCCAACCCTCAGTAAGATTCTCAGACAGCTGGTCACCAACATCATTCAGAGGAATGCCTGGTGGACAAGTTATAAAAGTGAACTCGTTTATTTTTGAAAGCAAGCATTCCACCAAGGAAGCAATAACAGAGAGATCGAAAACACATTGTATATAGACACATGGTCTTTGAGTAATAAAACAGTTATCTCTTTCTTCTAAAGCAATTCTTTGAACTAGAGGATACTTAGTAGATTTTAAAACTTCATTTCACAAAGCCAGGATTAATAAAGATTCACTGGCATGGCATTATTTATGTGAACAAGATTTTATTTTCTGACAGAAATGTTGAAATATCCATATTTGAATGAGCTTTTTGCAGTAGGCTGTGACCAGGCTAGACAAAGGACAATTACATTACTATCTTGCTTTTAACCTCTAAGTTTAGATATAAAATTTAATCTATGCAGAAGCAATTTCAAAAAAAGTACACATAAAAGAGATTACCATGGCTTTTCTTTTCACAGACAAAACTGTTCAATAAAATCTTAATATATGGAGTGTAATCATTCAGAAAGAATAAAGAAAGAAAATTTTGAAAAAGGATGACTTTCTCTGTCCAACAGTTTACACTGTGGTGACAGGATTACACACACAGCTTTCATAGATTTAAAAGACCTGAATAATGTTAAGGCCTTTGAGAAATCTTTCAGTCCTTCTCCCCATATCCTTTCTGGAAATGATTAATATTTCAAGCCATGGCCAAAATATAAGCTCCAAAATTTTTCATTAAATGTCTGCACTAGGAAAACTCAGTGTCTTTCTGAAATGTTTTCTTTAGTACTGATCAAAATATAATACTAAATTGGAAAAAACTTAGGCATAAATAAAACAAATTAAAGGTATGACTTTGCACAGCTTACACATGCCTTATCTTAAAACAATTCCTTTAAATAAACAGAAAACACTAATTAATATGTTCAGAATGATGCCATTTTTACAACAATGATAATATTGAATATTCCTTTATGCCTAAACATGGCAGAGGCTACCAGCAATCTCCTATATTCATTCCACTCTTTCTTTAAGTCTTCTCTTTTAATAGGCACTGACTTTTACCTACGTAAATAGCCACCCATCATAAAAGGTGAATTTTTCAGCCTCCCCTAATAGCTGGGTGTGGTCTGATGACTAAGAATAAGACAACGCAATAGAAGCCAAAAGTTTCAGAGCAACTTCAAGGAAGCTAACCTTAATGACGGCCAGTGCATGCCCTTTTGGCTCCTTTTGACTTTATCCTTTTTTCATGCAACTGCTTGAAATAGAATTAATGTTTCAAACCATGGGAATGAGGCCCATCCTCTACAGATGGCAGAGTAAAGTCTGAAAGGAATCTCATTCCTTGTACTACCTGCTCTGAACTTCTACAGGAGAAAAGTAAATTTCCCTCTTGTTTAAACCAGAGTTATCTGGGGTCTGTATTACTTACAGGCAAACCAATCCTATATAAACACATTGATACGATGTGTAGAGAAGCTACTGCTAGTGACCTATTCAGTAGCCTTTCTCTTTTTGTTTCTTAAAAAAAAAAAAGAATTATAATTCTGTTGTAGAAACAACTTTCCTAGACCCAAGAAAAATCATAAGTGCGTGAAAATATCCATTCAATTCCATGACCCTCTGCCAGATAATCATTTTCTCAGCCTTCTTTATAGCAAATAAGCCAAATATATAGTTCTGACCAAGAGAGTATGGGAGATTTATGGAATTATTTTTCTCCCTGATGAAAGTAAGACCCCTTTCTTCACTCAGCCTTTTCCTCCTGCTAGTAATGCCCTTGAATGAAGACGTTAACACTTGAGGTTGTGGCAGTCACCTTATAATCATGAAACAAAAACCCTTTGGGGGAAAAGCTATCAGGTAGAGAAAAGCAGGGGGAAGGAGGCTAGATGCCTACTTCCCTGAGCGGTCCCACCAACCCTAGAATCACTTCTCTACAGGCTCCTTGATTATATGAAATAACTCAACATCACAAATGATTAAGTCAGGAATATTGCTGGTATTCAATTTCAGCAGAAAGCTTTCTCTACTGATATATTTTAGTGCTTATGTAGGAAAAAAATCCATCAATAAAGCTACCTTTAGAGACTAGAATAATAGGAGGACTTATATTCTTTATACTTGTAACATTCGGACTTGTTTATAACAAATATAAATTACTTTATAATAAAACTAATTTTATTACAAAGGAGAACAGAGTCATAGAACTTCTTTAAATATTTGTTTAAATCTAGCTCATACATTGCTTAGAATATTCTGTTTGGATTTTCTTTACATTTAAATGTTTTACTCTATTAGGTACTGTATCTTAATCTCACAATCATCTTTCTTATCAATAAATATCTATTTAATATATTAATAATTTCAAATATTGTATGATATCACATATGTGGAATCTAAAAAATACAATAAACTAGTGAATATAACAAAAAAGAATTGGACTCACAGATACAGAGGACAAATTAGTGGTTACCAGTGGGGAAGGTGGGGAGAGGCAATATAGGGGTGGAGGAGTGGGAGGTACAAACTATTGGGTGTAAGACAGGCTCAAGATTGTGCTGTACAACATGGGAAATATAGCCAATATTTTGTAATAACTGTAAATGGAAAGTAACCTTTAAAATTGTATAAAACTAAATGAAAAACTAAATAAATGAGTCACTTTATTTGGTATTCTAATATGCATATGTTCTAAAATAAAAGCCACTTTACAGAGAGAGTATGTGGTCTGACTACCTACTAAAAAACACTCATTTGTTTTTTTTAAAAAAATTGCAATATTCAAGTCATAGAACGAAGGAATCATGAAATTCAAATTAATGACTCAAAAGGAGTAAAACAGTACCTGAAATACAGTCTTTCTAGGACAGGGCATCACTCTACAAAAGTAAGATAAAATTGCAAGTATCTTAGAGTATTAGGGAGAAGTGGGGAGCAGGGTATAGGTGGGAATGGAAAAGGGATCAAAGAATGTCTCTACCTGTTACAAGTACCTGACTGAAGCCAGCAGAAAGCAAACTAACCAATAACTTACTAAAATATTGGGAAGAATAAGAGCCACAAAATAGAATAGAATGTGTGTCAGGATAAAGAAGATGAAATTGAAAGGTGTTTAGAAATACAAATAGAATAGCCAGAGGTAAGACAAAGTTCAGGTGAGTCTAAAGCAGAACAGAAACTAATTACACAAACCTGACCCGTCCAATACCTTATTCCATATTTGTACATCTTATTGCACCTCAAGAAGCTGGGAGCAAATTTTCAGTAAATTTAATTTTAATTAACTTCTACATATATAGAGTATATAATTCAAAAGATGCAAAAGGGTATAAAGTGAAATATAAGTCCTCTTCCCTTTCTGTCTCACACCACCTAGGTCTCTCCCCCATACCACAACTATTACCAGTTTCTTGTGTGTATTAGGGAAATTCTCTTAAGGATACAATTAAAAAAAAAAAAAGGACATTTTTAAAAATGTTATTTGGGATCAAGATTTAAATGAATTAAAAGTAATTTGTTGTTCATGGCTTGGAAGGCTTAATATTAAGATGATAATATGCCCCAAATTGATCTACAAATTCAACACAGAAATTTAAAAAATCAGAAATAAAAGGAATTATCAAGAAAGAATGTAGTAACTATCCCCACAGAAGGAAAATATGGCATAATTAGGACTGAACATAGCTGTCATATTAATAAATGTAAATAGGTTAAATTTATGTATTAAATACAAAGACCCTTTAGAGTTAGATCAAAAAATAAAACACAACTACATGTTCTAAATATAAGAAATATCTAAAGCAAAAGACTTGAAAAGATTGTCCATGAAAAGAATGGACAAAGATTTACCTATCAAGAAAAACCCAAAGGAAAGATGAAGGGAGAGGGAAGAATGAGATTAAGAGTAGAATTTTGTAATAATAAAGGATATTATCTGCCATCAATAAATAAATCAAGAGATAGATAAATAGATAGAATAAATAAAATCATCAAGGATCAGAGGGAAATGGATTACAAACAGAAACAAATATAAGCAGAAACAAATGAATCTATCTGTATTTTAAATGATTAACACAACACACTAAAGAGTTGCAGGATAGGAAAAATTAATCAAAACAATTTTTGAACAGAGTATTTTGATATGTCATCCTATTCTAGTTGGTTAGGTTTGTTTCTTACAAGGAGATGCACTAACAATTTCTAATTTAGTTTATGCCTGGGAAGGAATGAGTTTAGTAACTGTCCTGTAATAGATTTCTCTCTCATTAACAGGCAAGAAAGTAAAAAGGGAGATGACCTAGTCTTATCTCCTTGTAACCATGTTGATAAGAGACTTAACGGTTTAGCTATAATCTACAGAATGATTTTAGCAGGAGGATGTCCCTGGTTTATGATTGCTTGTGATAAACAAATCAAGAATCTATGAATTTTTTTTTTTTTTTTTTTTTTTTTTTGCGGTATGTGGGCCTCTCACTGTTGTGGCCTCTCCCGTTGCGGTGCACAGGCTCCGGACACGCAGGCTCAACGGCCATGGCTCATGGGCCAAGCCGCTCCGCGGCATGTGGGATCTTACCAGACCGGGGCACGAACCCGTGTCCCCTTCATCGGCAGGCAGACTCTCAACCACTGCGCCACCAGGGAAGCCCAAGAATCTATGAATTTGAGGCAATGCTCCCTGGAAAATGTCATGCAGTACATGGCTGTATATACAAATATCAAATCATTATGTTGTACACCTACAACTAATATAAGGTTAGATGTCAATAACACCCCAATAAAAAATAAATATCCCCCATAAGAAGATTATTTTTAAAAGGTGAGCAAATGAAACTTAAAGTAGAAGGAAATAATAAAGAGCAGAAATCAGTAAAATTAAAAACAATCAAAATTTATCAAAGGCAGATGTTGGTTCTTTGAAAAAATTGAAAATATTGCTAAACCCTAGCATAAAATACCACATTTACTGCAAATACATTTTCCAAATCTATAATTTGAATTTAATTAATTTATAGTCTTTTAATGCTCAAAAATTGTGTGCAAATCTGTAACCAGCATTGTCTATGAATTATCACTTTATTATTCCTTTCACAAATGTTATCTTAGAAAATCCTTCTTATTTTGAGATAAATTTTCACACATATTTTCTCTAGCATTTTTTATACTTAACTCTTCAATACGTCTAAAATTTATTCTGGTGATTAGTATAAGGTAAAGCTACAAACTGATTTTTTTTGAGCAAATCAACTTTCCTTTTCACAGCTTTAAATCTTAAATGTCCAACTGTGAAAGAATATCATTGCCTAAATTTAATGAATCTAGATAAACCAAATGTTAGGGAAAAGAAAACAAACCATGGCAGAGGCAATAAAGTTGAAGATCCTTTCATCTACTGTTGGCTGGTAAACAGCTGATTAGGACCACTGTTCTAGGGCATTTAAGAACCTTATATATCCCAAGAATCACACAAAACACAGTGCAGTTTTAGTTGGAAATAATGTCATATTCATAAAAGATCTGGAAAATGTTTTACTTCTAATGTTTTGACTGATTCAGGTAAATGTACAGTTGATAAATTATCATACATAGTTTAGATTCCTAAACTATCTTAACATTTTTGTAATTTTCTAATTCACTCAGAGGTGAAAACATAGACTCAAAACAATGCCAGTATTTTCAGTGGTTTAGCTTATTATGACAAGCTAAAGCTGCTTTATTTAATTTTTTAAATTTATGATTTATTGGTGAAAGTAATTTTAGATATTCACACTTGTTACATAGCAATATCTATATAAATAAGAGACTGATCATATAGCCTTTTAAAACCTTCCTAACAAAATGATTAACATAATCAAGAATTTAAAGATAAAAGAACAAACAAAATAATATTATATGAATTCAATCTTGCTTTCATTTATTTGTAACTAGTGTATCATCCAGGGCACCCACATGACAGTACAGAAAATAAACAGAGTTAAATATTTGTTTATACTGAAATATGACATGTCAAAGATATCACATTCTTTACAAAACAATATTTTGTTCATTTTCCCATATAAATCATGTTAAAACACAAATAAATGACATACTAACCTTTAGACTACCATAGAAAAACTGCTATAAAGATATACAAATGACCGACAAGCTCATGCAAAGATGCTCAACATCATTAATCACTAAGAAAATGCAAATCAAAACAACAGTGAAATACCACCTCACACCCACTACAATGGCTATAATCAAAACAATGGAAGATATCAAGTACTGAGAGGGTGTGGAGAAATAGGAACCCCTGTACATTGCTGGTGGGAATATAAAATGGAGCAATTGCAGTAGAAAACAATTGGGCAGTTCCCTCAAAAGTTAAAAACAGAATTACCATATGACCAAGCAATTCCACTCCTAGGCATATACCCAAGAGAAATGAAAACACATGTTCACCCAGAAACTTATACAAAAATGCTTATATCAGCATTATTCATAATGGCTGAAAGAGTAGAAACAACCCAATGTCCATCAACTGATGAATAGATAAATTGTGGTATATACATGAAGTGCAATATTATCCAGCCATGAAAAGGCACAATGTTACAATTGGATGAACCTTGAAAACATTAAGAGAGAGAAGCCAGACACAAAAGGTCACATATAATATGATTCGATTTATATGAAATGTCCAGAATCCACAGAGACAAAGAGAAGATTAGAGGTTTCCAGGGGATGAGGGAGACAAGTTAAAGGATATTTAAAGCCACATTTTTAAATTGAAAGTCCTATCATGCATGATTTTAACAACAAAATGTTACATAAACCACAAAAAAGTTTTTAATCCCCTACCATATGGGAATCATGCTTGAATATCCAAATGGATTTTTTCCTACATTCAGGGAAGGAAACTATAGGATCTATCTTATTCCACTTATTTAACATGTAATCTATTTGTATGAGGCTCACATCCTCAATATTTTCTTCAGTGGAGAAAAAGAACAGTAAATGTGCCCTTTGAAATAATAACAGGATATTTGATAATAAATATTTATACTTCACTAAACATTTCCATTTAGCTAATCAAGTTCTTTTAATACACATCTTCTATGATAAAAAAAAAATTTTTTTTTCCATACTGACTTGTGACTGTTGGGTTTTTTCTCTCAGTATTTTGCTTTCCTTTCATTCAAGCAGGAACGTTAAAAGAAAATAGAAAAACCCTGATTTTTCTCTCTGGTTTTTGGCTTCCAAAAGCCTGAGCCCCAGATAAGTCAGAGATCTTGAGCTGTGTTATATGCAGAATAATGGCCACTCAAATATGTTCACATCCTGATCCTTGCTACCTGTGAACATGTTACCTTACATGGCAAAAGTGATTTTGCAAATGTGATTACACTAAGGATTTTGGGATAGGGAGATTCTGGATTGTCCAGGTGAGCTCAATGTAATCACAAGGGTCTTTATAAGTGAAAGAGGAAGACAGGAGACAGGAGGCCAAGAGTCGAAAGAGATGTGAGGATAGAAGCAGATTTTTTTCCTTAACTTTGTTTTTTTTTAAATTTTTATTCAAGTATAGTTCATTTATAATGTGTTAGTTTCAGGTGTAAGCAGATTTTTAAATGAGGTGATTGCTGGCTGGGAGACACGAGTCAAAGGCAGCCTCTAGAAACTGGAAAAGGCCAGCAAAGAGATTCTCCCCTAGAGGCTCCAGAATAGACTTGTACATGTCACTAGCTGTGATAAAACAGAAGTAGATGTATTAGTTGACTGAGCCTCTCGATACTGAGTTCAGTAAAAAAGTTTATCTTATAGTTCCTACATATCATGTACTTTGACTTATTTTAATATATGAGCCACTAAAAAAGAAATATAATAAAGCCTGAATTAAAATCCTATTTATCAGTTTTACTGATTGGATATATTTAAGTGTTTTACCTACCCCCCTGTATGCCTCAAAGATGAATAGGATAAATATCTGCCTCTATATACTTCTCATAAAGATGTTATAACACAAATAAGTATAACCCAAGTTATCCAATCTTGACTAGCCTATGGGTGCAAGCAAAACCAAACTAACAGTAGTAACTTAGATTTTATTTGCTCATTTCTCCCAACTCCATTATATATAGAATGTTAGCAAACTTGCCTGAAGCAAGCTCAAATGATTTTGAACCCATTTTAAGTTACTAAAGGAGGTGAAGTAGAGTCTCTGTGTTGGAGCTCAGGGGGTAATTTTTAAATAGGAGTTCTCCAAAATAACTTCCCCATAGAATAGAATATGTATTAAAGAATAAAGTCATTAGCAATCCAACATATTTTCATGTGTGAACTTGAAGCTATTAAAACTCAAGGGTAATCACAGCAATTGTTTAGATTAAAACTTAGACCAATAAAACATTTTTTTCCAGGGAGGAGTACTTTATCACTGACATTTTTTAGAACTGCCTACACAAGGTGATAATAAAAAGCAGACCACCTTTGAATTGGTTTTTAAACCAATTTTAATTTAAATTTTAAAATTTTTACTTAAATTTATAATTAAAGTTTAATAATTATAATTTTAAACTTAAATGTTTTTATTATTTTAAAAATTTTCTACAGAAAATTCATTCCTTATTGCCTGCACTCAGAGAGGACAGCTCCCACTATCCCCACCCTGTTCACCACTGATGACAGCTAATTTCAAAGGAGCTCTCACTATCTCAAAATGACTGTTTTACACCTTTCCCTCTCTTACCAAACCTCCATAACCTCCTCTTCCTCTCAAATTTTAGCAGATTGTAATGCATTATAATTCCCTGAGAAAACAGAAGTAATCATAAGAGAATTTCCTCATCTTCCTATTACAAAATCAACCAACCCTCCATTCCACATAATTTTGATATGTTCATACACCTGGTAAACCATCACCATGATCAAGAAAAACAAACATATACAAATTCTTAAAGTTCCTCTTGTCCCATTTTAATTCAGTCCTTTCTCTCCATTCCCAATCCTTAGGCAACAACCCATCTTATTTCATTATAGGTTAATTGGCATTTTACAGAATTTTACATAAGTAGAATCATAAAATATGTACTCTAGCCTATGATAGGCAAAAATGAATTTTGAGATTCATCCATTTTTTACATTTATCAGTAATTCCTTTTTATTACTGTAGTACTATTTGATATTTATTGATACTTATATTTCACTATTATTGAAATTTATCATATGGATACATCACTATTTGTTTATTCTTTCACCTGCTGATAGTTATATGGGTTGTTTCCAGGTTTCATTTATTTCTAATAAAAATGCTATGATACTTTCTTTTCTCTTGAATAAACACATAGGAATAGAATGACTGGTTCAGACAGTAAGTGATATGTAACTTAAAAAAAGAACTGTCAAAAAAAAAAAGAACTGTCAAACTGTTTACCAAAGTTATTGTATCATTTTATACTTCGTTTTTAAAATTTTGGGGGGCTTACTGAATGAAAGATTCTTTAAATTCTATAGTGCTTTACAATTTTCAAGGGTTTCGGACATGATTTTATATAATCCCATAATAACCCTTTTCTCCCCCTATCCTTACATTGACCTTCTATCCTTCCCTCTCCCCCTAATTTGTAAGCCACTAATTTGTTCTCTATATCTGTGAGTCTGTTTCTTTTTCACTCCTGGGTTTATATCCAAAAACAAACAAACAAACAAAAATAAACAGCACTAATTCAAAAAGATACATGCACCCCAATGTTCATAGAAGCATTATATACAACAGCCAAGGTATGAAAGCAACTTAAGTGTCCATCGACAGATGAACAGGTAAAGAAGATGTGGTATATATATACAATGGAATATTACTCAGCCATAGAAAGAATGAAATTTTGTCATTCGCAGCAACATGTATGGATTTGGAAGGCATTATGCTAAGTGAAATAAGTCAGACAGAGAAAGACAAATACTGTATGATGTGACATATGTGGAATCTAAAAAATACAACAAACTAGTTAATAAAACATTTTATACTTCTAACAACGGTATTTGAGAGTTTCCTTTGCATCTTTTATATTTATCCACATATTTGCCATTTTGAATATACTTGTCATGTCTTTGTGTAGATTCAGAGTTCCGTCTGGTATCTTTTCCTTCTGTCTGTGAAGCACAACACTTAAACATTTCTTTATGATGAAATTCTGATAATGTTAAATTCATTTAATTTTTATGTCTGAAGATGTCTTTAGTTTGGCTTTTTTTAAAAGATATTTTTGCTGAGTATATAAATCTAGGTTGATAGATTTTTTTTTCAGTACTTTAAAGATGTCACTCCACTGTCTTCTACCTTGAATTATTTCTGATGAAAAGTCACTATCATTCTTTACTTCATTTCTCTGTACATAGTGTGTTTTCTCTCACCCTCTCTGGCTGCTTTTCAGATTTTTACTTTATCACTGCTTTTAAACATTCTGATTATATGGCCTGGAGGGTAATTTTCTTTGTTTCTTGTGCTTGGGGCTTGTTAAAATTCTTGGATCTGTAGTGTTTATCAAATTTGATAAACCTTTCAGCAATTATTCCTACAAATATTTTTTTTGCTGTCCTGGCCTCTCACCCTCCTTTCTTTTTGGGATTCTAATTTCCCATGTATTAGGACACCTAAAGTTGTTCTGCAGCTCACTGATACTCTGTCCACTTTCTTTCAGACTTATTTCTCTCTGTGTTTAATATTGAATAGTTTCTATTGCAACATCTTCAAGTTCATTCAGCTTTTCTTCTGTAGTGTCTAATCTACTGTTAATCCCATCCAATGTATACATCTTAAACCATGTATTTTTCATCTCTAGGAAGTGTTATTGGGGCCTCTTTTACATGTTATGTTTATTTTCTTAACATGCTCATTTTCTCCCACTTTCCTACTTTCTTGAACATATAGAACAGAGTTTTAATATGGTTTTAATGATTTTGTCTATTAATTTCATCTCTGAGTCATTTCTGGGTCTCTTTTTTATTTAATCTTTTAAATTGAAGTATAGTTAATTTACAATGTTGTGTTAGTTTCAAGTGTACAGCAAAGTGATTCAGTTACACATATGTATATTCTTTTTCAGATTCTTTTCCACTATAGGTTATTACAAGATATTGAGTATAGTTCCCTGTGCTATACAGTAGGTCCTTGTTGTTTACCTATTTTATATATAGTAGTGTATATCTGTTAATCCAAAAATCCTAATTTATCTCTTCCCTCCACCCCACACCCTGCTATCCCCTTGGTAGCCATAAGTTTGTTTTCTATGTCTGTGTGTCTATTTCTGTTTCACAGATAAGTTCATTTGTGTCATATTTTAGATTCCACATATAAGTGATATCATATGATATTTGTCTTTCTCTGTCTGACTTACTTCACTTAATATGATAATCTCTAGGTTCATCCATGTTGCTGCAAATGGCATTATTTCATTCTTTTTTCTGGCTGAGTCATACTCCATTGTGTGTGTGTGTATATATATATATATATACACCACATCTTCTTTATCCATTCATCCCTTTATTTTTTTTTTTTTTTTTTTTTTTTTTTGCTTTATGCGGGCCTCTCACTGTTGTGGCCTCTCCTGTTGCGGAGCACAGGCTCCGGACGTGCAGGCTCAGCAGCCATGGCTCACAGGCCTAGCCGCTCTGCAGCATGTGGGATCTTCCTGGACCGTGGCATGAACCCGTGTCCCCCACATCTGCAGGTGGACTCTCAACCACTGTGCCACCAGGGAAGCCCCCATTCATCTCTTGATGGACATTTAGGCCTTGGCTATTGTAAATAGTGCTGCTATGAACACTGGGGTACATGTATCTTCTTGAATTAGAGTTTTCTCTGGATATATGCCCAGGAGTAGAATTGCAGGATCATATGGTAACTTGGGTCTGTTTCTATTGATTGATTTTTCTCTTCATTGTGTGTCCTATCTTTCTGCTTCTTTTGCAGGCCAGATATTATGAATTTTACCTTGTTGAGTACTGAATATTCTTAAGTTTTATTCTAAGAAAAGTTATTTGGAAAAGTTTATCCCTTTGAGGCTTGATTTTAGGTTTTATTAGGTAAGAACAATACAGCCTTTAGTCCAAGACTAATTGTGCCCCACTATTGACGCATTACCCTTTTGAGTACTCTAACTATGTATTTTTCTACTCTGGCAGGTAGAAACACAAACTATCCCATCTCTCTGGGACATCCAAGGATTGCTCTACTAGCTCCTTTCCAGTGGTTGGTAATTTCCTCACACATATGTAATACTCAATACTCAGCTGAACACTCAAGGAGAATAAATCCTCTAGAGAATAAATCTTTGGAATATATAACTAAGCAACTCTCTCTTTCCTGGTATTCCATCATGTGAATTCTAGCTGAGCTGATATTCTGCAACTTCTCAACATTGTTTTCTCAACTCAGAGATGTCTCCAGGTTCTGTGTGGGCTAACCTTTACTGCTGCATAGACTGTAAGCTCTCTCTAGGCAATAATATGAGGAATCAAAGGCTTATCTAATTTTTTTTCCTTCACTCAAAGATTAGCCTTTTGCTGACTATTGGCCACTTTGAAAATTGTTGTTCTGTATGTTTTGTCCATTTTTAAAATTGTTAGAGGCAGGAGAGTAAATCCCTGTTACTCCATTATGACTGGAAGCTAGAAGTGGGAATACTGGTATTTTACACTGAGATATGGTTTTGATATTTCTCTGGAGAGAATCAACTCTCTTTTAGGATTGTTGTGGGAAAAAAGAAAAATACTGAGAAGGCAAATCCTCTGCTACAAGCCAGAACTACCTAGACCTGCATACTGCAGCACAGGCTAAAACGTTAATATAGTTTCATTAGTACACTTCACTAGATTTGTGTCCTGAAGTCTTAAAATTTAATCTGAAAAGAACACTTTATTGTAAGAATTCAAGTGCTTTCACTCACAATGCTTGTCAAACAATGTATATCATCCATGACACAAAGAGAATATTTTAAATAATATAAAATCTTTTACAAATTTTGAAAGGAACAGTTACTGCCAACTGAATCACTTATCAACAAACAAAATTATCCACTGATCTCCTGAAACCGATCACTCAATTATTCTTGATTGAAAAAGCCATAAGTATTTTTATTGTTGAAAATAATAGCCTTGGTCTTTTATTTAATAATATATTTATATTTTTATATAATTATGCATATAATTACATGACATTTATTTTGTATTCAGCTTTTTGACAAGTCACAATAAACATAAACCTAAAAAGCAAAGAATTTTGCATATTAAGCTTTGACTAACTAGATTGTGGAAAATATAAATGGATTCATTTATAAGAATGTTTTTCTGAAGCTGAATTTTAGGACTTTGGAAAAAGACTGCCTTTTATCAAAATATCTACTTAGTGACTGCAAATCCTTTGTAGAAAAAATAAGGAATATAAGTAAGCAAATGAATAGAAGATAAAACTTTAAACTTTTGGTATTTGTTTACTCTTAAATCTGATTACTAGGCATAGACCACACATCTTATCCATTTTTGTATGTATTTTTATTATTTTTCACTGAATGTCTGTTACTTGAAAACTGAGGTCTCATACACAAGTATCCTAGAAGTCAAATGGGAAACAGGGCATTGCTTAGTAGTTATGAATTCACTTATGTGGTATACTTCTAAGTAAGTATTCTCCTTCTGAAAAATCAGGAAAGGCATAGATCATTTATCAGGTAGCAGGTGCAGTCTACAAGACATACACTACAAGCATATTGAACACACTTTAGAATTAGTTTTGAAAACTCTGAAAATTCTTTTGCCCTGCTTTCTTTGTGGTATCTTTAATTAAATCCCTTCATGCTCTCAAATCCAAAAGCATAAATACTGCATTGCATGTTTTCAGGCATTTTTTCCAGAGAACCAAGTGAGTCTTTCCCACTTAGACAGGATATTGTCCTGTCTAACCTTATAACTGCTTTGTGAAATGAATTCAATTCAATTTCAACAGTTTTCTTGAGTGCCTACTTCTGCACTGGGTGCCTGACAGAGATTAATACGACATGCTATCTGCCCCCAGAAAATAATAATGGCAAAACTTCCTGGAGCATACAGGGTATGCCACACACTATTAAGCACTTTACTTACATTAACTCATCCAATTCTCACAACCATTTTACAGAGAAGGAAAGTGAAGCTTTAAAAAAAAAAAAGGTAAGCAACTGATTAAAATTACACGGCTGGTGAGAGGTGGAGTTGAGTCTTAAATCCAGGCTGACTGACTTTTGACCACAATGCATACTGCCCTTCCTGAAGAGAGGTAGAACCATACATATAACAAACTATACTATAAGATATTACCCCAAAACACAATAAGGGAAAGTGCCATAAAAGCATCAGGCTTTGTATGTAATTCATTTCATCTAGAAAAATTAAGAATAGCTTTACCAAAGATAATATCTGAGCTGAATATTAAAGGCAGGGAGTATCAGCAGAGCTGAAAGCAAGATAGTCCAAGCCAAAGGCTCATCGTGAGGTGACTGGCATGCCCTGTTTTAATGGTTCTTGGACTCCAGAGCACATAAGAATCACACTTGAGATGCTTCACAGCCATGCAGCATAGATGTACACTCAGAGAGAGAGTTCAGAGAGTCTGAAAATCCACATTCAGGAAGGCTTCAAAATGGTTCAAATGTAAGTAATTTCAGGATCGTACTGAGAAACAAAACCTAATTGACTTTAAGCCCCAGCATCTATCTTCACACTTCCTCCTTTCTGTAAGCTCAAACCTCTCACCACCATCCTCATTCCAAGCTAAATCTAACCTCCTGCAGGTAGAATCTAAGGATTCTAATTCTCAGGATTCAGCATCTATTATCCTCACTTCTGGTCCAACTCTGATCTTGTATTTGAAGTCAAATAACGAGAGTATTCTCTTACTCCATTTTTGGTCCTCGTAACTGCTTCATACCAGTCTTTTCACTGGTACTAAATATTGAAAAGACTCCTCTTGTCTGAAGGTCTATATATAAGTGAATTAGAATCTTGATTCTATAAAATGCCCAGAACAACATTTCCAAAACCAGGCCTTGAATACTATATTCTTTCCAAGGCCCTATGGACTAGAGTTCTGATCCTAACCTCTAGCCCAGAGGTTAGAGAATACATGGTACCAAATGAGTTTTGACACCAGTGTCTCCTTGCCTGTATTCCCAAGTGTCACTTGCCTCCAGATTTCCAAGCTATGCTCCACCTGTCAGCTAAGATGGCATCATTCATTCATTCATTCATTCTGTATATACTCTACTCTGGCCCTGTTCTCCATCATCTCCCCTAACCATGGGGAAATTTGGTGTGTTGCTACTAACTAGGAGGAAAACTATTATTTCTTTCACATTTTTTATAAATTAGAGAAGGTGGCACACAAAAAGACAAGGGAATTCTAGACAGACTAACCTAGGGTTACACAGAGCTTTTAGAACTTTCATTAAATCAGTCAATGTTTGCCTTCAACAAGAAAAGTCATTTTTATACATGCATAATATAAAATTCTAAGCTTTTCACTGTCTCTTTCAGATATTAAACTGGCTCTTTAAAAACAAGACATTTATACATATATTCCTAACAGTGGCATAAATTAGGGCAGCATTTAGAGAATGAACTAAGAAATAAGAACCAAACTAGTTATAAAAACAACTAACGTACTGCTATATTTAAAAAGCCAAAAAGTAAAAAATGTGTTGCTTTTCAATAATATATTTTAAGTTACAAAAGTGATATAGTCACAAAAAAATGGGAAAGTAAATACAAGTTCAAAAGAAAACACCCATAACCTCACCACCTCTTCATAGCCAATGTTAGTATTTTGAGGCACATCCTTCTGTTTTGTGTTATGTTTACTAAAGCTGAATTTCAATCAAGACCAAAACATGATTGATCTTTCATACCAGAGAGAAGGGCCAGACTCAAATGTATAGTTTATTAATTTTTAAAAAGTCAAAGGGAGAGGATTCTTTCAAGCCTTTTAGAATTTTTCACCAAATCAGGGATGAAAATGAAACCCAAACAGGAGAGAGGAAGACTTTCAAGAGAAGATCTGGGGAGAGAGATACTGAAATGCTGGGCATTCTACTGATACCCAAGGGGGAAGCACTGGGAATGCCTGTGCCACGCCTAAAGCTCCATGATGAAGGAGGGAATCCCGGCTTCAAAAGAACTAATGGGAGAGTTTAATATGTGACCCCAAAGTGGGGGTGTGGTGGGCTGGAGTCTGACATTCCCCTGGGAAAGTCTAGAGGGTGAAAAGGCTGACTGCTCTGATGGAGGAGCCACTGCTGCATGAGACTTGGCCTCGACTTTTCTGAGTTGCTCAGGTTTAAAGATAAGTGAAAATTTCCCATGTGAAAAAGCGCAGGGATTAGAATTGCCTTGGGTCTCTAGAAGGGTAAAGAGACTCAATGAAAAATTGAGCAATAAAAAATTGGAGGTGGACTCAGAATTCCCAGGGATTGCAGAAAACATCTTGGAAGACCACACAGAATAGCAATTTGCATGCTGAGGCATGGCATCAAGAAGTCCCAGATACGAGGATCTGAGGAATCCACCAAAGTGCTCCATGGAAGAGTCACACGTCAACCATCTGCCTGTCCAGAGAGCCAAAGCCAGCTTACAACACTAAGGGTTCCACTGAGAACTTTCTTATCCCCCTTTCTTTCCTTTCTCCTATGTGCACCAGTCACGAAAGGGCCTGACATCAAGTGGGAAAACTTCAGGTCAAGAGCAGGAGGAGGAGAAACTATCCATACACCCTTCCCAAATGCAGGTAGCCCACCTGAACACTGTGCTGGCTGAAAGAGGAGAGAAGATTTGATCTTAGAGTTTGGAGTTTTAATCGTTAAAACTTCACATCCTATTTTCTAAATCCATACTGTGTTTTGTAATTTAGACAGTTCTTTTTATTTATTTATTTTTTTTTTTTGCGGTACGCGGGCCTCTCACTGTTGTGGCCTCTCCCATTGTGGAGCACAGGCTCCGGATGCGCAGGCTCAGCGGCCATGGCGCATGGGCCCAGCCGCTCTGCAGCATGTGGGATATTCCCGGACCGGGGCACGAACCCGTGTCCCCTCCATCAGCAGGCGGACTCTCAACCACTGCACCACCAGGGAAGCCCGACAGTTCATTTTTTTTTTTTAATTTATTTTTTATTTTTTATTTTTTGCGGTATGCGGGCCTCTCACTGTTGTGGCCACTCCCGTTGCAGAGCACAGGCTCCGGATGCGCAGGCTCAGCGGCCACGGCTCACGGGCCCAGCCGCTCCGCGGCATGTGGGATCTTCCCAGACCGGGGCACGAACCCGTATCCCCTGCATCGGCAGGCGGACTCTCAACCACTGCGCCACCAGGGAAGCCCCCGACAGTTCATTTTTAAGTTAACATTCAGGGGGAGAAACTTTCTCCACTAAATTAATTTTAAAGGGCCTGAAGGAGACAAAAATAAAATTTCATTTTGATTCCATTCCTAGAAGTTATGCTTTTATCAACTTATTGGGCAGATACATATTATATAGACATATGTGAATATATTATGTGACACAATATGTATATATACATATATATATATATATATATATATATATATATATATATATATATATCTTTAGAATATAGTATAACAATCTACACAATTTTGTCTCCTGTTTTAATTTCATACAGGAATATACTGGGAACATTTTCCCCTTGTCAACAGATATTATTCAACAACCTCCCTGCTCCAACTGTGCCCAGAACAGCAGCTGCAGCATGACCTAAGAACTTCTTAGATATGAAAATTCCCAGGCTTTATCCTAGACCTAGTGAATCCAAAACTGCATTAAAATGAGACCACAAGTGATTCATAATTCAGTGGTACGCTGGAGGTGGCTTGCATCTTAAGAGAACCAATTGTGCACATTTCTTCCCAACTCTGCATTCAGTGGCATCACTTTGGTAACTTGAAATCAGCCTTGGTGGAATATTTGTATCAGGGAAATCATCAAACACCTCAAGCCAAAATTTGTATCAGAAAGCCAGTTGTTAAGCATTTACCAGCACAACACTGATTCACATGTACATAAAAATTTGAGAGGCTTTGGTCTACAACATTACTTTTCATGGTTGCATAGTAATGTACTGACAAAAACATTCCAGATTTAATCGATCTGTGCTCTATCGTTGAACCCAGGATGCTTGCATTTTTGCTGTGTTAACAGTAAAACTAATATTCATATACATACATATTTTCTCCCACCCCTTTTTAGCTCTTTGAGATAAATTTTTAACATATAACTGCTGCATTTGTATATTGACATTTATCTTGGCATATATTAGCAATTTCCCTTCATTTTCTCATCCTTGCCACTGATCTTTAAGAGGTAAGTAATTTCTTAGAAGTGCCAGAGAACTGTTAATCTGTAGAGCATGCATGGCTAGAAGCTAATAATCTGAAGAACACAGTCTGTACATTAAACTTATTTATCATTTCTTCTTCTTTCGTTGTTTTCTTTCATCTCACCAGGGATACCTTCCCCTTTTAAGCCAACCTGATTTTTATACCCCTTTCTCTTTCTAGCTTCAGTTAATTTTAATCTTACTTTTGAGTTCTACAAATTCCATAAAATTATATTTAGAAATTTGAATGTATCTATATGTGCACACTTTTCTTGAAAAAGTGCTATGGATTTCATCATATTACCAGAATGGTCTCACTTCAGTTCTAGTGTCAGAGATTCCAGTAATAAACTCTCATGGAGTCCGTTTCACAGCGGAAGAAATGTAACAGATGACTAAAGAACGCCTCCCTAAATGTAGCAATTGAGTTCCCCACGATTGAGGCCAATTACAAGTTTACCTTCACAAGTAAGTCTACTGTATTATAGTCAATTGTTTAACTAGAAGCAATTGTCATCCTATTATCTACATGGCCAACTGCTAAACTCTCTGTGCAAGTGGTCACTTTTCTACTATAAAATACTCATCTGGGTAAAAATGCCTGTGATAGTAAAAAATTCCACCTTTTTAAAGAATCTGATATGTTAAAATATGAATATGTGGAATCAAATAAACCAAAGACCCTTAATAAGAGACCATACCTAGAGACTTCTCAGTATATATTTATTCACTCAACCTCTAACAGTAGCATGTATTTTGTTCAAATGCACTATGGTTCATGTTTAATTTCCCTTTCTTCTCTGGGAAGTTATAAAATTTGGCAGACATCAACACTTTAAAGTCAGCGGAAATGAAATAACGAATGCAGCAGTTAGAGTATGGAAGAAGATTATTATGGAGGCAAAGATATCCACAAAATACCAAGACCTTGAACTATGGAAGAATACAGTTCAGTTTAATAAATAAATCACAAAGGGAGATTTGAACTAGTATACAACTTATTCTAACAGGCCCTAAAGGACAGCACACAGACTACATTCACTGATCATTAATGGAATTCAATTATTTCCACAGTATCAAAACAAGAAGATTTAGTGCTTCATAATCAACCCAAAGATTGAACTGCGCCTCTGGGAGAAATAAATGTAGCTATTTATGCTATTGATTATTTATATTTTAAGAAAATAAATTGAAATAACAAGCTTCAGCAGGCTCTCATTCTGCATTAAGACAAAGCATAAAGTACCTGACAAAACAATGAATACCAGGCCTACAGTTGGTTAATAAATGACATAATTTGCATTTAAATGATATTTTTATGTGGTGTATATACACATGAAGTTTAAGAAGCACTGCTTTAAGGGACGGTGAAGCAACAAGATAAGGGTACTTAACATCCCTGGGCTACCTCACAGAACAGAGCTGCCCTGTAAGAAGTAAGATACATATGAAGCTGACATTCCAAATCTTGCACTGGTAGTGCTCTAATCCAGAGACTTTTAAAATGTCATTCTTTAATTTCTCTCCTAAGTCAAAGAAAACATCGAACCACAGGATCTGTGGAGAGATTTCATTCAATGAAAGTAACAACATTCATGTTCACTTATCATTTCTACCCTGTAAACATTTGGCAAGAACGGGTATTCATTCCTCAACTCAGCAAATGTTTATTGAATACCTGCTCCATGTGAGACATACGTATCATACAAAATAGAACTAAAGCTGTTGTTTAGATAAACTGATGGGGGAAGTCTTTATCTCAGTCAACTAGCATATTCAGAAGTCAAGCTTGAAAAGATCTAAATTATCTGAATGGTTATATAATTGATCCTGTAAAAAATAATAAATATACAAATAATATTTTTAAACACCAAAAAGAGAGGAAACAAGCCTGTTTCCTTCCACGTAGGAATTACATACCTTCAAAAAACTGGCTCTGTTTCTATAAATGGAAATTATGGCTTTTGGGTTGACAAAGTTTTTCCATCTCTCCCACTGTAAGGCTTGATTACAGCCTAAGACAGCAAAAGAGGATGTTTTAAATGAAGTTTGTAAAGAAAGAAAAAAAATAAGTAAATATCATTGAAACACAGATTAAGAAGTACATTCAGAACATAACAAATGCAAAAGGCTTCAGAGGTGTCCATAAAGCAGGCTCTAAGCCAGCAGAATAAGAGTCAGGTAACATGCTGGGATAGAATGTGGGTATCACAAAAGAAATCCTGCACCAAAACTTCTGCTGGCTGCCATAGTTTTCCCTACTCTCTCTCTGATAGCTCTTAACCCCAAACCTGGAATGAAATTCCCTTTTTTATGTCAGCATTATATACAAAAGACTTTTGTAATCTGTACAAATTATCTGGGAAGGGATAGACATACAGCACACTTTTAATTATCAACATTCATTAACTAGCATGGATTTACTTCTTTGATATCTTGGAAATTAAGAACAAGAAAAGAAGAAAAATGAAGGTTGAAAATAGGAGGTAACAATTCTCTACAATCTCTTTCAGAGGATGGAAGTGGAGGGAGTACTTCCTAATTCATTCTATAAGGCCACTACTACCCTAATACCAAAACCAGAGAAAAACACTGCAAGAGAGGAAAATGACAGACCAGTATCTCCCGTGAACATAGATGTAAACTTCCTCAACAACAATAACAAAATCACCAAATCAAGTCCAACAAGGTATAAAAAGAATTATACACCATGACAAAGTGAAATTTATCCTAAGTATGCAAGACTGGTTCATCTATTAATCATCAATTAATTGTAATCTATCACATCAACAGACTAAAAAAGAAAAATCACACGACCATATCAGTAGATGCAGAAAAAGCATCTGACAAAATTCAGCTCACATTTATGATAAAAACTCTCAGTAAATTAGGAATAAAGAAGAACATTTTCAACTTGATAAAAACTATTCACAAAAATCCTACAGGTAACATCATACTTAATGGTGAAAAACATTTCCACTAAGTTTGCTCACTAAGATCAGGTACAAGACAAGGATGTCCCCTCTCACTACTTCTTAGCCCTTGCAAATGCAATAAGGCAAGAAAAGGAAATAAAAGGTGTACAGATTGGGAAGTAAGTAATAAAACTATCTTTGTTCATAGAAGACATGATTGTCTATGTAAAAAATCTGAAGTAATTGACAAAAAACTCCTGGAACTAATAGCAATTATAACAAAGTTTGAGGATATAAGATTAATATACAAAAGTTAATCATCGGTCTACATACCAGCAATAAACAAGTGGAATTTGAAGTTAAAAAACACAATACTATTTACACTAGCACTCAAAAATACAAAATCTTAGGTACAAATCTAACAAAATGTGCATAAGATCTATATGAGAAGAAAGATAAAATTCTGATGAACAAAATCAAAGAACTAAACAAATGGTGAGATATTTCATATTCATGGATAGGAAGACTCAATATTGTCAAGATGTCAGACAATTTTCTCAGCTTGATCTATGGATTCAATGCAATCCCAATCAAAATCCCAGCGAATTATTTTGTGGATATTGACAAACTGATTCTAAAGTTTACATCAATAGGCAAAAGTCCCAGAGTAGTCAATACATTATTGAAGGAGAAGAACAAAGTTGGAGGACTTAGGCTACTCAACTTCAAGAATTACTATAAAACTACAGTAACCAAGACAGCGTGGTATTGACAAAAGAACAGACCAAAAGATCAATGGAACAGAATAGGCAGCCCAGAAATAGACCCAAATAAATATAGCTAACCAATCTACAATAAAGGAGCAAAGTCAATGCAATGGAGCAAAGACAGTCTTCAACAAATGGTCCTGGAACAACTGAACATCCACATGAAAAACAATAAAGCTATACAAATAATAAATTCTGGGGAAAGTGTGAAGAAAAGGGAACTCTCCTCCACTGTTGGTGGGAATGTAAATTGGTGCAGCCACTATGGAGAACAGTATAGAGGTTCCTTAAAAAACTAAAAATAGAGTTACCATATGATCCTGAAATCCCACTCCTGGGCATATATCCAGAAAAGGCGAAAACTTTAATTCGAAAAGATACATGCATCCCAGTGTTCATAGAGCACTATTTACAACAACCAAGACATGGAAGCAACCTAAATGTCCATGGACAGATGAATGGATAAAGAAGATGTTATGTATATATACAATGGAATATTAGTCATTAAAAAGAATGAAATAATGCCATTTGCAGCAACATGGGTTAACCTAGAGATTATCATACTAAGTGAAGTAAGTCAAACAGAGAAAGACAAATACATTATATCACTTATATGTGGAATCTAAAAAAATGATACAGGGGGACTTCCCTGGTAGCACAGTGGATAGGACTCCACTCTCCCAATGCAGGGGGCCCTGGTTCAATCCCTGGTTGGGGAACTAGATCCCACACACATGCCATAACTGCAACTAAGACCTGGCACAACCAAAAAAGTTAATAAAATAAAAAATTTAAAAAATGATACAAAATGAACTTACTTACAAAACAGAAATAGACTCACAGACATAGAAAACAAATTTATGGTTACCAAAGGGGAAAGTGGGGGGGAGGGATAAATTAGGGGTTCGGGATTAACAGATACACACTATTATACGTAAAATAGATAACCAACAAGGATCTACTGTATAGCATAGGGAACTATATTCAATATCTTGTAATAACTATGATGGAAAAGAATCTGAAAAAGAAATATATATATATTATATATATATACACAAACACACACATATATAACTGAATCATTTTGATAACTCAACACTGTAAATCAACCATACTTCAATTAAAAATAATATATTAAAAAAATAGATCTAAACACAGACATTACACCCTTCACAAAAATTAACTCAAAATGGATCACAGACTTAAATGTAAAATGCAAAATGAAAACTCCTGGAAGATAAAATAGGGGTATACATAGATGATCTTGGGAATGGGGATGACTTCTTTGTTATAATGTCATAGGCATAATCCATGAAAGAAATAATTGATAGACTGGACTTCATTAATATTAAACTTCTGCTCTGTGAAAGATAGTGTCAAGCCATAAACTGGAAGAAAATACTTGCAAAAGACACATCTGATAAATGACTGTTACCCGACATATACAAAGAACCCTTAAAACTCAACAATAAGAAAAAAAACAACCTGATTTTAAAATGGGTCATAGGTGTTAAAGAAACCTCACCAAAGAAGATATGCAGTGGCAAATAAGCATACAAAAAGATGCTCCACATCATATGTCATCAGGGAAATGTAAATTTAAACAGCAATGAGATACCACAACACATCTATTAGAACAGCCAATATCCAGAACACTGACAGTACCAAATACTGGTGAGACTGTGGAGCAACAAGAACTCTTGTTCATCACTGGTGGGAATGTAAAGTAGTACAGCCACTTTAGAAGACAGTCTGGCAGTTTCTTATAAAACTAAATATACTCTTATCATCTGATCCAGCAATTGTACTCCTTGGTATTTACCCAAAGGAGATGAAAACTTAGGTGCATACAAAAATCTGCACACAGATGTTTATAGCAGGTTTATTCATAAGTGTAAAACTTGGAACCAACCAAGACGTCCTTCAGTAGGTGAATGCATAAATAGACTATGATCCATCCAATGGAATATTATTGAGTGCTAAAAATAAATGAGCTATAAATCCATGAAAAGACATGAAAGAACTTTAAGTGCATATTCCTAAGCAAAAGAAGCCAATCTGAAAAGGCTATATACTGCATGACTACAACTATATAACATTCTGGAAAAGGCAAATCTATAGAGACAGTAAAAAATATTAGTAGCTACCAGGAGTAGAATGGGTGGATGAATAGCAGAGCACAGAGGATTTTTAGGGCAGTGAAAATGCTATGTATGGTATTATAATGATGGATACAGGTCATTATACAGTTGTCCAAATCCATAGAATGTACAACACTAAGAGTGAATCATAATGTAAACTATGAACTTTGGGTGATTATACTGTGTCAGTGTAAGCTCATCAATTAAAAAAGAAAAGAAAATATGAAGTGTCAAACAAGGAAAATATACTCAGTAAATCTACCTGGTGTGTCAGACAGAGGTGGGGAGAAGTAGGTTTGGTGCCCTAAATTGGATAAAGGGAGTTATAAGAAGGTGTATAGGGTAAAGAACAACTATTCTTATCGTTTAAACATTTCAACTACTTTGTAATT
This sequence comes from Mesoplodon mirus, assembly GCF_964341445.2. Lineage (NCBI taxonomy): Eukaryota > Metazoa > Chordata > Mammalia > Artiodactyla > Ziphiidae > Mesoplodon > Mesoplodon mirus. Next base: position 159,302,638 of record NC_138977.1, read on the forward strand.
TTTTATTGTCATCCACGATCCATGTCACAAAACAGAAGACTCCCATATTTTTCAACCATGACCTCTTTGGAGTTTTGGAACATATGTATGGTGAAATAATGTTTTCCTATATTAATTGCTATATTTTCAGTCCTGGTTATTCATTTTACCCTATGTTCCTCCTCCTCACTCAAGCAGAATTCCTATTACTTCAAGGCAAGTATTTCATCACAGAAAACAATAAAAAGAAATGGAATCATAGCTTTGGAGTTTTGAAATAACTTTCTGAAACTCATGCAGAAAAAATAGTTTGGGGAGCAAAGGGTTTTTGAGTTTCAAAAATTGAAACTTTTGGATATCAGAATCCCAAACTGTGATGGATTCAGGACATAACATTCATGATACAATAACTTTGAAATAATACAGATTTTAAAAACACCTATTCCAAACTACACAGTCTTTGGACAGAGGATATCAGGAAATCAGAAGTTATCTAAAAAGTAACCTTTAACTTTTTCTGTCCCTTATAAGACAGTATTTCTCTTGAAAGAGGCCCTGTATCCCAACCCCACTTCAGGATAGTTTGAGATTACAATGAATAAAGAATCTCAACAAAGACCAAGAAATTATATAGAACTAGAAATTAAATGGAAATTCTGGAGATGGAAAGTATAATAACTGAAAATTATATTTTAAAATAGAACTTTAAAAATCAACAAAGGAATTAAAATAGTACCTTGTGAATATTTATAGTCTCCTTACTCATAAGAACCAAAATCTGGAAACAATCCAAATACCCATTAATTGATGAATGGATAAATAAAACGTGGCATATACATACAAAAGACTATTATTTCACAATAAAGAGGAATGAAGGAATGAAATACCAATATATGCTACAACACAGATGAACTTCAAAAACATGCTAAGTGATAGAAGCTAGACATAAAAGACTACATGTTATATAATTCCATTTATATGAAATATTCTGAAAAGACAAATTTAAACAGGCAAAAAGCAGATCAGTAATTGCCTGTGACTGAGGGGGTTGGAATTAGGCTTAACTGCAAGAAAGATGAGGGAAATTTGTGGAGTAATGGAAGTGTTCTAAAAATGGATTGTGGTGATGTCTACACAAATATATAAATTTACTAAAAATAATTGAAATGCACATTGTTTTCCTTGCACTAAACCCTAATCTTCAGTGAGCCCTTGAACCAAGCACTGCCTATCCATTCTACTGCTTCTCTGCTTATCTAGTAAACTCCCTCTCCCCGCTAAGCAAAAGGCAATTCCAAATCACTTTGAAAGGCCTCAGTTTGTGAGTCAAAAAAAAGTGTTTTTCTTTAGACAACCATTGTATTTTGATAGGTAGTGGAAGGACATTCTCTATTTTAGTGTTGTCTTAAATTCTTACTGCAAGTGTGTGGTGCCTTAATTCCTGCTAAATTCCAAGAGTTTCATTTACCCTTGCTTTTGCACTATTGGTGCAAATGTTAACACAATAAAAGAGGCAAAAAGGCTTACTAGTATTATGAAAATAATTTATCTCACAGACCTCCTGAATCAGGGCTCAGGTACCTTTGAGGGTCTGTGGACCACACTTGGAGAGCCAGTTTCCTGGAAAGAAAATGAATGATAATGAGGAAGATATAATTAGTGCCTTCAACCAAATAGTTGAATTGGGTTTCAAAAAAGGAAAATAAGAAAGCATGAAAGTGGCATGATTTGGTAGGAAAACAAATGGTGACCACATTTTCAAAACTAAGATTGAAGATACTTTGACCAAAGATTTCGTGTGATTTCTGAAAGCAAGAAGCAGCCTGGATACCAAAATGTTAGAATTGCCAAGACATTTAGTTTATAATAAATGGAGCAGAACATTTTAAGTCCATATTTTTTAAAGACACCTATATTTTGTGAGCACAAAGAAAACCTTTTTTAAAAAATAATTATTCTGAAAGGCCCTAAGCAACCTATATCTAATATTTTTCTCTCCTATAAAAACTAAAAGAAATAAAGAAACACAAACACAATAAAATACAAAGGAAAAAACAGAAATGAAGAAATTCAAATAATGCATAAAATGAAGAAATAATATCAACTTTGGGGGAAAATTTTATATTATGTATGTCACCTGCTACTAGACATTATGATTGCCACCCATCTCAGTATTTACCCAATAAATTTGGAAATCCAGTTTTCTATCTGACAGTAATATAGTCCACAAATATTGAGTACTGACTATAATAGGACCAGACACAGTAATAAGCCAAGTGGTCTCAGTCTCTTCCCTAATAGAATATAGAATATAGCTGTCAGAAATAAGCCTTCATGTGTATGACACGATATTATTAAAGAGTGGTAGTGAGATTTGGATTGCTATTTACAATAAAGAGAAGTCAAATGGCATTAAATATAAGCCTGAGCCTAAAGATCTCCTTGCACAGAAGTTATAAATCTGTAAGCTACACACCAAATACAGCCCATAGACTTGCTTTGTTTGGTCCATGACATATTTTATTTTTACTTAGTTTTAAAATAATGGAACATAAAATCCAGATTTCTGGCTACTCATAAATAACTGCAAAATATGGCAAAAAAACAGGTTTACATTTTCACATGACAATTGGCATGCAATTCACTCCAGTCTCCAACACTTCCTGTCCTAGTCCTTTTAGACTCACTGCTACTCCCAATCCCGATGTCAGTTAACTGGAGGCAGCCAGAAAGTGGGAGGATTTTTCCCTATTTTATTTCCCAATGGTTGACACCAAAACAAAAGGAACAAAAATAATCCTTAGAAAACCTCAAAATGTCTCATTTTAAGGAAGGGATGTAAGAGGAAAGCTGTGAGAATCTGCTTTTCTCCCCCGTGGTGAGTTTGAAAAGAGAAAAATCTTAATTTGAAACCAATAATAGTGAACATGAAAAGTACACAAATCAACTAATATTTCCAGAAGATCAACCATGTGCAAAATTTAGTGCAACCATGTGCAAATACTACAGGAGGCCAAAGCATAAGCCTGAAGCTAGATAAGCTCAGAGTCTAGTGTCATGATTCCCAAACTATGAGCAGAGACCACTGAGGTACATAAATCAATCTTTAGCAGTCAACTAATTCATATCTGCCAACTAATAATTAATCAACTAACTCATAATGAGTCAACTAATCCATCTTGTACATATATGAACAAACATGTATTTTTCAAATATGAGATGCTTCTATTTTGAGAACTAAAATTCAAACTTTTTAAATGCAGTGATATCACTACATGACAAGCAACAAAAACTGGAAATATAATCATGTCATATATGGGACCATGAAATTCTTTATACTAAGAAGAGATCCTTCAAAACAGGAGGTCTCTAACATTGAATATAAATTATTTTATAGGAAAATTTGGAAATATCTATTAAAGTTTCAATGCATTAACTTTCAGATTTTTCACTTCTAGGAACTTATTCTTCAAATATGTACACTTGAACTAGTAAACATGAATGTTCATTGAATATTCTTTGTAATAATACAAGTCAAGAAAATGGTTAAAATCCATTAGAAGGTAAGGAAGGATAGTGGACTAGAGAAGTTCTCCCAGCTATCTGAACTGGGGTCTGCCAGAGGACCTAACCAAGGATCTTAACTCTCAGCTAAGGCAGGAAGTCCTTGATATTCCTGCCCAGTGTCATTTGGTCACTGTTACAGGCAGTGACTACCATGTATTTCCCATTCTCCCCTTTTACGAGTGATTTTATGTGGTTTTGTTATTTCTCACCAATATAATATGAGGGTACTGGGGTCAGATAACTTGTCCTTTGGTTTATAGAACAGTGAACATCCCTTAAATGTTAAAGCCACTTTTGGATCCAATGGAGAGGACTATGAACTTTAAGCTGGAGGCCGGGGCTGAATAAGATCGTGGAGTTGTCTCCCTTAAGAAGGTCTTAGCCAGTGTCATGGCTTTGAATACAATCCCAATTTTATATCTCCAGGCTTAGACTCCTATATTTAAACAATACTTACTATATTCATCTGGATAGCTAATGAGCATCTCCGGCTGAAATTCCTGATATTTCTCCTAAAACCAGTTTGACTTGCATCTTCCCCACTGCAGTTAATGGCAGCTCTGTACTTGCACCAAAAATGTTAGAGTCATGCTTGACACCTCACTTTCTCTCACATCTCACATCTAACCTATCCAGAAATCCTATTGGTCATCTCTTCAAAACACTGGAATATTCCAAATCCAGACACTTACCACTCTCACTGTTACCACCCTGGTTCTGGCCACTAGCATCTCTCACCTGGATTTTAGCAGTAATATTCTAACCACCCCTTCTGCTTTCACCTGTGTTCCCTACACTCTGTTCTCAACATAAGCAACCAGAGTACTCCTTTCAATACTTAAGTCAGAACACAGCACATACCTGCTCAAACCCTCCAACGGCTCCATGTTTCTCTCAGAATAAAAAGTCTTGGTCACTGTAAGGACCCCCAAGGCTATCCACCACCTTCCTCTCTCATTCCTGCTGTCACTTCCACTCCTCTACTTTATCTTCCATTCTCTCTTCTCATTAGCTCCTCTTGCATTTCCCACCAGTATCTGCCTCCTCATATGTTTTGCCCTAGCCATTATCTCTGCTCTTCTCCCTGATAGACACATGAGTCATCCTCGTATCTCTTTTAAGTCTTGGCTCACATGTCACTTCATCAATGGGGTAACATTGGACCAACATGCATTTGATTCCCAATTCCCCTTAGTTTCTTCTATTTTTTCCAAAATATTTATCCATCCAAACATCTTATATAATTGATTTATTTACTATTTTATGGTTTATTATCTATCTCCTCCAATTACAATGTAAGCTTTACAAAGATAGGAATTTTTGCTGGCTGTGTTCACTGATTAATATACAGAATCAGAACAGTGCCTGAAATATAGGAGGCACTCAACAAATATTTGCTAACTAAATTAATGATACACTGTACATTAATATATAGGTTGACTTTTTACATAATGTAATATTTTTATGGTGATTTGTTTTGAACAAGACATTTTCAGACTCAATATAGTTAGAAACATTGATGAAAAGATGGGTAATATACCAGGCATAACTGCATATGGTATTTGTGATCCCTAGCAAATTACATCAACCTCTCTCAGCCTCAATTCCCCCACACTGGAAAAGTGGAAATCATAATTCTTACTGTGTGCGTTCTCCCACCTAGGGAGAGCAAAAGACAAATAATTCTGAGTAATGTACACTAGAAAGTTAGCTCAGATACTGTTATACTATGAGCTAGGAACAGGATTACCACACCATGCACTTATGAGTCAAACAGCTATTAAATTTTGTGTAAATCCTAAGGCACTCTTTGGTCACTTTGCCACCTCCAGCTATTCTAAACTCATAGCAAAAATGAAAACAAAAGGGAATCTTTCTCAGATTTATTTTTTAAATCTGTACAGTATTTCTTTCTGAAAAAAATCCTTTTATAATCAATTAGAAAACAATTAGACACAGCATATCAATTTGACACCCAAAGATTCAGACTGTTTTTTCTATTTCTCTCCCTTGTAACATCTAAATGTATGGTAGCCTGTTTTGTTTTCAAAGCATGTTCCAGTCCCCAAATAGATTTCTCAAGGCCACAACTTCCACATATTTTTGTTTATGACTGGTATTATTTCATCTTGATTTTTATATTACCGTCTCTATAAAAGTATTGTTGCCAAAATGTCAAAAATATCCCTAAATATCCCTAACTCAGAGAAGTCTGAGAAACAATTTCTTGAATTGACCTTCAAAAGTAAGTTCAACACCACAAACGGGAATTATCCATTTAAAGTAAAGCATAAGAGATGTGTGTGTGTGTGTGTGTGTGTGTGTGTGTGTGTAATACCATAGGTCGGTTTATTGTGTTCTTGATCACATAATTAACACTATAATTACATGGAAATACCTTGCTAAATAAGAGTATTATTGGCGCTTTATACCAAGTGCTGCTTGGGAAAATGTAAGTAAAATATGACTTATATAATATTTGTCTACATAACCAATGAGAAAAAATAGAAAAAGAAAGTAAAATAACATGACAAAAAAGAAGCACAACCAGACTAAATAAGTTTATCTGACTTTTACCGAGAATACTAAATTCTGAGAGGTCATGATTATGAACACACATTTCTTTATTAAGTAAACATCTTTTCCAAAATGAGAAAAGCCTTAGCATACAATATCTTTATACTTAAGGCAATAAATCTGTTTATTAAGTGTATTCATATTTGATATATTCAATTCAGAATTATTCAACTGTATTAATAAATTTCCCAATATATTTTAAATAGATATGCCACCTACAGAAAATTAAAGGAGGGCTACACACTATACTTTATATATTAATAAAAACACAGTAACTAATGCTAATGTTTCCAATAAAATAACATTAAAAAGGGTATTGGGGGGCAAATAAAACTGTTGATTCTAGTATACTTGGAAAAATAAAGACTGAAATAGAATTTTTTTAACATCTTTATTGGAATATAATTGCTTTACAATGTTGTGTTAGTTTCTGCTGTATAACAAAGTGAATCAGTTATATGTATACATATATCCCCATGTCCCCTCCCTCTTGCATCTCCTTCCCACCCTCCCTATCCCATCCCTCTAGGTGGTCACAAAGCACCAAGCTGATCTCCCCGCTTGATGCGGCTGCTTCCCACTAACTATCTATTTTACATTTGGTAGTGTATATATGTCAATGCTACTCTCTCACTTCGTCCCAGCTTACCCTTCCCCCTCTCCGTGTCCTCAAGTCCATTCTCTACATCTGTGTCTTTTTATTCCTGTCCTGCCCCTAGGTTCATCAGTGAAATCGAATTTTAAGATCATTTGCTAATCTCAGTAAAGATTTGATAAACAATTGCATTTCTAAGGAGATGGAGGGACTGGGAGTTAATTTCTTAGGGACACTTTATTTTGCGCTTTCAAAATAAGTTTAGAAATCATTCTGAACTCGATTTTATGTAAATAAAACATCATAACATGATTTGATGGCAGATTTTTAATTAACATTAATGAAGTAGATTGGATTAGAAATGTCCCTACTGCTACCCTTGAAGGAAATTCTTTCACTGCACCAGAGCCAGTGAAATCACTTGATAACCCACCTCAGATGGTACTGTCCTCTTGCTCAGAGCCATGCAAAATTTACCCATTCCACTTGTAGCACATATCTAAACTCCTAACTGTGTCGGCCCATGAGGCACAACAAGAACTGGACCCTACCCACTGCTCCGAACTCATCTGCCACCACTTCTTGTGCTGTAGCCACAGAAACTTCTTTATGTCCACCAAACATGTGAAGCATGTTCCTGCTCAGGGTATTTATACTTGATCTTCCTTCTTCCAGCTGACTCTATCCTGACATAGCTGTATGTCTGGTTCCTTTGTACATTTAGGTCTCAATCGAAGCTTCATGAGAGAGATTTCCCTGAACATTAAATCACATAATGCTTTGGGGCACCTGTTATGTCCTGTTCCAGGTATTGAGGGCCAGGTACCTGGGGCTCAGCAGTGAATAAGACAGACTAGTTCCCTTACTGATGAATGATGGGACGGATCCACATTAAAGAAATACTAGGCAATGTCTGAGTAGAACATAAACACCATTAGTCCCCTCCAACAAAACTAATAGAAATCGCTTTCTGTAACAACATTGCACATGGGACATTCTTAAAACATACATTTTCAGATAAAAGATAAAACATGCTAGGAAGTTAGCTCTCTTTTCTATATCCTGTAATTTAAAGAATAGAGAATAATCTCTGAAGCCATACTGCCTGGGTTCAAATTCTCTACCACTTACCTTGTGTGACCTTGAGCAATTACTGAACCTCTCTGTGCCTGTTTTCTCATATACAAAGCAGAATTCTTAATACTACACCTCATAGGGTTGTTATAAGGACTGAATGAGTCAAATATTTCTAAGGCACTTAGAGTGCTGTCTGGCACATAAGAAATACTATGTAAAACTGTGTTCAATAAATAAACATTGTCCAAGTTCCAAGTTTTCCTTAAAGTTTATCCAGTAGTTTCCAGTACAGAGAAAACACAGACAAGAGTTGAGAAACCTGGGTTCTGATACCCAAGCTGTCACCAACAAGCTCAGTGATCTTGAGCAGATCACTTCATTGCGGTGGGCCCCAGTCTACTCTTCTGTTCTCAGCCCAATACTCAGTTGTTTGGGATTGAGCAGTCACTAAGATGACTATCCTCTCAGACTGAAAATGGGTTAATAGTATAAAGGGCATAGAGAGTGTTGAGAAGCACAGAAAGAGGTTTCAGTTGAATATGCAAATGGAGTTTTTAATTTTTCTGGGTTAAAATATAATGTAAAAAAATAAAATAAAATACCACAGGTGAGCTAGGATGAGTGGCAACAGGTAGCTCTCACATGACTCAGAAAGAAGCATAAATGGCTGCAACCTTTCTGGAAGGCATTCAGGCAACACTCAACAAAAGTCCTTAAACATGAAACTTCCTTTGACCAAAAAATTCCATCTTTGTAAATTATTTTAATATCACTGTAGACTAGGATACTCATCATGTTATTTTTAATAGTAATAGGGAAAAACTAGAAAGCTAAATATTCAAAAATAAGAAATAAATTGGTTAATAAATTCTGGCATAGTCATAAAATGCTTTACTATGTAATCAGTAAATTGTGCTGGAGAAGAATATTTAATGACATGTGGAAACATGGAAAATATAGAATGCCTAAATGAAAATTCTTGTTTGCAAATTAATATATACAATATGAATACAATATGAATTTAATTTTTAAGCATCTTTATAATTAAAGATATTTACCATGATGATTAATTTTATGTGTCAACTCTAGTGAGACATGAAATGCCCAGATTAAACATTATTTCTTTATAAAAATGGTGGTGTTTCTGGATGAGATTAGCATTTTAATCAGTGGACTGAGTAAGGTAAATTGCCCTTCCCAATGTGGGTGGACATCATCCAATCTGTTGAGGGCCCAAACAAAACAAAAAGACGGAGAAAGAGGGAATTCTCTCTCTTCCTGAATGCTTGAGCCACAACATTATTCTTCTGTACTCAGATTTCAGACTGGGATGACACCATTGGCTCCCCTGGTTCCCAGGCATTCCAACTTGGACTGGAGCTGTACCGCCAGCTCTCCTGCATTCCCTTGTGGATAGTAGTCCTTGGGACTCCTCAGCCTACACAACCACATGAACCAGTTCCTTATGATAAACATACATAAAGCACATGTGTACACACACACACACACACACACACACACACACACACACACACACACATATATATATATATATATATAAAACCTGTTTTCTTGGTCCCTCTGGCAAACCTTGACTAATACATTTACCAAAATGTTCATGGTTATCCATGCAGGATGGGATCATGGGTCATTTTTACTTTCTCTGAAACTTTCTGGGTTTTATTTTAGTTTTAGAAATTTTTCATGATAAATATGAAATTATACTTGCAATCATTTAAAAATGATAAATGTAACAGCCATGTAGTGTACCCCTCAGGTCTTGTTCCAAGTAAGAACCTGTAGTGAGGAGTGCATTCTGCTGATAACAGCTATAACACCTTCAGGAATCGTTACACTATTTGAGCTGAAGCAATGCCCTCCCCAGCAGTTCCCGGCCAATGACTGGGCCTGGTTGGGGTACTAGGGCCTGTCCCTTTCTTCCCAAATCAGGACTCCTTTATGGATCCTGTGCACTGGAGCTCCCCATAGGGCTGGCTGAGGTTTCTCAGAACTGCTCTATAATTTGAAGCTCTTTTTACCCTCTTCTCTTTCCTCCCATTCTCCCTTCACAGTCTCAGAGCAATAGCATTTTCTGAAGTGTTTCCCCACATGCACCTGCTTACTCTGCCCCTGTTCTTCCCCAGGCTATTTCTCCAATAAATTTCTGAGACTTCTAACTTCATCTTAACATATGTTTCCTAGAGGACCTGAGCTGACACAATCATGGTCCAAAAATACTGAAGTTAAAAGTCATCAAAGGTAATCTGAACCCAGAAGTCTGGACATATAAACAGTGCCTCCTTTCTCCAGGTGCTAACACTCCAGATTCCTTCTGCCCATATCTCTGACTTTAGTGACTAAAGTCTTTACATCTCTCCTCAAGCTTGGCATAAACTATGTTCAAATATATTATTTGATTATACTGTTCATATCAACCACAAATCCAGTTTCCTTACATTGTTTCTAACATGGAGAGAAGAAAATTATAATAGAAGAATTGGTGATACCAGACCCATGCCTAACATATTGTGGAGGCTGGATAAGAGTACAAATGGAGATCCTCAAAACATACAATTAAATATTTAAAATTATACACGTAGCTTACAAACCTCTAAATAAGATATATCCTGCTACTTGAAAAATATACCTTTACCAAAACCTGGAAAGATAGGTTCAAATTTATAATTCTCACAGTCCTCAAAGTTCCACATCAGAACACAAAGACACTAAGAGAACTGTTCCCTTTTCTCTGCCTCCATCACATCCAGGGCTTCCCCCCACCCCTTCTTTTTCTATCCCTAGCCCATTCCTGCACATTTGGAGTAAAGGATCTTGCACATCTGTGTGTGGATACCCCAGCCCACTTGTTCAAGCTCCCCCAGAATCCTCTTACATAGCTGTAGCCTGGGTCTAAGGTTACAACTTCTAGTGGACAGATCTGCCTTCATGAGAACTGACAAGGGTAAGAGGCCCACTCAAGCCCTGAAAGGGGACCCAGGCCATTTATTTATAGAATTTCAGGGTCTAGGTCCACATACGTAGTTTAGAAGGCAGGCATAGGTACAAGGTGGTCCCATCTCTCAAGTGGGCATGTCCCCTCGGTCCTGCAGACCTCTAGTCCCTTACAAAGATAAATGGCAGAAGAGCCAGAATGAGGCACTCTGAATCATAATATTGATATTATTCTGCTAGGGCTCTCATTTACAAAATGTCACAAACTGTGTGGCTTAAACAACAAAAATTTATTTTTTTCACAATTCTAGAAGCTACAAGTCCAAAATCAAGGTGTCACAGCGTTGGTTTCTTCTGAGTTCTCTCTCCTTAGCTTGCAGATGAACACATTTTCACTGTCCCTCTATCTTTGTTCTCTGTGTCCTAATCTCTTCTTATAAGAACACCAGTCATATTAGATTCAGGCCTGCCCTAACCCTATTTTACCTTAATTACCTCTTTAAAGGCCCTATCTCCAAGTACAGTCACATTCCAAGGTATTGGGGATCAGAATTTCAACATATGAATTTGGGAGTTGGGGAGACACAATTCAGCCCATAACAAAACCCAAAGAAGGGGTCTCTCTTATCTGAGTTTAAGGGTGGTACTAGATATTACTATATAGCCTGGAGGATTTCAGATAGGGCATGATCAACATAGAATAGTTGCTGTGTGTGAGACTGCCTTAAACACTATACATGGAGACTAGCCCCCATGTAGTAATCTTAAACTTCTACAAAATAGACAGGAAGTTGGGAGTTTGGGTGGAGTGGAAGAAGTTCCACAAGTAAACCCACCCTGAGTATTGAAAGTAGTCATCTTTACCACTAGCCATCTATGGAATTAACATACAAGACAGATACACCAAATATGAAAAACAAAAGATAAAGTTGAATCACCTTCAACCTTGGAAAATCATATTCAAACCAGTTTCACTTGTTAAACACCAATGCCTGCATTTAGCAATATATGAACCCAAAAGAGCCTCCTGCATAACAGTGTTCAACACCTAAGTGATGCTTTGGTTTAACAGAAAATGTGATTTCTGTAAAATAGACTGGCAACTGAATTATTAAAAGGATTAGTTAATCATAAAATTGTAATATTAACCAAGATCTTAAAATGCTGTTATCCAGTCTCTCTCTAATATCCTCCTTGAATTCCCAGAGAGAGTTTAAACTTCTTTCAATATAGCCTATTGGGAAAGCCCCTCTGAAAATTATAGGATATAATTTCTCACCCCAAATACTATCTCTCAATGACCCCACTTCTACCTTCTCTCTCCTCACCTGACTTCCCCAGAAGCAGATAGAATTTCCTTCTAATATCCTTCTAATATTGAATTACACTCATTGTTGAGGCTTATTCCTTAAAATATATTTCAGTCCTTCAGGTGTAATTCAACATCAATTCTTTTGTCTTTCTTCAGCAGAAAATGGACGATAAACAAACACCACACTCTGCTGAGAAGATTTTCTTACAGTTGAAAACATTATTAAATTGTTCCTCAGTGTTCAGTTTGATAAGAAAAAACGTCATTTCCAGTAATTGTGTATCAGGTGGTAGAATCATTGAGAAGACCAAGTACTCCTATTCAGCAGCTGTGTTTTAGTATCTTTAATGAATGCACAACTCTACTGGTTTACCATATCAAGGTCATTGTTTACAAAAATCAACCAATTGGATCAAAGATACAAACTTAGAACACACACACCAATAAACATAACACAAATGAAGGAGCATAGCATAATATAACCTTTCTGTGTACATACTTTTTTCTTTATGCTAAATTCCTTAGATGTCATAGTTGAAAGACTCTTATAAAATAGGACTTGGAATTTTATTGTCTTGAACTGAGAGGAAAGCAAAAGAGTCAAATTTTGAGAGGTAAAATTAAAAAGGAAGTAACTAATACTATGACTTGTAAATGATGCTATGGTGATATTATCTAATCAAACTGATATTGGGTAAATAGAGTCAAGATAACACCTCTCTGTTAATGCTTGCTATTATTACTACAGGTCTGGGCTCTTGGGATAACTACAGTTTTATTCTTAACCCACAAAAGAAGAATATTATTAGTACACTTAAAGGTCATCTAAATACATTTTAAAGGTGCATAAAAAGAGCAGAATAAACACTACAAAAATAGCTGAATGTCACGTGAATTCCAGAGTCAGGTTAGAAGAAGCCCTGTTCTCTGGGCCTTCACTACCCAGAACCAAACCTTCCAGTTGAAGATTGTTTTTACTTTGTTTTTTTTTTTATTAATTTTTATTTTGGCTTGGCTTATTATAGGAATTTTTGGTTTGTTGTCATTGTTTGAGGGGTGAGGAGATTATAAACAATATAGACACAACAAAGAAAAAAAGCAAGAAGTTCACTACTTGGAACCATTTATTACACTAGACTACATTACCAACAAATAACAGAATAGAGAGAACTAGGTCTCTTGTTTTGCTTTCACCTTTGCTTTAAGGAGAATAATCTTTAAACAAAAATGGATAGGATAAACTTCTTAAAACCACACAAAGACCCCCAAAATAGAAAAAGGAATTTTGAGAAAGAAAGCTGGAAGCATCATACTCCCTGATTTTAAACTCTATTAAAAAGCTATAGTAATTAAAACAGTATGGTATTGGCATAAAAACAGACACATAGATCAATGGAATAGAATAGAGAGCCCAGAAATAAACCCACACAAATATGATCAATTAATTTACAACAAAGGAGTCAAGAATATACAATAGGGAAAGGACAATCTTTTTAATAAATGGTGTTGGGAAAACTGGACAGCCACATGCAAAAGAATGAAACTGGACCACTACATTACACCAGTAACAAAAATTAACCCAAAATGGATTAAAGACTTCAGTGTAACACCTGACACCAATAAAACACCTAGAAGAAAATATAGGTGGTAACCTCCTTGACATAGGTCTTGGTGATGATTTTTTGGATCTGACACCAAAAGTAAAGACAACAAAAGCAAAAATAAACAAGTGGGACTACTGCAAACTAAAAGGCTTCCGCACACCAAAGGAAACCACCAAAAAAATGAAAAGGCAACTTACTGAGTAGGAGGAAATATTTGAAAATCATATACCTGAAAAGGGATTAACATCCAAAATACATAAAGAACTCATACAACTCAACAGCAAAAAACAAAACAAAACAAAAAAACAATCCAATTAAAAAATGGTCAGAGGATCTGAACAGACATTTCTCCAAAGAAGACATACAGATGGCCAACAGGTACATGAAAAGGCTCTCAACATCATTAGTCATCAGGGAAATGCAAATAAAAACACAATGAGATATAATTTCACACCAGTTAGAATTATTAAAAAGACAAGAAATAACAAGCTTTGGCGAGATATGGAGAAAAGGGAACACTTTTGGTTTGATTTTGCTGGAAATGTAAATTGGTACAGCCACTGTGGAAAGCAGTATGGAGTGTCCTCAAAAAATTAAAAATAGAGCTGCCATACAATCTAGCAATTCCACTTCTGGGTATTTATCTGAAGAAAACGAAAACACTAACTGGAAAAGATATGCACACCTTTATGTTCATTGCAGCATTATTTATAATAGCCAAGATATGGAAGTAACCTATGTATCCATCAACAGATGAATAATGAAGATGTGGCGTATGTGTGTGTGTGTGTGTGTGTGTGTGTGTGTATATGAAATATTATTCAGCCATAAAAAAGAATGAAATCTTGTCATTTGTGACAATATGGGGAGACCTCAAGGGCATTATGGTAAGTGAAGTAAGTCAGACAGAGAAAGACAAATATAGTACAATCTCTCATATGTAAAATCATTTTTAAAAAAAACCTCATAGATGAGAGAACAGATTGGTGGGTGCCCGAAGTGGGGGGGATGGGATGAGAGAAATGGGTGAAAGGGGTCAAAAGGTAAGATAAATAAGTAAATAATTTTTTAAATAATAAAAAATGCAAGAGTTCCAAAGTTTACTTCAAATCTGTTTGAGGAATATAACAGATATGTGATAGCTAGCTTGCTATTATTTCTGTCCACTTATTAATTCCTCACATAAGGTCACAAGCACACTGTAGCAAAGAGAGTGAGCTGGTGTCAGGTGGGGTTTAGACTGGCACTCCCCTTCACTCACTGTTTTCTCAGGTCTAAGATGAGAGTAGGAATACATCACCATGAAGACCATGAAGCTCCTTTACCTCTTCAACAAATCTAAGACATCATTTTATAGAAGTATGTGTTTTAATAAGGAGCCTCTGTGAAAAACAAATTCATTTCTGTGTTTTCAGTATCCTTGTAAGTAAAAGGGTCTTTAAATAATTCAAATTTCAAATTCAGAGCTAGACTTAAACATAGTGCCTGAATTTGATAGCTACTCTTCCCTCACAGTGGATGTTAGATAGCATCCAATTTTTCATCTTAACTTACAGACAGACTACTGTTGAGTCTAACAGAGAGTAAGTTCAATGTTTACATGATTAAAAGAAAAAGAATTGAAATCAAAAATTGGTGATATGAGAGTTGAAGAGCTTCCATCAGGTTAGTTTTTTAGGTGTGTGGGGGGGCAGGGGGGCGGGGAGGGCTTGCTTGCTTTCAGTTCAAGTGGATCTAACCAGGATGAATTTTATCCCTGAATACTAAAAGAATTTGCAAGTGCAATACAAGATACACATCAGCATTTGAGACACTGTAGTCAATAAAAGAGAATGGCAAAAGACTGAAGATTATCAAGCCAATGTTCTGTTTATTTTCTGGAAACTACAGACTTAGAAGGTTTATTTCAATCACTGGCAAAAAATAAATAAACTTGAACAAATCATTAATAGGGTGTGTGAAATTTGTAAGTGTTAATGACTAGGAGCCAGCTGGGCCTTAGGAAGAAAAACTCACGCAAGTTAACCTAATATCCTTTCCTAATTACAAGGCCAGCATAAAATGTTATATTGGGGTTGCAGCAAGACCTTAGAAACTTTTAATTATGTACTTACTAATTCCATGGAGAAATGTGATATGGATAATATTACAAGTGAGTGGATTTAGTAGCTAGATAAATAATGATAACGGAACATTGCTTAATTGATCAAATTCAAGCTGTAATAAATTGTCTATTTTGATGCTTTCACCAACAGTTGGATGGAAAATTTAACTATCTGTTTATAAAATTTACAAATAAACAGAATTGGAGAAGTAATATGTTTGAGAGCATAGTCAAGATCCAAAATATGCAACAGCCTAAACTAATAAACCTGTTAGGAAGATTTTTTTAATTTTTAAGGAAAAATCTAAAATACTACCTACAGATTCCAAAATTCAAAAACATAAGTGCAAAATTAGGGAAACTAAGCCATTTTTAACAATTCTGCTGAGACTCTTGCCCACCTCCTCAGGGCAACAACAACTTCCTTTTTACCCAGGGAGGTAAAAAGAGAGTGTGCTAGACCTTTAACAAGATGCATGTGAAGGACCAGAGCAAATTATGCTCTTCATGCTGAGGAGCCAGCAAGCAACTTTGTTGAACTGGAGCAAAAAGCCTGAGGTAATGAGAAATGAGGAAAGAGGAATCTGGCTGGAGGAAAGAAATGATGAGAATAATCTGGGAGTAACTGTTAAGGCAGGAAGCAGGTAAACAGCAAGAGACTTCAGAACAAGGGAAACAATCATATCAATACCATTTAGGGAGATAATCACCTGAATACCGTTCCAAGTTTATGATTCCTCTTGCTGCTGTATGTTTTAGAGACTGCATGGAAGGATGGTGGCATGAATCATGTTAAAAATGCTGTCATTTCGTAGTATATAAGTCCATGCTAGTCTCTCACTTCATCCTAGCTTACCCTTCCCCCTCCTCCTCCCCGTGTCCTCAAGCCCATTCTCTATGTCTGCATCTTTATGTCTTTATTCCCGTCCTGCCCCTAGGTTCTTCATAACCAATTTTTTTTTTTTTTTTTTTTTAGATTCCGCAGAGCGCAGGGAGATCAGCTCAGTGCTTTGTGTCCACCTAGAGGGGTGGGATAGGGAGGGTGGGAGGGAGACGCAAGAGGGAGGAGATACGGGGATATATGTATATGTATAGCTGATTCACTTTGTTGTAAAGCAGAAACTAACACACCATTGTGAAGCAATTATACTCCGATAAAGATGTTAAAAAAAAAAATGCTGTCATTTCCATCCAGGTAGAGACTGGACCATCTCAGTGACAGTGAAAACAGGAGGCAAACACTGGTCATATTTGAAATGGCATAATTTTTCTTCCTGCTGCTGTCGGCTTGGCCTCTTCAAAAACAAAACCAAAAAACTTTTAATGAAAAAAGTTGAAACAAGGCATAGTGCGAGGCATTTTGGAGGAAACAAATATGAGCAAGATACCAACTCTGCCTTAGGAGCTAAAAATTTAATAGAGAGGTTTTCATTCACATTGAATCCAAAGCAGTATCTGTTGTGTTTAACGACTAGGACAAACACAGTACTAGAGGTGTTCAATAGAGAGCAAGGCTCTCTCTGCCTGGGCTTAGGAAGAAGCCTTCTTGGAGGAAATGGCACTTAGCAGGGCTAAAGTTAGTAACCCAGGCTTTCCTTGGATATGAGACAGCCTACTACTTGAACCCTCAAAACACAGAAAAATAATGTGGCCATAGGTTGATCTTTCTGATTTTCTCTCCAGATCCTCTTCCACCCTCTCCACCCTCATCTCTTCCCTGCGAGACTGGCCTGTGTTGACTGCAGCAAGCTTCCAGGTGGGTTCAGTCAACCTGAGGCACCAGCAGGACCGCTGAAGGCAGGAGGAGAAGGAGGTCAGAGTCTTTCGTGCTCCAGCTTCCTCCCTGCTGGCCACCCAGATTATCTGTGTCTGTTTCGCAACATCCAGCTCCTGTCCTAGGACCATCTCCACACAGCTCTCTCACCAGGTTCAGGGTTCACCCTCTTTCCTTGCCCCTTTCAGCCTAGGAGGACAAAGGTTCCCAGCAAATACTCTAGTGTAGTATAGTGTAGCTCCCAGAGGAGCTGCATTACCCTCTCTGGTCTTCCTTAAGCCCTGCCCACACCTTTATAAATTGTTCTTTTATTGAACTCTGGTCAGTTACCCATTTTGAGTGTGCCATCTCTTTCCTGGCAAGACCCTGGCACATACAGTCCCCTTTGGGGCGTCATATTCATATCGCTGAGCTGAAGACTCTTATCAAGCCTTGAAATACAAGTCTTTGCCTATGGAAAATGAGCGATTCAAGACCCCAGTCTGACTGCATAAGGACTCTTAGGAAACAGAATCGGCAGAAGCAGGCACAAGGGCTTGCCCTTTCCCACATCATTATTAACTTCATGTGTGCACATTCATAATCAGAAAGACGGATGAAAATGACTACCTCAATAAGATAAACAGCCCCTCACTTTGCACTCTTAAGCCAAGCTAAAGACAAATTAGGAATCTTCACTCACCCAGGCCTCAGAAATATAACCCCACAACCACTGCCGCTGCCCCGACCACATACCCTGCTGGCTCCCTGCTGCCCACTTTCCCAGAGGAAGCCTCCAAAGACCAAATAACAGTTTAGGCTTCAGATAACAAAAACAAAATAAAGTAGGCTTCTCAATTTGGGGAAATTTGCTGCTTGCTTTAGTAAAATGTTGCAAAGGCAGCCTCAGCATTATCGGTCATACTATCCCTTAGTTTAGGTAGATTCAGGTGTTTATTTGCTTACTATATTTTTTTCCTTTTTCTCACTCCATCTGGCCTCACCCTTTTATCTTTCGGCAACCAAAGACTCAAAGCTGTGCCTGCAGGAGACTCCACAGGAATCTGGAAAGAGCAGATCAGTCTCACAGCACCGTACAGCACTGCCAACAATTTACAATTAAGGATTAGACCTCCCTTCTGCCACTTCCACCTCAGAGGCATTTTCAATACTTGCGTCTTCCCAGGCTCCAGTCTCCCAATCATTCTACAGATCCTCCACCTTCCTCCCACCTTTTCTCTCCTCCTCTCTCCTCCCTGGATCCCTCTGCTCCGAACCCCCCAAGTTTCTTTTCTTTCTTAGCCAGAGCAGTTTATCAATCTCTGTTTTACTGCACTCCGGAAGGCTTCATCTTGGTAATCAAACATATCCACTAATGTAGGTCCCTAAATAAAGACAGTTCTCTCCTTGAGATAGACACTCTGAATTAGCTTAGAAAGTAATATATACAGTGTTTTCTCTTTACTATACTGTGAACATGCTTTGTAAATGGAATGGATTTTAATGTGCATATTTCACAAAGAACTCCTAATCCCTTTTTGCTTACAGACACCATCAGTGTGTAAACCATAGGTTTAAAGAAAAGATGGATGAAAGACATCTTTGGAGACTTCCTTCATGCAATAAGGACCTTTAAATTTCAGGGCCTAAAATGCCCAATTCATACCTCCATATTTCTGCTCCCTTTCACAGCACAAAGCAAATGCTAGAGTTACTTCACAATATAAACTGACCATGGCTGGCAGGCACAATCAATATTGCAGACATTATAACTCTTGGTACAGCTTTCTGCACACAGTGGGTACTAAATAAATATTGCTGACTGATTGATTCAGGCTCCAGTGGTCCAGAGAGCTCACACAGAAGCCATCAGTTTGAAAAAGAAATTTTGTCCAGTTGCAGGCTGATAGGAACTGTGCAAGTAGATTACGTCTAGGGAATTTGTTTTAGAAGAAATTGAATGCAGTTTTCACTTTTTCATTTTTAATTTTCAAACTAGTGCTCTGCTATGGGCTGAATTGCATCCTCCCTCCTCCAAAAAATGTATATGTTGAAGTCCTAATGCCCAATGTCTCAGAAAGTGACTGTATTTGGAGATGGAGTCTTTAGAGAGGTAATTAATTAATATGAGATCATTAGCATGGACCCAATCCAATATTTTGTACATATTTTGATCTTATTTCATTCATTCATTGAAACCTTTACATATGTTTCTACGTTGGAGTTCTGCTTTCAACCCTATTCCTAATGGTCTTGAGGACCAATCTAAAAATCTACTTCAACACTGCATTATAGATTATTATGGTCTTGACATATAACTGTATGTTTAACTTGATTCCTTCTAATTATTTCTGGATTCTTTTTTTCTCTTGTTCCCCTGGACCCATACTCATATTCTTTCTCACTGTATCCTAAAGTCCAATACTATACTCCAATTCTTATGAGATTAGGAACAAGCGTTTTTCCTACACAGATTTTCTAGTAGAACTAACCCATATAAACAAGCATACAAAAAACTGTTAAACTCTTGTGCAAATTAAAATTAAAATATCAGAATACTCAGAATATGCCCTAGAGAAACCCAAAAACATCATTCAGAGAAAACAGCTAAAGTCCTTCTGTGTAAAAAATGGATACTGTCATTTACCCTAGACAATAACGTTCCATTGGACACATTGAAAGATGACATATGCTACCTTTCCTAAAAGGAGCCTCCAGCCTTTTTCTGTTGGTTTGGAAGGTGTATTTTAAGGAAAGAAAATCTTTGATAACCTAGCCTGGGAGGTAGAGGTAGGCAGGAATGTGACAGTCAGAGACAAAAAGGGAACAAAAAGAATAATGGGCCAAGTTAATCAGTCATATAAGATTTTTCACACAATGATATAAAACCCAATTACAAAATGACAGGTGTTCTAAATTATCCTGCCTGAGTGCTTTTGATTGCACTCATAATATTTAAATTCATGTCACTGGTATGACTTATGCAAGCTGTGGCTAATATTCACCCTCCATAAATTATGGGGAAACACAGGCACATATACGGTGGCAACTGGCAAGAAGGAAAAGGTAAATATATTCATCAAGTCTACAAATCTGAGCCAAAGAGCAGCAACAGCCATATGTTGAAGCTCACTGAACACAAAGACAAATTCTTCAACACCTGTGAACCTTTCAGTCATGTATTTTATCAAATATAGTGTTATGATCTTCCAATTGCTCAGCCCAAAATTTTGAGATTTCTATCTTTGATTTATCTCTTTTTCTCAGACTCCACTTCCAATTCACCAGTAAAACCTCCAGTCTCCATTTTCAAATTACATGCTGAACCCACTTCTTACCTGCACCACTACCCATCTCCATCCTAGATTATTGCAAGAACCTCCTTCCTAAATACTCTCTCTCTGCTTCTACTCTTATACCCTATAATCTGTTCTCAACCCAGCAATCAGAACAATCCTTTTAAACATAGGAGACATGATATCCCTTTCTGTTCATAACTTTAACAGCTTCCCATCCCATTCATAGTAACAGCCACAAGACTTACCATGATCCACAGTCTCCTACATAATTCTTCTACCCTCTGCTCTACCACACTTCTCCAACCTCTTATACTACTCTCCTACTCCATCTAGCCACACTGGCCTCCTTGCTATTTCCCCAATATATCAAACTGCTTTCCACCTGTATTAGCCAGGATTCTCTAGATAATAGAACCAATAGGATATACACAGATATATAAAAGAGATTTATTATAGTAATTGGCTCATGTGATGATGGAGGTCATGAAGTCTCATGATCTGCTGTCTGCAGACTGAAGAACCAGGAAAGTCAGTGATATAATTCAGTCTGAGTTCAAAGGCCTGAGAAGGAGAGTCAATGATGTAAATCTCTGTCAGAGTCTGAAGGTCTGATAACCAGGAACACTGATATTCAAGATCAGGCGAAGATGGGCACCCAAACTCAAGCAAAGAGAACAAATTTGCCCTTCTCTCTGTCTTTCTGTCCTATTCAGGTCCTCAACAGATTGGATGATGCCCACTGGCATTGGTGAGGGCAAACATCTTTGCTCAGTCTGTTGATTCAAATACTAATCTCTTCCAAAAATACCCTCACAGACACACCCAGAAATAATGTTTTACCAACTATCTGGGCATTTGTTAGCCCAGACAAGTTGACACATAAAATTAACCATCACGCTACCCAAGAGCATTTTCAGCAGTTGCCGTCCCTACTACAATTTAATTTCCCCAGATACTGTCATGATTCACTCATCCTCACTTCCTTTAAGTCTCGATTAAAATATCAACAAATCAAAGAGGCCACCTTTATAAACATCCTTTAAATAACGGCAAGTCACCCCACCCCCCGTATTTCTTATTCCCTTTATCCTGATTTTTGCTTCTCTAGGCACTAATCACCACATGCCTTATTATTTGTATGTATATGTCTCCCTCCCTCCATTATAATATTAACCCCATAAAAGTAGATACTTGCTTTATCCTAAATCCTCTAAACTTGAACCTAGAATCATGCCTAGAACATAGCAGCATCTCAAAAAATATCTGTTGAATTAATGGATAAATGGATTCATTAACAACAGGTATAATTTTAATCATTTATGGCATCTTCTCTATGTGATTTCAGCTAGTATAATTTCTCTTTGAAAAGGAATTCTTGCCATTTAAAAAATTTCTCTCTTGAGGAAATCACTGTATAAATTTTAGCTTTTCTTTATTTATAGCACCTTGAAGTTGTAAGGGACTTGAAAGTTTCTCTAGTTTAACTGCTTCTTCCCAAAACAGCATACCCCATCTTTGAATATGTCTGATTATCAGAGAATTTTTGTTTATGCTGAACCAAAATTTGTCTACTTGTAACATTTATACTGTGAATCTTGTTCAGTTGTGCCTTTATATGTTCAGAAGGAAAATTTTTAAGAAAAAACAAACTTGAAACAAAGGACTTAAAGTAGGATTTCAGAACTTAAAGAAAAATTGCTTCAATTAAGGGAATTATTGCCATGGTAATATGTCACCCATGACTTGTTTAGTATTGAGTGATGATTGCCTTGCTCTCTGAGTAAACACCACCATATTAGAAAGAGGCCATCAGAGCAGGAGACTTACACTCAAAATATTTGCCTTCTTACAAATGGAGCCATATGAAAAATAAGCTAGAATGATACAGTACTCTGAGAAATACCTGACATCTACTAAAGAAGATATTCCTATTAAAAAAGCAGGATTAAAAGTGATAGGGATAGTTTAAGGACAAAGATTTACATTTATACATAGGTGGTTGTATTTCTATAAATCCTAATATGTCTAATGCATGTCACTTCATTACAAAGAAGATTTTTTAAGTACCTTAATTTAAAAACATATTTTAGAAGAAAAGCATTGCTTTATGAATCATATATAACCTTGGTTATCCATTCCAAGGAAAAGATGAGAGTGTATGTATTTATATGTTTACATATGTACTTACTTATTTACTTGTTTTCCATCTCTCCCACCAGCATAGAAACTGCATGATATGGCTTCCCTCTGACAATTAAATTTTTAACATCTTATTTTGGAATAGTTATAGATTCACAACACATATTTGCAAATATAGTGCACAGAGATCTTTACCTTTCCCTAAACTTCCCCCAATGGTTGCATCTTACATAGTTATAGTCCCATATTAGAACTAGGAATTTGACATTGATACAATATATGAGGTGTAGTTCTGTGTCATTTTATGGTCTATGTAGACCTATGTAACTACCAACACAATCAAAATACAGAACTATTCCACCCACAGAGATCTCCCCCATATGCTCCTCCTTCAGTCACACCCACTTCTTTGCCCCCACCCCAACACCTCTAATCACCCAGCAACCACTAATTTTTTTTTAATCTTTATAATTTTGACATTTCAAGGATGTTATATAAATGGGACCATACAATATGTAACCTTTTGAGACTGACTTTTTTATCAGTCAGTGTAATGCTCATCCAAATTATTACATGTATCTATATAGCTCATTCATTTTTGTTATTGTTGTTGTTATTTCAGTTTTGGGTCTTTGTTGGGTAACATTCCATGGTATGGATGTACCTGAGTCAGCTTAACCACTCACCTGCTGAAGGATATCTGAATTGTTTCTAGTTTGGGCTACTCTAAATAAAACGGTTATAAGCGATCACGTACAAATTTTTTGCAGACATAGGGTTTTTTTTAGTTTGTTTTTATTGAAGTATAGTTGATTTATAATGGTATATTAGTTTCAGGTGTACAACGTAGTGATTCACTAGTTTTACAGCTTTATATTCCATTTAAAGCTTTTACAAACTAAGGGCTATATTTTCCTGTGCTATACAATATATCCTTGTTGCTTATTTACTTTATACATAGTAGTTTGTACCTTGTCCCTCCCCCTTTCCCTCTTCCCATTGCTAACCACTAGTTTGTTCTCTATATCTGTGAGTCTGTTTCTTCTTGGTTATATTCACTAGTTTGTTTTTTTAGATTTCACATATAAGTCACAACATACAGTATTTGTCTTTCTCTGTCTGGCTTATTTCACTAAGCACAATAACCTCTAGGTCAATCCACATTGTTGCAAATGGCAGAATTCCATTCCTTTTATGACTAATATTCCATTGTATTTTTATGGCTAATATATATATATATATAATTTCACATCTTCCTTATCCATTCATCTGTTGATGGACATTTAGGTTGCTTCCATGTCTTTGCTATTGTAAATAATGCTGCTTGTGTAGACATAGTCTTCATTTCTCTGGGCTCAGAGCCCTGGAGTACAATTTCTGTGTCATAGGGTAAGCATATATTTAAGTGTTTTAAAAAACTGAAAAACTATTTTCTAAATTGGCTGTATCATTTTACATGCCCCCCCCCAGTAATGTATGAGAGATCCGGTTTCTCAGCATCCCTGCTAGTATTTGGTATTGTCATATTTTCAAATGTATCTATTCTTATAGGTATGTAGCGATGCCTCACTGTGGTCTTGATTTACATTTCCCTAATGGCTAGTGATGCTGAACATCTTTTCATGTGCTCATCTGCCACCCATATATCCTCTTCAGTGAAATACCACTTCAGGTCTTTTGCCTATTTTCTATGCACATTGTTGTTTTTTAATATGAGTTTTCAGAGTTCTTTATATATTCTAAAAATGAGTCCTTTGTCAGATATGTGATTTGCAAATCTTTTCTCCCAGTTTGTAGCTAATCATTTCATCCTCTTAACAAGATCTTTCACAGAAGAAAAAGTCTTTAATTTTGATGACATCTAATTTATTGATTTTTATATTTTATGGATTGTGCTTTCTGTGTCATGTCCAAGAACTTTTCACTAAGCCCTAGATCCCAAAGAGTTTACACCTATGCTATCTTCTAAAAGTTGTATATTTTATATTCCACACCTAAATTTATGATGCATTCCAGCTTAATTTTTGCATAAGGTGTGAGATTTAGTTTGAAATCTGACGTTGGTTTTGGTTTTTTGTTTGTTTTTTTCTGGGGGGGTGGATAATATGAATATAAAATTGCTTCAGCACTATGTTGAAAAAATTATCTTTCCACCATTGAATTGCTTTTGCACTCTGTCAAAAGTCAGCCAGCCATACTTGTGTGAGTCTATTTCTTGGTTCTCCATTCTGTTCCACTGATCTACATGTCTATCCCTCTGCCAATACCATGTAGTCATCATTACTGCAGCTAGATAATAAGTCTTGAAATCAGTTCGACTGATTTCTCCCATTTTATTCTTCTTTTTCAAAATCGTTTAAGCTGTTCTAGTTCCTCTACCTTTCCATATAAATTTTAGAATAATCTTGTGTATCTCTATAACAAAGTCTTCTTGGGATTTTGAATACTTTATATCAATTACAGAAGAATTGACATCTTTACTATGTTGATTCTTCTAATCCATGAACTTGGTATGTCTCTCCATTTATTTAGATCTTCTTTAATTTCTTTCATCAAAATTATGTCGTTTTCAGAATAAAGTCCTGCAGATGTTTTGCTAAATTTACACCTAAGTATTTGAGTGATGTAAATGGCATTGTATTTTTTATTTCAGCCTCAACATTTATTTATGATAAAAAATCTCAGAAAACTAGGAATAGAGAAAAACTGCCTCAACTTTAAAGAACATCCACAAAAACCCATAGCTAACATCATACTTAATAGTGAAAGACTGAAAGCTTTCCCCTAAGAGAGGGTTCAAGGCAAGGATGTCCATTCTCACCACTGCTATTCAACATAGTATGGGAAGTTTTAGCCAGTGCAACAAGCAAGAAAGGGAAACAAGAGACAAACAGATCAGAAAAGAAGAAATAAAACTGTCCTTATTTGCAGATGACATGATGGTCTACATAGAAAATTCCAAGGAATCTATTAATAAAAAAAAAAACCCTCCTAAAACTAATAAGCAAGTTAACCAAGGTGGCAGGATACAAGATTAACATTAAAAAATCAATTGTATTTCTGTATAATAACAACAGACACCCTCTCCTATCTCTCTCTGGAACTACAGTGACTTGAATTGTTGTAGTCCCATATGTACCTGAGGCTCTATTTATTTTTTCATCTATTTTTCTATTTGTTCTTCGGACTGGATAATTTCTATTGTTCTATGTTCAAGTTCACTGATTTTTTTTTTCCTTTGTCTTCTCCATTCTTCTATTGAACCTACTCCTTGAGTTTTTTTATTGTGCTTATTGGTCTTTTTAGTTCTAAATTTCCATTTAGTTCTTCTTTATATCTTCTAGTTCTTTGCTGAGAATTTCATTTTGCCCAGACTTTCTATTACTCAGTGGTTTCAAGCATATCTAGGTTTGGGAGTTTTTTTTTTTTTTTTTTTTTTTTTTTTAGTTTCTGCTTTATAACAAAGTGAATCAGTCATACATATACATCTGTTCCCACATCCCTTCCCTCATGCATCTCCCTCCCTCCCACCCTCCCCATCCCACCCATCCAGGCGGTCACAAAGCACCGAGCTGATCTCCCTGTGCTCTGCGGCTGCTTCGGTTTGGGAGTTTTTAATTGAAATATAGTTGATGTACAATATTATGTTAGTTTTAAAGGTACTGAATAGTAATTTGACATTGGTATATACATTATGAAATGATCACCACTATAAATCTAGTAACCATCATCCCCAACAAAACCATTACAATATTATTGATTATATTCCATTTGCTTTATATTACAGCCCTGTGGCTTATTTATTTTATAACTGAAGGTTTGTATGCCTTAATTCCCTTCATCTAGGTATCTCACATCTTCTTTCTCCATTTATCTATCCATGAAACAACCTGAACAACTAAAGATAGAGGCACTGAATTCTTAGTTTATTCATCTATAAATTTAAAGGAATTTTCCCATGATCAAAAGTTTGGCATTAACCTAAAGGGAGTCTCTAATGAAATACAGTAGTTTTCAACCCTTGGCTCTTTCCTGCTTAACTTTTTAAAATCAATAAGTCAGAAAGAGAAAAGCATATATGTGGAATCTAAAAAAATGATATAGATGATCTTATTTGCAAAGCAGAAAGAGAGACATAGACAGAGAGAACAAACATATGGATACCAAGGAGGAAGGGGTGGGTGAGATGAACTGGGAGATTGAGATGGGGATTGATATATAGACACTATCGATACTATGTATAAAATGATAACTAATGAGAGCCTACTATATAGCACAGGGAACTCTACTCAGTGCTCTGTGGTGACCTAAATGGGAAGGAAATCCAAAAAAGAGGGGATATATGCATACATATATGCATACATATATACACTTTGCTGTATAGTAGAAACTAACACAACATAGTAAAGCAACTAAACTTCAATAAAAAGAAAAAAAGAAAACAACAAAAAAAGCAATTACTTGGATGAAAGCAAAGAAAGCGTTCTTAACAAATTTTCAGAAGGACAGTACTGAGATAATAGATGATAAATCAAAAAGGGAAATCAACAAAAGGATCTGAATAGGCTGAATCATTGGTATGTAGCAATCAAGAAGAAATTTAACCGTAATTGAGATATTTTGTATCCTAGACTTCAAAAAGCAATTGTATTGGTATCTTGAGGAGAAATCGCAGCTTGGCAGCAGTTCTTATGAAAAGTACCGAAGGACTTTAGTTGACTTCAAGTTCATATGAGACAAAAGCATAACGAGCTTTGCAAAAGAGCTAATGCAATCTTAGATGGTATTAATAGAAGTATATTTCGCAGAACCGAGTTGCTAACAGTAGCGTCATAGTCTTCACTAGAAACATTGTGTCCAGTTCTGGGTTTCAGGTGACAAGATACATTAATTGTAAAGGAAAGCACTAATACGGGTTAAAGCTAAATTGCTGTCAACAGTATCTTCACAGTTTGTGCTTTAAATGATCTATACAATTATTTTCTTAACATTTATGCTTAAATCAACTAAATCACCATTTAACTGAAATGTATTTTAAACAGAAACTTTATATCACTGCCATGAAAGGAAGTACAGCATCACTTCGCCAAACCAAAAAGTAAACGTTAAAAAAGGAATGAAAGGGCTTCCCTGGTGGCGCAGTGGTTGAGAGTCCACCTGCCTATGCAGGGGACACGGGTTTGTGCCCCGGTCCCGGAAGATCCCACATGCCGCGGAGCGGCTGGGCCCGTGAGCCATGGCCGCTGAGCCTGCGCGTCCGGAGCCTGTGCTCTGCAACGGGAGAGGCCACAACAGTGAGAGGCCCGCGTACCGCAAAAAAAAAAAAAAAAAAAAAGAAAGAAAAAAGAAAGGAATGAAAAGTAAACTGTGTTGTTAAATTTTAGCTGCCAAAGCCCAGAGTTTGAGACCTGCTCTCCCTTTATAAAAAGCTACATTATGTAGTACTAGTTATTAAATATATGCTGCCATCAAACTGAGGTTCTTTCTTCACTAATTAGAGGAATTGTTAAAGTTCAAAAATCTGTGATTTTGATGTTTTCTTAATGCCATGTCCCTCAGGTATACTATCTAAAATTCTCTTTTACAAGTGGTATGTGCCTTCACTTTGGGGAACTGAATGAAAACTACCTGGTCTACTGGACTATTACAGTGTGAAGATTGTAATCTGGAGATGACTAGAAATACTAGAGAGCTCTTTACTCAAAAATATCTACCCCGAATAATTAGAAAATCATCTGGATGTAAGTATCTGTTTGGTAGTGGTACTATCCCCTATAGTGATTTCTCTGCTCCTGGCAACATCTATTGAGATATGTCTCACTGAACAAAAGAATATATGTCCATAAAAGACAGTGGGCTAAGAGGCGGGGTGAGAAGGAACTAGGTAAGGGGAGGAGTAAAAGAACTGAAAAAGACTTCTACTCTTTGGTGAACCTTCTCCCGTAACTCCCTCTCAATCATTAATTTATTATGAACATAAGTGTTCTGAAGAGTCTGATACATTTTTGGAATTCAATGCCCTCAAAATGGCTGAAAACAATTCATTTTCCAATCCAAGTTAATATGTTAGCTCTATTATAACCTCAATAATTGGGATATAAAATTTCTACAGGATAAAATGTTCTAACTTCACAAATCCTTAACAGACTCATTAAGCTCATTAGTCTTTCAGCTTAAGTTCAGTGACTTTTGAACTTGTTCAAGACTGAATTGTAAATGATCCTAATTGTCTAGTAGTCAACAGGTAAAACAAAGAGCCTAATATATGTGAAAACAACCCACTGTGATTCTAAGAAAGGGCTTCATTTTCACATCAGACATTCAGCACTAACGCAGTGTCATATACACACTGTGTCTGAGGTGAATTATTAATTTGTGGTATCATCCAAGGAACAAAAATAGTTTGACTACAAGAAGTAGTATAGACTAGGAAGGAAACAAATAACATTTAGTCAATGTCTGTTGTATAGCAAGGACTTTCCCAAAATTCTCTTAATATCCATTCCAGAGTTCTGTAAGTGAAAAAACACACACAGAGAACTGGCACGGCTTAAGTAATTTGCTCAAGGTCACAGAGTTAGTAAGTAGCAGGGTAGAAACTAAACCCAACCTAGAGGTTACCAGGGGCTAGGAGAGTGGGGGAAACAGGGAGATGTTGATCAAACAGTACAAACTTCCAGTTACAAAATGAATACTTCCTAGGGATGTCATGTACAGCATGGTGACTATAGTTTACAATACTATTATATACTTGAAAGTTGCTAAGAGAGTAGATAGTAAATGTCCTCACCTCCCCATCCCCCCAAAAAAGGTAATTATATGAGGTGATCGAGACATCCTCAAATTAGATTCCCAGCTATATTTCAAAACTTGGCAGGCCATGAGTTTTTAAGGATCTAGCACCTAATACGGAGAGCATCGGTGTCCAATAGTTGTCATTTGTATGCATGATTATAGATAAATACAATCCAAAATGGGAGAATTGTAGGCAATGTCAACTAAAAATTACTTAAGTTGTAATGGATATGCAAAAAATATGAAAATATGTTATATTAGTATTCCAATTACTCTCAACATTCCATGTCTTCCATAGCAAAACTGGAGCAAGTAAAGAGGATACATAATTAATAAGTATTATATACTTTCTTATACTTGCAAGCTTCTTAACTAATATACACCACAAACCACATACAATATTGAGCCTTTCAAACATTTCAGAGAAACCAGTGGCTATATTTGGGTAAACTATGTGGTACACACAAAACTAAGTAGAAATCAGGTTGGGTAAAATATAAATTTTCTAAAAGATTAGTTTTTTCCATATGTATAACTGAGACCAGATACTCTCTGCCAGTAACAGAGTTTTAACAAGAAAAGAAAATAACATTTTTATTGTAGACAAGACTCATCCTCTATAAACTATGAAGAAAGAAATAGAAGTTTTCTCTCTGGAATGATATTCTGACATAGCCAAGTACAGAAAAAAATGTTAAGCTCTTCAAAATAATAGCCAGGCTTATGTTTTTATGATTTTATTATTTCTGGTATTATGTTTATAAAATATTTTAATGAGTCACCCAAGCACAATAAAGAATTTGCTTTGTTCATCCATTCTGCAGTCAAAGAGAAACTGGATGAGAGATTATGTACTATCTCTAAATCTGTCAAATCAGCAGTATTGAAAGCCATTAATAAATATTCATTACAGGCTGCTGAACAGGTTCACAAAAGAAAAGTAAGGAAAACCTGAAACCATCTTCACTTGTAAATCAAAAAATAGCAGTTATAAATTGAGTAAATCTCAATAAATGCTGTTGAGAATACAAAAAACTTCATGTGACACATAACCTCTCTACTCAACAATTTTGAATTTTAGATATATTTTTAAAAACATAAAAAATGAGTGAGCAATATGGGTGTGCAATTACATTAAATGTAAATATTGGGTTAATGACTCTAAGCAAAGGTCAATGAACAAAACAGATTACTAGCTTCCACTCTTCTTGAAAAGTAGAGAATTTGGGTTTATGATACACAAAAGCTGAAAGAATTCTGAAAGAGAGAGAAATAGAAATCTGTGAGGAATTACTTCAACAGAAGATAGAAATAGAGTCAGAGGACTAATTTGATTACTACCTGCAGGTGGTAGCCAGGAAGACTTACAGAAGCATTTACCCAGAGTGACTGACAGTCCAGAGGACTGCAGACATCCAAGAGGGGCTTACCACTCCAAGTATTTCAAATGTCTTACTAAATGCAGGCCAATTAGAGTCTGTGGATGAAATTGTAGTTGGAATAAGTGAATAACAATAAGAATTAGGGAGGAGAGTGCCAAATATTATAGAAGTTTGTGTTTATCCTGTTAAGAACACTGTAAAAATATTTCCCTTACTATTTAATTTTGCTATGTACCATGGTGTTTTACATTTTTAAAGAAAAATTAATCTGCATTTTATGTAAAACACTGAATGAATTAGACTAAAGTACAAACCACCAGCTTAAAAAATGCTTCATTTTAGAAAAACCTTAAAAACTTTAAATGTTAGTACTGCAAAGAGAAATTTAACTACATGTACTACAGAAACATAAATATCTGAGAATAGATATCACATTAAAACAGTGGCTGACATATTCTGTATTTTATTTTTACTTACATTTATCAACACAATTTAATCCAACAGAAATTTATTGAGCACCTGTCATGAGCCAGGCATTGTGACAGATACTAGGCAAGAGAGATGAATTAACAAATTAAATGGTGCTTCTAAGTCCTCTAGCTTCAGCTTTCTTCCAGTGTTTTTTTCCACACTCTCCTTTTCCCATCTCATTCCACCTGAATTTTAACCCAGTAAAAATTAAACTAATAAAAAAGTATTTGATGCAAACAGTAGTAGATAGTACTATTAGTTCTACTAGTAGTAGATGCAAACATTACATATAGACTGGATGGACAACAAGGTCCTACTGTATAGCACAGGGAATTATATTCAATGTCCTGGGATAAACCATAATGGAAAAGAATATTAAAAAGAATGTGTGTGTGTATATATATATATATATATATGTATGTATATGTAAAAAGAATTTGGAGATGCTCATATTATTTTAGATTTGATCCAAATATTTTTCAATTTCAGTGAAACTTGCAAAGTAACTCAATTCTAAAATTCAAATTAGATTATGGCATAATTTTACTTCCATTTTGCATTGTACAGAAATAGTCATCCTTTTCAAGTTTCCTTCTCCCTCCCTCCCTCTCTCTCTCTCTCTCTCTCTCTCTCACACACACACACACACACACACAACCTTTATCTACACTTAATCTTTCAGATATCAATCATTCTGAGCTGATTAGCTAGCTATTTGAATGATTATCATTTCAACGTTTTTATTAGTCATGAAAATTGTTTAAAACCTAAAATCATAATACATAAAACAGAGTCTTAGGGATCAACGAGGACAATCCATTGATTTGACAGGTAAAAGATGCCAAGTGATTAGTGCACATTCACACAGCCAGCAGTTAGCAGTCAGTGCTTATACCCAACTCCTGTTGCCCTTATTACAATTCTCTTTCTATTAGCTACAATGCTTCTCTGTATACCTCTTGGTGTACTCTCATCATGGGTTCTTTATTCTTAGAATCACTTCTGAGTACAGTAGCACATTTGCTATAAGTCACATAAAACATTACTTGATCAATTACTTCATAGTGATTCTTCCTATATTAAACCAAAAGATTTAAAATATCTATGGAGGACTTCCCTGGTGGTACAGTGGTTAAGAATCCGCCTGCGAATGCAGGGGACACAGGTTCGAGCCCTGGTCCAGGAACATCCCACATGCCGCAGAGCAACTAAGCCCAGTGCGCCACAACTACTGAGTCTGCGCTGTAGAACCCATGAGCCACAACTACTGAAGCCAGTGAGCCACAACTACTGAAGCCCATGTGCCTAGAGCCCATGCTCCACAACAAGAGAAGTCACCACAATGAGAAGCCCGCATGCAGCAACGAAGACCCAATGCAGCCAAAATAAATAAATAAATTTATAAAAATAAAATATCTATGGAGAAGCCACCAATACCATTAAACTTTAATCATATCATCTGGAAATATGTCCTATTATTATCTTTTTTTTTTTTTTGTAAGTAGCCTTTAATACCAGTTTCTTTCTTTCAAATATCCCAAAAGTAGTATGGCTGCAAATTTGGAACACTTTTCACTGAAGCTACCACCTTCCAGTCCAGAAATATTAACATCCCAAAATTATATCTGAAATATTTAAATGAAAATAAGGACAGATTAACCACTCAACAGAAAAGGCAAACCTGATGATATACTAGAAAAATCAAGTGTATTTTCTAAGGATGCAATATATTCAAATATTCTCCAATATTCCAAAGATCAAAATTCCATTCAATAAGAATTTATTGAATATATACCTTTTTATGCATTATGTTATGAATATTATAGCCAAACTTGAGCATCTGTAGTCACCCAGCATGTGCACTTTAAGTATCAATTCAAAATTGATGAGATAGGAAGCAAAAAAACAAACCAAAACAAAAAGCAGTAGAGCCACTATATAAATAAAAAGCTGATACTTGGACAAAAAAAATTTAAGTATTTTTTAAAAATACTAAATAGCTTAATATAAAAGGAAAAACATAAATATCCAAAATAAGAAATGATAATATATAAATAAATACATATATGTTTTAAAATCTTAAAAAGCTACTTTGAACAATAAATAAACTTTAAAACTTAAAATTTAAATGCAAAATTTTCTAGCAAATTACAATTTAACACAGCTGACAAAAGAAAGAAGAAATGTAAAACTAAATAAGTCAATCTTCATCAGAAATAAGAAAAAAATATAAAAGAGCTACCCCAATAAAGAGCACCAGACCCAAATGTTTCTGAAGAGAATTCTACTATACAGTTTAAGATCATACAATTCCAATGCTATTTAAACTGTTTCAAAGCATATAAAAGAGAAAAAAAACTAAATTTTAATTTAAAAATTAGGGATAATATTGATACCTAAATTTACAAAGTTTATACAGGAAAAAAAACTATAGACTAATCCCATTTATGATTATCAATGTAAAAATTTTTAAATAATGTATTAGTTAATGGAATCTATTAGTACACTAAAAGTAAAACACAGGATGACCAGTAAGTTTTATTCCCGGAATGCAAAAATCGTTCAGTATTAGGAAATCCACTAATAATAGCTCAGAGGAGAGAAAAATCATACAAATATCTCCATAGGTGCTGAAAAGGCATTCAGCAAAATTTAATAGCAATTCGGGATTTTAAAATAGAAGAAAATAATAAAACAGGACTCGGGACTTCCCTGGCAGTCCAGTGGTTAGGACTCCGTGCTTCCACTGCAAGGAGCAGGGGCTCAATCCCGTGTGCAGCGCGGCACAGCCAAGAAAAAGAAAACAGGACTCATTGGATGCTTCTTTAATCTGTCCTGATTCTTAATGGGAGAACATTAGATGAATTTCTGCACAAGTCAGGAATAAGGCCACTTGCTCATCATCATTACTATTTAACATTTCAAGGGAGTTAGATGATCAGATATGCATTCCAAAAAGCACCTACGGGCACCAATGAGGAGAATGAATTGGTGGCAGGACAAAGGATTCTATAGGACAAAAAAAAGAGTTAAAAGTCTGTTGCAATAATTCAAGAATAAAAGGGAAAGTGCCTGAACCAAGGCAGTGATAAGAAGAATAGAGAATCACAAGCTTTAAAAAAAATTAAGGAAATCAACCTAATAAGATTTAATCATTGATGAAATATACAGATGAAGCTTAGATTTTTGGCTTGGGCTCGTTGGTGCATCACATGTTATTCATCAAGACAGAGAACACAGTGGGACATCTATGTAAGAAAATGACTTTAATTTTAAAGAACTTGAGTTAGAGGAAATACTGAAAACCAAAGAGGGACTACAGTCATCCCCAGGTCCCTCAAGGATACCAAAATCTGAGGATGCTCCAGTCCCTTATGTAAAATGGTGTAGTATTTGCATAAACCTACATACATCCTCCCATATACTTTAAGTCATCTCTAGATTACTTATAATACCTAATACAAGGTAAATGTCATGTAAATAGTTGTAAATACTATGTAAATACTATGTAAATAGTTGTCAATGTGTGGCAAATTCAAGTTTTGCTTTTTGGAACTTTCTGGAATTTTTTTCTAATATTTCCATCCACAGTTGGTTAAATCTGTGGACATGGAGCCCATGGACATAGAGAGCCAATACATGGGTTCAGGAGAGATTCCAATACAAAAAATCTAGATTGCTTTATCACCTTTCTATTAACCTTCATGACACCCCATGAGAATCTGACAAATGAGGAAATAATCAGTAAATTATAGAACAAAATGAAAACCCAACTTTAGGAGACTGTCTCAGCACCCTGCCTCTAAGGCAGAAGTCCGACCAATAATGAAAGGTCCTGATGGAGATGGTGCTTAATCGTGAGCATGAAGGAAACAATAAAAGAACAACAATGAAAAATTAACCATGGCCTCAAGGACTGATATGTCAATAGTAATAACACCAACTTATAGTTGCATATGTACATAAAATGTCTTCAAATTACTTCTGCATTTATTTTTTTATTTGATATAATAAAACTCTCAAATATCATCATTCCTACTTTACAGTGTTAGAGAAGCTTAATGGTGTACTAGCAAGTCACACTGCTGGTAAATTCCAGAGCCAGAATGTCAGCATTTATTTTTGACATGTATTTTGGTGTTCTTTCCTTTTTTTTTTTTCTTTTTGGTGTTCTTTCTATTAAAATGTGCTGCCTCTCCATAATCGTATATGGAATAAAGGCTATTAAAATTTTTAAATCAATTCAAATTTTTGACATAAGGAATTAAAGGGCCTCCATTAGTTAGATCACTAAACTATTACAGAATAATATTCATGATAGAGATACAATAATTATTTTTTTAAATCTAATAGAGAAGAAATAGTTCTAAAATAAGTAGGGCAAAATATAAAACCCATGTTGGATATAGACTGATTTCTGCTGATTCACTGTGAAAAACAACATGGTCAGAAGGTAGTGGAATTCAGCTTGAGCAACCTTGAAACTCTACTTAGAAAATGGAGGGTTTGGGGACACAGGTGGTGCTGCTCCTTCTGCTTCTATTGAAGATCATGATTCTGGAAATGAAAACTGAACAGCAGCTACCCAGATGTCATACAAGAATAGGGTTTGCTAATTCATAAGCCCTACTATGCCAGTCTAGTTGAGGGCATTTAGATGAGGGAGAAAAAGAAATAATGTCATTACAGATTCTCACATGGAAGAAAGGAGTGACACGTCCCTAACACAGCTTACAGATCCAGCAGAAAGGCAAAAGACAGCAGTGATAGGGTGTTTCAATAATCTGGATATCTGCTAATGTCAAATCCTTCTTTAAAAAAATACTCTGCATCAGAAATTCTCTCTCTCTCTCTCTCTCTCTCTCTCTCTCTCTCTCTCTCTCTCTTTCTCTCTCCCATTTCTTGCCTTTCTGATAATATCCTCATGCACAAAATTGAAAACATATGCTAAACTGCTATTAACATTCTATTTTAAACTAGTTTGTGATACATACAAGATAGAAATTTAGGAAGGAAATGACCTCTTCATTTTGGAATAAATAATAGCAAAGGAAGGAAATCCTGGACATACTGGACATAGTCAAATACAGTCAAACTGCAGGTTTTAAAATCTATTGAGAAATGAAAGGATCTCAAAGTTTTAAACACAAATATTACAGAAGTGACATAAAACCTTTAAATAGCTCCAGAAAGGTTTAAGCCCAAAATGTCCTGAAATTTTGGGAAACATGAAAACAAGTGGGATGTTTTTACCTAATTCCAGGGGAGCAATAAATAAGGAATGTCTATTTCCCTGCTGGAGATAGATAATAGAATGTTAATGGATAATAAAGGAAAGGCAGAAAGATCCATTAAATGATTTCATTTTTATCTTCTCCAAGGAGTACAATCTTTATAATATGTTACCCCAACTTGCCTGAGCTGTTCAGATACCAACAACAAATTCTAAACAAATTCTGGGGGGCCAATAAGGCAGGACTAAGTAGTCCTTTCCAATGGAGAGCAAATATCAGACATTTCATTTCACCCATAAATATTTTAATATATGTGTCTACAAGAAAAGGATTATTTTTTATTAAAAAATACCACTGGGACTTCCCTGGTGGCGCAGTGGTTAAGAATCTGCCTGCCAATGCCAGGGACACGGGTTTGATCCCTGGTCTGGGAAGGACCCACATGCCGTGGAGCAACTAAGCCCAAGCGCCACAACTGCTGAACCCGCACACCTAGAGCCTGTGCTCCGCAACAGGAGAAGCCACTGTAATGAGAAGCCTGTGCACCACAACGAAGAGTAGCCCCCGCTCCCCATAACTAGAGAAAGCCCACGTGCAGCAATGAAGACCCAATGCAGCCAAAAATAAATAAATTTTAAAAATTAATTAATTAAAAAATATTTTTTAAAAATACCATTATAACTCTTTAAAATTAACAATAATCCACATACCCCCTCCAAAAAAATTAACAATAATATTTTTAATATTATCAAATGTCTAGTCAATGTTAAAATGCCTCCAATTGCTTCATTAGTGTTTTATTTAGAGTTGATTTGTCTCAATCAAGAACCAAGCTAGGTTCAATGTTGCATTTGGCTGACTTTCTTAAATCTCTTTAATTCATACGTTCCTTCTCCCTCATTTATTCCTTGTAATTTTTTTTTTTGAAGAAACAAGACTGCTACTCCTATAGAGTTTTCCATATTCTAGATTTTGCTGATTGTACCCCCATGGTGTCAGTTAGTGGTATGCCATTCTGTCTCCTATATTTCCTGTAAATGGGTAGTCAGATATAGAAGTCTGTTCACATTCAGATTGATATGTTTTCAAGAAAACATCATAGTTGGTGTTATGTACGTCTACTAGGAAGTATATAATATTTGCTTGTTCCACTTTTTGTGAGTTTTGGTGTTGCTGGCCTGATTCGTTCATTAAAATATTTTTTGCATCTACTGTTGGTCTTTGCCTAGATCTATTTCTCATTAGAGATTAGAAAATGAGAATATTCTAATAATTTGATTTTTAAAATTTATTATTTAGAATGCTTCAATAAAGAAAAACTTTCCCATATTAACTATATGGCTAATACTCTGAGGTTTTTCATAAAGCAAAGACAGATGCATGTTTGAACCTTTTTCCTTTATTTACCAAGTTTCAGGATAATGAGTTGGCTCTGTAACATTCTCCAAAAGTAACCAATGAAGCTTTTAATCTGAGCATCATTATGAAGTCATGAAGTTTAACATATCTGTTGTGCTTTAATCTAACACAGTTATTATTCCTTGTCTGGTGAAGCCTCTTTAATTTGGCTTCTCTGTCATTTTTATCATTGTTCATAGTAGGATTTGGTGCTTCCTCGGTTTCTGGTATGCAAAATCTTTCAGACTCTCTTTGTACATTTTTCTACCCTGTACCTGGAAACACTCATTTCTGCAAGAAACTCTGGTTCCTTTTTATGAGGAAAGAATTATTTAAAGACCACAGCTTGGGTACTATAAAGTAATGTCTCAGGACTTTTTCAGTAGACAGGGCTAGGAAACACTTATTTTAAGAGAAAATATATCATGAACTCATCTTAATATCTCCAACTTAAATTTAGGATAAGATGTTTTTACTTAATTTTTTGTTTGTACTTTTATATGTCTCTTCTCTTTTGCTAAAAATATTTGGTTCCTAACAGCATTAACATAATTAGTTATTAATTAGTTTTGAACAACAGTATCAATATTATGGCTAACACTGATTACTAAAAAAGAAAAATTAATGTTTATTTGCAGTTCTTTTTCTCCTTACAGTACACTCATTAGAGTTGTACAGTAAAATTATTATGTTTTAAAGTCACTTGAAATATCTACTCTCTGTGTGGTTAACCTAGCAACTCAATTTGTTTCATTTTGCTCCCAATTTTTAGGAACTGCTTTTTATTTTGGACTAATTTACTATATAGTTATTATAAAACACTTACATGTTACCAAAGTCAAATCTTAAAAAAAAAGAAGGATATATTCTGAGAAGTCCAGCTTCTATTTCTACCCTTCCACTTTGTCTCTTCCACAATCAGTGAAGTTCTCAAGTGAGAAAATAGTGCCCCTTTGGGAACATTTGGCAATGTCTGATTGTCACAACTAGGTAGGAGTTGCTGGCATCAGCAGGTAGAGGCCACGGATACTGCTAACCATCCTACAATGCACCAGACAATCTTACAACAAAGAATTATTAAGTCCAAAGTCTCAATAGTGTTGCCATTGAGAAATCCTACTCTATATAACTTTTTCCTTTTAGTTTTGGGTTGCTCTTTCATTTTTCTAATACAAGCCAAAAAAAAAAAATTACTTCCTTAGATAAACAGTAAGCATAATATACACAGTTTTCTCCTTGATTTTTTGACTTAATTATCTACCCTGGAGCTCATTTCAAAGCAGTATATAAATATATTCTTTATTCTTCTTTACAGGAGCATAGTACTTTATTATGTGGATGCATAATAGTTTATTCAACTATTTCTCATTCATGGATACTTGACTTGTTTGAATCTTTTTCTATTGAAAATAGTTCTACAATGAAAAGCTCTGTGTAGGTGTTCTTTTTTACTTTTGCAATGTCCATATATTTGAGATGAATTCCAAGAACTGGAGTTGCTGGGTCAAAGAAAAAATGCAAATACAACTTTGCTACATATTGCCAATTCCCCTCCATAGAGTTTGTATCTTTCTGCATTTTACCAGCCAAGAGAGTATATTGCCAAAATTTTTACTATTGTTTTCCTGATGGTTGAGAAATTGTACGTCAGTGTAATTTTAATTTGCATTTCTCATTATAGGTGAGGTTGAATATCTTTTAATTTTATTTAGGACCATTAGTATTTATTATTACTTTTATTAGTTAACTTCTGCCAATTTTTCTTAGGATTACTGGTCTTCTTCTACTGTATGTTTAGAAGCTCTTTTTATATTAGAGATAGCAACCCTTTATCTGTAATATAATTCATAAATACTTTTCCCAGTTTGTTTTTTATTTTAATTTTCTTATAGCTTTTTTCATGCACAAATTCTTTTTTATTTTGGTGCAGTCAAACTTATCTGTCATTACCCTATTTCTTCTAGATTTTTTAAATCTTAACCAAGAAAGTCTTCCCATTTTACGAATTATAAAGGAATTCTCCCATATTAGTAGAATGATTTCTCTGATACATTTGGAATTCATCCTGGTGTATGCTTTAAGGAAGGATCAAATTTTATCATTTTCCATATAGCTATTCAGCTATGCAAATATCATTTATTAAAATATCCACCTTTCATCACTGCTTTAGATATATTATCTTTATCCTATATCAATCTCTGTATGCATTTAGGACTATTTCTGGATTTTTTTATTCTATTTTATTAGTCTAATTACATTAGTTTGTCTATTACATTAGTCTGTCGAATTCATGCAGCAATAATATCTGCTGGGACTAGCTTTCCAGTCATTTCTCTTCTTTCTTAGGGTTTTCCTGACTATTTTTGCTTAGTGATCTTCCAAATAAAAATTTTAATCAACTAGTATAGCTCCAGTTTTCATATGGATAACATTAAATTTATAAATTAACTTAGGAAAAAAGTGTCATATATATGATATTCAGTCTTTCTAGACAAGAATATGGTGTGTCTTTCCATTTGTTCAAATCTAATTTTGTGCGTTTTGGAGATGTCTCATAGTTTTCCTCACACAGGTCTGAATATTTCTTGTTAAGTTCATGCCTAGATATTCTATTTAAATTCATTCCATTTTTCATCATAAACAGGATCTTCTTCCTTTCCTATTATGTCTTCTAATAGGTTATTATGTATAAATATGAATGCTGTTGATTTTGCCTGTTGATTACATAACCTACTATTTTACTAAATATCAGATGAATTTGAGTTGGGGTAGCTTTCCCTTATAATGATTGGAACACTTCTTTATTATGTTTGAGAATTCCTATTTTTAGCTTAGATTGACATAGACTAGGGAAACATAGATTACCGCGAATCAGAAGAGTAAAACACCATCAAGAAAGAATTGAACCCACTAAAAAAAAAAAAAAAGAAAGAAAGAAAGAAAGAAAGAATTGAAGCCCTCTCAGAAAAGCATACCTAGGGGAGCCAATTTTCTGAAGTGATGGAAATGCTCTGTCTTGGTAGATTTGTGTTTATGCAAGTGACATACATTTGTCAAGGTTCCTGGAATTCTGAACTTAATATTTTTGCATGTCACTGCATATAAATTTTACCTCATAACATGTTTAAAAAAAGAGTGTCTAGGTTCTTTTCTAATTTCTTATTTTTTTATTCTAAATAAATAAACAGCCACTGAAAAACATCAAACCAACAAATATAGACAGTTAAAATTTTCCACCTCCTCCCAAACCCTACTCTTCAGAGGAAATCACTGTTAACACTTTGCTTATTGAGAATAATAACTAGTTTGCTGATTAGTGTCAACCTGGAGAGTGTTGTCTATTGATTTGCTGAAGAACTCTATTATTGGCTCTACCCTGTCCAATATATATATATATATATATATATATTTTTTTTTTTTTTTTTTTTTTTTTTTTTGCAGTATGCGGGCCTCTCACTGTTGTGGCCTCTCCCGTTGCGGAGCACAGGCTCCGGACGCTCAGGCTCAGCGGCCATGGCTCACGGGCCCAGCCGCTCCGCGGCATGTGAGATCTTCCCAGACCAGGGCACGAACCCGTGTCCCCTGCATCGGCAGGCGGACCCTCAACCACTGCGCCACCAGGGAAGCCCCCTGTCCAATATTTTTATTGATCATTTGAATAAAAACATAAAAGTATGCTTCTCAAAACTGTGTTTGACATGACTATAAGAGAGATTGTTAACATAATGGGTGACATAATGAGGATTCAAACTATTCCTCATAAATTTAAGTAAGCTAAAAATTAACATGAAAAAATATGAAAGGAAAACATAAAGTCTGAAACATAAGAATAAAACCTTAATAACTCAGGTACAAGATGAAAAAGAGTAACAGTAATTCCCATAAAAACAACCAAAAAAGTTTTAAATTACCAAAACTACAACATTAAGAAATAATAATTCATGATATCTAAAACACAATTCTTCATTTGTATTGACAGGAAGTTAACATCCAGATCAAAGAGGGTCACAGTACTCAATACTCACTGTAACCTAACAATGAACAGCCACATTGATTGGTTTAATTCTGGGCACCAGACTTTAGGAAGGATATTGACAAATAACAGTGACAAGGACAATGAAGTGTATGGAAACTATTATACATAAGGTATTAGTTCATGCGAACTAAATAACTAGAAGTGATTTACCTGTGGAAGCCATAATTAAATATTTCACATGTCTGAAGGGCTGACATGTGAAAGAAAGACAAAAGAGGACAAAAAAAATGTATCATCCACAAAGGAAGAGTAGGATCAATGTACTGAAATTAGTGAAAATGTATATTAAGCACATGCTTCTTTACATACAGTAAGTGCTAACGGCTAATGTTAATTCAGCACTTACTGTATGTAAACCATATGCCTGATATATATTTTCTCATTCAGAAGAACAGAACAATATTTTACTATTTGCCCCTTCACGCACTTGTCATTTCTTCCATTCCAATTCTTCCCTCTAGAACACATGCTCTAGTAGTTTTCTCAGTGAATATCTATAGGTATATAAATTCTCTTATTATCTCTATATCTGCAGATATCTATATTTTTACCCTTAATCTTGTCATAGATTAACTAGGTATGAAATTCTACATGGTAGTTGTTTTACCCCAGCATTTTGAGGATACTCTTTTATCTTCTGTCGTGTACTATTCCTAGTGAGAAGTTTGTTCTCGGTCTAATTGTTAATCCTCTTTTTCCTTTCTGGAAGATTTTAAGATTTTTCTCTTTATTCATGATATTCTCCCATTTCACAATTTATGGCTAGGTACAGAGTTACTTTTAATTACTTTACTTGCCCTTTGGGGTATATTTTCTTTTTTTTTTTAATTTTTATTGGAGTATAGTTGATTTACAATGTTGTATTAGTTTCAGGTGTACAGCAAAGTGAATCTGTTATATATATACATATACCCACTCTTTTTTAGATTCTTTTCCCATATAGGCCATTACAGAGTATTGAGTAGAGTTCCCTGTGCTATACAGTAGGTCCTAATTAGTTATCTATTTTATATATAGTATTGTGTATATATCAATCCCAATCTTCCAGTTTATTCCTCCCCCCAACCTTATGGGGTATATTTTCAATCTAATGAATTCCACCTTTCTCAATTTTTGAAAATTCCCCAGCCACTGCCTCTTTGAAGATTTCTTCTTATTTCCTCTACTCACTTCTGGAATTCCTGTTAGATTTCAGTATGAATGTTGGAGCCTCTTTAGCTCCATTTCCTCAACTTCCTTTAATTAATATTTTTTAAATTACTTTATCTATCTAGACTGAATTCTGAGAAAATTCCTGAGTATGATCCTGCAGTTCAATGATTCTCTCTTTGACTTTGACCTGTCTAGGGTTTATCCTATGTGCTCATAAGGGTTTTATTTCATT
Organism: Mesoplodon mirus; assembly: GCF_964341445.2. Taxonomy (NCBI): domain Eukaryota; kingdom Metazoa; phylum Chordata; class Mammalia; order Artiodactyla; family Ziphiidae; genus Mesoplodon; species Mesoplodon mirus. Next base: position 159,346,296 of record NC_138977.1, read on the forward strand.
TATTTTGATTTTTCATATACTCATATGACTTGACATACATAGGATCGAACATAATCCTTTCCTCCTTCTACATCACCAGCCTATCCCCATTTCCACTATACTTCCACCATATAGGCCTTCCACCAGTTCCTATAGTTCTTTTCTTTTTTCCAAGACTAATTTTTTTTAATTCAATTACTGTGTTTTCCATTTCCAAAATTTCTATTTTTTTTTCATATTCACATGTTCTTACTTCATTTCTTCCTGTAGTTTTTTTTTCTTTTTTCTTGTTCTGCATTATTCCTTTATTCATATCTTTGAGGATCTTAAACATACTTATTTTGAATGACTTTTTGGATTATTCTTTTATTTTCATGCATCTAAGATGAATTCATCTTCCACTTATTGATTTTGATAGATGTGTTTTCTAAAATTAATTTTCCACATGTTTTGGAATTTGGATTTTGGAGATTTTTCTCTAGTTTCTCTTGTTGACTATCTGTTTTCTCTGCTCACCTCTCTTTTGCCCAATAGTTTGGCAGTCCAGAACCAAAGAGCATACTGGCTGGCTGCTCAGAGCTCCTTCCACCCAATAATATTGGGCATACTGAAAATCAACTTGCTGCATAAGAGGGAAGCTTGGCTCCAGACCTTAATAAACATCACAGAAGGAAGATAGCTAACTGCCACTCATATACCTGGTGCAAATAACAAAACAATTCAGAATTTGATTAAGTTATTTTAGTAAAAGTTTCACTAGAGGGAGTGAAACTAAATTCACTCATATTTGTTAGTCTCTTAGTTTTCTATCAGAAAAGATTTTTAGAAACAATAGTCTTTAAATCAAATCATGCGAACCCTAAAGAATATGATATCGGAGCTTCCAAATTTACTCGGCTCCTTCATAGAAAACATGATTGCAGAGTTCCCAATTTAATACATTCCCTTTAAGTGAACAACACCTCTTTCAGGATTCTGTATATAACAATGACAATAAACAATTTAGCATGAGATTACAAACAAACAAACAAACAAACAAACAAAAAAACATGTATCCAGAAACCTCCTCAGACTCAGGCTTTGCATAAGTCACAACCTCAGGCAGGGATCCTAGTAAATATTCAGTCTCCTCTGCTGCTCTTTCAGTCCCTGGATTGAAACCAAACCTGGCTTGGTTTTTTGCTCTCTTCCCTTTACCTCATAAGAGCTGAACTCCCAGCAGAACCTTGGCTTCATCCTTTTCATTCGTGTATACTGCTGTGTCACTTTTGGTTTATAGAAATTCTTATTTTATTTTAATTTTCTCTTATGGTGTATTCATCATGAATAATATGCTTGGATGCAGTGGAGTGAAGTAAGGGAATGCTCAAAAGCATGAATTTATAATCCCTGCTCCCTCTGTTTATATTTATTAGATAATACTTCTTATAGAATAAGGGAACTATCTTCATTACTATATAAGACAAAATCCATCTTTATTAATCACTACTTAAAGAAATAAAATGGAGTGTACATAATGCTTCAAAAGCAAAAACATCTTGCTTGAGAGACATAAAATCAAAATCTTATAAATGATCATTTAACTTTTGCTATCTAGTGGCTAAGAACATCTCCTAGAATATAACATCTTAGCTCAAATAAAAATGATAAACAAGCCTAACAAAAATTCAAAAAGAATATACTTGATGGCCTTTACCAGAAAAAAGTAGGAGTGATAGGAAACAATCAAATTAAAAATATATTTGTATTTCAACATTTACCATGAAATAGTTTAAATTTTAAATAGTGTGTGCATGTGGGGGGCAGGGAGAAGAAAAATAGGTCTACAGGGAATGGAAATGTAGTTGGAATTTCAAATCTCTTGAATTTGAAATCTATTTTTATCTATTTTGATCAAGATGTATCCTAAGTTCTTAGTTTCTGGCATAAAGAGATACTCAATTACCAAGGATCAGTCTGGTATACGTGATTGATATAATGTTTCTTGACCTCATCAGTACAGTTGACAAGCAGTCTCCCAAGGCAATAGAAATAAAAACAAAAATAAACAAATGGGACTTAATCAAGTTTACAAGCTTTTGCACAGCAAAGGAAACCATAAACAAAACAAAAAGACAGCCTACAGAATGGGAGAAAATATTTGCAAACAATGCAGAGGACAAAGGCTTAATTTCCAAAATATACAAACAGCTCATACAACACAATAACAAAAAAAAATCCAATCCAAAAATGGGTAGAAGACCTAAATAGACATTTCTCCAAAGAAGACCTACAGATGGCCAAAAAGCACATGAAAAGATGCACAACATCGCTAATCATCAGAGAAATGCCAATCAAACCTACAATGCAGTACCACCTCACACCAGTCAGAATGGCCGTCATTTAAAAACCTACAAATAAAAAACAAAACAAAACAAAAAACCTACAAATAACAAATGCTGGAGAGAGTGTGGAGGAAAGGGAACCCTCCAGCACTGTTGGCAGGAATGTAAGTTGGTACAGCCATTGTGGAAAACTGAGGTTCCTTAGAAAACTAAAAACAGAAATACCATATGATCCAGCAACCCCAATCCTGGGCATACACCTGGACAAAACTATAATTCAAAAAGATACATGCACCCCTATGTTCATAGCAGCACTATTCACAATTTCTAAGACATGGAAACAATCTAAATGTCCATCGACAGATGAATGGATAAAGAAGATGTGGTACTTGGAATACTACTCAGCCATAAAAAAGAATGAAATAATGCCATTTGCAGCAACATGGATGCAACTAGAAATTATCATACTAAGTGAAGTAAGTCAGAAAAAGACAAGTACCATGTGATATCACTTATATGTGGGATCTAAAATATGAGACAAATGAACCTATCTATGAAACAGAAACATAATCACGGACATAGAGAACAGACTGGTGGTTGCCAATGGGGAGGGGGTTGGGGGAAGGGTGGAGTGGAAAGTTGGGGTTAGCAGATGTAAGCTTTTATATATAGAATAGATAAACAACGAGGTTCTACTATATAGCAGAGAGAACAATATTCAATATCCTATAATAAACCATAACAGGAAAGAATATTTTAAAAAGAATATATATATATGTATAACTGAATCACTTTGCTGTACAGCAGTAATTAACACAACACTGTAAATCAACTATACTTTAAAAAATAAAAATTAAAATCCATTTTTAAAAAGAATTTTGGAAGAGAATGAAATATTCTCATGGAAATCAAAGGAGGAGCATATTAAAGCAGGAAGAGTCATTTTGGAAAAAGATCCTCAACTTCATTGCCCTCAATTTTATATATGAAAAGAGGAAGTGAGGATATTCAATGGTGTCAGGAAAGCTCAATCAGGAATCAGCTGGTATGTACTCTGAACCATTTAAAATGGCAAAAAGGAAGGAAAAGTTTTCTGACAATGGTTTCTTACCAGTTTAAATTTGTAGCACACTTGGTAAGCTTGGCTCTAATACTTGCTTTGTGAGCTCTTTGCTGAAGGAAGCCCAATGATAGAATTCACTGATACTTCTTTCGAGAAAATGATCACTATGTATGTACCTATTCATGAAGAGGAAAATTAGTCAATGTCCATTTTGACATGGTGTATTGAGATAGAGCTGGTAATCTTATGTCAATGTGAGCATTATATATAATGTACACTTGTGAGCATTGTATACAATGTACAATAAATATTTATACATTTGGTAAAAAGACTTTCTGATTAAATTTGATTAGGCTCTTGACATTTATTTTTAAAGCTTGATAGTCCTTGACAGTAAAACAGAATAATGTCACTTAAAAAAATACTGTTGACAAGGCTCGTGTTACTTTGGAAACAATTAAAGAAATAAAACTGAATAACAAGTACAATTAGGTAAACTAATCATTAGCTACTGATCTTTCTCAATATTCACTTATTAGTAGGTTGAAGTCATCCTGAATGAAAATGAAAATAAAATAGTTTCAGACAATCTAATTTCAGAGAATACTATCCACAGTCATCATCTGGAAAAGGTGATATAACCCATCTAGAGGCACCTGCTCTAACAGAGGGTCATTAGATCCATGAGTTGCCTTCTGTCTTAACAGCTTGCTCTCCACATAATCCAGAGAAACCAGCAAAAGTTCTATCTTTCTTTTCCTTTTTACTCTACCTGGAGACATCCTCTGAGTTGTCTGGCTACCCAAATGGATCTCACTGATGAGAACCCAGAGCTCAATGTCTCCAAAGACAATGGGCTCACAGCACGCCACACCCAGAAGGTAGGCAAAGGAGGGGGAATTTTATCCTTGTCTCTATTTTTCCCGGCTCTCGTCATAAATCATGAATTCATTCTGGCAACTTTGTCCCCAGCATCAATCATGCTAAGCTGAATGACAGAATCTGGTCAAGGGGCAAAGATTAGTAAGAATGGTAATTTGACCCAGCTAGAGTTATTTTCATTTTATTTTACTATTTCTTCAATTATCAAGCAAAGGAGATCAAGGACATGGATGATGCAAGTGGATTCTGCTCTAATGTTTCTCAGAGTAGAGACCAGGGTTTTATGAAGGATACACATGTCTGAGAATCCCAGAAATAGTGGCTTTCTAGTTTCATTCCCCTTTTACACAGGAAACATCAGTCCATCATACTGGCTTTTGGAAGCAGAGTGGAAAGGACTACATTGGGAAGAACTTTTTCTCTTTGGGGGTGTTTGAGGAATCTCTCACCTGTGGTTCCCTTGATACAAGTAATGACTCCCCCCAGCTGTTTGCTCATGACTGACTCCTGCCCCAGCCACTGATCTCCAGGAGGGGCTTTGAGAGAAGTCCCCCTCAAGGAGAACCACTCCAGCTTTCTTTCAATGGGTGTACATCTAGTGTATAAGAAAACACAGGAACTAATGTCCAGGTTTGGGGTTGATAATTTCTCTTTATAAGTTTTCTTGTTCTACGTTAAGTTCTATTTTTATTGAAATACTGTGTGCACTGAGTTTACAAATCAAATCGTGTGAAAAAGCTTAAAACAGAAACAGCAGTTTCTACTCCTTATCTACTACCCACTCCTGTTCCTCTGAGGCAGCTGCTTTCAAATACCTTACCTAGGTAATGTGGGCATTGAACTCTGTTTCCAAATAATAGATGCATAAATTCCTACAGGATTGGGTTATTATCAGTGGGTTTATTTGGGGTTTTTTTCAGTCTGAAGAAGCCAGGTAAAGGGGTGAGCTATTTTTTAGGGATTCCTTGGGATTTGCTTCCACTTTCAGTTAACTCTCCAATAGTTCCTCACAAGATGACAGGTTACCTCACAAACAGAAAATTCTAATTACAAACTTGTTTAGAAGAAATTGAAAAATAAACAATCAAGGGTACACTCTAGCAAAGAGGTCAGTGTTTGGCTGTAATGAGCACTACTATTAGGTTTTCAAATAAACATTACTATTCTGTGCACTAAGAGAATTTAGGCTGTTCTCACACATACATTTGCAAAAGAACTTCAAAAATAAATTTTCAAAAACCAAAGTAAACAGTTTTGCTCAAAATACTTAGAGAAACATATGAACAATAAAGTGAAACCAGGGCATTTTACTGTTGAGCAGACCTTACACTTCACCAAATTAAATAAGTGTTTTATTATAAAAATTCAGTGTATCCTCTTGTACTAGGATGTATACATTAATGATTGTAAAAGTCAAAGAAGCAAAAAAACAGATACATGGAAATCATAATCAAAACAATCACGCTTACCCACCATGCAAATGTAATGTATGTGCCCCACTTGTCAATTTGTTCTGCTAATTACATATGCAATGCCCTTCATAGATTCTGGAATAAAATGATGTGGTTCTCAATATTACTGATTATATACTCATTTCAGAGATTGCATTTCAGAGATGGCTCTAAACATTAAAAAATTATGTATTACGGGACTTCCCTGGTGATCCAGTGGTTGAGATTTTGCCTTCCAATGCAGCAGGTGCAGGTTCGATCCCTGGTCAGGGAGCTAAGATCCCACATGCCTCGCAGCCAAAAAAACACAACATAAAACAGAAGCAATATTGTAACAAATTCAATTAAAGGTTTTAAAAATGGTCCACATCAAAAAAATCTTTTAAAGAATTATGTATTATGGTCCATTCTAGTTGTAGTGTAACAATTAACATTTTTAGGAAGAAACTTACTTCATGGGTATTTTCATGCTCCTCTCAGTACAGAAATAACTTCTTTGGGGACAATCATTTTTTACAAGTATTAAGGTATCTGTATTCCACTTCTTAAAATATCATGAAGATGTTGAGGGCATAATAACTGTCATCAACTGATGCTTCAAAAAGATATACATCAAGCATTTAAATAATTTAAAAACTAGGATATAAGGAAAATGAGACTGAGCCCTACTCTCAAAGAGCTTACTGCCTGTTGGGAAGTCATATGATGCTCCAAGTTATAAGTACTACCTATGGTACTACAGGAACACAGAGGATAAGAAACCAGAAGCTTCTTAGAAAACGGTGTTTGAACTGATTCTGGAAAAAAAAATAGGAGTTAGTCACAAAAGGAAGGGGATGCTGAAATATATCAGTGGTATTAGTGATGCAAAAGAAGGCAAGGGTTCAAAAAACACTTAGGAAAAAAACCCATAGGACTTGTTGATTTGTTAGTTGTGAGCTCTGAGCAAGAGTAGGAGTTAAAAGTAACTTTCCATTTTTTTCTCTTAGATAACTGGGTTGTTGTAAACCAATTGAGAATTACAACAAAGGAGACAGAGCTAATTTAATGAAAAGTATGAGGCTAGTTTAGGAAATTTTGAGATGTTCATGTGATGTCCAGTAAAGAGTCAGATGTATATTTCTAAAGCTTAGAAAAGATTTTGGTTTAGACATATAGATTTGGGAGTTATCTGCCTACAAATGATAACTAAAACAATGATGGGGACAGAGAATAAAAACAGCAGAGGACTTTGAATGAAGCCATAGGGAACCATAACATCTAAGAATAAGGCAAAGATAAGGAGCTTACCAAGGAGACCAAAGGTCAATGGCCAGAAAGAAGGGAACCAGGGAAGGGATCAGAGCTATACCGTCCAACAGAGTATCCACCAGTCCCATGTGGCTACTGAGGACTTGAAATGTTCCTAGTGCACCTGAGGAATTAAATTTTTAATTTAATTTAAAAACTGATAATTGATTCAGTTTTTTAAAAACTTTTAAGTATGTTTAAGATAACTTGAGTATGTGAATCTATTTTTTAATGATAAATTTTATAAACTCTCAACAAGATTAAGTGTTCTGATCAAAATTTAGCATCAGAATTTTGACATACAGTGAATATAAAATACACTCATTTTGAAGATTTTTGTATGAAGAACAAAGTGTAAAAATATTTCATTAAAGCTTTTGTATACTGATTACATGTTGAAACGATATTTTGGATATATTTGGTTAATTAAAATGTTATTCAAGTTAATTTCACTTGATTATCTTTCTAACTTTTGAAAGTGGCTAGTAGGTATCATGGCTTTCATTTTATTTCTGTTGGACATAGAATATTTCAGGAAAGAAGTAACCATGAATGTAGGGAGACAATTCTCCATAGATCTCATGTTTCTGTAGATCTTGTAAGTAAAGCACTGTGTACCCTTTATTCCAACATATATTTTCAAGGATATTTGTATAAGAAAAAGCCTTGGAAAATGAAGATGTCTCATTGCAGAACAAAGAACAGGCATACTTACTTACTACCCATTATAAAAGATATAGATTTCTTAAGCTCAGGGTTCCTCTTTTGTGATTAAATCCACTGTGTGTGCAAGTGTCACTTGACCCTCTTTGCAATGTCTTGTGGGAATTGGGGTTTAAAAAACCAGTACAGGGGCTTCCCTGGTGGTGCAGTGGTTGAGAGTCTGCCTGCCGATTCAGGGGACACGGGTTCGTGCCCCAGTCCGGGAGGATCCCACGTGCCACGGAGCAGCTGGGCCCGTGAGCCATGGCCGTTGAGCCTGCGCGTCTGGGGCCTGTGCTCCGCAACGGGAGAGGCCACAACAGTGAGAGGCCCGTGTACCGCAAAGAAAAAAAAAATAAAGAAGCATCCACCTGCCAATGCAGGGGATATGGGTTCGAGCCCTGGTCCAGGAAGATACCACATGCCACGGAGCAACTAAGCCCGTGAGCCACAACTACTGAGCCCGCGTGCCACAACTACTGAAGCCTGCGTGCTTAGAGCCCGTGCACCACAACTACTGAGGCCCTCGCGCCTAGAGCCCGTGCTCCGCAACAAGAGAAGCCACCACAATGAGAAGCCCGCACACCGCAACGGAGAGTGGCCCCCGCTCGCCACAACTAGAGAAAGCCCACGCGCAGCAACGAAGACCCAATGCAGCCAAAAATAAATAAATAAGATAAATAAAAATTTAAAAAACAAAAAAAAACTACAAAAATGCTGATATTCTGGCTACTGTTATTGCAGTAATAAGTAATACATTTTTGTTTTTTATAGGTAATAAACTTTTCCTCATCCCTGACCCAGAAGTCTTGGGTCTTCTACCAGCATCCATGAAATTGTGGCAGGCTAACTTGTTAGCTTACAAGAAGGGTAAAATCTCAGACATTTCACCATTCTTGACAGTGACTCTGTCAGGTATATATTGCTGTATAACAAACTGCCTTAAAATTTAGTAGCTTAAAACAATAACAACTAAAGATAGACATATATATCAATGGAATGAAATAGGGAGTCCAGGAATAGACATAAACAAAAAGATCAAATGACTTTTTTAGAAAGGTACAATGGCAATTCAATGTAGTATAGAGAATATTTTCAATGAATGGTGCTGGCACAAATGACTATGCATACGCCAAAAATGAACATAAATCCATACCTCACATCTTATATAAAAATTAACTCAAAATAGACCATAGACATAATTTAAAATCTAAACCTGTAAAACTTTAAAAGTAAACATAGGAGAAAACCTTTGTGACCCTGGGTTAGGCCAACAGTTCCTAGATACGGCACCAAAAGTGCAATACATAAAAGAAAAAAATGATAAATTGGGCTTCATAAAAATTACAAACATTTGTTGTGTGAAAGACATGGTTAAGACAAATCATAAACTGGGAGCATATATATGTAAATAACAGCTGGTAAAGGACTTGTATCTAGGATATATAAATAACTCTTAAGACTCAAAAGTAAGAAAACAAACAGCCAAATTTTAAAAAGTAAGCAAAATATCTGAACAGATATACAATCCATATTTTTAAAAAATGGGCACAGAAGCAAAGGACTATTTAATCCAAATAGAGAATTCAAAAATAAGATATAAATATTACTAATAAGCAATAAAAGAACATTCAATCCTATTTGCAGTCAGGGAACTGCAAATTAAAACAATAAAATATCATTTTTCCCCATAAAATTGAAAAAATAGAAATACTGATAATATCAAGTGATGGTGAAGGAATGGAGAAATGAACACTCACATACTCTTGGCTGTAATACAAATTATTTAGGAAGCAATTTGGTAGTACTTATAATTCAAAACAAATATATCATTTAGGTCAGTATTTCAACTTCTAGCAATCTATTCTATGAAAATAAAATCATGAAAGTGTAAAGATGTATCAATACATAGATGGATTTTGAATTATAAGCTATAATGAAAAAATTGGCTACAGTCTAAATTTCCATAAAAGATTGGCTAAATAAACTACAATGTAACCATACAATTGAATATTAGGCAGACAAAAATAAGGAAGATCTACATAAGGAATAAATAAGGAAGATCTACATGCTGATTTGTTAGTGTAAAAAGCAAATTGCACACCAATAAGTAGAGAGAGAGTATTTCCATTCTTGAAAATATAAATGTGGCTCCTTCTCTATATAGATTTCTTGCATCTATTCAAAAAAAGATTGGAAAGGAACTTAATTAACATAAGTCACTTTAGGGAAGATGAAATTTGATGGGCGGGTGGTAAGGAATATTCACTTGACAGCCCTAGATAATTTTTTAGAGTACTGGAATTACAGACGATTCTTATTTTTGTTGTTTTCTAGCATTTTTCTGAAATAAAGAATAATTGCTGAAGCAAAGTCCTGGGAGACTGAGAGGAAAGAATTGAGGCCATAAATGGAAGGATCCATCTCAGAAATGGCAGACACCTCATTCTCAGGAAGGGCATGAAAAGTGGAAAGAATCGGTGGGGATATAGATCAGTTGGAGTCCAGGCTGCAGGGGTGGGAGGGCTGGGAGATGAGACATGGTTTGCCTGACAGCTGTGATTTCTCAGTAAGGTTGAGGATGGGACCCAGGGTTGAGGAGAGTGGTCAAGGTTTGGAACAGTCAATGAGGGAAAGAGGAGGGATATTCACCAAGGACAAGGGAGGAAAAGTGTACCTGTGAAGTTTTTATTATCTAGTCCTAGAAGTAACAGGAAAGGTGTAAGACAGGCTGGGAGGGTAGTCTTACTTTCTGGACAGGAAGAGGGGAATGGATTTTGGTGGACTGCCATCAGTCTCTGGGGCACTATGACTACCTTAGATTTTGTCTGTAACCTAGATCGCTTTTCCCACCCCATCACACATCCATATTCTACCTGACACTCATCCATACTCGATTTTAACAAGTTTCTTTTTTTATGAACACATTATACACTTACTGAAGCTGAAAGGAACCTTAGAAATACCAATTTCCCCATTTTGTGGATGAGAAAATGGTGAATCACAGAGATAAATGATTTTCTAGTGAGGCAATAGTTTATAAATGGTGGAATTAGACTGACCCAGGTCAGGGCAGTTTCCAAGATGCCACACAAACCCTGTGTAACCATGATTAAAAAGAAAAGGATACTATGCCTGCGATCATCACAAATAGTTGTCACAAAACTAAAACAAGACTTGTGCTTTGGAAATTAAACATAGTATCTATTAAACAAAAATTACTCCTGTTGAAGGTGATGGCATAATACAAATATACTGCAATTAATTTTATATGAGATGCATAAAAGAACTGAGTACAAGTAAGTAATTTGAAATGATGCAGGATCTTCTCCAAATCCTAAAATTTACACCACATTCAAGAACTGCAAAGCACTATCCAAGGCTTCGTCATGCTTTCGGAAGGATTACAGTGCCCTCTGCAGCTTCAGCAGAAATAAGCACAAATTTGATTTAAAAACAAAACAAAACAAAACAAACAAAAAAACCCAGTAATTTAAATGTCAACGTGGAAGTGTATGCAATTAACATGCCTCAGAAATTCACTTTACTTTTAAACTGAATTAAAATATGTATGTAAAGATCACATTTTAAGCAAAATGCACTACAGCATGTATAGCAGGTATCTATTTGTGTAAAAGATGTGCAATATAGAAGAAGATACATATATGTGTGTATCTATAGATTAATTTGAGGATAATACTCTAGAATATGGCACAGTTGCCTTTGGGGAGATAAACTAGCACCCTGGGGATCATACGTGGGAAGATTTCTTTTCACTGTGACTCTTCTGGTACTACTTAAATTTTTCATCACATGCATGTATTAATCTTTCAGGTAAGAAAAAATGTTAATCAATAAAATTTTTGATTACCTTTTAAAGAAACGGTATGCATACAAATTTTAAGCCTCTCTCTCCAGAAGTTCCTTAACTTCAGACAAGTTCTTTAATCTGTTAAAAACAAAACAACATGCCCAAAATGGAGTCACTTATGCTAAGCCCCATATCCACAAACTGAGATTGAACTTAATTACAATTTTAGCTCACCCAGAAATGGAATTGTAAGCCAGTCAATCAGGAATGGACTAATCAGTTAGGTAATCTGACTGATAGAACCTGGCCATCCCCTAAAGGAAAGTAACTTTTCAATTACCAACCCCCTTTTTTGCCCAGTATAACTTCCTGTCCCCTTGTGCCTACAAAAGTCTTTCATTTTATATTGGTCCTTGGAGCTCCTTTCTGTTAGACTGGATGCTGGCTGATTCAAATCAGCTTTTGATCAAATAAACTCTTATTTATCTTTAACAAATTGTTTATCTTTAACAATTAACAAATTTCTTTGCCCTCCCTAACCACTTACTTTAAATTAAAACATAGCTTCTTTAACTCTGTGTTATTTTATTAGATATACCCAGCATCTTCACAATTTAGCTGTGAGAAAAGTAGTCTATACTAGCTCACATTTGCTTAACCAAAGCAATATTGAATACACTACAAAAGAGTAGACTATTTTATTTACAGTTTTTATCTACTAATAATTTCTTAAATTTGGGAGAAAGTAATCAATATTCACTAAGATATTAATAATTATGAAATAGTATACAATGAAAGGTAGGTTTGTTTTCTAACTCAGTCCTCCCCTCCAAAGGAAATTAAGTGTATTCCATGTATCTTTTCAGAAATTATGTCAATATTATTGAGCAATTGAATATTTTAATTTATAGGCAATATCATTGAATAATAAATATATCAATTTATTGAGTAATTGAATAAGCAATTCTTTAAATTGAATGTTTATTAAACTGCAAGTATCTTTCTAGGTCAGGGTATAAGGAGTAAATAAAAACAAAGTTGCTAGGCTTCCCTGGTGGCGCAGTGGTTAAGAATCCAGCTGCCAATGCCGAGAGCACGGGTTCGAGCCCTGGTGTGGGAAGATCCCACATGCCGCGGAGCAACTAAGCCCTTGCGCCACAACTACCGAGCCTGTGCTCTAGAGCCCGAAGCCACCGCAATGAGAAGCCCGCGCACCACAACGAAGTAGCCCCCTGCTCACCGCAACTAGAGAAAGCCCGTGCACAGCAATGAAGACCCAATGCAGCCAAAAATAAATAAATAAAATAAATTTATTAAAAAAAAAAAAACTAAGTTGCTAACCTCACAGAGATGACACTCTGGTGGGAGAAGACAGATAACATAGACATAAATTAATACATATATATTATAACAGAAAGACATTAAGTAATATTTTAAAAGAAGAGTAAAGAAACAGAAGTAGTAGACAAGAGAGTTGTTATTTTATACAGACAGAGTTCTGAGAAGGTGACATCTGAGCAGATGCCTGAATTAAATGGAAGAAGAAAACATGGAAATCTGGGGTAAGAGCCCACCAGGCAGAGTAGCCAGTGCAAAGGCCTTAAGAGGGAGCCAGTCCAGTATCCAATAAACTATAAAGAGGCTTCTGTGGCTAGAGGGGAGAGAGCAAAAGGGAGAGTAGTAGCAGGGAAGGCCAGAGGGGCAACAAGGGGCAAGATCACGTAAGGCTTGGGAGACAGCTGAGACTACAGGTTTTATTCTGAAAAAAATTCGGGTGGGGTGGCACCAGGGGTCTTGAGAGAGGATTAACATGACCTAACTTACATTTTTAAAAGATCACTCAACTTGCTACGTTGAGAATAGACTAGGGTTGGGGGGTAGCAGGGGGCAGCACAAACGTAGAATGTGAAGACCAGGAAGAGATGGTATTTTGGACCAGGCAGATAGCAGAAGTTGTGATAAATGCTCATATTCTGGAATATTCTCTAGGTAGCCCCAACAGACATTCAGACACATTGAATGTAAACTCTGAGAGAAAAGAAGTCAAGCATCATGATTCCATAGTTTATGACCTGGGTAACTGAAAGAGTAGATTTGCCGCAAACTAACCTGCAGAAAACTGTGGAGCAAGCAGGTTTTGAGGGGAAAATTTGATATTAGAAAGTTTTGATATCAGCAGGTTTTGATATTAGAAAGTTTGTAGTATTTATTAAATATCCAAGATGGGAGAAATAAAGGCATATGTTTGCTGATGAGACCGGTTTATTAAAGCAGGGGAAATGACTATGCGAGACAGACAAGAGTAAGAGGGAAGGGGTAGGATCTAGTGCACACGTGGAGAGATTTTCAGAGTGGAGGACAGACAGTTCTTCACCTATTTAAAATCTGGAAGACGAGGTAAATGGGCACAGACGTTATGTGGGTAGACAGGTTGGCAGGAATCAGTGCAAGGTTTCTTCTGGCTGCTTCTATTTTCATAATGAAATAGAAAAGAAAATCTTGTTTGAAGGAATTAGTGAATCCCTTTTCATTCCCTTGCATAAAACCTTCTAGAGGCTTCCCCTCACCATTAGAATAACATTTTAACATGACAAGATCCCACAGGACCTTTCTCCATTGCCCCAAATACTCAAGCCATGGGGGCCTTCCTTCTGTGCCTCAGACACACTACAAACTTATACAAGCCTTGGGTCCTTTGACTTACTTGTCACTCCATCTGGTAAGCCCTCTCTCCCACCCTCCCAAGTCTGGCTAGTTCTTATCATACAAGGCCTCAACCATCCCCCCTAGGTCTTTCTTGAGTACCCTATCTACAGTGGCCCATGCTCTCCTCATAAGTTACTTACATATTTATTATGCATTGTCTGCTTCTTCCCACAAGAACGTTTCATAGAGAATAATAACTCTATGAAAGCAGGTACTTTTCTAGTCTATTCACTCTGTGCCTCATAAGCCTAGAACCACATCTGGCATATAGTAGGTGCTCAATGAAAATTTCTTAATGACATATTTGAAAAAGTAAATGAAAAAAATGCATGTAGAGCATATAACAGAGCCCCTGGCAATAGTAAATCTTCAATAAACGTCAGCTGTTATGATGATAACAAAAACAGCCATGGCATCAATCATGAGCACAAATATGAAAGGCTAATCCTCCTCTGTGCTCTTGAATCAGTTACCCTTTTGTCGTTAGAGACTTTCTTTCATTAATTATATGTCCCTTCCTCCTCTTCACAGGCTCCTTCCCTTTAGCTAAAAATGTGTAATATTTGCCCACCGTTTTTTAAAAATCAGTTAAAAGACACTTTTCTTAACTCTGTATTATCTTATTAGATACAGCCAAGTATTTTCACAGTTCAGCTGCAAAAAAAGGGTAGTATTTTGGTTAGGCTACTCTTGGTTAACCAAAACAAATCTTGAATGAACAAACTCATTTTTATTTACTTTTTTTCTACTAGCTAGTTTCTTTAAGTTGAATGAAACTACTTAATATTTGCATGATTAAAATATTAATAATTACAGAATAGTATACAATGAAAAATAGGTATTTTATCTAACTTAGTCCTCCCTCTCTAAGGAAACTAGGTATATTCTGTGTATCTTTCCAGAAATTATGTATGCATATGCAGATATATAAATATCCTTTGAAAATATCAAATAGCACCATACTGTGCACACAATTCTGCATCTTGGGTTTCTTCCAGCTAATGAAACATCTTGGCTGACTTTCTAAAGTACACATAAAGAGCTGTATCATTCTTTTTACTCGCCACATAACGTTTCACTGTAGTGATAAAATGTCATCCATTTCCTATTAATTGACACTTAATATGCTTCCTGTCATTTGCTAACTATATGTGATGCTGCAACTACAGTAATAGCTATATGGCTATATAGCAAGAGTCTTCATATATCTATAAATAAATCCTTAAAAGCAGAATTGCTGGCATAAAGGACAGCAATTCAGTTTTTTATTGATATTGCCAGATTACCTTCCAAAATAGTTTTACTAAATCAGTAGTTTTCTAATCCTCTAAATAATGAACAATTATTAGTAACTGCAGGTCATATTTTTGGTGAGGGAAAGGGGATAATTCTTTATCCTTCTTAAATCAACTAAAACTGAAACTACTCCTAAAGAAAATGTTAATACTTTACTATGACACATATTTAAAACAAAGGAAACCAAGCACTATTTCTGGGAAATAATTATTTAGAATCACTTTCCCATTTCTGCTAAAAAAAAAGTTTCACCTCACTACTAAACGAGTTTTTCCAGTCTTCAATAATTCTTTTCCTAAGTCAACCTCTTAGGAACTCACAGAAAATGGAAAAAATGAGTTTAAAGAAAAGAAGAGGGGGCTTCCCCGGTGGCGCAGTAGTTGAGAGTCCGCGTGCCGATGCAGGGGACACGGGTTCGTGCCCCGGTCCAGGAAGATCCCACATGCCGCGGAGCGGCTGGGCCCGCGAGCCATGGCCGCTGAGCCTGCGCGTCCGGAGCCTGTGCTCCGCAACGGGAGAGGCCGCAACAGTGAGAGGCCCGCGTACCGCAAAAAAATAAAAATAAAAAAAGAGAGGGAAAGGAAAAACTTAGACTCAAGAGTTTCCAAGGAGCACAAGATTCTTCTGTTTCTGGGCTGGGCAGTAACTTTCAACTCTTGGGATTTGAGGTGTTTTTGTTTTGTTTTGTTTTAAATTTTTAAAAAAAACCCAAATAACAGTGTAATTCTTTAAAGGTCCTAATTCTCTTTTGTTAGTGAAGAAAAAATTCTCGGCTTTGTTTTTCCACAGATTGCAAACTCTTTAAGGGTGGGGTGGAGGATTGCAAACTCTTTAAGGGTGGGGTGGAGGACTGCGTTTGTAAACGGCTGTCAGCACTTCAACGGCGTTTAGCAAACAATAGTTATCTCTGCTATTACCTTGAGAGCCTTTGGCCGCGGGCTCCCCGGACCCTCTGTCTGCGAGCCCCAAGCTTCCTTTTCCTCCAGACCCTTATAATTGCTCCCCCAACCCTTAACCGTGGACGCGCCGCCGGCCTGGCGTCCCCCGCGCCGCGACGCAAATGGAACGGCCTATGACGTCACGAGGCCGCGGCTCAATCAGACGCGGCGTTTGGGAAATTTTAAATTTAAAGGCGGGGTGGCTCTTACACTCAGAAGCGCCGGCCGCGGAGGTTTTTGTACCGTTTCCTGGGATCCAGCCCGGCAGGATGGCCGATGAAGGAGCCGTCGCCGTCTGCGTGCGGGTTCGGCCGCTCAACAGCAGGTAGGTGGGCCAGACCTTGCCCAGGTTCCCGTTGGGGCCTCCGGCCCAGGCCTGAGCCGGAGGAGTGAGTCCTCGTTGCTCCTTCCTGCTCCGCTGCCTAGAAACTCGGCCATTGACCCGCTTTGTGCTTTAGTTTCTTATGTGTAAAGTGACGGGCCAGGATTAGAGGATCTAGAGGATACTTTCCAGCTGTGGGATTCTCTTAAGTCTATAACTCAGGCTCGCCGACATTAAAGACCCTACTCCCTGCGCTACTCTGCCGTCCCCCCATCTGCGCTCCCCATCCCTCCCCCAGGAAAGTCGCATAGGAAAAATCCTTATTGGCACTCTTCACAGCTAGTCATTTTACATTTAACTGACTCTCTCTCCCCCTTTACTGTATACTCCTTGAGCGCAAGAACTAGTCAGTCTTCTTCCATTGTATTCGGTAGACACTCAGCACTTCAGTGACTGAACTCCACGTTCAGAAGGTTGAATGACCGATATTCATCAAAATTGATTTTTTTTTAGTACAGTGTACTGTACTAAACACACACTACCATCGTTGTCCAGTGGATCTTACGTTCTGAAGGGGTAGACAGAAAATAAAGTGAAAAATATGAAGTATTAAGTGATGATACTGGAGTAATAAATGCTATAGAGAAAAAACAGGAAGGGGAAGAAATGAAAATGAAGTCTGTTTGCTTTGCCTGTCTCGGGTCCTTGCCCCAGAATGCTGACACATTTTGTTTGAGAAACATTTGTTAACCATTACTGGGTGTTTAATAAATAAGAATATCAAAATGAGGAATTTCCTATTTTTAAGAAGCTCATTAATGCATTAGAAGAAAGCTACATAAAGAAAGCATTATAATACATCATGACAGGTGTTATGATAGACAGGTGGAGAATGTTTGCTAGAGGAGTCTAGTCCTTAAGTGTGAAAGTTTAGGGGAGGGACAGGGCTGTGTAGGAAACTCCTGATACTTTTCATGAATGAAAGAAAAGTTAAGTTAGTTAATGGAAACATAAGTCAGGGTATTCCAGGCAGAGAGGGGTCAAATCTTATTTTGGAGTGACCTTCAGGCAGTTGATTTGTATGGAGTTACGGTGTATATAGGAATTTAGAGGAAGATATGGGTCGAAGAGAGAAATTACAATGATCCAGGTGTCATGTGCCAAATTAAGGATTTCAGATGGTTTTTAAAGGCTTTAAGCAAGAGGGACATAACCAGAGTTGCATTTTCAACGTATCTTTTCAGTAGCCAGTACTGGGTTGGAAGGTGGAAGTGAAGAGCTTCGCAAAGAAACTCCCATGAAAGTGCAGGAGGTCACAAAGCCCCATTTAAAATCCACCTTTGACCCCTCAAAGCTGGATTTTCCACATTTATCCTATTTACGGTATACGTCATTACCATCTTTTAAAATATTCATCAGAAGATGAGGTCTTTTCAGTTATCTTTCATGTAACACAACTTCTGTGACCAGTTATTCTAAAATGCAGTTTTTTTATTCTTTTAGAGAAGAGGCGCTTGGAAAAGATACTCAAGTTTGCTGGAAAACTGACAATAATACAGTTTATCAAGTCGATGGGAGTAAATCCTTCAATTTTGGTAAGTTTATAACAGCATCAAAAGTTAACCTGGTATCATTTTTCTATTATGAGTACAAAAGCCTTATGAATAACACTGGATTTGTCACTAAAGATCAAACTAAGCCTTCAGTAAACTGCTTCAGTGGAAACTTTGAAAAATTGTTCATCCATTCATGTGTGCTAAGTAAGATAATAAACTGACACTTAAAACAGCAATGATAAAAAAAAAATAAGTAAATAAAAAATTAAACACAGTTATAGTCATAGTGCCTTTTAACTGAAATTAACATTTTTCCTCTTATTCATCAACGTACTTGTGGCGTAAAACTCTGTAAGCCCAAAATATGTTATTTAATGTCAAGTCATCTTTAAGATCTTCCAGTTTGGTTTCTTTGTTGTTGTTGTTTCCTTTTTTGTTGTTGTTTGTTTCTTTTCTTTTTTTTTTCAGTTGTTTTTCAAAACTTTTTAAAGAATAAATAGTGAAGATATTCCTTCTTTGATAGAATACAGCAGGGACCTACCTCTGCTTTTGTGGATCTTATTTGGTGGAAAGAAAGGCTTTAAACAAGTATTTACACTTATGATGACATAAGCTTTGTGGGAGTTTATAGCAGGGATCTAACTAATCTAGGTGTCTGAAATGGTACCACTTACACTGGGACCTGCAGGATGAGTGAGAGCTAGCTAGGACAAAGGGACTTGGAGGACCTAACGGTTAACTAGGTTGATTTTTGTGTTGATTTAGCATGTATATAGTGCTGACAATGTGCCAGGCACTCTTCTAAGCACTTCATATATATTAACTCATTTAATCCTCCTAACAAGCCTATATATTTGCTACCTTCCCATTTTAATGAGGAAGCAGAGAGGCCTGGAGTCACACAGCCAGCAAATGAAAGAGTCAGGCTCAAGATCTGTGTTCCAGCCACACTACCATGCTGCCACTTAGGCACCATAGAGCAACAGTGACAGCCTGTCACCAACCTCAGGAGTAAGTGATTAAGTTGTCAAATTAGTGTTAACTAGAAAGCCACAAAGATACGTAGAAGAGAAAATGATTCCTGGTAAAGGAATGTTTGGTGGTATTAACATAATTTTTAAAAGGTAATATGTGCCAGAGATTATAAAACCTAAGTACCACAGATTCTCAGTAGCCATATATGCCCATGAAGGTTTTGGACTCATCCAGCTGTCTGAAACAGATAACATTAAAGTTTGAATCATCCTGCCATTTCTCCTTGCTCTAAAATCATGACCCTTAAGCAGCCCTCGGATGGCACTTTGGTTTTCCATATTGTTCTGCCCATAGGGCAGATGTGTGGTCATGGTGCAAGCAGTGTGATCACTGAATTTCTCATTGTAAGTCAGTAAATTTCCCTCCTGATTTACAAATCCATTTCTTGTGAGCTTTTTAATGTGAGGGCACCGCTAAAAGAGTGGTCTATTTTTAATGTGCTAACAAAAGCAGAGAACCACATACTGGACTTGTGAATTTATCAGTGCAAATGCTACTCTAAACCCAGCCTTTAGCAGCACTTCAGCTTTGGTCAGTACTTTTCTTCCAAATATCTGCATTTTTTGGTTTCGTTTGAGCTAGACCTTCTTGCTAGGTATGTTAAAAACATGAACATTTCTCAAAGAATAGTAATATAGTCTATATTTCCTAAGTATTAACATATGTTCACAATAATTCTATGAGCAAGATAATATATATCCATTTTACACATTTGGGAACTGAGGCACGGAAACATCAACCACTTTGGCCAAAATCACACTGTAAATGGCAGAACCAAGATTTGCAGGCAGTCTGATTCTGGACGCCCATATTCAGCCACCATGCCCTACTGCCTCTTGAAAGCATATAGGGTAACAGACTTGTATTTTTTCTGTGTGAGCACCAACACATTTTACCTAAAGAGAAGAGTATTTTCAGAGGACCAATAAGTTGAAGGAAATATTGTGTCTTAAATCTTTTATCATACCATATCCTGACAATTTTATTTCTGTGGGCAACTACTAATTCAGAATGAAAACAGTTAATTTGTTTGATTT
The DNA here is from genome assembly GCF_964341445.2 of Mesoplodon mirus. Taxonomy (NCBI): domain Eukaryota; kingdom Metazoa; phylum Chordata; class Mammalia; order Artiodactyla; family Ziphiidae; genus Mesoplodon; species Mesoplodon mirus. Next base: position 159,366,688 of record NC_138977.1, read on the forward strand.
AACTTTTATGTTTTGTTTTTTTAGATCGTGTCTTTCATAGTAATGAAACTACTAAACATGTGTATGAAGAAATAGCAGTACCAATCATAGATTCTGCCATACAAGGCTACAATGGTGTGTATTCACTGCAAAAACATTTCAGTCTTGGGTGTCCGTTTAGCAAGTACTGATAGTTTTATACACTGTAGATTCATTTTTAATCTTTGCATGTGTGTGTTTTGTTTTTGCAGGTACTATATTTGCCTATGGGCAGACTGCATCAGGAAAAACGTATACTATGTTGGGGTCACAAGATTATTTGGGAGTAATACCCAGGGCAATTCATGACATTTTCCAAAAAATTAAGAAGGTAAATAATTTAGCTAAATTTCTAGTACATGCAGGTAAAAGTGGTGATAATAGGATAGCAACCTTAGTGTTCTCTTGTAATGATGAAGTATATTTATAGTTATCTCTTGATTATCCATGAGGAAAGAAGGAAGGCATAGCATAGATTCATTTTTTTCCCACAAACTTACTAACTTACAAAGCTTAAAGTTCTTTCATTCTTTCCTTTGAATCATGAAACAGTACTCCCACCAAAAGTGGGCATTAAGGAACAGGAAAATCTTATCACAATGATTAGGTCGCCATTGCCTTTGTTTAGCTACCAGTGATTATTAAGGAGCAGTAAAAAGTAGACTAGATAAAAGACAAGGGAATCAGAAGGTCAGAATAGGCAAGCTAATTAGTTGAGTTGGTTTTAAATTAGTTTTTTCATCATTATTTTAATTATTTTTAATGTCTTGAATATATGTAGGTTTTATTTTGAGGTTAGAGAATTGGACTGGGTATTTTCCTGTTATAATTCTATGATACTATACTTTTCATTATTTCTGAAACAATGCTTTGCTGTTGTTATTGCTTGTTATTATCAATATAGAAGCACAGGGGAAGTTTTGTTTTTTGTTTGTTTTACAAAGATAATTTCCTGAAAGACAAATACCACATGACTTCACTTATATGTGGAATCTAAAAAACAAAACAAATGGACAAACAAAACAGAAACAAACTCATAGATACAGAGAACAAACAGGTGGTTGTCAGAGGGGAGGGAAATTGGAGGAATGAGAGAAATAGGTGAGGGAGATTAAAGGGTACAAATGTCCAGTTAGAAAATAAATGTGTCACAGGGATGAAATGTGCAGCATGGGGAATATTGTCAATAATGTAACATCTTTGTATGGTGACAGATGGTAACTAGGCTTATCATGTGATCATTTTGACATGTATGGAAATATTGAATCACTATGTTGTGCACCAGGAACTAACATAGTGGAATAGGTCAACTATACATCAACTAAAAACTAAATAAATATTTTTAGGGCTTCCCTGGTGGCGCAGTGGTTGAGAGTCCGCCTGCCGATGCAGGGGACGCAGGTTCGTGCCCCGGTCCGGGAAAATTCCCACATGCCATGGAGCGGCTAGGCCCATGAGCCATGGCCACTGAGGCTGCGTGTCAGGAGCCTGTGCTCCGCAACAGGAGAGGCCACAACAGTGAGAGGCCCGTATACCGCAATCAATCAATCAATCAATCAATCAATCAATAAAAATATTTAAAAGATAGTTTCTCAAAGAATATTTTAATATTTAATATTAGCACATAAGCATTCATTATTAGGTTTTCATAATTGGATGATCTCTGATGTTTTCTGATAACGTTTTCACATATCTTTTTCTTCTAGTTTCCTGATAGGGAATTTCTTTTACGTGTGTCTTACATGGAGATATACAATGAAACCATTACAGACTTACTCTGTCACACTGAAAAAATGAAGCCTTTAATAATTCGGGAAGACTTCAATGTAAGTAACAGAGTTAACAGAGTGGCTCAAAAAATAGAGTTACTCATTGGGATTATTTTTCTTGAACATTTGCCTTTAATTTCTATATATTTTAAAGTGTCTCCTGTTACTATGGTTTGTTTTTTATTTTCTTTCTTAAACATTTATAGAGATTATCTCAAGTAACATGTATAGTTTTTAAATATTGACAGCTATAATATTGTGGCATAAGTACCTAAAAAGAGCAAGCTGAAAGTATCAGTTTAGAATTCGGTGTATTTTGGTACAGGAAATAAATTGTAAATAGCATAGATTTAGTTCTTATTTTTGTACAGAATAAAATTGCCCATTTTCTACTCTTAACTTCCACAAATGAATTCTATAATAGTTTGCACTTTCTTTTTGAAATGCAAAATTTTAAGTGACTTATAGTTCTCTACTTTTCCCATAATTAAACTTGTTTCAGAGGAATGTGTATGTGGCTGATCTCACAGAAGAAGTTGTTTATACATCAGAAATGGCTTTGAAGTGGATCACAAAAGGAGAAAGTAAGACTTTATACTGTATTTCTTCAAAACACGTCTAAAAACTATTTAATTGAATATATTTAGGCTTTAAATCACATTTTTCACTTCTAAACTTAAATACAAGTTAGTGTTTTTCTTTGGATTTTAATATACACAGCTGAAATATGATTCTTTTACAGAGAACAGGCATTATGGAATTACAAAAATGAATCAAAGAAGTAGTCGTTCTCATACCATTTTTAGGATGGTAGGTAATTCTCTATATTTGGTCTTTCCAATTAAAAATACACAACTTTTTCTACAAGTTGCCTTTTCTTTCTAGATTTTGGAAAGTAGAGAGAAAGGTGAACCTTCTAATTTTGAAGGATCTGTCAAGGTGTCCCATTTGGTGAGTATTGATGAACTGTGATAATGTACTAAATGAGCCGAACCAAAATTTAATTTAGCTGCTGTATGTTTGGTTTCATGAGAACTGTTAACTAATTGGCAAAAGCATCTATAAATTGGTAGTTTAGTCTCATCACTAACATGAGATAACTAGCGGAAATGTAGGAAGAGTTCAGAGAATCTTACTTCCTGTGATCTTATAGCTGCCATTTCCTGAACTTTAGATGTAAGAACTGTAGGAGTTGAGGCTTTTCCTAACTAGTAATTGAGGAAGGGTTGATTCCATGCACATTTAAGAGTTAAAGTAATCTTGAAATTTGGTGATTTTTTTGTGTGTGTTTGTGGTTTTGGGGTTTTGAGGGTTTTTTTGGTCTCTGCCAATGGTATTGAGACTTATGAGATGAACAAAAACCTGGGTGAGATAGTTAAAAAATAAATCAGATTATTCAAGTTCATAGCTAAGTACAATAAGAAAATAAGCTTTGTATTATAAACAGTGTTTTAGACTATAAATCCCTTGAAGGGAAGAGTGATATCTCCTTCATCTTTGTAACTCCAACGCATCGTACATAGTTTATATTCAATACCTATTTGTTGATAAGTAAATATAAGCATTATGCAAACATTCTTCCTTGCTGCACTGTATCACTTCTCTTTTTCTGTGCTTCCTTTCTATTCCTTACCATTATTGCTTTATTCTCTGCCTTCGAGGCCTAAATTCTTTAGTTTGATGTGGGATATGATGTAAGATTTCTCGATTTGATTTGAAAACTTCAGGGGAAAAAGTAATAAATCTATAATATGTTTGTTTTTCAGATTTTGAAAAATCAGAGTCTTAATTAAGTATCTAATTCTAGTTCACCTCAGTTATTTTACTATACAAGTATATCATTTATTTTAGTAGACTAGTCTTTAACAACAACAAAAAACAAAACCTAACTTCTGTTTTGTTTTCCAAACCTAGCCTGTGATATATCACTACAATTTTAACTTTTCTCTTATAGTTTAGCTTTACTTATAAATTAAGTTTAATTATAATTACATTTAATTATAATTTAGCTTGACATATTCAGTGATCTGTTTGGTGTCTTTTCTTATATTATTTGATGCTCCATCATCTAGGGACCTTAGATACCATCTGGTCCAACACTCCAGACTTCCCACTTACTCTAAGTATCTTCTTGGAAGAAGTCTTCCCCAAAGAGTCTTTTTCTGGCTCTTTGGAGGTGGTCTTTTTATGAGTGTCTCCGGGCCTTTCTGGAATAGTAACATCCAGGTGCTCTTAGCTCTGCTCCTTTATTCCCTTTTGTGGCTTCTTTCCTCCTACGCTCCTAATCAAAGCACAGGAGTGTTCTGTAGCTTTTCTTCCCTTGTTTGCCCTTGTTACCATTTCTGTGTTGACGATGGTCAAATGTTTGTTGTTTCTAAAGTCTCTGAGTTCTATTTTATTTATTTTTTTATACAGCAGGTTCTTATTAGTTATCCATTTTATACATATTAGTGTATACATGTCAATCCCCATCTCTCAATTCATCCCACCACCACCACCCCACCACCACTTTCCCCCCTTTGTGTCCATACGTTTATTCTCTACATCTGTGTCTCAATTTCTGCCCTGCAAACTGGTTCATCGGTACCATTTTTCTAGGTTCCACAAATATGCGTTAATATACGATATTTGTTTTTCTCTTTCTGACTTAACTTCACTCTGTATGCCAGTCTCTAGATCCATCCACATCTCAACAAATGACCCAATATCGTTCCTTTCCATGGCTGAGTAATATTCCATTGTATATATGTACTACATCTTCTTTATCCATTCATCTGTTGATGGGCATTTAGGTTGCTTCCATGACCTGGCTATTGTAAACTGTGCTGCATGAACATTGGGGTGATTGTGTCTTTTTTAATTATGGTTTTCTCTGTGTATATGCCAGGTAGTGGGATTGCTGGATCATATGCTAATTCTATTTTTAGTTTTTTAAGGAACCTCCATCCTGTTCTCCATAGTGGCTGTATCAATTTACATTCCCACCAACAGTGCAAGAGAGTTCCCTTTTCTCCACACCCTCTCCAGCATTTGTTGTATGTAGATTTTCTGATGATGCCCATTCTAACTGGTGTGAGGTGATACCTCATTGTAGTTTTGATTTGGATTTCTCTAATAATAAGTGAAGTTGAGCAGCTTTTCATGTGCTTCTTGGCCAACTGTATGTCTTCTTCGGAGAAATGTCTGTTTAGGTCTTCTGCCCATTTTTGGATTGGGTTGTTTGTTTTTTTGATATTGAGCTGCATGAGCTGTTTACATATTTTGAAGATTAATCCTTTGTTCGTTGATTCGTTTACAAATATTTTCTCCCATTCTGAGGGTTGTCTTTTCATCTTGTTTGTAGTTTCCTTTGCTGTGCAAAAACTTTTATGTTTCATTAAGTCCCATTTGTTTATTTTTGTTTTTATTTCCGTTACTCTAGGGGGTGGATCAAAAAAGATCTTGCTGTGATTTGTGTCAGAGTTCTTCCTATGTTTTCCTCTAAGAGTTTTATAGTGTCCGGTCTTATATTTAGGTCTGTAATCCACTTTGAGTTTATTTTTGTGTATGGTGTTAGGGAGTGTTCTAATTTCATCCTTTTTACATGTAGCTCTCCAGTTCTCCCAGCACCACTTATTGATGAGGCTATCTTTTCTCCATTGTATATCCTTGCCTCCTTTGTCATACATTAGTTGACCATAGGTACATGGGTTTATCTCTGGGCTTTCTATCCTGTTCCATTGATCTATATTTCTCTTTTTATGCCAGTACCATATTGTCTTGATTACTGTAGCTTTGTAGTATAGTCTGAAGTCAGGGAGTCTGATTCCTCTAGCTCTGTTTCTTTCCCTCCAGACTGCTTTGGCTATTCAGGGTCTTTTGTGTCTCCATACAAATTTTAAGATTTTTTTTTCTAGTTCTGTAAAAAAAAAAAATGCCATTGGTAATTTCATAGGGATTGCATTGAATCTGTAGATTGCTTTGGGTAGTGTAGTCATTTTCACAATATTGATTCTTCCAATCCAAGAACACGGTATAGCTCTCCATCTGTTTGTACCATCTTTAATTTCTTTCATCAGTGTCTTACAGTTTTCTGCATACAGGTCTTTTGTCTCCCTAGGTAGGTTTATTCCTAGATATTTTATTCTTTTTGTTGCAGTGGTAAATGGGAGTGTTTCCTTAATTTCTCCTTCAGATTTTTCATCATTAGTGTATAGGAATGCAAGAGATTTCTGTGCATTAATTTTGTATCCTGCAACTTTACCAGATTCATTGATTAGCTCTAGTACTTTTCTGGTGGCATCTTTAGCATTCTCTGTGTATAGTATCATGTCATCTGCAAACAGTGACCGTTTTACTTCTTCTTTTCCAATTTGTATTCCTTTTATTTCTTTTTCTTCTCTGATTGCCATGGCTAGGACTTCCAAAACTATGTTGCATAATAGTGGTGAGAGTGTTCATCCTTGTCTTGTTCCTGATCTTAGTGGAAATGCTTTCAGTTTTTCACCATTGAGTCTCTGAGTTCTAATTCATGTCTTTCTAAAGACTGTCCCACTATTATCTCAAACTTCAGTGGGTCTAAAACCAAATTAATTTCTTCCTATTATAATGAATATTCCTTTTTCCAGTAATACTAGCATTATCCTGGTCACCTAGGCTGGAAACCCAAGTCTATTTTGGCTCATTTTTTCCTGCTTTCCCTTTTCTCCAGTCATCACCATTTATTCCTGATTCTACCTGTCATCATTCCATTGGGTGTCATACTCATTTAGGTTCTCATCTGTCTTGAATTACTCTATCATTCTCCTGAACCTGGCCTCTAGGACTCTGGTCTAACTTTCTTTGGTCTGTTATGCAGATTTCTAATGTTACTAAGCACTACTTTTTTTGTGGCATTTCCTTGGACAAGATCTGGCTTAGCCAGTCTTACTTTGCTTCCTTCTGTTCCACATAAGCTCCTCTCTTATAGATAGACTGAGCTTTTTAGTGCCTTTGAACACTAATGCTTGTTCTCATCTTTTTACCTTAATTCATGCTTTTATCACCACTTTTCCCCTTTATTATGTATCTAGGTCACTTGTACTAGATACTATATAACAACGATTAGACTTCTTTGAGTATTTTAGAGAGAGCAGTATCTGAGACAGGACTGTAAAGCCGGAGTACATAATTACCTGCCTAATCCTCAAAGAGCGAGGTAACTTAAATCTCTGACTTTCTTTTAATGCATTAATAATATTTACTGGGCTCTCAGATTAAAAAATAAAGAGGACATCCCTCCAGTACTTACTGTCTCCACTACGACGTCCCTAGCCCAAGCCACCATCATCTCTCACTTAGATTCCCGCACTAACCTCCTAACTGGGCTAACTGCTGCCACTTCTGCCCCTCTCCAGTTCATTCTCCATCTAGGGTGCCACGGTTGATCTTTCAGAAAGTTAAATCAAGATACGTCCCTCTTTTGATTAAAGCCCTCTCTTGGCTTCCCATTGCACTTGGAAAATCCAACGTTCTTACCCCTACTTACAAAGCTCTGCATAATCTGACTCCTACTTCCTACTTCTTATCCCATGTTGTCCCATCGCCACTTCACCAATTCTGCCATGTTGCCCTTTTTATTTTTTGAGCATACCAAGCTCACTTCTGTTTTGTGACTGAGTGTACTGGCTGCTCTTTTAATCTGCACTGTGCTTCCCTTGGTTTTACATGGCTGCCTCCCTCTGTCATTCCAGATCTTAGCTTAATGGGAAGCCTACCCCTACCACTCAGTCCAGAGAACCTACTCTGTCCCTTCTTTCCTCTTCCAGGACTCTCTTTAAATTATCTGTATTACATTTACCAGGTTATGTTACCTATCTGTCTTCTTACCAACTTCCTCCTCTCCTCTTACCACTCCATATAGAATATAAGCTCTTATCAGGACAGGGATCTTACTTGTTGAATTCATTGCCATATCCCTAGCACCTAACATACTGCCTGAAGCATGACAGTCACTTTTTTCCAACAATATTTGTGAAATGAAAGAGGTCTGTGCTTTTTAAAATGCTACAGTAGAGTCAGAGACAAATGACTAGCTCCACACAATAAGTGCTGTAAGAATAAGTCATATCTATAATGACCTCTGGGTACAGTTAAAAGAGCAATTCATTCAAGGTATGGGAGGAGGAAGGATAAAATCAGCAAAGCTACATTGAGCAGGTAACATTTGCCTTTGGTCCTGAATAAAGACTAGGGGCAGTCTAGAACTTTAGAATTAACAAAGAGAATGGCAAAAGGTAGCACTTGGGTGTGTAGAAGTACATGAGGCGTTTAGGGTGTTGTGAGTAGTTCAGCTAGAGTTAGGAGTAAGTAATGAATAGATATAACGCTGGGGCCACACAAGTGCCAGATTGCAAAGAATCAGATTCATATGATAAGGTTTTGAACTTTGTGTAGGAAATAGAAAACCTATTCTGGCGGCATTATGGAGGATGTATTACAAAGAAGGAACAAGGGTTACAGATTGGTTTGACAAGGGAAGGCCTGAACAGTGGGGTGAAAGATGAGGGTACAGATGGGGTATTCAAGTAAACTATGTGTTTTAAATATTCTTTCAGTAGTTTGGGTTTTATCTCATTATGCTTCCTAAAGGTTTATTATCATCTATCTTACAGAATTTGGTTGATCTTGCTGGCAGTGAAAGAGCTGCTCAAACAGGTGCTGAAGGTAATGAAAACTTATGAAATATGTTGGTCTGAGTGTCTTCCTGTTCTTTCACAGAATAAAAGTGCTACCATGCATTTTAGAAATAATGACAATAATAATTTTGTGATAAAAGTCCTTCATGGAAAAAGCAGCTTATGTATCTGCCTAATTATCTAATTTGGGCTACTATAGCATCAATTAAAAAACTAGAACTGTACAGTTGATAGGATTGTATAGCTGAAAAGCTCATGAGAGTACCATGAAAACCATCTAAATTTCCATATCAGTAAGAAAATTCAGAAGGGACGTTGGGCACAAAATTAATATACAGACATTAATAATTCTATAATACAAATAACCAGTTAGAATATTTAGTGTACAAAAAGACTCAGTTTACAATGATGGCTTAAAAGGTGTAATACCTAGGAAGAAACTCAACAAAAATTGCACAGGGCCAAAATAAAGAAAACTTCAAAACAGACCTGAAGGACATAACCAAATACTTAAACAAATGGAAAAGCATACTTAGATGGGAAGGTGCAAAATCATAAAGATGTCAGGCCTCTTTCTGTGTTCATTTCCTGCAGCCTGACATAAAGACACCCAGCTGAGCATGGCCTGTATCCACCAAACCAGACCCATAAACAGGAAATAAATGCTTGTTGTTTTAAGGTGGCTTGTTAAGCAGCAATATTACAGCAATAGCTGAATAATGCACCTGTGAAATAATAGCTATTCAGAGTTATTTGTTGCAGTATTTTTTGTATACATGGTAGATTGAAAACCTACATATCCCTCAACAGGGTTCTAGGTAAATAATTTCTGATACATCCATACAATGGAAGTCTATGCTATGAAAAAGGCCAGTGTTTACTGATATGATGCACAATATACTGCCAAGTGAAAAAAGCAAAGTGCAAAATAGTGTGTATAGTATGCTACTATATGTCTGAAAAAGAAAGGGGAGAAATGAATATATATGAACTTGTATTTCTGAAAATCTAGAAGAATAAATAATAAACATGGTTTACTGGTAGAGGGAACAGGAACTGGTTGGGGCATAAAACTGGAGTAGAGCTTTTTCCAGGTACTTTTTTTTAATGTTAGAGTCATGTGAGCATACTCACAATATTAAAATGAGAACTTTTTTTTTGGTTTTGAGCCTATAGTTGCCTATATTTGAAGGTTTGGAAAAAATAGATTTGAATGGAGGAATTAGAGGAGCTCTTTTAGGCAATGGGCTTTCCCTCCCTCTTATTCTTTTCTTAGTCATCTTTTTCATTTTGCCAATTCTCTCAGGTGATAACCTTTCCGATTCACCTAATTAGGGGAGGGTTAGGGAGAGAGCTCCTCCACCAGTGGTATTAAAGGTGGGCTCAGATCTAGTCCAAAGCATAGACTTCAACATCTGTCCCTTTAATTTCTACTTTCTCTCATAGTTTACTGATAAGTTCATCATCCAGTACAGGGCTCGATTTTAGTTTTTATATTTGTTTAATAAATGCAGGTTTGCGACTCAAAGAAGGCTGTAATATAAATCGAAGCTTATTTATTTTGGGACAAGTGATCAAGAAACTTAGTGATGGACAAGTTGGGTATGTTTATCCTACTGTACTCTACCTGTTAATGCTTATGTTTTCATTAGGTTAAAAATGGTAATATTTTAGTGACACTCAAATAAATGTTCTTATTTCATATATTCAAAAGTTTTCATGACTCTGATCATGCGTGGCTTCTTATACATATGATTGGGTCCTACTAAATTTACTCTATTTTAAATATTTTTTAGTTAGTATTTTTGATCTGCCTCATGTAACCTGTAAATAATTAATTTTTTTAACTGTAGCTATTTTAAGGTTCTACATTAAGAACCAACCACTTTTGTTATATAAAAATTCTTACTCTTTTTCTTCCCAAACTCATTTCTCACTAAGTGGTTTCATAAATTATCGAGATAGCAAATTAACACGAATTCTCCAGAATTCCTTGGGAGGAAATGCAAAAACACGTATTATCTGCACAATTACTCCGGTGTCTTTTGATGAAACTCTTACTACTCTCCAGGTGAGTGTGATTTTTATCTCAACTTAATAGGAGGGGATATCATCTTTAAGAAGGAAAAATTACCTACTAAAAATAGGCAGAGTTTTTTTAATTCACATAACTACCTGTTAAAATAAAATTATGTGTTGTCTACTAAATAGCATTTCTTAATTTTCCCAAAATTCAGTCATTCATATCCCATCTCCACAATTTTTGCCACATCCAACACTATTTTACTGAAATTGACTTGATATTTTTCTTTTACAAACTCACTTTTTTACTTAATTGATTATGAAAGGAAACGTTATATCAGTTCCATAAATGAAAAAATTGTATTACTTGCAACAAATAGAAGGTGACCCAAAAAACATGTGTATGTGCTTATAATAAAATAATTCCTAAATTCCTGCTAGCTAATTGTTGCCTACCTTTGCACGGAGCCTAAGGCCTCCATTTTATGTTTAAAAAAAGGAGAAGGGCGAGTAGGGGGGAATTGAATTGTCAGTAGAATAGCTGTTTCAATGAAAGATTCAATGTTTGATATAATGGATACCATCATGTACCCACTTAAAGTAACTTCTGATACTCATACTCTAAGAAACATTGCTTTAAATAGCTACTGAGCACTGGGTGGAGGTACTGTCAGAGAAAAAAGATAGAAAATAGAGTCCCTGGCTTCACAGAATGTATAGTCTCATAGGGAAGATAAGACCTGTCTTCCAACATGATTGCCTTGGATTAATACTTAAGTAGCTAGTAAGTAGGATAGCGTTCAAAGGAAGGAGAGAGGCTTTTGACTGCAGCATTACAGGCATTGTTACAGGGGCATAAAATGCACTCTGTACTCAAAAGTATTAAACTACCTTGGAAGAGTACTGATTTTTCTTTACAAAGCTTAATTACAAGAAGACCAAATATTATTAATTTACTTAATTTTTGTGTGTAGAGCACATAACACTCTTGTATTTTTTCCCAGTTTGCCAGCACTGCTAAATATATGAAGAATACTCCTTATGTTAATGAGGTATCAAGTGATGAAGCTCTCCTGAAAAGATACAGAAAAGAAATAATGGATCTCAAAAAGCAATTAGAGGAGGTATGTGTGAACCATGTATTTCAGTAAAGAGTAGGGACAGATTTAGAATTGAGATCTACCTAATTGCCCAGAGATTCTTAAGTCATCAATATCTGAGTTTTTCAACCTAAATTTAAAACAGCTTTCAACTAAGAAGAAATCAACTCATAAAAATCTTAGTTTAATTTACTATAAACTGAAAGATTTGGTTTCTTGAAGTTATTTTAGATTTTGTTTTTCATTTTCAAAGGGGGAAATTTGATATTTTCAAATGGGCCAAGTGGAGATATTTTTTTTTTAATTGTCACAAATTATACATAGGGAATTAGGTTAAAAAAGAGAGACCATGTATAGGTACCTAAAACTACTTTGTCTAGTTTCATGTTAACTTGAATTTTTCTTCCAACCCTGAGATAGCAATCTAATAATATAGCATAATCACTTGTCATTGTTTGTTTTAACTATTATGGTCCTCTATTTTATATAAATCTTGCATTTTTGTGATCTTTTTAGGAATAAGCTAAAATATCAATGGTAGTCCTATGAAAACATCTCTTCCTTTGCTGTAGGTATTCAAATATCTGCTTTTGTGACTTCTCTGCCTACTATTTATATATTTTTAGGCAACTAATAGAATTGCTTTAACAGCATTGTAATGGCATATAGAATAGTGACATGAGAAGAAACGTATATTTGACTTTATTTTTAGTTTGAGAAATTACTGATTATGGTAACTGTGTATTGGTGTTCTGCAGGTAGGGTATATTGTATTTCAATAAAATTAAAATTCTCTTAGTTCACATACAAATTTCTATTCTGTTCTTTTAAGCTACTTTCGAGGTTTTAAAATCTAACTACATTTGTTATTAACATAACCCAATATTACACTCTGTAGGTTTCTTTAGAGACTCGGGCCCAGGCAATGGAAAAAGACCAAATGGCACAACTTTTGGAAGAAAAAGATCTACTTCAAAAAGTGCAGATTGAGAAAATTCAAAACTTAACACGGATGCTGGTGACCTCTTCTTCCCTCACATTACAACAGGAATTAAAGGTAAAATTTAAAAGATGACAACTTAAACTTCGTATACAGAGAATAGAACGGGTATTCCTATGTGTTCATTACATAGTTATGCATTTCTTATCTTTTGATACAGTGTATTCAAGAAACCCAGAACTTTTGTGTTGCTATTTACCTATATAGCAACAAAACACCTAAGAGAAGAGGTTCATTAAAAAATATTGATCCCTAATGTAGAGGTCCTAATTCAAGGATTCAAGCTTACCACCTATGTTTTCTTCTGGGAGTTTTATGGTTTCAGGTGTTAACATTCAAGTCTTTAATCAGTTTGAGTTGATTTTTGTGTATAGTGTAAGATAGAGGCCCAGTTTCATTCTTTCGCATATGGCTGTCCAGTTTTTCCAACATCATTTACTGAACAGACTGTCCTTTCCCTATTGTATCTTCCTGGTTCCTTTGTTGTAAATTAATTGATCATATATGTGTAGGGTTTATTTCTGGGCTCTCTATTCTGTTCCATTTGTCTATGTGTCTGTTTTTATGGTACTATCATACATATTGTTTTGATTGCTATAGCTTTGTAATACAGTTTGAAATCAGGAAGCATAACGCCTCCAGCTTTGCTCTTCTTTCTCAAGATTGTTTTGGCTATTTGGAGTCTTTCATGGTTTAGAGTCTAGAGTATATTCAAGGAATCTATTTGCAATATGCTTCTTAAGAAATTCAAATAAAATTAATTAGGGATTGGAAACCACAGATGTCTCGAGTATGTGGGAATATTTTCTGTTTAAAGAAACAGAAATATTAATATCAGGAAATTGACCCAGAATATAGATCAACATACTGATCAAAATTCTGGCTTCCAGTTTTTGTGGTTTTTGTTTTTAGTAGAGTAGGGATTTATTTATCCAACAGATATTTTCTTAAGAGGACAGCCTCTGGATTTGAACTACCTGGGTTTGAATCCCTGTTCTATCAATTCCTGACACTTGACCTTGGGCAATTTCTCAAATAGACTTTGCTGCAGTTTCCTTATCTGTGATATATAGCTTGATCCCCACCTCACAGGATTGTTGTGAGAATTTAGTGAAGTAACATACAGTACATGCTTAACACTATACTTTCTGCTCAGCAAGTCCTCAATAAATATATACTATTAAGATAATTATTAATAGACATTATGTTCAGGTCACCATTCTAAGTATTTAGAAGATGCTCTAGATCAATTTGTTGACTGAGTGATGAGTAGGAAATAGCCCAGTGGAAGGTGTAAGGAATAGTGTTTCAGGAAGACACTTAAATGTACAGAAGCTTAAAATTGTGGAAAAACAGTATATTTCTTGGACTTTCTGGTGGCAGGGGCATTTTAAAACCTCAGTGAAGGATTTGAATGTTGCATTATGCTAAGGACAAGGAAAAGCCTTGTATGGAACATAATCGGAATTGCATTTTGGAAAGGTGAGGCTGCTATGTGCATCAGATAGATTGGGCCTCTGCAAAGATTTTGGCTCTGGAGATGGAAGAAATTGGATAAATTGGAGAGCTATTTGGGAGGTAGACTCAACAGGATTTTGTGATTATGTAGACACAGAGGCAGGGAAAGGGAGAAGGAGGTATCCAGAATGACTTGCTGGCATTACTAGGCTTTCTGGGTAGCTGGTAGCATATTCACTGAGTTGAGGAACACTGAATGAAGAGCAGTGGAGCTGCTCAGTGTTTGATTCAGGACATCTCCATTTTAAGATGTCAGGCAGTCTAAAATGTGAAAGGTCTGAGATGGAGGTATCAATTTGGCATTAACTACTGCAGATCCAATTTAGAGTCCTGGGAATGGATGAGCTTGCTCTGGAAGCATGTTGAAAATGGAAAAAAACAGAGGGTCAAACACAAAACTCCAAGAAACAACAACTTTTTAGGTAAAGGCAGTAAAGAAGAATCCCTGAAGGAACCCATGTTTAGCTCAGAATTTAGAAGGAAACCAGCTGAATGGGGTAACCAAGGGAACAGAGTATTTCAGAGAGGTAGTGGTCAGCAGTGTCACATTCTGCTGAGAAGTTAAATAAGATACACATAGACAAAAATGCTTTGGATTTAGAAATAAGAAGCTCATTTGCAAAAGCAATTTTGAGTTATGTGTTGGTAGTGAAAGCCACCTTGCAGTGGGTTGAGATGACCCAAAGGGATGGGATCTTGAATACAGTAGAAGGGTCTGGCCTTAGATAGAAAGAGAAACATCTATTCATTATAACAAGGACAGAGGAAAGGATAGGCGTCAGTTCAAGTAATGCTTTTGTAAGTTTAGGCTTATATTGTCTTTCTGAAGTAGGAAGTTTAATTTTTCTGCTGTGATAGCAGGAGATGGTGGAGACACAAGTTCATAGACAGTGCTAAAAGTTTGAAATAGTATAGCCTTTATAAGGAATAGAAAAGAAAGCCAACAAGGAGGAAAGGAGTCTTACCAGGAAGCATTAAGGACCCAGATGATGGTGGCAGCCAGTCTTCTGACTGTATGCCCTGGCAGTGTTCAGGAGGCTAAGTCTTAAAAGACACTGTAATTCATCGGAGTGTACACTGTGTTGGGATAGGTTTGGGGAACAGAGATTGGGTCAAATAATTTGAGGCTGTTGACCCAGAAACATGGTTGAAGTGATGATCTATGGAATCTAAAATGATAGGAAGAGAAAAACAGGAATAAAGTAAGGTATCTTGTAAGCTAAATAACTATAATGGGATTAACTGGCTTCCGTATACCACCAGGTTACTTGAAGAGTTGAGAGTCAACCGATTCCTTTCAGTTACATTCCAGAGAAGCTTATAAGTAAACCTTCTAATAAAATATGTAATTTAAATAGTAGTTTCATCAAATTTATTATGGGGTTAAATACTGATTTGAAAAGTTTGAATATGTTTTCTTATCTCAGGTTATCCTTAAACTGGTAAGATATTAAAGTAGACTTAGTAAAAATTCTGCCAAGTCAGTGGGGTTTTTTTGTTTGTTTTGGGGGGGGTGTTTTTATTTATTTATTTTGGCTGCATTGGGTCTTAGTTGCGGCACACAGGATCTTCACGGAGGCATGCAGGATCTTTTGTTGCTGCGCTTGGGCTCTTTGTTGCGGTGTGCAGTCTTCTGTCTAGTGGCCACAGGTTTTCTCTCTCTAATTGTGGCATGTGGGCTCCAGAGCACATGGGATCTGTAGTTTGCAGCATGGAAGCTCTCTAGTTGAGGTGCAGGAGCTCAGTAGTTGTGGCACAGGCTTAGTTGCCCTGCAGCATGTGGGATCTTAGTTTCCCGACCAGTGATCGAACCTGCGTCCCCTGCATTGGAAGCTGGATTCTTTACCACTGGACCACCAGGGAAGTCCCAATGTTTTTTTAAAATGGAAACGAGTTCCCTTGTTTTATGATGTTTGAGCCCAGATCTGTGTGAGGTAATTTTTATTTCTTTCTCTTCAGGCTAAAAAAAAACGAAGAGTCACTTGGTGCCTTGGCAAAATTAACAAAATGAAGGACTCAAACTATGTAAATGAATTTAATATGCCAGTGAATGTAACAACAAAAACACATAAGGCTGCTGTAACTTTAGGAGAAATTGATGAATGTGAGTACTTTTTCAATTACTTTTAAATATAAAAACATCCCTATGAAGAGAGACTTTATTTATAACTCAGTTAATATGATAAACACATTTAAATAAAATGTATATATTTTAGGTGTAATTACAATGGAGATAATGATAAAAATAAGTAATTTTAAGAAACTGAATGTTCATGAAGTTCTCGATTTCTAGATTTCTTAAAAATAATGCATTATAGTTGAAACACATGTTTTTATTCTAATCATTATCCAGTTAAATTAGTATCCATATAACAAACATCAGCCTTCAACTCTGCTAACCTTGAAAGGATGGCATTTACACAGGAATCCGTTTCAAAATTATGTCTCCAACATAGTTATAAATATTTTGTAGGGGCATTTTTAAATCTACTTAATATAATCAAATCTCAAATTTAGAATTTGTCCTTTTTACCTATATTGTATTAAGGACCGCTATATGTTATCACTCTTTCTAACCAGTGATCTTAATTGACAATAATATAAATGATCACATCTGTTGTTAATGTATTCTGGCTATGATCATACTGTGAGCACAATTTAGCTAATTTGAGTTTATTACCTCTGATCAGATTTTTTTTTATCTTTGAATTTTAAGAAACTTAATAACAAGTTTATGGATAAATTTCTTTTCCCTCTAATTATAGCTCTCTGTTCAGAGTCTGATATTTTCAGTAACACTCTTGATACATTAACTGAGATAGAGTGGAATCCAGCAACAAAGCTACTAAGTCAGGTAACTTAAATGTATTTTACAGAGCATTATCCTTTTACTCTTTTTAAAATTCATTTGTTTTCAGGGTTTATTGTTGTTGTCATAACACATTTCTAGCTCTGACTTAATTTCAGTAACAGTTTTGGTTCTAATTAAGGCCACTAGAGTTTTAAAGATCAATAAATAATCCCTCAGTTTCACTTCCTAAATTCAGAGCTACCTGAGAAATAAGACAGTAAGACAAGTGGAGAGTTAAATTATCAGCCTTATTACTAAGGAGCTTAAGGATCTGTATCCCATTATGAGCCCTACCTCCTACTTCTGACTCAACTTTTCCAGTCAGACACAGAGAGAGCATTTGTTTATGTGATTTTTTTTTAATTTTAACCCTTTCAAAACAGTTGTCTTCTATTCTAAGTTAGCTAGTTTACCAAAATGCAGATCCTTTATCTTACTCTGGATCAAGCTAGACCATTAAAAAGGTATTGAAGAAGGAAATGGCCTAAACCATCAAATGATTCAAGGTTAAATTAATTATTTGGTTAATCCAAATTTTGTTATAGAAACAGACAATATATGATTGGAATTCTCTCTGACTTGAAAATTTGGTTTTGTTTGCAATAGGAAAACTTAGAAAGTGAATTGAGTTCACTTCGTGCTAACTATGATAATCTGGTGTTAGACTATGAACAACTAAGAAGAGAAAATGAAGAAATGGAATTGAAATTAAAAGAAAAGAATGATTTGGATGAATTTGAGGCTCTAGAAAGAAAAGCAGAGAAAGATCAAGAGGTAAAGGATATGGAAATATGAAACTAAACTAAAACCACACGTTTAAATGAAGTATCGTTCTCTTAAAGGTATTTCTAAGGTTGAGATATTGGGGATCCAACCATTTTCCATATGTATACACAATTTAGAGAATTTGAGAAATAATTTATTTCTATTTTTAAAAGAGTTGAATCATATTTGTTTCACTTGTGCTTATGCACAAGAAGAAGAAATTAAGAACATCTTTAGGAAGGTTTGGTGAATGTGCCTATTGATGGATTTGTCTTGAAGAAGTTATTTCCTTATAATTTGTATATTAAAATATTTAATTTATTAGCGTATCAGAAGTCCTGCCTAGAATGTAGCCATTTCCTACTGAGACCGACATGAATTTTAATATCTTGCTGAATGTTTTATATATGGATACTACCTATTAATGGATTTTGTTTTCTTTAGAAAATACTTTCCTAAATAGCTAGAACATTAGAATAGCTAGGGAAGCTAATTTTGTGCATTTCTTTTTCCATATAAGAAAGTTACTGTGAAAATTAGTATAATTAATACTAAATAGTTTTAATGGAATTTTTAGAAATGAGATGGATCACTTAAATTTTTCAAGTGTGTAGTATTAGGCTACATGTTAAGAGAACGTAATCCATAAACCATCAGACTTTGGGGACTTGGTAACTGTCCAGAAGATTTAAGCAACTTCTTAGTGTGGAAAGTCTTTAACCTAGAGTTCATAGACCCTATGAAATTATTCTGTAGAATTTTGGAGTGCATATTCAGTTTTGTGGAGTAAGAATCCATAGCTGTTATCAGACTTGTGACATGATCCACGAATCCCCTCTAAAATAAGAGCTGGTGTTTTGATGTAGGTAAAACATGAGTTAATTTGCAGCTACTTATTTCTATATGGAGAACCCAAAGGGACACAGTTCCTTTTCCTCAGTATCATAGTTTCTCACCTACTTTTCTTTTTTAAAAAGAAAATTTTTTTAAAAAAAATTATGTGCCAAAACTGTTATTTCTGTTCTACCTACAAATTACATTTACTCCTACATTTCATAGGTATTATATCCTGAGAGGCAAAAGTCTATAACTTCTCTACAGACTTTCATTTAATTTGTTTTAAAATTTGTGAATTCACAGAATGTGAATTTCATGAAAAGAACAGTAGACTTCATAAATGGTTTTATTGAGAGGGGGTGCTCTAGTGTTGTGGTTAAGAGCACGGTCTCTGAAGCAAACTACCTGGAATGAAGCCCTAGTTCTGCTGTTTATTAGCTCATCACAGATTTGAGCCTGTCACGAATTATTGGCAAGGCTTTGAGCAAGTCATCACATCTCTCAGGGCTTACTTTTTTGTGTATCTTCCTCCTTGAAGTTAGATCGGGAGCTTGCCAAGTCCCCTTCTAACTCCAAAATCTCACCTAATTTTTTGTGTATATCTTGTAAATAATACGGTATAAAATTACCTTTGGGCATATGTGTAGCAGCAATTTCTCTAATTTTTCTTACATCACTTATACATTCAATTAATTATTAAAAGCAAAGCTCACTGAATTGACTCACACACGAAAAGATTACAAAATAACACAGGGTATATGCCTTGAATCTCACATCTCGATTTTTTTTTTTTCCTTTATACAGTTAAGGGGGAAAATAATCCTATTCTCTTTACTTTTACTTGGACACACATTGAAATTCTAGGTTCTGCGAGGTAACCTAAAAGTTTAAGTAATATAAACTTACTCTGTTCAAAGACAGTTTTACAATAGCCATTTCATGTTAAACTACAAATACAAGTGTAGGTGTATGCAACAAAATATGTTCTGAAACCTACATTTTGGGGAAAAGTTTAACCAAAACGGAGTAAAGGTCAAATTACAGCATTAGGACATGTGGCCATTGCCCTAGTTTCCTAAGCGTTTTGTCAAAAATCACTAAAGCTGTGGATAAATTTCAAGTGGGGATACAGTAATATAAGATGTTTAAATAGTAATTTTAGAGAAAGGAATAAACAAGGTCAAGTATTATCACGATCAGGGAACAAGAGAAATTTCATCTCTCTACCTATTTTAACTTGATTTAATTTTATAATTTTCACAACTTGGAGATGTTTAAGAAGTTAATTATTTCATTTCACCTGCTGAAAATTACAGTTGAAATATGCAATATTTTCTTTGTAACAGTGGATTAACTTGATCATATCGTGTACTTTCTCTATGCTCTGCATCTTAAACAATACATCATTGGGAGAGTGTACTCAGCTCTTTTCAAAAGTTACTTAATCTTTTTCTGTTTATGTGAACCAGTACTTAAAATGAAGAGTGATTGCAAATGAGAAGTGGGGGAACTTTCCTTTCTAGATGTTTTCAAAGATTAAGTTTGATTATTTAGTTCTTCATTTCTGACAAATGTGGTATTCTTGCACAAAAGTTAGAAACAGGAGAAAAGGTAAAAGATAGAGCCAATTTAAATTATAATCAATACAGATGTCTAAAACTTTGCTGAACAATGGTAACCACTCATCACATATGACAATTGAGCACTTGGAATGGGGCCAGTCTTAAGTGACTTAAGTATGAAAAACAGAATATACAATATTACATTAATTTTTTAATACTGATGAAGAAATAATATTTTGCATATATTAGGTTAGATAAATTATATTAAAATTAATTCTGCCTGCTTCTTTTTACTTTTTTTAAAGGTGGCTACTAGAAAAATTTTAATTATAAATTTGGTTCACATTATATTTCTGTTGACTCATGCTGACCTAAAATATGAATGTCAAACCAGCACTAGTCTAAAATCTAAAACTAGTCAGGACTGAATTAGACATCCAGAAAATATTATTTAAACAAGGTGCTATTTTTGTAAGTCCCTTACATTTGACTAGAATTTGCTTTTACTCTTTAAGGACTCATCTGATTATGATTAAATAATTCTCAGGGAAATTATGTTTATCTTTGTTAAACTGTAGTTTACTTCGTTTGAACACAGAAGCTTCTGGTACTCAAATATTTAATGCTACAGATATTTCGATAAAAAGGAAACTTTAATAGAAATACTTGTATCTTTAAGTATTCTTTATACTTTTAGACAGTTGAACAATATAAAGCAATAACATCATCTTTCCAATATTTCCTGTAGAATAAACCAGCAAGGTAATAGTTGATAATGCCATACATATCTCTTTAGCTTTGGTGAACAGTAATAATATTATAAAGGTACCATATGAAACTGTCATAATTCAAACCTAAATTCCAAGTCACAACTCATTAAAAAGTATGCCAGTATAAAGCTAGGTGGATAATTCATGGGAAGAGAAAAAAAATCTTATAGAATAAATACATTTCTGCACTTAACTTACCCAAAACAAAAATCTATTTATAAAGGTTTGATTACCACTCTGTCTTATACAGTGGTGGGTACTAATTTGCTTTTGACGTTATTGTAGCTTTATTAACATGACATAACTGTTTTGGGGGTCATGCTTAGGCTTTTTTCTTATTTGCTGGTTTTGTGGGGTTTGGGGAATTTTTTGTTTTGGTTGGTTCAGTTAGGGTTTTATTTATTTATTTTTAAATAACGAGGCGCTTCACTGCAGTAGCTTGAACAGTTGATCTCTGGTAGTTGAACTAGACTGAACTCCCAGTCTTTCTTATTGTGTTGGGTGATTCTAAAGCGGTGAATGAATGCTATCTTTTTTTTTTTTTTTTTTTTGCTTTATTAACTATTGGTTTGCTCTGTTGCCTGTTCACATGCTCTTACAGATGCAACTAATTCATGAAATTTCCAACTTAAAGAATTTAGTTAAGCATGCAGAAGTGTATAATCAAGATCTTGAGGTGAGCATTTATGTTGGTATTTCTGTTGATAAGGAACAAAAACTATAAAACATACATCATATGTAATTGAGCATGATTTCAGAAAATAGAAGGAATTATATTCTTTAAATATCAACTTTTTGAATTTTCCTATCTACCAGTTTAAACTGTTAAATGTAATTTATTTTTAATTCCTTAGAATTCAAACCCAATTAAATTGTTTCATTCTCCTTTAATTGTTTTAGGATGAACTAAGTTCAAAAGTAGAGCTGCTTAGAGAAAAGGAAGACCAGATTAAGAAGCTACAGAAATACATAGACTCTCAGAAGTCAGAAAGTATGGAAATGGACTTGTCATACTCATCGGTAAAAATCAGATTTATTTTGTTGTGTCATCATTTTGGCATTTGTAGTATACTGTCATCATCATCATCTCAAATGTTTATATTGAGCCTACTGTGTGCCAGGCATTGTTCTAATTGTTCTAAATATAGTATTTTATTTAATCCTGTCAGTAACCCTATGAAAGAGGCACTATTAGTATCATTGCCATTTTATGGATAAAGAATCATAGAGAGTTAAGGATATTATCCTTTGTTTGAATGTAAGTAAGTTAGAGATGAGCTTCCATTAAAAATCAGTAATTCAAAAAATTTTAATGTTTTTCAATTGTTTTATACAAATGCAGAAGTGTATAGTCAATATCTTCAGGTGAGCACTTAACATTGATTAGTAACTAGAACTGTAAAACATGTAACTGAGTATGATTTCATAAATTTCATTAATAGATATTAATGCATTCTCGTTATAATTATGTAACTATTTTAACCGTTTGATATTTTTCAGGGCTATAGCTGTAGGTGATTTTAGTTGGTATAAGATCATGGCATTAAATAGTATTGAATCTCATGGTGAAATTCACTTTTTTTTTCTATTTGCTTTCAATCCACCTGATTACTTCAAGAACCTCTCAGTTGGATTCTAGTTTTTAACACTTTTTTAAAAAGGCAACCGTTACTAGCTGGAAAGTTTAGAATATTAGTTTCTATTGTTCTTCTTTTGTTTTCATTTGAGTTTTTCAGAGTACTTTTTGTTACCTTCTATTAGTACTCTTTTGCTACCTTCTATTAATGACAAGTGATTC
This sequence comes from Mesoplodon mirus, assembly GCF_964341445.2. NCBI lineage: Eukaryota > Metazoa > Chordata > Mammalia > Artiodactyla > Ziphiidae > Mesoplodon > Mesoplodon mirus. The sequence continues at coordinate 159,389,354 of NC_138977.1, forward strand.
TTTTTAAAAGTGTTCTCATTGTTCTGAGGCCCTGGGAAGAAGGCATTTTCATATCATCCTGGGGTATCTGTTGATAGAATGGCAAATAGAATTGCCCATTTTTTAAAATTGTTGTTTATTTCTTTCTCTTTATTCATCCAGTTTATTTATTCATTCATGCATGCATGTTTGCATTAATATTTTGCCAAGTACATATGGTTGAATTCATGTAAGTGCAAGTCATGTTGAAATGCCACTTCTTTCTAAAAATGAGCCTGTGGATTTTTTTTCATGTATTTATCAGTCATTTGCATTTTCTCCTCTGTGAGTTGCCTGTTCATATCTTTTCTCTATTTTTCTATTGGATTATTTATATTTTTCTTTTTAATTTGTGATTTAACATCCTTAATTTTAACTATTAGCTAGTCACCTGTCATGTTTTGCAGAGTAACAAAATAAAAATACATAGGAAACTTTAACAGGCTAGCTGAGCAACAATTGTGTTAACCTTTTTAAACAATAACAGAATTATTATAGTACTTCTATACAATGCTTTTATCCTTTTGAAAAATATAGCCAGAATTTTTTAAATATTTTTTTTTTGGCCACGCTGTGCCACTTGCAGGATCTTAGTTCCCCAACCAGGGATTGAACGCAGGCCCCAGCAGTGAAAGCACCGAGTCCTAACCACTAGAATTCAGGGAATTCCCTAGAATATTTTTACTATTTGAAATGTTAATTTTTTAATCTTTTCTAAAAATACATTTGGCAATTCGCATATTTTATCCATTTTTGATTTGTTAGGAATAACATACATGTACGTGTTAAGTCTTTTCCAACTCTAATAAAGTTAGATTTCACTAAATTCTTTTTGTCATGTGTATAGGAAAATACTGAAGACTTAAAACAAATGAAACAGACTCTGCTTGATGCTGAAACTGTAGCTCTTGATGCCAAGAGAGAATCAGCCTTTCTTAGAAGTGAAAATCTAAAGCTGAAAGAAAAAATGGTAAGTTATTTTTGTAATATTTTGTAAAAACAGGTACAATGATCAGTACATTTCTGTGAATCTGCAGTGTTTCTCTCAATAGAAAGAACTTGCAAGTACGTGCAAGCACATGGAAAATGATATTGAGTTATATCAAAGCCAGTTGGTGGCGAAAAAGAAAATGCAAGTTGATCTGGAGAAAGAATTACAATCTTCTTTTAATGAAATAACAAAACTCACCTCCCTTATAGATGGCAAAGTTCCAAAAGGTATTTTATCATTTCAGACTTATTTCTTTGCAAATCTGACTTTATACAGAAATGTACCTAAAAGATTTTGCAACTATATTGCAGTAATTAAAAATCCATTATTCTCTGGTGTTTTTAATTGCCTAATGTGAAGTTTTAATGTCATTTGGTATCAGTATTTATAAATGTTTCCTTGGACCTCAAACCATAAGGGTTTAAAAGTTATTTTTCAAATAAATTAAACCCAATCTTGGACAAGGTGATTAACAATTGGATGTGTTGTTTACCAACACTGGCTCTTTCTTTAATAAATTTTATATAATCTAGTTAAATAATCTAACCATGTATGTAATTTAGATTTACCCAACAACTACAAGCTGTTTTATTTAACTTACTAAAAATTTCCTAGATTTGCTCTCTAATATGGAATTGGAAAGGAAAATTACCCATCTCCAGAAAGAACTGAATAAGGAAGTCGAAGAAAATGAAGCTTTGCGCAAAGAAGTTAATTTGCTCTCAGAATTGAAATCTTTACCTTCAGAAGTAGAAATGCTAAGGAAGGAGGTAAACACTTTTTAAGTAAACTACTCTTACCTTGAAATAAAAACCTTTGCAATAGTGCCTTAAATATTTTGCCATATTCTATTTTAAAGTACCAGCCAAGAGACTGTAAATGTCTGACTCAGTTTGTTAGCAATAGAAATATAAGTCAAATTCTAAGAAATGCCATGAAATGCCTGCTACACCAGAAAGTTAGAAAACACTTTAAAATGATAGATGAGGAATTAAAGGCACATGCTGATTGTGTTTCTACTGATTGTCTTTCTCCATGCAATCCTTACTAGAACCAGAGATTAGAAATCAAAACTTTGAAGGTAAAGTTAAACAGGATAATATATTGTTAAAGAGATGTCACAATAAAAATATTGCCTTTCCTCAGTCAAACCTTTGCTTAATTTCAATGTCTTGAAACTGAGGTGAGGCAGAGAAAGCTTTTTTCCTGAAAATTGCTTAAGTAGATCATATATTGCTAACATAACTAAGTTTGCTTTCTTTTCCATAGATACATGATAAATCTGAAGAGCTCTGTATAATAACATCAGAAAAAGATAAATTGTTTTCTGAAGTAGCTCATAAGGAAAGTAGAATTCAAGATTTACTTGAAGAAATTGGGAAAACTAAAAATGACCTAGCAACTTCCCAGTTGAATTATGAAAGCACTGATCAAGAATTCCAAGATGTTAAAAATCATCATATTGAATTTGAGCAAAAGTATAAGATGGTCCTTGAAGAGAATGCAAAATTGAAACAGGAAATAGAAAATCTGTCTAAAGAAACTCCAGAACTTGGTTTAAATTTGGATGCTTTGAAGACAGAGGTTGGTACAAGACACCCTCTAGGGAAATGATCTTTAGTCTTAATGGGGTTTAGCTTCCATGTGTACATCGCAGAATGCTCTGCTTTTCACATTTACTTTTTCTTATCTTAAAGCTCTCTCACAAAACCCAAGAACTTCAGCAGAAAACAAATGAGAATCAAAAAAGGTTAAAAGAAGTGGAAGAGCTGAAGGAACAATTAGAAAGTAGAGATTCTAGGCTGCACACTGTAGAAAAGGAGAAAACACTGCTTACTGAGAAACTTCAACAAACCTTAGTAGAAGTAAAAACCTTAACCCAAGAAAAGGATGATCAAAAACAACTCCAAGAGAGCCTGCAAATTGAGAGGGACCAACTCAAAAATGACATTCAGGATACTATAAACATGGTAAGGTTTTGACTGATTAAACTTTGAAATCTCAGAGCCTCTTTAAAAACATTACAGGAGCCATCATTTATTATTTATGATCAAGCAATAGCTATAAAATTATTTTCCTTGTTTCACATTCTAATGGAAATTATTTTCTATTTCTCTGACAAAGAATATAGACACCCAGGAACAACTACGAAATGCTCTTGAGTCTTTGAAACAACACCAAGAAACAATTAACACACTAAAAATGAAAATTTCTGAAGAAACTTCCAAGAATTTGCATATAGAGGAAAACTTAGGAGAAACTAAGGATGAATTTCAGGAGAAGGTAAGGGGTGTTTCTGTTCAAAGTTTTTATATGCTTGTATATGAGCTTTCTCTTAACCTCAACAACTTAAGTGCAGAACAGTAATCTCAATCTTATTTATTATTCACAGTGGTAATAACTCAGAATAATTTACATGCTTAAGTCTAATATCTTTGAAATAACTTCAAATATAACTGCTTGCAATCATTTTGAAAAGGAAAAGACAAAAAAATACTAGTTCGGACTTTGAGCTGATATTTTTCTGAGGCCTATTGTAATTTACACATCTTTAAAAGCCCCTCTGGGGCCTCCCTGGTGGCGCAGTGGTTGAGAGTCCGCCTGCCGATGCAGGGGATACGGGTTCGTGCCCCGGTCTGGGAGGATCCCATATGCCGCGGAGCGGCTGGGCCCGTGAGCCATGGCCGCTGGGCCTGCGCATCCGGAGCCTGTGCTCCGCAACGGGGGAGGCCACAACAGTGAGAGGCCCGCATACCGCAAAAAAAAAAAAAAAAAAAAAAGCCCCTCTGAATTCTAAGAATGTAAGAAAGATTCAGTGCTTATAATTAATTATGGCTAAAATATTTGGTTTATGTTGGATTTTGTATACTGTATTTGTTTAGAGTTTGCTATAGAATCAATGTATGTATCGTATTTGTGTCTATTTTTAGGGTTTGGACCATAATTTTACTATTAGGTGCTTAAATCTTACCTCAATAATTCATTCTAGGTAAAATGGTTCATTTTGTCCTGAGACCTTAGGAGAATAACTGCTTAACTAGTTATTCGATTATATATAAGAAAAACTAGGATGCTAATGGTGACTTTTTAAAGAGAGGTATATTAGCCTGCTAGGGCTGCCATAAGAAAATATCACAGACTGCTTGTAAGCTATATGTTTATCTTCTTTGCAGAAATGTCTGTTCAAGTTTTTCCCATTTTTAAATTTTTTGTTGTTGTTGTTGAGTTGTAAGAGTTCTTTGTATTTTTCTGGTTATTAACCCTTTATCAGTTATACGATTTGCCAGTATTTTCTCCCATTTCATAGGTTGCCTTTTCACTCTGTTGATTTTATCCTTTTTTGCACAGAAGCTTTAAATTTTGATATAGTCTGATTAGCTTCTTTTTTCCCCCTTTACCCCTGGCACACAATATTCCTGCCTTGAAAAATGAACTTTCTCTTCTCTCTCCCTATTCTTGAGTCCTTCTCTCCTAGAAAAGCATTTTCACTTCCACTATTATCTTGTGTTCTCAGCTTATCTATAATTTGGATCAACCATGGGCCAAAGGTTCTTGACCTTGATTTGAAATTTATAACTTCTACTTTCACAGGGGGAAGGTTTTTTGAACAGTTTTTTTAGAATAAGATACAACAATGTATAGCTGCTTTTAAACAAATGAACAATGCAATCATAGGGCCCCATGAGAAGGAAGCAGTAGAGGAGAAGTGAGGGAAAGGAAGAGTTATACTCACTGGGACCAACTGGCTCCTGTAGTATTATGTTCATGCTAGAAGCGTCCATGGTGATAAAAGAGTCTGATGGGATTCTCAGGGGCCATTCTGTTCATTAGAGATCTTGAAACCTGGGCTGGAAGTCTGAGATCACCTTGTTCTTGTGATAACCTTGTTCATGCTGGAATCACCCATGTGAGTGGGTCTGGGAATTTCCAGGGGCCCCTCTGTTCATCTGGGTACCACAGAACTCCATTAAGTAGGTCTATCGGGAATTCCTTGGAGTACCCGTTTTCAGTCCTGCTTGATGTGTCTCTTTGGAAATGCAATTTCTCTAGTGTGTCTCAACAGAAATTAGATTTTACTCATAACCATGGTAGCTGAAATACTTCCTAGGCTGAGTTCAGTATTGAAATGTACCTTGGGTATCATTATAGAATACTTCCTCTCCGTCTGCTTTGTCTTTGTGTATATTCCTTTGTTTAGGAGTAAAGATGCAGGCTTCTGAATTATAATATCTGACAAACTGCTCCCAAAAACTATGTGTTCCCCACCTGGTGTATTGGGTTGACCAAAAAGTTCGTTTGATTTAAAGTAAAAATAAAAGACACATTTTTCATTTTCACCAAGAAATGTATTGAACAACGTATTCATTGACCAAACGAACTTTTTGGCCAACCCAGTAGTTAGCTCTGTGCGCACCAATGTCAGAAGCTCATGAATATTGCCAACACTAAGAGGTTAACTAAACAAAGTATGGTTTGTCCATATCCACTTTAGAGAATAGAGCAACTACTAAAAATACTAATTTGAAGATTACGTAGCAGTATGGGAAACTGCATATGATCTAAGTGAAAAAGAAAAGCTAAAATGAATCCTTTGTATGTAAATTAATTATGATGGCTATGTTTTAAAAAAGTTAATGGAAAAAACTGGAATGAAATATTTTAGAACTCTAATAGTGGTTGTGTTGGTGACACTGGATGACATTTTTTTCTCTTTATTTTTCAAATTTTTTTCTAATGTTAATTATAGATTACTATAAAAACTTTTTAAAACATATGTGGCCAGTATGGAACTGAATGTATTTGTTGGGCTAGTATAAGGTTATATAGTGACACTCTAATTTCATGCCAACAATTGTAATGTCAGTCTTTATCTCCTTTTAGCAAGGAGTTCACATTTTAAGTTACCTTTGGTTAAGACTTATTTATGGATAAATGAATTTATATAACATGCTTTTCTTAAGCAGTAAATGAAAACTGTATATTAAGAAAAGACGAATTATGCTATTATAATGTGAGATATATTTCTACCAAAATTATTGTACCCTCTACATGTAATAAAACTCCAGCTTTGGTGAGTGTGACTAGCTCTGAAAAAAAGATTAATTGGGAATAGGGGCTATAGCTGGGAATGATTTCCAGCTTTTAAGGAAAAAAATAAAGTGACAGAGTTCAAGGCAGCTTACTTTTTCGTAAATTCAGGTTAACCCATCATACATGAAGATAATTGTTAATTATCTATAGCTGTCCAGGTAGTTCTTATCAGTGAACAGGCACAAGAGCACACAGTCTGGAGACAGACCATTGGATTCAAAACCTGGTTATTCTTCCCTGGGTGACCTTGGGCAAGTGACCTATCCTCCCTGGTATTGTTTCCTCATCTGTCAAATGGAGATAATACTAGTAGCTACCTCATAAGGTTATAGTGATGATTAAACGTGTCAATATATGAAAATAGTGCCTAGTACATAATAAGTAATATATGTTGGCCATTTTTATTATTATCAAAATTATTATTAACTAAGAAATTCTTCTTTAATGTATTTATCTTTTAGATGGTTGGCATAGATAAAAAACAAAATTTGGAAGCCAAAAACACCCAAGCACTGATTGCAGATGTTGAGGATAATGAGCTAATTGAGCAACAGAGAAAGATATTTTCTTTAACACAGGAGAAAAATGAACTGCAACAAATGTTAGAGAGTATTACAGCAGAAAAGGAACAACTGAAGACTGACCTAAGGGAAAGCATTGAAATGGTAGGATTTAGCACTGTATACTTAGCAATACAGTTTTGTCTTTGTACATTTTAGATCTTTCCAACTTTATTGAGGTATAATTTACATGCAATAAATGTATCTGATGAAAGAGCACAGTCTGATGACTTTTGACAAATGTCTCTACTTGTGTACCCTCCACCTCAGTCAAGATATGGAATATTTCCATCACCCCAAAAAGTTCCTTTGAGTTCTGATCTATTTGATCCTAATCTTACCCTCTGCCCCATATAGTCACTGTCCTTATTTGTTTTTACCTTAATCACTTAATCACATTGTTTTCACTTGCCTTTCCCTTCATACAAATAGAATCACATAGCATACACTCTTTTGTGTCTTCTTCTACTTTCCTGCTTATTGCTGGGTAGTGTTCCACCGTATGAACAGGCCACAATTCGTTTAGACTTTATCCTATTGGTAGAAATTTAAGTTATCTCCACTCTCTGGCTATTTTGAATAAAGATGCTATAAACATTCATATATAGATCTTTCTATGAACATATTTTTTTTATTTCTCTAGGGTAACTATCTAAATGGAATAGCTGGCTCATAGGTAGATGTATATTTAACTTGATGAAAATTTCCTAGACTGATTTCCAAAGTAGTTGGTACCATTTTACATTCCCATCAGCAAATTAAGAGAATACTGAGGGCTCATCCTCACCAACACTTCATAGTATCGGTGTTTTTAATTTTGGCCATTCTATTGGGTGTGTACCTTATTGTTTTCACTTGCCTTTCCCTAATGACTAAAGATATTGAGCATCTTTTCATGCTTATTAGCATGAAATGGCTTATTTGCCATTGTGTATCTTTCTATAAATTATCTGTTGTCTCAGTGATGTGTTATAGATTTCAGTGTACAGGTCTTTTCCATATTTTGTTAAAGTTGTTCCTAAATGTTTCTCTTCTATTAACGCTGTTGTAATTTTTTTATTTCACTTTTAATTATTTGTAGTTAATGTTTGCCAATATTTTCAAACCTACTTTATTTTTTTTTCTAAATTTAGAGACAATATAATGTGTCTAGATTGAAATTAATATTTTGAGAAGTTTACTATGGATCACAGTAGAACCTGACCTTTTGTGTAGTTTTCCATGTTTCTTGGGATTGTCTGTTTGGTTAAAATTGCTGAATGTAAATAAGAATACAGACAAAAGTCATATTTGTTTCTCAGTCTCTGGCTTGTGATGTTTTTGTGATATTGATACTTGAGAAAGTTACTGTTTAAGCTTAATAACTAGAATTAACCCACTTTATGCTAGCAAAGGATGCTGCCATTTTGAGCTTGCTATTAAGCAATGTATAAAACCAAAGTCATTCCAGCATATGAAATGCCCATAACCATATATATATATATATATATATATATATATATGTCTCATATATCATCTGTTGTCAACAAAAACTTAGAAAGTCTCTTTTGGCTTAGGGGTAGAAAATGAGCAAACCTTTCGTGACAGAATACAAAATCCATTTCTAATTCTCATGATAAGAATGTAAGATGAGCAATAAAGAAACAGTATTAAAAAAGCAGATGCTTGACCTTTATATGATTAAGTTAAGACTCTTTTTTTAATTAGTCTTTTCCAATGTAGTTTGCCATGATTTCTTCATTTTCAGGCTAAGGCAAATGCTGATTTTTACCTGATTTCATAAATGTAAGCTAGTATTTTAATCTCAGCTTTTTTTTAAATTCTAGACCATTGAAAACCAGGAAGAATTAAGAATTCTTAGGAATGAACTTAAAAAGCAACAAGAGATAGTTGCACAAGAAAAGAGCCACACCATAAAGAAAGAAGAAGAGCTTTCTAGGAACTGGGAAAAACTGGCAGAAGTTGAGGAAAAGCTGAAGGAAAAGGTGACTTTTTTAAGTTATCTTCCTGGTCATTTTTTCTGACTAAACTTTTTCTTTTTTTTTTTTTTTTTTCTGTAATAAATTTGATTCCAGCAGACCTAAATTCCAGAAATAATATATACCTTGCCAATGAACAGATCTTAATGCTAATATTTTGGACAATTTCAACTCCTACTGAGATGTTAACTAACATCCTTTGTGAGGATTATATTTTTTTAGTCTTTAAATGAGAGAGGGGGCCTTCATCTAAATGAATCATTTGATATATTCATTCATCAAGTACTGTACATTCATATAGTACCACCATGGGCCAGGCACTGTTCTGGGCTCTTGAGATACATTAGTCAACAAAACAAAGATTCTGCCCTTATAAAGATGTATTAGTTATTCTCTAAAATGTAAAATTTATCTCTACAGTTGGCCCTCCATATCTGCACATTCTGCATCCATGGATTCAACCAACCACTGATCAAAACTATTCAGGGGAAAAAAATTCCAGAAAATTCCAAAATGTGAAACTTGAATTTTACCACACACAGGCAACTATTTACATAGTATTTACAACTATTTATGTAGATTTATATTGTATTCAGTATTATAAGTAATCTAGAGATGAGTTAAAGTATACTGGAGAGTATGCTTAGGCTATATGCAAATACTATGTCATTTTATATAAGGGACTTGAACATCCACCGATTTTGATATCCACAGGGATCCATGGATACCAGGGGATAACTGTATTACCATCTCTTAGATATTTACAATAAGGTGCTATTGTAAAATTTATAGAAGAGCTAAGACCCTTGTAACAATTGTACTCCCCAAGTAATTCTAAAATGCACCCACCAAGATCTTTCTGTATATTCTAGGAGTAGTGCCACATGCATTATAGATAATATATTGTGATTTCCATTGTGCTTCTGTATTTTTTTTTCCTAATATGGGTTCTCTTAATTCTCATCCTTTTTACTATAACTTAACTGAATATATTAAAACCTTACATCTATTTCATATTCCTCCTAAATAAGTGAAATCAGTAAGTTTATGTAAAAGTTAATGCCTCATTGTTTGTTTGGGCCACCCCATATGGACCTTATTGGGAATGAAAGTAAATTATCCAAGTTTTTAGGAGAAGTGGAATTATAGTTATTTGGCAGTTATAGCTGCATATTTAGTCTCTTTTTAAATTTTTCTCATTTTTACTTTACTTCTTTGATTAACCTAGTGGCACTCTATTAGTTTCCTAGGGCTTCTGTATCAAATTACCATATATTTGATGGCTTTAAACAACAGAAATTTATTTTTTCACAATTCTGGCTCTTAGAAGTTCAAAATCAAGATGCTGGTGACCAAGCTCCCTCTGAAGGCTCTAAGGAAGAATCCTTTCTTGCCTCTTCCTGTCCTTGACTCCCAGCTGTCCTTGGTACCCTTGGCTTGTAGCTGCATCTCTCCAGTCTCTGCCTCCATCTACCTATGACCTTCTCTGTGTCTCTGTGTGTCCTTTTCTGTCTCTTATAAGGACCCTCTCATTGGATTTAGGGCCCACCTTAACCCAGGAATATTTCTTCTCAGTCCTTAAGTAATTACATCTGCAAAAACCCTATTTTCAAAGAAGATCACATTCTCAATATGGGCAGACTTGAATTTGGGATGGGACACTATTTGATCCACTGTAGGCACTGTCTATAAGGTTACTTTAATTTTAGTGTTACTTGTCTGTTTATACTGGAGTAGTAGGCAGGGCTATGATAATGATTATTTCAGTTTGGCAAAGTACATTTTACATAAGAATTTTAAGAGGATATAGACAAAATGGTAATTATAAAAACTATATTTCTTAAGAGCCAACAACTCCAAGAAAAACAGCAACAACTTCTTAGTGTACAAGGAGAGATGACCGAGATTCAGAAAAAGATGAATGAAATGGAAAATTTAAAGAATGAACTAAAGAACCAAGAATTAACATTGGAACGTATAAAAATTGAGAGGCTAGAGTTGGTTCAGAAACTTGATGAAAATTATGAGGAAATGAAATTCATAACCAAAGAAAGAAATGATCTAAAGGAATTACAGGAGTCATTTGAAATAGAAAGAAATAAGCTTAAAGGACACATAAGAGAAATAGAAGCTACAGTAAGTCATACCCTTTTCTTTCATCTATTAAATGTTTCTTTAAAAACTGAGTCAGTTGGAAAGGGGGAGGCAATGTTGGGATGATGTTATTAAAATTATTCTTTAAATTTAACTTGTTAATAAAGGGTCTAGAAACAAAAGAAGAACTAAAAGTTGCCCACATGCTTCTAAAAGAGCACCAAGAAACTGTTGAAGAACTAAGAAGAAACATTTGTGAGAAGACAGCTCAAATAATAAATATTCAGAAGAACTTAGAAAAATCCACTACTGAATTGCAAGAAAAGGTTTGTCTTTTCTTCCTTTGCTCCTTGTCCCCTCTTCCTTTCTTTCTCTGAAAGAAAAATAAGCAGTAGGTAGTGACTGAGTTATGGTTCATTCATTTATTGGGTAGTATTTGTTGAGTGTCTAATGTAGCAGGTACAGTCCTGGATTATAGAAATAAAATGGGAACAAGGTGGACAAAATCTCTGTGATCATAGAACTTACTTTGTAGTGGAAAGAGGTTCTCAATAAATAAGCAGTCAAATGAACAGGATAATTTTAGATAATAGCAAATACTATGGAGAAAATGAAACATTGGAGTAACTGGACCAACCTATGTTGAAAGCCTACTATGTGCCAAGCATTGAGACTGTGGAAATGAATAAGACATTGTTCTTTTTCCCCAGGATAGGCATATAAAAAAATCTCTCAATTCCAGTATGATAAATGCAGAAATCTGCTGTGCAAAGCTACATGGTACCACTAGTGATCATGGAAAGGGGGAATCAATCTGTACGCATAACAAATTTGTGAAGTAGCATTAGAACTCATCTGAGAATGGGGGCCATTCATTTATTGAGTTATAATTTGCTCAATTCTGATTTTTCTCCTGTTGCATTTGGGAACTGGTATAGAAATGAAGCATGCAACTGACTGGATTGATAATTTGTTGGTAAAGTGTGCTTTGGATGTAAGCTGGAGAAAAAAACAATTATGACACACTATTACTAGCAGAAAAGTCATGAATAGCTTGAGTAGGAATCAAGAGAAAATGAATAAATAGGAGTTTGTGGTCCATGATAGGCCATGAAGGTACAAAATCACTTTCATTGCTATGGAAAGTAGCCTCATCTTTTCCCTTTAAAAAATTATGATAACACTCTCTAGATAGTAACCTTGGTATTTTATGAATATCACAAGATCCCAGTGCTTCATGAGGAACAGGAGCTACTTCCTAATGTGAAAGAAGTCAGTGATATTCAGGAAACAATGGATGAACCAGAGCTATTGAAAGAACAGTCCAAAACCAAGGATTCAAAAACACTGGCAAGTGTAGAAATGGAAAGTCTCAGGTTGACTGAAAAACTGCAAGGAAGTCACGAAGAAATAAAATCTCTCACTAAGGAAAGAAATGATCTTAAAATGACAAAAGAAGTACTTCAGGTTGAATGTGACCAACTGAAAGAAGAAATTAGAGAAACTTTGACTAAAGTAAGTTTCATCCTTTCCTCCCATTTTAATAAGTGTTTCACAAATAAGTCTTTGGGAAAAGTGGCATTTATAATGTTCCTACCAATTTTCTTTAAATGTCTCTTAATTATGAAGTGATTGGAAACAGAACCACTAAAAATTGTGCATATATACTAAGAAACTATGGAAAATGAGTTTTCTTAAATATTCAAAATGATTTAGAAAAAGCAGTGTTAAATTACAGGAAAGGATAAAGTCAAAAACACTGTTTTCTTCCCTTGTTTAAACCTATTTCCCCAGCATCCCATAACGCGTTACCATCTTCCTCACTGATCCAGTCAGAAATCTGGGAATCATTCCTACTACTATCCCTTCCTCCCCACTCACTCTATAATCCAAGAACCAAACCTTGTTGATTTTAAGGTGTGTGCCTGTGTGTGAAATCCTCCCACTCTTCTCTCCACATTGCTGATACCCTAATCCAAGTCACAATTACTTCTCTCTGACTTTGTGCAGTAGCATCCTACCTGGTCTCCCCATTCATTATCATACTTCTCTAATTCATTCCCCTTTCTGAGCCCAAGTGATCTTTCCTTCTTAAAACCTTTTAATAACTTCTCATTGCTCTTGAAATACATACCAGCGTGCTTCTTCAGATGACCTTTGAGACCCTAGATCCCAGAACTTGCGGGTTTCTAGCCCTGTTTCATCTCACTCTTCCTCCTGCTTATTGTGCTCCAGCAACTCTAGTCTGTTGCTCTTCTGCATCTCATGGCTTTCAGATGTTCTGGTCTCCCTTCCTGTAGTATTTCCATAGTCCTCTTTGCCTAACAAGTGCTCTCATCTTTTAGATCTCCACTGAAGCTTTCCATCCCCTAGGAAGCCCTTCCTAAGCACTCACAATAGGTTAGGTTTGCCACTGGTAGCCTGAAAGAACCCAGCACCTCTGTTTGGTAAGATCTGGTATAATATGTATCTTTCCTTCTAAAGTACGTAAGTCTCAAAAAGACAGATCATGTAAAGTGTCATTTCCCGTTTCATCTCCAGTCTCTAATAGGATACTGACAACACAATGAGTACTCAGTAAATGTGTTAAATATCTGAATAATGGAAGAGTGGGTGACTGGAAATATTGTTCTGTAAATGAGCTGTTAAATCCCTGACTTAATTGTTTTAGAAAGTATCCTTGTTTCTTTTCCCCTAAAATAAAATAAAGTATCTCTGGATACCAACTGTATTGTTTTATGATCCTCTTAAGATTCAAGCATCTCAAGAGGAACAGTCCTTCCATATGAAAGAAAAAGACAATGAGACTAAGAAAATAATGAGTGAGATGGAGCAATTGAAGGAGCAATTCAAAGTCAAAGACTCAGCACTACTAAGACTAGAAATGGAAAAGCTTGAGTGGTCTGAGAGACTTCAAGAAAGTCATGATGAAGTGAAATCTATAGCTAAGGAGAGAGATGACCTACAGAGGCTACAAGAAGTTCTTCAATCTGAAAGGAACCAACTCCAAGAAAACATAAAAGAAATGGTAGCTAAAGTAGGTTTCATCCTTTTTCATGTGTGTGTGCTTAGTATTCTGTAAGCAGATATCTTGGTAAAAACTAAACCTTTGGGGAAAGGAATTAGTTACAGTGTAATGGTTATAACGTTTTCATAAATTTCTTGCAATTTCCTTTAATAATGAAGCACCTAGAAACCAAAGAGGAACTTGAAGTTGCTCATTGTCACCTAAAAGAACAGGAGGAAACTATTGGTAAATTGAGAGTGGATCTTTCACAGAGGGAAACTGAAATATCAAGCATTCAACAAGAATTAGAAACAACAAATGATGAATTACAGAAAAAGGTAAATTGGGAGTAAAGGAACAGTGGGAGAAAACTTAAGGGAGGTAGCTAACTGGATTACAAAGACTACTGTTTACCTCCTAAATTGTTTTAGAAAGCATACTGGATTTTTTTCCTTAAAAAATATACATACACACACATATATATATACAGATATAAACACACATTTTTATGTGTGTGCGCACATAATTATATTTTTGGCTATTATTTTATTATTTTTTTTAAGACCCAAGAGCTTCATGAGAAACAGAAACAATTTATTACCATAAAAGAAATCAGTGAAACTCAGGAAAAAATGAGTGAACTGGAACAGTTAAAGGAACATCTCAAAGCCAAAGATTCATCACTACAAAGAATAGAAAGCGAGAGGCTCAAGTTGACTGAGAAACTTCAGGCAAGTCAAGAAGAAATAAAAACCATAATTAAGGAAAGAGATGATCTGGAAAGGGTGCAGGAAATCCTTCAAAAGGAAAGAGACCAACTCAAAGAAAACATTAAAGAAATTGTAGCTGAAGTAAGTTTCCCTCTTGTAATGTTTTTGGATATAAAAATAGTGTTAAAGTGATAAAGATGATGTTCACTGCTAAGTTTGATTAATTTTCCTCCAATCATAAAGGGACAGAAAATCAAAGAGGAACTAAAAGCTACTCACATTCTTCTGAAGGAGTATCAAGAAACCATTAATACAAGGAAAAGTTCAGAGAAGACAGATCAAGGAGCAAATATTCAGAGAGACTTAGAAATTTCAGATGCTGAATTACAGGCAAAGGTAGGTCTTGTTAAGTTGGAAAATGACATCTGGTTATTGTGTTTGTCATATCCCTTATGGAAGAAAATAATACATACGTTAGACTAAAATGTAAAGATGATTACCTTAATTTTAGAGACAGTTCTTTTTCCTAAAATTTTCTGTCTATGTCATAACTTGTTTTATGATTTTCTCAGATTCAAGAACTTCAACAAGAAGAACATCAACTTCTTCAGATGAAAGATGTCAGTGAGACTCAGGAAAAAATATGTGAAATGGGAAACTTGAAGAAGCAACTTGAGGCCCAAAAGTCAACCCTGGAAAATACAGAATTGGAGAACATAAGGTTAACTCAGAGACTCCATGAAAATCTTGAAGAAATAAGATCTGTTACAAAAGAAAGAGATGACCTTAGGAGTGTGGAGGAGACTCTCAAAGTAGAGATAGACCAGCTCAAGGAAAACCTAAGAGAAACCACAAGTAGAGTGAGTTACCATCTTTCCCCCAACTAGTAAATATGACATCATGTCCTAAAAGAGCCATGGTTGATAGAGTTGGTGAGGTTGTAAAATTGGTCCAATCTTGGGGAAGGCTGGAGGGATGGATATATGATATCTTCCAAAGTTTTCAGTAAGTGTATGCATTGACCCAAAAAGTCCAGTTATTGCTGTTTATCCTGCACACATTAGCACAACTGTGCAAAGATATTTGTACAAGTTGCAATAACAAAATAAAGCAAACCCCAAAACAGGACAAATTCTAACTGTCCGTTAGTAGAGACTGGTTGAATCAATACAGCACATTCAGACCATGGAATACCAACCCATAGGTAAAGAACAAGATAGAGCTGATTTGGAAGTATCCTGATAGAGAAAAAGGTTACGTTACAGAGTAGTGTATCTAGAATATATTGACATCTAAAAGTCATTTAGAGGATGAGAACTGGGAGGCCTAAGGAGAGAGGGGAACTTTTACTTCTTACCCTGTACCTTTCTACACACAGTTGAATTGTATTATTCTGAACGTATTATTTTTCTTTCTCTAATAATAAAGGACTTGGAAAAACAAGAGGAACTAAGAATTGCCCAAATGAATCTGAAAGAGCACCAAGAAACTATCGATAAACTCAGAGGAATTGTTTCAGAGAAAACAGATGAAATATCAAATATTCAAAAGGCTTTAGAAAACACAAATACTGCCTTAAAAGCACAGGTATTTCTACTAATATCTAAGTAACTGAGTGTTTGAATCAAGTCTTTTGTGTTATGAAACAGGATATCAGTTAGCCTAATATACATAGAGACTTACCTATTCAATTCAGAAACTATTAGCTTTTTCTCTATATCTATCTATATCCTAACTTATTGTATGATTATCTCAAGATCCAAGAACTTCAGGAGAAGGAACGTCAACTTCTTAAGGTAAAAAATGATCTCAGGGAAAATACATATCAAACAGAGCAGTTGAAGAAGCAATTAGAGGCCCAGAATTCAACCCTGGAAAGCATAGAAACAGAGAAGTTAAGGTTGACTCAGAAACTTCAAGAAAACCTTGAAGAAATAAAATCTGTTACTAAGGAAAGAGATGACCTAAGAAGAGTGGAGGGGACCCTCAAAATGGAGCAAGACCAGCTCAGTGAAATCCTCAGAGAAACAAAAGCTAAAGTAAGTTACACTCATTCCTCTTCCCAGCGAGTTAATGTGATGTTTTCCTTACATCAATGAACCCTTCTTTGAAATGAGTGGTACTTTTGGTGAGAAGTAACAGGATACAACCTTTTAGGCAGGTAAGTTGGTATTATTTTTGAAAATTTTAAATTCTGTAACCAGCATTTTCTTCATGGACTTTACCCTACATGTACACTTACTCAATTTTTAAGGTAAAGAAAAATATATATGTGTGTGTATATTCATAACACACACATATACCATAAGGTTGTTCATTATAACAATTTGTGATAAAAAAATAGGAAATAACCTAAATGCCTATCACAAGGAAACTGGGTAGATGTAAGCAATATGTCAGGATACGTGCAACCATTAAAAAAATGAAATAGATTTGAATGTTCTAATTTGGAAGCTCAAAGTAACTCTTAGGGGGAAAAGCAAGTTGTAGAATAGTATGTGTATAGCATGTTTACCTCTGAAAAATATGAGTACATTGTGGGAAGATGAGGACAGGGGAGGGGAAGCCGACAACTTTCTAACAACATCAAAGATGTAGAGTAAGAAATAAGAAATGTATTATTTTTACTAAGAAAATGTGTCACTTTCATAAAAAAGAAAATACTAGTTAACATTAAGCTGTGTCATTTTTTTAACTTTTTCTAATAATAAAGGACCTTGGAAAACAAGAGGAACTAAGAATTGCTCACATGCATCTGAAAGAGCACCAGGAAATTATTGATAAACTCAGAAGGGTTGTTTGTGAGAAGACAGAAGAAATATCAAACATGCAATTGGATTTAGAAAATTCAAATGCTAAATTACAAGAAAAGGTATTGAGGGGCTCGTGGCGCTTATATGTTTGGATACCTGATTTATTCCTAGAATAAAAAGTAATGCCTTAAATCCCTGAGGGATGTAAAATGCTTTAGCCACATTAGAAAACAGCTTGGTAGCTTTTACTAGTACTGAACCATATACCTGCCTGTGGCCCAGCATTTCCACTCCTTGGCTATGTACCTAAGAGAAAAAAGTGCACACTTCCACATAAAGACATACAAGAGTGTTCACAGCAACTTCAGTCATAATTGCAAAAAACTGAAAACAACCCAAATGCCTATCAACAGGAGAATGGATAAATACATTGTGATTTATAAGTTTAAAAGCAGGCAAACTGATCTGGGATGAAAAAGGTCAGAATAGTGGTTTGTTCTAGGAGGGGCACATAGGAACCTTATGGTAAGGTAAGTAAATGTTCTGTATTAATTCTGAGTTGTATTTTAATCTGAGTTGTAGTTACACAGCTGTATACATAAGTCAAGAATAGTTGAGCCATATACACCTAAGATTAGTGTGTAGTTATATAAATTATACCACAAAAAGAAGTAAATCCTGTATGGAATTACACAGAATATTAATGAGTGACATGGGAAAACTGTCTTAATCAGCTTAGAAACTATTCTTTATCCTTCCCTAAGAAACCATCTAATCCTAACGTTACGATTATCTTAAGGTCCAAGAACTTAAAGCAAATGAACATCAACTTTTTAAGTTAAAAGAAGAGGTTAGTGAGACACAGAAAAAAATGTGTGGCATAGAGCGACTGAAGAAAGAATTCAAGGCCCAAAGTTTAACTCTGGATAAAATAGAAATGGAGAACTTAAATTTGGCTCAGAAACTTCATGAAAACCTTGAAGAAATGAAATCTGTAATGAAAGAAAGAGATAACCTAAGGAGAGTAGAAGAGACTCTGAAACTGGAGAGGGACCTACTCAAGGCAGACCTGCAAGAAGCCATAGCTAGAGTGAGTTGTGCTCTTTCTTCCTGTCAAGTAAACATGTTTTTACTGCAAGAAGTTTGAAAATAAGTGATACTGTTGGTGAAAATTTGAATGTTATAACCTTTTAGGGAAGCAGTTTGATAATAGCATTTTAAAAATTATCAACATATATTTGCTACAGCAGTTTTGTAGAAATTCATCCTACCAGTATATTCACATATCTGGACAGAAATACAGCAGCATTCACTACAACATTGTTTGTGGTGAACAAAATCAGAAACAATCCAAGTATCTACCAGTAAGGCACTGGCTAAGTGGTGTTTGTCTGTATAGTGGAAAACTAAGCATAAAAATGGGACACTCTTTATGTGATACTGATTTAGAAAGATGTCCAAGTGGTATGAAATTTGAAAAATAAGTGGCAGAGTTCAGCGTGTGATAGGACTGCGATGGGTGAGGCTAGGGACAGGGACTTGGACTTTATGTCCTTCTGTACTGTTCTAATTTGGGGGTGGCATGGAGGTTGTTTTTAACTATGAACATGTGTTTTTTAAGATTTTGTTTAACTAGTTCATTGTTAAAAAAAGGTAATGTGCCTTTATATCATATTTCTCAATTTCTTCTAATAACAAAGGATCTGGAAACACAAGAGCAACTAAAAATTGCCCATATGCATTTGAAAGAACACCAAGAAACTATTGATAAATTCAGAGAGAGAGTTTCAGAAAAGACATCTCAGATTTCAAATATTCAGAAGGATTTAAATAAATCAAAAGACAAATTACTGAGAAAGGTATGTGTTGTTCTGTTCTTTGGGGGAATGACTGTGCCCAAAATTACTTATGGAATGAGAAAGGACATAGATACAGATATGTCAATATAGATATATATGTACATGTACTATACTATATGTACATGTACATAGACACTATTTTCCTTTCTTTAAGGAATTCTGTTTGCATTCTAACTTGTTTTATAATTATGTCAAGATACCAGAACTTCAGAGAAAAGAGCTTCAACTTCTTAGAATGGAAGATGTCAATAAAACTCATAAAAAAGTGAGTGAAATGGAACAGTTGAAGAAGCAATTTGAGGCCCAAAATTTATCTGTGCAAAATGTGACAATGGATAACTTATACTTGACCAAGAAACTATGAAAGCCTTGAAGAAATAAGAATTGTAGCTAAGGAAAGAGATGAGCTAAAGAGAATAAGAGTCTCTCAAAATGGAAAGAGACCAATTAAGAGAAACATTGAGAGAAATGATAGCTAGAGTGAGTTCAGAATCTTCCCCTATCTAGTAACTATAAGAATCAAGCTTTCTTGGAAAGGGTAACAGTGTTTTGTTTTATATTTCCTGGAAACGTCTACAGACAGTAAAGGATAATGAGGGAAACTTTTTTTTTTTTTTTTTTTACGGTACGCGGGCCTCTCACTGTTGTGGCCTCTCCCGTTGTGGAGCACAGGCTCCGGACGCACAGGCTCCGCGGCCATGGCTCATGGGCCCAGCCGCTCTGCGACATGTGGGATCTTCCCGGACCGGGGAACGAACCCATATCCCCTGCATCGGCAAGCAGACTCTCAACCACTGCGCCACCAGGGAAGCCCGAGGGAAACTATTAATTATAATTTTTCACACAAATAGAAAATAGTGTTAAAAGAAGCCAAAACGATGTTATTCAGATATTACCACTTTTTTTTTTTTGGTAAGAACATTTTTTTTAATTGAAGTATAGTTGATGTACAATATTATATGTTACAGGTGTACAATATAGTGATCCACGATTTTTAAAGGTTATACTCCATTTATAGTTATTATAAAATATTGTCTATTCCCCATGTTGTGCAGTATATCCGGGTAGCTTATTTAATACATAATAGTTTGTACCTCTTAATCCCCTACCCCTATATTGTCCCTTCCCCCTTCCGTCTCCCCACTGGTAACCACTGGCTTGTTCTCTATATCTGTGAGTCTGCTTCTTTTTTGTTATATTCATAGTTTATTATATTTTTTAGATTCCACATGTAAGTGATATCATACAGTATTTGTCTTTCTCTGTCTGACTTATTTCACTTAGCATATTACCCTAGAAGTCCATCCATGTTGTTGCAAATGGGAAATTTTCATTCTTTTCTATGGCTGAGTAGTATTCCATTGTGTATGTGTATGTGTGTGTATATATATATATATATATATATATATATATATATATATATATATATATATATACCACATCTTCTTTATATGTTCATCTGTTGATGGACACTTGGGTTGCTTCGATATCTGGGCAATTGTAAATAATGCTGCTATAAACATTAGGGTACATTTATCTTTTCGAATTAATGTTTTTGTTTTTCAGAAAATACCTTTTTTTTTTTTTTAACTTTTTATTTTCTATTGGGGTATAGCCGATTAACAATGTTGTGATACTTTCAGGTGCACAGCAAAGGGACTCAGCCATACATGTGCATGTATCCATTCTCCCCCAAACTCCCCTCCCAATTCTTTAGTTTTAAGAAAAAAATTGTTAAATAAAGCAGACTATTTTCTTCAGTGTAATTTTTAAAGGGGTTTTTAAACCAGGAAATAACATTATTCTCAGTGGAGAAATATTTGTAAAAGATTAAATATCTCATTTCTCTACCTCTACACGATAGAGTTTTAAACATAGGCTCTTGTTAGTGAAGTTAGAAGGAAGAAAAGCAAGATGAGTATAAAAAAGGAAGTTCTACTAATATTTATAGATATTCAGAATCACATATCTTAAAGAACTGAACTGAATCCCTCTATAAAATTCAGACAAATAAATTGTATGAAATCTATAAAAATCTTATTTTCATATTTCATTCTCATGTTCATCATTATCTCATAGTAAAGAAATAATAAAATGGAAAGCAATACCATTTGTAATCTCAGTAGAAATTTCAGACAGTTGGAAATCATCTTTATGTGGGCTCTAACTAAATTTATAGGCTTAATTCATTCAACAAATATTTATTGAATAATGTTTTATTTTGCACTTTTAATCAGAAATACAAAATATAAACAGGATATGAATTTTCTGTTCCAAGGTGCTGGAAAGAATATATGAACAGGGCTTGGAACACCATAGGTAGTATACTTGATTTTGCTAGCATATATGAGTTGGCAGCAGTGATTCTAAGACAGAGATTTGTAAGAGTAGGAACCAGAGATATATCTAAAATCCAATTCGCAACTATAGATAGTAAAGCAACAAATCCTATCTTCAAAAAATATGTGGTTTTCCCACTTTTTCCAATGAGTTGAGGTCACTCAGCATAAGACTTAGTGTTACTGTTATTCATTTTCTGAGCATTTTTAACATTGCTTTTGAGTTACATGTGTGATATTTAATTCCATTATTGAAAAGATAAAAATGTAATCAAAGTATATGATTAGACATTATATGTTAATATAGTTATAGCTGAAGCCTTGTTTATTTCTTTGTATCAAAGCAGAATCAACAGAACCACGAAGAGGTAGTAAAATATGAAAAAAAATTACTGTGTGATGGAAACCAACACCTTATAGACAGCCTGAGAGAAAAGTGCTTCAGGATAAAAGTAAGTGCTCTCCTGTTAATATTACAAATGATTATTTGTAATACCCTTCCAAAGGCCTAATGTGGAATGAATAGATAATGCTCAATATTTTTCTAAACTTTATAATCTAGTACAAATATGTATATGTGTACATATATACGTGCATACACCACACACAGAAAACAAAGGAGTTTGTGATTTTCAGGCCTCACTGGAAAGGTGATGTTTGAGCAAACACCTGAAAAAAGTAAAGGATCAAGCCACACAGGTATACAGGGGAAGAGTAGTATAAGCAGAGGGAACAGCAAGTAGAAAGCTTCTGAGACAGAAGCCTGCCTGGTGGGTTCCAGGAACATCAAGAAGGAGGATAGCCAGTTAGAAGTGAGGTCAGGAGTTAATGGGGAAGAGGCAGGCTGTGGGGCCTTAAGCGGACTTTGGGTTTTACTGTGAGTAAGATGGAGAATCCCTTGGACAATTTTGAGTACAGAGAGACATGATCTGAGTTACATTTTAAAGGAATGTTTTTGAAAATGTGTGGAAGCAGGAGGACCATTTGAAAGACTAATTTCAGTAGCCCAGGCAAAGGTAATGGTGGCTCAGCCCAAAGAGGTAGCAGCGGAACTGGTGAGAAGTGTTCGAATTCTGAATACATATTGAGGGTAAAGCCAACAGGATTTACTCTCACCCCTATTAGAATGCAAAGTCCCTAAAAACTTTTTTGTGTTGGTTATGGCTATATCACTTAGAAAAATTCCTGACAGGTATCAGCATTCAGTACGTATTTCTTAAAAGTGCAAATGAATGACCATACAGTGCTGTTCCATGCCATAATGTGATTCATTCTAAGACTAAAGGAAGAATCCCCCCTCCAACATCCCACATTAATGAACATCTATCTAGCTTTTCCTTAAATTATAAAAAAGAGAGCTTGTTGTTGTCAGAAGCCCCTTCTATAATTTAACACCCTGAACTAAACATGTTATTTATTACATGACTGTAACAACTTGAACTTAATCTGTTCTTCCACCTGTACTCTGACCAAGGGGTCACTTGCCTAGCCTCTCGTCATTTGTGTTGATGGGCCTAGGCTCATTGAGTGCCTTCCACATGCAGGCACTGTACTAGGTGCTTTACTTCATGAGATGGGTTTTATTGTTCCATTTATAAACAAACAAACTGAGGCTCAGAGAGGAAGTTTAGTGGTTACCCAAGGTCACATAGGTAGTAAATTAGTAGACTCAGGATTTGAAACCAGGTCTGACAAAGTAAAACTTGGGCATAGAAGTATTTTTACAAATATAATTTTATTTCCTTTAAACTATAATGTCTATGTATTTTATAGATTGCATAGATATAGATATTATTTAATATTTGATCCCCTAGAAAACTTTGTGGCAATTATTGTGGTCTTCATTTTGTAGTGGTGAAAATGACTCAATGTTTCCCCAGTCAGCAAGTGGCAGAGCTAGAACCTGAACACAAACTCTGATCAAAGGTTAGAAAACTTGGATTCTAGGCAGATAATAGAAATATGTGAAGAGGCTCCACCAAGTTGACATATAACTAGTTTGATTCTTAGTCACCTATCTGCTCACTTACACTTCCTTCTGTACATAGAAGCCAGCATTCAGCCTTGAGCTACAATACATACTAGATTGAATTCACTCACATTTCTCTTCAGACTTTGTAAATAAATGCTCCTTCAAATCATGGATGTTCAAGAGACCAAAAGAAAATGCAGCAAAATGATAACAATGGTTGCTTCTGGTTTTCTTTGTTATATTTGTTTAAATTCTTTTAAATTTCCACAATAATTTCTATAATCCAAAATCAACAATAAGAGTTCGCTTTTGTTTATAAACATGAAGGTCGTAATTTATTTTTCTCCTACAAAAAGTATTAAAGAATTAAGTTTTGTTGCAATTCTAGGGCTGAGACTATTTCTTATTAAATTAGAGTGAATTGGTAAATTGAATAAATTCTAATTTTCTTTAGGAGCTTCTTAAGAGATACTCAGAGATGGATAATCATTATGAGTGCTTAAATAGATTGTCTCTTGACTTGAAGAAGGAAATCGAAACACAAAAAGAGCTCTCAATTAGAGTAAAAGCAAACCTCTCACTTCCATGTCCACAAAGCAAGCAAATTCAAAAACTTCTCACTGCAAACCAAAGATGTTCCATGGAATTTCATAGAGTCATGAAGAAACTTCAGGTACCATCTTTTTTAGTAATATCTTTGTAAATATCATTATAAATTTCCATTACAAACTTTAGTGTTTAAGTCCTGCTTTGAGAGTTGACATATTTGTTATTTAGTATATTTACAACTGAATTAAAGATTATTTGGGTCTAAGAACAGTGTGTGCAAGTCCTCAGTGCACCTAGGACCTGTTTATTCAACAAAACCTGAGCTTTGCCTATGGGCCTAAACACTGTCCAGGTGTTCAGGAGACAAGTATGAATAACATCTCAAGGATCTCATAGTGAGTTAGGCAGACATATAAACAGGTAATAAGTGTAGTGAAAGAAGTACGTTTAGATTATATGACATACCAGATAAAAAGTTAAAGAAGATAAGACTGTAGTAGAAGACAGACTCAAATGATAAAGCTTGGAGTTCATTTTGTAAATGAGGCAGAGCCATTGGACAGTTATTTTAAGGTGGTGGCTGTAGCATGATCAGATTTTCATTTTAGATACTTCACTGCAGACAAAGAAGAAGTGAGTTTGTGGAGGATAAGCCTAGTGGCAGAGAGAGGAGATAAGAGACAGTTGCAGTGGTCCAGATGAGCTATGGTGAGCGACTCTACTGCTAAGGAAGGATTCATAGGAATGGAGAGGACAGACGAGATTAAAGAAACATTTGGCAGCTTAACATAGTAGTTCCTGTGATTGGTGGTGGAGGTATGGGAGAGAAGTTTAGACTGAGTCCCAGGATTTGGGCTTAGCCAGGTTTGTGGAGAGTGGTACCATTAACTGAGATAGAGAGGGAAAAGAGATTAGGTGTTTAGTTTGAGATGTTTTGAGGTAGAGAGAGATACCTAAGACAGAATGTCTAAGAAGGGAGACCAAGCAGGCATTTAGTCAAGAGTCTGAGGCTTGTCAGGAGAAAAGTCAGGACTAAAGATAAAGATTTGGTATTCATATAGATGGTAGATTGCACAACATGTGTAAGGTCGCCCAGAAAACATAAGAGAGGAATAAGAGTTGGGGGATAAGTTCGGATAAGATCCGAACTCCAGAAAAGATAGTTCTCCAAGAGACAGTAGCAGAAAAGAGCAACTCATGGGTTCAAGGTTAGAAAAGTGAAAGTGACAGGAAAGAGTCAAGCAACAGTGCTATTACTTAAGTCAGTGGAGGAGAGTACCTCAAAGATGAAGTAATCAAGAGTGGCAGATGCTTCAGTCAGCTAGAATGTGGACTGAAGAGATCTCCTCAATTTGTTGATCATAGAGCTCACTGGTGACATCTGTCAGAGCAGTTTTAGTTGAGTAGTTAAGGAAAAGGCCAAATTATAAGAGTTAAGGAATGGTGGGTGTTAAGGAAGTAGGGAGCTGGTATCTGCCCTTCCTAGGTAAATTGCCCCTTACGCCCTGATATTCTTCCACAAACCCTGGCAATCAGATATCCAGAACTTATTGAGGAGATCCGTGAAGCATATGGCATTCAAATTATTGTCACCTTAAAGCCACACATCTAAATATGCTTGACAAGTAAATCTGGGGACATGTCATACCCATTTTGGTTACCCAATCGAGGTAGGCAGAAGATGTTGAAAATGAATCTCAGGTATCTAGCTGGGACCTGGGTGATTGATGACATAATTAACCAAAAGGCGGGTAAACAGGCAAAGGTGGGTTTCTAGGGAAAGGAATCATGTGCATTTTATTTATTTTTTATTTTTTTTTCATTTTAAATCTATTGAATTTGAGGTAACTGTAGGACAGCCATGAGGTATATCCAGGGGCAAGTCAGAAATATGGAACTAGATGGAGGCCTGGAAGTTATTCTCCCAAGTTGCTGAGAAGAGAAAATTGGGGATAGAGAGAGGCTCTTTCCTTCTCCCTCACTTACCAGAGGATATAGATAATAAGAGATGCCATCCTGCCTCATAGTCTCAGGGGTTTAAAACTTCATCTAAATGTGGTACAAGTTTCATTTCCCAATTTGTTTAATGTTTTTCTGCAAGTATGTGTTAAGCCATGTTACAAAGATAAAGGAAGAACAACATGAATCCATCAATAAACTTGAAGTGGCTTTTATTGATGAAGTGGAAAAGCAAAATGAACTGCTAATTAAAATACGGCACCTTCAACAAGATTATGATGTACCGCCCAAAGAACTAAGGGACCTCAAATTGAGCCAGAGTATGGATCTGCATATTAAGGTACAATTTGTTTAAAATGGGTTTAATTAGATTTCAAGCCTTTTTATCAAGTAGAAAAGTACCTTTTCATATGTTTAGAGTCATTTTTATTTACCAAAAATTAAAAGTCAGTTGCAGAATGACAGCTGGTCAGATGTAAAGAGTGCCAAGTAATAGTCTAACCTCCTTTCAGAACCCCAAAGATACAGAAAATAGATGTAATATCATCAAGTGGGAATTCATGGAACCCCAGAATAAGTTTCCGAATGCCTTCTAAAACTTCCTAGATCTGTGACTGGGAGTCAGAAACATTTTTCATACAACAACTCTGCATGAAGTGTCCTGCTCCCTCTCAGCAGTATGAGGCTGGCATTCAATTCCCAAAACCATGTACAGCCTGTTTTATGCACAGAAAAACTACATCCAGAAACAATTCATATTTTGTGATTATTAGTCACAGTTTTATAGTTTTGAGGGATTTTAATTCTAACATGCAGATTTGTAGACGTGCCTCCATTAGGCTATACACTAAAATTTTTTTATCAAATAACTAAAGTTTTAAATTAGAATTATATTTACAGTACTTCAAAATATTAAGAATAAGAGTTCAATAAGGTGTTTTCCCCTTTTTATGATATTTAGATTAAAACTTTTCTAATGTTCATGTGATTCAATGCTTATTTTTCTCAGGAAATTCTCAAGGATTTTTCAGAAAGTGATTGCCATAGCATAGAGACTGAATTTCAGCAAGTACTAAGTAATAGAAAAGAAATGACCCAGTTTTTGGAAGAGTGGTTGAATGCTCGTTTTGATATAGAAAAGCTTAAAAATGGCATCCAGAAAGAAACTGATAGTATTTTTCAAGTGAATAACTTCTATAATAACAAAATAATTGTAAGTAGTAATTTTCTTGTGCTACCTCATTTTTTTTGTTGTTGTCTGCTTTAATTTTTATACTTCATTTGTAAAAATACTTAGAGCAACTTAATTTTAAGTATTTTCTTAAAATTTATTTGTATATGCTTTGTGAAAAAAAAATTGACTATGTAAAACATCTTCTGCCTCTAATGTATTATGCTTCCTTAGAATAATTAAATATATATTTATACTTGTAAAGAAGATAACAAAATCTTGGTGTGTAGTAATCAGTTTGTTACACACAGATTTGGAATCTGTGGAATCCGGAATCCTCTTGCGATTCTCCTCTTTCTTTTCTCACTTCTCACTGCTTCTGTAGGAATTGAGCCTTTTCCCCAAGTAGGCTCAGACAAGGTGAGGCATGAGCCTGTTTCAGGGCTACAGGCAGCAACTGTAGGAAAGCCCTGGACAAGCCTAGCCAGCTGCGTTATTAATAAGGCCTCACTCACATGCTTTTTGTCTCAGCGGTGTCACTGTCACATGCCCTGATCCTTCAACTTTGATGTTCAAAAATGTGGTTTGTAATCATTGTTCCCAAGGTGATCAGCCCTAGTGGACAGATTCATAAGAACCAACATTGCTTACGACCAGTTTATTAATTTGTTTTACTTTCCACTGATCAGAATATTCATTCTACTTTCTGAAGTAATCCCTATCTCATATACCTAGTAAAATATGCAGTAATCAGAAAGTTGCTTGTTATTATATGTAATTGGAACAAAGAGACCTGGATTAATATTACAGCTTTTAATATTGGTTTTATATTCCTATGTTTGGGTAGTTATTTCCAGACAAAGAATTTAACTTCATCTGGAAACTAAAATCACATTGAAATATAGATAATGTTTAAAAAAAAATGTTTTCCTGTGGCTAGATTGTTCATCCATTTGTTGAATACCCCAAGCAAAATAGTAAATGAGCTTTTTAAAAAAAAAAAAAAGTCCACAGTCAATGGAGATAAGCATAACTGATGTTTGGATAAGATAATTTCCATATAATTCCATGTTGTTCTGTAATGTTGAGGGCCCAGTTGTGATTAGAAAGTAGAGATTCCTTCAACAAGGTCCTACTGTTTAGCACAGGGAACTATACTCAATATTTTGTAATAACCTATAAGGGAAAAGAATATGAAAAAGAAGATACATATGTATGTATAACTGAATCACTTTGCTGTACACCTGAAACTAACACAACATTGTAAATCAATTATACTTCAATAAAAAGGAAAAGAAAGTAGGGACTCCTGCTGTGGGTATCAGCATGGATCAGCATGGATATGTGGCTTCTTCCAGCACCCTGAAAGAAGGAACTGGTAATTCTGTATGGTGAGAGGTCCATAGTCTAGAGCCATGGAGGGTCCAGGATGCCAGCAAGAACACAGCTAATTTAGGATCCAAGTCTGACAGAATTGCCATAAAACCACAAAGAAATTTATAGGTAAGACCAATAAGGCATCCATGATGAGAGCAAAAAAAGTACATCCCTTAGGAATTAGGAAGTAAAAAGATGATATGACTAATTTCAGAGTTAGTTAGGCTTTGATGTAAAAGAAGACATTGGTTGATCATTATTCCCTACACAGAAATACAAGGTTTTCAGATTAATTACCAAAAGTCAGTGAATGATTTTCCCTGGAACCACTGAGGTTTGGAATGAAAATAGCTTGTTGTTAAGTTTATTGGTTATGCTCTGCTATTAGATATCAGTTAATGTTTATATATGACATGATATGTGTCATAACATACATAATAACTTTAACCTGCACAATTCTTCAGATTCTTCTTCATACATTAGTACTGATCTAATAAGGTAAGATTATCATCTTGCAAATCAACACGAATGCTCCCCAGCCTTTATTCTTTTATTCTCATCACCAACATCCAACATCGTTTGAAATTTCAGGACCTGACGCAAACCACAAAGAATGTTCACATTCTATTAAAGTGCTGTTCTGGAATATCCTGAATAATTTTGGCATATGCCTTGTCCTAGAAATCTATTATTTTCATAGTGGGTTTTTTTTTAATGTAATTCATCTTAGAGCTATAATGGTGTTTTTACTATCCAATAGGCTATAATGAATGAATCAACAGAATTCGAAGAAAGAAATGCCACCATAGCCAAAGAATGGGAACATGATCTGAAATCAATGAGAGAGAACAATGAAAAACTGTTTAAAATCTACCAAACTTTGAAGATCTCCCTGACCTCTGGTGCCCTTGTTAATCCTACTACACAAGACAATAAGAATCTTCGTGTTACATCAAGAACTACACAACAAGCCACAGAGGTATGTACTTTCTTATGTTTTTCAATTTGCAACTTCATCAAAGACTTAAAAATGCATTTAACATCTTATATAACATTTATATATAACATGTCTTATATAACACTTCAGAGCAAAATTATAGTATTGAGTGTGTTAAGGAACATGGACCATCTTTGTGTCCATGTGATGGGCTTGTTTTGGTTTTTTTTTTTGCGGTATGCGGGCCTCTCACTGTAGCGGCCTCTCCTGTTGCGGAGCACAGGCTCTGGACGCGCAGGCTCATGGTCCCAGCCGCTCCGCGGCATGTGGAATCTTCCCAGACCAGGGCACGAACCCCTGTCCCCTGCATCAGCAGGCGGACTCTCAACCACTGCGCCACCAGGGAAGCCCAGGTTTGTTTTTAAATATAGTTCTATCGTGGCTATCACTCAACTAATTATGAAGCTAGACATTATATAAGAACTTCCCTTTGGATTATAAAACAGAAGTAACTCATAGCTTAATTTGATTACTAGATACAGACACTTAAAGTATTATTACCATACAGTGTAAGTTTCCTAAATCATGTGACTTTCTATTAAAATATAATCTGTGTCTGTATACAGAACTAGTTTAGGGGGAAAGAGCAATTTAGTTTTTCTCTAATTATCATCAGTGTCTTTCATACTGGTTAGTGTTATAATCAAGATCAAAATGGAAGAGGCCAAAAATATAACAAATTTCTTAAGCAGATTAACCTGTGTCCAAGAATCAGTATGTTATTTGAATAATTCAGTTACTTTATTAACTACCCTTACGTGGGACTCTGTAAAGCAAACATGCTATTTTATTTTGTTAGCACACAAAATGACTTAGTAGGGCACCCAAGAGTGTATATAACTTATACACTTATACACTTATATAACTTATAACTTATCATTTTTACCAAAATAAATACTTATAATAAAATATCAACCACTAGTTTAATCATTACCAGTGGAAACTAGAAGGTCACTAGTATACAATTGATTGATTTGCCGCACTACACTACCTCAGTCAGCTGGCAGAGATAAAATAGCAGAAATTTGAAACCCATCTACCAAAGCAATAAGATAAAGAAGCAGAGGGAGATTACGTCTTTAGTGACCCAGGAAGTGCCCTATCAGATAAGAAATAATATGCCATTAGTTTGGTAACTATGCCAAATTTGAGTAATTTGGTAATGATACAGGAATAGATAACTAGAGTAGCTTGGTAATGATGCAGAAATAGGTAAACAGAGCATTGGAACAGAACAGAGTTCAGCAGCATACTCAGATAAGTATGAGAATTTAGTATATGATAATGGTAACAGTCAGCTCAGTGGGGAAAAGACGATTTACTTAATGTTTGTTTCAGAGCAACGACCTAGCTATCTGGGGGAAGAGTCTGGATTTCTACCCCACTCATGAAACAAAAATAAATTCTGAGTAGGTCAAAAAACACATTTTCCAGGAAAACCTGCATATATATGTATGTGAATAATCTTATAAATATGAACAAATTCAGGTATTTAAATTCCAGTATTTTTGTACTTGGAAAAAACTGGAAATAACCTAAGTGTTCATTAGTGGATGATCTCCGTGAAACAAGATGTATGTATCCATGAAAACAGATATGAGAGATCTATATGTATCGATAATGGAAAGATCTGAAAAATATATTATTAGATTTTTTTTAAAATGCAGAACTATATATTTAGTATACTATATATTTAGTAACTATATATTTATTTCCTACTGTGTGTATGACTGTTTTCATGAACTGAATATTCACTTACGCTTAGATACACATAGGAAACTTCTGGAAGGATACACCTGAAAGAGTTTAGTCATTGCTTCATTCAGGGTCAGCTAGGGTTCTGAGGTGGGGAAACTTACTCTTCATCAAATGCCTCTGAATTTTTCCATATGCTTGTATTTTTCAAGTTAAAAAGTAGGTAATAAAAATAAAGGAAAAGACATGTATTACTTTAAAAAGCTAATTATCAAATGTACTTTCTCTAAGTGGTGTTAATTTAAAATGTGAGTACCTATTTAATATGCTTGGCACCATGCTAACTAGTTAATAAACACTAAACCTTATAATGTAAAATGTGGGCATTTTTTAATCCAAAAGACATCAGCTTATAAATAAAAAGAAATACATGTGTAAATTGAGTGACATTGGCTTCTCTTCTTTTCTATCCTTTGTTAGTGAAATCTGTGAAAATTAATTCCTATATATGATTATTTTTGTCTTAAACTTATATACTGTGACTCTGTCTATATGGCAGACCTTAAACGTGTACTTTTTCTAATAGAAAACTCAAGAGCTGGAAACGTCACTCCATGAAGCTAAAGAAAGCGCTATGCATGAGGAAGGCAAGATTATAAAGATGCAGAAAGAACTTGAGATGACTAATGACATAATAAAAAAACTTCAAGGGCAAGTTAATGAATCAAATGATTGCCTTGAAAAAACAAAAGAAATGATCCAAGTACTTCAGGTAATTTAACAAACTCATTTTATAAATAAAAGGGTTTGTTTGGTTGTTGTTTTTTTTTTCTTTTACTGTTGAATTTGACAGATAATCTAGGACTCAACTTTTACTTCAACTTCCTATTATTTATGAATATCTGAAGTTCAGTACTCAAACTTTTAAAAAGCAAGTGACAACTTAGAAATGAAATGCAGGAGTATATCTTCATTCAATATAATGATTTTTATCTTCCTAGAAAAATTATTTTTAAGAGATATAAATATTATTCTTTATAGTTTAAAATGTATATATTTTTATTTTTTAAAAAAAGGCTTGCTATCTAAATATTTAACATTCTTTATTAGATAAGTGCATTTTAAAATTCTCTTTTCTTCTGCTTAATCCCTTGTTATTGAGTCCCAGCCTTTCGGCTGACTCTGACCTATTTTCTTTATAAAGAGCAGTAGTATAAATCTTTTTGACCATGAATGCCATTACACAGTTTGCACCCTCATTCATCATATCCTTACCACTCCCTTTTGTTTTAGCCCAGCCACTTCTCACACTTCTGCTACTCGAGTCCAGCCCTAATAAGTGTTTGTGCTATTCCTGCTCCAATGTCTCTTCATTGCAGTTAAAATTAGGAATAAGTCAAGGATGTCTGTTCTTTCCATTATTTAACATTGTTCTAAAAATTCTGATTCATTCAGTGAGACATGAAACAGAGAGGCAAGAGAAAATAATCTCAGTTTTGTTTTTCAACAATTGTTGGTATAGCTAAAAACCAAGAAAATCAACTGTGAGGCGTTAGAATTTTTGATAGTAATTTTTTAATATTTCAAATAATTAAATGACCACATTTTTATTCTTCCAACAAATATTTTTGGGTACCTGCTGTGTATTGGTCATTGTTCTAGATGCCATGTATACAGCAATGGGAAAAAAAATAGAAGTTTCTCTCTTCCTTTAAGGAGTTTATGTTCTTGTTCAGGAAGACAGAAAATAATGAAGTATATATGTGTGTCAAATGGTGAAAAGTGCAATGGAAAAAAATTAATCCAGACAAGGGTACATGGATACTGAGTGAGAGTTGGGGTATAAGGGAAAGAGATGTGACTTTATAAAAGGGCATTGAGGAGAGCCACACCTTTAAGGTGACATGAAGTGATGGGGTGAGTGATGTGGTAGGGAAAGGGCCTTCTAGGCAAAGGACATAGCAAACACAAAGGCTTCAACACAGAAACAGTCTAGACATATTTAAGAAACCACAAGAAAGCCATTGTCTCCTGAGCAGAGTGAGCAAGAGAATAGAGGTGGGAAATAAGGTGAGAAGTAGCAGAGAATCAACTCATAAAGGGTCTTGCAGACTACTTTGGTTTTTATTCTGGGTGAGATGGGAAATCATCAGAGGATTTTGGCTAAAGGATATTATGGTCTTACTTAATTTTTTAAAAATTGCTCTTTGAAGATAGAATACAGAAGGGTGCGTTAGTGTGACATGCTAGCTGCTACAGCAAAGGGAACCAAAAATGCAATGGCTCAAATAAGATGGAAGGTTATTTCTCTAACTCATATAAAAGCGTGAATTCCAGGTTGGGGGATGGCTTCATTCCACATGATCAATCAGAGGCCCACATTTCTCCCATCTTGTTTCTCTGTCACGCCCTTGGGTGCTGTTTTCATCTTAGTGGTTAAAGCCAGGTTGTAAGCTGTCCATGCTTGGGCTAACAAGAAAGGGACAAGATGGAGAAGCTAAAATATCTTAAAATCTCTACTCTCAAAGGCTCTAGCCCAGAAGTGGCACACATCTCTTCCTCTCATATTTCTTGGAGTCGGAGATGATTTCCCTAGTTTTTGGCCTGAGCAACTGGAAAAAGGACTTGCCGTTTATGGAGATAGAAAAGACTGCCAGAAGAGCAAGTTTGAAAACGTGGGAGCAGACTCAGAGTTCAGTGTTGAGCACGTTGAATTTGAACTGCCTACTGGGGACACCCAAGCTGAGATATGAGATATGTCTTAGGCAGTTGGATATGTGAGTCTGAGAGAGAGAGAGAGAGAGATCTAAACTTGAGGTGTAAGTTTGGGGAATTGTCAGCATATAAAAGTCATGAGACTAGATGGGAGCATGAACATATGGAGAAGAGATGTGGAGTAATTAAAAGATACTGAGATGGAGCAGGCGTGAGTAAGAGAGAAAGGGGCAGGTGGGGGGCAAGAGAGAGTGGTTCTAATTTCCTCATATAAGTGAAGAAAGGGCATAAAGAAAGAGGGAGTGAGCAGCAAACTTCACATTCAGTATAGATTGATACCTATATTATGGAGAGACAAGTATCTTTACTGCATACCAGAAGTAACCATTTAGATAATATAGCGGGGTCTGGGGGGGCTTGTACAGCACCCTTGGGGAAAGAAAGCAAAATACAGGGTATCCATAAAAACCTTTGTACAGTCTGAATTTTTGAAAAATTTGTTTCTGTGTATTATATAAATATTCTATGAAATACAATCTTTTGCATGTAACTCAAGAGTTGGCATAATAAAAAAATAAAAAACTATTTACCACTATTTGAAAATACCTATCCAATATAATGTAGGGTTTATTAATGGAATATGGAAGAAAGTAGTTTGAACAAATGAATCATTAACAATTTCATTTAAATCTTTATATTTTTCCTGTGTTGTATCTTTACAAATTGTTTATGTCAAATAGCAGTGAATTTGTTAAAAATTTCAACGGCACTAGAACTTTATGGACATCCTACACAATAGGAAAAAAATCTTATAATGGCCACAGAATCTAAAATAAAGTGTTTGAAGAGTAAACAAAAGATGAGGAAAACATATATGAAAGGAACAACAGAATTTCAAAGAGTAATATAGGAGAACGTGTGGTTTAAGATTTGAAACTTGCCATTTCCTGTTTTGGAACCTAAATACTGTACATCCATCAGTTTTTCCCAAATTAATTTCTAAATTTGATGTAATTTAATTCATACTCCCAAAGGAATTCTTTTTCTGGTAGAACAAGGAAAGTTTCTTAACAGAATCCATCTAAAATATAGATGATAAATAGATCATGTTAACTAAAAATTATACTTTCAGTTTATTAGAAAAACTATTTAAGGTGATCGGTATGTCTTGAGTTCAGCTTCCATCACATGCCAAACGTCTGAAATATGGAATTCTTATTGTCTTTCATTTCTAAGGCAGTATTTCCAATTTTGATTTTTTTTTACGTAAGAATTATTTTAAACAATGTTGTGTATGACTAATTTATTTCATTATATTGTGGTAAAAAGTTACTGTAACTTCTGCACTTGTAGAATATGTTTAAAATTTTTTTTGATATCATAAATGGATAATTGTTTTTGGAGTTCTTTGAATTTTTAAAACAGTATATAGACAAATAGATCAATGGAATAGAATAGAGGGCACAGAAATAGACCCACACAAATATAGTCAACTGATCTTTGACAAAAGAGCAAAGGCAATTCAGTGGTTCAGTGGAAAAGGATAATCTTATCAACTAATGGTGCTGGACCAATTGCACATTCACAAGAGAAAAAACAAGGCTTGACACAGACCTTACACATTTCACAAAAATTAACTCAATTGATCATAAACCTAATTATAAAACACAGAACTAGGAAACTCCTAGAAGATAAGATAGGAGAAAAACTAGCTGACCTTGGGTTTGGCAATGACTATTTTAGACACAACACCAAGAACACGATCCGTGAAAGAAAAAATTGATAAGTTGGACTTCATTTAAATTAAAAACATTAGCCCTGTGAAAGGCAAACCATAGATTGGGAGAAAAATGTTTGTAAAACATATCTGATAAAGGACTGTTATCTAGAATATACAAAGTACTCTTAAAACTAAATATAATAAGAGAACAAACAACCCGATTAAAAAACAGGCCACAAATCTGAATAGACACCCCACCAAAGAAGACAGACACATGGCAAATAAACATAAGAAAAGATGCTCAATATCATGTTATTACAGAATTGAAAATCAAAATGACAAGAATAACACTACATACCTATGGTATCTCAAAATACCGTAACAGCCAAAATTCAAAACACTGACAACACTTAATGCTGGTGAGGATGTGGAGCAACAGGAATACTCAGTCATCATGGCAGAATGCAAATAGTACAGCTACTTCAGAGGAAACTTTGGCAGTTTCTTAGGAAACTGACACCATTTCAGCCAGACACATGCCCAGGGAGTCCCTGATATCAGTGTCTGGTCCAGAAGGCCTGGGTATTGAACTGGTGCTCTGACTGAGCAAACAGTGGGTTCATCTGACCCAGTCATCAACCTCCTTAAGCTGAGCATCTGTCATTTTTAGAAGCTTTGCATCTTTTTAGTCTTTGCTAGTCATTGTGTGTGTACAGATGTTTTTATAGGGGTTGGAGTGGGAAAGCCTAGAGGAATAGAGAGCTCTCTGGGTTCCTATTTAGATGGGTTTATTTTTGTATTCAATATCTAATAGTATTCCACTGTGTGGCTGTGGTACAGCAATAAAAAGAGCAATTTATTCAGCAGTAATAAGAAGTGAGCTCTCAAGCCACAGAAAGACATGGAGGAATCTTAAATGTGTATTGTTAATTAAAATAAACCAATCCGAAAAGGCTACATACTGGATGATTCCAGCCATATGACATTCTGGAAAAGGCAAAACTAGGGAAACAGTAAAAAGTTCAGTAATTGCCAACAGTTTAAGGGGAGGGAGGGAAGGATGGATAGGTGGAGTGCAGGGGGTTTTTAAGGCAGTGAAACTATTCTGTATGGTAGAGTAATGATGAACACACGTCATTATACAAGTGTTAAAACCCATAGAATATACAATACAAACAATAAACCCTAATGTAAACTATGAACTTTAGTTAATAGTGACGTATCAATATTGGCTCATCATTTGTAAAAAATATACCACATTAATATGTTATGTTATAACAGGAGAGTTGGGGCAGGGGGAGGGTACAGTTTATGGGAACTCTGTGTACTCTCTGCTCAATTTTTCCATAAGCCTAAAATTACTTTGAAAATGAAATCTATTCATTAAAAAAAAAGATTTATATATGGATTTTTTTTCTCTGAGTAGAAAGTAGGTATATCACTGGATTGAACCATCTGACTACAAAATATCCTCAACAATGCTACATAATACTTTGTGCCTTAAATTCAGTTCTAGTTTGATATTTATATTGCTGTTCTGACATCTTTTTCTTTCATTTTCCTGATTAACCTTCATCTGCCCATTTCATTGTTTTCAACCTTTGTTTCATTTGTTTAGGTAGATTTTTTTAATTGGGAAAAAAATTGTTCTAAGAAACTAAAGTTATATGTTCTCTAAGTATGTATTAGCTTCCAAGAGCTTCAAATTATACTTCACATCATATATCTATTTGTTATTCATTTCAGTGTTAAAATTTGTGCCTTCCTTGCTTTTTGATATATTTGAAGATTGCTGTTTTAAAATGTTTCTACCAGATCAAGGCAGTTAACAACTCTTCAGAACTGCTCTAAAATTATTTTATTTTTCTTTTCTCTAAAAAATTTAGGACAAAGTTGCTTTAGGAGCTAAGCCCTATAAAGAAGAAATTGAAGAGCTCAAAACAAAGCTGGTGAAAATAGACCTAGAGAAGATGAAAAATGCCAAGGATTTTGAAAAGGAGTATGTCTTTGCCTTAATTGAACATGACTTTAAAAGCTTAAATTTCCTTTCAAAACTATATAAATTTCTTTGCATTAGTTAACTTTTTTAAATATATGAAAATATTGTTATTGCTTTTAAAAAAAATAAATACAAACATTCACAGATTTTAAATCTATTAAATTCTCATTACATATGCAAAGTTTTTAAAATAAGCACAATTCTGATTACTAACACACTATGTCTTTGGAAGCTTCTTGCTCAATCATATTTAAATAGCTTTAAAATATCCTTTTTATGCTTGAAAGTAAATGTTAAGAACCTGTGGTGTATTTAGCAGTTTGACTAAGGTCTCTGTTGGTTCTCTTAATTTTATGTGTTCTTCCCATTGTGTTTTTATGAAAAAGTTGTAATTCCTTTTAAATTATAATACCTAATACCCAAGAGCATATCCTCTTTTTACTGATTTATTTATATATAGTACTATATACGTAATAGCATGCCTCAAGTTCTTTGTGGTATAGCATAATGAAAAGAACATTAGCCAGTGTCAGGGAAACTAAATTAGAAATATGTTGTAATTGTTGTACCTTCAAGATATTTCTAGGACCTCATGGTAACAGACCAATTATTTATTTTATGGTGCCCCCAGATATAATTTTACACAATATCTGGTTAATAGCTATTGGGCTTCCAGAAATTTAAAAAGAATTGATTTCTCAATGTTAAAAAAAAATTGCTGCTGCAACCAAACAGAATACTTCCAATTTAGTGGTGTTATAGCTGTGAGGTGCATGATATCAGGAGGGTATCATGAGGGCTCATCTACTGCTACCAGGACATTGTGTTCATGTGATGTGTTGTCTTAGAAAATTCTTGACAGCAGTTGTGTTTATTCCTTCATTAAAAATTAGTTTCTGGGCTTTTACATATTCCTCTTGTTCTTAATAGAATCTCTTCGACAAAAGCCACAGTGGAATATCAAAAAGAAGTTATAAGGCTGTTGAGAGAAAATCTTAGAAGAAATCAACAGGCCCAAGATACCTCAAGTAAGTAGAAAATGCTGATATTTCCCGATCTTTCCATTTTACTTCAATACACTTACATATTTTGAAGACTGCTATTATAGGTATGATAGTCAAAAATAAAGCTAAGTTAATCACTGATTTAGAAAGAATTTTTTATTTTTTTGGCTGTGTTGGGTCTTCGTTGCTGCATGCCGGTTTTTCTCTGGTTGCAGTGCGCGGGCTACTCATTGCGGTGGTTTCTGTTGTTGTGGAGCACGGGCTCTAGGCGCACGGGCTTCAGTAGTTGTGACACGTGGGCTCAGTAGCTGTGGTTAACAGGCTCTAGAGCGCAGGCTCAGTAGTTGTGGTGCACGGGCTTAGTTGCTCTGTGGCATGTGGGATCTTCCCAGACCAGGTCTCGAACCCATGTCCCCTGCATTGGCAGGTGGATTCTTAACCACTGTGCCACCAGGGAAGCCCCAAGAAAAGACTATTTTTAAAATGAATTCATTGGGCTCATTTTTATCCTGTGACATCTCTTTAGTTTACTGTAATCTTAACTGTCTATCCATTATAGATTTTTAGAAAATACAAATTTTACTTTTGCCTAATCAGATCTTCACCTATTAGTGAAGATATCTTCAGCACTGTAAAAGAATGACTTAACTATCAGGGTAGAAGTACACTTCCCAATAAAAATACAAGCACATGTCTTAATAGATTGTAACCATGTGCACAGTAAAAATATTATCAGTTCACAGTAAAAATAACTAGATATTATCCTACTTGTTCTTAATACTGAAAACATAGAGTTGATGCATACTTGCAAACTTTTTGAAATTTATCTTAGGAACAGTCTTCAAGTTTAAAGATCAAATTTCTGCATATATATCTCTCAAACTATACCTTTTTCTGTAGTTCTGTCTCTTATATTTCATTTGAAAAGAGAAAATGCTGAACAGTACTTGGGGCAGCTTTGTATAGTAAGACAAGCATTGAACTAGCAGTCAGGGACAGGCCTCTGAACTGATTGCCCTCACTTAAGGGCTGTGTGAAATCCTGAAGACAGTGTATTTAATAAGGATCAAACTAAAAGTTGTGTGTGCATGCACACTGAAAATTCTAAAGGTCAAGCAAATGTAAGATGATATTTGTGTATATTATTGTCCACTCATTTAAAAAAAAGAATTAGAGATAGTGTTAAAGATGATCACAGCTCCTATCTGGACAACTTCAAGGGATAAAAATAGAACTGAGGGGCTTCCCTGGTGGCGCAGTGGTTGAGAGTCCGCCTGCCGAGGCAGGGGACACGGGTTCGTGCCCCCGTCCGGGAAGATCCCACATGCCGCGGAGCAGCTGGGCCTGTGAGCCATGGCCGCTGAGCCTGCACGTCCGGAGGCTGTGCTCTGCAACGCAAGAAGCCACAACAGTGAGAGGCCCACATACCAAAAAAAAAAAAATTAGAACTGAGGATTCCTTGTTGTTACAGAAGGGTCAGGATAATTACTCTTGATTTGTAAGTGACTTTCAGGTACATATTGTCCCTGAATTCAGAATAATTCAAAAGGAAATGGACATTGAGTATCTTCCCCACACACACATTACCCCCCTTTTATAAATCGTCAGTGACCCAGTGGATTATTCTATTTCATAAGCACCTCACATTTGTATGCAGTTTTATCTAAAATTTACAGAACAGTTCCTTACATTACTTTTACACACACAGTGTAGAATACTTAATAATATATGCTCTAATATCATTCTAAGGTTTATCTTGTGAACAGGTATGTGTTGAATACTTGTGATGCACTGAATGACGGGGGTGAACCCCACACACACTGTAGGAAGAAGCCCGCCAGGTGATTCTACTGCTATAGAAAGATAGATCAATGGAGGACAGCTCTGGGGAGGATTGTTACTAGTACAGTGATGGTGAATGATCTCAGCAGGATTATGAGAGTGGAATTGGTGGGTGGGGAGAAGCAGGAGGATTCGAGAGCTGTTTAGAATTGATGAGCAAATAGCCGTGTGAGGTTAAGGGAGAAGGAGGTGGGCAAGGATGACTTCCAGGGAGATGGTGGTGTACTGGTTTTTATAGCGACTTACTACCTTTCATAATGTTTTCTTTATTTCTTTATTTGGAACTACTAAAATTATCACCTGTCTGTATTTTTGCCTCCCACAGTGGTATCAGAACATGCTGATCCTCAGCCTTCAAATAAACCCTTCACCTGTGGAGGTGGCAGTGGCATTGTACAAAGCACGAAAGCTCTTATCCTGAAGAGTGAGCATATACGGCTGGAAAAGGAAGTTTCCAAATTAAAGCAGCAAAATGAACAGCTAATAAAGCAAAAGAATGAGCTGTTAAGGTAAGATCTGCTCACACGATATAGAAATTATAGTTACATGTCGGGTAGGATGATATAGACACATACATAAATAGTTTTTGCAGTTGGCAATCCTTTACACATATGGAGAAAGTAATTTTTAAGTTTCATAAAATATGTCTTTTTTAAAAGGCATAAGAATATGGTAGCACCATTCCAGATGTTGGCTATCTGTCAACTGACCTATTTTTAACTAAGCCAAGAACTAGGAAGTAAAGAAAGATCTTTGAGGGAACAGCTTAAATATACCACAGGTCCATATACCCAAGTCAATGAGGCTCTTACTCAAGGAGGAACCCCTTAGGTCCATTATCGTAGTCTACTTAGTTTTACTTTAAAAACAATTCTGACAAATTTAATTATTTGGCTTCTACCAAAGACTAGAATCTTGTGCTAACCTCTACCAATGAGACGAGGAAAAGAATAGGCATTAAACAAATAATTCCACAAATAACTAATCCTTTGTAATGAGTGCTATCGAGCAAACAGCAACAACAAAAAATAGGACATTATGAAAGGGTATATCACAGAGGGATCAAACCTTATCTAGGTATGGGGAGGGGTGGTGATCAAGAGACTGATCTTTAAGACTGGATGTGAAAAATGATTAGAAATTAAGCCAGGTGAAAGGAGAGGTGGGTAAGCCTTCTAGGCTGAGGGAACAGCATGTGCACAGGCTTTGAGTCAGGAAGAGTGACCAGCTGGTGGAACTGAAAGACATCCACTGTGGCCAGGGCATAGAGACTGAGACAGTGAGGTGCAAGATGAGATGCCAGAGGTAACTGATCCAGGTTACACAGGCCCCAAAGGTCATTGGGAGGACGTTTGGGCGGTATCCTAAATGTAATGGAAGGATTAACTCCACTGGAGGATTTTAAGCCAAGGCCTGATGAGATCAGGTAGCATCACAGTATAGGAGGCCCCAATTTAGGAATCTGTTTATTATTGTCCAAGCAAAAGATAATTTTGGCATGGACTGGAATGGTGCCAATGCAGATAAAAATAAGGAAAAGAATTTGAGAAGTAAGTATGAGGTTGTATCAACAGACTTGGCTCACAAAGGAGAGAAGGGCCCCTAGGATGGTTGCCCAGGGTTCTCTCTGGAGAAACTGGATAAATGCTGGTGGCATTTCCTATGAGAAGCAAGACTGTAACTAATCCAGAAAAGCACCGTGAATTATTTCTTTTAAAATAACAAAGGTACATTAGAATCATCTACCCAGACTGATTTATCAAATTATGGCCACAAATTATCAACAGATAAACCTCTGGGCGATATCACTGATTTGTTTAAAAACCTGATGTCATGCTCTGAGCTTTCTTTTCAAAACTCCATGATTACGGAGGTTTATTACAATTACTTAAATTATACTGACCTCATTTCATTTTCTGAACTGTGGAAACAGTCCAAACAGGAAGCATTAGGTTGAAACTTAACTATAAATATGATAAAATGGTAAATTATAGGTTATGTATATTTTACCACAATTTAAAGCAGTTTTTTTTTAACTTAAACGTGAGTATGTTGCAGGAATTGCAGTCTTATGGTCTCCTTTTTTCTCCACCTCCACCCCCACCCCTGCCCCGCCCTGACCCCTCACATTTAAGCAATAATCATCATCTTTCCAATGAGGTCAAAACGTGGAAGGAGAGAACCCTTAAAAGAGAGGCTCACAAAGAAGTAACTTGTGAGAATTCTCCAAAGTCTCCTAAAGTGACTGGAACAGCCTCTAAAAAGAGACAACATATGTCATCTCAGTGCAAGGAATGGAATTTACAAGATCCTGTGCCAAAGGAATCGCCAAAATCTTGGTTTTTTGATAGCCGATCAAAGTCTTTGCCAGTACCTCCTCCAGTTCACTATTTTGATAACTCAAATTTAGGCCTTTGCCCAGGTAGGTAAATATACTGGTTGCTTGGAAATGGGGCGGGGACGGGGGGCGGATAACGGTTGGAACCTCTCTTTAATATGTGGTCCCCACAGGGCAAGTGTAGACAAGAGAGGATGTCGTTGATCGGGCTCACAGAGCACAGACTTCATTGCTGTTTCTGTGGGAGAAAGTTTCTCCAAAGCACAGCTCTGAAGTGCAGTTGTCACTTTTTACCCCACGTGAAGCCTTTTTTTTTTTCTTTCCTTTGGTATGTAAAAATTCTACTTGTGAGTCATTGCTTAGCAAATCAAATCTGAAAATATTTCCTTAGAAATGCAGGAAAACAATCCCAAGTGAAGTTTGCCTCTTAAACCCTCAGCTTTTCCCTAGAATGGACAAGCAACTCTCCCAAGGCCATAAAGATACTACCTTATAAACAAAACCAGTTTTACTGAAAAAGACTTTCTTATCAATTCAATGGGCCAGTATTTCCAATAGTGTTATATTCATTTTACACAAGCCAGATCATAGACTTGTATCATTTACTTATTCATTTAATCAACAGGATTTTTAATTTCAACTCTGTGTCACTTATTAGACCCTAGTGGTACATTAATAAGCAAAACCAGATATGGTCCCTGCCTTCTTAGAGCTTACAGTCTAACAGGTATAGACAGTAATCAAGTAACAAAAAAAAGTAAAATTCTAGAGTGCAAAAGGCTATGAGACTTATAATAGGTTGTTGTTTTTTAAATATTACAGAAGTCTTCCTTGAAAAAGGGAACTGAGATCTAGGAGGTTAATGTGAGTTAGCTTAACAAAGAGGGGAGGGAAAAGCGTTTCAGGCATATGGGACAGTGACAGCCGCCATCGGGGTAGGAGGGACCACAGTCAGGGGAAGGATTGAAAGAAATATGCTGTGGCCAGAGCACAAGGAACACAGGCTTCTGTGGATGTAGTCAGTGAAGCCAAAGGGAGAGCTCAGAGCCAGACATGCAGGACTTTGTAGATAGTGTAAAGGAATTTAAACTTGATCCTGTAGGCATATAGAGGAAGCTGTTGGAAGACTTTAAACAATAGCAGGGGAACGTGATGACTTGTAAATTTTGAAAACATTATCTCAGATGTTAGGTAACCAACAAATCATAGGAGCAAGAGTTTGACAGTTGCCTGGGCAAGGGTGACAGCATGCACCTGGGCAGGTGCAATGGGGATGGAGAGACGTGGACAAATGGGAGAGATTTGGGGGCAAAATGAGCAGTGCTAGGTGCCTGATCGGATGGACTGGGATGGAGTCAGGGATCGCCCCCAGCTCTGCGGAGGTGGTATACACAGAGGTGGGGAACATGTCAGGAGAAGCTCTGTTAATAATGGCGTTTCTCAGTCTTTCTCACCACATAGCATTTATCGTGTGCCCACATGTGTATGGCCACAGCCCTTTG
This sequence comes from Mesoplodon mirus, assembly GCF_964341445.2. NCBI lineage: Eukaryota > Metazoa > Chordata > Mammalia > Artiodactyla > Ziphiidae > Mesoplodon > Mesoplodon mirus. Next base: position 159,433,595 of record NC_138977.1, read on the forward strand.
TGACAGTGTAGTTATGCACTTGTAGAAACCTAAAGCAACAAAACTGTACATTAAGAGAGGCAGCTGCCAGAGATCATTTAAAGCTCTGAGCAAAGGTTACCGGGGTTTATGAGAACTCTACTTTGTGACAAAGAAGGAATCAGTCCGTTCTCATCAACTACATGTCAAAATTGGATCACGTCAGCACTCTGACAGTGCTGTTAGAGATATACGAAGGAACAACGCAATTTGGAAAAAATTTTGAACTATTCACTTCATTGAACAGTATGTAACAAACATTTGAGGACCTTCCATTAGCTAACACTTCTGTGGAACTTTTGCTGTATACACACACGCACACACAATTTTAGAAGGGTCTATTCAAACACTGATAAAGTTTTATAATCACCTTTTGATTTTTATCTGACAGTGCCAAAGGCACATGCATAATATGAAGTAATCCAACCTCAAATAAAAATGCTTAAGTCTTTTTATCAATACATGGATCTCTCTGGTACAATTTTTTTTTTTTTTTTTTTTTTTGCTGTATGCGGGCTTCTCACTGCTGCGGCCTCTCCCGTTGCACAGCACAGGCTCCGGGCGCGCAGGCTCAGCAGCCATGGCTCACGGGCCCAGCCGCTCCGTGGCATGTGGGATCTTCCCGGACCGGGGCACAAACCCACGTCCCCTGCATCGGCAGGCGGACTCCCAACCACTGCGCCACCAGGGAAGCCCTGGTACAATTTTTAAGTAAAATAAAAGAGTAGTCTGGAGGGATATATAAATCAAAAACTGACCAATTCAGAATTAAAGGACATAGTCTCAGCTTGAATTAGTAAAATATCAGTCTCAAAAATTTTTAATTATAAAAGGAAATTTATATTATCTCAACACCTAAGATAATTTCCAAGACCAGTTATTCTAGATTTACTTTCATGAATATAATAATTTGAAAATAAATATTGTTTATAAACAAATAGATGCAGTTGAATTGCTTTTTAAAGGCTCAAAGAAAACTTTTTAAAGATGGCTAAATATTCTCTAAAATACATAGTATTTGTACAGCTCACCATTTTTTTTCCCCTAAAAATAGGACTAGAGAAAATCTGAGTTAATCTGTGTTTGGTTCACTTTGAATCTCAAATTGATGAATTCCAAATAAGACTTTATTACTTCTTGGTTTTATGTACAATATGGTTTTTCTAACAATTCATCTTATGAGAAAATGGGGAATAAACTTCTTCAACTCTGAAACTAACACACTATTGTGAAGCAATCATACTCCAATAAAGATCTATTAAAAAAAAACTTCAACTCTGCTGAAGTGAAATATAGTTTTTTAACAAGCAAAATAATGAACCATGTTTAAGCGCTGTGTTTCATTCTTCTTACATCTCTTCTTATATCTCTACTCCAAACATCCTTTTCACTTTAGTTGTATTTGGGATTCGTGTATGTTTTTACTAAGATTACTTTTGTTGTTGATTTTTTTTCCTTTTTTTTTTTTTTTTCCCTATCATAAGAACAAATTGCTGGAGCAGAGACTGTGGATCCCCAGCCAGGTCCTTGGCATGCCTCCTCTGGAAAAGATGTGCCCGAGTGCAAGACTCAGTAGATTCCTCTCTGTCACTTTTCTGGGGGCCCAGCGTTCCATGTTTGAAAATGCCTGTGTTTATCCCTGGCAATGATGTCACAGTCCAACTTAATTTCAGTTCAGTTTTCACTTTGCCGGTAGAATTGGAAGGTGAAGGAACGGGATTCATTCCCGTTATTTAGAATGGTGATAGCAATACCTTCTTCTTGAATGTGGTAATCCTTTAGAAGTTGAATAGTTTTATTTATTTATATGTTTTGTAAAGAATAAACATTATTGAAGGAAATTTCCAATCTTTCCATGTATACATAAAATGTATACTTTTTCATTAATGTAAAGTTATCCACATGTGACGTAGAGAACTCCAAAGCATGATTCATAAATTAATATGAAATATCATTTAATTAACAAAATTACAGACTCCCTTTTTAGTACCTTGGACATTCAATAAACGTTTGCTTAGTTCTGAATGACAGCACCATGTAATATTAACTGATGGTTTCTCGGTGGGGTACTCAGGGTATATTTGGCTCTCTTCTTGTTTGTTGACTTTCAGAATTCTGCTGTAAAAATACACACATGCGTTCCACACTTAGGTTGTTATTAAGGAATAGCAAGTAATATGACCTCTTCATTTTCTAGTTTTAATCTTCCTTTTGCTGTAACAAGCTACAAAAGTTGTTTCTCACTTTTCAGTGTTTTACCCCACTCCCTATGCAAGCACCCTAAATTGGTTGGTTTGTTATTAGACTTTGTACTCGATTGCACATTTATTCCCAACTGGAAGAACCACATAGATTTATTTTACCCTTTCACTTTAGACATGGGGAAACAGCAACCAGAGTTTCCATCAAAGTTTTCTAAACCTGGGGTCCCCACAGATATGTAAGGCATTCTAAGGTGGACTTCATGTAGGCTGTAAAACCTCTGAAATTTAATGTTAACTTTTGTGTGTGGATTCATTTTTCTAGGGTACTAAGGTCCATACTTGCTTTTATCATACTCCCAGAGGGGTCTCTGACCCTACAAGAGGTTATGAACTATGTTTTCAAGAGTATTTGATATTTTATAGCATATAACTTTGAAAAACCACATAGAACAGCAAGATGCTTAAGGTTCAGAACAGAGTTAGTGATTTCAAGGCATTCTTGGCTCTTTGGTTAGAATATTTATTTAAAGGAAGAGATTATGAATTGCATCATAGCCATCATTCTAAAGTCTGGATTGGATTTTCCCTTACCTTAACATACTGTCACAGGGGTTCACTAGGGCTGAGGGGAAAGTGTCCCCTCCTATAATCTTCTCCCCTGGGCCTGTTTCTCCTTTTCGCCCTTACGCAAACAGAACACTATAACAGCACTGCAGGTTTGATTCTTGACGATGTCTAGTAGGTACGTTCACTTGAATAATAAAACTAGTTTAAAGGCCATTAAAAATATAATCAGTCATCAGGTTTCCAGTCTAGCAGAATGTTGCTTAACTCTCTGAATTTGGATGTCAGTTTCCTTCCTTGGATTTGGGAAATTTTGGGCCATTATTGATTTCTTCAAATCAGCTCTTTGTCCCCGTCTCTCTTCTTCTGGTCTACTTGCTGGTGTCCCATAAGCACCTTAGGCTCTCTTCACTTTTTTCTTTCTTTTTGTTTCTCTGACTGCATAATTTCAAATGACCTGTCTTCCACTTTGTTGATTCTTCTGCTTGATCAAGTCTGCTGTTGAACCCCTCTTGTGAATTTTTCAATTTGGTTATTATATTCTTCAGTGCCAGAATTTGTTTGGTTCTTTTTTATAGTTTCTATTTATTTGTTAATATTTTCATTTTGCTCATGCATCATTTTCCTGATTTCATTTAGTTGTCTGCATTCTCTTGTAGATCATTGAGCTCGTTTAAAACTATTATTTTTAATTCTTTGGTAGGTAATTCTTAGATTGCCATTTTTTGGAGTTGGTTTCTGGAGATTTATTTCATTCCTTTGAATGGGCCATGTTTCTTTGTGTGCCTTCTGACTTTTTTTTTTTTTTTTTTTTTTTTGCGGTATGCGGGCCTCTCACTGCTGTGGCCTCTCCCGTTGCGGAGCACAGGCTCCAGACGCGCAGGCTCAGCGGCCATGGCTCACGGGCCCAGCCGCTCCACGTCATGTGGGATCTTCGTGGACCGGGGCACGAACCCGTGTCCCCTGCATGGGCAGGCGGACTCTCAACCGCCATGCCACCAGGGAAGCCAATGCCTTCTGACTTTTTGCTGGGTTTTATGCATTTGTAAAAAACAGCCACCTCTTCTAGCTTCGTACAGGGGAGCACCATCAGTGAGCTCATTTATAGATGCTGGGGTCCTCTGAAACCTTTTGGTGGGATTGCAACTTCTCTGGGCTTGTGTGTGTGGTTTGCCAACTCCAGAGGGTTGCCAGTGCCTTTTTCAGGAGCTCATAACCTCTTCCTCCTTCTGGTGTCTGTCTGCAGTACCGCAGGTTCTTTGTTGCTACAACAGGAAGCCACCCCACTGCCCATTTTTCTCATTGGCCCCCAGGCAGCCAAAGTACATCAGCACCCCAAGTCAGGCGAAACACAAACCAGTCCCTTGTGCAGCCATCCAAAAAGCTGGAAAACCAGACACACACTCTACTCTTCTTCCTCCCTCTCAAGGATGAAGCTTCGAGCTGGGCACGTTGTCCTGATTGTGCAGAGCCACGCCAGCCTCTGATGGCACGGCAGGCTCTCTGGTGCCAAACCATGCCGGTTCCATCAGCACTCCAAGTAGGGGAGCGTGACCAGTCACTCAAGCAGCCCTCAAAAGGCTGGAACTTTGGCTGAATCTTCCACTCTCCTCTTTCCCCCTAGTCCCCATGATGGGGAAACTGAGCCAGGGGCTAAGCTGTACTAGCCTGGGAGAGGGGTAGTAGCAGAAAACGGCTCTTCTCACCCGCTTCAGTGTGGCTGTCCTCAGCTTTGCTCTCACCCAGGGTACTGCAATTTCTTAATGGGCTTCTGAATTTCTCACAAAAGTATTTCGGTCCATATATGGTTGTTAAGTCGGTGTCTGTCGGGGAAAGAGAGCTGGCACTTCTGTTCCTCCATCAATGCTGGAATGTTGCTAACCTCTAATGATCTGAGTTTCAATATTGTGATGAGTGTCTGTGAAGGAATGGTAGTGAAAATCAACAATGGAAACTTGCAAGAAGGTTAAAAAGCAGTAATATGGTCAGACAATACTAAAATGATCTGAGAAGCAAAATTAGGACCAGAGAAGACAAAATATATTTACTGTTCATAAGAAACATGTTCTTGAGCCTGGCAGAATTATGACTGAGAGCCTACCATTCATATTCAGTGAATATTAAAAGACCATCTACTATGAACTCATTGGTCTAGGCACCAAAAGGTACTTTGGGTTTTTTTTTTTTTAATTTTTAAAGGGTAATATTTGCTATCCATTATAACTGAATTTGTAATAATCATTAAGTGCAAATGTAACATTGTACTGATCGTTTTACATGCCGAGTCCTTCCTTACAACATCCCTGAGGTAAGTGCTATGACTATTTTAAAGATGAGAAAACTGAGATTTATAGTTAAGTGACTTAGCTAGTGAGGGAAAGATGTGGGGCTTACCTTTATCCTTCTGACTTCACAGTCTTTCTTCTGAGCCACTGTGACTATTATAAATACACGTAGCAAAAAAGTGATCGAAAGAAGTTTATTTTTCTCACATAACAAATCCAGAGGAGTTAGTCTAGGGCTGTTGTCTTGAGGCTGTCTTCAAGGAACCAGGTCCCTTCTCTCACCCTGCTGTCTTTATGCGTCTGACCTCACACCAAGTCACAACATGGCTGCCATGTCCCTACACATCATAGATGCATTCCAGGAGAAAAGAAGGGAAGGAGCAAAAGTCAAAAGCCTTTCAGAGAGGCATCATCTTTTTATCCAAGAAGGAAGCCCTCAGAAATTGCAGCCTATGTTTCATTGGCCAGCTCTAGTAGCAAAGAAGGCTAGGAATTTGATACTTGTTTTCCAGCCTTTACAAAGTAAAAGGCAGGGGAAGTCAGTTGGGTGGGTGTTGAGTGAGCCCTACTTAAATAGCACATGCACAAAATAGCCTAAACAGTCTCGGCTCAGTTACACACCTGATAAAGTGATGAGATACTAAGCCTCTAGAGAGGGCTCACAGGATCTAGTCCATTCTTTTTGATCTGATATTTCTGTTCTCTTCAGCCAAACCTGATTTTTTGCTCTTACCCAACAATGCACTTTGAAGTTCCCCAGACTCAACCCCCTCAGTGTACTCAGGATGCCTGCATTCTGCCACTAAGTATATATTAGTGTTACAATAGACTGCGTGTGCCAAAATAACTGTACCTATACCTTAAAAAGCACAAGAGAATTTTTATTTCCCTCCCTCTGAACTATCTAGGTCAGGGTCCAGGAAGGAAGGCTCCAGTATCTTCAATGAGCTGCATTCCTTCTATTTTGTTGCTAACTTCCACATGCAATTCCTGGCTCGTTCAGTCTTTGAGTGCTCCCAGAGCAGCACATAGTAGGTGCTAATTAAAGAGAAGGACTTCGGTTAAATTAGTGAAGGAAATGATTTCAACATTCTAAGTAAGATGCTTTTCTACCTTTCACCTTCTACGTAATTGGAGTTAACAGTTCTACCTCAGCTCCACTAGATGGCAGCACATTACATATAAAGTATGTGGATGTGCGAATCATTTTCTAAAAACTGGAGGAACCTGAACTACAAATCCCAACATGCATTAGGCACCTGACCTGCTTTTGCACAAAGGTCTTAAGTTTGTTGCCCGCGCAGTTCTGGAGGACGCCATCAACTTGCTGCTGTAAAGTAAGATTTCCCAATATATTTTATTTTTTTATTTTTTTAAATAGATTTCTTTATTAATTTATTTATTTTTGGCAGCGTTGGGTCTTCGTTGCTGCCCTCGGGCTTTCTTTAGTTGCAGCCAACGGGGGCTGCTCTTCGTTGTGGTGCGCGGGCTTCTCATTGCGGTGCCCTCTCTTGTTGCGGAGCACGGGCTCTAGGCGCGCGGGCTTCAATAGCGGTGGCGTGTGGGCTCAGTAGTTGTGGCTCGTGTGCTCTAGAGCTCAAGCTAAGTAGTTGTGGCACACGGGCTTAGTTGCTCCGCGGCATGTGGGATTTTCCTGGACCAAGGCTCGAACCCATGTTCTCTGCATTGGCAGGCGGATTCTTAACCACTGCGCCACCAGGGAAGCCCTCCCAGTACATTTTAAATGAAACTTTGGCCAGGGAAAAGGAGAGGTTTTCTTTTCAGATGTTAGTTTTGCACATTACCTTTTTTCAGGATTAAGCTTAGCAGTTAGTTCAGGATAAGGATTGGTTTTTAACAAGTTTGAAACTCCGGTAGGTTTTTCAAAATAGCCAAAGGAGAGGATTTTACAGTGTCAAAGTCGACATTGTTTTCCTGGCTCATGAAGAAAGAGTTCCTGAAAATGCTCTGTGTCTCTGCTAATCAAAAATTAACACTTTGAGGGAATTCCCTGGTGGTCCAGTGGTTAGGACTTGGTGCTTTCACTCCTGGGGCCCGGGTTCAATCCCTGGTGGGGGAAATAGGAGCACATAAGGCCTACGGCGCGGCAAAAAAAAAAAAAAAATTAACACTTTGATTCCAATATTTAGAGTAAGAAATCCATCATGTCTGGTTTTCACGTTGGATTTATTGAAAGTTGCCTCATTTCACCATTTCAGCCCATGTTTGCACTCATTTTTCCAAACAAATCCGTTTTAATATAATCGTGCAGTTATGTCTAGTAGTAAGGCTTTGGTTCGAAAATCTGGTCCCAGAAAATAGGGAGGACAGCTCGGGGGAGGTTTTCATAGTGAGCAAAACAGCTGCCCTGTGCTTCAGCAGTTGTTTAGTAAGTGCTTCTGTGGGTGTCAAAGCCTCCTAGGGAAACATTTGCAATGTGCCTTCACAGTGCCATGGGCCAGAAGTCACTAATGCCAATAGTATAAAATAGCAGCTTTTTAAAACATCATGCTCAAGATTGGGGGAGGGTAAAGATTATTGGAGTTTCGACTCTTAACCATGTTTTAAGTAAAAACGTATCACTCATGTAAGAAGGAAAAAAAAGCTGAAAATTCATTGCATCAGAGTAGGTCAGGCATTGTGAAAGCCCAGCTCTCCTTCAGAGACCATCAGTGAAGTCGTAAGCTAGTCCCTGGAGTCAGTTCTTATAAAAACGCGCTGTTAGTCTAGCCCTCCGAGAAGCTGACTCCGATAGTTCAACACGCACGGGATTTATTAGGGGAAATGCTGGTGCGAGAGAAAATGAGTAGGGAACTAGGTAAGGCTGGGAGAGCCAGCAGACCACGACGGAAGTCTGCCTGCAAGGGAGGGAGCGAGGGACTCTGGGCTGGGCGGTGTGGGTGCATCCTTCACGGCGCGGGAGGGTCCGCAAGGCCGGCGGGAGGAGCTCGATGTGTCCCAGAAGTGGGCCTGCTTTAGCGTTCGTGCCGCACTCAGGCACCTGCTGGGAAAGGCCAGGGGGAGGTGGCCTCTGCACAAACTCACCGATGGGTTTCAGAGCACAGCGCCGGCCTCGTGGTCAGTTACCGGGCACCTGTACGCAGAGCCGCAGGCCCCTGGCGCCGCGTGGGGATTCAGAACCACAAGGTCTTCTCTTGGACCCGCAATCAGGAGGCCTGGGTTTGAATTCATAGCCGTGAAACACTGGGCAAGCCATGTAATCTCTTTGAAGTCTGTGCACTGGTGACCAGGCCCTATGTCAACTCTTAAACACTTCCCTCATCCACCCCAGCTCTCCGTCCCTGCTGTTTCTCCACTGTCTCTGTACCACTGCCGACACCTCCGAAGGAAACCCCCTGCCTGCTCACTCCCTCCCCAGGTCTGTTCTCCACTGTGAGCTTTCTAGAATACACATCTGATCATGTCATGCTCTTAAAAGCCTCATTGCCCATTGCCCACAGGAGTAACTAGCCCTCAGAAAGGAGAGCTTGCACAAAGGGTGGAGGCTTGAAATCCCGGGGAGTGCACGTTGGGTACAGCAGAAAGCCAAGTCTGGCTGAAGAGAGCAGAGATAAGTTCAAAAAGCAATGACTGGATCATGTGAGCCCTCCAGGCAAGGCTAGCTAGCTACCTGTACTCTTTATCAGGCAGGTAATTGAGCAGACTGATTGTGGGCGTTATTTTGTGCATGTGCTGTTTCAGTTAGTTCACTGAACATCCACCCAGCTCACGCCGTCACCCCCACCTTTTTACTTTGTAAAGCCTGGAAAACAAACTCAGATTCTTAGCCTCCACTGCTAGAGCTGGCCAGTAAAACACAGGCTGGAATTTCTGAGGAAGGCTTACTCGTTGAATAGAAAGGTGAGGCCTCTGAAAGACTTTAGGCTTTTGCTCCTTTCCTTCTTTCTGCCTGGAATGCAGATACGATGTCTTGGGAGAAAGCAGCCATTTTGTGGTTGGTGTGTGGTCAGAGGCACACACTAAGAACAGCAGGGTAAGAGAAGGGACTTGGTTCCTTGCAGACACCCTCATTTAATCATCATTTGACTCTTCACTACCCCCAACCTCATCACTAGCCATTACTCTCACCCTGAGATCTACAATCCAAGCACTGACCAAATATCTTCCGCACATCACATTTCCCCTAAGTCGGAATTTCTCAGTCCTCCCTTTTAAAAATTACTGATTGCGTCTGTTAAAGTGTTACTGCTGAATGCTTAAACTTTAAAACAGGATCAGCAGCGTTGTGGGGTAGAATGTTCACATAGCAAAAGAGTCAGGAGACCTGAGTTTGGTTCTGGCTCTGCCGTTGACCAGTTCTATGACCTTGAGCAGGTCAAATCAGTTCCCTCATCTGTAAAATGGGGGTATTGGACATGATCTGATTTTCCAACTCTTTTTTTTCAGTGATTCTCTGAGGCCAACTGTGAAATCTTCCCAAGGGACATGGAAAAAACACAGATGATTAATAGTGCAGACCCCAAGAAAAGTTTACAAGAGAGGAAGCAAGAAGCAGCCCCAAGTAGTAAGGACCCACCCAGTGCCATAGCAGTGTGTGCAGGGAGGGCCAGCGGGGAGGGTGGGTGGTAGTGAGGGGATGCTGCTGTATCAGCATCAGAGGCTGACTTCTCCGGGTACTGCAAAAACCTGAAGATGGGTTAAAGTCCGATGTCTGTCTGTCACTAGTTATCACTTCAGTGGTTTTTGCTAAATGTTTTTCATATGCAAAGCTAGGTATTTAGAGTAATCATTCTTGGAGAATGATGGGAATATTCTCAAGTTGTAGTAGTATTTGTACAGAGGTGCTGTCGTCAGGTTCTTAAAGGACTGCATTGAACCGTTCCTTCTAGACATTATTGCACAAGGCCATGTGCTACAGTGTAAGCCATTAAATACACATGTCTTTAGATTAAACCACAGGTTCCATTATGGGTCGACTTGATGGGAAGGTCATCGTCCTGACAGCAGCTGCTCAGGGGATTGGCCGGGCAGCTACCTTAGTAAGTTATTATCTTTTGTTGTTTGCTTACTAACTTTTGAGGTATTGAATTATGTGGATGGGTTCCATGGGTATTTAATTCTGCTCTTTTTTTTTTTTTCTTTAGTGCTTCTGTTGTCTTAAGTTACAAAAAGAAAAGTGGCTACTCCTAACTCCAGGCAGATAAAGGAATGAATACCTCACATGCTTATTATGTGACATCACTGATAACCTTTGACCTGAGAAACTTCTCTCCCTGCCTCAGTTCCTCTGCACCGTAATAAATTTACTGCAGGGGGCTCCCCTGGTGGCGCAGTGGTTGAGAGTCCGCCTGCCGATGCAGGGGACACGGGTTCGTGCCCTGGTCCAGGAAGATCCCACATGCCGCGGAGCGGCTGGGCCAATGAGCCATGGCCGCTGAGCCTGCGCGTCCGGAGCCTGTGCTCCGCAATGGGAGAGGCCACAACAGTGAGAGGCCCGCGTACCACAAAAAAAAAAAAAAAAAAAAAATTTACTGCAGGGACCCTACAGAAGTGCATGGCTTTCTGAAATTACGTCAGTTCAGATATAGGACTCCATAGTTATGAGACTATCAAGTTACCTTTGCCTTCTAATTTATATCAACTTCTCACACATGAAACCCCCCACCAGAGCTAATAATGCACTGTTATTAGGAGGAAAAGTGTTGATATAACCCATTTTTCTCTTACTATTTGGAGTTTACTCACCTGCTCAGAAATAGAATGCATGCTATCAAATCAAAAAATAATAGTATTTTGAGAGGCGTTTAATAACAGAATCCTATTTTTTTAAAAAAAACATTTTATTTGGTATTAAAGGGACAAAGTCAGCTGACAAGCACAATGTACGTCACGTTGTTCTAATAATGATAAAAATAGTAACAATGGGAAGAATGAGGTGAGACTAGATAGTTTGAAATTCCACCCATTTTATAGGGAAAACAACAGTGAAAATAAGAAAAAAGAGAAAGGCTAAATGACTTTCAGTTCATGAGAGCAGTTTAACCATGTAAACAAAGGATGTATTTGTGCATTGTGTCTACCAGGCTTTTGCAAGAGAAGGCGCCAAAGTCATAGCCACAGATATCAATGAGTCCAAACTTCAGGAACTGGAAAAGTACCCAGGTAAGCAACTCCGCAGCTTGAATCTGGGATTCAGTCTACAAGGGATTATAAAGCATTAGTACTTACTTGTTGAAAGGAAATTCCTTAGCTGTTCCGCTCCACTGGCCTTCTTTTTAGAGCCTGATTCTCTGATATCAAATTTGTATTCTGTGAACCTAGAGACAAAAATCTGTACACTTAAATGTAAACAAAGTATTTAAGCTGTATACTTAAAATTTTTAATTTATCCAACATGTCGAAGGATTCAGTAGCTAATTACAAAATCATATGTGAACATTTAACAGTCGTTATGTTAACTTTTGATGACAACTGTGCCCCCCTCATCTGAGGGCAGTGCTGTCCAAGGGAAACATGATGTGAGCCATATGCATAATTTTAAATTATCTAGTAAAATTTACATTTAAACTTGACCTTTAAAATGTTAAAAGAAACAGGCGAAAATTAAGTTTAAGAATATTGGTTTCAATATCATGACGAGAAACCCTAAGAGATTACCCAGATTATTTAGGTGTATATTACCCCTTACAGCACCACACTGAACCTAACTCCAACACCAGAAGACTTCAGTTTGAGTTACTCTGAAAGAAAGCAGAACAGAGAATTTACCTGGAAGTCGACTATTCCAGCAAAATAGAACAGGTTCCATGATCAAATACAAATCAGTTCACTGACCTAGTTAACTGCATTAGACTTACACTGAATTATAATTCCTATAAGTCAAAGTCAAACTGTTGGAATAGAAAAGCACAGAAGAAAAGCAGTCTTTCTGAAACTCAATTTCAGTCTTGTCTTTCTTTGTTTATAACCTTTTCTTTCTATATCCAAAAGAGAATAATAAATTATATATATATATATTTTTTTTTTTTTTCAAAGCATAAAAATAATGATTGCTGCTTTCATTAGAGAATGTTCAGGGGTTTTCTGTAGGTAGCACATTATGTATCTCTCAGACCCCATGCCGGATCTCTCATGTCTGGCTTTCAAGTAGTTCATCCCCTCTTCTGGCCTCTCATTTCTTCTACTTGTAATTTTGTCCAGAAGTAAGTGACGGTACCCTTGGCCAACAGAGTCATTTCTAAAACATAATAGAATTAACGTAAAGGTAACGTGCGCAAGTAGAAACAATCCCTTATCCACCGCCCCTGCCCTTCCCTCCAACAGACAGAATTCAGCACTACTGTAGCACTGACTCAACCTCTGGGGGAAAGAATGGGCTAAAATGAGCCAACTCTCAGCCATTACTGCTGGCTTACTGAGAAGCATCTGCTGTAGATCACTCATACTTCACTGTGAAGTCTTTACTCAGAAAAGACCTGTATCATTCGTTTCAGAGAATAGAGAGAGAGAGAGGGAGAAAGAGACGTGTTACTGGGTGGTCAAAGTGGGTAGGACTTCAAGATTTTTACTGAGAGTCTTCAGACTGTGAAGACCCTACGCATGATCAGCAATCCTACAAAGCCCAACTGGGCAGATATTGCCATCTTCACACTTCGAAACAGCTAAATCTTCAAGGCTAACCATTCTTTATGAGTATAGGCAAAGAGTGTCCTTTGTTTTATTTTTCAGGTATTCAGACTCGGGTCCTTGATGTCACAAAGAAGAAACAAATTGATCAGTTCGCCAATGACATTGAGAGACTTGATGTTCTCTTTAATGTTGCTGGGTAATTCATAACTTTTTAATTTCACTCTCCTTACAGAAAGCTTTCTGCAACTTTCACTAAAAGAATTTTGATAATATGGCAAAATTATTCACTGTGAACCATAATATATTCCTTGGGGAATATGGCTAGATTTTGGACAGAAATTTTATTACAAGTAAGACAGCCATAGACATTGACATGGGCTTGGGTCCTAAAGGCAGTTAAGGTCACGCAAGGCAACCAGCACTAACGCTGTTGCTCTCCTCAGGGCTGGTAACAGGCTCATGCCAATGGACTTGTTGCTGATGCTCTACCAGGACTTATAAAATAAGAAGAAAAACTGTTTTCCAGTAGAGTGCCTTTAAAAGGACGTATATATACACCAGAAGCCAAGTACTCAGTTTACTGAAATGAAGATGTTGCCAATTCTTTGGCATATTCTAGTAAGTCTTTTATACCTCCCAAGCTCAGTGTTTCTTACTGGGACAATCAATCCCAGCAAAAGTAGGTTCATGTTGTACCTTTATACACGGCACAAAGAGAATGGCTTAATTAAACTTATTAGGGTGGTACCAAGCTTGCTGAACCCTGCATGAATGATGGAAAGCTGGACCTGGAGCAGCTACATGTAGATACAGCGAGGACTGGTACCCACTGTCCCTTCTCAGACATGACAGTAGATGTGAGGAACCAGGAAATCAGTAGATACCTCCGATATCCCACTTTTCTTGTGTCGTGTTACATTTGTACTGCTGCATTGGTAGAAAAATTCTAGAGCCTTCTAATATATTTCTGTGGTTCTTCCCAGTCATGGTTCAGAGTAAAAAAAAAAAAAAGTCTCAGTTTATCCATAGTTTATCATATGTTACAATGTTTGGAAATTAAAGTAACGATTGTGCTGATCTAGTTTATAAATAACCCGCTCATTCCTCATATGAGAATATACCCAGAGCCATGAAAAAAATAACTAGCAAAATTAGTTTTTGAGCATCTGTTAAATTTTCAGCAATGTAAGGGATACAGAAATAGAGGACGTGGTTCTTGCTGTCATTCAGTTGAACTAGAAATACAGTGGTGCATAGGGATCACAACCGACAATATTTCATAATTAATTACGTAATTTTGGTCTAGGGGACAGTGAAATCAGTTAGGACTCCAGTGTTTAGAAAGCTTCCTTGAGGAAGTGTGACTTCAAAAAGAGTGAAGTTTATTTTAAAGGTTTTGTCTTGTTCTACGTTGTTTACTCAGTATGTTAGAACTGTACAGTAGGGGTATTACTTTGCTACCCTGAGATATTGAGACACTTGGTTTTCCTTGCAGATTTTTTTTTTCCTTGCAGTTTTGATTTCCCTTGAGAATGTTAAATCTCTGCCACCTGAGGGCACTCTTGCTCTTGAAATAGGAGTTAAGACAAGCGCCCTGTTCTCATTTGTTTGTTTTTAAGGGCAGTGATGTTTCCTGCGCAGTAGGTATAGAGTTTCTTATGTTTGGTGGCTTCTAACTCCTGCCTTCTTTTAAAAGAAGGATTTTGTCTTCAAATAAATTTTTTTAGCTTATGTTGTTGGGATACTTCCTCACCTAATGTACTAAGTGATACTGTGTTTGAATTGTTCATCTTGCTAAGGGAAAGGACAATGGTCTAAGGCCATAAATGACAATAAAAAGGATCAGGAAATTGAATAGAAATTTTTTTATATGATCATCTTTTTCCCCACGGTTTAATCACACTTCCAGTTTCGTCCATCATGGAACCATCCTGGACTGTGGGGAGAAAGACTGGGACTTCTCAATGAATCTCAACATCCGCAGCATGTACCTGATGATCAAGGCATTTCTTCCTAAAGTAAGGTGACCACCACCGCTAGGATAAGTACCACTGGATAAGTAGGTCTCCATACTGGACATCCAGAGAGCATCTCTACTCAGAAGAGTGATAATAGCTAACATACTGATTAACCTGTATTGAACATTTATATCAAAGCATTTAATAGAAATTAACTCACTTAACTTTCCACTTCATTCATTCAAGGAATATTAAGCACCATATGCCAGGCTGCTTTCCAGGTGCAGAAGGAACCTCAGAGAACTAAACAAAGTCCTTTCTATAAGGGAGGTCCTATTGTGAGGGGCGAGATACGATCATGTGTAATCAAATAAACTCTAATGTGTGTGGTGGTTATAAGTACAGTGAACTTAAAAGAAGCTAGGTTAGGGAATTCCCTGGCAGTCCAGTGGTTAGGACTTAGCACTTTCACTGCGGTGGCCCAGGTTCAATCCCTGGTTGGGAAACTAAGATCTCACAAGCCGCGCAGCATGGCCAAAAAAAAAAGAAGCTAGGCTCTCAGTGAGGTCTAGCGGGAGGGCCTCATTAATAAGGTGAAATTTTCATAGAGGTCCCGATGAAGTGAGCAAGCTGACCGTTCAGGTATCTGGGAAGAGGGTTCCAGGGATTGGAACAGCAAGGGGGCATGTGGGACCAAAGCAGTCCGATGAAGTAGGTACTATCACAGCCACTGTGCAGAAGGGTGAAACTGGGAGGTTGGATAACTCGCCCAAGGTCATATAACTAGCAAGTGGTTAGAGCCAGGATTTGAACCCTTGAAGTTGGGCCCCTTCTTGAATGTCAGCATCTAGGCCCCCCATCTCAAGGTGGATGTACCCCATTGCTTTTCTGTACCCCGAGTATTCTCCTTGCACTCCTGCTTTTAGCTGAGCCACAGAGGTACCAGAGAGGTGAGAGACAGCGTGTGCTAAGGAGACAGTATTCCTCCTGAGTCTGCTACCCTTGAATTTGCCAGCCTTCACACAACTCCTGACTGTTTTTCATCTTATTTTACAAACAAGCATTAAGTGCCTTTTGATGGAAAGCACCACACTAGGTTCTCTGGGGCGGGGGGCGGGGGGGGGGCGGGTATAAATATGAAAAACATTGACTTCAAATGAGCTTATAAGCCAGTAGTAGCAGACAACACAGGCTCAGACAATGAACGAAGTTGACTTTGTACAGGACCAGCTCAGGTCAAGGTTGTAAGTTGAACCCTAGTGAAATGCAGACGAGCCATGCTTCTCTTCCATTCCAGCTGGATTAGATGACTGACATACTGAATGCTGCCCAACCCAGGGCAGGAGAAGAGTTTTCTGATGGCAAGGCAGGGCAGATACTTTGCTCTGGACATTCAGCCTAATGTCAAGAAGGATACAGATGAATGCTAAAAGGAAAATTAGAGAAATTGACTTAGTAACTAAAAAAAACTAAATTTTTTTTAATCTACTTGTTTAGCCCCTAGAAGGAATCTTTGGGTTGGCTCATGGAATGTTGAACTAGCACATTTTTTTAAAATATAAATTGCCTTTTTTTTGCTTATTCGCAGTTCATGAGAATCTGTTATTTGGAACTTAAATGTATTTTTTGAAGACTAATCCTTAGCATAGGATATGAGGAAAAGCAGAGGCTGTGGTAAAAGAGGAAAGCTCAGGTCAAGTGAATAAGACTTACACATATATGAGACTCATTTGCAGTACTGAATGCTCGACAAATATCAGGAAAGGACGTAGGTGTGAGATACAGTGGAGCTGAGATTTAAACTTGTTAAGTGTTAACTTTTAAAATATCAAACGTTAACTTGCAAATCAGTGAGTTTGTCTGTGATTTAAAGCATCTTAAAAATAATCCATATGAGCCAATGAAACTCATCTGTAAGAAATCCTAAGAGTTATTAATGACTGGGATGGGGAGTCAGAATGAGTTGGTGCCACTTGTTAAAGTGACCCTAACCGACCTCACCTGGGATTTTGGAATCTGGCATTGGAAGACCTTAGAAACAGCCTGAGCTCTGCCCCTAAGTTCGCCACAGGACCTGGGAGATGGCACCTGTGCTCTCTCGGTGTCTATTTCTTCTATTTAAAATGAGGGTGATAGATTACACAGTCCTTTCCGGCCCTAATTAGGTTCATTAACCATGACGCACATATACCAGCTAGAACTTTCCAGGGGAAGCCAGGATTTAGAGTCTAGGCAGATTTGAAAGGTCAGATGGTCAAAACATAGGAACACTTGTAGGAAATTTTTGTTCATGGATAAGCATACAGAAAACCATTCCAAGACTGGAAGAGCAGTCAGAAGGCAGAGAAGAAATTTAAAATACTGTGAAAAGAGGTCAGTGTAGAATCCAAGGTCCACCAGAAGAGAGGATCCATTACAACAAGGGATTGGGGAGGTCTTGGATATTTGGGTGTTCTCCTTCTTTGCTGTATCTTAGAAGAGTCTCTCGCACATAGAGCTGCTTAGCAAACATTTGCTGGATGAAGAAATGAATCTAGGTTGTCAGTGCAGGTGGAGGTCAGGCATGGAATCACTGAAGACCCAAGAAGCCAAGGTCTGCCAAGTTTAGGAGCTGGGCTGTGGTCAGTTGGGGCAGAAGAGCTGTGTCACAGTAGGACTAACTAGATGCAGCTAGAGGGAATCTTCAGAGCTCTTTGTAGCATCCGCCTCAGCTTCTGGGAGATCAATCCTAGACAGCATTACTACATCCAGGCACTTCACTTTATTGTTGTACCTGCCAGAGAGGGCTGTTGCATGCAGAGCCAAGAAGAGCATTGACACCATGACAGCAGGTGCTGAGCTGGTGTTGAGAAGGCAGCACAGAAGGACGCAAGGACTGTGGGCTCTAGAATCAGCAGCTAGACCTGGGCTGAATGGACAGTCCCAGAGTTAGGGGGCAGCACTAGCATCTCCCAGGTGACTCTTTTCTAAAGTTCTGCCTGAGGATTTTATTGCATTTCAGAAGATCGGAGACTGAACTTATTTAATAGCCCATCTTTATATATTAAATTGGGCTACATGTATTCCATATGTATTAAAAATGGATTGTATATATTATCAATTATACCTCAGTGAAACTGGGAAAATAAATTAATTTAAATGGGTTATGTTACTTGCTAAACTGGATAAGAAAGAATAATTTTAAGGCTTAGTTCTCAACACTGTTATATTTTACTAATTTTCCTGGTCTTTTTTTATGAGGACCCCATTTCATTATGATCCTCTCTATTATATAGACAAACAAGTTGGGTTCAATATTTTCTTTCCCTGCCATCTTCTGGATTTCACTGGGTCACCTAAGCTTCTCCTTTTATCCTTTTAATCCATTCAACATAATACCTTAGGGTAGTTTTAGACTTTCTGCTCTTAGGTACGATTAGTAGCTAAGTATCAAAACAGAAAGTAAGAATACTATAAGGCAAAATAGAATCTTGGCAAACTCATCCCTGGATCCTCCAGTTATTCACCTTCTCCATTCCTACACCTCCTTGAAAGCTGCTGGATAAACTCATCCCAGCAGAAGTGACTTTTTTCTTTGACCCTTTACACTGCCTACGGAGACTCCTCCCTCTTAGAAGCTCTTTACTTGACTTTCATGACAGCATATCCTGGTTCTCCTTCCTCTTCTCCATCTCCCCCAGCACTTATTTTAACTCTTCACCACCTCCTCCTTGTTCTTTATGGTCGTCCCGGCAGCCTCTGATTTCAGTAAGTTAGTGCCCACGAGGCAGGAATTCTCTCCAACTCTTGCTTCTTCCCCCCAAACATTGATGGGTGGACACCCATGCCCTTGCATATACCTATATCGTCTTGAAAACATACATACATCTTTTAATTAAATATAAGTTCATCTGAAAACATTTTTTAATTCATAGCAGCTTTTTTCAGTGATATATTTGTTTAGGTCTGGGGCAGAGCTCAGCAATCTGCACTTGAACCTAGCACCTCAAGAGATTTTGATTCACTGAAACGTATTGACTGGCTGCTGTGTACCCTGTCTAGGAGGACAGAACAGCCACAGACCCTCCTCTTAAGACTTTCACACTTTCCGTGTGGGATTCTGAAGGACGTATTCTTAGGAAACACTGCCCTAGATGGGGAGCAGCCCTCACTGCATGTAACCATATACCAAGTCCTGCTCAGGTACCTCAGCTGTCTCCACCTCTGTTACCCACAGACATTTCTGCTCTCTGCTTTCATTACTCCTTTCCTAAATCCCTGCATCAGCTTCCACTGCTCTCCTCTACAAGATGCCAGAGTAATCTTTGTAATCTTCAAATCAGAACATGCCACTCCCCCTCTGCATTAAACCCCTCATCGTCTCCACCGCATTGCCTTCAGGGTAAAGCCAAAATTCCTAAGTTTAGCCCCACTGGCCTCTGCAGCTTTATTCCTCCCACATTCTGTCTTCCAGCCAGACCCATCCCTTCTTCCCACTTCCGTGGGAAGAAAATACGCTTCTCTTTTATTTTTCTGATTAACGCTCTAGCTTTCAAAAAATCAGCCCTCCTCTGAGTGCCCTGCAGCCTGGTCCCTTCTTTCCACGCCTGCCCCCTCACCAATGACAGTCTTTCCTCTTGCTGGATTCAGGTTATATCAGCCACTTCAATCAGACTGGCAGCTCTATAGGCAGGCAGGGACTGAGTCATTTCTCTTTGAATCTCCTCGACCTACCACTGTACCTGACCACAGTTGGTATTCAACTATATGTTGAATATGTGATGAATGGAGAAAGAATTTTCCATCAGGAACATACAGTAACATTAACATTCATTAGCCTTTCATTTAGCTCAGAGTTCCTTCTTGGTCTTGCTGATGCTTTTGTGCCACAGGAAGGCAGTAAACCCCTGGGAAATGTTCCTGCCAATGTGTACACAAGCCGTCAATTCCCAGCAATGATTGGGTGAGACCATTAAGACTGCTTAACAGGGCCTCCCTGGTGGCGCAGTGGTTGAGAGTCCGCCTGCCGATGCAGGGGACACGGGTTCGTGCCCCGGTCTGGGAGGATCCCATATGCCGCGGAGCGGCTGGGCCCGTGAGCCATGGCCGCTGGGCCTGTGCATCCGGAGCCTGTGCTCCGCAACGGGGGAGGCCACAACAGTGAGAGGCCCGCATACCGCAAAAAAAAAAAAAAAAAAAAAAAAAAAAAGACTGCTTAACAGGGAATTCCCTGGTGTTCCAGTGGTTGGGACTCCGTGATTTTACTGCCAAGGGCCCGGGTTCAATCCCTGGTCAAGGAACTAAGATCTCACAAGCTGTGTAGCATGGCCAAAAAAAGAAAAAAGAAAAGAAAATCCGTTAAAAAAAAAAAAAAAAGACTGCTTAACAGTGCTTAATGTTAATAGCTAATAAGATGGTCCTGCAAACCATAAGTAAATGCGCATCTTTTAAAGAGGTAGTATTTTTAGCCTGCAGAATAGCATCTTTTTTTGGTCTTTGTTTTGTTTTGGCAGATGCTTGCTCAGAAATCTGGCAACATTATCAACATGTCCTCTGTGGCATCGAGCATCAAAGGTAGGTGTGTCTTCCTCTGGGCATCATGACACATGTCCTCACACACCTTCAAGAGCTAAGGGTTTGGGGAGCAAGCATAGCAGAGATCATAAAACCCACACATAACTTCAAAACTGCTTTTTTTAAAAATTGCTCTAAAGTTTCTTAAGTACCAGTCCTTTTGCCTTAGATGTGAACCAGTCATAAAGTTAAATATAAGTTGGTTTGCTTTGCTCTACCTTTTATTCCTTCTAATGGATATGGAAATGAAGATCAAACTGGGAGAAGGAAACATTTATACATTTAATTAATCAAAAAAGATGTATTAAACACCCACTAGATGTATGTCCCTGACCCCAAAGAATTCACAGTCTAAAAGGGGGAGAGAGTCAGGCAAATGCACATCTTCTACAGTGTGATAAGATTCTAACAGAGCATTGTACAAAGTGCTGTTACAATAGCAGGGACATAACTCTGCCTGTGGATTGGGGGAGTGCTTCACAAAGACATTTGATCCAGCCCTAAATGAGAAGTCAAGTTGAAGGGCCAGATTGCAGTGCAAAAGTGGAGATGATGTCCTCTTGAATCTTTAAAAGTTTCTTTTTTTTTTTTTAAATTTTAGAACATTCTATAATCTTCACCTACTTTTCATAAGGTGTTATCTGTTATGTTTATTCGATCTTGTGCTTCTCCTGGTTAAGACTTCCTTTTTTCCTTTTTTCCTTTTTTTTTTTTTTTCGGGGCCCTGCCTCATGGCTTGCAGGATCTTAGTTCCCTGACCAGGAATTGGACCCCAGAGCCCCAGCAGTGAAAGCGCCAAGTTATAACCACTGGACCACCAGGGAATTCCCAAGACCTCTGTTTTAAATGACTTGTTTTCCCACTCTAATTCATTCCTGGGATCAGTTTCACGTTTGAACATTAAACAAACCTTGCATTACTAGAATAAAGCTACTTTGATTGTGACAAAAAAAAATTTTTTTTTTTAAGTGGAGATGATGGACAATGTCACAGTCTGGCACAGATGGATTTCGAGTTGAAAATGAAGTAGTTACTGCTGAGATAACATTCCTTCTCTTAGCAAGGATGTACACAGTAAACCTGCACAGGAGAGGAATGCAAAGAAATGCCTAAGCCTCTGGGTTTGTTTGGGTTGTGTTTTGTTTTGCTTTGCTTTACCCTAAATTTCTTTGTTCTACCAACTGATGATGAAAAACTAAAGCCACTGCTGTCACTTAGGTGCAGCATCTCAACACTGAAGTCTCAACTGAATTGTGCCAATAATGATATTATTTTCCCAGATTCAGAAACTAGCTCTATTAAAGGAGAAAATCTGATATTGATTTTTATAAAGGGTGCAGGGACTTCCCTGGTGGCCCAATGGTTAAGAGTTCGCCTTCCAGTGCAGGGGGTATGGGTTCGATCTCTGGTCGGGGAGCTCAGATCCCACATACCTCGAGACCAAACAACCAAAACACAAAACAGAAGCAATATTGTAATAAATTCAATGAAGACTTCTTAAGATGGTCCACATCAAAAAAAAAAAAAATCTTAAAAATGGTGGAGTGTGAGGAAGCATGACAATGGTCTCCTGCTTCCTAAAGTTGACTGTGTTTTTTTATTCCTTCAACGGTTGAACTTCCCTTCATTCTCAGGAGTTGTGAACAGGTGTGTGTACAGCACAACCAAGGCAGCTGTGATTGGTCTCACAAAGTCTGTTGCTGCAGACTTCATCCAGCAGGGTATCCGGTGCAACTGTGTGTGTCCAGGTGAGTTGGGTACTGTGGGACTATGAACTTGTCCTTTCTGACCTCCCGGCTGCCACTATGAAAAGTATCTATGTAAGTTTGTTTACCACATGTTGTATTGTCATTGGGAAAAAGCTCCAAAGAAAAAAGAGTCCAGGCTTATTAAGATAACAGTCCAATGGTAAGTTGGGAGAGAGATCCTAAGTCATTAGGAATAACCCACAGATGTGTTAAAAGACAAAATTCAACCAAGTAATTTGAAGACCTAATTGGCTTTATTCAACGATTCATGAATCAAGTGGCATCCCATCGAGCAACTAGAAAGATGCTTCAGGGAGCCATATACAAAAATGGAAGTTTTTCATAGAAAGAAGGGTGGGGCAAGGAGGTCATTGGCAAAAGAAAAGAAAAGGTTATTCTGGGCTGAGACTTCTTTTTTAAGGGGGAGGGTATGGCACAGGTTTTATACTACAGGTTGCCTCTTCTTCCTCTAGGGGGATAGAGAGGGCCCACGGGGGGCCCAATTACCTCATTGGTGCTAACAAGAAAATTCCAGACTGGTTGACTAAGATTACATTTCTGGTAAAGGTTGAAACTGCAATTAGATTAGGCATTAAATATAGGTTTTGTATCACGGGCTTTAGCACAAGTGATGCCATTTTGATTTACCAGATGCAAAAGGTTTAAATGCTACTTGTGTGGATGGGGACAATTCCAAACCCTGTGGTTGAGAGACATAACTGGCCAGGGCTTGGTGTTTTGGAAGCAAGCCCAGGATGGCCTCGTCAGGGGAAAGTTGAAACGTAGACCATGCTCACAGAACAGCAGGAAGAAAGAGGAACCTCTCAGACACAGGGAGCCACTGAGTCATATCCGTCACCTGGGGTGGCCCATAAACAAAAAGGAGGGATTCATACCTTCCTTTATGCTGTAAAGAGGGGGTCAGCAAACTATGGCCTGCAGGCCAGATCCGGCCTACCACCTGTTTGGTAAACACAGTTTTATTGGAGTACATCCACACCCAGTTTGCTTTTATATTGGTTAAGTTTGCTTTCATGCTACAGTCAGAGTTGAGTAGTTATAACAGACCAAATGGTTCTCAAACCTAAAAATATTTCCTGTCTGGCTTTTGACCAAAAAGTATGCTGGCCCCTCATATAAAGGAAAGGAAAAAAGCAGAACTTATTATGAGTAGAAAGGACATTTATGTTTACACTGTACTGTAGTCGATTAAGTGTGCAATAGCATTGTGTCTAGAAAAACAATGTACATACCTTAATTCAAAAACATTTTAGGGCTTCCCTGGTGGCGCAGTGGTTGAGAGTCCGCCTGCCGATGCAGGGGACACGGGTTCGTTCCCCGGTCCGGGAGGATCCCACATGCCGCAGAGCGGCTGGGCCCGTGAGCCATGGCCACTGAGCCTGCACGTCCGGAGCCTGTGCTCCACAACGGGAGAGGCCACAACAGTGAGAGGCCCACATACCGCAAAAAAAAAAAAAAAAAAAAAATTTTGTTGCTAAAAAATGCTCACCATCATCTGAGCCTTCAGTGGGTCATAATCCTTTTGCAGTAGTACCATCAAAGATCACTGATCACAGATCCCCATAACAAATATAATAATAATGAAAAAGTTTGAAATATTGCAAGAATTACCAAATGTGACACAGAGACATGAAGTGAGCAAATAAATGCTGTTGGAAAAATGGTGCCTATAGACTTGCTCGAAGAAGCATTGCACAACCCTGAAATCTGTAAAACAATGTAGTAGCTGTGAAGCTCAGCAAGGCAAAGTAGAGTAACATGAGGTCTGCCTAAGAAGAATTATCAGTTTCCTCTCTGAAAAGAAATTCAATACTGCATGTCCAGAATCAAGGTTTCTCTTAGTAGTTCACAACTGGTATTGTGGGTTTGGGGAGGAGAAGCAATTCACAGTTACCTGTGGGACCTTTCAAAACCTGAAGGGCATGCCAGCATTTGGAAAAGGGCTTGATGGGGAACACTGTGTGTAGTTTGGAAAGTGCCACTGGAAATTCTGATGTAATTCATCACGGTCACCCCTCAGGTTGAAAACCACTGACTTATGAAAGGGGGAAACTACTAAATAACCTTCAAGGGACAGAATTTCCATGATTGAGGTGTTCTGTTTAATTTTTCTTGGACTAGAACGGTAAACATAGGTAACACCAAGAAAGAGGAGGTTACAGGAGAGTTTCACTGGGTTTTAACATACACGTTGGTGATACTTGAGTCTAGCTATTCTTGGTGCCATTTTCCCAGTGGAATAAATGGCAAAATGATTTGGAAATGTGGTTGTTTTGAAGCTGGACTTCTCAGAAGATTGGAAAATATATTCTCCCACTGTCTGGAACAAGGAACTAGCTGTGACTCACTGAGCCAGTCACAAAGAAAATGTGACAAGGAATGAGTGTGTCTGGGTTGGTGCTGATGATATAGTCACAACACTTTAACACCAGACTGGTGTGGACAGTGGCATGGTGTGTCAGT
Organism: Mesoplodon mirus; assembly: GCF_964341445.2. Classification (NCBI taxonomy): domain Eukaryota; kingdom Metazoa; phylum Chordata; class Mammalia; order Artiodactyla; family Ziphiidae; genus Mesoplodon; species Mesoplodon mirus. The sequence continues at coordinate 159,457,999 of NC_138977.1, forward strand.
CTGTGCCAGGGACACAGCAGAGTCAGGCGACAGTGGAATTAAGTGCGAGGCATAGGCTTGCTACAGAGTTTTCATGTAATAGTCGTTAATACCGGCCATATGTAAGAGTCGTTGAGCATTTGCCTCAGCAGGAGGAAGCTGTTAAAGATTTAAGGATTTTGAGGAGGGCATTAAGTGAATGCTTAAGGTGCCTTGAACACACTGTTGGTAGAATTGTGGACTTTAAGGAGGCTATTGATGAGGCAAGTGAGGAAAATATCACCAGAAATTGGATACAAAGAGATTTTTGCTTTATGGTTTAAGACATTTCATCAACACTATTGCCTGTGGTAACTGTGGAGGGTAGAAAATGTTCCTGATGAACCAGGTGATGTAGCCAAGGCCACTCCCACCCAGCCTATTGAAAGTGCTGCCTGCTTACAGTGAAATGTGAGAGCACAGAGACAAGCTAAGGAAAAGGCTGTTAAACAAAAAGGATCCAGTATTTGCAGATTTCGAAGATTCCCAGTCTCTCCAGAGAAATGGCAAATGATAATAAAATTAAGAAATGGTTTCCGAGGCGGGGAGGATAATAAATTGGGAGATTGGGACTGACATATACACATTACTATATATAAAATAGATAACTAATAAGGACCTACTGTATAGCACAGGGAACTCTACTCAATACTCTGTAATGGCCTATATGGGAAAAGAATCTAAAAAAGAGTAGATATATGTATATGTATAAAGACTTACTTTGCTGTACACCTGAAACTAACACAACATTGTAAATCAACTATACCCCCATAAAAAATTTTTTTAAAAAAAGAAAGATGATTTCCAAGCAAACATCAAATCTATGGCACACCCAGGAGCATGGTATGGAGCTGAGAGTATGACTGTAAAATCACTTGCTATGACCTTAAAGATCATAAAGATCATGTGACCATAAAGATCATGTGGTCTCCGGGAGTATGGTCAGCAGAAGAAAGCCCTCTGAAGAGAATTTGCAGATCACAGAAGTTAACAGAAATGTATGGGAACTTACTCTGTAAGGAATGTGAACTAAGTGGGATTTTAAAAATTTTAGTGTCATTATTATTTTTCTTGTTTTTAAGTAAAATAAAGTTATATTTTTTCGATGAGAAATCTGAAACAATGGTTAAAACAGGAATTTAAAACCAATGAAAATAGGCAAGATAATGAGGAAAATTAAGAGCCACCTAAGTTATCGAGGACTATCATGGGTGTGGAGTTGTCCCTGAGAACCCCCCAGAGTGAACCTGACAGCAGAGAATGTTTTTGAGATCATTAGGTAGTCTGGGGCCTTATACTGATATAGTCCTTGTATGATTTTATCTATAATACATCTCAGGGTTGTTGCAAGAATTAACTGAGATAATACCTATAACAGTGCTTAAAATCCATAAAGTATCATATCAATGTGATGTGACTAAAGTATGTCCTGGGAATGCTGGGTGTCATTTTTTGCCTAATATACTTCACAAAGAAGTATAGTCTGTGTTTTTGAAAATCATAGAAATTTATTAAAGAATTTATAAGCCTATTAAATAAAAAGCAGGCAGGTAGAGGTGAAATTGTCACTCCAAGTCATGGAGAAGGCTTTCACTGATGGTTGTATCATATGGAAAGGAAGTTTAAAATTTAATCAGCAATTTCTTTTTCAGTCTAAGTAAGTAACCAAGCTGAATGCCCTCCTTTGATTTAGGAACGGTTGATACCCCATCTCTGCAGGAAAGAATACAAGCCAGACCAAATCCTGAAGAGGTATATCTGCTATTTTAAATGTGTTTAAATCCTCTGGTTAAAAAAAGAAAAAAAAAATGCCCCTTCTTTACCTAGAGTAGACAAATCCATAGAGACAGAAAGTAGAAGGGTGGTTGCCAGGGGCTGGGGGAGAGGGAGTGGGGAGTTATTGTTTAATGGGTATAGAGTTTCAGTTTTTCGAGATGAAAAGAATTGTGGAGATTTGTTGCACAATAATATGAATGGACTTAACACTACTGAACTGTACACTTCAAATTGGTTAAGATGGTAAATTTTATATTATGTGCATTTTACCACATCTTCAAAAAATATGAAAATGCCCTCTTCTTTAATATTATCTTCTGATCTGTCACAGTCTCTGTAGGTTTTAGTATAAAACAAATAATTTGAGTAGATTGGGAGTCACCATAGTCCTGTTTGGTCCACAATTAATGATATTAATGATATTCTCCTGTATCTTGTATCATGTATAATTAATCAAGGCAACAAGCCAGTGGTACCTTTGTAGATTCCTCTTGCCTTGACCTTCTGAAGGTGTTGCAGGTGACAGCTCACATCACTGATGTCCAGTATGGTTTCTGGTTCCAGGCACTGAGCGATTTCCTAAAGAGACAGAAAACAGGAAGATTTGCAACTGCAGAAGAAATAGCCCTGCTCTGCGTGTACCTGGCCTCTGATGAAGTAAGCACTGTTCTTCCCAGGGGTTCATTATCCTCAATCACATTTGGCCACAATTTGCTCATCAAAATAGTATGATTTAGGGAGTGATGGCATGTAGGTGCTAAGATGCTGCTTTTACAAGATAGGAATAAGTTCTGATTTAAGTTGCTCATAGAAAGGCCACTTTGATCTGAGCCACCACCAATTCTTCCTCATTCAGCGTTACATGTCACTGAATCTGATAGCAAATGAAGTGGTGGAGGATTGAAAAAAATTAAATTGCTCAATTTTATAATTACTTTCAAAAATTACAATTTGGGAAACCATTTGTAAATTTGATTTGTAAATCAAACCAGTGAACCTCCAAAATTATGAGAGCTTCTGGTGAAATGGGGAGAGGGTTAACCAGATTTGCATCTGACACAGGAGACACAGAATTAGCATCTGGTGTTTTCAGTTTTACTGGTGACTTGTTTAGAGCAATACCAGTACCTCTTTTTTTTTCCCTATGAATTTTTACCTATTTATCATCACGTACGGAAATTCCTAATTCTGTCTCTTTCCATTTTGCACCTATTTAGTAATCAGTTTTTTCCTTAATGGCTACTGTATATTTTTTAATGGCAAACAGCTATGAAAGCAGAAACTCTTTCATAAGAGATATTTCTTATAAGGTGTAAAGCACAAGGACATCCCCTCTGTTTTATGTCTGTGAATAGTACACGACCAGGGAACTAACTGGAAGAGAGAAGAGAGAAGGAAAGAGGAGTAGGCGGGAGTGAGGAGATGTGTTACTGATCAATTAGCCCCTCTTCAGTGTAACTTGGTGCACACCAGGTGGTGGTGAATGTGACAGAGAGGTTGAAATGTTTTAGTTACAGAGCAGTTACTACTTCTCAGAGCTATTAACAACAGTTGTTCATAACTGAGGAAATGACTAGGCAGATTATGAATGACTGAGTACATTAACCTTTCTGATTTCTTTGAATCTGTATCTTCACAAGAGCTCATTTGATTTGTGGGTACTGCTGTTAAGCTAAATTGCCCTGGTTTAGCCAGAGCTTAGGTTACCAAATATTTGGGAATGTTCTGGCTTGAAATGTTCAACGAAAGTCCAACATATGGACTCTTCTGGAAAGATCCAGAAGAGTCCATATGTAAAACAGAAAGCTTGCCTTTTAAAAAAAACTTGGAGAAATTGGGGTTGTTTCTTGGTAGAGTGTCTAATAACCCCCTAGTTTATCTACTTTATATGATCAGTCTTCATATACTGACTTTTTTTTTAAATTTTTTTTGGAGTATAGTTGATTTACAATGTTATGTTAGTTTCAGGTGTACAGCAAAGTGAATCAGTTATATGTATACATATATCCAGTCTTTTTCAGATTCTTTTCCCGTATAGGCCACTACAGAGTATTGAGTAGAGTTCCCTGTGCTATACAATATATATTGAACTTTAAAACACTCTGTACTCCTGTTATGATGTCTTTCCTTCCAGCCTCTTCCATTGTCTCAGGCTTTAGGTGAATTTAAAACTAGGAACACAAATTTGAGTCTATTATCCATGTTTAAGTTAAAACATTTTTAAACCTCTACCACAAGAATCACTTCAGCTTTAATTCTTTGGAAAATGAAAAATTCTATGGGGAAAAAAATCAGTAATTTTTAAACTCCTTTAGTTTTGTACAGATTTGGATGTCTGAAACTAGTATAGAATTTTTTTTTGGTTAATAGATTATAATAATTATTACTCATATAAATTTTAAAAAGACATTTAGTGTGCTTCAGTTCCTAGAATTACCCATGTATATTTAATCAATATATCAATCATCTTTTTTAAAAAATCAATCATCTTTTTTAAAAAATTCTGTTTGGTAATTGACATTACTACTTTGTTACTTACATGCTTGATTATGTTCAAAGGTTTATTAGTGGCATAAAACTCAGCTAGTTAGAATAATTCTGAGTTTCAAAATGAAAATGTACTGTTTTAGTCTATACTTTATCCTAATTCGGATAATGGCTCTATATCACAAAATTTCTTAATTTTCTGATTCTGAGTCCAGACACTCTTAGAATGATGTGACATGTGCTCAGACACCAGCCAGAGGCCAGTCAGATCCAGATCACAAGAACACTCAGCAGTTTTAAATCATCTGAAATTTAATTCAGATTTTCCTAATTTCTATTTGTTAAAAGTGTGGTTTCCTGGTACTATGAGGATAAACTGTTTAGCTATCTCAGTCTGGAAAACTGAAGAAACACAACCTGGTTAATTGTTCTATCTCCTTGTGTTTATCACTGCAGTCTGCCTATGTAACAGGTAATCCTATTATCATCGATGGAGGCTGGAGCTTGTGATTTCAGGATCTTCTTGCTGGGAAGGCAGGCCGTTCCTGTCTACAGTGAACCTGCTTATGAAGAAAACTCACCCATCCTCTCTTTCCTATTAATGGCATATTAATGAAAACAAGACCTTTTTGATGATGTCATTGTTCATAAGAGTCTGATTCTTTAAATATATTCATCTCTTTCTAATCTCTTCTGAAATCATTGTAGATAGGTGAGATAATGAACTCACTGCAAAAAGAACATTTTAAGAATAAACCTCAGTTTCTAAGTATATAAAATTAAAATGTGAATATGAAGAAAAAAGGAAGTTTTTTTTTTAAGAAAAAAGCTATTCATTTCTGTTTTACTTCTGTTTTTCAGTATTCAAATATTTTTGTACGATTCTGCATTGGTCTGTATGTGGGTACTAATTTTAAATTTTTACAGGGTTATAAATGAACACCAAAGGTATAAAGGAGTTTGGCTTCAGTAACTTACACTTAAAGGGGTTTAGGTTCAGGACTATATATTGTTGATCTGTTATGTAAAAGAAAAATAATCATCAGATGTTTATACTTAATGGATGTCATCACTTATAAGTAAATACTTTTTTTTAGTCTAACTAAAAAGTCTTTATTAAAATAAGCAGTATTTGACATGGACATAAGAAACATAAGTTAACTACCTTACAGTATTGTCAGTTTGAAGAATATTTTTTAGATTAAGTATAGATTTCCTCACCAAATTCTGAGATAACAGACGAGAACATGAAACTTAGAAATAGTCTCTGGATGAAGAAACAGAAATAAATCATGTAACAGCAAACAAATAAAATTAAAGAAAATAAAAGTTTCAATAAGAAATTTAAATTCATGGAAAATAATTCCATAACAGATTACTAGGGAGAAGTTTTTTCTTGTTCTTTTAGTTTCAGGGTTTTATGTTTGTGTTTTGTTTGTTGTTACCTCAAAAGACCAAATGGTATGATGCACATGTAGATACTCAGTAAATGAGCAGTTAATCTTTCATCTCAGAACTGTAATATTAAAAAGGAAAATTTTGAAGTGAACAATGAAAGTTTAAAATTATATGTATGAGAAAGAACATGCAGTTGATGAAGGTAAGTTAAAACCGACAGCAAAAAATAAAACAAAATAAAATCTGGCAGCAAAGGATATTTTGACTAACATTCCTGAAGAGTCCATTGATTTTAAGATTTGCTTTAGGGTTCTGGACCAGGTATTCCACTACTGGACCACATACAGTTTGGTTGGTTACCTAGAACCTAAGTCATCCAATTTCTCTTCCATTTTAGTTTTTTGCTTTGTAAAATTAGGGTGTTGGGCCAAATGACTTGGGTTTCTTTGGATGTATCATTATCAAAATGCTGTAACTTCTTATCAAGTGAAGTAATGGAACACTGAAGCTTTTAAGCTTTTATGAAGTACTTCATGCTCTGAGCCATTATACATGTATATGTAAGCTATGAAAAAATGAATTGTAAATATACACATGATGGGACTTCCCTGGTGGTCCAGTGGCTGAGACTCGGCGTTCCCAATGCAGTGGGCCCGGGTTTGATTCCTGGTCAGGGAACTACATCCTGCGTGCCGCAACTAAAGCGCCCACATGTCACAAGGAAGACAGAAGATCTCTCATGCAGCAACCAAGACCTGGCGCAGCCAAGTAAATAAATAAACACATGATGAATACTGCAAAATGGGCTCTAAATATTAACAAATGCTCCCTCAGAGTTAGTTCTCTCAGAGATAACTATAAACTATAAAACATTATAAACAATAAAAACAAAGTAAAAACTAGCCAAAAAGTTCAATGTTCTCCAAAGTCGTGTTGATCAAATCATGTGATGTATCAATGATCATATGACTGAAAGAAATGGAAAAATATATTTGATTCCTGTTATAAGAGGAAGCTGGATGTCACTAGAAACTTTTGCGAGCTTTAGGAGAGGAAGAGTTCCGTTTAGGAAAATACTCATTTTAGATGCTCTGAAGAAGCTTAATAGACGGAACCTAGGTTCATCCATTCTCTCCACAAGGGAGGACCTAAGAGAGAAGAATGAGTGGTTTCTGCCTGGTGGAGACATTTACGTGACATTGTACCTCTTGCCTGCAAAACGGCGATTAAAATTGGCACTTGCTTAAAGGAGTGAAAAACAGGTAAGAAAATTTTTATTTCTGTAGGAAATGAAAATTACCTCGAAAGGGGCACACGTGCATATACACACACTTAGTTGAAAGGGGAGGGGGAGGGAAATATAGAGGAAAGGAAGACACGGAAATGGAAGGCAGAATTAAATGAATGCTGATGGGAAAAAAGTCATAAACGCAAGAAGGGCAAGTGTTAAGCGATAAAAGGGAGAAGAACAAGTCTTTTATCCCACTTAATTGGTCACCTGAAGAGAGGTCTTCCCGCCCCACCTGAGAAGACACGTCTAAAAAGCACAACTAAAAAGGTGGAGTGAAAAACCAAAATGTAGAAGGGAACGATAAAGCCAGCAATTTGCTGCCCGGGCCGCACTCCTGGCTCCGCAAGAGGCAGTGCTGCGCGTTCTCGCCCAGGAGCTCGTCATCGCCGGCTGAGACGGCGCCAGGGTCGGCGCGCGCTGGGCAACTATCCCGGTAGCTTCCCGGGGAGACACGCTCGTCCGGTCCCCAGGGGCCGGCGAGGCCGCCCACCGCGCGGCGCCGCCCCGAGGTCCCGGGAAGTGGACCCGCGGTTCTCCGGGCCCCAATTCAAGCCGCGCGCCCGCCCTCTGAGGCCCCAAACCCGCGGAGAGCGCGTGGGGTGGCCGCTATGGGGTCCCAGCGCGCCCGGGCTTCCTGAGCGGTCCACACAAACCGCACCCGGCCGCCTTCCCGGAACCGCCCACGCCGCGGGCAAGGCGGGGCCGCGGACACCCGGCGGCGCGCCCAGCGCCCCGCTATCTGCAATAATTGCAGCCTCCGCCGCCGCCTGGAGCGATGCGCCACCCGGAAACCGGTTCCCCCGGGCTCTACCGCAGGCCTTTGAGCCCCTTTTCGCATCCATGGGGCTGAGCCGGCTGCCTGAGCCCGAGAGCGTTAGGTGAGTAGCCCCCGGAGAGCACTGAGCGTAAATTAAACCGGCGGCCGTGGCGGCAATCCTCTAGTGCCGGGCCAGAGGCTGGGAGCTGGCGCCCAGCGCCTTCTGGTTGTACGCAGAGTGGTGGGTGGGTGTGGATGTGTGTGTGTCTCCTGTCGTTAGTTGTTATTGGAGTAGGTTTTTCTTGTTCGTTTTGTTTTAGTTCTCAAATCCATCATACGTTGCTGCTACTGTGGCCTGGGTTAGCACCCCTCATGTGCAAAGACTCATCACTTCCTCCTGATTGGGGAATATAAATAAGCCCCTGCTCAAAGCGCACGCTGAGTCTGTGGCTTTATTTTACTTACCAGTCATCAGCTTGTTATGTCAGCCTTGTTATCTCACCCTGGATTCTGGTGTGTTTTGTTGCCCAAAAGATCAATAGCAGGAAGACACCACTAACTTTAGCCTTCCATCAAGATATCCAAGACGGGCTTCCCTGGTGGCGCAGTGGTTGAGAATCTGCCTGCCCATGCAGGGGACACGGGTTCGAGCCCTGGTCTGAGAAGATACCACATACCACATGCCACGGAGCAACTAGGCCCGTGAGCCACAACTACTGAGCCTGCGCATCTGGAGCCTGTGCTCCGCAACAAGAGAGGCCATGATAGTCAGAGGCCCGCGCACTGCGATGAAGAGTGGCCCCCGCTTGCCACAACTAGAGAAAGCCCTCGCACAGAAACGAAGACCCAACACAGCCAAAAAATTAATTAATTAATTAACTTTAAAAAAGAAAGAAATCCAGGACACCAGTGGCTAGAGACAGAGCAGGTGCTTTACTTTGCCAGATCTACCTCTGAAAGGCTAAAACCCCCTTTCCCCATTCGTCTATAATGGGCCCTCCACCTGATATTATTGCTGCTATACAGTATCTCATGAAATTCTGGTTTACTGTTTCTCTCTAAGTCAAGAGTGAAACATTTCAATTCAGCAAATACCTGTGCATCTTCTGTGGGCCAAGCAGACCTGGGGACAGGAGTTACAAATAAGAATGGAATACAATTCAGGAGCTCAAAATCCAATGGATCGGAATATACCTAACGATTAATTAGGTAGTGTGATTTACCCTATACTAATGATGTGAGCAAAATGACCGGTTCACATATTTTCTAGCATATTAAGGTCTTTAGAATTACAGTCCTATTGACTAGATTTTTGCCTTTTTAGGGTTTCCATAGAAGGCATGATAGAATAAGTAGGGAAAATCAGTGATGTAGGTCTGAATCCTGGGGCCTACACAGAAAGTTGCTGTGCTGGATATGGAAGTTTGGCACTCACACTCATTCCTACCTGTGACTAGTGTGCCTTCTTGTACAGGAGGAACAGGAAAGCTAAAAACAGTTCCCAGACTCCCTTCCAGTTAGAGTTCTGGGTGTAAATAAGAGTTCTGGATGACTTGCCGGAGATTTCAAAGGCAGAGATAAGGCAGAAGCCCCCCTGCTCCTCCCTGATGATTTTGGCTGTTTTCTGTTAGCATGGAAGGTGCACAAGGTGCCAGTGTCCAGGCTCTAGAACTGTGGGTGTTGGGAGGGACTTACAGCAACCAGACTCAGCATGCCATGTTGAGTCACCAGCCCTCTGGCTGTCAAGAGGCAGCTGAGGGAGGTAGTCAACATACTCTGAGTTCCCTGTCCAGACAGCTTCCAGATCCCAGCTTCTCAGGGTCACAGGTACAGTATGTTCTTGAACTCCTTGGTTCCTGTAGGCCTCCTGATTGTGGCAAAACTAGTATATTCCCTGGTGGCTCGTCTAGTAGTGTTCTAGAAGTCATTCCTAGAGGCCCAGCGAAGACCCTGCACTTGTAGCCCTTTCAACAACCTCTAGCCTTGCAACAATTCACTTAATTCTCTGTATAAAATCTCTTTCTGCTTAAACTATTGGGCATGGTGTCTGTTTTCTGCATTGACTCTGAGTAATATGTTTGCTGCATAGCCTCTAAAAGTCACCTAATCTCTCCAGTTTCTTTAGATGGGAAATGAAACCATGAGATTAGATCCAGGGCCTGGCAGTGATTTGAATGCCTTCATTTGGGCTCTGCCCTCTCTAGTTGCTACAGACTCCTACATTTGAGTTGGCCTCTGAAGGTACTTGAGTTTGTTACCCATACACTAGATTATCTCTGAAGTCTCTTGCTCTACAAGCATAATGTAAAACATTTCTTCATTTAAAACATTCTCAGAGTATATCACAAGAGATTGTTGACTGTCTGGTTCATGACTAACTGTTCACGGGTCCTGTTGATAATTGGGAGGCCACTGACTCTTGGTTGGCACACAGACCCTAATGATAGAACAGATTTTTCCTCTGGGGAAAAGGAATTTACATCTTTTTCACACAAAGCCTAGGAAACTAGTATGTGGGGAGATGGAGCTCCCTGTATATGCACTTGTGTAACGAGGGAGCATTCTTTGTAGTCTTGGGTCATACAGGTTAAGGAAAGTGAAATGATGATAAGTTTGAAAGAGTTTTGAAGGGCCTTATAAAGTTATTAAGTATACCTTGCCAATACAGTAAAAGATCTTTATGTGTTTTTTTTAGGAATCTAGTATTTATGTTTCTGTGGTTCATAAGGAGGGATGAAAGATTTGAGCTTACCAGTGTCCCTTATCTGTGCTCTTCAGTACAGTACATGTATGCTTCTTTCTCAAGGAAAATCTCATGAAAGGAAGATAAAGCACTGAGAGACTTTTTTTTTTTTTTTTTGCGGTACGCGGGCCTCTCACTGTTGTGGCCTCTCCCGTTGCGGAGCACAGGCTCCGGACGCGCAGGCTCAGCGGCCATGGCTCACGGGCCCAGCCGCTCCGCGGCATGTGGGATCTTCCCGGACCGGGGCACGAACCCGTTTTCCCCTGCATCGGCAGGCGGACTCTCAACCACTGCGCCACTAGGGAAGCCCGCACTGAGGGACTTTTTTGGGACTCCTTGATGTACTTAGTACTAGTTTAAGGTTTTCTGTGATGTAGGCATTATCACCATTTTGCGGTTGAAGAAAATTGTCCAGACTGGCTAAGTAACTTGCCCCAAATAGCCCAGTTAGGAGGCAATGACACGAGAAGGATTTACACTCAGGGTTTTCATGTCCTTTTTCCTCTGACCACTCCACATAGCTTGCATATGATGCTCATTATGATCTCATTGACATGGATGTGCACAAAATTCCCTACCTGCACTTTCCTTTTTACCCCTTACCCTTTAATCATGTGGTTCCTCTGCCTGTAATGGTCTTTATTTTCTTTTCGAGACTAAGTCACCTTTCAAGGCTTGATTCAAGTATCAGCCACGTAAGGCATTATCTCCTCTCCCCTGTTTAACTCTATGCCTGCACTTCTGACATTATAATTAAATTACCTTAAGGTGGCACTAGCTTCTGTAACAGATAATCTCTGAAACCTCAGTAACTTAAAACAGTAGAAGCTTATTTCTCATTCGTATAAAGTCCAACCAGGTGTTCAGCTGGTGGCCTTCTCCTCAGTGATTCAGGAACACTAACTCTTTTTATATTATGGTTTTGCCATCCCCTAAGACCTTGGAGTCCTTAGTTTCCGGGCAATGGACAGGAAAAGAGAGAGCATAATGTAAAACATGGGAGCTTTCTTACAGCAGTGGAAGTACAACACATCATTTATGCCTATATCCCTTTGCCAGACTCAGGGACTTGCCACACTGACCTGCAAGGGAGGCTGGGAATGTCAACTATCTGTGTGTCTAGGCAGCAGAGGAAACTGGTTTGGTGAACACATAGCAATCTCTGTCCCTTTCTTAAAGAGCAGAGACTGCATCTCAGTCATCTTTCTGTCTCTTGTGTTTACACACCATAGAAACCCAGTAAAAGGCTGATGAACTTCAATGATTGTGAAAAGATGGGGTTGCTTATCTCATGTGCCTTAAATTGAAACTTAACCACACTTTATTATGGTTACCAAGGGAATGATCTGTCATACTCTGACTAGGTCGCAACCTTTGACTATAGGAACTGTGTCAGATTGTTCACATTCAAATCCCTAACACAAGGGCTAGAACATGATAAGAGCTTAATAGAGGTTTGTTGAATGAATGAGTCCTTAGAGAGAAAAAAGAGGGACAGAGTTAGTCTACATGGAGTTAGGAAATACTAACTGAGATGGTGACATTTGGGTTAGATCTTGAATGACTCGTAGAACTTTACCAAGTAGAGAAGTAAAACATGTAATCCCAGGCAGTGATGGTAGTTGTGTTTTGTTGTTCTTGTAGTTTTGTTTCATGAGTAGAAAGTAACAAAACAATCATATGTTTATAAGCCCAACTTTTAAAAATTCAATATTCAAATATTACAACTAAACTTCAGGGATAGGGCAGAAAAAATATATAACCTTACAAGCTATGCAATCTCTAAAGACTAAAAGAATGGTGCTAAAAACCTTGGCACTGATTTTTAGCTGCTCAAATGTTCTTTTCTGGACATTTTTGAGAAATTTCGATACGAAGGCAGTGTTCTATCAATATCTGTTCATCCTCTGTGAAGGTTTTGCCCCATGTCAAGAAGCTAGGGAGACATGTGTAAGCCAAAGCTTCTTCATCACTGCTCCTTATCAGAGCTTCTCAAAGACGGCTCTGCATCAGAGTCACCTGTTGTATTGGTTAGGATGCTTTTGGCTATAAGTAACAGGATATTCAGCCAAAATTGCCTTCAAAAATACAAGCTTCTTTTCTCATACGACGAAATATCTAAGGTAAGTAGATCCAAGGTTTGTTCAGTAGCACGTTGATATCAAGGTCCAGGTTGCTTTCCATTAGCTAATCTTGACTTTTTCTTCATGGATAAATGATGGCTGCTAGAATTCCAAGAAACACAGTCCCCATCCACAGCTTCACCCTCCCCTGCTAACACACGCACACACACACACACACAAAGACAAAAGGAGAAGAGGGTTCTCCTCTTGCCTCTCTCTCTTTATATTAGGAAGGAAAATCTTACCCAGTTGTCCGCAGTAGCCTTGCCCGCAAATTTCATTGGCAAGAAATGAATCATGCTCATCCTTAAACCAACAGCTGGCAAAGAGGAATGATGTTACAGAGATTGACTTAGACCAGTCATGATTTATTCCTAGGGCTGGTGAAGGGACCCACTGGCATACCTGAGCAGTGGCTCTTAGGTAGGTAATAAGTCACATTGCCACACTTGGGGAGATTCAGTCTCTGGAGATTCTGATTTTAGTAAGCCTAAAAGTAATATTTTAAACTTTCAATTAAACATATTTGCCTTTGGGTGGGGGGGAGAGATATTTTACAAAGAGAAGCAAGTATTGGGTCCCTTCTTACCTAGGGATAATTTCCTTTTATTCCTATCTTATTGCATAGTGTTTTACTTCATGAGTGATTCAGTCAAATCACTATATTAATTCACCAAATAGAATAGTGGTTGTTTTCTTTTGATAATTTGATTGCATGCAGTTGGAACACTTAATACTTTCCAATAAGGTAGTTCTCATTCAAGGAGACATTCTTAGTCATTTCAGTAATTAATTATTGAGGAAATTTTAAGCCCTACTCTTCACTTTATCTGAATTCCTCACTGATGGAATAGGGCTTCTTTTGGGAAATGAGTATTAGATCAGAGTTGATTAACAGAATCCAGAAATTGGAAAGTTTCAATATGTTCTACATAGAAATACCGTATGGTATGGAAACCCTACACTTTTAACACATAAATGGATGAACACCAAAGATAGGAGATTTTTATTATAATTGTTATAGAGTACTTAATGAACACTCATGGAGATGCTTTTTCAAATGCATGAATACAGTGCATAGAGTACTCCAGCAATATATGTAAATTCTCAGTACAGTCAACCCATTAAATGTCAGCCCGTCCTACCAAAGACAGAAAATAACAAGAACAACCAGTCTTTATCCATGTAATGATCTTTCAGCAGTAATTCAGTTGATAGCAGTAAGTGTATTTTACTTGCCCAAGAGCCTGTGGACATTTGCAAGTTGATAATTCTTTCATTTCCTCTGGAATATTACAGAAAGCACTTTTAAACACTTAGATTAATAAGATAACCTGAAAAAGAGAAGGCTGATTTAACAAACCTCTTTCTATATATGAAAGCATATTTATGGAAGTTGTTTTCAAAGTGTGCTTCACTTGCCAGGAGGAACAGGGGTGAGTGGACAGGGTTTCTGCAGCTCCACCTTTATCTGTCCCATTTGTTGGATTTCAGGATAAGGTTTCATTTAACAGAAGATTTCTGGCTTAAAAAAATATTTGAATATTGCTCTAGAAGCTTCTAGGCAGTTCCCCCATCTTCTTTGAAAACCACAAAAACAAAAAAATGACTTAAATTGTGAGAGGTGGAATTAAGTTACCTAAAATCAAATTACCAGAGTCTATGAAAAATATTATTACCAAGGAAAGCTGTGTCATTTTCTTTTCTCTAAAGCTCTAAGAATTGCGTAAATTCTTTTTAAATGTATTTTAAATTGCATTTAAAAATCTTTTTTTTAATTTATTTATTTTATTTATTTATTTTTGGCTGCGTTGGGTCTTCTTTGTTGCACACAGGCTTTCTGTAGTTGTGGTGAGTTACTCTTTGTTGCGGTGTGAGGGCTTCTCATTGCGGTGGCTTCTCTTGTTGCAGAGCATGGACTCTAGGCATGCGGGCTTCAGTAGTTGTGACACACGGGCTTAGATGCTCCACGGCATGTGGGATCTTCCTGGACCAGGGCTCGAACCTGTGTCCCCTGCATTGGCAGATGGATTCTTAACCACGGCATCACCAGGGAAGCCCCTGAAAATCTTCTTATTGTAAAAATACTAACAATAAAGAAACATAGAGAATAAAAATGAAATTCCAACAACTCCATTTCCCTCCCCAAAGGCAACTAATGTTAACAGACTTTTTCCTCTTTATTTACGTATATATACGTACCAGAACTGCTCATATTCTTGATCTATTATTCTTGATCTGCAGTTTTCTCTCAAGTTTAGAGGAAAGACAAAGCAGACTGTTCCTTTGAAGTCCACAGCTCTATGATTTTGGTGGCATATGTGCCTAATACTGTAAAATAAAGCTCAAATTAAATCAAGATAGTTTCTAAGTATGTGTATCAGTCCTGTAGGAAATTCCGTATACTGGGAATGCTAAAGAGAGGCATGATTGGCCAATAGCCTTTGCATTTGTTTTTAGAAAATACTTGACCTACTAACTTATAAGCAAGTGGGCAGTCACAACAGTCTTAACAGCCATGTCCGTGGGCTTATGTCAAGCCTCATTCTTCTATTGAAATCTGTACTTGAGTCAGAGAACTTTGATTAAACTCACATTATTTACTGAATTTATGAAGTCTATCAAATTTCACCATTTGAAAAAAATACATTTTTTTCTAATATGGTTTACAGGTTGGGTATCAGTCTGAATAAAGCAATATCCTGATTGAGAGGCAGGAAAAAAAACTTGAAAAAACTTGGTTCTGTGTATAGGCCCTTTTACTGTTTATTTAAAATGTACCTTGCCTTCCTAGTTCTCAGTATAATTTTCTGATATACAAAAATCTCTCAAACCATCTAAGTTTAACTGGATTTTTTTAAATGAAAAGCTTCTTAATTCTTAGAATCTTAAGTCATATTTAAGTGGCAAGTTGTCACCTAGCCAGTTAACTGATAATTCAGAATATGTTAACAATATTTGTCAAGAGAATAGAATAAAAGTTCTTATTTCATTCATTTTGTTACCAATGTTGTGCAACTTAAATGGATTAGTAAGAATTTTTTGTTTGTAATAAACTCTATAACATTGATAACAATGGAAAAAAGTAGAGCTGAACAAAAGATAGAAAATTTTAATATTTATATTTGCTTGTGGAATGTGTTTTCAAACTTATAATTAACTATGGGTATATACAAGTAGAATTTTAAACAAAATATAACAAAAATGTAAAATTATAATGCAGTGACTTGATAGAAAGGACATGAAGTCAAAGATATAGGTTAAAGAACTATATCATTTCACAAAATTTATAGTTTTACTATGGGGCTTGGCTGATATTGGCTGTGTTCACTGAGAAAAGTTATTTAGCTTCTCTAAGTTTTAGCTTTCTTATTTAAATATGAAAGAGATTGGACAAGGTAATTTCTAAAGGCCTTTCCAACTTTTATTATTCCATTAAACTATGAGTGACTTTTAGCTGCTTAGAAGCCATCTAGTTTCTCCATATTTCCTCACTTTTTAACTTTTCCATCTCAGACACCTAGCATCTCACATCGATTCTTAACTCTGTTGAACCTTTACTGGACCCAAAGACTTTTAAAGACTTCCACGAACACAATAAAGAAATTAATTAGGGTCCATTAACTATAGTATATCATTTAACTAGCATTGTTGAAAAACAAAGCATTTCACTTGATTTTATTGGTAACTGACACCTATTTTACTGAATGCAACATTTTTGTTTAACATTCGCTTTAAAGAAAAGCTCTAAAAATTTGCCAACACAGAATGCTAGGTTTGAATATTTATGAACCATCCAGGCAATTTGAAAAGAATTAAAGTGCTCTTGTTAAAGAGTATAGTTTTTGAGTTCACATTTTGATGCATATATAAATAAACAAATTCTAGAGAAAAAAAAAAGAGAAGCTCTAAACTGTACTGTATATTTCAATGCCTTTTAAAACAAAATATTTCCACCTAATTTTTTTCTTTTCATTTTCTTAAAGATGTAGAATCACCTTTCTAAACATCTGTTATTATACAGGGCCTCCTTCAAGACCAATTCAGGTATGAAAATTCTTACTAAGGATTTATTTGGTGGCAAGTGACAGAAACCCAACTCAAACTGGTAAGAAATTTATTGGTTCACCTAACTGAAAAGGAGCTGCTTTCAGCGGTACCAGCAATGTGATTATTAATTTAGAGCTTTCTCTTTCTGTCTTTCCATATTAAGACTCTGCTTGTTCTGTGGTTAGTTACCTCATTCTTTAGAAGGCTTTTCTTGTATGTTACAATGATTGTCAACAGCAAGTCTGGGCTTAGCAACCCCGACAGAAAGAAAACTCTTTCTTAATGGTTCCAGTAAACACCCTAAACCTGACTCTCATTGGCCAGCTGTGGGTCACATGCTCATGCCTGAACTGGTCAAGGTGACCAGGGAAGGAGTTCCCTCGCTGGCCAAGCGTGTCCTCATCTCTGGAGCATTGGTGGAGCATGGGGATAAGAGTCTCACATGAGCCATATGTATGGGGAATAGAGGAGGCATGGATTCCACAAAAGAAAATTAGTGTGCTATCACCAAAAAAAAAGGGGGAGAATGATGCTTGGCCGGCCAAAACTATAAATATCCCCTATGAAAAAGACATTTATTCCCACATTTTGTAGCATTAGATTGCAATCTTTTCCATGTCTTTCATTGTCAGCTGTCACTCACGCTGCTCTCAATTTGTCTCTATCACAATCTCTTCCTACATTTTAATGTACAACATCATAAGAGGGTTTGGAAGTCAGATGAGCAAAATCATTAGAATTGTTTTCAAAATAAGAGTTAATGCACTATGAGAACTTGAGAGCCTCTCTATGAGTAAGGAGTATAAACTTTCTACTTTTTAATGGACTTCATGATATTTCTTACAGTCCTTATCCTTAAAAAGCTCATTTTTCCATATTTTCTGATTTCTTTACCTTCTTCTGCCTTCTTAATGGGGGATATACTATTGTAAATTTGTAAATATTGTACATTTCAAGACCCAGTAACTATGAACAATAAATGCCATGAACATGGTTGCTTTAAGTTACATTTTTGTGATTTTTCTAAATTTAAGTTGGGTTTTGAAATGAGACCGGTGGTTTAAGTATTCTTTTGGAAATGGAAACATAGCAGAGTATAAACAAACAGAGCTGACCAGTTGTAAGTTGTTTTACTGGACTTATTAAAATACTGGTATTTTATTTTACCTTTTCTCTCTGCAATACCTCTCTGATCTCAAATAGTACTTTGGTATCCATGGTGGAGACTATGGGAGAATAAGGACATTTTTTTAAACACAAAACTATATGAATTCTCGAAAATAGCATATATTGTGCAACATGCCCAATTTTTATTTTTTATGTTAAAAAGGACTAGAATAACATTAATAAAATGAATTCTCAAATTCATTTTAGCCAGTAGTGTTACATCGCCTAATCAAGAAGTTTGCCTTGAAAGAAAGAGGTTAAAATCATGATCAAAGGAAATGAACAGAATTATGTAGTAAATTCTTCAAGACTGGGGAGAACTTGTCCTGCTTTAAGAGGAAAAGCAAAAAGAATCTCAGAGATTTATGATAATTAGGGAGGAGGAGTATGAGTGGCTAATAACCAACACTAGTGAATGCCTACCATATCCATGGTTGGACCTACTCTTGTCTCCATTGTACAGATGGAGAATTACTTACAAACAGCCTAAGAAATTTGGTATATGATGGAGCTGGACTTTAGACCCAGGTTTGTCCAAATCCAGAGCCAATAGACTTTGTCACCTACTATATTAGGGGGTCAGTCTCTACAGAGGGTGAAGGCCAAGTGCCATGGTTTGGGATACAATGTCCAAACTCTCCAGCCTCGTCTCTCATTATCCATAGCCTCCCACCACAGGCTCTAACAGAGTTTTCCCTTGCACTGCACTGGCTTTCATGCCTCGATGCCTTTAAGACAAGGGTTCTCTGAACCCAGCATTTTCCAGTCAAAATGGCATTCTTTTTCATGGGTCTAAAGTTTGAAGTATTTAAATTTTAAAAACTATATATACATATACATAAACACATATACATATGTAATGTATCATTCTATATACTTGTATTTATTTTATATAATATATAATAAAAATCAAACTAAAGGCTTTTTGAGATGCCACCCTGGCCAACAATGTATTCTTCAAGGAAGAAAAATGATGATGGTGGTGGTGGAAAGGATATCATTTTCATTGAAATTTTAAATGCAAGCATCTTGGCATTTTGTTAAACAGAAAATGATGCCTTGAGGCAGGGGTCCTAGCTAATTTATCCCTGTCTTTATGGTTTAGCATAGTGCCTGGCACATATTAGGCACTCAAATGTGTATTGAATTAGATTTTCCCTTCTCTCACATAATTTTCTCTTTGGTTCTGCCAACGCTTATAGTTTGTACCTCTATTATAATACTCATCGTACTTGTTGCATTAGGAATAAGTTTGGTTACTAATAAAAAGAAAACTTGGCTAATAGTGTTTTATACAATTACTCCAAAGCTTGGCAGTCCAAGACTGACGCAGCAACTCATGATGTCGTCAAGGAACCAGCTCCTCCTTCTTTCTTGTCTACTGTCCTTGTATAGGGGTTTTTATTTTCATGGTTAAAAGATGACTGTTGGCCCTCCAGGAGGTATATCTACAATCTAGGAAGGGGAAAGAAACGTGAGAGGGCAAAGAGTAAACAGTGTGATCCTTGAAAGGTCTTGCCTTATTGTTTGGGAATGAAAGCCCTCCCCAGGGACTCCCACTTATATCTCATTACATAGAACTATGACACATGGCCACCTCTAGCTGCAGAAGTAGCTAAGAATTGGAATATTTGGCTTTTCAGCCCATATAGCATGGGAAGCCAAGGGAGAAGAGATTCAAGTGGGTGTTTAGGAAGGCAACCTACAGGTCTGCCCTACAGGTTTTTTAGTTACTTCATACAAATGTATTTTTCTTGGTGTATGGTAAGTCTGTAGAGAACAAAGGATGTGCTTTGGTAATCTTTGAATTACCCACAGTGACTACCAAGAGTCTGTCACAGCACTTATCACAGTGTCTAAGACATTGTGGCTGCTCCATCATTGTTGTTGTATTTTTTTTAGCTTCAATTTTGAAATAAGAACTAGTCAGGAATTAGTGACTCTGGTTTCTCTGAATATGATGGAATCCATAGATTTCTCTTTGGTGACTCATTTCCTCATATCAACATTGGAAAATTACCTGGGGCTTTCCTGCTTCAAGTTGGCCCATTAGAGAGGACAATTTAACAGTAATATTGCTGGGATTATTTGCAGTATAACTCAGAAAACAGGGTGGGAAGGAAATCATATAAAAATATGGTAAACGAGGGCTTTTTCAAGAAAGGTAAAAAGGTAGGTAAGAATTAGGATTATATATTGTAATCAAAGAAAAGATTAACAATTGAAAATTAAGAACAGTCTAATTTAAAATATTTTAGCCACTAAGGGGAAAAATAAGTACAATTCATTCATTTAAATCTCAAATTGCTGTCCTATATCTATACTCTTTCTCCTTCAAAACAGATCCTGTTCTTCCCTCTATCATATTCTTAATTATAAATCATGGAGAATCAAGATAAAACAATTAAGCATGAAGATTCAGAACCATCCACAGAGGTGAATCACACAGCCTCCAGGTGTCAAGTAATACAGGTATGATCAAATGTAGAACATCCCAACCATTTCCTTAAGGAGGGGACTACATCTCCAAATATATGACAGAATTGTGTTCTCTTCATTCTCTATCACTCAATTAACAATTCTCCCCATTCTTAAATCCCCAAACTGGTGTAGTAGGTATGACTGCCAGTTTTCCTAGATAGTCATTAGCAGCTGGCCCTACATTGAGAGCCTGTGAAGTGCTTTGTGTTCCCAGCCTAAGCCCTAGAATGATTCTGGTTTCTTCCCTCTTTATTGCTTAAATTAAAGTAAATGAATGAATGTGAATTTGTTTTTGCCACAGATGATTATCTCTTTCTGAATCACTCTGACATATTTACCAACTATGGCCTTGAATCATATTTTAAATAGGCTAATTTTTAAACCCAGTATTGAAAATCATAATGAAATTTTATGTGACTCAAGCATTTATAATGCTACAAATAGTGACTCAATGGTAAATACTCCTCACATAGTTCATTCTTATTCTGAGCATTCTCCAATTAGCTAGTAATAAAGCTGTGCTTTTCCTCTGTAAAGTGTTAGCCTTGATTCTAGCAACAGAAATTTGATTTGTGATGTGATGGCTCAGTAACTATAAAAATGTACAGCAAATATATAGTTTTAAGGATTTTTTAATTGCTTTAAACACAGGAGGAAACAGTTATGAACCCCAGAGGTATAGATGGAAATGAACCAACAGAAGGAAGTAACCTACTGAATAGCAATGAAAAAATGCAAGAAACACCAACTGAACCAAATCATTTGCAAAGACTAAGACAGACATTTGCTTGCCCTCCACGTGGTTTACTGGATAGAGTAATAACAAATGGTATGTAAATGATAAGGATGAATTCAGAACAAGAGGGTAAAAGATGAAGTTATTATAATGAGAGATTCCTAAGTAATATGGTTTAAAGGACAAAAAGACGTTTACTTCTCTCTCACATAAAAACTACAAGGTGAACAATTCATAACAGTATGTAGCTCTGCTCCATAGTCATTCAGGGTCCCAGGCTGACAGGGCTCCACCATTTTCAACTCAGGGCTACCAAGAGCAGTGTTGTCACCACCATTCCCGCTAGCAGGAAGAGGGAGAGAGCAGAGGTCAAGGGCATTTTCCTTTTCTGTATCTGAGTAATTTCATAGGATTACGTTAGCCCTCCAATGAGAAAAATGACTGAGAAATTACTTATAAACAGAAAAGCACCAAATAAATGTTGGTTGTTATTACTGTTAAGTCATGCCACTAATGTTTGAGCAAACACAGCTCAATTTATACTTCCAAACAAATCCATCATTTTGTAAGTAAAGATCCTGGTTTCCAATTCAACTTATTGCTGCTATTACTTAAAATTGGGGGGTTAAGGAGGGGGAATTTATCTCTACACTATTTTGATGTGTTAGGGTTGGGATATATTTGTCTTTTAGGAATGGATTTGGTCTTTGGAGGCATCCCAACATTATTCTGATATCAATTTGATGAATAAATGGACGTTCAATTTCAGTAATGTTGTTTTTGTTCAAAAAGGAAGTGTGTGTGTGCATGTATATTGGAGGATGTGTAATACAGTAAGAAAAAGGAGAATGGGGTTGAAACTTCTCTATAAAGGCAAATTTAAAGACAGTTTCAAAAATTGTGTTGAGGAATGACAGCATCATTAAATATATGGCCTCCCCCAGTAAATATGTTGAAGAATGTAACATGTTTGATCTAGAAGTTATATTTACTGAAAAATCAGGCTCACTTCTTTATACATGTAATTCATTTGTGAGCTCTGAAAAACATTTTTATCATTCGCCACTGGGACAATGGAAGCCAAGTATGATACGTTATATTATACTTCAGGCTCTAGATATGTTTTTAATGAAATTAGGTAAGTTTCTAAACCAGCATGAGAAAAAAATCTCAAACTTTACTTAAAACATGTAGAGAAAACCAGGTTCTAGTATATACACTAGTTGAGAAGGCAACAGATAATTTAATACCTTTTCTGTTCTTTTTATTTTTTTTAAACTTTCACCGTTCAAGTTATGGCACACTTCTCGTTAAAACATGTACACTACAGTGGATGTGGATTGCATTAAGGAAAGGGGTATAAAAGAATGATGTGATTTGGAGACTAGTTTTATAAAATTCTATAATCATTGTCCTTAAAGCTGCCTGAGAAATGGGGACTCACGATACATAAACACCTCTCACTTGTTTTCTTATACTTCCGTTTCTGAGGCTTACAAGACTGCTTTTTTTCCCTGTACTGTTTCCTGTGACCATTCATCATGCAAAATATTCTTCTTAAGAAGTAAATCTTACATGTGAAAATATTATTTTTCAAAATTGTAGATAAGAAATAAATTATTAATTGAATTAAACATGATTTAGAGAAACCTTATGCATGTACACTCACTATGTATTCAGAATTTCATTTTGAGTATGAGGAGGGAAAAGGAAAGTTAGAGGTTTTTTTAAAAAAGTAGTATAAACGTATGGGCACCAAGGGGGGAAAGTGGCAGGGGTGGGGTGGAGGTGGGATGAACTGGGAGATTGGGATTGACATATATACACTAATATGTATAAAATAGATACCTACTGTATAAAAAAATAAATACAATTTTTTTAAAAAGTAATGTTGAGGGGCCTCCCTGGTGGCGCAGTGGTTGAGAGTCCGCCTGCCGATGCGGGGGATGCGGGTTCGTGCCCCGGTCTGGGAGGATCCCATGTGCCGCGGAGCGGCTGGGCCCGTGAGCCGTGGCCGCTGGGCCTGCGCGTCCGGAGCCTGTGCTCCGCAACGGGAGAGGCCACAGCAGTGAGAGGCCCGCATACCGCAAAAAAAAAAAAAAAAAAGTAATGTTGAAGTGGAAAACCCTTAATTCTACCTTTCTGAATTAGTATAAAACTAGGTTTATGCTGTGATAAGATACAAGTTAGTAGCTGGCAATTCCTGATTTCCCATTATATTTCAGCCCCTGTTAGAAATTTCAGCCCCTATAGCCAATTGGGAAATACTGAAGGCCCCTTTGTTATTTTGTTGTAATACCATCATAAGCCTAGAAAATCTGGAACAATTCTGTAAGGGTTTAAAAAATGGGACATTGGATGTGATCTCTAGCAATATGTAGAGGAGACACAATGAATAATCCTTTCACTTATGCCAGTGAAAACATCTGAAAATAGTTTAAGACTTTTTAAATATACCTTTTATCTGTCAAGAAAACAGGAAGTCATCGGACACCAAAAACAAAGTGTAAGTAGGAGAGAGAAATAAACACTCAAGCTGGCCTTTTCTCCAGAGGCTTCTGCAAAATACCAGTGAACTTGAGATTTATTCTGAGAACCATGAGAGTATAGGAGGCTTTGCTAGAGCTGCCCAGGTTGGGAGAAGTATCATAGGAGAAGTCATTCTCCCTCACCCACACAAAGTTGGAACCCAATGTGATGGTGGATTTGAGGTAAACCTGCCCTGCAGAGGGGCCCAGTAACTAAACCTGTCTGTCTAAACTGTGGTGCTAGCTGGAGGAGGGGAGAGTCTCCACTAAAAATGGGTAACCTCATTCTGATTTGTGCTCCAAATTCACAGAAAAATAACTCAAACTGAAAATATATCTAAAAGTGGTCCCAGTTTGTAAGCGTCTAAACACATGGTAGAAGCAAAATCAGATCCTATCTGGAAAAACTCAGACTCAACCTAAGGCTCCAGAAATTCCCAGAGATACAGTTGCAAGGAAGAGCTCACTGTTGCAAGAAAACAAACAAAAAATCACAAATAAATGCACAAGGAAACATTTCAACATTTTCCATTATCAGAAAATAGAATATAAAACATTTTTGATATCTATAAAGAAGCTAAAGAGGAAATAGCAAGTATGAGTACAAAACAACTCTTTATAAAAATGAAAAGATTTTAGTAAGAACCAAATTGAAGTTCTAGAGATGAAAAATAAAGTACAGTAATTGAAATTTAAAACAGTGAATAGACAACAGAGTAAGTGGAAAGAAAATTGGTAAACTAGCAAATAGATCTGAAGAGATTATGTACAATGCAATACACAAAGACAAAGATGGAAAATATGAAACTAGGGTTAGCAATGCAGAGAGGAGAGTGTGACTGTTTAATCATAGTTCCAGAAAAAAAAAAAAGAATAGGAAAAATGGGGGAGATAAAATATTTGAAGAAATTCAGAATTTATAAAAAGCATAAATCCTAAGCAAACCAAAAGGAAGCCATTCCTAAACATATACTGAATTTGCAGAAAGCCAAAGGAAAAGAAAGATCTTAAAACCAACCAAAGAAAAAGAATTCCCTAAAAGAGCTGAAATTAGACTTACAAAACAGTAACAAAAGACAGAAAACCAAGGAATAATATTTTCAAGAAACTGAAAATAACTCTCAACTTAGAATTGTATACATAGATAAGCTATCTTTTAAGAATGAAAATAAAGATGATTCCAGATAAATAAAACTAAAAATTTGCTACCAGCAGATCTTCATGAGAAATATAGCATGCTCTGCTACAGAGTGTTTCTGTACCATGATTTAGTTTATATGCGATGGTAAATAGGGAACTGTGTCAGTGTAATATGGAGTTTGCATTTTTGTACTTAATTTTTCCTGGCATATTAATATTTAACATCATCGAGCAATAGCAGATAAGTACAAAGTGAATTGAACCCTCCCCCCAAGAAAGATCAGGTATATACTTTATTACAACTAAAGATAAAGACTTACTAACTTTAAAGATAAAGCCTTTTAAAAAGCTGAGCACCCTGGGTAAGTACCTTCTTTTGAGGTGGTTAGTTGTTCTCTTAGGAACGTCAAAGATTTAAGCTTTCCATGACATTAAGCTGTCTAATGAAGCCACATGTGATGAAGAAGCTGCCAACACTTACCTCAGTTAAAAAACAAAACAAAACAAAACATTAACAACAACAAAATATTTTATTGATGGAGAAGGCTACAGTCTGGATAGGATTTGATGGAACTACTCTCTGTTTAGAGCAAATGCTCTCAAGATTCTGCATCTTGAAATAGTAAGTGTAGTTCCAGTGTTGAAGTCTGCAAAGAAGAGGTTGACTATGGGGGATACAAATATTAGTGGAGATTTAACTGTGCTGGTACTTTTATTAGGATCGTTGTTGCTTCAGTTAGTGCTTTGGTCACAAGTTTTGAGTTGTGAGTAGTCTGCCCAACTCTCTTTTTTCCATGTGCCTTTCTATTGTCAGTGTACAATTTTGTAGAACACAAGGTTTTCAAACAGGGAAACATATTTCACATTCTAACAGACATGCCTCTCCTAAAGGAAATACTTCAGGCAACAAAGTAATTGTCGAGATGAAAGGTTTGAGATGCCATAATGAATGATGATCAAAAAAAAAGGTAAGTATGTGGGTAATTCTAAACAAATGTCGACAATAGAAAAGAAGCGGGCCTCCCTGGTGGCGCAGTGGTTGAGAGTCCGCCTGCCGATGCAGGGGATACGGGTTCGTGCCCCGGTCTGGGAGGATCCCACATGCCGCGGAGCGGCTGGGCCCGTGAGCCATGGCCGCTGAGCCTGCGCGTCCGGGGCCTGTGCTCCGCAACGGGAGAGGCCGCAACAGTGAGAGGCCCGCATACCGCAAAAAAAAAGAAAAAAAAAAAAAAAGAAAAGAAGCAATAGTTAAACAATAAACAATAATGCTTAATTGAAGGCAGAACTAAAATACAGGAGTGTGATTGTTAAAGTGTTCTCATGTTTCTGAGAAGAGGATATAGATAGTGACTCTTTCTCTTTTTATTAACTAATGAATTTTTATGGTAAAATTATAAGGAGGGCTTCCCTGGTGGCGCAGTGGTTGAGAATCCGCCTGCCGATGCAGGGGACACGGGTTCGTGTCCCGGTCTGGGAAGATCCCACATGCCGTGGAGCGGCGGGGCCCGTGAGCCATGGCCGCTGAGCCTGCGCGTCCGGAGCCTGTGCTCCGCAACGGGAGAGGCCACAACAGTGAGAGGCCCGCATACCGCAAAAAAAAAAAAAAAAAAAATTATAAGGAAAAATAAGGGAATAGTTAAAAAAAAAATCCAAGATAGTAGTTTCTTCTGGCAGTGTGAAAGCAGATGGGTGATGGGCTTAGAAAGAGCACACAGGTGGATTCAAAGGCACTGTGGTAATATCCTACTTTTTAAGGTGCTTGGAAATTACCCAGTTTTTTATATTACTGATGTTCTTTAAAACTTACACGTGATTATAAATATTTGTATGTGTCTTCATTTTTTTTAATGTTTAGGTTATATTTACCTGCAGATAACCACTCGTTGATAGAAACTAGTTTTCCTCGTTTATTTCAGTTACCATGGTGGTTCTTCTGTGGGCTGTAGTTTGGTCAATTACCGGCCCTGAATGTCTTCCTGGAGGAAACCTGTTTGGAATTATAATCCTATTCTATTGTGCCATCTTTGGAGGTAAACTTTTGGGGCTCATTAAGTTACCTACATTACCTCCACTGCCTCCCCTTCTGGGTAAGTGCTAAACACATCCTGTTTTCTTCAGAGTAAGTCATATTTAAGTCATACTATGGAAATAATATATAATGGTGTGCCTCTCATGCCCTCTTCCTAAATCCACATTCTTTGACACCATGTTGGTAGCTTAACATCAGCCATGGTGGAAGTATCTTTAAGACAGAACTCAGCAAGTGCTACAAATCAGGGCTTACTATATTGTTAGTCATTCACATCACTGACAAACAAGTGAAGTTCCAACATGCATTTTCATTGGTTCATTTTCATCTTACTCATTAACATAAACAAAATTATCAACCGATATTCATGGTGACACTATACTTGCTCGTCATAATGTGAATGGCTTCTTTGCTAAGCCAGATAGTAGTCAAGCATTTAGTTGTAATCTGATTTTGTCAATTCATTGTTGAACTGCAACCATAGTTGGTTATGGATATGGAGTTCAACACTGAAAAACAATGAAAACATTCTATGAGAATCAATTGGCTCTATAGAATTTACAGTGATGATTGTTGCATATTTATAAACTGTATTCTGCACATCCTTTATATCAGTAAAATTTATAATAAATATGTAAATATATAAATATAAATACACACACACTTTTTTGGCCAGCTACTTATTAAGCATTTACCAGCACACCATTGGCTGTATTGTATTATCATGCTTATTGAAATAATTTAACCAAAAATATTCTTCCAGAGGCCATGAGAACTGTCCAAACATGAAACACATGAAAATTAGTCTTAACACTGGACATCATATCTTTAATGTTTCTTCAAAGAATTCCATATTACAAAATTTTACTTTACCACTTTCATTATACCACAAAAGGCATTTTGTGTCCATTTCTAACAGATTTATGTCACTAAGTTTTATTTAAAAATCACATATCTTTCACACATATATATTTGCACACAATTCCTGAGTAAAAATTTTTCCTGTTATTTTATGTTAGTGAGGACAATCAATATTGGCTAACAAAGACCAAAATTACTTGCTTTTGAATTTGTGGTCAGCAGTTGAAGCTAAGTATAAAAAGAAGTAGAGTTATTTACATTTGACCATGTACTATTTCTCAATATACTTTTCAATTTTAGGTAAAAATAAAGTTATTTTGCTCAATTCATATTATTTATCATGAGTGCTTTTTGTTCTCTAAAGTTATGAATTGAATTATTGTTAAAATGAGTTGTTTCTAAATATGCCTGTATGCTGTGATAAAGGGTTGGCAATCCACCTCTTTTGTAAATAAGATATTATTGGAACACACCCATGCTCATTCATTCACATATTGTCTGTGGCTGCTTTCACACTACAATGGCAGAGTTGAGAAGTTGTGAAAGAGACCCTGTGGCCCACAAAGGCTAAAATATCTCTTATCTGACCCTTGACAGAAAATGTTTGCTGACTCATGCATCTAAATCAGTGCTTGTCAAACTTCATCATGCAGAAAAATGACCTTGGGACCTTGTTAAAATGCAGATTCTAATTAAACAGATCTGGGGGTGGGACCTGAGATTCTGCATTTTTAATAAGCTAATCATAAGTTTTCAAACATGGTTGTGCATAGGAATCACCTCATGAAGTCTTTTAAAAGCTGATGCCCAGAGATTCTGAATTAATTGATGTGGCATATGTCCTGGGCATCAGAATGTTTAAAAGTTCCCCAAGTGATTCTAATATGCAGCCTAAGTTGAAACTGCTGTTCTAGACTTCATGAAAATTACCCTTTATACCTCATCCTTTTTTTTTCCATTCTATGCTTATTATTACAACAAACTAAGTATACCACATTGCCAAGTGGTACAGACTTGGGCTTTGAGATCTCATGAAATCTCCTGGGGTAACTGAAATTATTCTGAAAGATCACATACGTTATATATCTTAGCATCCCGTTTTTGTAGTGTTGCACTTGTGATAGAAAAAAGTTTACCACTTTTTATTGTAGTAGGGCCAGTAACTAAAACCGAAACATTATCTGAACCCATAAAGACCTGTTAAGACAGAATATGTGTGATGATTGCCTGTTCTATATTTTCATAAGCTCATTGAAATAATTGCTAGAGATAGAGGATGAAGGAGAATTTTTTATTCCCAAAATAAACGTGAAAACAATTGCCCTGGAACACTTTCCTTTGCTCATGGTCTGAGCTGATGCGGCCACCTGATTTTGATTTGGATGTTCCCTTCTTGCCTCTGAGCCCACGTGGTCTTCTCCTTTCATTGTGGGGAGAAGAACACCTTTCCTAATAGAGGGGTATTATTCTTTTTTCTCTTAATTTGTGTTATGGAAATCTTTTTAAATATGCAAAATTTATCAATACATGACCAATCTTATTTCATCTACTCCCAAGTGTTTTTGAAGCACATTATAATTGAAAAAAATTTCCATAATACAAATTAAGAGAAAAAGAAGAATAGTCCTATATCAAAGGAGGTGTTCTTTCCTCCACAACCTACGTGAGAGGGAGAGGCCAGCATGGGCTCAGAGGCAAGATGCCTGCCAAGTCCATATCAGGTGGCCAGAGCAACCCAGACCATTGGCAAAGGAAACTGGTTCCCAGGGAAATTTTCACATTCATTTGGGGAACAAAAAAAATGCCCCCTTCCCCCTCTAAAACTCCAAAAAAAAAGTCCTCTTAACATATTTTTGAATTCTTGTTAGATTATTAATCTTTTTGATTCCAGGTAGTTATATGCTGTAATTAATTTAGGACTGGTTTAGATCCACATTTTAAGTTTCAGTAAGGAACTATTGACGTATTAATAAAATATAAGGTTAGTGCAGCATTTTGGGCTTGGTAATTCATCAATATCTATGAAAATGAAATATGCCTGTACTCTAGGGCTTAACTCTTCCACTGGTAGGGATTATCCTGTGGATATACTTACACAAACCTACAAACATGTAAGCTCCATATGGACAAGGACCATGTTGGTCTAGCTGCTATCTGTATTAGCAGGGTATCATAAGGGTCTGGCATGTAGTAGGCACTTAATAAATACTTGATGTATGAACTGTGCTCATTTCAGCACTGTTTGTAATGAAAAATCTTAAAGTCCATTAATTGGTTCCAAAATTATGGTACTTCCAAACAATGAGATACTATTGCAACTATTATAAAATAAGGCAGATATATATATCAATGGGAATATATCCAGGCTATATTGTTAAATGGGGAAATATTATCCAATGGTATATAAACATGCTTTCATTTGTGTCCAGCACATACACACACACACACACACACCAAACACAAAAGCACACACACACAGGCATGCTTAAATAGGTATAGAAACTTTCTGGAAGGGCACAAATAATCCTTAACAATGAAAACCTTTGGGGAATGAAGATAAAAAGTTGCCCTTGGGGCTTCCCTGGTGGCTCAGTGGTTGAGAGTCCGCCTGCCCATGCAGGGCACATGGGTTCGTGCCCCGGTCTGGGAAGATCCCACATGCCGCGGAGCAGCTGGGCCCATGAGCCATGGCCACTGAGCCTGCGCATCCGGAACCTGTGCTCTGCAATGGGAGAGGCCACAACAGTGAGAGGTCCGCGTACCACAAAAAAAAAAATGCCTTGGGGTTGGGCATATACTTGTCACTTTACACTTGTCAGTAATTTTTAATTTTACCATAAGCATATATTATTCTTCTCATTATTCTTTTAAAAATAGTTATTGTAGGCTAGTTTATATTTTCACAAATTCTAGAAAGACCATAACTGCAGAATTCAGAATTTAGAGACCTTCTTCCAGATTAAATGGCAGTGATGAAAGATGCCTGGGAGTGATGCTCCTTTACCTAACGGTGTCTGGAGCAAGTCACAAAAAGCCACACAGGTAATTCTTTTCTATTCTCATAGCTTAATTCAAAACATCCCAACACTAGTAAATTTGTCCAGTCATATAACGGGGTGGTGCTTATAAGGACATGGTGAGAAGAGGATAGTGCTGGAGAACGGAGGGTAGAAGCCTCACAGTATCTGCCGGAGAAGTCCTTCCCTTTGCATGGGCATGTGGTATTATCATTGAGGACAGGATTCCCTCACAAACTACTCAGTTTCCTCAGTCACACTCAACTACTTGCAGTTCCTAGAATGTCACACTTCTTTTTCATACCTTGGAAGAAACTGCTTTCTCTTTCAGAAACTTTTCAACTCCCCGGCCTCTTTACCCCTTTTCTCCTTCTTTGCACCCCTCTGACTCACCCCTCCCGTCTCAACTCATACAATGCCTCCTCATGCTTCCATAAAATTCAGATTGTCAATTTGTCTTGCTCCCCTAGAGGCTGAAAGCTTGTTGAGGTGTAGTACCCAGTTTTTGTCCATTATTATATCTCTAGTGCCTATTATAGTATCTAAAATACTGAAGGCATTTGGTGAATGTTGAATGGCTGAATGAAAAAAGAGTCACCAGCTGACATGACAGAGCAATGTCCATTTCATCATAACTCACCTTAAGCCTTTGCAGAGCAGGTTATGTGGGTTTTTTTTTTCTTAAATTATCCTGTTTGAAGGTAAAATGGAATCCATATAGGTATTTATTGACATTTCAGGTAATCTGACATAGTCAGTAATGTCAGGAGCTCTTTGCTAGTTGCACACAAAGGGATGACTAAATTGGACATTGTATTTTTTTTAATATTTATTTTATTTATTTATTTTTGGCTGCATTGGGTCTTAGTTGTGGCACGCGGCATCTTCATTGTGGTGCGCGGGCTGCAGAGCACGTGAGCTCAGTAGTTGCGGCACGTGGACTTAGTTGCCCTGTGGCATGTGGGATCTTAGTTCTCCGACTAGGGATTGAACCCACATCCCCTGCATTGCGAGGCAGATTCTTAACCACTGCACCACCAGGGAAGTCCCTGGACATTCTATTAAAACATTTTACATTTAGAATTTGATCACACTTTCTATCCAAATACTGCATCCTGTTTCTCCCTTTCAGGTTCAGTTATTTAGGAATTATTAATTAATCTGTTGTTTTTATCTTCATATTAAAGCCTTGTCTTAGCTCCTCTAATTTATTATATTATTTTAATTAAAAGCTTAACCTAATTTCACCTAACGAATAAGCAAAAAAGGAAGTATTTCCTAAGATTATAGGGTAGTCTCTTTCACAGCTAAAGTGCCAAAACCTATTGCCTGTATTTGAAAACTAACTAAAGAGTTGTTTGATTTTTCCATTCTAGGCATGCTGCTTGCTGGGTTTCTCATCAGAAATATCCCTGTCATCAGTGATAACATACAGATCAAGCACAAGTGGTCTTCTGCTTTGAGAAGCATAGCCCTGGCTGTCATATTGGTTCGCGCTGGCCTTGGGCTTGATTCAAATGTATGAAGTACAAATTTCTACTTATTGACTAGGAATTTTGTGGAAGTGGGCATTGTGCATGACATTCTCAAGAAGAGAAGAGAATCTGTTTCATGCAGAACTCTCCCCAGACGATGTTCCCATACTCTTTCTTGGAGAAAGGTGGAGTTACTATGTGGGGACAGCACCAAGAATAAAGCCCCCCCCTTTTCTCTGACAGAGATATGGACCATAGTTATAAATTATGGTCATGAGAGAGAAGACATCATATTTTTGGCATGCAAAGCCCTATATAAGAGTTTAGGGCTAACTGTACTGGCTCAGGAAACTGCCTCCTATATAGAATGAGTCTCAAGTATGAGTTTTTTTAAATGCTTTTTTTCATTAGGAATGAATTTTTGGAATGTTTTGATTTAGAAATGCATGTTTTGGGGGACAGAGGTTTTCACCCAAGCCTCATTTTGGGACCATAAATTATAAATAAAGCTAACACTGAGAGGGTTAAATCAGCTAGCGCGGGGATTATGAGCACAGACTCTGGAAGCAGCCTGCCTGGGTACAAACCTAGCTCCACAACTCACCAATGGCATGATCATAGGCAAGTCACTTTAACTTGAGCCTTTTTAGATGAGGACATCTACAAAATGGGCATAATATTACCTATATCGTAGGGCTGCTATGAGGAATAAATAAGCTAGCTCTAAACACTTAGAACACTAGATGTTCTAAGTGGAACATTCCTGGAAGATTTGTGATGATCCAGATGTGGGCTGAATATTGAAGCAAAAGCATTTAATGTCATAATCTCTGCATGTCTTTAGAGAATTATTTTAGTATGTCTAGTTTTCTATTGCAGGCCCTGAAGAAGTTGAAGGGTGTTTGTGTAAGATTATCCTTGGGTCCTTGTCTTGTGGAGGCGTGTGCATCTTCTCTTCTTGCCCACTTCCTCATGGGTTTACCATGGCAATGGGGATTTATGCTGGGGTAAGAGTTTTTCCTTATTGTATGAAAATATGCACAGACATTTAGGGTTTTCACTGTTTACTTACAAGAGAAAACATAATAGCATTTTCTTAAGGACATCAAAAAATACAACATCGATATCAGCATAATCTAAATATTATAACTTCAAATTATAGTATATGTGTATAGTGTATGTCTAGCTTTTGCAGTGATTATAATAATTTAAACTATTGAAGAAGTAATGATCTTTTACCTATACGTGATTCCAGACTGGTGAGAGAGATGCCAGATCTCACCTCAGAGTCTGGTATAAAGGATAATAAATATATCAACAGTCATCAACACCCAGAACTGTTTTCCTCCTTCTTTTGTCACCAGACTGTTTGATTAGATGGTTCTGCTGTCTCTTCCTTCCACCGTCAGTTCTTATTTCTAATGGTTAAAGCCATGAGAATTAACTAAATATGAACGTACTTAGAATTTAGTACTAGTGAGTATGCAACAAGTAAGAAGTTCTTATTTTTCAGGGTTAGGACCCTGGAGCTATACTGCTTGGATTCAAATGCCAGCTCTATGACTTTGCGTTATGCAATCTTTGGCCAGTTATTTAATCTCTCTGTGCCTCAGTTTACTCATTTGCAAAACAAAGATAATGATTGTAGCTTTTTCATGGCGTTATTGTGAGGATTAAATTAATATATGTAAAGTGCTTAAAATGGTATTTGGCATGTAGTAAGCACTATAAAATGCTTTCTGGTGTTACTACTGCTGCCATTATGAGTGTCACTGTCAATGTCATTATGGTCTTTTCCTTCTAATCTGTTGTCTTATTTTACATACTCAATCTTGGTAAAAGGCCTAACGTCACTGGGTTCCAATCCAAAAAGTCTATGGCCATGTTTTTCAAACCTCATACCATAATGTTTTGTTTTTAAAAAAAGGCAGATTCCTGGGGCCTAAGCCCATTAGGTCTTCTATACCACCCATAAATATAACTTTTTAGGCAGCCTAAGTAGTTCTAACACAGGTTATCCATGGCCATACTTTGAAAAAAGTGTTCTATAGAACTTGCATATATGTATGTGTTTCTGGGTTGGTGCTTTGCTCCCATCTGAAAGACTTTAGTTGTCCAAAGTGTAACCTCTAAAAGAGTAGAGGTTATTATACTTTCAACAACAACAATAATAATAATGACTAAGATACTGTCATAAATGCCTAAAGCACTGCCTGCTTAGTTTTGTTTTAGGTGCTGTATCTCCAGCTGTCGTGGTGCCTTCAATGCTCCTTTTGCAGGAAGGAGGCTATGGTGTTGAAAAAGGTGTCCCGACCTTGCTCATGGCTGCTGGCAGCTTCGATGATATTCTGGCCATCACTGGCTTCAACACCTGCCTGGGCATGGCCTTTTCCACAGGTACAGGGATCCGTTCACAACGTGCTGTTCTCTTGCACTCTAGAAACATCGATTATGGTGTTACAAGCATGGCATAGTTGCTTGATAATTAATTAAGGCAAATTAAAATGGAAAAAGTCACCTCCCAAGATTTAGTTCCATACTAGGAAGGGACCAGTAGCTTCACCCTCTAGACATAGACTGCTCAAGCAGTTTGGTAAGTGCAGTAAGGGGAGATTCAAAGGACTTAAAGAAGATTTAGAGAAGGACTAAAACAGCTTCTACATGGAGCCTCTGGGTAAGTTTAATCTTGGAGACTTCACACAAGGGATGAGTAGATTTTCAATGAGCACCATGACAGCAGGCCAAGTGGGAGAAACAGCACTGTTCTAAAATAGGAACAGTTTTAACATTTGGTTGGTAATAGCAGCAATGATTTTAATGGGTATCTTTTTCATACTTACCAAGTGTTTGAAATGGATGCATTATGTTTTAAGTAGTAATGAAAAAGAACTTAAGGCATTTTTTTCTCTCCCACTATTATTCAGTACCTTTACTCCCCTTTGGCACAGCATAAATTTAAGTTCATTTTTTAATCCATGTCCAAGAGTTAGAAATAAGATTTGCAATTTCATATTATTGACAAAATGTAATTGTAGGGCTTCCCTGGTGGCGCAGTGTTTGAGACTCCGCCTGCCGATGCAGGGGACACGGGTTCGTGCCCTGGTCCGGGAAGATCCCACATGCCACGGAGCGGCTAGGCCCGTGAGCCATGGCCACTGAGCCTGCGCGTCCGGAGCCTGTGCTCCGCAACGGGAGAGGCTACAACAGTGAGAGGCCCGCATACCGCAAAAAAAAAAAGAAAAAAAAATGTAATTGTAGCTTAAATTTAGCTTCAGATTATTTAGTGGGAACACACCTTCATAGAAAGTCATGTACTTTTAGCCTCTCCACCCTGCTGTAGTTATTGTCCCGTTTTGGGGGGTTATATATGATTTCTGCTGAGTACCTAGAACTTCGCCTCTTCCTGTTGCCCCAAAGTTGCCTTACATCCAGTCCCTGCCATATGTCACTGGTTAAATTAATCTTATCAAAAACATGGCTTTCATAAGGTTACCTTCTTGTTCAAGAACCAGTGAGGATTCCCTCTTACCTATTAAGTCAAATCTACACTTTTTTCTCTTTTGGAAACCTTGTTCTGATGCTGAACTGTTTGATAATAAAGTGCTTATTTGCAGATAAAAAAAAAAAAAAAACCTCTGCTCTACCTATCCAGAAGTATGTTTGCACTGTTTTCCTGATATACACCTTTTAAACAATAGCTCTCAGCCTCAGCTGCATACTAGAATTACGTGGGGAGTTTTTTAAAATTCTCTTGTAGGCACTGCCTTAGGCCAATTAAATTAGAACTTCTGGGAATGGAAACCATGGCTTTAGAGCAACAGTTTGCATTAGAATCACAGGGGATGGGGAAGAGCAGGGCAGGGAGGGCAACGAGGAGGGTCTGCAGGGCTGCCGGCTGTAGACTGCCTGCAGAACCTTCCCAGTCAGCAGTGCTGTATTCCCTCTGCCCCGCCCCACTAAATGTGGCCCTTGGGCCTTTTGGATGGAACTACCTGGAGCTTCTTTTTTTTTTTTTTGCGGTACGCGGGCCTCTCACTGTTGTGGCCTCTCCCGTTGTGGAGAACAGGCTCCGGACGCGCAGGCTCAGCGGCCATGGCTCACGGGCCCAGCTGCTCCATGGCATGTGGGATCTTCCCGGACCGGGGCACGAACCCGTGTCCCCTGCAGCGGCAGGCGGACTCTCAACACGAACCCGTGTCCCCTGCAGCGGCAGGCGGACTCTCAACCACTGCACCACCAGGGAAGCCCCTGGAGCTTCTTTAAAATGTGGATCCCAAGCCCTGCCAGATTTACTGAATCAGAATTTTCAGAGGTAGGGCCCAAGAAGTCTTTTTTTTTAAAACAACCTTACTATATCAGAGACTGAAACTAATTGGCTCCTTTCTACACATTTATAGTAAATTATCTACCGTATTAGCTCAAGACATAGGCTACTATCACAGCTAGATGCTTTTGACAGTCCCACCATTACCTAACAGAGAGCTATCCTAGCTAAGTAAAATTACTACAGAGGTAATTATTCTTTTAAATAAGAGAGATGGTGGAAACCGTAGGGGAGGAAAAGCTATTTCCCCTCTACCCACCTTAGGTTCATTGGCTGGGACCCTGTAAATCAGACTGACCAAAGACAGCTTAACAAGAGAAAAGGTTTACTAGCATGTGCGTGCGTCGTGCTTACACACTGGAGTACGCAGTGGTGAGTAACTCAAGGGGTGGTTAGAATTGGGGCTTATAAAGCATCTTAGCGGAGAACAATAATTTTGTAGAGAAGTGCAAGACAAAGGAAAAGGACTTTGAGCTTTTAGAGGCAACAAATTGTGGAAAGGCAGATATATGAGCAAACTATTGTTAGATAAGGGCTGGTTTCAGCACTTTGTTATGTAGATTTCTCTGGTGCTGTCCCTGGGCTGATTAGGGTTCCACGTTGCCTCAGTGGTTAACTTCTGTCATTCCTGATGGAGAGGGGAGAGGGACAGCTTTACAAATTTATGTCTTTCTTTTAAAAGCAAATAGGGAGATGACAGAGAGCTTATCTTGTATATGTTTCTTCTCAATTGCCTTCAGCTCAAAATAATCCTTATGCCAAAGTGGCATACCTTGGGGGTGGCATATGCTGTACCCGAAATTATAATAACAAGAAACCACATAACTGGTTAGTACATATTTTCTTAAAACGGTTTGCGAGGAAGGCTTTATATATTGAGCAATTTTAATATAATTTTCTGCACAATGTGCTAGCAAAGATTTTTTTAAATTAAAGTTTCCTAAATCCTGTTTGCTATGGGGGAAAATATAGTTTACTTACCTCTATATTGTGATATTTCAAAGAAGCTAAGCAACAAATAAAGTCTCTTCCAAGAGCAGTTTCAAAAATAATTTATTTTCAGATTTAATCTTAGAAATAACATTTGAGAAGGAGTAAGTCCCCTACATTCATTGTAGTAAGAAAAGATTTTACTTTTATTGCCAAATTCTTAAGTTACTGTATTCTGTATATATTTGAGCTACTAAAATCAATATGCATTTATTATTAAAAAATCAGGCTCTTAAATGGCAGTTTGAATACTAGATCTGTCTGCTCACCCAGCCTATGCATATAATACAGTAGAACAAATTAGACCTGATTTATGAATTTTATCTTTCATATTTTCTTAGTAAATAATAAATTATGTAAATTTATACTGAAGTAAACATAGAAAAAAGTATACAAATCATAGCTTATGCCTATTTTTAAATTTATCTCCAATAATATGCATACCTTTCTTAATGTAGGCACATTTTATTAGACATTTTAAGAATATGGAAATCAGGAAAGATCTGTACATTTTTCCTTCTATATAATTAGACTCTTTATGTTAATGATTAACTTCTGTGCATTTATGGATTTAGAATTCTGTCTCAATTTTTTCTTTTTATGTTTTTTTTAAGGCTCCACAGTTTTTAATGTCCTCAAAGGAGTTTTGGAGGTGGTAGTTGGTATGGCAACTGGATTGCTTCTTGGATTTTTTATTCAGTATTTTCCAAGCAGTGACCAGGTAAAATAAATAATCTGTGGGTAAGTCGTGCTCTAACATGTCATTGGAGGAGCATTCTAGAACACTCCCCTGAAAGCTGATGTGAATTATGTGATTTAGAAAATGGCCCCCCATTTTAAAACTGCTCATTGCAATATTAGTGCTGTCCCTGAGATTTATGAAGAGGGCTGGATGTATAAGATTTTTAATGCAGTCCTGGAATTTTTTTCTCTAATTTATATTCTGTATACTTCAAACTTCACTGTAAAACAAATAACATCAATTCTAAAATTATACAATATGTCTTTTTATTTATCTTAAGTTTAATATTTTTATTTATTTTCATTTTATTATTACTCATAATACTCAACTAAATCAAGATATAAAATGGCTTTGGGGGCTTCCCTGGTGGCGCAGTGGTTGAGAGTCCGCCTGCCGATGTAGGGGACACGGGTTCGTGCCCCGGTCCAGGAAGATCCCACATGCCGCGGAGCGGCTGGGCCCATGAGCCATGGCTGCTGAGCCTGTGCATCCAGAGCCTGTGCTCTGCAACGGGAGAGGCCACAACAGTGAGAGGCCCGTGTACCACAAAACAAACAAACAAACAAAACAAAAAACAAAAAAACTGATACGAACAATTAACAATGAGTAAATCATAAAAAAATAAGAATAAAATAAATAAATAAATAAATAAATAAAATGGCTTTGGGGGCCTCTTTTTTTAGTATCAAAATACCTTAGATTCTTTTTTTCTTTTTTTTAAAGATTTTTTTTATGTGGACCATTTTTTTAAGTCTTTATTGAATTTGTTACAATATTGCTTCTGTTTTATGTTTTTTGGCCATGAGGCATGTGGGATCTTAGCTGCCCGACCAGGGATTGAACCCACATCCACATCCCAGGCATTGGAAGGCAAAGTCTTAAGCACTGGACCTCCAGGGAAGTCCCAAAATACCTTAGATTCTAATACTATCAAATAGACAGACCTTATCATCTCATATCATATAGTTCACCATTTCTCACCAAAGATATCAAAGTCCTTTACTGTACACAGTGATTTCTTAATAAACAAAGGTTTTGTTTGTTTTTCTTTACCCCCCTCGTCTATTAGATAAACATATAAAAGTCTTTTTTTTTCCTAGAAGAACTGGCATTATTTTGAGATTTCAGAGCATTTTGAATGGAATTAGAAACTTAACTAGAGTAGAACTGTACGTAAGAACATTAATATTAACATTACTTGAATGTATGTTGGTTTGAATTTTTACTGTGCGCAAAAAGCTTCAATTGTAGATTGTAGATTTTATGAATGCATAATAGAAAGTTATAGGATTTTCTAATTAAACAGAAAAGTAAAGAGAAAAATGATAGCTTACATTTTGTTGTTCACCGTGTATAAAATGATATGGTATGTACAATAAAGTGCCACTAGTTCAATATAGCAGCCACTAGCTACATGTGGCCATCGCAGATATAGAACGCTACCGTAGACAATACAGATACAGAAATTTCTGTCGTCACTGAATGTTCTGTTGGAAAGTGCTGATCTAGTGCACTCCACACAATAACTCATGAAAAGAGTACTGTTAATATGAGAATTTTACTGATGAGGAAATTGAGGCTTAGGGAGAAATGATTTAAACAAAGTCACATAGCTAGAAAGCAGTGGAGCTGGGAATGAACTCAGGTAACCCACCTCCAGAGCCTGCACGCCTCCAAGCCAAGCACTTCTAAAAAGCCTGCCTGCCTTCTAAAGCAATCAAGAAGTTTAAAAGGCCAAACAGGGAAAAGTGAAAGGAAAGAGGTACACATTTCTGAGACTTTAAAAATCAACAACAAGGACCTACTGTGTAGCACAGGGAACTCTGCTCAGTGTTATGTGGCAGCCTGGATGGGAAGAGAGTTTGGGGGAGAATGGATACATGTCTATGTATGGCTGAGTCGCTTTGCTGTGCACCTGAAACTATCACAACATTGTTAATCAGCTATACTCCAATATAAAACAAAAAGTTGAAAAAAATCAACAACGAAAAACTACTCTGTCTACAGCCTCTTAAAGCTTCTTGGTATTCAAGGACTTAGAAAGAAAAACCAGGAGAGTATCAAATTAAAGAGTGAACAGAGAACCTAAAAATAATAGAGATATCATATCTTTAGCCTTCACAGAATCCCTGTGATGTAACTGCTTTAGGGAATGAGGAAAGAAGACTTGAAGAGTTTAAGTCATATGGCCAACTACATATGTCAGTGGTGTAAAAGCTGAAATTTTATCCCTGGTCTCTCTGTCCCCAAAGCCTATGTGCTTTTTTCTGCTGTTGCATTTAGCCCTGTGAAATTCTGCTTTGATAACTGCAGAGAAGGATAATGGGTATTCCTGGGAGAGGAACCTAACATTTGTACGTATGCTAACTCTAATTTTACTAAGGAAAAGAAAGTAAATGTTATGTCA
The DNA here is from genome assembly GCF_964341445.2 of Mesoplodon mirus. Classification (NCBI taxonomy): domain Eukaryota; kingdom Metazoa; phylum Chordata; class Mammalia; order Artiodactyla; family Ziphiidae; genus Mesoplodon; species Mesoplodon mirus. The sequence goes on from NC_138977.1 coordinate 159,498,539, forward strand.
TGCATTTATATGCTCAGACACAGACATTTTTATTTTCTACTAAGTCCTGAATATGGAAAAACCAATAGTTAGAAATCAGTTATATGAAATAATTGAGCTAACCAACCTCTCTCCTCTAGGACAAGCTCGTGTGGAAGAGAGCATTCCTGGTCTTGGGGCTGTCTGTGCTGGCTGTGTTCAGCAGCATGTATTTTGGTTTCCCTGGGGCAGGAGGACTGTGCACACTGGTCCTGGCTTTCCTTGCAGGCAAGGGATGGGCCAGCGCAAAGGTGAATTCATTTTAAGTTCTTCTGCTCATGATCACTTTCTGATCAGATTAATTTTTTCTTTCCAGATACTTTCTTAACATCAAATTAATGAAATTATTTAATCATAAAAGCTATTTTCTATACATTTGTAAATGTATGTCCAAGTTCACACGTGCACATCCTTTTCCCCTTACATACGAATCTAGAACTTAAGGTCTTTACTTAAAACATATTTACTTACTTAAAACATACCATGGTTCTATTTCCATGCTGCCTTCCTTATCCTTTGTAAGGGCTGCAGAGTACTGCATTGTATAGATGTACTATACTCTATTTAATCCGTCTCCTACTAACAGACATTAGATTGTTTCTAGTTTGCTAAGACAAAAAGCGCTTCAATAAAATGCCCTTACATATACTATATTCAGTAAACTCTAAGGCACTATCCAGTCTTATTATTATTTTACATGCTATCAAGAAAGAAAAAGAATGCTGCCAATTAAACTGATATCCTAATTTCAGAAATATTAAAATGAGAAAAAATTTAATAAGTTATAGCATATTATCAAGTTTATCTATAGGATACATTTCTAGAAATAGGATTGCTCTTTGAAAGACTGTGCACACTGATACTTTTGATAATATCAATTTGCTCTTTTAAAAGACTGTACCAATGTACATTCTTACCAACAGTATGTGAGAGAATCTGCTTCTCTGATCTATTTTCAGTCTTCAGATGTTGTGCTAATCTGATGGGTGAAAAATGTATCTCATTGCTGATCTGTTGGCATTTCTTTATGAGTGAAACTAATCATCTTTTCATATGTTTACTTGCCAGTGTATTCAAAAGCTTGTGCCTATTTTTCATAAGATTGTTTTGGTTTTCCTTACCAAGTTTCAAGATCATTAAGGTTATCTGTTTTCTTAATATGTATTATGGAAATTAGCTGATTGCCATTTATTTATTTTAATTTTAAAATACATTTTTGTAGATTTGAACTTGACAGGATCATGTGCTATTCTGTTTAATAAAGAAATTAGATGTATGTGACCTAAACTAAATGAAGATATATCCTTTTGGAAAACCTAAAGACAACTGCTCAAAATAATTAACCTTAATAAGATGCCATATGGAAACATGTGAAGGTTATAAATCTTGAGATTAGATAAATAATCATATTCATTTATGGGAATCTCTGCAGAGGTATACTAGAGATAGAATTTCCTTGTGGGTAAATAGCATTCAGATAGGAGGCTTCCATTCTCTAACAGTGTGATTATAAAGTTAGGATAAGTATAAGTATGAATCATCTTGCTTTAGAGGAGGGAAGGATTGGAAGGGGCTCCTGGAGGCTTGTGTGAGCAAGGGTACTGAGGGCACAAGAAAGTGTGCTGAGATGGATTGGACTTGGAGGAAAAGGAGAGAGCCCCTTTGAAACCCTGCTCTAGACACTAGATGGGCACCTAGGTTTGTTGCCCTGTCAGAGGCTTGGCTGTAAGGCTTTCAGGTGGTCTAATTTTTTTCTTTTCAGCAGCACCTACATTATTCAGTTCTACTTTCTGATTTCATATAACATCGAACAAGAACAAAGCTAAAAAGTAAACAAACTTCCTCGTATAAATCGGGTACTCCTGTCATCCCTCATCTCTCATAAGCATTTGCTCTCATCAAACATTTGTTTTTCCATGGCTTCCCTTTTCTTGAGGGCTGAGGCAAGGTTGTCCCGTATTGTGGGCAGTCTTCTGTCCAATCTCAGCTTGGGACAAAGGGCTGTGCTGCCTCCCTTGCTTCTCTCGGAGGATTCACCACTGTCTGTCTTCCACCCTAATCTGGGCTGCAGACTAATACACCTGCTCCTTGAAGCACTCTGATCTACTCCTTTGCCCCAGGACCAAGAACACAGTTTTCACTCAGTAAAGGGATGCAACTAAAGTTGCATTGTGACCCCTTATCCGACACCTGGGAAGTTTGCCAGCCATTAGCATTCTACAAACTGTCCCTTAACTTGTTTTTTTTTTTTTTTTTTTTGTATATTGTTTGGTTTCTTTTTTGCTGTTGTAAATATTTTTTATTTCAGTTGTCAGTTGCTGGGTTACAAATTACCTCAACATTTAATGACTTAAAACAACAATTTTGTTTTGTTTTAATTTGTCTTGCATTTCTGTGGATAGACTTGGCTCAGGTGGGTGATTCTTACTTGGAGTTGCTCATGAGGTTGCAGCCAAATAGTGACTGAGACTGGAATCTGTCCCTTAACTTCTTAATTGTAAACATTTGTCAGTATTAAAAGAAATAAATTACTAAAGAGAATAATTTTTAAATAAAATTAGTTTTGTTTCTGAGTATGAAAGTACTATACGCTCATTTTAAAATATTGGGAAATAAAAAAAGTCAGAAAGCAAAGGAAAGAAAAAATCATTTACAATTCCTCTACCTAAAGCCAACAGCTCTGTAAACTATTTAAATATTTTGGCTTATTTCCGTTCATTTATTCAACAGAAAAATTTCAAATACACTTATAGTAAGTTTCTTCAAATTGAATTTTACTGGAAAATGCTATCTGTTGTCACCTCTTAAAAATTTTCAAAAATTAACAACCAGCTCATATTATCCTGTCATGGGTAAAAGGAGGGAAAGGAACTAATAAATGTTATTGCCACTCTGTAAGGCCTTATACAAGGCACTAAGTGAGTATTCTCACTTATTTTCACAAAAGAAACTTTGAAAAAGTATTACCATTTCCACTTTATAGAGACTGTAAATCAGAAGGCCTTAACATGTTCTAAAACAAGTCCAAGGTTACAAAATTAAAAAGTGGCACTGGGATTTAAGCTCAGGTTTGATTCCAAAGCGACTGGTACTACCCTTATAATACAACTGTAGCATTATTACACAGGACACATTCCTATATTTTGACATCTATTTGAATAACACATATCACATATATTTAAAAAGTTATACTTCTACACTGTGCAATTTAAAATTAAGTTCATAAATGATAGGATTTTAAAAAACAACAAAAAAGAGTCATGTCATTTGGAATAGGGAAATAGTTTTAGCAACAGGGAAATCAAAGGGGAGACTGATCCCTACGACAAGTGGTTACTAGCTGTGGGCATAGAAAGACAAAGAGGGAAAAGGAAACTCTGATGAGTTTCAGTTGCGCTATTCTCCAGAATATAGTGTGGGTTATATAGAAAATATTGTTAAAGCCGAAACAAAGCATCTGTTTGAATGCATTTGTCATAACTTTGCCTGAATTACCTGCAGCCTGGTTGATTACGTAGAAGGTCAATGTAATCCACAACCCAGAGAAACAACTAGGTACCTTGTTTTCATATTTACCTCTGGTTACTCTCCTGTGTATATCTCTTTATCTACACACACACACACACACAAAAAACACAACACACATACTCACACATACACACACACATAGGGATGCCCCACAATTTTTTTAAACCATTTCCTTATAGTTAAATATTTAGGTGATTTCTAGTCTCTGCTATTTTTAATTATGCTGAAATTCAATTTCTGATCAGTTCCTTAGGCCAGATTTCTAACAGTGAAATTTTGGGGTCAAATAATATGAACATTTTGAGGTTTTTGACATGCATTACCAAACGGCTTTCTAGAGTTGTATCCATTTACTTTTCCACTGTAATATATGAAGTACCTATCTCATTACACCCTCATCAGCTTAGAATAGTGTTTCTCAAACTTGAGAATGCATCAGAACCACCTGGTGGTGTATACACACATCTATACATATGAAGTTAGATTTTTGTGCCTTTTTATATTGTTCATTTTTTACACTCAAATATCATATACTTTCATGTGATCAGATCTATGAATCTCTTATTAGGACCTTTCCTCAATAGTTTTTTTTTTTTCCTTAAAGATGTCTTTCTTGTAAAGTTTTACATACGTCCTCTCATGTATTCTCTACAATAACCTTGAAAGGTAGATAGCAGACCATTTTACAAATGAGGACACCAAGGCTTAGAGATACTAGATAGACTGCCTAAAGTCGCAAAGCCAGTAAGTGGCAGAGTCAGGATGAGAACACACAATTTGAATACATCAAACTGGTTCCCTAAAGAAAGGAAAGCAAAAGAATCTTCATTGAATCAATTATGTGGCAGGCAGTCTCCAGAGCAGCACAACATTATAAAAAGAACATAAAATTTAAGTTATGGGGACTGGGATTCCAATCCTGCTTCAAGCTGTATAATCCCAAAAATGTCACCTACCTTCTTTAATACTCAGTTTTCTCAATTGTAATATGAAGAGACTAATAATAACATCTGAAGAATTGTGGCTGTTATTTGGGGAAATGGAAATGAAGCACTTGTAAACTCAATAGTGCTACAGTAATACTGTTGTTGAGTTATACTTTGAAAAGCTAAAATATTTTATAGAGTTCATTTGTGCCTGTAGTTTCTGATGTTATTTCTTGCTTGGTTTTCCATATAATCATTAATCTCTTCATTTGTTTTATTTTATTCAAATGCACTCACCTTTTTTAAGCCTGTCATCTATTTTTTCATCTATTTTCAAATTCAGTGCTTCTAGATGACCTTTATAGTTATGGGATTTTGTTTTCTGTTATATTTTGGATCCTCTGAATCTTGAATTATTCATCTGTCTGAGAAGTGTCCGCTTACATAGATATATAACCCATGATGAAACCTTCATTTCTCTTAACTTTCTCTTTTTGTCCATCCTTGAAAGTGATTTATATTTTTGAAGATTCTTACCATTGATGCATAGAGATGTATAAAGTGGCCTTAACTTTCAATGGACAACACAGTCTTCATTCCCCTTGGCTCATCTGTTATACTTAGCTTATTCTATGGCTCCATTTTCTTTATAAACAAATTCCTTTTGTTTTTGAAGTTATGAAAAAGCCACAAGAAGATACATTGTGACTCTTCTCCCTTTCTTAAATTATATAATATGTAAGCCTATATCTGATGTTCAATTAGTCTAAAACGTTACAGTCAAAATACAAATCATGGCTTTAGCTTACAGTTTAGAAGTAAAAATAATTTGATAGAGAAAACTCTTTAGGACTTCTGCTCTCATTGGAGTTCTGAATACGTGAAATATCTTTGAGGACCTTCCTTAAACAATTAGTCCTGGCAACAAAAGGCTAAGTAACCTAAAGTTAATATAGTTGAATTTTGTTCTTTACAACTGTGGGTACCAAAGTCCTAGTTTTAGCTATGATATACTCTAAAAATTAAATTCAAAAGTAAAATTTAAAGATACGTGGAAGGGTGGCAACTGGACCTGTTGGGGCAGAACTAGTCATTGTCATTAAATGATAAAGGATCTTGGATGTTTTCTAATATAAACCTCTCATTTTACAGATGAGAAAAATGAGGTGCTATGGGCAAGTGGCTTGCAGTTAGTGGGTGGCAGAATTTGAACCTCATTCATCATCTGATTCCTTATGATGTAGAAACATAACTGTTTTTTCGTGATAGAGGAATAGAATTATATAAATAAATCAACGAATCCCCTCACAGATGCTGTCTTTATAAGCTAAGAGGAAATAGAATCTTCACCCTAATGAACATATCAGAAATAATAACTGAAGAAAACAGAGAAACAATGTAATCCTCCTTTGTCAGAGTTCCATACATATATGGAAGTGCATATCCTTAAGAACATGTAATTGTAAGGGTAAAAATGTGGTCCAAAAATATAGATTAAAAACATTTTATTTATTTATTTATTTATTTATTTATTGGCTGTGTTGGGTCTTTGTCGCTGAGTGCAGGCTATTCTCTAGTTGCAGCGAGCTGGGGCTACTCTTCGTTGCGGTGTGAAGGCTTCTCACTGTGGTGGCTTCTCTTGTCGTGGAGCATGGGCTCTAGCCACTTGGGCTTCAGTAGTTGTGGCACACGGGCTCAGTAGTTGTGGCTCATGGGCTCAGTAGTGGTACATGGGCTTAGTTGCTCTGCAGCATGTGGGATCTTCCCGGACCAGAGCTCGAACCCATGTCCCCTGCATTGGCAGGCAGATTCTTAACCCTGTGCCACCAGGGAAGTCCCCCAAAATAAAGATTCTTAATGTTGATTGAAAAAATCTGTTAAATGTAAATTCTTAGGTACTGTACTGGGTACTGCTAAATTGCCCTCCAAAAAAGCGTTGTCAGTTTGCTCTCCTACCAGTTATTCAGTTTGCTTACAATCTTACAAATACTTTACATTGTTAAAACTTTTTTAGTGTTTTTTTAATGTGATTACCCCCTCCCCCCAAAATATGGTATATCATTTTAATTTGTGTTTCTCTGATTACTGAGTTTTAGTGTCTCAGGGTTTTTGGCCATTTGTGTTTCTTCTTGTACAATTAGTTGTGCATATGCATTGCCCATTTTTCTACTAGGGTCTCTATCTTTTTCTTATGGATTGGACATTGTTCCTTATTCTGTTACACATAGTACAGTTATTTTCTCCTGGTTTGTCACTGTCTTTGTTATGGTTTATTTTGCCACAGACATTTTAGTTTTGCATGGTCAATTGTGTCAGTCTTTTCCTAGGATGTTTGCATTATGTTTTATAAAGTTATGCTTATATCAAATAGGGTCTTCTAAGGAAAGAGAAATCACATAGTAACTGGAATAGGGAAGTTTATTATTAACCATCCTGGGGATCAGTTAACAAGGGATTGGCTTGTAAGATGTAAAGAGACCCCTAAATAATATAGGAATAACAGCTATAAACTCCTAGGGCTGAGATAAAGCACACCCTTCCACCTCTCCTCCTCACCTCACTACTCCCTCCCCCAGGGCTGAGAATCCAGACCTTGTTAGAGCCTTGGTTCACTGGGTGACACAGAAATCACCGTGGTGCCCTACCTACAAAATTTACTAGAAATCTACTCTCCAAACATAGGAAATCCACCCTCTAGGGTGCATGGGGAGGTATATGGCCCAAGGGAGGTGGCTACGAAACCACCCCAGGTGTAGGCTGGGGAAAGCTGCTGGCACCATGCACTGCAAGAGCCTGGCACTGGAGAAGCCACCTGGACTGCAGGAGCCTTGTGCTGGAAGATCTTGCTGGGAAGAGCCACAGAAACCAGGAAGAGTTCCTTCTCTTGCAATATATTTCAGCACCTTCTACTGACAATATTTAATATGGTACCAGCTGGCAAAGGTGAAATGCTTAAAAGGCCCAGCTCCATTTTCTGCAGAGAAACAAGGAAAGGCAGATATGGAGCCAAAGGGCAATAAATTAATAACTGGCACAGCACTTTGTTACACCTGGATTTTATCTTTGTGCATGATTTGAGATATCCACAAACAGTATTTTTTTATAAAGAAATAATTGGAAAACAACTTAAAGGCCTATTGATAAAGAAGTGATTGAATAAACTATGGTACTTCCATACCACAGATTACTATGCAGCAATTATGAGGTGAATATCTAGATATATGCACTGATATAAGGTCTTTAAATCATATTGTTGAATGAAAATTAACAAAATTTTAAACTATACAATAATGTAATAATAATATAATTAATATAATATTATTCATTATAATACACACACAGATTGTGTATTCAGAAGCAGAAGTCCTAAGATTACTTTGTAAAACTCTTTATAATTAACATTTACTTGTAAACCAACACTAAAGTACCTCATATATCTTAATTGTGTTAGAAATATCTTTGCGCAATTTTTTGCTCTCTTCTAGCTAACTTCTTATTTATAGATGCTACAGAGGTAAAGCCTATCTCAGGTCAAATTGGCTCAAATTTCAAATTAGTAAAATTCTTAGAACTTCTAAATTCATATAATGAAAGTCTGTGTTTGGGTGTGTGTGTGTTTCTTTTAGGCAGATGTTGAAAAGGTTATAGCAGTTGCCTGGTTCATCTTTCAGCCCCTTCTTTTTGGACTGATTGGAGCAGAGGTATCCATTACAGCTCTCAGACCAGAAACTGTAGGTAAGAATTTTGCTAAAATCAACTCTTCTTATATTCAGTTGAAATATCTTTAGTAGGTATGTGTTCAGTGGTCCCCACTGTCACAATTATATAAAAAAGTAACCAGCTAAGTCTTTTAGAGCAGTTCGTTAGAAAATAATGTTTGTCAATCTAAGACAGTAAATTTTATACCTTTAAATATTGTTCCTTGTAAAGAAAAGTGACACTGCTGACTGCCATCAATAAAATGCAGGCCTTAAAATGTTTTTCCAAGGATAAAAATGTTCATCTAGCCTTACCCTGATCAAGAGCCAGAATTTTAAAGATAACTAGTGAGTTCTATAATATGTACCCATAGAATAAAAATGTTTGTTCATTCATTCTTTTATTCATTCACACATTTGAAAGCCATTATGTTAAAACTCTCTTAATTCATAGCACTTCATTTAAAAATTAATTTACACACATATACTCATTATTTCCTCCTTTCCTTGCATCACAATATTCTTCCGTCCATACTAGGGATCCCATCCCCTGCCACCTCTTTCTGGATCTTACACATAGATTCTTCCCTTTTTCTTATACATCCTCAAATATCCTTGTCACAGTGTTCTTCTCTTCAGAAGTTAAACAGACTTTAATCTCTATCTTAAAATAATATCCTTCCATTCTGATACATGCTATAACATGGATGAACCTGGAAGACATTACACTAAGTAAAATAAGCCAATCATAGAAAGACAACTGCTATGTGGAATCTAAAATATGGCACAAATGAACCTATCTGCAAAACAAAAATAGACTCATACATAGAGAACAGACTTGTGGTTGCCAAGGGGGAGGGAGGGACTGGGACTTTGGGGTTGGCAGATGCAAACTATTGCAAATAGAATAGATAAACAGCAAGGTCCTACTGTATAGCACAGGGAACTATATTCGTTATCCTGTGATAAACCATAATGGAAAAGAATATAAAAAAAAGAATGTGTGTATGTGTATAACTGAGTGACTTTGCTGTATAGCCAAGATTGGCACAGCATTGTAAATCAGCTCTACTTCAATAAAAAAAAAAAAAAGAAATCAACAAAGTAGAAAACAATAGAGAAAATTAACAAGGTCCAAAAAAAAAAAAAAAGACAGCTACTGTGTGATTCTACTTATATGAGTCAAATTCATAGAAATAGAGAGTAGAATGATGGTTGCCAGTGGTTTTGGGAGATGGGAGATGGGGATTTGTTGTCTAATAGGTACAGAGTTTCCGTTTTACAAGATGAAAATGTTCTGGATATTTTTTGCACAAAAATGTAAATGTTTAACTCAATGCTTACTGAACTGCACATTTTTAAATGATTAATGTGGTAATTTTATGTGTATTTTATCACAATCAAAATTTAAATAAATACACATATATTTATGAAATATATATATGTATATATCATTCCTCCATTTCACTTCCCCCCTCACCTACCACTCTATCTATTGCTCTTTTCAAACTTTTCCAAAAGGGTGTCTATATTTCCCTTTTCCATTTCAGTTCTCATTCCCTTCCTTAGTACATTTCAGTTTAGCTTCTGCCCCATCACACAACTAATCCTGCTCTTACCAAGGTTATATTATTAAATCCACTGAATACTTACCAGTCTTTATTGTACTTGATCTCTCAGCAGCATTTGATACTACTGGCCTCTTTAAAACACTTTCACATTGAAGTCTGAAATTTCATATTTTCCAGTGCCTTTTGAGTCTTTGCAGTATGTATGGCTTAAGTGCTGCTCCTCCTCAAAGTTCTTTCCAAAACCTTCTATGCTTCTCGCTCCTTTATCACTTCCTTGAGCTCATCTACACTCAGTGACTTTGATTATAAACTATGTAATTCCAAAATCCTTATCTCTAAATCTATAAATCCAGTGGCTGATTGGACATCACCACTTGTAAATCCCACAAAACTTAAAACTCAGTGTGTCTAAAACTTCCTCTTCATCTTCTCCCCAAACCTTCAATGTCCCCTCCTGGGAATGGGATCATCTCTTTTGTATCTTGTACTTCAGCAACAAATATTTTCGAAAATCTACCAACCTGGGAAAAATATCCTCCAACAAAAAGCCACAAAACTTCTCGGTAAAAAAAGATATTGCAGATTTACAGTAGAGCCTCCTGCGGTGTCTGTCCCTTTTACCCAGCCTTTTGAACTTGACAAAGTTGTTTAGCCTTTTTGAACTTCACTTTTTTCAACTGTAAAATGACAGGAATTACCCCACAGGTTGTAAGGATTAAGTAAAGTAATGCACTTAAAGCTTAGTACAGAACCTGGCACAGAGTAAATACTCAACAAATGTTACTTAAAAAAAAATCACCCTATAACTTAGCAGTCACTTTAGCTGTGCCTTTCTCAGATTCCAGTAGCCTGCAGCGGCCAAGTCACAATCCTTTATTTTGCACTTCAGGATGAACTTACCTTTACCAGCAAAGGATTCTAAATGCTGACTGAATGCAGTAGCTGTATCTGAAAACCGGGGCTAATGGGCTGTCAGTGTGCACACCAGTATGATGAAACAGCCGTAGACTGCCACTGTCTGTTCTGATTGGTCACTGCCCAGCGAGCTCTGTTCTGATTGGCTGATTGCCTCCATAATGGCTCATAAATATTTTGAATATCGCCTCTGGTCTTATACTCTCTGTAAAGAATTCTCAACCACTTTGATGAAAATAATAATTTTTTCCTCTTCTATGCCCTCTTACCAGTATGTTTATACTGTACTTACCTTAGAGTATATTAATAGTTTTTTATGTTTCTGTCTTCCTCTGTCTTTGAAGTTCATAGAAGCAGAGTCTGTACATTATACATTTTTGGATACTAGTACCTAGTCCAGACCCTGCCATGCATAGTTATTGAATAAATCCTTGTTAAATAAATGCATGGAAGAAAGTGTGTTTCTTGCTATAAAGCTTAAAAGAACATTCAAATCTCCTTTGTAGAAATTAAAATATGTTTAATTTCTGATTTCAGTTTAAGGGAATATTCTGGTTTCTCTCAGAGCAAATAAATCTTTTGCATTTTACTAAAAAAAAAAATCAAGGGGAAATACCTTCTTTTAAACAAGTGATCTGATTGATCCTTAATATTGATGTTTTGATAAATTATGCCTAGCCATTTTTGTCTTTTTAATTTTGTGAATGTTTTTAGACTTCTGTTGAAAGAGTTCTGAATCAGTAACCATGTGATTCAATTTTTCCCCCAGTATTTTATTATGTCTAAAAATTGAGTATTTCTTACAGGCCTTTGTGTTGCCACCCTGGGCACTGCAGTAGTGATACGAATTTTGGCTACATATCTGATGGTGTGTTTTGCTGGTTTTAACTTTAAGGAAAAGATATTTATTTCTTTTGCATGGCTTCCAAAGGCCACAGTCCAGGTAATGATGGATTTTAATTCCTATTTCTATATGATACCTTGAAATTTTTAATAAGAGGGCTTGTTCAAATTTGGTGAAAATAAGTAATTGAAGTTTGATTTATGATAAGATTTTATACTAATTTACTCTTTAAAAGTTTTATTTTTGGTATATTGATTCATTAAATATGACAGCTCATTAAATTTCCTTAGATCACCAGGGTGCAACTCAAAATCCAATAAATCCCTACACTACTAGAAAGCAGTAGTAAGTAGCAGGAGGGAAGAGTTGGAATTTTTGTCAGTCAGAGCTCTCTAAAATAACCCAAAGAGATAGTTATTAACTCTATTCATTTCAATATCTTCTAAGAAGAGAGTGAAACAGAAATAGCATAGCCTATCTTAGTATTTGGAAATACTTCAATGTCTATATGATTGATGATCAGTTATGCTTGACCACAGTCTTTAATAGAGAAAGGTTTATTGAGAAATAACTCAGAAAATGCTTTATTTCCTAGATTATTGGTTGATATTAAATTTTCAAACCACCTGAACCTCCTGACAGATGTCTCAATCACATGACCCAAAATTTGTGCACTCTAATAAACAAAGCAGTAACCAATAGGTACTCGAAAGGGTTGACCAGGTATTTGGTAGCGTACCTATAATTGCTCATTAAATTAGAACTGTATAGATCATCATTTGTTGCAAATGTAATATATCCCTGATTGTATTGTGTATTCTCCAACTAATTACAACAAATAAGATTGAACTGTTTCATCCTTGATTATCTTGCAATTATTTAAATGTGTAAATTTCTGTTTCATGAAATGAAAATTAGTTGTTCTTAATTTAGGAAGCTTTGAGGGGTGAAGTGTGCGTAACTATATGCCAGATTTTGTGTGGCTATGGGATTGGGGCATTATTCCAGAGAAGTTTTTCTTTCCATCAGACTTTCAAAGGTGTCTGAGACATAGTGGCTAAGAATGCCGTGAGGTTAATAGAGCACAGTAAGTAGAACAGTTTCTCCCTCACAGTTCTCCAGCCTCCACTCTACTTTCAGTAACTTTAGTAGGTAAATATCAAAATAATCGCTCTAGTAGCTTTAGTATGAAAGATTTGTTTCTAACATCAAAATCTGAAAGACGGCACTTTCCTGCTATGAAAACAAATTTTAAAATTATCTAGGATGTCTTGAGTAATGCATGTTTTCAAAGCAAGTATTGTATACAATTTTTTTCTTCTTTTGCCACTGCACAAGAAACAAGACTTTCTTATATATTTTTTCCATAGTAGTGTTCTTTAAACTTTTTTGTCTATGACCTACTATAAGAAATATATATATATATATATTTTAAATATTTATTTATTTATTTATTGGCTGTGTCAGGTCTTAGTTGCAGCACATGAGATCTTTCATTGTGGCACGCGGGCTCCTTGTTGCCATGCGTGGGCTTCTCTCTAGTTGTGGTGCGCGGGCTTAGTTGCCCCGCGGCATGTGGGATCTTAGTTCCCCTACCAGAGATCAAACTGGCGTCCCCTGAGTTGCAAGACGGATTCTTAATCACTAGGCCACCAGGGAAGTCCCAGAAATATATTTTAAATGACAACTTAGCAAACATACAAACCCCCAAACGTACACACACATACACATATACACAATGACAGAGAGCTGAAACAGAAATATACCTCATAATGTGTGCAGTTCTTGCTGAGAATTCATGAAATGTTGAATTAGTTATGGCACGAGGTGATCTGAAATAGCAAAGAGCCCTCAAACACGAGGACTAAATGAGATAGATTTTTATTTCTCTCTAACCAGCAGTGCAGCATGGGAATTCCAGAGCTGGCAGGGTAACTGCTGTCCTCAGCGTATGCCTTTCATCCATGAGTCCAACTTTCACTGTTTGTCATCCAATGGGAAGGGGGAAAGAATAAGGTACAAGTGTCCATTTCTTTTCAAGGAACAGTTACAAGAAGCGTTTATCACTTCTGCTCACCTCTTAATGGCCAGAACTTAGATATACATAGCTTCAACTAGTTGCAAAGAAGACTGGAAAAAAAGTCTGTATTTGGACAGCAATGTGACCAGCTAAACTCAGGAGTTCTATTATAGAAGGGAAAAGAGGAATTCAGATATTTGTGGGCAATTAGTAGTCTCTGCCATTGTGTCTCATCCACACTGATATTTTCTCTTCTGTTTCATTGCTATGTTCTGTGCCAATAAGAGGATAACAAGATTGATTAATGTATTTTCCCCATGTGCACTGATAATATTGCATTTTGTCTCTAAGAGTTTTCATAATACTTCCCAGTAGATAAATTTTAAACAAAACATTTCACCAACTCCTAAGGCAAAGAGTTAATCAAATTCCTAATAAGGTTAACTTCAAGTTTCAAAGGTACCTACCACTTTCAAGTTTCTTGATGTTTAACAATTAGCTTAGGCTGTACAGCAATATTCTTATGTTTTTTCATGTAAAATTTCATCATCTTCCAGTAAGTATCACTGCATTTTTTCATCTTGTCCTTTCTTAATTCAAAATTCCTAAAGACAAAAGAATGAGATAACCCTTCAGTAACTTTCAACTTTACTCAGGAGGAATTTAGTATATAGAATCTTGTTATAGTTAATTAATATCCTAAGTCTGTATTTGCCTTGTGTTCTGAAATATATTTGCCTGATATTTTTGTAAGTTTACCTTATGCAAATAGGTATATATGAATCATCATTCTTTCCCTGTGCAAGGGCAGGCAGAGCTTTTAAATCATTAAAATCAACTGTAGTACACTTTGAAAGAAGACTAATAGAACTTTGTCAGTTGAGCAAAAGAACAAGAAATTTGTTTTTGCAAATGATAAAATAATTAACCTTTTTTTCTATGTGCTTGTCTTATCATGCTTCCAACTTTACCTTTAAACTTTTACAGGCTGCAATAGGATCTGTGGCTTTGGACACAGCAAGATCACATGGAGAGAAACAGTTAGAAGGATATGGAATGGATGTGTTGACAGTGGCATTTTTGGCCATCCTCATCACAGCCCCAATTGGAAGTCTACTTATTGGTTTGCTAGGCCCCAGACTTCTCCAGAAAGCTGAACATCAAAATAAAGATGAAGAAGATCAAGGAGAGACTTCTATACAGGTTTAGAGGTGAAAAGAGAGAATGCTGAATATAGGCATCAGAAAGCTGCTCTTGGAGGCTACTTTTATCAACTAGCAGAGGCTACTTTTATCCATATGGATATTGACATATGTAATGTTTAAGCTTAAAATGTACTAGAATCGAGTGTGGCTATTTCTTTAAACAGCATTTTAACCATTACCCTTTCCATATGGGGGGGGATGGGGGTAATGTTCTACATCTCCAACATGATCTCTACCTTTTTTTTTTTCCACACACTTATTCATCATTATATCTTAATTTTTACAGGGACATATACACTTGAATGTACTACCACAATTTAATTTCAGTGTCCTGTTCTGCTAGCCAACAGCTTGCTCTGACTTACTATTACCATCACAGTTTCACGATTCATGGTCACCTAGCCTCTCATGTCTTGAATTGTTTTGGGCTCCTCTTTTCTTTTATTCTTTTTTTTTTTCCGGTATGCGGGCCTCTCACTGTTGTGGCCTCTCCCGTTGTGGAGCACAGGCTCTGGATGTGCAGGCTCAGTGGCCATGGCTCACGGGCCCAGCCGCTCCGCAGCATGTGAGATCTTCCCGGACCGGGTCACGAACCCGTGTCCCCTGCATCGGCAGGCGGACTCTCAACCACTGCGCCACTAGGGAAGCCCTCCTCTTTTCTTCTTTTAAAATACCATAACACAATCCCTCATCAATTTCTATCAATCTCTACACCAGCCTCGTGGATATCATATTAATCAGGGTAAGGTAAGCTGCTATAATGAAGAAACAAAAAATGAAATACTTAAATAGAGAAATTTATTTCCCTCTTATGAAACCAGCTGACAGGGTTACTCTGCTCATGCAGTCTACTCAGAGACCCATGTCCTGTCTTGAGGCTCTGCCATGCCCTAGCTTAGGACAAAGGTTAAAGGTGTCTGTCCCCTTTCTAATCCTCGGGAAGAAGGAAAAAAGAAAGTCCAAGGCAAGCAATTTATTTTTAAGGAAGGGATGTGGAGTTGGACACATCTCTCCTCTTACATAATGTTAGTGAAGACCACACCCCCACACCCCGCTGTGAGGAGGCTGAGAAAGTGTCTCTCACTAAGCATTCACATTCCTGGGAGATGGGAAGGTCAGATTGGAGAGCCAGAAGTACCATTGTGTTGGGTGTTGCCATCACCTAATAGCATATTCTTGCAGGTTAACAAGGACTATCTAAAGTTAGTAACTTTAACCGAAAGAGTGACTTCTGTGGCAGAAATTTCAGGGATTGCAACATGCTAGTAGAGAAGATAAGAAGAAAGGCTTATCTGCAAAAGTCACATTTTATCCCACTTAATCAACAGAACGTCTCTGCTTTTGTATGTCACCCATTAAGTTCCTCTACTCTAGGTCAACTCCTGCCTAGTTGTTAGAATAATCATGTTTAAATAAACATGTCATTAGACTACCTAAGGGTCTGATTTAATAGCAGACAAACATATGAACAAACTGTAAAAAGGGATATAAGTGCTCTGACAGAAGTGCGAATAGGGTACATATACCCTTCATTTAGTTGTTAGACTAACATCTCATATTGAAATAATCTTATCATTAGACTACTCTTCCAGCCCCTTCCACCATGACAGTCATCTTTGTTCAAAACTAGCTTAATTTTTATTAAGCTAACATACTACGAAGCCATAGAATCTTCATTTTTATGTCAGCCTGACTCTGGTTACTTTCTGGGACTGTATTCCCTTAGTGTTTATGTTCTCAATTTGGACTGGATTAATGTATACCAAGGTTCAGATGGATGAACTTCCTTGGCCAGGTGCACCTTGGTGGTAGCACCATAAACTTAATGCTCACCTGGTCCTCTACTTTCACAAGCTCTGAAACTAGATTCATCCAACAAATACTTACTGGAAGCCTTTGGTGACCCAGGCACATCATGAAGACTAATATCGTTTCCATCTTTAAGGATCTGACAGTCTGATAGAGGAGAGCAACCATTAAACAAGAGATTGCAAAACAGTATGATACGTGCCATGATGCAGGAAGTAGAGGGGTGCCAGGGAGCTCATAGCAGGAGCACCTTATCAATCCAGGGGGATGTGCAGTTTAGACACAGCCTCCAGAGAAAGTAGGACTAGGGTTAGGACATGGGGGTGATTAAGACCTAGCAAAAGGCATGTGAGGCCCAAGGGTGCTGCAGTTAGTGCTGGTTCCCATGTTCACCAGTAGCTCTTCTCCATGTAACAGGCTTTGGATACTTTTTAACTAATACAAAATACGGTTAGTATAAGTAAATGAGATGTTGTTATAAATATTCAAGGCCCCAAAGAAGAATTAGAAATGGAAATTTACAGAATGTAGAAATCGTTGAAGGGCACAGTAAGCCACTGCCACAGCCTATGCCATTTTCAGAGCATGCAGCTACTTCCTACCTCTACTCTACACCCGAATCTCTATGGCTCTCTGTCCAGTATTGGTCTCTGCAGGGCTCACCATGGAGTCTCAGGTTTGTCACCACATTGTAAGTCACAGCTCTTGACTTGGCTGGTGAACTCGGAGTTAACTTGATACAGAGTGTTGACTCAAGCCAACCAAACTTACTCCACCCACCCAACCACAGATAGAAACCATTACTCTAACCTCTGGGTGGCTGAAAGAACGGTGTATGTACCCTATACATACTTCTGTCATAGTACTTATAGTCCTTTTTTCAGTTTGTTTATATGTTTGTCTCCTATTAAATTAACCCCTGAGGGGTGGGAACCTTATCTTGGTCATCTTTGAATCCTCAGCAGTTTGCACAGGGCATGGAGCACAGTGGGCGTTTAGTAAATTTTTATTAACTGAGTCAGTGAGGAGATTCTCTTCCAGTATCAGAAAACTACCTGCCACATAACAGTTTAGATGTTAGTCTGCTTAGTCTATCTTAGTCTGCTTGGGCTACTACAACAAAATACCATAGACTGAGTGGCTTAAACAACAGGTATTTATTTTCTCACAGTTCTGGAGGCTGGAAGTCAAATGTGAAAGTTGCCAGCATGATCAGGCTCTAATGACGGCTCTCTTCGTAGCATGCTAATAACCTCCTCGCTGGGTCCTCACATGGTGGGGTGAAAAAATGGGGATGGAAGAGAGTGTGCAAGCTCTCTGGTGTCTCTTCTTATAAAGTCACTAATCCCACCATGAGGGCTCTACCCTCATGATCTTATCCAATCTAATTACCTCTCAAAGTCCCCATCTCCAAATGCCATCACATTGGGGGGTTATGGCTTCAACTTATGAATTTGGCGGGGGGACACAATTCAGTGCACAGCAAGGGTGTCATACTTCCAAGGACAGTGCTAAACAAACACTATAAATTCATGTTCTTCAAGAGGCCGATTTTTCCTAGGGTTGCTGCCATCAATCTCCCCTTTGAGAAGTGTTTGTTTATTGTCTGTTTGTTTGTCTTCAGGCAGACTGATTAGGCTTCAGCTCTTCAAGTTATTTTCACAGTCCAGTGTTTTTCTCTCTGGTATTAACTCCAAAACATTGATTGGACTTTAATGTTCTCAAAATGTCCTCAGTCTTATGTTTGCAAGTGATCTCATCCATTACATTCTTTAAAAATAGTACTGATTATTTTTGTCTGGTTACAAAATAATACATTTTCATTGCAGAAAATTTAGAACACAGAAAAGCACAATAAAGAAAACAAACTAATGTAAACACCCATTTTATTTTGATTCTTTTAAATTTTACTCTTGCAGTTCTGGGGGATGTCTTATTTTCAGAACGATATATCATCCACCAAATTGGTTGGGTGAAAGGCAACATAAATACATTTGACCTCTGGGAAGGCATATAGATTGAAGAATTTTTGTTGTATATAATGAATCCTAAGCCTTCCAAAAAATAATTTATTCACCTGTTAATATTCAAATATTCATTTTGCAATGAATAAAACAGATAAATCCCTGCCTTTATGGAGTTATGTTCTAAAATCCATTCATTCACTCACTCAGAATACACTTGTAACTTGGCTACTATGTGCCAGTTTTGCTAGGTGCTGGGGAATACAGTGATGAAGAAGATATTCAAGGGTTCTGTTTAATGGAACTCGAATTCTAGTGGGAGATTGACTCTGAGGGGAATACAAATGTGAATAATATACTTGCCTTCAAGAACCTTACAAGGAAGCAAGATGTGTACAAATAGCTGTAATCCAAATGAATGATTCAAAACTGTTCTCAGTGAGGAAAACTTCTTAAAGGAGGTGATACTTGAACCAGACCTTGAAGAAAGGATATGATTTGGATTGATGAGTTGACATTAGGGAGTAAAGCGAAGAAGGGAATAGCTAGGTACCGGGCTGACATATTAGCCAAGTGTGAAAACAGTAAAGCCTGGGGTAAATGGCCAACACTTAAGGTTGATAAAGGGAATTAGTGAGAGGTAAGACTGGAAAAGAAAATTGGCACTTAAATCATACCAAATAGATCATTGGCCAAATTTCTGTTTTTATTGAAATGCTTTCAGAAGTACAGACCATTTATACAGAAGATATTTTTGAAACTACTTTCATATCAAATTTAGTAAAAACTGTAATGAATAAGGTTCTCTTTGTTCCTCAAAAGTTTTTTTTTTTGCTTTTAATGGCATTGCTGCAAATATAACCAATTTAATTACTATAACTTACTATTGATTTTTTTTACCAAAAAAGCTTCAGATGTTTCTTTAGCTGCTTTTTAAGTGATTATTATTAAATTTGTATTATATTGTCTTTAAGTAAATGAAGGACATTATTTTTGAAATGTTTCAGAACATTCTATTTCTATATGAATAACTTAGTTCTCTGTAACAGATGGGAATTTCTTCATGCCATTTTGGGAGCAAGTGATATCACATGCTTTAGTTGACTAACTCAAATTAAATATGGCCTGAGCCCTCTGACCTGGTGAGAATTCCGAAACTCTGTTGATGTGCCCTCCGTCTTCCTTAAATAGACCCTAAGGCATTTGACCTCCAGCAGTCCATTGCATCTGGGGCACAGAGCAGTGTCCTGGAGGCCAGCAGATTCCTCTCAAAGGTCCTTCTTCCCAGCTCTACCATTTGTTCTTCATCCCAGTATCCTCGGGGATCTCCTTGCTTTTTCCTTCCCTACCATGAGAACAAAGCATCTCCTTAACCCTATAATCACAAAAGACCTTGTCTACTCTCCTAAAACAAGGAAGAAAATGACTTTAAATCCTTGCTGAGCTGTCTACACCATGCTGAAAGTGGGAAGGGGTTACAATAAAAAGAGAATTTTTACTCAGTCGCCCCAGAAAGAGTTGTAATTTGAATGAGATCTTAAATGATAAATAAGAAAAGAAGAGAGGGAACACTCCGCGTAGACGGAATGACTTCAGAAAAAACATGGGGTCAAAAAGGAATACAGCGTGTGCAGGAGAAAAAGTTGTTTGGGGTATCAGGAGGAAAAAAATAGGAAAGATCAGTTTGTCTTTCTAAGAAGTTTAGACTTTCTCCAATAACAGTTGTTTTCGTCTATATTGTAGGAAGCTTGGGGGTTCCATAGAGGAAACTTGAAGTCCACCTTTGGCACTGAGAACCCAAAGCTTCTGGGCCCACCTTAAACCAGAGCAGTTCTGCTTTCATTTGTTGCATATGAAGATTTCCCCATAAGATTTCATGGTGCCGGGGACAAAACAAAACAAAGGTTTTACACTGATAACAGAATATCGTCTGTTTACTTTGTATCAAGCCCTGTTGCAGACACCTACCATGCATCAATTCATTTAGTCTCACAACACCACCACATCCTTTACAGATAAGAAAACCCAAAACTCAGGGAGATTATGTATTTGCCTGTGGTCCCAAAGCTACAAAGTGGCGGTGCTGAAATTTGAGCGCAGTCCTGACCCCAGAGACCATGTTCTTTTAAGACTGCACTATATTTAAGTTGACGTAAGAGGAAATATGATCTGAGTTTTGACAAGTTACTTCTGGCACGCGCAGCCCCTGGCGCTGCTTTTTGGCTAATGCCCCTCCGAAGTCAACTCCGTCCCTTGACTTTTACAACACAATATGTCGGTGTTCTGAGACATGGAAAGGAAAGGGTTGAACAGACTGAAAACACACCAGGCGGTCGCGGAGAACACCAGAACCCTCTGGCGCCGGGGCCTGGGGAGACCATGACGCCACTTAAACGCGTCAGCCCCGCCCCGCCGCCGCCAGCCCCGCCCCGCCACAGCCAGCCCCAACTCGTTGCCATGAGCCCCGCCTCGTTGCCATTAACCCCGCCCCACCGTCGTCAGCCCCGCCCAGATGCCGCTGTCCCGAATCCTGTTGCGCTCTCCGAGGTTCCGCCACCTGTACCCCAGAGCAGCGCGTGGGCTTTGCGGCGGTTGCTGGGCGCCAGGGCCGCTCCCGGGGCAGCGGCGGATGCTAAAGGAATTGTATGTACGGCCCATTTGTCTTTCCTCTCCCCTTTGACACTAGTCCCCTGTCTCCCGCGGTCTTTCCTCTCTGGTAGCCCCCAGGAACGCCTTTTCGTCCCCTTCAGTTCTAGGGAGCGTAGTTCTAGGGGGCTTCTTTGCCCGGCACTGGGGAAACAGTCACAGACCTCTTTCTCTCCTCTCCCTGACTCGTGTCTTTACTCCCTCACCCCACATCTCTCTTCTTTATTCTCTCCCTTCCTCCTGCGTTTCTTTCATTTTACAGGTACTCGCAAGTAAGAAAATGTCCGTCAGTCAGGACTGACTGAAAAATTAATTTTATTAAGTGCAGACTACTGTACAAATGGTGCATATCTGCAAATGAACGTTCTTAAGCTCCTGTGATTGGAGATGTCTTCCAGGATTGGTTGCTGATCCTGGGAGGGCTCACCTCCCTCTTCCCACGCCCCTCACTCCGCCTGTTCTATCACAGTGGACAAGCCCTTTAGATCAGTGCTTTTGAAGGATTAAGGACAGTTGTTGCACAGGTACCACGTGTCAGGCTTATCATGTAGGAGTCCTTATAAGAGCTCTGCAGGCCCATAACTGGTCACTGATGCCCCTCTGTGTGTGTCCTGTAGTCTATGAAAGATCAGATGGGGTGATGGAGAGGGAAGATTGGCTTGGGTGGCACCGAGAGAGGTCACACCTCACTCTGTAATTTTTCATAGGGGTAAATAGTATTGTTATTTGTTATTGTTATTCTGTTACTGCAACAGAAGTGTGGGAAAGTGACACTTATTACTATCACATTTTAGAATTCATGCACCAGACATTCATGCACCAGAATATCCTATGAAATGGATATTCATATTTATTACCTTCCGTGAGTACTAGAATTTATACTACTGGTTTTGTCAGTTGACTCTCTGTTGTCATAAACTCCTGGCCAGTACCAGACAAAAGGAAAGAGGCAGGTGCAACAATAGCAATATATAAAGTAATATTTTTATAGCACTTCTTATTTTGTATATTATTTTCATACTCATCCTGTTTATATAGCCTATGAGATAGAGTTGGTTAACAAAACTCCATTTTACTGAAGAAGGAACTAAACACTGAGATAGAGCAGCATGTGGAACATAGTACAATATACATTCAGTAAATATTAAAAAAGGGATAAATGGATGAGATTTTGAAGAAGCCATGTCTTACTCACTTTTGTATTCTCCAGACCCAGAGGTGAGTCTAGCAACAGTAGGCCCACAAATGTGAGTTAGAGAGGTCGAGTGACTCGCTCAGGGACAGGAATTCATCACATATTTTTAGGGAATCTACTATTTTGCCAGACATTGTGAATACGACGGTTAAAAAGACTGGCAAGATTCCTGTTCTCATGGAGCTTAAATTGTAATGAAGATAGAAAATAAACAGGTAAACAATATGTGAACAAAGAAATTTTGGATAATGGTGAGTGCAGTGAAGAAGTAAAGCAGTGTGAGGTGAGAGGACCTCAGGGAGGGGTTACTTGAGATTGATTGGTTAGGGAAGGCCTCCCTGAAGAGCTGACATTTGTGCTGAGACCTCAGTGATATAAAATAGCCAGCGGGCTTCCCTGGTGGCGCAGTGGTTGAGAGTCCGCCTGCCGATGCAGGGGACATGGGTTTGTGCCCCGGTCCAGGAGGATCCCATATGCCGCGGAGCGGCTGGGCCCGTGAGCCATGGCCGCTGAGCCTGCGCGTCTGGAGCCTGTGCTCCGCAACGGGAGAGGCCACAACAGTGAGAGGCCCGCGTATCACAAAAAAATAAAAATAAAAAAATAAAATAGCCAGCCATGGAAATATTTGGGACCAGAGCAATGCAGGTAAAGGAAACTTCAACTACAGAAGCCCAAGGTAGGAAAGAACTTGACTCTTTCAAAGAACATCATAAAGAATGCTGTAGCTGGGATGTAGAGAAAGTGGGACAAGATGGACTTGGAGAGATAGCGAGGAGCCAAAGCATAGGTAGGGGCCAAAGGGCTTTGAATCGGCCATGGGGCTCTACCCACGGGACAAGTTAGGAATTTATTTAAAGTATGATAAGAAACCAGTAGGGGGTGTTTTGGAAGGGAGTAATATAATCTGATTTATTGTATAAAGGTTTGTTCCACCTGTTGCATGGTGAATGGGTCATAGGGAATGGGAAGCAACATTAGGAGAAGGAGACCCTTGTGGTAATCCAGGAAGGAATGACCATAGTTTTGGCTAAAGTGGTATAAACATGGATGGATGTGAGATATATTTGGTGGCAGAGCCTACAGACTTGGTGATGTTTTAAATATAGGGGTGAGAAAAAGAGAGTAGCTCCTAGTGGATGGTTTTGCCATTTACCAAATGGAAAAGACTAGAGAAGAAAATGTGTAGAGGGGGGACTTTTTATTTTGCTCACCTTATGTTTGGTCTGCTTATTAAAAATCTAAAGTAAGTTCTGAGTCTTGAGTTCTGTGTATGGAACCAAAGATATAAAGTTGAGAGACATCAGGATGTAGATAAAACTACCTAGGGATAGTGTGTTCATAGAAAGCATTCCAATGATTAGAGGTAAAGCAGAGGAAAAGAAGCAAGCAGAGGAGATGGAGAAAGGGTAGCCAGTGAAGTAGGAAGAAAGTCCGAAGTGTGTGGTGACTTAAAAAGCCAAGACTACAAAGCATGGCCAATGGTACTGAAGTGTGATGAGAGGTGAGGTAAAATAAAGAAATCTGACTTGAATTTTGACAAGCATAATGAAGAGTAAATGTGATGTGAAGAAATGGACATAACACTGTAGACATCTCAAGATATTTCACTATGAAGAAGAACTGAGAAATGGAGGTTATAGAAGAATATATGGGGTCGAAGTGGGATTCTTAAAGATGGGGATACTTAAGTATGTTTTTAGCCTAATGGGAATGACCCAGTATAGAGGGGAAAAATATAGTATAAGAGAGAAAACGTATATCTTAGGAGTGGAGTCTTTGAGAAAGTGAGAGGGGATGGGATCCAGGGAATATGTAGAAATGTTGGCTCAGGAACATGAACATAAAATTTATAGTAATGGGAAGAAAGAGAGTATAGGCAGAGATGCAGATACACGAGTAGATTCAGTGATCAGAAGATGAGAGAGTTTCTGCCTGAAGTTAATTCTCTTTTTCTCAATGAGCATAAAGAAAGTATGAGGCAGGATCAGTAGAAGAGAGGTGGAATGTTTGGATAAGAGGTTTAAGGAGTGAAGAAAAGACATAAAATAGTCATTTCGAAGATAGAAGGCAGTCATACTTCTTAGTCCATTCAGGCTGCTATAACCAATAAAAATAAACATAGTCTGGGTGTCTTATAAACAGATTTTTTTCCTCACAGTTCTAGAGGCTGGGAAGTCCAATATCAAGGTGCCAGAAGATTCAGTTTCTGGTGAGGGCCCAGTTCTTGGTTTATAGATGGCCAAAAGAGGCAAGAGAGCTCTCTGGGTCTCATATAAGGGCACTAATCCCATTCGTGAGTGCTCCGTCCTCATGAACTAATCACCTACCAAAGGCCCCCCTTCTAATACCATCACATTGGGGGTTAAGATTTCCACATAAGGAATCTGAGCAGATACAAATATTCAGTCTGTAGCAATACTAGAGAAACATAGTAGCATAGCTGGGCAGAATTGAGTGGCCATTTCATATTTGTGGCCTTGTGAGTGAGTGGCTGAGATAGGGTGGAAAAAAGATCGTAGGAGCCAAGGAGATCAAGGAACTGAAAGACCAAAGTGGTGGGTGGATAGACTACCTGGGTATAAGTCGTTAAGTTAGTAGCTAAACTAGTCCTTGAACCCAGATACCCTGACTTTCCAGCTCAATGGGTTACTATTTTACTGAGAAATGGTTCAGATCATTACTCTTTTGTGCCACCTACCCTTCCAGTTAACATTTTTTAAAATATTGTGGCCTGATGGTTTTTGGCCAATACACCTAAATTCTAGACTTTCATAGGCTGGTGTTTCTGACTCTCTTGTCCCTTTAATATTTAGTTGTTAAATATTTTGACTGTGTGTGTGTGTGTGTGTGTGTGTGTTTTGTTTTTGTTTTAACTCAGATTTTTTGAGATATAATTCACATACCATACCATACATACCAAATTCACCTATTTAAAGTATACATTTCAGTGCTTTCGGTGTATTCACAGATATATATAACCATCACTACAGTTTTAGAATATTTTCATCACCTCAAAAAGAAACCCCATACCTTGGAGCTAACACCCTTATGTCCTCCCCACCCCTTACCCTAAGCAACCACTAATCTACTTTCTGTCTCTATAGATTTCCCTATACTGTACTTTCACATAAATGGAAGCATATAGTATGTGATCTTTTGTGACTGACTTTTTTCACTTAGCATTATGTTTTCAAGGTTTATCATAGCATGTATCAGTACTTCATTCTTTTATGGCTGAATAATATTCCATTGTATGGATATACCACATTTTGCTTATCCATTCATCCATTGATGAATATTTGGGTTGTTTCCACGTTTTGGCTATTATGAATAATGCTACTATAAATATTTGTGTACAAATTTCTGTGTGGACATATGTTTTCTTGAGAATATACCTAAGTGTAGAATTGCTGGATCATATGGTAGCTATGTTAAATCATTTGAGAAACTGCCAGCCTGTTTTCCAAAGTGGCTGTACCATGTTACATTATCACCAGCAGTATATGAGGGTCCCATTTCTCCAAATCCTTGTCAACACTTGTTATCTGACTTTTTTTTTAAGTGGGGTATAGTTGATATACAATATTATATAAGCTTCAGGTGTACAACATAGTGATTCACAATTTTTAAAGATTATACTCTATTTATAGCTATTGTAAAATATGGGCTATATTCCCTGTGCAGTACAATATATTTTTGTAGCTTATTTATTTTATACATAGTAGTTTGTACCTCTTAATCTCTCACCCCTATATTGGCCCCCCTTCCCTCTCACCACTGGTAACCACTAGTTTGTTCTCTATATCTGTGAGTCTGTTTCTTTTTTGTTATATTCACTAGCTTGTTTTATTTTTTTAGATTCCACGTATAAGTGAAATCATACAATATTTGTCTTTTGTTTTTGTTTTTTTAAACATTTTCATGAGTATGTGTTTATTAAAGTACAAAAGCCTACCTTTTAAATAGTAAAGGGGGGCTTCCCTGGTGGCGCAGTGGTTGCGAGTCCGCCTGCCGATGCGGGGGACACGGGTTCGTGCCCTGGTCCGGGAGGATCCCACATGCCACGGAGCGGCTGGGCCCGTGAGCCATGGCCGCTGAGCCTGTGCGTCCAGAGCCTGTGCTCCGCAACGGGAGAGGCCACAACAGTGAGAGGCCCGCGTAATGCAAAATAAATAAATAAATAAATAAATAGTAAAGGGAAGGTGAAGGATGAGATTTGGAACTCCTGTTGCCTATAGAGCTGGGATGACAAGTAACAGGGAGACCTGATCTGTAGTCACCCTAATAACAATAATAATAATTGCATTTGGATACCCCTTTATATTTTATGTTATGCTTTTATTTTCTCTTATCTCATGTGATTTTGTAACTACCTTTTTCAGATGAGAAAACTGAGGCTTAGAGAGGTTAAGTGTCTTGACTAAGGACGCATACCTAGAAAGTGGCAGAATTACTAACCATGGTGTTCTGACAATAAGTCCCATATCTTTCACTATAGTAGTTTGCCTCTTCACTTTTTACACTCCATTATACCCAAAGTGATAACAAAGAAAAGCTCTGCTAAGTAGAAAGTAATGGCTGGCTGGAGTCCACTTACAATGTGAAAACGTTTGTATGTGTTTAAAATCCAACAGTTAATGGGATTAGATATTTATCTACCATCTATTGTGTTAGGTAATTCAAAGAACCCAGAAATGATTATGAAATCAGCACTGATTCAATCTACGAGGAAAATAAATGGAAATGCGAGTCACTGAGAAGCATTTCTTGGACCCCATGTACCATACGTGCTTCCACAATACCCTATACTGACTAAATT
Source organism: Mesoplodon mirus (assembly GCF_964341445.2). Lineage (NCBI taxonomy): Eukaryota > Metazoa > Chordata > Mammalia > Artiodactyla > Ziphiidae > Mesoplodon > Mesoplodon mirus. Next base: position 159,525,697 of record NC_138977.1, read on the forward strand.
CTATATAAAGAATAGAGTACCAGTTACATAGTGCACTCTCAATTAATATTTGTCAAGTAAGAATGATGGTAGTTAAACAAGCACTTACCATACTGGGGTGGATGCTGCAATAAGAATGCATACTGAAGGGAGCTTCTACAAGAATGACTTCTTAAACTATGTAGAATTAGCTGGGAAAAAAGCAGGGGTGTTGGGTGAGGAGGCAACATACAGGATGTATAAAGTCTTGGGGATGTGAGGCATGACAAGTTTGAAGAACTACAGTTTAGTACAGTTGAAGTTTAGAATGCCAAGTGAAGAATGAGGAGATACACAAGGACAAGGTTAGCCCTTATAACAGAGGGCTCTGTAAGCTGAGTTGGAGGAGTTCGGACGTTTCTCTTCTATGGGATGCCATTGAAGAATATTAAGCAGGGACTTGCTGTAATCACTGCACATTTTAGAAGATGCATTATGGAAATTACAGGGGGTGGGGGACCAAGGCTGGACGTGGGGAAAACAGTTGGAAAGACCATTATAGTGTTTAGAGGGAAAGGTGCTTATGGCCTGGACTGGGATAGTGGCAATTTATATGGAGGAAAAAGGGCAAATTTTTTTAATATTTAGGAGCTTGTGTTATCATGATTTAGTAACTCACCAGATGTCAGCAGGAAAGGAAAAGGGGGAAGAAGGAATGACTCCTCAGTTTCTAATTTGAGCAACTAGGTAGATGGTAGCTTCATTCTCTGAGATAGGAAATTCTCTGAAGAAGGAATAGATTTGGTGGGGAAAGGTCTTGGGTTCAGTTGTACATACATTGAGCTTAGCTTAAGATGCTTATAAAGGTGATCAAGTAGAGATATTCAATATTTAGGTAAATATACTAGTTAGAATCTCAAGAGGTCTTCTCTAGGCCAGGCTCATCAGCTTATTCGTCACTGAGAGTAAAATAAATGTCTTAAAAAATATAGAGAGAGAGTGACAAGAAAAAAGGGCAGAAGGCAGAATCCTAAGGAACCTCAACATTTAAGGGAGAGATAAAGGAAAAGAAGCTTGTAAAGAAGGCCAAGGATAGACAACTAAAGAGGGAGAAGGAAGGTAGAGCAAGTGACAGAATGATGTGAGAATTCAAAAGGGAAGAGGACTTCCATTTTTGGGTATACCTTGCAGGAAGCTTTTCCTGAAATACCTTTAAGCAACAGATATAGTTTGCAAAGAAGAGATGCAGTGGGAAGGTATTCCAAGCAAATAAGAGAAAACAAATAATGCATAGGAGAGCAGTTAACAGTTTAGTTTGACTGAAATACAGGGTCAAGAGAGCTACAGAGGAAGCTGACAAGATGGTTTGATGCCATGTTGTGGAAAACCTTGGATTCTGGACAAGTTGTTAGTAACTTTATTCTGTGGGTGAGAAAAGCCATTGCGTTTGGTACTAAGAAAAAGACAAGAATATAAAACATACTCCGAATCGTGGAACACCTTACCATTTTATTGTGGAAACAAAATCGAGGCACCTGAAAAGAATAAAAATTCAAGATAATATCTGATTAATGAGAACAAACACTAAATACTATAGTAATTTTAATAGTGGCAGAGTCCATTTGAATTGGAGTAGTAGTGTCCAGATTTGTATTGTCCTAATTAAATAGTAATGTCAGCTAGTCATTGTCTTAAAAGAAATGATCTAGATTCAATGCTCTTTATAAAGAGTATTCTCAGTGGATGTAACTCTCAAATTCATTTGTTCAGAAAGAATTATACTGTTGTTGTTACTTGATGATTTTTGATGTAAACTCAACGAGACTTCTGTCTGAAAGGCAGCAATAGTTCCAAAGATTCTAAAGGAATACATACTCATAAACCCAGACATTAACATACATGCTTTACCTAACTCTCATTTAACAAATATATGTTAAATGGCTATTATGTATTATGTCAGTGATGTATAGTGGCTAAGGGCATGGACTACATATTGAAACACACCCGAACTCAACTCCCAGTTCTGCCACTCTCAATGGAAGGAAAAAAGTTGCAGTCTCCCTTAGAATCGTTAATATTTAAATCGTGTATGCATTATGATTTTTTGAAGACATTTTCAGCTATTATATATCCAATTGTTAATGCAACTGTCAAATTTAATTCATATTTCTTAAATCTATAGGAAGGAGAGATGAGGAAGGATTTCAGATATTAGCTAAGTCACAAAGTAAATCGTCCACATTTAGAAGACTAAGAATTGGTCATAAACTTTTGCTGAATGATATGTAACATGTAGTCACTAGACGTCACTATTGTTGAACATTGCTTTAAAAGAGTAAATCCAAATTATAGTATACACTACAAGAACACACACCTGGGGAAAGACAAGAAGTTGTTTCTATTAAGTGATATATACATACATGATATTTATGTAAAATGTGAAATTTCCAAGCAGTGTGTATCGGTATTCTGTCACCCTGCTTGTTTTACAGTGGGTCCGTAAGGGAATAGAAGCAGAGCCTTAAAACTGATAAAGGCATTAGATCATCTAACATCCTCCCTACCCCATTTTATAGGTTTGGAATTGAGGTACTGGGAGGTGAAGTGACAAGAAATTTACTCAATATTATGTAGCAGATTAAAAGCATAGAGCTTAGATTGCCCAGCTCTTCTATAATACAGACTGTGTCCATTATTTATATGTACAGAGACAATCTAATAAAAACAGGTGAAAACAGAACCTCTAAATCAATCAAAATTTTCCATGACTTTAAAAGCAAAGCTTAGCAATATGGTGATAGTACATACTTGTAATAAAAATTATCAATTGAGAAAAAAATAAAATAAAATAAAAAATTATCAATTGAATACCATAGCTTTTGCTATGAACTGTACAAACATCTCACTTGATCCCCTAATAGCAAGATATGTAGTATGTATGTATTTATACTCTGCCTCATTCCAAAAAGGATTTTAAGAAGCTTATTTCAATAAATACAGCATAAAATTTTATTTCAATACTGAGGTGATCATAAATGTAAGATACTGGAATAAAAATCACAATGAAGTCTTCTTTTTGTTAGTATACAGAAAGCATGATGTCCAGTAAACTTAAATTTGGATAACTATTCTGCTTTCTCCAGCTGTGAGCACAAAGTAAGAAAAGTAGATAGTACTATACCCATTAAAAGATGACAGGAGACTGTAATTTACCCAAGATCATACAAGTAGTATATTTCTGATTTCAAAGCCCCCATTCCTTCCATTATGCCAGCTATCTAGACATACAATGAGAGGACTCCTGTTATCAAACCAAACTTGGGTCTGCTCACCTGACGTGTAGTAAAGCCAATCTATTGACACAGTGTTGTGGTGAAAGAAAGTACAAAGTTTACTGCAAGGCACCAAGCAAGGAGAACAGGCAGCTAATGCTCAAGAGACTCAAATTCCTTGATGGCTTTCAGGGAAGGGTTTTTAAAGGCAAGGTGAGGGAAGGGTCAACGGGTGCATAGTCAGCTCATGTACATCCTTCTGATTGGTTGGTGGTGAGGTAACGGTGGTATTTTGGGAGTCAGCATCATCAACCTTCTGGTTCCAACCAATCTGGGGTCTACGAGCTTGTGGGCAGCATGCTATTAACTTCTTCCACCTGGTGGGGCCTTTAGTATCTGCAAAACAACTCAAGGATATGGCTCAGAATATTATCTATAGCCTTTGATGAGGAACTAAGGGTCCTTGACTTTGTTTTATGGCTAAACTATGATTATTTTGTCTTGCTTGGCTGTTTTCCTCTGTTTCTGCATTTTCTCACTTCTCTGATTAAATATGCTCTTTGGAACTTGGGGAAGGCCTAGGAGGCTAAAGCTTTTCTACAAACAAGAAGTAGGGGGTGGTCTGCCCCTGGGAAGGCCCCACAGGGTCCTGCTTGGTTTCACTCCTAACAGAATACATTCACTGTAACCATTGGACACTTGGATTACCACAGTTACTCCTGAATTACACAGGAAGGCTTTTGCTTATATCAAGTATATTTCAAGTAATTGTATAGAGCTGTTAACAAGATGTTTTTCTATCAAGAAATTGAAGCCCCAAAAAACCAATTCTTAAGAGAAAGATACAATTTGTTAGTTTAATTTAATCTACATTTTAAATTACAAAATTTATATTATGTTAAGGAAATAGGCATTTAAAAATTAGTCAGATAGGAGAGAAAGAGGTGTCCAGGGAGAGCGAGAAGTCCAAAGGAAAATAAAGATAAGGACATATCTAGAGCAAAGAAGAAAGCAGACAGGCACAATATTAATAAGGGGGGAAAGGGGCAGTGGGGAGAGAGCTAAGGCCAATATATATTCTGCCCAGTCTGCTTCTAATACCTACATTACTCAAGTATTTGGTTTTTCCTCTTCAACTTCCCCCATTAAAGTTATGCCCAAAAATCTATCCTAGTCAGAGTCCTAGTTCTTCAAAACTTCCACCGTTTAAATTTTTGTTCTATAGGAGCAGAACTGTTTTCTAAGTTATCCTGTTAATTTCTTATCTGTCTTTACAGCATAATCATTAAGGATCTTACTCATTTTATAATTTGTTTCCTTTTTCTTAACGTATTTGAAACACTTATGCTAGATGTTAGAATCTCTTACTTTTCTATCAAAGATGCCCTTGTTAACCATGCAGAATGTTTTTGTTTTTGTTGTCATTGAGTATCTGGCATTTTTTTATTCTCAGTTTATTCCACAAATATTTATTGAGTGCCTGCCATTTATGAGGTACTGTGTAGATCAAGGGTAAAAAAAACAACAACAAAGAAAACACATATAGTCCCTGAAGAGCACAGGCTTCCAGTTCCATCCAAGTTAGAATAAACCCACTACAGCATCTTTTTCACTGCTCACAACCCAAAACTCTGGATAAAATGCAAACAGCAACTACCTGAGGACTCAGAAAAGTAAACAAAAGCAGGTAGATTGTGACGGAGAGTCAAAACTATGAGGATGAGTTTCTCTTGCTCTTGTGGCTTTAACCTGAAGGTAGGCCCCAGTCATTCAGCCATGCTAGGCCCACACAGGAGGCCAAAAACTACAGTAGAAAACCTATTTTTCTGGCCTGAAGATCTGGGGTAATGGACCCTGTTGTCCAAAGCAAATGTGAGGAATCATTGTTATTGCTGTTGTTTTCCTTTTGTGGCTTTTCCCCAAGGGCTGGCACTGTTTATGGAATTATGGACAGCTAAAACTCAGAGAAAAGCCCCATCTTCTGACTAGAGAAGCCACAGAAGGAGACCTTGAGAGAAATAGAGTTGGGAGGAGGTGTGGATTCAGGAAAGGAGAAAGCTGAAGAATGGGGTTCCTTAATTCTGTGCATGAACCCAACCAAGTGTCTTGGGTCACCTCCAGCTATGCATGCATGAGACAAGCCCAAAGCAGCATTACAATGGCTTTAAAAACTGAAGTAATATTAAGAAACAAAACAAAACAAAACACTGCGCAAGTCACTAACCCCTCAGTGGCTTCATGGGACAAACCAAAGGCAGGATAGCAAAGGCTTTGGAAACAACTGAAATTGGAACCAATGGCCACAGAAACTAAGAGAGAGCTTATGATCTACACCAACTCAAGTTGATTGCCTGCTAAAACAAACAAAAAATAAATATTCCTCAGAGGATTTTAGTAGGACCCAGAGTCTATGCAGCAAAATATCCATGATATACTCCAGAAGTACTTGACATATAAAGAACCAGGAAATGATTGTCTTAAGGGAAAATAAAATCAACAGTGCCAGCCAAAAAATGACACAGGTGCTAGAATTATCAGCAAAGATGTTGAAGCAACTATGTTTCATGTGGTAAAGATAAGCATAGTCATAATAAATGGAAAGATACTCATTCACAGCAGAAAAATAGAAACAGTAAAAAAAGTAAAAATTTTTGAACTAAAAAATACAGTATCTGGGGCTTCCCTGGTGGCACAGTTGTTGAGAGTCCATCTGCCGATGCAGGGGACATGGGTTCGTGCCCCGGTCCGGGAAGATCCCACATGCCGCGGAGCAGCTGGGCCCATGAGCCATGGCCGCTGGGCCTGCGTGTCCGGAGCCTGTGCTCCGCAACAGGAGAGGCCACAACAGTGAGAGGCCCTTGTACCGCCAAAAAAAAAAAAAAAGTATCTGAAATAAAACATTCACTGGATGGACTCAATAGCAGAATGGAAATGAACTAGGAAAGAATCAATGAACTTGATGATAGATAAATAGAAATCATTCTCACTGAAAAACAGAGTGAAAAAAAAGACTGAAAACTAAAATGCACAGAGCCTCAAGGACCTGTGGGACACTATTATGGAGTCTACAGCCTAATGAGACAAACACAGTAAACAGTCACTCTAATCAATACATGACTACAAACTGAGATAACTGCTCTGAAAAAAATGATCAACATTCTCTAAGAACATAAAAAACTGGACCTTACTTAGTCTATGGACAGTGGTGGTGTCATAAATATTTCTCTGAGGTCCTTGAGCTGAGGGATTAAAAAGGAGTTAGCCAAATGAAGGGGAGGTTGGTGGAGAGTATTTCAGTTGGAGAGAAAAGCAAGTATTAAGGCTCTGAGAAGGAATCTAGCAACTTCAAGGAACTGTAAGAACATCAGAGTGGCTAGGAATGAAAAAAATGAATGGGGAATGGTTTGAATTTAGGCTTGACAGGGACCCATGGACTACATTGTGCAGAATCCTGTAGGATTATCATTGCAATTAACTGGATGTTTATTCATGTGTAGATATCTTAATCCCCAAAATGATGGTATTAGGAGGTGGGACCTTTGGAAGATAATTAGGTCATGATGATAGAGTCCTTATAAAAGGGATTAGTACCCTTATAAAAGGGACTCCAGAGAGCTCTCTAGCTGTCTCTTTGTCATATGAGGACACAACGAGAAGTCAACAGTCTGCAACCCAAAAGAGGGCCTTCCCCAACCATGCTGGGATGCTGATCTTGGACATCCAGTTTCCAGAACTGTGAGGAATAAATTTCTGTTGTTTACAAGCCACCCAGTATTTGGTACTTTGTTGTAGTAGTGAACACAGCCATGTTAAATATTTTTGTCTTTATCCTAAAGCCAGTAAGGGGTATTGGGGCACTAAACCAGTGAACTGAAGTGAGGATTGAGGGCAGAACCTTCATGACCCCCAACTTTTAGCAGTTGATGAGAGAAGATGAGTCTGCAAAGAAGACAGGAAAAGAATAAGAAGAAAGATGGGGGGTGGGGTAAGAAAGTGGTTTAATAAGAGTGAAAAGAAGAATGTTTCATCATGTCATATGTTCACTTGTGGATTATTTATGCCCTTAAGTAGAATTATTTTGTGGAGTGAAAGGAGTAGAACCTCAAGTGGCAAACATTGATGAGTGAGTGGTTTGTGAGGAAAAGAAGACTGTGGTGGGAACCATCAACTGTGCAAAAAGTTTATTAGTAAAGGGAAGGAGCAGCTGAATGGGGATGTGAGTTTCTAGGAAACTTTTATTAAGATGAACTCATTTAAACGTCGTTGGGAAGGATCTAGTTGAAAGGAAGTGGGAGAGGAGGAATAGTTGATACAGGCAGAGAAGGATCATTGATGATATAAAATTCTTGAGAATAGAAGAAGGAATATAATCCAAAATACAAGTGCTCTGCTTGCCTTAGGAGGAAGGACACTTCCTTTAATGTAAGAGGGAGAGAAAGATTTGTAATGGAAGTTGGAGGTAAGGTTATCTACTGAGAATAAGGGGTTATATGTGGAGCCACGGTAGTACATGAATTACCCAAGTCTATGTTTAAGACTCAGAAGGATTACAAACTTGGGAGACAGCTCTTCATGTCTTTGGTGAATAATGGAATGGGACCAAGATAAGGCCAGTAAATAACAGTGACTAGAAGAGGGAGAAAGCGGTATTGTCAAACTATACAAGCTTCAAAGAGGCAAGGTTTTTAAAAAATAATGTATATAAAGAGCGGTTGTCAGAAGGAAGTAAGCAAATAAACAGCTATTATGAAAGAGGACTGTAAGGGAAGTAGTATGCTTAAGGGAAGGGCTTGGTTTCAGATAAGACACAGAATTTGAGAGAATGCTCTGAAGAGGTTGAGAATATAAGAGGTTGAGAGTTTGATAATTCTAGCAGAAGTTCCAGAGTGCTCAGTGAAAGGGGTTGGAAGGTAAGAGGCATATAGAGAGATTTTAACACCTTTATAATTGATTTCCAATGAGCTCTTTCTAAATAATCTTAGCCTTCTCTGACTTATTCATTATTTACACCCTATTTTCAAGTTTTTCCTAAGGCCCTTATTTTTAATACTTTCTTTTCTAAAATAGACAAACCAAAAAGTTAGATAGATGCTTGATAGATTTTCTTTTCTTTTTAAAAAACAGATTTAAGTTATAATGGCCATTTTCTAAACGTTAGCATCTAAACCCTGTGAGAGCTTTGTCTATGTCTGACACAGTGTCTGATATATTATAAGCACTTTAATTTTAAGAGTGTGGGCTCCGGAGCCAAACTGCCTGATTTTGGCCCCAGCTCCTTTATTTATACCTTTGTGACCTTGGAAAAGTTACCCAGTTGTTACAGGACCGGAAAGCATAGACAGTAGGAGTGAACCAAGGGGAAGTAATGTATCTCTGACCTGGGAAAAACAATGAGGGTATCGTAATTTGTCGGGGGCATCATCTAAGGCAAAATTCCTAGAGAACTATTCCCTAGGAACCAGAACAAATTGAGGTAAAACTGAGTGTTACAAATCTATCTCAACTGAGTTCAGTCTCTGATTTCCTTAAAGTGGTTAGCACTCCCCCCCACCACACATTTCTTTCTGGAAGAAGATAACATTTGGAGACTGTATCATTTCTTATACATGTCAAGTTTTCAATAAAAATTATTAGCCATGCTAGCTTTTAGGCAATACTTTATGACCACAAACCAAGACAGAAAATTGAAAATAGAAACATGTTCAAAGATGACCCAGATTTTTGAGTTAGGAGACAAAGATGTTTAGATGACTATGATTGTAAGAACTAAAACTGTAAAAGTCTTTGAAGAAAAAATAGGGGGAAAGCTTCATGACTTTGGATTTGGCAATGATTTCTTGAACGTTACACCCAAAGTACAGGCAAAAAGAAAAAATAGATGAATTGGACAACATCAAAATTAAAAACTTTTGCACATTGAAGGACACTATCAACAGAGTGGAAAGGCAACCCACAGAATGAAAGAAAGTATCTGCAAGCCAGATATCAGATAAGTGATTAATAGCCATAGTATTTAAAGAACCCCTACAACTCAACAACAAAAAACAATCTAGTCTTAAAATGGGCAAAGGACTTGAATAGGCATTTCTCCAAAGGAGATATACGAATGGCTAATAAACACATGAAAATGTTCTCAACATCACTAATCATTAGGGAAATGCAAATCAAAACCACATTGAGATACTGTTTCATACCCATTATGATGGCTATTAACAAAAAAAAAATAACAGGTGTCAACAAGTGTGTGGGGAAATTGGAACCCTTGCACATGGCTCATGTGAATATAAAATGGTATAGTCACTGTGGAAAACAGTATGGCAGTTCCTCAAAAAATTAAATGTAGAATTACCATACGATCTAGCAGTTCTCCTTTGTACATACGCATGAGAATTGAAAGCAGACTTTGAACAGTTATTTGTACATCCATGTTTATAGCAGCATTATTCACAGTAGCCCAAAAGGTGAAAACAACCCAAATGTCCATCAACAAACGAAGGGATTAAATTCATAGCTTTTGCCCAGTCCTAAGGTAGAATTCCATGTTTCCATTGCATTCTGGTACTTGGATGTGACCACTGGCTTCAAACTCATCATCTTCCCCTGCCACTGAGCAGCCCTGGCTTCATCTCTCTCTAGTTGTATGACCCTGGGAAAGCTACTGACCCTCCAGTCCTCGGAGTCCTCATCTGTTCAATGGGGGGAGGGGGTGGTGATATGAGGAAAGCAGACACATATCATGTATGTAGTACCTATCTCGGGGTCTGGTACATTGTAAGCACTAAATATATGATTGTACTTATTCATTCAGCATCTATTCATTCATCAGCACTGGTTTTAATTAATTCCACAATAGGAAGCATGGATGTAGTCCTAACCCACTACTTGCAGGCTAATTTTCCAGGAAAACGATCATCTCCCACTAAATCGAGTAAATAAGATGCTACAGTATGGCTGTTTCCTTTGCATTTTATGTTGGTGTATTGCCATCTAGTGGACAATGCACAGGTTACAAGCAAAAGAGGGAAAGGGCGCGCAGAGAAAGGCGATAATCCTAAAAGAAATGTTTACCGTGCAGATTGCTCCATAACATTGTTGGATTTCAACAACTATCTGAAAAACATAAATAACAAGATGTGTTCTGAATATAAAATAAATTGTAAATGAACACTATAGTATGTTACCAGCTTATAATCTTACAATCTCTAACTTGTTCTAAGCAAAATAAAAAATAAAAGAATCAGCATTCTTTCCTGCAACTGACCGCTTTTCTCCATTTGAATTCTCCATGCCACATATTGGATGGGAATCTAAATCATAAGGAAGCCACTCAACCAGGGGTTAGACCTCCTGACTTCTCTACCTTTAACTAGCTAAGCAATTCTGTTTTCCTTTCTGAGTATGTTACCATTATGGAGTGCTTACCATATGCTTGGGACTATGCTGAATATTTCATTTGGATTATCTCACTTAATCATTAAATTATTAATAGTGAACCACTAAAAAAAAGACAAATGAAGGGGTAAACAAAATATGGTATACACATACAATGGAATATATTATTCAGCCATAAAAAGGAAGGAAATTCTGATACATGTTACAAAATGGATGAATTTTGGAGACATTATACTAAGTGAAATAAGCCAGATGCAAAAAGACAAATATTGTATGATTCCATTTATATGAGGTACCTGGGGTAGTCAAATCATAGATACAGAAGGTAGAATGGTGGTTACCGGGGGGTTTCAGGAGGGGAGAATAGGGAGTTATTGTTTAATGGATACAGAGTTTCAGTTTGGGATGATGAAAAAGTTCTGGAGATGGACAGTGGTGATGGTAGCTTAACAATGTGAATGCACTTAATACCACTGAAATGCACTCTTGAAAGTGGTGAATTTTATGTCATGCATATTTTATCAAAATAAAAAAAATTTTAGTAACTATAATATCAGTCAAAGAGAGGGAAAATATACTATCTTCAAAGGAGTCATGGTAAGAATGGTAATTAAATTCTTAACAGAAATTATGGGAGCCAGAATGCAATGGAACATTTTTTAAATGCTTACAGAAAATAACTTCTAGACTAGAATTCTGTGTCCAGTGAGAATACCCTTCAAAAGTGAAGGTGAAATTAGCACATTTCAGACAAATAAATAATGAAAGGGTTTATTGTCAACAGATCTATAGTAAAAGAAATACTGAAAACAGACAATACCAAGGTCATCAAGGATATTGAGCAACTATAAAGACAGGTTACAACCAGTGCAGTAAAGAAAGAAAAGGAGATTAAATGCATAAATAAAACTTGTATACTTAGAAAATCCAAGAGAATCTACAGACTATTAGAATAAAGTGAACTTATTAAGGCCTGCATATAAAATAAATAAACAAAACTTACTTGTATTTCTGTATATCAGCAAAAACAAATAATGAATTTTTTAAATGATACTATTTTGGTAACATCCAAAAAAGCATCAATGCCTAGAAATAAGCCTACCTAGAAATAAGCCTAATGAAAGATGTGCAAGACCTCTAACTTCAATTTAGAGGTCTACAAAACATTATTAAAATAAAGAAAATCTAAATAAGTGGAAGGATATACAATGTTCAAGGATTGACATACTGTTAAGATATCAGGTTCTCCCCAAATTGATCTGTAGATTCAGTACAATTTCAGACAAAATTCCAGCAGGTTGTGTGTGTGTGTGTGTGTGTGTGTGTGTGTTTGTGAATTGACAACTTGATTCTAAAATTCATATGGAAATACAAAAAGCCAAAGAGTCAATCCAACTCTATCAACACCTATTATATAAGCACTAATGTAGTGTTGGCATAAGGATAGAAAAATAGGCCAGTGGACCAGAACAGAATCCAAAAATAAATTCACATATATGTGGTCACCTTATTTACAACAAAGGTGACCCTGAAGTGCAATGGGTAAAGGATGGTCTTTTTAAATTAATGGTTCTGAGTCAATCAGATATCGTATGGGGAAAAAATCAATTTTTATCTTTTTCTCACACTATACATAAAAATCAATTCCAGATGGATCATAGACTTAAATGTAAAAGGCAAAACACTAATGCTTCCAGAAGAATATGTAAAGAGATATCTTTATGATCTCAGGGTTGGCAAAGATTTCTAAAACAATAAAAACTCCAGCCATAAAGGAAGATGAGAACAAATTGGACTAAATTAAAGTAAAAACTTCTGTTCATTCAAAGACATCATCAGAGTGAAAATGCAAGCCACAGAGTAGGAGCTGATATTGGCTATTTATATATTCAAGAAAAGATCCATTCTAGAATACATAAAGAACTCCCAACAAATCAATTAGAACAATACAGGCAATACATTTTTTTTAATGAGCAAGAGAGTTAAACAGATACTTTACTAAAAAGGATATTTAAATGGCCAATAAATATATGAAATATATTAGTCATCAAGAAAATGCAACTTAAATCCATAATGCAGTATCACCAGAATAACTAAAAGGAAAAAGACAGATGATGCCAAGGTTAATAAGGATTTGAATAATACTAAAGAGTATTTGGTTCAAATTCCAACTATGCTACTTGCCAGCTATGTGACTTTGGGAAAATTACTTAAAATTCCTGGGTCTCAGTTTCAACATCTGTAAAATAAGGATAATAATAGTAAATAATTCATAGAGTGTGAGAATCGAATGAGATAATTCCTGTTAAGTGTTTAACAGTCCAAGTTGTGTCAGCTGTTATTATATCATTTAATCCTCACAATAACCAATAAATTAAGCAATATTATATCATTATTTTACAGATAAGGAAATTGAGGCCTAGGGAAATAAATCACTTCTATCTCAGCTTCAAAGTTCTTGCTTTTAGTTACTATGCATACCACCTACCAATTCCACTTTTGGCAAATATGTAAAGAGAGTTTTGAGTAATTGCCAGGCACAAATATTGCTTGACACAGTATCAAGCTTCTCTTATAGCTCCTAACCTATTAAATTTATTATTCAGACCCCTTATCTAGGTTTTCAAGCTCTAATGCACTGTTTGCTCCCCTGGATCCCAAGTCCTGCCATCCTAATCATGACATAGTTGCAGATTTTAAAATATGCTGCCTGGTTTCTTGATGTCTCTCCTTGTATGATTCTTTTTTTTTTTTTTTTTTTTTTTTTTTTTTTTTTTGTGGTACGCGGGCCTCTCACTGTTGTGGCCTCTCCCGTTGCGGAGCACAGGCTCCGGAAGCGCAGGCTCAGTGGCCATGGCTCACGGGCCCAGCCGCTCTGCAGCATGTGGGATCTTCCCAGACCGGGACACAAACCCGTGTCCCCTGCATCGGCAGGCGGACTCCCAACCACTGCGCCACCAGGGAAGCCCTCCTTGTATGATTCTTGATGTTATGTTTGCATGATCCTAGTCCATCTGCCTAGTTATGACTCACAATTTGTCCTCATTCAAGTCGCAGTTGAAAGGTCCCCTTGACCACTGTGACATCATGCTGGTTTATTTTCTTCAGTATTTAATTGCAGTCTGAAAATATTGTTTATTGTCTTTCCCTTCCCCCCTACAAGAATATAAGCTCCATGAGAGTAGAAACGTATATTCCCATTTTGTTTTGCTGCTTTTGTCTTCAGAGTCCAGAAGAGTAGGCATTCAGAACTTACTGAGTGGGTGAACTTTGTGCCCTGACTCTTGTGTACTGGAGTTCAGATTTTTTCATGGTGCTAACCCTCAGCCTATCCCTTCAGAACCTGACACAGCTTACGTGATTCACCCACATTCCTTGTTCATAGGGCTTACTAACACTTAGCTTCTGGTCTAACAGCTAACAGGTAGTCATTCTAATAATTCTGATATTTCCTTTAACTAAAATGGAGTTTTACTTTAAAAGGACTTAGAGATCTAATTTTTTCATCAAATTTTAAAAAAATAAATGTTATTTTCTGTTTTAATATCATAAATTCAGTTATGATTCCTTATAGGATTTTACACACTAATATTTTACTTCATAAAGTGGGACAATATATGTAAGCACCCAGCATATGGTAGGTACTCAGCTGTTAATGTACCTTTTCATTAAAAACTTTCATTATTAAAATTGCTTGTCTTTTAAAAAAATATAGATACTTGAAGCACATTATTATCAAGTACTTAAAAATTAAAACTTGAAATCTTTAATTTTGTCCTCAACAGTAACTCAAGAATTGAAAGATATTTTTAAGGCAAAGATACTCTCCCTCTACTCAAAGGCAACAAAGATCACAGAGAAGGTAGAAACAACAGATATTTTAAAATAAATGTTTCCAGAACTAATTCTCCTCTTTTTTTTTTTTTTTTTTTTTTTGCGGTATGCGGGCCTCTCACTGTTGTGGCCTCTCCCGTTGCGGAGCACAGGCTCCGGATGCGCAGGCCCAGCGGCCATGGCTCACGGGCCCAGCCGCTCCGCGGCATATGGGATCCTCCCAGACCGGGGCACGAACCCGTATCCCCTGCATCGGCAGGCGGACTCTCAACCACTGCGCCACCAGGGAGACCCAATTCTCCTCTTGATATGGTTCTAGTTCACTGTTTTTTCCTAGTTCATTCTTATTCAAAATAAAACCTATTTTATTTTACTTAAGTGTTGAACCCACAGACCTTTCTAATGGACCATGTATAAAGACAGCATGCTTATAGATGTAGTTTTAATGTAGTTGATCGCATTTCATTTAAAATTTTTTTGAAGTCTCTTATGCAGGAGTTGACTGACTAGAGTAAATCAATGATGGAAATTAGCTCAAACATATTAATTCAGTGCATGAAATAAAGAACTAAGTTTTCTGATATATGCTTTTAGGATATGGCCCAGGAGTATGAACTACTGAGAAGTATTAAATTGTTTTGTGATAATGATTTTTAAAATTTATGCACATGACTTTGGTTAATAACTTTAAAATGAATATTTGGACTGTTTTTACTATAAAGATATCTGACTTGACTGTGGTGAAACTTTATGCTAAAAAATTATTTAAAAATTAATCCCACCTAACCGTGTTTGTTTTCAGATGGACTTATAGTCCTTTTTTTTTTCTTTCTTTCAAATTACTTTTAAACATTAGTATGTACACCACAGATCCAAAAAATGAACATTTGGAGGATAAAAACATCCAATCATCTACAACTCCTCAGGTAAAAAATTAAAACTATATTGTAACATATGACATGAAAACAATCTGATGCTAAAATTTATTTTTAAAGTTTACTTAATAGATTTTTTTATATGTTTGGTTTAAAAGTGAGAAGTGGTCATTTTATACTATGAAACCATAGAAAATGAATTCATAGCCCTATACTTATTGAATGTGAAAGATATCCATAACATATTGTTAAGTAAAAAAGCAGGTTATGGAACACTAGTATATTTACATTTTTATTAATAAATAACACACATACTCTCTCTCCCTTTCTCAGTCTCCCTCTCTCTTTTACATACATTCACACATTTCTAGATAAATATATATCAATATGTTAGCAATGGTTAACTCTGAATAGTAGGATTTGGAATGACTTTATTTTTTCCTGCTTATCTATATTTTTTGTTTTTCTAACATGATCATGTGTTATCTGGGTATTTAAAAAATAAATGATTCATGCTGAAAAAAAAGTGATTATTTTAAAATAGCTAGTTTTAATATGGCCCAAGAAATGGGCAAAAGGAATGAAAACATGGAAGGGGCGACTATAGATTATTTTGGAACCAAAGAGGCAGATTTTAGGAATAATGAAAATTTGGCTTACTATTTCTTGCCATGTCCAGAATAAAGTTAGTAGTTTAGAGTATAAGAGGTAAAGAAAAATCTAAATTAATTAAAATGTTGTGCTGTACATTCAAAGGAGACCCAGGTTTTTATTTTTGCAAGTATGTAGAGTAAGTCATTAGACCTTTTGTTGACCTAGTTTTACTAAATATTAATCGCTCATAATTAGAATTATAAATTGTTTATTTTTATTTTGTTCCTCTCTTTTTTTTTTTTTTTTTTTTTTTTTTGCGGTACGCGGGCCTCTCACTGCTGTGGCCTCTCCCGCTGCGGAGCACAGGCTCCGGACGCGCAGGCCCAGTGGCTACGGTTCACGGACCCAGCCGCTCCGCGGCATGCGGGATCCTTCCGGACCGAGGCACGAACCCGCGCCCCCTGCATCGGCAGGTGGACTCCCAAGCACTGCGCCACCAGGGAAGCCCCTAAATTGTTTATTTTTTAAATAGAGGTTTCTACAGTTCTTAAGGGCCAAAAAAGTCCTTTTTAAAAAATGTTTAAAATATTCACCATTGATTCTAATTACTTTATCTGTAAAGACTTCATCTTACTCTATGTAAATTTATTATAAATTCTGAGATAATAAAACTTAAAATAATATGGTTTTATTGTATATGACCTTTCACCCACCCTAATCAAAACTCACCTTTGTGTCTTTACCCTGGACCTTTTGTATAGTGACAGACTTTCCAGAAAAAGGTCTCTATATCAGAACTCCAAAAGATTAATCATGATCCAGTTTAAAGAACTTTGATTTTAAAGAGCTACATAATTCGTTTACACCAGCTGCTATGGCGCCTCTGTCTCCCTAGTCATTAAATGCTTCCTCTTCCTTTCCTTAATCTATCCAAGCTCTCTAGCCTTTGTTACCATTTCTTGTGACAATGGGATGTTCTCTCTCCACTGCACTCAAAAATATTATCAGTACACTCAAAGCGTTGGCCTGCATGTCCACACACGTACATGCATGTGCGCACACACACATACATCATGATAACAGCAAGGATGTTTGAATATCGCTATTCCATGGTTAACTATTCTGTTCTGTTTCTTTTTAATCTTTTGTTTTGGTTTGGTTTTTACCTTGGGAGAAGCCTTTCAATATTCTCACAAACTAAGGGTGTCTTTTTTCCCCCTAAATCAGCAGTTTCATTATTAGACTAACTACCATTAAATACTGGAAGATTGAGGTATACCCATAAACCATCTAAATATGTTATCTATAAATAGTAGTGGAAAAAGCATGAACCTTGAATTTCTGAAAGCTTGATCTGTTTTTTTCTCATTTTTCTTTGTTATATAATTTTTCAAATGAAATGAATCCAAGTTAAATTATATTTCACCTCCTTTCCAATTTAGCTGCATTTTAATTCTACAAAAGTTTTGTTGAATGATCTTTGGGAGTTAGACTAAGTAGGGACAGTTTTAATTATTCTGCCTGCACTATAGGCGCACTTATTCAGTATACATAAATCACAACTGAATATGGCAGGGAGGCAGGTCTACAAAAGGCTAAATCAAGGTGCCCTACAAAATACACTGTTGTTACCTCCCCAAATACCTATTGATATAGAGCATGAATATTATTTTGTATGTATAATTCTCCATGTTCACAGTAATAATATGAATTTAATTATGAAATTTGGTTGTCTTTTACATTCATAAAATTGTACAAGTATATTTCTTAAAAGACTCTTGTTTTTCCTTCAGATCCTCAAAGCTAGTGATACTAATGAACATGAAGAAACTAAGGAAACTGTCTTGTCAAAAACAGAGGAAACAAAACCGCAGATGGAAAAGAAGTGTTCTTGTCCTCCACAAGGAGTGCTGAATAAAACTATTACAAATGGTATGTGAAATAAGATATGTAAATGGATAGAAAATGAGAAATATATCTGATAAGTATTAAAATACAAGCCAACAAAAACATTGCTTAATCTATACACTCTAGAGCAGATGAGCAGCCCTATTTACAAGCTATATGTGGACAAAGAAGAAATAGTTCCTTAAATCTGTCAAAAATAATAATTGCTTAACAGATCTATATTTTAATGTTTTTCATGACTTTTTATGTTAAATTTTGGAAATTAGAAACAGAAGTGATAGAAAGATTTTTATTTAAAACCTACTTTTGACATTTAGTTTTAAGTAGCTAGAAGGAACATTATACTTCTGCCAATATTAAGGTTCTTATTTAAATTAAGCCCCAAATTTTATGCTGTCTTAAAGAGTTGTGTAGAACTTGCTTTCCCACTAAAATTTTAAAGCATCTCATTGTCACCAAATATTTATAGAAGGTTTTTTTCCCCTAGATTTCTATATGATTAAACTTGAGAGTGAGAATGACCTCTAGAAGTACAGATCTCACAGAGAACAAAAATTAGATTAAAATATGATGAAGGATTAGTATTTAAAGTTTACATTGTTTTTCTTTGCTGCTTGCTAACTTTAAACTGAAAATTTTATTAATTGATGTAGTAAATTCATTTAGCAAAAGTTGCTTTTTAATTAAAATCAGTATTTTTAAGGCCCTGAATCTAAAGTAAACTTGAACATCTGCCAATGTAAGTGACTGGACTCCTTTGTAAATATAACTTCTGCACATAGGTCTCACATACGCATCCCCATGACCTTATTTAGGGGGCAGTTTCTATACAGCAGTTGTTAGAAGTAGGGCCAGTGCATGTGGAAGAGAGGGAAATGTATTGGTCACCAAAGATTATCCATTGAGGTTGAGGACTGTGGTTTGCTCAGGAACTATTTGAGGAGTTTTATACCAACAAACTTTGATACTTGTAACTGGTTTCCCCCTTTGTTTTCCTTCATTTTTGATTTTGCGAATTTAGAGAAATTCATAGGAAAAGGAGCTTCATGTTTCTATCTTGAGGGTCTATATTCTTGTACTCTCTTTTTCAATCTGTCTCTCTGTCTCTCTCCCTCTCACATACACACCCTATTTTCAAAATAAACAAACTCTTAAAAGAGTGTATACTCTGGATAATACAAAGAAATAGAGCTGCAGTTTGTCAACAAGTCATGTTTAATTCAGCAATCCTGCAGTGTACACAGGTTAAATTAAATAAGAAATCTAAACTTTCAACCACATGTAGAAATCAGTCTCATCACTTTTTTTTTTTTTTTGTGGTATGTGGACCTCTCACTGTTGTGGCCTCTCCCGTTGTGGAGCACAGGCTCCGGACACGCAGGCTCAACGGCCATGGCTCATGGGCCAAGCTGCTCCGCGGCATGTGGGATCCTCCCAGACCAGGGCACGAACCCGTGTCCCCTGCATCGGCAGGCGGACTCTCAACCACTGCGCCACCAGGGAAGCCCAGTCTCATCACTTTTAATCACACTGTTTATATCTTACTTGGAGGTTGGCTTCCCTAAATGCAAAGAAATGGATACTCTAGGGCAATAAGTTTAGGTTTTAGGCTATTACTCCTTTTTTGCTTCTTTTTAGTTTACTTTGAATAAAGGTACTAACTTATTTCCATTAAGTTATTTTTCCTTTAAATAAATGAAAGGGAAGCTTTATTATACATCCAACTAAGATTTTCAAATAATCTTGGAAGCAAATTTCTGCATTAAAGTCTTACCACTAGTTTCATAAAGTAAGCAGTCTTGGAAGTTTAGAGCTCAAAAATTATATCCCAGGCAATTCCAGTTTCTGGTCCAGCATCATCACTCCATCCTTACAACAAATAAAGAGCTGAACAAACTGAAAAATCACCAACTCTCCTTAGTTCCATCAAAGAAGTGAGGTCACAGGGCAAATTACCACCCCCCAAATTAGAGACAGGTTGATACAAAGGATCATAAGTTAGAGCAGAAACCTCTGCGGGAACCAGTAGTGAGGGTAGAAGATTTGTCAATTAGCTGGAAGCTCAGTGTGGGCAAGTCTGAGAGTTAAAAACTATAGGAAGAGCCCAGTCATGGTGTTGGGGGACATCCTTCTGTGAGTTGTACCTCCAAGAGCCATCTGTCAGGGAGAGAGAAATGGTAACCACTGTGAAATACACCAGAGATCCTGTTCTTAATAAAACCTGCCCTCAAGAGAAACTGTTTTATCAGAGTATAACCTTTGAGGACTTTATTAGCCTAACCAACTAAGGAGAAGAGAAATACCCAACTCCAGCCCTCTCTAGCCATACCATACAACCTAAGGGGGTGAAAAAAGAAAAAAGAAAAAGAAACCCTGAAAAGAAGTTGTGAAATTTACAGCCCAGGGCACACAGGCTCACTAAAAGACTGAGGCCTAACCATAGGACTATAGAACTCTTCTTCTCCCCCTACAACTTACCGTCACACTACCATAGGTCCTTTTACCAGAACATCATGTTCCCCTTTAAACAAAAATATATAAAATGTATTAAAAGGCACAAAACACATTTTGAAGAGACAGAGAAAGCATCAGAACCAGACCCAGATATGGCAAGGGAGTTGGAATTATCAGACCATGAATTTAAAACAGCTCTGGCTAATATACTAAAGACTCCAGTGGAAAGGTAGACAACATGTAAGAACAGATGGGTAATGTAAACAGAGAGATGGAAATGCTAGAAATCAAAAACACTGTAACAGAAATGAATGCCTTCAATGGGTTCATTAGGAGACTATGCACAGCTGAGGAAAGAATCTGATCTTGGGGATTTGTCAACATAAACTTTCAGACCACAATGGACTTAAAAGTATAATTTATTAACAGAAAGGCAGCTAGAAAACCAAAAAATACTTGGAGATTAAACAATATACTTGTAAATAACACATGGGTCAAAAAAGAAACCTCAAGAGACACTTTTAAACATTTTGAATCAAATGAAAATGAAAATACAAGCTATCAAAGTTTATGAGATGCACTGAAAGCAGCACTTAGAGGGAAAATTATAACATTGAATACATATTTTAGAAAAGAAGAAAGGTATAAAATCAGTTATCTAAGCTTCCACCTTAGGAAACTAGAAAAAGAAGTAAAATAAATTCAAAGTAAGCAGAGGAAAAGAAATAATAAAAATTAGAGCAGATATCAATAAAATTGAAAACAAGAAATAGAGAAAATCAATGAAACCAAAGCTTGTTCTTTGAAAAGATCAGTAAAATTGATTGCCTCCAGCTAGGCTAACTAAGAAAAAAGAAAACATAAATCACTAATATCAGAAATGAGAGAGGGAACATCACTACAGATTCCATGGGCATTAAAATGATAATAAAGGAACATCATAAACAACTCTAGTTCCACAAATCTGATAATTTAGACGAAGTGGACCAATTCCTTGAAAGACCCAATCTACCAAAAGGCACACAAGAAGAAATAGATAACCTGAATAAGACTATACCAGTAAAACAGATTGAATCAACCATTAATAACCTTCCAAAACAGAAAGTATCAGACTCAGATGATTTCACTTATGAATTCTACTAACTATTTAAGAAAGAAATTATACCAATTTTCTACAATCTCTTCCAGAAGATAGAAGCAGAGGTAAGCTTGCCAACTCATTTTATGAGTCTAGTATTACTTTCATACCAAAACTAAAGACATTAGAAGGGGAAAAAAAACCAATATCTCTGATGAACATAGATGCAGAAATTCTCAATTTGTTGTAATTCTCTATATTAGCAAATAGAACTCAACAACATATAAAAAGAAGTATACTTTACAACCTTGTGGTATTTATCCTTGGTATGCAAGGTTGGTTCACATTTGAAAATGAATTAATGTAATCCATCACATCAACAAGCTAAAGAAGAAAAATCACATGATTATATCAATAGATGCAGGAAAAGCATTTGACAAAATCCAATACTCATTCATGATAAAAACTTCAGCAAATTACAAGTTCTTTGTCAACTTGACAAAGAACATCAATTAAAAATCTATAGTTGCCATCATACTTAATTGTGAGGAAATAGCTTTCCCAGTAAGATCAGGAACAAGAAAATGATGCCCTCTCTCACCACTCCTTTTCAATATTGTACTGGAAGTCCTAGCTGATATAGTAAGACAAGAAAAGGGTATAAAAGGCATACAGACTGGGAAAGAAGAAATAAAACTGCCTTTGTTCACAGATGACATGATTGTCTATGTAAAAAATCCAAAGAATCTAGGGGAAAAAAATCTCCTGCAACAACTAAAAAGTGAGTATAATAAGGTTGCAGGATACAAGGTTAGTATACAAAAGTCAGGTTTTCTTTCCTTTTTACCAACAATGAACAAATGGAATTTGAAATGAAAAATGTATCACCATTTACACTAGTACTCCCAAAATGAAATACCTTCATATAAATCTAACAAAATATGTACAATATCTACATGAGGAAAACTGCAAAATTCTGAAGAAAGAAATTTTAAAACTAAATAAATGTATAGATTTTACACGTTCATGGAAGACTCAATATTGTCAAGAAATTAGTTCATCTCAACTTGATCTATAGACTCAATGCAACTCCAAATAAAATCCCCACATGTTGTTTCATGGTGTTGACAAATTCATTCTAAAGTTTATATAGATATCACAAAAGAACAAGAAAAACTAACACAATATTGAAGGAGAAAAATTAAAACTTGAAGAACTGACACTACTCCCCTACAAGACTAACTATAAACCTATAATAATCAAGAGAGTATAATTTGGTGAACAGGATGTAAATATATTAGTGGAACAGAATAGAGAGCTCAGAAATAGATACACATAAACATAGTCAGCTGACCTTTGACAAAGGAGCAAAGGCAACCCAATGGAAGAAAGGTAGTCTGGTGCTAGATCTACCGGATATACACATGCAAAACAAATTAATCTAGATCAGACCTTATGCCCTTCATAAAAATTAACTCAAAGTGGGACATAGACCTAAGTGTAAAATGCAAAACTGTGAAACTCATAGAAGTTAACATAGGAGAAAATCTAGATGACCTTAGTTATGGTGATTACTTAAAAACAAAACAAAACAGGAAAGGCACAATCCATGAAAGAAATAATTGATTAGCTGAACTTATTTAACATTAAAAACTTCCACTCTGTGAAAGACAATGTCAAAAGAATGAGCACACAAGCCACAAACTGGGAGAAACTATTTACAAAACACACAACTGATAAAGAACTATACAAAATATACCAAGAACTTTTAGAACTCAACAATAAGAAAACAGGCAACCTGATTAAAAATGGGCAAAAGACCTTAAAAGGCACCTCACTGAAGAAAATATACAGATGGCAAATAAGCATATAAAAATGTTCTCAACATCATATGTCATTAGGGAATTGCAAATTAAAACAACAAAGTACCACTGCATATCCATTAGAATGGCCAGAAGTCCCAAACACTGACACCAGATGCTGGTGAGGATATGGAGCAACAGGAACTCATTCATTGCTGCTAAGAATACAAAATAGTACAGCCAATTTGGAAGACAATTTGGCAGTTTCTTACAAAACTAAGTGTACTCTAACCATATGATTCAGTAGTCACTCTCCTTGGTATTATTTACACAAATGGGCTAAAAATTTATGCCCACAAAAACCTGCACACAAATGTTTATAGCAGCTTTGTCCACTGCCAAAATTTGGGGGCAGGAGGTGCTTACACTGTTTGTTGTATCATACTCCTGTTTTTCTTCCAAACTCTCCATCATCTCCTAAAATTTTTGTTGTTAACAGTACTTTATTGAATTATAGTCTACATACCACAAAGTGCACAGATCTTAAGTGTACACAGCTCAATGAATGTAGACAAATGTATACATTTGTTGAAAGCCATCGCTCATATCAAGGTAACATAGAAAAGTCTTGCAACAGTATGACTTTATTTATCCCTCTTCTGCCCTTGTGCTAGATTTATCATATATTTTACTTCTACATTCTTATTATTTTTGCTTTAAAAAACCAAAAGTCTTTAAGTTTAAAAAAAATTCCCTTATATTTGTTCACATGTTTACATTCTCTAGTTCTCTACATTTCTTTCTGGCAATCTGGGCTTCCATGTGGGATTCTTTCCCTTCAGCCTAAAAAACTTCCTTAAATGTTTCTTGTTGTGTAATTGTGCTAGTAATTAATTCTCTCAGCTTTTATTTGTCTGAAAATGTCTAATTTGGCCTTTTTAAAAATTGAAGTACATTTGACATATAACAGTTTCAAGTGCATAACATAATGATTTGATATTTGTAAATATTGCAAAATGATCACCACAGTAAGTCTATCATTCATGGTTAAAAATTTTTTTTTTAAATTGAGAGCTTTTAAGATCTACTCTTAGCCTATTTTCAAATATGCAATACAGTGTTCCTAACTATAGTCACCATGCTGTATATTACCTCCTCATGACTTATTTTGTAACTGGAAGTTTGAACCTTTTGACTCCCTTCACCCATTTACCCACCCTCTTACCCTCTGCCTCTGGCAACTGTCAGTCTGTTCTCTACATCCATGAACTTGATTGTATTTTTTTTTAATTCCACATATAAGAGAGATTATATGGTATTTGTCTTTCTCTGTCTGACTTATTTCTCTTAGCATAGTGCCCTCAAGGTCGGTCCATCTATGTTGTAGCAAATGTCAAGATTTTCCTCCTTTTCTATGGCTGAATAATATTTCATTATATATACATATATATACTATATATAGTACTATATATATGTATATGTATCTACCATTTTTAATCCATTTATTCATTGATGAACATTTAAGGTGTTTCCATATCTTGGCTGTTGTAAATAATGTTGCTATGAACATGGGGATGCTTACATCTTTTTGAATTAGTGTTTTCTTTGGAAAAATACCCAGAAGTAGAATTACTGGATCATATGGTAGTTCTAGTTTTAATTTTTTAAGGAACCTCCATTCTGTTTTCCATAGTGGCTACATCCATATACATTCCCACTGACAGAGCATGAGGGTTCCTTTTTCTCCACATCCTTGCCAACATTTATTACTTGTGGTCTTTTTGACTATAGCCTTTCTAACAAGTGTGAGGTGTTATCTCATTGGGTTTTGTTTTTTTTTTGTTTTTTTTGCGGTACGCGGGCCTCTCACTGTTGTGGCCTCTCTCCCATTGCGGAGCACAGACTCCGGACGCGCAGGCTTAGCGGCCATGGCTCACGGGCCTAGCCGCTCGATGGCATGTGGGATCTTCCCAGATCGGGGTATGAACCCATGTCCCCTGCATCGGCAGGCGGACTCTCAACTACTGCGCCACCAGGGAAGCCCTAGGATTGACAGGTGGTTTTTTTTTTTTTTTTTTTTTTTGTACTTCTGAAATGTCACTTCACTGCCTTCTGGCCTCCTTTTTTTCTGATGAAAATGTTGCTATTAATTGTATTATTGTCCCCATATGTAACGAGTCATTTCTCTCTTGCCACTCCCGAGATTTTTGCTTTGTCTTTGGCTGTCTTTGGTTTCATTAAATTTGGAAATTTGGACATTATATTTTCAAATATTTTCTCCCCCTTTATCTCTCTCTCTTCTCCTCCTGGGACTCCCCTTATGCATATGTTAATACTCTTGATGGTATTCCATTGCTATCTGAGGCTCTGTTTATGTTTTTCTTCATTCCTTTTTTCTTGTTGTTCTTCAGATTGATTAATCTCTATTGATCTATTTTCAAGTTTGTTGATATTTTCTTTCACAAGCTCAAATATGCTGTTGAACCTCTCCAGTGAATTTTTCATTTCAGTTGTTGTATGTTTCAATTCTAGATTTTCTTTTATTAAAAAAATGGAAGTTGGCCTGCCTAAAGTTATGGATCTGCATTAGATAATCTCTTATAATTTTTTAAATTTAATTTATTTAAACTAAAAACAAAAACAGTTCACCCATTTCTCCCATGCCCATTTTCATTTTAAAGTAAATTTTATCTCTTTATTGATATTCTCTATTAAATGGCACATTTTTATCATATTTTAATTATTTTTACATATTTATAATAGCTGTTTTGAACACTTTGTAAATCCAACACCTGGACTCACTCAATGTCTCTTGCTTTTTTCCTGAGTATGTATCATACTTTCATGTTTCTTTGCACATCTAGTAAGTTTGGTTGAAAATTAAACATTTTAATTACACATTATTGCAACTTTGAATTCAGTTTTATTTTTTAGGGTTTTTGTTGTTATTATTATTGTTGTTTTGGTAATTCACATGTACTTAAACTGTGGATTTTAACCTGCCCCATGGTTTGCAGCAGCCAATGGTTCTTATCAGTTTTTTTTTTTGTTTATTTTTTTGTTGTTAGCCTATCTTCCTAGTGGTTTCCCTTTTGTCTGCATAGCTTAGTAATCACCTAATGATTTGGGAGAGACATTGTGTTCAGGCCAATAAGTCTTCCACCTTCTGCCAGGTGATCTGTAGGTGGGTTGAAGAATGCATTTAAAGTTGCTGCTAGTACTCAGATCTCACATCGTTTTTCACTTTTTGCCGTACTCCTTGAGTCTTCCCTGCATTTGCATACTTGCCCAACTAGCCATGGATATGTAGAGAACTTATTTCAACCATTTGATACCTTTTCATATCCAATATCTCCCAGTCACATTTTTGGCTGGTCTGCCACTTGCCTCAACTTGGACTTCAAACTCAAACTAGCAAAACTGCATGTTTTCTCTGTCCATTCCCAAACCAGTCTGCCACTTCTAGCCAGCAAGGTCATGGGTTTTCTGCCTCCACTCCATATCAAATCCACTCCACCTCCTCTGGCAGGAAAGCTGCTGGTTTTTACTTCCAACTCCGTTCTGGTATAACTAGTTTTTCCCAACTGAGCTGAAGCTGGGGAGAAGGGTGAGAGGAATGGTAGCAATACCAAGCAGGAAGGCCTCAGACTCTCAGTGATCCTACCCAAAACTCTAGCATTTTTTTCAAGAATAAATGCTTCTCAATTTGATAACTGCCTTTGGTCAGTTTTCAAGGTCCTGAAATGGGTGCTTTTATTATTTTATACAGTTTTATATGTAGACTTTTTTATTGAAATAAACTGTCAACTTCTTCATGTTATCATTGTTGGAAATCCCATATCCAACTTATTTTTATATCCCCTGATTTAGCAACTTTGATTGGGTATTTGTTATATAATCAAACACTTGTTTAGACCAACCTACATGTTTACAATTTTTTTTGTTCATTTTTCCTTCCTTAATAGTACTATGTCCTTATTCCTAAAGCATATCTTCTAATAGTTTTTCTGCCAGTAAAAATGGAATATATTCTTAGGTGTGTTTGCTTGACAATATCTTTCATTTGTCCTTTTCTTGAATGATAGTTTAACTTGCTGCAGAATTCAACATTGGATATTTTACTTCTGTACTTTGAAGACCTTATTTCATTATCTTCCAGCTTCTGTTGTTGCTGTTGAGAATTGAGAATCTGCTCTAATGTTTATTGCTTTATGACTAATCTGTATTTTTCCCTCTAGATTCTTTAAGACATAATTGTTTTTTTGGTGATCTGTAGTTTCTCAACATTGTGTCTAAGTATCTATTTTTATTTAATCCTGGTGAGAATTTATTTTACTTCCTGTGTCCAAATCAATACAGAATTGATTATGGTTTTAATCAATTCTATAAATTTGTTAAGCCAATTTTCTTCTCAAGTATTGTATCTTTTTCACTCTTTCTATTCTGTTTCTGAAATTACTATTAGATATATTTTATATCTTTTCCAAAATCTAAATATCTCATATTTTCCATCTCATTTTTCTTGTTATGCTACACTCTAGGTAATTTCCTCATATCTACCAGTTTACCATATTTCTCTTTTCAGCTGTATCTAGCCTGCTGTTTAAGGTATCTAATGATTTTTTAAATTTCAGTAATTATTTATGGTTTCTTTCTAAATGTTGTATTTGAGTCTTTTACAATGCTTTCAGGTATTTCTTTTCTTATGTCTTAAGTATTTTTTTAATTGTCTTGAGTTTCTTTGAAAATACATATTTTATATTGTCTATCTACTGGTTCTTTTAGCTAAAGTTTTTGGATATCTAAGCCCATTCTTTGTTGTATCTATCAACTTTTGTTCATGGGGATTACTTCTTATTTTGTAAGTTTTTATTATAAATTCAGATTCAGTGGGGTTTTGTCTTTGAGACTTTATGCAGTCTGGAATCAGTAGTGTCTATTAGGGATATTTTGAACTAGCATCTGCCAAGTGCCCTAGGGATAGTTCTATGGGAAGATACAGTTTATGCCAAATTCAGGGTTTGGGGGTTCCTAAACCATACAAATCATGTAAATTTGAGCCCAAAACATAAGTTAGTTGAGGCCTGTATGAATTCTCAGAAGTGATTTTGCCACCCAGAGACTAGCTAAGACAAACAATCTGGTTTGTCTTCTCTCTTTGTCAGTAGAATGATAATTTCTGGTTCATTCTTTTAGTAAGAGTTCAGGCCTTTAAGTACTCCAATTTTGTGGAGTGGTTTTAGTCAGAGAGGAGGGGACAAGAATCTTATTTCTAACTTCCTGCCTTGAGTTTGTCAAAATTCTCCTCTTTTACCCTTGACAGATTGGTGCCACCAAAAAGGAGTCACAGCTAAAGAATACACTTAAGCTGTTTCAAGGACCTGAAAAAAAAATTAGAAATTATGATTCATAGTAAATGAAGGTAGCTATTTAATTTGCAGATGGCAGTTTGCAGTATCACCTTCTGTCCTTTACAGAAATCTATGAATTCCCTCTGTGAGTAGGGACTTTCCTTAGTATGTAGTTGACAGAAATAATATGTATACTACCTTATCATTACTCATCCTGTCCACCTTTACTTCCTATACATAATCTAAGATACTTTACATTCTCCCAAAGACCAGGTTTACTTTTTTCTCAGCCTTTGTCCCCTTTAATAATTTACACCCAAACATCAACTGAGTTATCCCTTCAATACAAATACTTAGTCTGCTGCCATTACAAAATGTGGCACACTGTTTGTGACCACCTAGAGGGGTGGGATAGGGAGGGTAGGAGGGAGGGAGACACAAGAGGGAAGAGATATGGGGACATATGTATATGTATAACCGATTCACTTTGTTATAAAGCAGAAACTAACACACCATTGTAAAGCAATTATACTCCAATAAAGATGTTTAAAAAAATGTGGTACACTGCCACTATGAACTTCAATAAGTTTGAGAACTCTTATCACAACAAATCATCTTATTCCTGGTGAAAAACTACTTTAAAATATAAAATGAAGTAAATCTCTTCATATTGCCATGACATTTAAAAAATGTCATATATTATGAGAAAGCTTAGCACTTTAAAGGATTCACATATAGTTTAAAACTATTTTTTAATAAAATACTTTTTTTTAGGTTGACAAAGACTTTGGAATATATGTTAAACAGACATTTCTTTAACCACACTAGCAAGCAACATTAGTGTACATTATGTATCATTATATAGGATTGGCTATTAATATATTCAATGAAATCAAATTCCTGTCTTATATGTATATATCTATGTCTATGTAGATATATAGACATGCACCTTTTTATATTTCAGGAGCTATACTTTTTATGATATGGTGTGTAACCTGGTCATTCTCAGGCCCTGAAGTTCTTCCTGATGGAAGTTTATTTGGACTGTTAATTATCTTTTATGGTGCTGTTATTGGTGGGAAACTTTTGGAAATCATTAGAATACCTTCAGTGCCTCAACTTCCCCCTCTTCTTGGTAAGTGAATAATTAGCTCTCATTTTTTTGTCATTGACCACATATAAATTATGACTATATTCTAGTCAGAGTGGATATAATTTAGAACTATTTCAATGTAATATGATCTATATAGCTTTTTTATATGTGTACTTATTATATATGTGTATATATAGCTTGTTTATAGAAGTATGTATTCTCTATACACACACATATTTTTCCTGAAATATATTTTTAAATACTTTAAATATACTCAGTATATGATTCTTGTTGCTTTATCATTTAATAGGACATTTTTTACTTAACTTTACATATATTGTAGAAAAGGAAAATTTTGAAAAAAACTGAATTGTTCTGTAGATAACCTAATTCAAATACAATTACAAGATTCAAATGTTATAGTGACTAGGGCACCAAAGGTTTTATAGTTTTTGGGTGAGCTGTTTGAGCATCTCCACTATGTATATTCATCGATGCATCATCTGCCTAAACAATGGTACCCCCTATTTCTTCATCACCATTATTATAATTCTCCAGGTAGAGGAAAATTAGTGGAAGACCTTCTATCAGAGGTGTATTATATCTTCTAAGTATTCAATACATTCAAATATTTAGTTACTGTCAATAGAGGTAATCACTCTCGCTTATCTCTAACACCCTTTCTGTGTTCATAACACCCATTCAGCAACTCTTAAGTATTTACTGAATCTTTTTCCCTCCTCTCCAAAATTTCCGCTTTTGTCCTAGCTCAGCCTCTTTGTTTCTAACCATTCCATGGACTAAGGCAGAGCCTTCTATCTGGTCTCTCCTTCAGTTTTATGTCTATCTAATTTGTCAAGACCATCACATAGAAAATACAAGACTCATTATCTCACTTCCTGCCTAAAACTTTCCCATGGTGCCTTACTCTGCCAAAACAGGGGAGGGTAGAGGGTAGGGGTAGCTTTCCATGATCTGGCCCCTCCAGCCCATTCCCCACTCCCATCCTAGTCCTTTATGTTCCGCAATACTGAATTGCTTGTTGCACCCCATTGACATATATCATTTCTTATATCCAATCCTTCATTTATGCTGTTTCCTCTACTTGCATGTAACCTGCCCTTCACCAAAGTAGCGAGAGACATAGTGTGTTTGAAGAAGAGAAATTAAACATTTCTGTTTTCTCTCTTGGGAAAATGAACTGAATCAGACATGGTTTATTTTCTTTCTTCTAAGGGATGTTACTGGCTGGTTTTACCGTTAGGAATGTTCCATTCCTCAGTGATCATGTCTATATTAGTAACACAATGTCTTCAACTTTAAGAAACACTGCCCTTACCATTATTCTAGTGCAAGCTGGACTTGGACTCGATCCACAGGTAGATTTCCAATTATACCTTGAGTATAGTTATTTTCAATATTAGAGGCTGGTGGAAAAGAAAAAGAGGCAGAATTTTTCTTACAGCTGTTCCAGGTAGAGCAAAACTAAGACAAAGAACAAAGATTTTGCTGAAACATTGACACCTTAATTTCTACTTCTGGTTATATTACTGATATGAAAATAAATCTCTGTGATATAAGATCTCTATTGGAGGTAATCGTTAATTATTTACATAGAGATAAATGTCCCTTATGCAACATTTGTATCATTTGAGAGTTGTGGCTCTTCTGTGGAGAACTATTTACTTTTCTGTTAACAAAGGATAAGCTCATCCTATAAAAGGTTATTGCTTTTGTTTTGTTTTCTCAGAATGATTAAGAATTTCAATAATATTATTGTTTCACGAATTTTTCCCACAGAACTTGTTCCTGATTATCTTTACATTTTTGTAAAAGCTAATCTTTTCAAATATTTCTTAAAATATTACTGTCTAAGGATCATAAATCTACTGGGGTTTTTAAAGATGGATATTCATGAATATACCAGCTATTCAGGATATAACAAATGTGGCAAATATATGACTGGTGGTAGTATCTTAAGAGCATAAATAATTATAGACAGTGATAATTTATTGTATTATCCAGTAGAAAATTTGAACCAATAAGAAAATTTAAAAGTTTTCCCTTTCAGTTAATTACACAGTTTTTAAGTGATTTTCTCTTTTGGCATAATTACTACTGCTAATCAAACAGTTCATCCCTACAAGTTAACTGATGGAGGTAAACCTACAGGATACTTTCGTTATACTGTTTACTAGGAAGGTTAAGGGAGGTAGAAATAGTTATTTAATCACAGAGAAATGGGTCTTTTTTAATAATTAAAATACAAGTGTTTTATAAACTATGAAATAGTTTATAATCCAATATATGACGACATATAAAATGAGCTGCATTAGCATTTAAAGCCCAATGGGACATCTGGAATGTATTTCAATATTTGCTTAAAATAATTTTCTTATTGGCCAGTATAGGTTTATCTAAATGTTACTATGTTTATATTTCAGGCTTTGAAGCATTTGAAAGGAGTTTGTTTAAGACTGTCTATGGGTCCATGCCTCATAGAGGCATGTTCAACTGCTGTTGTTTCCCACTTCCTTATGAACTTTCCCTGGCAATGGGGATTTCTATTAGAGTAACTTTTTCTCATTTTTCTCTATGAAAATATTCAGTTAAAATTCTTGGTTTTAAATTATTGAAATATTCAGAATATTGTATAGACAAGCTTATCATTAGAATTATTTTCACAATGATAGAAAATCTTGGAAATCAGTTGGTCAGAAACAGAGCCATGTCCTAAATCTACTATATCCTTAACAAATATTCATAGTCTCTAAATGCTTAATGCCAAGATAATTCATGTCATCAATTTATTTTTTCCTCCTATACTGTAATCTATCTTTATTTTTAACCTATCTAATGACTTCTTCCTTATATACCATATGTACATAGATATAAAACCTGTATCTATTATATGTGATATATGTATTATATATGAAAGATATTTTGTATAAATATAGATATTAAAACAAAAAACAGCAAACACTATTTTCCTACTTCCAATGTCCCATCTATTTTTATCCACCATCCATTTCCCTTCATGTCCAAATTCCTCAGAATAATAGTCTATAATCATTATCTCTATATCCTGAGCTTCTTTTCATTTTTCAATCCATTTAACTTTTGCCTCCACTTATCCATTCCAGTGGATGCCCTGTGCATTTCTAAAAGATAAGGGCATTTTCTAACTAAATTAACAATAATTTCTTATTATCCTTAGGTGATTTTTAAAAAAATTTTGATCTACTCAACATTTGGTGGAATCTTTGAATCAATCAAAGGATTGTGTATCCCTTTTTTGTCCAGGTCTTTAATATATCTTTTATCTCTCCTCAGTTTTCTTTTATTATGTCCTTTTGTAACTCCCTCCTCCATATCTATTAAGTTTTTCTTTATACTTCTCATCTGCTTGCCTTTGCAGTACACACTGGAAAATTTTCTCTGCTCAGTTCTCTAGCTTATTAACTCACTCTACAGTTATGTCCCTATCACCTATTTATTTATTTAACTTTGGCAATTAATTGTTAATTTCTAAGAACAATAGTTAAATGTTATGAACAGATAGAGTATACTTTCATGATTCTGAGGATATTTAGTTATTCTGAAGTCTTGTTCTTGTTGTTCTCTTTTTAGTATATCTCTTTCCTTGGGTATAAATTATTCCATTTAATGAACATGGTGCCTCAATTCAAAGTGTTGGCTTTCCCCAAATATTTGGTGATACTTTAATGGATACTCATTTTTTTTAATTGAAACTTCCTATTAACCTGTGTTTTGTTTTATCTGTTTGCTATTACCTTCTTGCAGGAAATAGGCCAGTCATGCTACCAAGCAAGTTTCCTTAGAAGCTCAGGCTGAGATTAAGATTTTTCTTTGGCCACACCTCGTGGCTTGTGGGATCTTAGTTCCCCACCCAGAGATTGAACCTGGGCCACAGCAGTGAAAGTGCCAAGTCCTAACCACTGGACTCCCAGGGAATTCCCTAAGATTCTTATGCAAATGATTTATTAAGGGAGCTCTCAGTAGAAACCTCTGAGTGAAGAAAGCCAGATAGGAGTGTGGGAAAAGTCAGTGGTTCCAAAACTTTGCTACCCGTTAAAATCACCTGGGGAGTTTTTGAAAATCCCAGAAATTAGAGGAGTGATGTCAGCAAGATGGCAGAATAGGAAACTCCAGGCTCACTTTCCCACATGGAGACACTCTCATAACGATATGAGGACAAGATTACCTTTATGGTAACTCCAGAAACCAGTTGAGAGGTTATATATAGCATTCCATGCAGGCACAATGCCAAGAAGAGGCACAATGGAGCAATTAGAACATTCCATTGCACTTACCCACCATACCCCACATCCCTCCTAGAGAGCAAGGGCAATCAGGAGGAAACTCCCAACTTTTGAGTTCTCCCTCAGGAGGAAAAGAAAAAGCTGGAACATGTGTCTTATATTCTGGCTTTTAAAGAGGCTGCCCAAGGCACTGATTTCTGTCTCATCTGACTTGGAACATTGACAGAAAAGAGAGTGGCACATTTTAGATGCCCGAGGTCCACTGAGAACAAAGGTGAGTCTTGTGCATTGTTATACTCCAGAGATATCGATTGCAGTACTGCTGATAGATACCTGGGGTTACTCTGGAGTAGGAAAAAGCCAAAGTCCAGCTGGAGATAATGCACCAAAGCCTGGAGAAGGCACATTCCAGAAAGGTTTGAGAGACTCCCAGAATCTTTAGCTGGGATGATTGGTGAAGGTCTTTCCCTAGCGAAGAATTTCATAAAGACCAGGAGAGGTGGCTGTTTTTTCAAATATCCAATTTCCAACAAAAGATAACAAGGCATACAAAGAAACAGGGACTCAGGGCTCAATCAAAGGAACAAAATAAAATTCCAGAAACCAACCCTAAACAAATGGAAATGTATTACTCAACAAAGAATTCAAAGTAACCATCATAAAAATGCTCAGTGAGCTCAAAGATGTTGCAGACATCTAAAAGAAACCAGGAAAATGATGCATGAACAAAGTGAGAATACCAACAAGGATATAGAAACTATGAAAAAAAGAACCAAAAATAAATGCTGGAGCTGTAGAATATGATAAATTGAAAAATTGACTAGAGGGGATCAATAGCAGACTGGATTGGATGAAAAAAAAGAATCAGTGAACTTGAAGACAGGTTATATGAAATAATAGAACCAGTGGGGCAAAAAGAAAAACAAGGAAAGTGAAGACATCCTAAGGGACTTGTGGGATGCCATTTAACGGGCCAACCTACGCATTATGGGAGTTTCAGAAAGAGAAGAGAGAAATAAATGGTCAGAAAGCCTATTTGAAGAAATAATGAGCCAAAACCTCCAAATTTGAGGAAGGAAATGGACATACAAATTCAAGGTGATCAAAAAACTCCCATTAAGATAAAACCAAAGAAACCTACACTGAAACACATTGTACTCAAGCCATCAAAAGTCATAGCAAGTGAGAATCTTAAAAACAACAAGAGAAAAGCAAGAGCTCCCATAAGATAATAGTTGAATTTCTCAGTGGAAACCTTGCAGGCCAGAAAGGAATGGGATGATACATCCAAAATGCTGAAAGGAAAACAAATGGCCAACCAAGAATACTATATCTAGAAAACCACATTTAAAAACTTCATGATGTTGAATTTGACAATGATTTCTTGGATATGACACTAAAAGCACAGGCAACAAAAGCAAAACTAGGTGGGACTGCATAAAACTTTAAAACTTCTGCACAGCAAAGGAAACAATTAACAAAGTGAAAAGTCAACACACAGAATGGGAGAAAATAATTGCAAACCATATATCTGAAAAGAGATTAATATTCAGAGTATGTAAAGAACTCCTACAACTCAACAAATTTTAAAAAATAACTAAATAATGGGCAAAGGATTTGAATAGACATTTCTATAAAGGACATATACAAATGGCCAACAAGCATCTGAAAGTACTCAACATTTATAATCATTAGAAAAATGCAAATCAAAACCACAATGAGATAACACCTCATACCCATTAGGACGGTTACTATTTTTTAAAAAGCTAGAAAATAACAAGTGTTGACACAGACGTGGAGAAATTGGAACATTCGTACACTACTTTTGGGAATATAAAATGGGCAGCTGCTATGGAAAATAGTTTGGAGTTTCCTCAAAAAACTGGAAGTAAAATTACCATTTAATCCAATAATGCCACTTCTGAGTATATATCCAAAACAACTGAAAGTAGGATCTCAAAGAGATATTTGCACACCCATGTTCATTACAACATAATTCACAATAGCCAAGAGGTAGAGGCAGCCCAAATATCCATGGACAGATGAATGGATAAAGAAAATGAGGGATACACACACACACACACACACACACACACACAGAGAGAGAGAGGAATATTATTCAGCTGTAAAAAAGAAGGAAATCCTGTTTCATTCTACAGCATGGATAAACCTTGAGGACATTATGTCAAGTGAAATAAGCCAGGACAAATACTGTATGATTCCACTGATATATCTAGAGTAGTCAAAATCATGTTAACAGAAAGTGGAATGGTGGTTGTCAGGGGCTTGGGTGAGGGGGAAAAGGGTGTTGTTCAATGAGTATAGAGTTTCGGTTTTGCAAGATGAAAAAGTTCTAAGTATATGTTACACAACAATGTGAATATCATTAGCACTACTGAACTGTACACTTAAAAATAAAGTTAATTTTATATCATGTATTTTTTATAACAATTAAAAAACTTTACAGTATCCCAGTATTCAGGTCAAACTTCATCCTAGATCAGATCAGAATGTCTTGAAATGTGAATCCAGGCATCAGTATTTTTAAAAAATCCCAAGTACATGGTAAGATCAGTGTCAGTGATCCCTGCTTTCTGATATTTAAACTTTTGTTTAAATGTGGGCTGGACTTACTGACTTGCTTCTAGTGGACAGAATACCGCAGAAATGATAGGATATTTCTTCTAAGAAGATTAGGTCATAAGAAGACAATGGCTTCTGTCTTCCTTGTTCTCTCTTGCATTCTCTCTCTTTTTTTTTTTTTTTTTGCAGTACGCGGGCCTCTCACTGTTGTGGCCTCTCCCGTTGCGGAGCACAGTCTCCGGACGCGCAGGCTCAGCGGCCATGGCTCACGGGCCCAGCCGCTCTGCGGCATGTGGGATCCTCCCGGACCGGGGCACGAACCCGTGTCCCCTGCATCGGCAGGCGGACTCTCAACCACCGCACCACCAGGGAAGCCCTCTTGCACTCTCTTTAATTGCTTGTCTTGGGGGAAGACAGCTGCCATGTTGCGAGCAGCCTTGCAGAGAAGCCCTCATGGCAAGAGGCTGAACCTATCAACGGCCATGTGAGTAAACTTGAAAGCAGATCTTCTCCCATCCACCTCATGAGAGACCTTGGATAGGAAGAGGCATACCGCTAAGCCATATCCAGACTCCTGACCCACAGAAGTTGTGAGATAATAAATGCGTTTTGTTTTAAGCTTCTAAGTTTGGGCATGATTTGTTAAGCAGCAACAGATAAATAGGTGGTTCCAAAGTGCAGTAAAGTTCAGGAACCACTGAACTGGGCAAATATGTGTTTTCAGAGAATTCTAGGTTCTTCTTGAGTCCCTAGGGAAATCTTGATTGTAAACTGCACCAGAGAGGTTGTACAGCCAGAGGCAAAGAAGCTAAACTGTTAGACCCTCACATCAGTCAGTCACTGGCAGGAGCTGTCTGGAAGGGGGAAGTGGTGAACCTCCTTAGCATCCACGGGTAAGCTCTTGTTATCAGGGCAAGGCTCCCAGAAAGCTGCAGTTGTCAGTGGTTAGCAGGCAACAAGCAGCAGCTGGTGCACATGTACACTGGCCTGGCAAATGGGTTCTGGTGGGGACCACGCGCATCACTACTGCAGCATTTAGAAGGTGAATGTGGAAGAGACAAGACAAGGTTCTGGATGGGATATACGAACAGAAGGTATTCTGAGCAGGAATTTCCCCATTCCTCAGGGGTGTCATCAACCACCCCAGAAATTTTCTCATTTGCCTTTGTGACTTAGGTGCCCACACTCATTGTTCCTTCTTTTGGGCAGATGTCTTCCTTGCTGACTTGTTCAAGAGGTAGGAATGGTGTGGAGACTACATCTGACTGGCCATTCTTATGGCGGTACTCTAAGTAATTACCATTTGATTTCCTCAGAGGTACCTTCTACTCCCAGCATCTGCCATTTCTGGGCTTGGGACATTTTTAGAAGTACACCATATCTTCTGTAGCAATCTTATATGCTTTTTGGCTTGTGGTTTCCTTTCTCAATCCTAAACTCTCTGTCTCTAATCTTCCTGTATAAACTTAGTTTCTTGTTCATTGTGGATTCCCCTTCTGTCTTCTAGCTAGGTTATGGATTTTCCTATTATTTTCTTTTTTTAAAATAATATATATTTAATAAAATTAGGGTTATATCATACATGCTGGATTTTTTGTTTGAATTTCAAAATTATATTAAATATCACAATTCTAATAATTAAAGATTAAAAATGACAAAATTAAATAGGAAATAATTTTGAATCTTAAATAGTAGTCTACGTTTACTTAGAGGAGGATGAGGAGGTAGTTTGAATTTTTCTTCCCACCCCCCCACAGCTTTCCCCCCTTGGTGTCCCTACGTTTGTTCTCTACATCTGTGTCTCAACTTCTGCCCTGCAAACCGGTTCATCTGTACAATTTTTCTAAGTTCCACATACATACGTTAATCTACGATATTTGTTTTTCTCTTTCTGACTTACTTCACTCTGTATGACAGTCTCTAGATCAATCCATGTCTCAACAAATGACCCAATTTCATTCCTTTTTATGGCTGAGTAATATTCCATTTTATATATGTACCACATCTTCTTTATCCATTCATCTGTCGATGGGCATTTAGGTTGCTTCCATGACCTGACTATTGTAAATAGTGCTTCAATGAACATTGGGGTGCATGTGTCTTTTTGAATTATGGTTTTCTCTGGGTATATGCCCCGTAGTGGGATTGCTGGATCATATGGTAATTCTATTTTTAGTTTGTTAAGGAACCTCCATACTGTTCTCCATAGTGGCTGTATCAATTTACATTCCCACCAACAGTGCAAGAGGGTTCCCTTTTCTCCACACCCTCTCCAGCATTTGTTGTTTGTAGATTTTCTGATGATGCCTATTCTAACTGGTGTGAAGTGATACCTCATTGTAGTATTGATTTGCATTTCTCTAATAATTAGTGATGTTGAGCAGCTTTTCATGTGCTTCTTGGCCATCTGTATGTCTTCCTTGGAGGAATGTCTATTTAAGTCTTCTGCCCATTTTTGGATTGGGTTGTTTGTTTCTTTAATATTGAGCTGCATGAGCTGTTTATATATTTTGGAGATTAATCCTTTGTCCATTGATTCGTTTGCAAATATTTTCTCCCATCCTGAGGGTTGTCTTTTTTTTTTTTAACATCTTTATTGGAGTATAATTGCTTTACAATGGCGTGTTAGTTTCTGCTTTATAACAAAGTGAATCAGTTATACATATACATATGTTCCCATATCTCTTCCCTCTTGGGTCTCCCTCCCTCCCACCTTCCCTATCCCACCCCTCTAGTTGGTCATAAACCACCTAGCTGATCTCCCTGTGCTATGCAGCTACTTCCCACTAGCTATCTATTTTACATTTGGTAGTGTATATATGTCCATGTCACTCTCTCACTTTGTCACAGCTTACCCTTCTCCCTCCCCATATCCTCAAGTCCATGCTCTAGTAGGTCTGTGTCTTTATTCCCATCTTTCCCCTAGGTTCCTCATGACCTTTTTTTTTCTTTCTTTCTTACATTCCATATATATGTGTTAGCATACGATATTTGTTTTTCTCTTTCTGACTTACTTCAGTCTGTATGACAGACTCTAGGTCCATCCACCTCACTACAAATAATTCAATTTCATTTCTTTTTATGGCTGAGTAATATTCCATTGTATATATGTGTCACATTTTCTTTATCCATTCATCTGTTGATGGACACTTAGGTTACTTCCATGTCCTGGCTATTGTAAATAGAGCTGCAATGAACATTTTGGTACATGACTCTTTTTTAATTACGGTTTTCCCAGGGTATATGCCCAGTAGTGGGATTGCTGGGTCGTATGGTATTTCTATGTGTAGTTTTTTAAGGAACCTCCATACTGTTCTCAATAGTGGCTGTATCAATTTACATTCCCACCAACAGTGCAAGAAGGTTCACTTTTCTCCACACCCTCTCCAGCATTTATTTTTTCTAGATTTCTTGATGATGGCCATTCTGACCGGTGTGAGATGATATCTCATTGTAGTTTTGATTTGCATTTCTCTAATGATTAATGATGTTGAGCATTCTTTCATGTGGTTGTTGGCAATCTGTATATCTTCTTTGGAGAAATTTCTATTTAGGTCTTCTGCCCATTTTTGGATTGGGTTGTTTGTTTTTTTGTTATTGAGCTGCATGAGCTGCTTGTAAATTTTGGAGATTAATCCTTTGTCAGTTGCTTCATTTGCAAATATTTCCTCCCATTCTGAGGGTTGTATTTTCGTCTTGTTTATGGTTTCCTTTGCTGTGCAAAAGCTTTTAAGTTTCATTAGGTCTCATTTGTTAATTTTTGTTTTAATTTCTATTTCTCTAGGAAGTGGGTCAAAAAGGATTTTGCTGTGTTTTATGTCATAGAGTGTTCTGCCTATGTTTTCCTCTAAGACTTTGATAGTGTCTGGCCTTCCATTTAGGTCTTTAATCCATTTTGAGTTTATTTTTTTGTATGGTGTTAGGGAGTGTTCTAATTTCAGCCTTTTACATGTAGCTGTCCAGTTTTCCCAGCACCACTTATTGAAGAGGCTGTCTTTTCTCCATTGTATATCCTTGCCTGGGCTTTCTCTGGACTTTCTATCTTGTTCCATTGATCTCTGTTTCTGTTTTTGTGCCAATACCATATTGTCTTGATTACTGTAGCTTTGTAGTATAGTCTGAAGTCAGGGAGTCTGATTCCTCCAGCTCCATTTTTTTCCCTCAAGACTGCTTTGCCTATTCGGGGTCTTTTGTGTCTCCATACAAATTTTAAGATTTTTTTGCTCTAGTTCCATAAAAACTGCCATTGGTAATTTGATAAGGATTGCATTAAATCTGTAGATTGCTTTGTGCAGTATAGTCATTTTCAAAATATTGATTCTTCCAATCCAAGAACATGGTATATCTCTCCATCTGTTGGTATCATCTTTAATTTCTTTCATCAGTGTCTTATACTTTTCTGCATACAGGTCTTTTGTCTCCCTAGGTAGGTCTATTCCTAGGTATTTTATTCTATTTGTTGCAATGGTAAATGGAAGTGTTTCCTTAATTTCTCTTTCAGACTTTTCATCATTAGTATATAGGAATGCAAGAGATTTCTGTGCATTAATTTGTATTCTGCAACTTTACCAAATTCATTGATTAGCTCTAGTAGTTTTCTGGTGGCATCTTTAGGATTCTCTACGTATAGTATCATGTCATCTGCAAACAGTGACCATTTTACTTCTTCTTTTCCAATTTGTATTCCTTTTATTTCTTTTTCTTCTCTGATTGCCATGGCTAGGACTTCCAAAACTATGTTGAATAATAGTGGTGAGAGTGGACATCCTTGTCTTGTTCCTGATCTTAGAGGAAATGCTTTCAGTTTTTCACCATTGAGAATGATCTTTGCTGTGGGTTTGTCATATATGGCCTTTATTATGTTGAGGTAGGTTCCCTCTATGCCCATTTTCTGGAGAGTTTTTATCATAAATGGGTGTTGAATTTTGTCAAAAGCTTTTTATGCATCTATTGAGATGATCATATGGTTTTTATTCTTCAATTTGTTAATATGGTGTATCACATTGATTGATTTGCGTATATTGAAGAATCCTTGCATCCCTGGGATAAATCCCACTTGATCATGGTGTATGATCCTTTTAATGTGTTGTTGGATTCTGTTTGCTAGTATTTTGTTGAGGATTTTTGCATCTATATTCATCAGTGATATTGGTCTGTAATTTTCTTTCTTTGTAGTATCTTTGTCTGGTTTTGGTATCAGTGTGATGGTGGCCTCATAGAATGAGTTTGGGAGTGTTCCTTCCTCTGCAATTTTTTGGAAGAGTTTGAGAAGGATGGGTGTTAGCTCTTCTCTAAATGTTTGATAGAATTCACCTGTGAAGCCATCTGGTCCTGGACTTCTGTTTGTTGGAAGATTTTTTTTTTTTTTCTTTTTGTGGTATGCGGGCCTCTCACTGTTGTGGCCTCTCCCGCCGCGGAGCACAGGCTCCGGATGCGCAGGCCCAGCGGCCATGGCTCACGGGCCCAGCCGCTCCGCGGCATATGGGATCCTCCCAGACCGGGGCACGAACCCGCATCCCCTGCATCGGCAGGCGGACTCCCAACCACTGCGCCACCAGGGAGGCCCTGTTGGAAGATTTTTAATCACAGTTTCAATTTCATTACTTGTGATTGGTCTGTTTATATTTTCCATTTCTTCCTGGTTCAGTCTTGGAATGTTATACCTTTCTGAGAATTTGTCCATTTCTTCCAGGTTGTCCATTTTATTGGCATAGAGTTGCTTGTAGTAGTCTCTTAGGATGCTTTGTATTTCTGCGGTGTCTGTTGTAACTTCTCCTTTTTCATTTCTAATTTTATTGATTTGGGTTCTCTCCCTCTTATTCTTGATGATTCTGGCTAATGATTTATCAACTTCGTTTATCTTCTCAAAGAACCAGCTTTTAGTTTTATTGATCTTTGCTATTGTTTTCTTTGTTTCTATTTCATTTATTTCTGCTCTGATCTTTATGATTTCTTTCCTTCTGGTAACTTTGGGTTTTGTTTGTTCTTTTTTCTCTAGTTCCTTTAGGTGTAAGGTTAGATTGTTTATTTGAGATTTTTCTTCTTTCTTGAGGTAGGCTTGTATTGCTATAAACTTCCCTCTTAGAACTGCTTTTGCTGCATCCCATAGGTTTTGGATCATCGTGTTTTCATTGTCATTTTTCTCTAGGTATTTTTTGATTTCCTCTTTGATTTCTTCAGTGATCTCTTGGTTATTTAGTAACATATTGTTTAGTCTCCATGTGTTCGTGGTTTTTTACATTTTTTTCCCTGTAATTCATTTCTAATCTCATAGCGTTGTGGTCAGAAAAGATGCTTGATATGATTTCAATTTTCTTAAATTTACTGAGGCTTGATTTGTGACCCAAGATGTGATCTATCCTGGAGAATGTTTCATGTGCACTTAAGAAGAAAGTGTAATATGCTGTTTTGGGATGGAATGTCCTATAAATATCAATTAAATTTATCTGGTCTATTGTGTCATTTAAAGCTTGTGTTTCCTTATTTATTTTCATTTTGGATGATCTGTCCATTGGTGTAAGTGAGGTGTTAAATTCCCCCCTATTATTTTGTTACTGTCGATTTCCTCTTTTATAGCTGTTAGCAGTTGCCTTATGTATTGAGGTGCTCCTATGTTGGGTGCATGTATATTTATAATTGTTATATC
The DNA here is from genome assembly GCF_964341445.2 of Mesoplodon mirus. Classification (NCBI taxonomy): domain Eukaryota; kingdom Metazoa; phylum Chordata; class Mammalia; order Artiodactyla; family Ziphiidae; genus Mesoplodon; species Mesoplodon mirus. The sequence continues at coordinate 159,568,820 of NC_138977.1, forward strand.
TTCTTCTTGGATTGATCCCTTGATCAGTATGTAGTGTCCTTCCTTGTCTCTTGTAACATTCTTTATTTTAACGTCTATTTTATCTGATATGAGTATTGCTACTCCAGCTTTTCTTTTGATTTCCATTTGCATGGAATATCTTTCCATCCCCTCACTTTCAGTCTGTATGTGTCCCTCGGTCTGAAGTGGGTCTCTTGTAGACAGCATATAGATGGGTCCTGTTTTTTTTTTTTTTTTTTTTTTTCGCGGTATGCGGGCCTCTCACTGTTGCGGCCTCTCCCGTTGCGGAGCACAGGCTCCGGACGCGCAGGCCCAGCGGCCATGGCCCACGGGCCCAGCCGCTCCGCGGCACATGGGATCCTCCCAGACCGGGGCACGAACCCGTATCCCCTGCATTGGCAGGCGGACTCCCAACCACTGCGCCACCAGGGAGGCCCTGGGTCCTGTTTTTGTATCCATTCAGCAAGCCTGTGTCTTTTGGTTGGAGCATTTAATCCATTCACGTTAAAGGTAATTATCGATATGTATGTTCCTATGACCATTTTCTTAATTGTTTTGGGTTTGTTTTTGAAGGTCCTTTTCTTTTCTTGTGTTTCCCACTTAGAGAAGTTCGTTATCATTTGTTGTAGAGCTGGTTTGATGGTGCTGAATTCTCTTAACTTTTGCTTGTCTGTTAAGCTTTTGATTTCTCCATCGAATCTGAATGAGATCCTTGCCAGGTAGAGTAATCTTGGTTGTAGGTTCTTCCCTTTCATCACTTTAAGTATATCATGCCACTCCCTTCTGGCTTGTAGAGTTTCTGCTGAGAAATCAGCTGTTAACCTTGTGGGAGTTCCCTTGTATGTTATTTGTCATTTTTCCCTTACTGCTTTCAATAATTTTTCTTTGTCTTTAATTTTTGCCAATTTGATTACTGTGTGTCTTGGCGTGCTTCTCTTTAGGTTTATCCTGTATGGGACTCACCGTGCTTCCTGGACTTGGGTGGCTATTTCCTTTCCCATGTTACTGAAGTTTTCTAATATAATCTCTTCAAATATTTTCTCTGGTCCTTTCTCTGTCACTTCTCCTTCTGGGACCCCTATAACGCGAATGTTGTTGTGTTTAAAGTTGTCCCAGATGTCTCTTAGTCTGTCTTAATTTCTTTTCATTCTTTTTTCTTGATTCTGTTCCACAGCAGTGAATTCCACCATTCTGCCTTCTAGGTCACTTATCCGTTCTTCTGCCTCAGTTATTCTGCTATTGATTCCTTCTAATGTAGTTTTCATTTCAGTTATTGTATTGTTCATCTCTGTTTGTTTGTTCTTTAATTCTTCTAGGTCTTTGTTAAACATTTCTTGCATCTTCTCGATCTTTGCCTCCATTCTTTTTCCGAGGTCCTGGATCATCTTCGCTATCATTATTCTGAATTCTTTTTCTGGAAGGTTGCCTATCTCCACTCCATTTAGTTGTTTTTCTGGGGTTTTATCTTGTTCCTTCATCTGGTACATAACCCTCTGCCTTTTCATCTTGTCTATCTTTCTGTGAATGTGGTTTTTGTTCCACAGGCTGCAGGATTGTAGTTCTTCTTGCTTCTGCTCTCTGCCCTCTGGTGGATGAGGCTATCTAAGAGGCTTGTATAAGTTTCCTGATGGAAGGGACTGGTGGTGGGTAGAGCTGACTGTTACTGTGGTGGGCAGAGCTTAGTGAAACATTAATCCGCTTGATTGCTGATTGGTGGGGCTGGGTTCCCTCCCTGTTGGTTGTTTGGCCTGAGGCAACCCAACACTGGAGCCTACCTGGGCTCTTTGCTGGTGCTAATAACAGAGTCTGGGAGGGCTCACACCAAGGAGTACTTCCCATAACTTCTGCTGCCAGTGTCCTTGTCCCCACGGTGAGCCACAGCCACTGCCCACCTCTGCAGGAGACCCTCCAACACTAGCAGGTAGGTTTGATTCAGTCTCCCCTGGGGTCACTGCTCCTTCCCCTGGGTCCCGATGCACACACTACTTTGTGTGTGCCCTCCAAGAGTGGAGTCTCTGTTTCCCCCAGTCCTGTCTAAGTCCTGCAATCAAATCCCACTAGGCTTCAAAATCTGATTCTCTAGGAATTCCTCCTCCTGTTGCCAGACCCCCAGGTTGGGAAGCCTGATGTGGGGCTCAGAACCTTCACTCCAGTGGGTGGACTTCTGTGGTATAAGTGTTCTCCAGTCTGTGAGTCACCCACCCAGCAGTTATGGGATTTGATTTTACTGTGATTGCACCCCTGCTACCATCTCATTGTGGCTTCTCCTTTGTATTTGGATGTGGGGTGCCTTTTTTGGTGAGTTCCAGTGTCTTCCTGTCGATGATTGTCCAGCAGCTAGTTGTGATTCTGGTGTTCTCACAAGAGGGCATGAGAGCATGTCCTTCTGCTCCATCATCTTGGTTCCTCCCTCTCCCATTATTTTCATGTCTTCATTTCAAATGGTTTTGAGATGGAGGTAAAGGCTGCAATTTGTGCTTGACCCAACATCTTGAATGAAATTTCTATAGAATTTTAACCAGCACTAAAGAATGTGTGAACATTTTTACCACCATTAAATGACATTCACTCAAAAGCAGAATTTTTACATTCAAAGTCATTGTAAAGAGAAGATGTGGTACATATATATAATGGAATATTACTCAGACATAAAAAGGAATGAAATTGGGTCATTTGTAGAGATGTGGATGGACCTAGAATCTGTCATACAAGTGAAGTAAGTCAGAAAGAGAAAAATATCGTATATTAACACATATATGCGGGATCTAGAAAAATGGTACAGATGAACCTATTTCCAGGGTAGGAATAGAGACACAGGTATAGAGAACAGATGTGTGGACATAGAGGGGGAAAGCGAGGGTGGGACAAATTGGGAGATTAGGATTGACATATATACACTACCATGTGTAATATAGATAGCTAGTGAGAACCTGCTGTGTAGCACAGGGAGCTCAGCTTGGTGCTCTGTGATGACCTAGATGGGTGGGAAGGGGGGTGAGGGAGGTCCAAGAGGGAGGGAATATATGTATACATATAGCAGATTCACTTCGCTGTACAGCAGAAACTAACACAACATTGTAAAGCAATTATACTCCAATAAAAAGTCATTGTAAATTTTAATATATTTGTTGTACAATTTACTATAAAACACTTTTGTTAAAAGGATGTTTTTAAGTTGGTTTTCAAAGATTTTTCTCTCAGTTTTGTAGTTGGTGCGGTCTCTCGTGCTGTTGTTGTCCCTTCCATGCTACATTTGCAAGAAAAGGGGTATGGTTTTGAGAAAGGCATTCCAACCTTATTAATAGCTGCCAGCAGTTTGGATGACATCGTGGCTATCACTGGATTCAATACATGCTTGAGCATAGTCTTCTCCTCAGGTAAACAAAAAAGTACAACAGCTACCATATAATTTATTGCTTTTTTTGTTCTTTAAACAAGGTTTGTGGCTTTGCCACTGCATTTATTTATTTTTTTTTCTTTTCTTTTCTTTTCTTTTATTTTTTTTTGCTTTATAACAAATTTAATCAGTTATACATATACATATGTTCCCATATCCCCTCCCTTTTGCGTCTCCCTCCCACCCTCCCTATCCCACCCCTCCAGGCGGTCACAAAGCACCGAGCTAATCTCCCTGTGCTATGCTTGCCACTGCATTTATTAATGAAGACTTTTCTATGTAACATCTTTTTATTCTTCATAGACAGCTCATTCTAGACCAGAGAAGGAATTTCAATGTGTTAAGATACCACTACTTAACACAAATGGTTTCCTTTTAATAACTAAATATTCCAATTAATTTGATAACCCATATTATTACCATTTATCTGCTCTTATTGCTTTGGAATTTTACCACAGATTTCAATAGAAAAATTTAGGCAGCAATATTATTAGTACTACTAATATATCGAATAGATATTTTGGAGATGTACCTTTCTGGCCATCATAATAAATAACTGGTTGCTCTGTTACTAAGCCAACTTAAATATATAGAGTGTGGAAAAGTGTGTGTCTTTTTGGTGGTGATGGGACAAGATTCTGCAACAATTCTAAATCCCAAGGTGATATTTGGTCTTGAATGTCACTTGGCAGAAATTGTGAAAGTAAACATTCCACATTTAATAATGCATTAGTTATCTGCCAGTGTTCGAAGTTCAATATTCTGTATTATTAAAGCACCAAAACATTTTAAAGTTGAAAAGTTATATATATAGTTTCTCTTAAAATCATAAGATATAAATGAATAAGAAAGAAAAAAGGGAAAATATAGAAATAAAGTCTGTAATAGTTATACCCCCAGGAATAATAATTGTGAATCTTTTGATGTAAATTCACCCAGACTTCTCCTTTTCTCCCCCATCCCCATCTATCTCTAGCTCTTTCTCTCCCTCCCAATATTCTTATAAAATTATTGAACGGTAACCATGCTTTCTTATAACCTGAGTTGTTTTGCATTTACCTGTGTATTGCAAACATGGTCCTTTTCAGTAAATATTTCTATGACGTTTGTAACGGTTGCATAGTATTCGATTGGCTGCATCATGATTACTTAATATGTTGAAAATTGAAGTTGACACCAATATTTAGTATTAAAATAATACTTGGTTGAACATCTTACAGCTAAATAGTTGTACCTAATCTTAATATTTTCTTAATCTTTTTTAATACTTTTTAAAAAATTTTTATTTTTTGCCGTGTTGGGTCGTTTTTGTGCACAAGCTTTTCTCTAGTTGTGGCAAGCGGGGGCTACTCTTCATTGCGGTGCGTGGGCTTCTCATTGAGGTGCCTTCTCTTGTTGCAGAGCATGGGCTCTAGGCACCTGGGCTTCAGTAGTTGTGGCTCGCAGGCCCAGTAGTTGTGGCACACAGGCTTAGTTGCTCCGCGGCATGTGGGATCTTCCCGGACCAGGGACTGAACGTTTGTCCCCTGCATTAGCAGGCAGATTCTTAACCACTGCACCACCAGTGAAGTCCCAATATTTTCTTAATCTTAAAAGAGAAATTATTGAGTTAAAAAGTATATAACATTCTAAGATTTTTGAAATATATTGCCACAATATCTTGTCCTACCAGGGCGCACAAGCGTGCCACTTTCTCTTCACCTTCTTCAAAATTAGGTATTTACTAGTCCTTTTTAGCTTAGCTAATTTGACAGGTGAAGAGTGAGGTCTCTTTAAATGAAGTACTTTGAATACTAGTGATGTTAAACAAATATTCGTGTTTATTGGCCATTAGCATTTTGGAATGTTTAATAGATTGCTTTTCTTGAAATATTTTGCCTGTATCCTATAGGTGTGTTCATCATTTGTTCTTTTGATTTGTTAAGATTCTGCACAAAATTAAAAATGATAACCATTTGTTTTATATGCTATGGTTTTTGTAATTTAACTTCTAACTTTATCTCTTTTCTGCCATTCAGAAGTCCTAAATTTTTTATTGTCAGATCTGGCCATCTTTTCCTTCATGACTGGTATCAGTCATTCTTTCAAAAAATATTTTTTGTGCTCCTCTTCCATTGTACCAGCTACAATGGATCAACAGTGAAGAACAATGTTAGTTTTTATTGAGTAATTGCTTTGTACTTGCTGTAAGTTCTGTAGATGTTTTGACTCAAGAGTCACAATAGTGCTATGCTCATTTTTCAGATAAGGAAACTAAGGAACAGAGGTTAAGTAATGTGCTCAAAGTCACAGATCTAATAAGTAGGGGAACCAAGATGCAAACCTAGCAGTCTGACCCCAGACCCACACTTTTAACTACTATTCTATCCTGCCTCCTGACACAGCAGACAGAGAAGGCCACGTGGCCAATGGTCTCAAGGGGTTTATATTAAACAAATAATTACAGATGTAATAAATATTACATAGCATAAGATGCTAGGGGAACATGCTACAGGAGACCAAACCTAACTTGAGGAGGACCGAAAAAGTGGAAACCAAGCAGGTACATGTTTAAAAATCCTCTTCTACCACATAACTATGTAAACTGTCTCTTAAGATTTTAAGGACTTTTTTTTTTTAATTTTTTGCTTTATAACAAATTTAATCAGTTATACATATACATATGTTTCCATATCCCCTCCCTTTTGCGTCTCCCTCCCACCCTCCCTATCCCACCCCTCCAGGCGGTCACAAAGCACCGAGCTGATCTCCCTGTGCTATGCGGCTGCTTCCCACTAGCTATCTACCTTACGTTTGGTAGTGTATATATGTCCATGCCGCTCTTTCACTTTGTCACAGCTTACCCTTCCCCCTCCCCATATCCTCAAGTCCATTCTCTAGTAGGTCTGTGTCTTTATTCCTGTCTTACCCCTATGTTCTTCATGACATTTTTTTTTCTTAAATTCCATATATATGTGTTAGCATACAGTATTTGTCTTTCTCTTTCTGACTTACTTCACTCTGTATGACAGACTCTAGGTCTATCCACCTCATTACAAATAGCTCAATTTCATTTCTTTTTATGGCTGAGTAATATTCCATTGTATATATGTGCCACATCTTCTTTATCCATTCATCCGATGATAGACACTTAGGTTGTTTCCATCTCCGGGCTATTGTAAATAGGGCTGCTATGAACATTTTGGTACATGTCTCTTTTTGAATTATGGTTTTCTCAGGGTATATGCCTAGTAGTGGGATTGCTGGGTCATATGGTAGTTCTATTTGTAGTTTTTTAAGGAACCTCCATACCGTTCTCCATAGCGGCTGTACCAATTCACATTCCCACCAGCAGTGCAAGAGTGTTCCCTTTTCTCCACACCCTCTCCAGCATTTATTGTTTCTAGATTTTTTGATGATGGCCATTCTGACTGGTGTGAGATGATATCTCATTGTAGTTTTGATTTGCATTTCTCTAATGAGTAAAGATGTTGAGCATCCTTTCATGTGTTTGTTGGCAGTCTGTATATCTTCTGTGGAGAAATGTCTATTTAGGTCTTCTGCCCATTTTTGGATTGGGTTGTTTGTTTTTTTGCTATTGAGCTGCCTGAGCTGCTTATAAATTTTGGAGATTAATCCTTTGTCAGTTGCTTCATTTGCAAATATTTTCTCCCATTCTGAGGGTTGTCTTTTGGTCTTGTTTATGGTTTCCTTTGCTGTGCAAAAGCTTTGAAGTTTCATTAGGTCCCATGTGTTTATTTTTGTCTTTATTTCCATTTCTCTAGGAGGTGGGTCAAAAAGGATCTTGCTGTGATTTATGTCATAGAGTGTTCTGCCTATGTTTTCCTCTAAGAGTTTGATAGTGTCTGGCCTTACATTTAGGTCTTTAATCCATTTTGAGCTTATTTTTGTGTATGGTGTTAGGGAGTGATCTAATCTCATACTTTTACATGTCCCTATCCAGTTTTCCCAGCACCACTTATTGAAGAGGCTGTCCTTTCTCCACTGTACATTCCTGCCTCCTTTATCAAAGATAAGGTGACCATATGTCCGTGGGTTTATCTCTGGGCTTTCTATCCTGTTCCATTGATCTATCTTTCTGTTTTTGTGCCAGTACCATACTGTCTTGATTACTGTAGCTTTGTAGTATAGTCTGAAGTCAGGGAGCCTGATTCCTCCAGCTCCATTTTTCGTTCTCAAGATTGCTTTGGCTATTCGGGGTCTTTTGTGTTTCCATACAAATTGTGAATTTTTTTGTTCTAGTTCTGTGAAAAATGCCAGTGGTAGTTTGATAGGGATTGCATTGAATCTGTAGATTGCTTTGGGTAGCAGAGTCATTTTCACAATGTTGATTCTTCCAATCCAAGAACATGGTACATCTCTCCATCTATTTGTATCATCTTTAATATCTTTCATCAGTGTCTTATAATTTTCTGCATACAGGTCTTTTGTCTCCTTAGGTAGGTTTATTCCTAGATATTTTATTCTTTTTGTTGCAATGGTAAATGGGAGTGTTTCCTTGATTTCACTTTCAGATTTTTCATCATTAGTATATAGGAATGCCAGAGATTTCTGTGCATTAATTTTGTATCCTGCAACTTTACCAAATTCATTGATTAGCTCTAGTAGTTTTCTGGTAGCATCTTTAGGATTCTCTATGTATAGTATCATGTCATCTGCAAACAGTGACAGCTTTACTTCTTCTTTTCTGACTTGGATTCCTTTTATTTCCTTTTCTTCTCTGATTGCTGTGGCTAAAACTTCCAAAACTAGGTTGAATAAGAGTGGTGAGAGTGGGCAACCTTGTCTTGTTCCTGATCTTAGTGGAAATGGTTTCAGTTTTTCACCATTGAGGACGATGCTGGCTGTGGGTTTGTCATATATGGCCTTTATTATGTTGAGAAAAGTTCCCTCTATGCCTACTTTCTGCAGGGTTTTTATCATAAATGGGTGTTGAATTTTGTCGAAAGCTTTCTCTGCATCTATTGAGATGATCATATGGTTTTTCTCCTTCAACTTGTTAATATGGTGTATCACATTGATTGATTTGCGTATATTGAAGAATCCTTGCATTCCTGGAATAAACCCCACTTGATCATGGTGTATGATCCTTTTAATGTGCTGTTGGATTCTGTTTGCTAGTATTTTGTTGAGGATTTTTGCATCTATGTTCATCAGTGATATTGGCCTGTAGTTTTCTTTCTTTGTGACATCCTTGCCTGGTTTTGGTATCAAGGTGATGGTGGCCTCGTAGAATGAGTTTGGGAGTGTTCCTCCCTCTGCTATATTTTGGAAGAGTTTGAGAAGGATAGGTGTTAGCTCTTCTCTAAATGCTTGATAGAATTCGCCTGTGAAGCCATCTGGTCCTGGGCTTTTGTTTGATGGAAGATTTTTAATCACAGTTTCAATTTCAGTGCTTGTGATTGGTCTATTCATATTTTCTATTTCTTCCTGAGTCAGTCTTGGCAGGTTGTGCATTTCTAAGAATTTGTCCATCTCTTCCAGGTTGTCCATTTTATGGGCATAGAGTTGCTTATAGTAATCTCTCATGATCTTTTGTATTTCTGCAGTGTCAGTTGTTACTTCTCCTTTTTCATTTCTAATTCTATTGATTTGAGTCTTCTCCCTTCTTTTCTTGATGAGTCTGGCTAATGGTTTATCAATTTTGTTTATCTTCTCAAAGAACCAGCTTTTAGTTTTATTGATCTTTGCTATCGTTTCCTTCATTTCTTTTTCATTTATTTCTGATCTGATTTTTATGATTTCTTTCCTTCTGCTAACTTTGGGATGTTTTTGTTCTTCTTTCTCTAATTGCTTTAGGTGCAAGGTTAGGTTGTTTATTCGAGATGTTTCCTGTTTCTTAAGGTGGGATTGTATTGCTATAAACTTCCCTCTTAGAACTGCTTTTGCTGCATCCCATAGGTTTTGGGTCGTCGTGTCTCCATTGTCATTTGTTTCTAGGTATTTTTTAATTTCCTCTTTGATTTCTTCAGTTATCACTTCGTTATTAAGTAGTGTATTGTTTAGCCTCCATGTGTTTGTATTTTTTACAGCTCTTTTCCTGTAATTGATATCTAGTCTCATAGCATTGTGGTCGGAAAAGATACTTGATACAATTTCAATTTTCTTAAATTTACCAAGGCTTGATTTGTGACCCAAGATATGATCTATCCTGGAGAATGTTCCATGAGCACTTGAGAAAAATGTGTATTCTGTTGTTTTTGGATGGAATGTCCTATAAATATCAATTAAGTCCATCTTGTTTATTGTATCATTTAAAGCTTGTGTTTCCTTATTTATTTTCATTTTGGAAGATCTGTCCATTGGTGAAAGTGGGGTGTTAAAGTCCCCTACTATGATTGTGTTACTGTCGATTTCTCCTTTTATGGCTGTTAGTATTTGCCTTATGTATTGAGGTGCTCCTACGTTTGGTGCATAAATATTTACAATTGTTATATCTTCTTCTTGGATCGATCCCTTGATCATTATGTAGTGTCCTTCTTTGTCTCTTCTAGTAGTCTTTATTTTAAAGTCTATTTTGTCTGATATGAGAATTGCTACTCCAGCTTTCTTTTGGTTTCCATTTGCATGGAATATCTTTTTCCATCCCCTTACTTTCAGTCTGTATGTGTCTCTAGCTCTGAAGTGGGTCTCTTGTAGACAGCATATATCTGGGTCTTGTTTTTGTATCCATTCAGCCAATCTGTGTCTTTTGGTGGGAGCATTTAGTCCATTTACATTTAAGGTAATTATCGATATGTATGTTCCTATTCCCATTTTCTTAATTGTTTTGGGTTCGTTATTGTAGGTATTTTCCTTCTGTTGTGTTTCTTGCCTAGAGAAGTTCCTTTAGCATTTGTTGTAAAGCTGGTTTGGTGGTGCTGAACTCTCTCAGCTTTTGCTTGTCTGTAAACGTTTTAATTTCTCCATCAAATCTGAATGAGATCCTTGCTGGGTAGAGTAATCTTGGTTGCAGGTTTTTCTCCTTCATCACTTTAATTATGTCCTGCCACTCCCTTCTGGCTTGTAGAGTTTCTGCTGAGAGATCAGCTGTTATCCTGATGGGGATTCCCTTGTGTGTTATTTGTTGTTTTTGCCTTGCTGCTTTTAATATGATTTCTTTGTGTTTAATTTTTGACAGTTTGATTAATATGTGTCTTGGCGTATTTCTCCTTGGATTTATTCTGTATGGGACTCTCTGTGCCTCCTGGACTTGATTAACTATTTCCTTTCCCATATTAGGGAAGTTTTCGACTATAATCTCTTCAAATATTTTCTCAGTCCCTTTCTTTTTCTCTTCTTCTTCTGGAACCCCTATAATTCGAATGTTGGTGCATTTAATGTTGTCCCAGAGGTCTCTGAGACTGTCCTCTGTTCTCTTCATTCTTTTTTCTTTATTTTGCTCTGCAGCAGTTATTTCCACTATTTTATCTTCCACCTCACTTATCCGTTCTTCTGCCTCAGTTATTCTGCTATTGATCCCATCTAGAGTATTTTTTATTTCATGTATTGTGTTTTTAATCGATGCTTGATTCATCTTTAGTTCTTCTAGGTCCTTGTTAACTGTTTCTTGCATTTTGTCTATTCTATTTCCAAGATTTTGGATCTGGGAAATAGAATCTTGGATCATCTTTACCATCATTATTCTGAATTCTTTTTCAGGTAGACTGCCTATTACCTCTTCATTTGTTAGATCTGGTGGGTTTTTATCTTGCTCCTTCTCCTGCTGTGTGTTTTTCTGTCTTCTCATTTTGCTTATGTTACTGTGTTTGGGGTCTCCTTTTTGCAGGCTGCCGGTTCGTAGTTCCTGTTGTTTTTGGTGTCTGTCCCCAGTGGCTAAGGTTGGTTTAGTGGGTTGTGTAGGCTTCCTGGTGGAGGGGAGTAGTGCCTGTGTTCTGGTGGATGAGGCTGGATCTTGTCTTTCTGGTGGGCAGGTCCACGTCTGGTGGTGTGTTTTGGGGTGTCTGCGGACTTTTTATGATTTTAGGCCACCTCTCTGCTAATGGGTGGCGTTGTGTTCCTGTCTTGCTAGTTGTTTGGCCTAGGGTGTCCAGCACTCTAGCTTGCTGGTCGTTGAGTGAAGCTGGGTGCTGGTGTTGAGATGGAGATCTCTGGAAGATTTTTGCCGTTTGATATTATGTGGAGCTTGGAGGTCTCTTGTGGACCAGTGTCCTGAAGTTGGCTCTCCCACCTCAGAGGCACAGCACTGACTCCGGGCTCCTCAATTTGGGATGATGTGTTGTCTATTCATGTATTCCACAGATGCAGGGTACATCAAGTTGATTGTGGAGCTTTAATCCGCTGCTTCTGAGGCTGCTGGGAGAGGTTTCCCTTTCTCTTCTTTGTTCTCACAGCTCCTGGGTCTCAGCTTTGGATTTGGCCCCGCCTCTGCGTGTAGGTCGCCGGAGGGCGTCTGTTCTTCGCTCAGACAGGACAGGGTTAAAGGAGCAGCCGCTTCGGAGACTCTTGCTCACTCAGGCCGGGCGGGAGGGAGGGGCATGGAGTGCGGGGCGAGCCTGCAGCGGCAGAGGTCGGCGTGACGTTGCACCAGCCCAAGGCGCGCCGTGCGTTCACCCAGGGAAGCCGCCCCTGGATCCCGGGACCCCGGCAGTGGCGGGCTGCACAGGCTCCCGGAAGGGCGGTGTGGGCAGTGACCTGCGCTCGCACACAGGCTTCTTGGCGGCAGCAGCAGCAGCCCCAGCGTCCCACGCCCGTCACTGGACTCCGCGCTTTCAGTCGCGACTCGCGCCCGTCTGTGGAGCCCCTTTAAGCAGCGCTCTTAATCCCCTCTCCTCGCGCACCAGGAAACCAAGAGGGAAGAAAAAGTCTCTTGCCTCTTCGGCAGCTCTAGAGTTTTCCCGGACTCCCTGCCGGCTAGCTGTGGCACATTAGCCCCCTTCACGCTGAGTTCTCGCCGCCAGCCCCAGTCCTCTCCCTGCTCTCTGACCGAAGCCCGAGCCTCAGCTTCCAGCGCTGCGCGCCCCGGCGGGCGAGCAGACAAGCCTCTCGGGCTGGTGAGTGCCGCTCGGCACCGATCCTCTGCGTGGGGATCTCTCCGCTTTGCCCTACCCAGGTATGTGGGGAGTTTCTTGCCTTTTGGGAGGTCTGGGGTCTTATGCCAGCGTTCAGTAGGTGTTCTGTAGGAGTTGTTCCACGTGTAGCTGTATTTCTGGTGTATCCGTGGGGAGGAAGGTGATCTCCGCGTCTTACTCTTCCGCCATCTTACCCGGAAGTCTTTAAGGACTTTTAAAGTTTTATTTTACACATTAGATCTTCAAAGCATCTATATTTTGGAATATAGTAGATGTTGAGATCTAACCTTACCTTCCAGGTCAATTGGCCCTTTTACCATTATGTAATGTCCTTCCTTACCTCTTGTGACAGTATTTGACCCAAAGTCTATTTGTCTGATATAAGTATGACCACCCCTGCTCTCTTTGGGGTACCATTTGCATGGAATATCTTTTTCCATCCTTAAAGTTTACGGCAATCTGTTTTAAAATGATAACAACTTCAATTGCATACAAAAGCTCTACTTCTCTACTCCTTTACCTCTCAGCCTCCTCACTTTATGTTATCAGTGTCACAAATTACATTTTTTATATTATGTATCCATTAACATAATTTTACAGTTATCTTTTGTGCTTTTATCTTAAATTCCAAAACAGAATTAAAAGTGATTTCCTTACCACCATTAAGGTATTACAGGATTCTGAATTCATCAGTTTACCTTTACTGGAGGTTTATATTTAATGCTTTTGTGTTGCTGTCTAACATCCTTTTATTTCCACTTTAAGGATTCCCTTTAACATTTCTTGTTAGGCAGGTCTAGTGGTGATGAACTCCATCAGCCTTTGTTTATCTGAGGAAGTCTTAATTTTGCCTTCACTTTGAAGGACAATTTTGTGGGATAGTATTCTTGGGTGGCATTTTTTTTCTTTCAACATTTTGAGTATATCATCCTACCATCTTATAAGGTTCCTGCTGTGTAAGCCTCTGATAATTTTATGGGCGCTCTCTTATATATGATGTGTTGCTTTTCTCTTGCTGTAATTTTTTAAATGAGCAGAAAGCCTTTTGGACTGTATATTGTTGTTAAATGGGTGTCTCTGTAGGGGATCAAGGTTCTGGGGTTCCCATTCTACCTTCTTACTGTTGTCACCCTCCACTTCTATTATTTTGAATGGGAAAATAGTTCTAAAATATGTATATTTACATACCTTATTGAGTTGAATACACAGAGCATAGCTGAACTTTTTTGTGTGACTCTGGATATTTTTTAAAACATATTACAATAAACTACATGTATCCATGAGACATTATATTGAAAAATCAGTTGATCCTTGAATATTCCTAGGATTGACCCTGGGTTAAATCTTTTTTTTTATGTTGTTGTTGTTATTAAATTGTCCTTTTTATGTTTAAATCATTCATTTATCATAATAGAATATCAGAGGAAAACATTACCAACCATGTGCTAGGTGCCAGAGGTTCTCCTTTGCCAGTCTCTGTGCATTCTTCTACCTCACCTGGTCTTTTAGGTTGGGTGTGTAAAGGGAGCACCTTGTGGCTTATTACTGCTTTGTTTTCTGGCCTATTTATTCAATGAACATTTCTGAGTTGTGTATATGTATTAAATCATTGGAGAGTACATATTCAATTTATCAAGTAGATGTACATATGTTTTCATGTGTTTGAACACTTAAGGTCCATTTTTGTATATTTATTCTATGATACATACCTTTCTTTATGAATCACCTACATTTGATTTTCTGATGTGTTGGGTATGTGAAAATACTTCTCTATGAAATGTTTTTCTTATTGTGTGCCCTTACAGGTTGTGTACTTAGCAACCTCCTGTCTGCTTTTCGGGATGTACTTGTTGGTGTGCTGGTAGGAATTGTTTTGGGAATGTTTACTCGATATTTTCCAAGTAGAGATCAGGTAAATAAAAAATAATCTATTGTTTGGAAGTACAGTATTTCTTTCAAAAGACATTTCTTTCAAAAATTTGAACTTTTAGAAGATCCATGAAATAACAAATTTAATATTTAGTTCTCTTTCTCCAAAAGAGGCCTCCAATGCCTACTCTGCTTAAAACTGAGCACAGTTGTGATTGATCCAGGTCAGTGGCCCTAACTGAAGTCCATGCTTCCTGATTAGGCAAATAAGGAATATCAGAAAAATGTACTTAATTCAGAGTACCTTCTCCATTCCATCCCACTCCTTTCTTCATTAAATTGCCTGTTGACTCCTGACATTTTTTAAAAAATCTTTTTCCCTCAAACTTTATGTTGAACGTTTTTGGAGAAATATATTCCCATTTATCTCTGCATATTTTCTGACTTAAATTCACTCCCTCTCCCTTTGACCAAGGAAACACTATCAAACTCAACCCTTTCCTGCCCTAAAGGATATGCCATTACTCTTAGATTTCTGTAACTTCCATCTTAATTTCCCTGCAATTATTGTCTTAGCTAAAAAGATATTCAGACATTTATTTTTAAGAATTCTTTGTATATGTTATATGGAACTACAGGTTTTATGGGTCTCTTTTCTTTCCTTCTTCTCTTACAGTTAAAGTATTATAACCATTTTACTGACGTTAGTATCAGAGATATGGCAGAAAATGAAACTCAGTAATTGCAAATTTTGTCACTTGATACCAAGTTTCCTAAAATATGTGGTGAGAAAGTCAAAATTTTAGACATTATTTTATACAACATATGAAGACATGGTATCAAAGAGTCAATAATAAATTATAGATAATATGATAATTGTATTATATATTTAACATATATTAATTTCCAAATATCTATCAAATTCTAGGGACAACTTGCAGTGAAGAGAGCATTTCTTATTTTGAGTATGTGTGTTTCTGCTGTCTTAGGCAGCCATCGAATTGGTTTGCATGCAGCTGGAGGATTATGCACACTAGTGAGTTTCATTGCAGGGACAAGTTGGTCCAAAGAAAAGGTGAATAGCTTTAATACACCATTTTTTAAAAGATTAAATAACTGCATTTTTTTTACATCTATAATGGACATTTTAGGAAATCGCACTCCAGTTGGAAGATGTTCCATAAGTTTGTATCTTCAAGGAAGTGAATGAATCAGTCAAGGAAATAAAATATTTAGAAGAAGGACTAACACGCAATCAGAAGTTGAGTTACACATCAGGCCTCTCTATTTTTCCCACGTTTAATGCAATATGATTATATAACTTTTATTGATTTAATTATTTTATTTATTAAAATTTTAGTTATACAATTAATACATGCAAATATGCTCATAAAATATTAAAACAGTAAGAAGGGGACTTCCCTGGTGGCGCAGTGGTTAAGAATCTGTCTGCTAATGCAGGGGACATGGATTCAAGCCCTGGTCCTGGAAGATCCCACATGCCGTGGAGCAACAAAGCCCATGCGCCACAACTACGGAGCCTGCGCTCTAGAGCCCGCGAGCCACAACTACTGAGCTTGCGTGCCACAACTACTGAAGCCCGTGCACCTAGAGTCTGTGCTCCGTAACAGGAGAAGCCACCACAATGAGAAGCCTGCTCACTGCAACGAAGAGTAGCCCCCGCTCACCTCAACTAAAAGAAAGCCCGCACGCAGCAAGGAAGACCCAATGCAGCCAAATATAAATAAATAAATAAATAAATAAATAAATAAATAAATTTCAACAATAATAATAAATAAATAAATAAACCAGTAAGAAGGCCCACATATGGAATACAATGTAAAAGACTCCCTTTCCCCCACCATTGCCAAATATCAAATCCCCTTCCCAGATCATTTCCTCTAATCACTCCTCTATCTGTAGACATTTAGATCACTTCCATGTTTTGTTATTACAAACAGTACTTCCATGAACAATCCTATTCATGTGTGGTTTTGCAAATGTATGAGTACTTCTGAAGGAATAGATTTCTAGAAGTGGAATGGCTGGATTTAGAAATTGTACATTTCTATTTTGATGGGTACTGCCAAATTATCCCTTAAAAGGATTTTATTTACACTGTTTACTACCAGCGGTGTAGGAGAGTCTCTAATACCTAAACCCATCAACAATCTTAGGTATTATCAATTGTGTTTTTTTTTAACAATCTGATGGGTAAGAAACTATATTACATTGTTATTCTTTATTTATATTTCTCTGATTAGTAGTGGAGTAAGCTTCTATTCATATATTCTTTTATAACTACTTATTCATATTCTTTGCCCATTTTTTAATTGGTTTATTAGCCTTTTTGTTCCTAATTTATAGAGTTTCTTTATATGCTAGGGCTACTAATTCTTTGTTATCTACATGTTGCATGTAATTTTTGCTTATCTTCAACTTTTTTTATGATGTCTTTTGTATGGCAGTAAAATTTCCTATAGTCAAATCTGTCAGTTTTTCCTTTTTGGTTTTGGGTTCTGCATCTTGTTTAAGAAAGTTTTTTCACCCAAGATTATGAGATTATGAACATTATAACATCTTATATATTATCATCTAATACTTTGGTAGTTTGTTTTGTTTTGCATTTAGTTATTTAATCCATCTGGAATCTATTTTTGTGAATGATGTGAGGTAAGGATATACATGTGTGTGTTTATATATATGTATTCATAGACATACATATATACATACATATAATATATATATGCATATGAATTGTATAGTCTATTTTTGCCAAAGTATTTATTGATTAATCCATTAATTATTCAATGACTTTTTAAGTGTCTCTTTTAACATGTGCTAAACTCCTATATATATATATATATATAAATTTACTTCTGGAGTCTATTTAAACTTATCTGTTTCTATGCCAATACCACTCTTTTTTTTTTTTTTTTTTTGAAGTACTCGGGCCTCTCACTGTTGTGGCCTCTCCCGTTGCAGAGCACAGGCTCCGGACGTGCAGGCTCAGTGGCCATGGCTCACGGGCCCAGCCGCTCTGCGGCATGTGGGATCTTCCCGGACCGGGGCACAAACCCGTGTCCCCTGCATTGGCAGGCAGACTCTCAACCACTGCACCACCAGGGAAGCCCAATACCACTCTATTTTAAATCACTGTAGTTTTATGTCTCAAAATCTATATAGAAGATTCCCTCTTGTTATACCTATTTTTAAATTATTTCTTGGCTGTTCCTGCCCATATTCTTTCTTAGATAAATTTTAGAATCAGCTTGAGAACTTCCCTATCCAAAAATCATATGGGCATTTTGTTTAGTATTCTGATAAATTCATAATTATAAGAGAAATTAAATCACTAATAATAAATTACAGATAAATGAAAACTAGTTTTTTTACATGATAAAGGAAATCAAAAAGTAAAGAATAAATAGATTTTAAAGATTAAAAGTAACAACTAGGATAATGTGCTACAGAGAAGAAAGAGTAATATTGGTTTTCCTTTGTTACTTCCTTTTTTAAACTTACTTTTATAAACGGCAACCAGAAAACCTAGTCATAGGGGGAGTAGTTGTGAAGATAGTTTATGCCACAAACAAAGGATATTAAAGTTTTATGTATCTCCACCTGTAAAAAAAGATAAACCCAGACTGAGACTAAAATCTCTTCATCCAAATTCCTGGAAAAGAGCCAGAGTACTGCTATGTCACTAGGGGCATTTCCTATAACCATGTAATTGTGGAAGCAGCACTGGGGGGATTCATTCCCAGAAAGGGAAGCCAGGCAGGCAATCAAGTTAGAATCTATTAAATGTTTTGGTTTGGTTTTAAGGAGAAAATAACTTTGATGTTTTCAATATGTCTCCTTTGGAAGCAGGCCTAACAGATTACCAGAATTTTTTTCCTAGCTGTTTAGGACCTATCAGGATACACTTTCATGGGATTTGGTCCCAGGATAATTTTTAGTGGAGGTCTTCCCAACTCATTTTTGAGAGCTGAAATGTCTGAATGATCTTGAGTATGTTCTCATCAGGCATGCTGTAGTTCTATCTCTGTTCAGTTGCCTTACAAACAAAAGGTAGAACTCTTACTGTACCATCAAAACATGTGTGGAACTTCAAAGACCTTACTTGTTCCATGACAGAATTACCAAATAATATTTTTATTTTATTGCTTTGTAGATTTCTTTTAATCAAATTCTACCTGTTTGTATAAAAAACCTACTCATTTAATTTTTATTGTTTTAACATTTCTTCTACAAATAAAATATCTTAAGTTTATTAAATATTAAGAGATACTTTAAACTTCTGAAATGCAAATACTTATATGTGTCACAATAACTGAAAATTTATTACCCTTTTCTACAGATTAGAGTCCAAAAAATTATTGGAACTGCATGGAATATTTTTCAACCTCTTCATTTCGGTTTGGTTGGAGCGGGAGTATCTGTCACATCTCTTAAATCAAATGCTATTGGTAAGAATGATTAGAGGCACAAAAATATAAGATTTGGGGCCTCCCTGGTGGCGCAGTGGTTGAGAGTCCGCCTGCCGATGCAGGGGACACGGGTTTGTGCCCCGGTCCGGGAGGATCCTACATGCCGCGGAGCGGCTGGACCCGTGAGCCATGGCCGCTGAGCCTGCGCGTCCGGAGCCTGTGCTCCACAACGGGAGAGGCCACAACAGTGAGAGGCCCGCGTACCGCCAAATATATATATATATATATAAATATATGATTTGAAAATACTTAAGAAAACTTTGAATAATTTTTATTTTTATTTACAACATGTCTTTGAATGCTACAAGGACCTTCTTCAGAAGCACATGTTGTAACATACATTTGTTCTTCCTTTATCCTGTACGCTCTTTGTAACCAAAGACAACCCTGAATAACTTCCCTGAGTGATCTGAGGAAATGGAGATTAGAAATTTTTCTGAGGGGAAATATTGGATACCATTAGCACCTTTTGAATACTTTCATTTATAGTAAAAGTTCAACGTCTGTTAGCTCAGAATTAAATAAATGTAATTTATATTATTTTTCATCATACCTCCACCATCATATTATCTCTTGCAGTTTACATAGAAGCCTCAATCATATTTGTATTTTTATGATTATTGTTTTTACTTAAAAAAATAAAGATATACAGAGACACTAGCCCTAAAATGCTTTCAACCCATTTACAAATCATATCTCTAGGCATAAAGAACCACTACTTCCCAAATATTGTGTTATTTATGTTTGTTTTTATCTGTTGTAGGCATTTGTGTTGCTACACTGAGTTTGGCATTATTGGTTCGAATTTCTTTTACATTTGTATTGATGTCTTTTGCTGGTTTTAATTTTAAGGAGAAAATATTTATTGCTTTATCGTGGATGCCCAAAGCTACAGTCCAAGTAAGAACATATTAAGTCATTCTAATTATTTTAATGTTGATTTTTTTTAAAAATTCTAAATGAAAAAACATCCAGCCACAAAATACGGGCCACTAATCTTACTTTTAAAATGTTTGATTGATCGTAACTACTCATTAAAATGAATGTAATCTTTAAGAAACTCAGTTTTAAAAGCAATTTTTCTGAAATTGAAAACTGTGCTTTTAATGACAAATACCTACTAAACTTACAAAAACATTTTTCTATTTTCCCAAGATATAAAATAAGAGTATATCTGAATGCACTGAAAAGGGCACATCATTACTTCTGGGTGTTCCTGCCAAATACACATAACGTCAATCTTATCATGAGAAAACATTAGACCAAAGCAAAGCGAGAGACAGTGTGCAAAATAATTGACCAGTACTCTTCAAAAGTGTCAAGGTCATGTAAGACAAAGACAGACTAAGGATCTGTCTCCCATAAAAGGAGACCAAGGAAATACTTACGAAATGCAGTGGATTTAGTTCAGGCATTGGCTCCTGGTCCAAAAAAAAGGACATTAGTTGGACAGTTGTTGAAATTTGAATGAGGTCTCTAGATTAGTATATGTGTGTGTGTATATATATAATATATATTATATCAGTGTTAATTTTCTGATTTTTGGTTATTGTACTGTGGTCATACAAGAGTTAACATTTGGGAAATCTGGATGAAGGGTATATAGAAAGTCTTTGTATTTCTTTTACAACTTATTTGTGAGTACAAAATCACATGAGAAGCCCCTGAAGGTGAATGAACTTGGGGGTTGGGGGGAGGGAGCAGCAACTTTTTGCATGGGGAGGGGCTGGTTGTGGAGCTGCAGGATGCTCTGAGGAGCACTTTTCCTTTAGGTATCAGAGTGTGAGGTGGCAGATTTGCATTATATTTAAAACATTGTTTAAATCTTAAAAAGAACCACCTTTTTTCATTATAAAAAAAGAGTATATCTGAAAATTGGAATTTTTACATTTTGCTGAATATTGTAGAGCTAAGTGTTATGATTTTAAACTAAAGACACGTTGATTCTTTTTAAAATATATCTTTCCTATGCCTGCCACCCACTCTACCATACATGAATGCACATATATTATTTTTAATTATATATTTAATTTGTATGACTATTTGGTTGATGACTGAATCTCCCCACTAGATTATATAGGAAGGATAGGAACAGTGCTTGTTTTTTCTGTTATTCTTTTTCCCTACACTTAACACAGTGCCTAACATGCAGGAGGTACACAATAAATAAGCATTGCTTGCCTACAAGAATGAATGATGAATGAATGAAAGAGAGAGAGAAAAGCAAGACCTTGCAGTTTTGCTCTCTGGTTCAGTGATAAGGTATTGCTACTTATTGTCAGACTGTTTAACCTGGCAACATAATGTCTTGATTTCCTGAGATTTTCTCCATTGTTATTCCAAAACAGAAGCTTGTGAGTTTCCCTGCAACAAAACTCTCTATATGTCATGGTTAGAAAAGCAGGTCCTTGGGACCAGGCTGCCTATTTTGAATACCATGTTACTTGCCTATAACCTTAGGCAAGTTACTTTGTAACGTCTCAGTGCTCAGTGTATAGATTCCAAACCTCTTGTCAGTTTTACTGTATCACACTGCCTCCCAGTAGTAAGAACAAGAAGACAGACAACAAAATCCTAAAGAACCATAAAAAACCTTAGCATTTTGTGTTGTCTCATTGTAGCCAGGAACCTAGTGGTACATGGTAAAGGCAAATATGCAAAGCTCTGGTTTTAGGTGAACTCCTAAGGTTTTGAAAATAATGTGAGCACTCAAAAAATATATTTAAACAGGAGAAAGCTGAGATGACAAGAAAACAAAAACAGCCCCCAAATGTCTGCACACTGGTTTGTCACCTTTTCACTCTCTTTCCAGATATATTTGCTAGGAAGAACATAGGATTGATGAGTAATTTATGAAAATCCTTCAACACTTTGTCTTGTCTTTTTTCTAGGAGTCTAGTGCCAGGTGTTATTTGTTTTAACAGGGCTATTTACTTTTACTATATGTTAACTCCATTTAGCATTTGTCTTTATGCCTCCTCTTTTTCTCCTCTAAATGTAGGCTGTTTTAGGTCCTCTGGCTCTAGAAAGAGCAAGAATCAGTGCCCCCCATTTGGAACTATATTCGAAGGATGTGATGACAATAGCTTTTCTAGCCATCTTGATCACAGCTCCAAATGGAGCTCTAATTCCTGGCAT
The DNA here is from genome assembly GCF_964341445.2 of Mesoplodon mirus. NCBI lineage: Eukaryota > Metazoa > Chordata > Mammalia > Artiodactyla > Ziphiidae > Mesoplodon > Mesoplodon mirus. Next base: position 159,590,728 of record NC_138977.1, read on the forward strand.
TCTGGGACCTAAAGTACTTACTCGTCATGATCCAAACAAAATGAATGTGGAATTAGCAGGATTAGAACTTCATTAAAAAGTTGATTTGCCATCACCTGCCTGCTTCTCTGAATGAATTCTCTTACATGAGAGAAAAATTAAAAAGTACAAATATGTGGAGACTACACAGAACCAAGGAGTTAATAAATATATGATTTCACTACAGATGTTTCCTATGACATTTTATTCCAAAGTTAATTTAATAAAAATAATATAAAATAGAATGTCTTGTTAGTATTTATGTATTTCAAGAACAAAGTAAATTTATAAATACCCTAGGAAAGTTTAAAGAACTCTATCAGGTTGGATTTACTGTCATAATACAAACTAAGTATAATAAAAAATTAAATGAACCTAATGACAGAAAGATAAGATAGTATAAGTCTCTAAATAGGAGTAGAACTCTCCATCAGGCTAGTAATTCAGTTAAAAAGATTACCAGAAAAAAGAAAAAAAATGACAAGAATAAAACACACCAAATTTAAGTGGGTCAACTAAATGCATTTTAAATTCTGGTTTTAATACAGTTTATACAGTGCTTTTCACCTGCATTCCCATCACTTGGCTACATAATTTGTGGGACCCAGTGGAAAATAAAAATGTGGGGCCCCTTGTTTCAAAAACAGGAAAAAAGTGCAGTTAAAAGAATTAAAGTGTTTCCCTTTAGACTATTTTATTATGCACACAATATCATAAGAACAATAGTGACACATGAGTAACAACATACACTTACAAATTGTAAAAATAAACTTTTGGTGTCATAATTTATATAATACAACAAATAATACCTTATTAACATGATAGCTTGGCGATAAGATTTTCCTGGCTGCTTCTGTGCAAATTTGTGTATTAGGTTCATCAAAATTTATACTTTTAGCAACTCATTTTCAATCGATATAATGGAAAGTGACATCAGTTGCTCTTGACAAATGCACGATCACATTTTTGATAATTTATCATTTTGAGAAGGAACTTTCTGCTGATACAACCATTATTGGAGCTGTTAAGAGTATTTTACAAGCTGTGATCACATCGGGTCACAATAATCTGATAAATTATTTTGAAATACAAATTCTAGTACATCTAGGGCTGATGATTCTCTCAGAACGCTTTTTCCTAAAAAGATTTAACTCTTCATACAAATCAGTTTCATGTAAGCCTGAATTTAGTTTTAAATGTAAATGTATACACTGATACATTGTAAATGTATCAGTGTATACAATGATATTTTAATGTTTACTGTCTGACATTTCCTGTAACTTGTGGAGGTTATACCAGAAACCAAAAGTGGCTTCACGACTTGTACATAGTTCAATCACCTATTTATGCATTCTTTCACTATACCTTGAATTACAAGGGAAATTTATTTTAAAATTGTCTTCCTCTTTAATCATTGGTTCATCAAAGCTTGATAAGGATATAGTGTTTTTTACCATCAAATGTGACAACCTTTACATTTAATTTCTATTTATAAGCCTTTGGATATTTGTAGCATTACAATAGCTTTCAAAACCAGAGATTCTAAGTTCACTGAAGAGTTCTAATAACTCCTGGCATGCTGTATTGCAATGTCCATGTGTGCACTTCAATTCTGTAATAATTTACTGACAAAGTTTACTGCCTGAGCCCCTGCAGTTCCTACCCCGGCCCTCAGGCTTGAGAGTTAATGTTTATGTAGGTCCCCCCAGGACAGGCTCCAGGGATAGAGTTCCTCATCTCTCCTAGTGTCTCTCACTGCTGCCACCATCACCATCAGCAACCCAGGCCTAGGTCCCAGCCATGGCCACCTCCTATCCAAGACCCCACAGTGCCCCAGGCCACCCCAGGCATATGTGTATGTGTGTAGCCCAGCAACCAAGCTAACTGCTTGGAGCACTGCCCACTGTGCCTGTGTGCACTGCAACCTGGCACATCCCATGTGCATACTCTGTTGTCCTGTCAGACGTCAGTTACAAAGCACAAGTTCAAAGAAAAAATTACTGACTTTCAAGATGGCGACAGCAAAGCATTAAACGAACTCCTTCTGAGAGTGGGACTCTGTGAGACTTGAGAGGTTGCACACCTGTGAAGCCAGCCATGATGACCATCCTGGCTAATATTTACTGAACTCCCCACATGCCAGACCTGGTGTAGGAACCCATGTAATCCTCACAACGATCCGATGAGGTCCTGCTATCATCCCCATTTTACAGATGGGGAAACTGAGCATCCTGAAGGTAAAATGACTTACCCAGGGTCACACAGTTAGCAAGTGGCAGTGTCTGCACACCCAGTCTGGCTCCAGAGCCAGTGCTCCTAACAGCTCAGTTGTACATTCTACTTCATTCTACAGCAGGAGGATTATCAACCACCTCTACTCTCAGAGTCCTCAGTGTCTCACCCACCACAGCCCATCCCTGCAGGCAGGCAGAGCTAGATGCCCAGCCCAGGTTTCTTGCCTCCCAGAGTGAACAGAGGAAAGAGTTCAGGCCAGAACTCCAACCTGCTCAGTCATAGATTCCGGTAATCATACCTAAGGGGCCTGCAGTGAGGATGCCCAAGAAAGATTTATTTAACTGTAGCCATGACCTATTAGGAAGTCCTGAAATCAATTTGGTGGGCTGTGCCCAACAGTTTTAAAATATGAAATAGAAAAGAAGACAAAGTGTCAGAGTGTACCCCTGAAGTAGCGTGACTATTGTTTTGCATGGGTTCGGTTTTAACTCTATTTGTATGTGCTGGGTCACACATCAATTCTATTTCTTTCTGTGCCTCCTTGAACACAAGTCCAGCTCAGTTAATTACGTTTCAGCTCTGCTGGCCAGGGGGCATACGCAGTACAGTTGTCACTCCTGCAGTCCGAGGGCACCGTGGTCTCGTTGTGAGCCCCATCACCCCCAGTGATTTGGTTTCTCCGGGGTACTTCATGCAGAGGCTGGGCCTGGAGCTGTGGAGGTACCCCTCCTGGAGGGCCTCAGTGACTGGATCTGGAGGGAGTCAGATTTCTGGGCCAAGACTTGGGTTGAGGAGGGTGGGGCAACTAGAAGGAGGCACCACTGAGCTCCTGCCTCTGGACCTCTCTGCATCTGGACTACCCCAAAAGCATCATCCCCCACCGCAGCCCCATATCCCACCTAGGACAGTGGCATGGGGTCCTGCACTGCCAGCGCCCTGGAGGGGCGTGAGAAACCTAAACCCAAGCCAGAACCCATGGTGCCTGGTGAATGGAGTCACTTCAGCAAAGAGGCTCGGCCGTGGGGACGAGCATGAGACAGACGACACACTCAGCACCTGTCACGTGGTCGATCAAGGTCTTATTGCCACCATGAGTCCCAGGACGGATCCTGGCAGAGCGGTTGTCAGGGACAACAGGCACATCCACATCCAGATCCCCTGCAGCTTGCAGGCCCTGTGCAGGGTGCCTTATAAGGCACAACTCCTTGGTCCTGGCAGTGACCCCACCAGGTGTTGACATCCCCATTTTACAGAGCAGAAAACTGAGGCTCAAGGAGGAAACGCCTTGCTCAGAATCCCACAGCTGCTAAGTGGAGATAATATACGTCAGGGTGTGTTTGGGCATTCAGACTTGAAGTGTTAGACCCGGGCTAGTCCAGCTCCCTTGCAGCAAGTGGGGAAACAGAAATGAAAGGATGGGCTCCAGGCCCCACAGGGTTTTGGAAGCAGAGCTGAGGCTAGAATCAACCTTGCCCACCATCCATGGGTAAAGTTTCCACCTGCACCCGAGGAGGGCCCGCCCTGCCTCTTTTAGGACCTGCCATTGCCTGCTTCTCTTGGTTTGGTGAAAAAGTCAGGGCCTCAGATCCTGGGACCTGGATATAGTTCAGGGGCCACCATCAATGTGCTGTGCAGCCTCCTGGGAGAAATCCACGTTTTCCTGCTGATAAAATGAAGGGGCGGAGCTTGGTGAGTTACACAGCCAGTGAGGCATGCGTGTTAGGGCTGTCAGATAAAATATGAGTGTCCAGTTAAAATTTTTTGAACGACTTTTCAGTATGTCCTCAATATTGCATGGGACATACTTATACTAAAAGTCATTGTTCATCTGAATTCAAATTTAACTAGTGTCCTGTATTTTTATTTGCTAAATCTGTCAGTCCTTTTCGTGGTCTAATTTGGATAATCTGGGTGTTCTTATTCAGCACAATTCAGGGAGTGTGACTTTGAGCTGTAGGTAAATGTGGGACAGGGTAACTAGGGAGGGAGGGACTGAGTTGTTTGGAAAGAGGCAGATGACCTTCCTCCTGCAAAGCAGCTACCAGTCCTGTAGGCCAATGCGGTTAAAGCAAAGAGCTGAATTTCCATAGGATACGGTTGTGATGGAAACCAAATCTGGCCCCCTTGCCAACAGCATCTCATCTCGGGCCAATTACTGGGCTCCTGTCTTTCCATAAGTAAGTAAGTGGCTCAAGCAGAGCTGCCTTGCAAGGGCATTGGGTGCATTAAGTGAAATGTGTACAAAGCGCCAGGTACAGAGCCAGGCTTTCAACAGCGCTAGAGTAGCGGCTATCACCCCAGCTGAATGCTGCCATAAACAGGCTCGGAGACACTCCATCATCATCTGCTGAGCAGAGAGACGCTGGGCTCCTCCACAAGGACACCGGCCAGACTGCACACAAACCTCCACAGGGTCACAACAAGCTGGCTTCCTCCTCTAGAAATGGTGTCCACTAGGGCTTGCCCTCTGCCCTCCCATTTCTTCTCTAACTCCTTTTTCCTCACTAACCCAAACCAACTTTGCTCTGGGTGGTCCTGTTTTCACCTAAGATACATTTCCCAGCCTCCCTTGCAGCTGTCTTGGCCAAATGCCGCCATCTTGGTCCCTGAGATACAAGTGGAAGTTCCTTTCTGAAAACTCTTCTAGAAAGGGGGGCTTTCTGGAAGCTCTTTGTAAAAGGAGGCTGACCAGCTGGAGCCTCCCTTTTGCCCTTCCCTTTGCCCCCACCATGCCTGGAGTGCAGAAGCAATGCTGGGGGTTGGAGAGCTACCCTGGGGGCAATGGATATACGCACAAGAGCCAGTGCTGGAGGGAACTGAGTAGAAAGAGGTGCCTGGGCCCCTCTGGGCAGCTGCTGTCCCTGTCCCTGCTGCTCACTGCTGGACCTTTTGTTATGTGGTGAAGCCACTATGGTCAGGTCTTTGCTTCAGGCGGGGAGACCTTGCCCCTGATGTCTACACCCATGTGTGTACAGGACCCACCATGACCCCTGCCCCCATTTTGTAGCTGTGTATCAATTAATAGCCTATAAAGCCCTACAATAGCCCCATAACAGACACTGCTTGTGCCCTACCCACATCCCTTGTCCTTGCCACTCCAGGGGGCACACTGGCCAGCCTTCCAACTGCAGCATACATTTCCCTGCTCAAGGGTCTTCTGGCCTCCTGTGCCCCACCCCCCTTGTTACCTGCACAGCAGGCTGGAAGGAAAAGGAATTGACCCTTCCTGGAAGCCATCCTCCAGCACTGATGGAAGGGAGTTGGTGGATAAATACCCCCACCTTCCAGGCCACTGGGTGGGATGCTCTCAGGTATGGGTCATACCCTGGTTCCCAGAATTTCCCTGGGGGTTCAGCCACAGTTTCTTGCTGATACCCTCTCACGTCTGTCCTCCCCTCCCTGTTTCATTTCCCCACTCCCCTACTTGGGATCGCCTCCCAAACTACCTGCGTCATACAGGTCCTGATCTCAAGGTCAGCTTCCAGGGGACCTAAATTCATACAAGTTGATGGTGTTACTCCATCTTCATCCCATCCCTTGAGGCTGATGAGCAGCAGTACTGTCTTTATAATTCAGTAGAGGAAACCAAAGTGTCCAAGAGACTGAGCAGGAGAAGAACTGCTCAAAGTGTGCCAGAGACTCAGGGTTGCCGGGCACAGTGTGCTCTGCGAGCAGGTATGCACTGCACTCACTCTCTGTGCTTGCAGAGGCAGACACACTCCACCAACATTTCCCCAGATTAAAGCTGCTCACCTTTTAGTCCATAGAAGGAACACTTACAGGGCAGACACTGCCAAGCCCCAGACAAAAGACAGATTGAGTCTGTTGTGCAAACACACATGCACAATTTATTTTTTCCTGGGTCAGTAGAGCCGTCCTGGCTGTCCCATCCACAGGACCCCAGGATCTTCCACTCTTCCTCCACTGAGGGAAATGAATCTTTGGAAGCTGACTCCCGTGTGTCCAGAATGCGTCCTGGGTTTCCGTCGGTGCAGGGGTGGGCACTGCTTTATGCTGCAGAGTTGGAAAGGGAGAGCAGTTTACTGCCAGGAAAAAAGCTATGGAGCCCAAGGGCTCCTTCAGATGAAGCATGATCCATGCTTGCTCTGCTCATCTCAGACACTCCTGCAGAGACAACTGTGCACTGGTCCCGAACAGAGAACTCGGACGGGGTCCTGGAGAAGGGGGTCTGAGAGGAGGGCCCACCTGGTGCTCCACTGCACATAACTCAGGCTTAGGCAGGATGGCTGGGTCACATCATCAGCCCCAATTTATTCCCCAGTGTCACCATCTGAGACTTGGAGCTCTGTGAGGTCACAAAAATGTCTCCTGGAATTTCTGGCTTCCCAGCACCGAGCCCAGGGCTCAGAGGATGTCTTTGGATGGAGTGAACCAAGTGAGTGGGCTGAGGGGAACCACAGGAAACAGAGGGTGGTGGGAGCAGAGAAGGAGCTGAACCTGCCAAACCACTTTCTGGACAATACTTGCCACCAGATGCATTGATAAATTTGGAGCCAGTGATCAGTAAATGTTTTCTAAAAGCCGGGTTTCCTTTACATTATACTGTCCAGGCACCACATCCAATGCCTTCCATCACGCCTTCCCTGGGAAGGACACCAACGTGAAAACACGTGGACATTAACCAACCCCCATAGCATCCTTCATCTGCTCCCCAGAGCTGCCGCTGTCATGACTGCAGTAAATGGATCCAATTCACAAGAAAAGAAAAAGGCCACAGGGAGGGAGAGAGAGTTGGGGCCCATAGGCTTCTTAACACTGGAGAACACACCTCCTACCTGCTTCCCACATCCAGTAGGAACCTGAGCCTGTGTAATCCTCCTTTCTTAGGAGCGCTCAAGCCTGGCCACCTCTCCCTAATCTCACTTAACACTATGTAAGGATAAAAATTCACATGGAATCTGCCAGGGCAAATGCTCTCAAGCGAGGATGGTGAGGAGAGGGCACGGGATGGAAAGAGGCCAAGTCTCCAAATTTCCAAAGCAGCAGGACCTGCTCCATCCGTCTCACTGCCAGGGCCCTTGGCCTTGAGGCTTCGCTATTTATAGAGCAGGGATGCTCCACCCTGTGCCCAGATGTGATGTGGTCTGGAGTCACTGCTTCACTGTGATGTGAAACCCCAGGTATTCCACCCAGCGTGAATCAGCAGGCGACTGGGGTGCTGTCCCATTCATAGCAAACAGACAAGCTGTCAGTGAACAAATCCATCTGATTCTCACCTGCACAGTGCTGGTGGCCAGCCAGTAACGCACCAGTGAGGCTACACCAGGTCTGAAAGTACTGGCACCTGCCAGACTGATTGGTAAACAGCCACTGCCCAAGGGCCCCTAACTGCCCAGGAGCTGCCAAATCCAGCAACCAAGGGGGTTAAGGCCTGGTCCAGCAGGGGCCCCAGGGACCCTGCTCTCAGCTCATGGCCAGCCATGTCTCAAGAAATTCCCGTTGTTAATGACTTTTGACACTACCCCATTCATAAACAGATAGAAAATGGCTGGAAGGAAGTAGATGCAGGAAGATGCGAACAGTAAAAGCTTCTAGGGAGGGCAGGGAAGGGATCGGGCAGGGGAGTGGGGAGTGAAGGGGAATGCTCACATTTTATGTTTCTCCAAAAGGTCACGTTTAAATATTTTACAAGGAAATGGTATTCATGACTTTTTCTTCAAAGAGGAGTGTTTGCACCAGGCCTGCACAGGACACAGCCACGTATGCGCTCTATGCCCTCCCTCACCTCCTTGGCACATGCGGGGCTCCCTGCCTGCTGTGCCTCTGGCCCCTTCTTTGCCTCAGGAGTTTGGGACTGTCCTCTTGGGTCCTTCCTCTGTCAAGTCCTTCTAGAAGCCCACCTCCCATAGACAGAGAACTGCCTCCCAACTGAGCGCCCACAGCATCTTGTCCATGGAGGGCAGCTCTCCGCTGGGACACTGCACCCCGACAGTCTAGTGACTGAGGATCTGTCCACCTGATTAGAGCTTGAGGCCAGGGGCTTCTCCACCTCTTCAGTCCCTGGCGGTGCCCAGCTCAGGGCCTGGCACCCAGTGGGTGCTGGATTTAGGATCACAGTATCATCGTTCATCTCCGTACATCCCCCAGCACCCAGCACCAAACCTGGATGCACTGGCCATGCGGGAAGCATGCTGAGAAGTGAGGGACACAGGCATGGATAAGGGAATGGATAGGAACCTCTGGGCCTCGGTTTTATAGACCAGCGAGGACCTGGAGGGAGCATGAGTAGGGCCTGGGGAGAGGGGGAAAGGGACTGCCCTGGACGGCAGGCTCACTCGTGTCTATTACTCGCAGGCCGAAGTGGGACAGCATCAGGACCATGTTCAGGTTCTCAAACTCCTTCTCCAGGACGACCCCGTAGGTCTTCAGGCCGGCCAGCTCCACCTCCAGCCTCTGCTGCCGGTTCTAAAAGAACACCAAAGTGTTCAGGCAGCTAGCTCCAAGACTTTCCAATGGAATGAATGAATGAATGAATGAATGAACAAACAAGTGAATAAATAAGTATATAAATATGTATATAAGTAAATGAGAAAGTAAATAGTAGATGAACAAGTAAATAAATAGTTAAAAGTAAATAAGTATATAAGTAAATAGGTCCCAAGTAGATAAGTAATCAAGTAAATAAACAATTAAACAAAGAGGGTCTTGCAGCTGCTCTTGTAGGGCACACACAGAATCCATGAACATAGTCAATATCCCTTCCCCACCTCCAATAAGTAAAAGAGCTACCCCACTGACACAGCCCCCACTTGTTAAAAATCCTATTACTTTGTGATGGACCCTTTATATCACTCAGTATCTCACCCTCCTGCTGAGGATGTGTCCCCACCTGGGAAGCGAGGTTCTGGGGTGTCAGTGGCCTGTACCAGCCCCATGACCACGGAGGGGAGCCCAGACCCAGAGCTGGGCCTGATTTCTGAACCAGCCCTTCTCATGCTGCCATCTGCAGGGCCCTGGGGGCCAGGATGACATGGGGCAGCCCCAGGGCAAGGGCTGTGTGTGCAGTGGGTGGGCTCCCACCCTGGAGAAGGCTTGACTGTGTGCCCCGCTCTCGGCCCCTCCCAGCATCCCTGGGAGGCAGGCGTGGTTGTCCTCCTCTAAGATGTGGGCTGGGAGCTCAGTGAGATGCTTTGCTAAGAAGGTCCAGGACAGTAAGGGACACCCCTCCCCACCCCGGCACACACTCTCCCTGCCGCCCAGGCTGCTAAGTGAGGAGCCCTGGCAGGGCTGATTTCCAGGGACCTATGTCAGGGGGGTCATTGCACGATGGCTTCAGATAACTGGGGTATTTCCTTTTTTCTTTTTTTTAAAACATTCACTGTTCTTCAAAGTTCTTTAACAAAACTACGCTAAAAGGAAACAGGATTTGCAGTGGAACTTTGGGGTGCACCGAAGTGTGGGATGAAAGAGTCTGCTGGAGGCATTGGAGGGGACAGCCCCAGAGGGCGATGCCGTGACGCCCACTGGTACCCTGCCAGGTGGATCAGCTCATTTAATCGCTCACAACCACCCCATAGGGCAGACCTACTGTTCCCCCCAGTGGTGCATGGAGAGACTGACAACCGGGGAGGTGAAGAAATGATGAGGGGAGCCCGAGGCACACAGCTGGGGGCAGAGCCTGGATTCCAACCCCGAGAGCCTGTGCTCAGAACCACAGCGGATGCCACCTCCTTTCTGGACCTCTTTAAGGCTTGTGCTTGTTAAGTAAGCATCAGACTTCTAGGAATCCCTCCCCAGGGAGCTCAAGGATGAGTGTAAAGACTGACAAGAGTGTTCACAGTGTTATTATAATATAATGATTGGATGTAGCCAAAATGCCCATCAACTGGGAAATGGGAATCTATTATGGTTCATCCACATAATGACGTATTTTGCAGCCATGAGAGGCAATTCATACGAGGACATTGGAGGAGACATGAAAATGCTTACTTACCATGGAATGAAATGGCAACCGTAGGAATCAAACTGTGTAGTTTTTATTCCAATTTTTCTTTTGTCTCTGTCTCTCTTCCTACCTACCTACCTATCTCTACCTAGTTAGATAAATACAGAGATACATAAATATATATATAATATACAAATATATTTATCTATGTAAACAGATTTAGATATTTGTGGAAAACAAGACTAGAAGATGCTACACAAATGTTAATGATGTTTCTCTAATGGTTGGATTTCATTTTTCTGAAAAATTTCAAAATTTCTTCTGAAATTTCAAAATTTTCTTAAAGGAATATAACTTAATTTTGTAATCAGAATAAAATAACACATTTAAAAATTGTGACTTTTTGCACGGTTTCACCTCATCTTCTCTTTGCTTTCATCAAAACAGGTACCACCCATCAATGCATAAATGTGCACACACTTGCCAACTGAAAATTATTCACAATCCACACCAGGCAACTCTCCTTGTGGTATGTGGTCCAGAGCACCTCTCATGCGAGCAAGGATGCTCGTCACACTCTAAGCTGTGGTCACGGAAGCTGGTGCAAACCGGGGCCCCCAACGGGGGGAGTGGGCCAGGGACATGCAGTGGGTAGAGAAGTAACAGGCCAAATGTCACGGGGCAGCGTGGATGATCATGGAGGCTTGAGTGAAGCAAGCACGCAGCACAAGAAGGCTCACAGCACAATTTCTCTACATCGAAAACACAAACACTCTGTATTTTACAAGAATATATGGGCTTCCCTGGTGGTGCAGGGGTTGAGAATCCGCCTGCCGATGCAGGGGACACGGGTTCATGTCCCGGTCCGGGAAGATCCCACATGCTGCGGAGAGGCTGGGCCCGTGAGCCATGGCCACTGAGCCTGCGCGTCCGGAGCCTGTGCTCCGCAACGGGAGAGGCCACAACAGTGAGAGGCCCGCGTACCACAAAAAAATAAATAAATAAATAAAAGAATATATAACAAGTATGCTCTAGCAGGAATGGTGGGGAGGCGAGTGGCACCTTGGTTTGTGATGCGTTATTTCAATCGGACCACACGATCTTCTTCCCCTGCTTCCCAACCCCACCAGGTAGGGCCCTGAGCTGAGCAATGGGGCTACAGAAGTGGGACTGGGCGCTTCCCTCCCGAGAGCCTCACCTGGAACTCCAGCAGCTGCCTCTGCAGGGCCTCCTGCTCTGCTTGAGCTCTTTCTAAAGTCTTCCTCAGCTCTCTGAACTCAAATTCTTTGACTGGGAGGAAAGGGGAGAGAAGGCGTCTTTATCTGTTCTTTCCATCAAAAACCTCCCCTTCTGTCTGCACTGCACCTCACACAGGCAACAGCTGGGACCCTGACGTGTACAGGGCGTCCTCAAAACCCTTTTTAATATTGCCTATGTCATTCTCTGATAATATAAAGGACACCTATCCATTGGGGGAAATAAGAAAGGAATAAAGAAAGGAATAGAGAAAAACAGCACCTTCCTCTTGCCTGCCAGAGGTAACCACTGTTAACATTTGCACAGATTCACATATGTATAATTTTATAAATATAGTTGAGATCGTAGGGAAGTTATGAAGAACATGGGTCTTGGAACCCATCCCATCTCAGCTCACTATCTATACAACCATGGGCAAGTTACTTAACCTCTCCGTGCTGCACTTTTCTCATCTTTAAAAGGAGGTGATACTATAACCGACCTCACAATTAAAAGGTAATTTGTATAAACTTCTTAGACCTGTGCCTGGCTTACCGGAAGCCCTCAGTTATTTCCCATCTGTTTATTATCTTTACTTATTGTTATTCTCGTAGTTGTAACCTTTCCTTTTTTTGTTGTTGTTCCACTTAATATTATAACCTATTATGTAGGTCGCTCTTACTAGGATTATAAAACCCTATAGTCACCAAAGTTACTAGGGAGTTGTAGAACTTGACTACTCACTTTTCAGAAGTTTAAAGATGAACTCTTGCAAGAAACGTAAGTCAAGTGAAGCAAAACTTGTCTCTGGAATCAGGCCTCTGAGTGGAAGTGGATCAGGGCACTCAGCTTCCTCCTCTGAGTCCCCTTTGTTCAAATTCTGACCTACCTCTCCCTCCAGAGGCTCCAGATGCTTCAAGCACTCAGCAGAATCTTTTTCAAATTCCCCTAAAAAGCAAAGAAATCCCGTGTCAAAGGTCAGCCCCTTGAGCATAAGATGAGTGGCTCCTCTGGGTCTGGCCCTCTGTCCAGATATGGGCAAGCCCGCCCCTTCCGAACCCCAGTCCCTGCGCCAGGTCACCAGATGTGCAAGAAGAATGTACTGGGACCAGTGACAGATGGAGGGCAGCAAGAGAGGCTTCCTGGAAGAGGGGGTCCTTGACTGAGATGGGTATCTTTTTTCCAAACCACTTCGTTGAGATCTAAATCACATACTATACAATTTACCCATTAAAAGTATATAATTAAGTGGTTTTTAGTATATTCAGATATGTGTAGTCACCACCACAATCATTTTTAGAACATATTCATCACCTCCCCAAGAAAACCCTGGTTCCATTTAGCCATCACCCCCGTCCCCCACCCTCCCTCAGCCTTAGGCAACCACTAACCTGCTTTCTGTCTCTCCAGATTTCCCTATTCTGGACATTTCATATACAGGAAATCATACAATCTGTGGTCCTTTGTGACTGGACTTTTAACTTACCATGTTTGTTTTCAAGGTTCACCTACATTATAGTACATATCAGTACCTCACTCCTCTTCAGGCTGAATAATATTCCACTGCACGAATGGGCCGTATTTTGTTTATCTATTTATCAGTTGATGGATGTTTGGGTTGTTTCCACTTTGGGGCTACTATGAATAATGTTGTCATGTACATTCATAATATTGTGTGAACATATATATTTCGTTCTCTTGGGTACATATCTAGGAGTGGAATTGCTGGGTCATATAGTAACTTTAAATTCTTGAGGAACTGCCAGACTGTTTTCCAAAGTGGCTGCCCCATTTGACATTCCCACCAGCAGTGAATCAGGTTGTGATTCCTCCATATCCTCCCCAGCACTTGCTATTATTCACCTTTTTGATAGGGTTTTGAAGGATGAATAGGAGTGAGACCCAGTACACAGAGGTGGGAAGGCCATTCCTGGAGAAGGGCAGCTTGAGGGGAGATGAAAAGAAATTGCAGAGCAGGGAGCTACAGGGAACCATTAGCAGTTTGAGATTCCTGGAAAGTAAGGGGGGAGGTAGGGAGTTGCTTATCCGCTACAGCCCCCAAGCTCATAATAATAACACAGTGGACACCCAGAGTGTGCCAGGCATCACAGGATTAACTCATTTCCTTACGACCGCCCTGTGAGGTCAGTATTATTATCATTATTCCCAATTTTGCACTTGAAAAAATGAAGGCAGTGGGCAGACAGTTCACCCAAGGTGATAAAGGCAGTAAGTGGCAGAGCAGGGATTCAAACTCAGGGCCTTAATGGTGACAGGGTGCTGCCCACCTACGCTGTCACCAAGGCGGGGATGACTGTTGTCACCACAGAAAGGAGACATCAAGTATTAAACTGCCAGAGCCTCCTATGGAGGCAGAAGGCACCCTAGTGGCTGCCCAGGAATGGGGAGTGACTGCTCACGGGGATGGGTTCCATTGCGGTGATGAAAATGCTCTAAACTTAATTGCAGTGGTGGTTGCACATATCTGTGAATATACTGAAAACTACTTTCCGTGGGTGAGTTTTATGGGGTGTGAATGAGATCCCAATAACACTGTAAAAACAAAGAGCTCTGGGACCTTGCCCCATACCTGCTCCGCACCCTGGTTTTGCTGAGAGGGAGTGGAGAGCTGGGGAGGGGACCGCTCAGGTTCTTCTGGGGCGGTGACAGCAGAAGCAGGCGATCCCGGGGCTCACTCTCATCTCGAGGGGTTGGGGGGACCCCAGGCAACGAGAGCCCCATGAGATCCTGCTCTGAAAGGATGAGTGGCTAATGCCCCCTCCCATCGGGACCGAGACTCAGAGACCCAGAGATTCAGATACTGCAGCTGCTCAAAGCCCTGCTTTCCAATAATATCACAGCAATTAAGGCAGACGTGGAAACGCTCTTGAGAGCCTGACTATTAACATAAAACTGGTAGGCGGTTTAGGGAGAAGACGGAGCAAGGTGTGCCCATGTCTGTTTCCCTTTAAATAACTGCAAAGGCCCTCAGAGAGTTACATGGAATCAGAGCCACATGTATCTACAGCCTCATGGTCCCCTAGTACATGATTTTATAGATTTTGAAATGAGCTGTAATCCTCTCCAGCGGGTAATTTACACAGTGTAAGTCTAGACATATGGAGTGCACACATTATACTTGACTTCAGGTAATGAGATTCATTTTTACTTTCATTGCCATTATTCACCTTCAACAAGACGTTACTGAAGACAGTTTATTTCCTTACAAACCCCAGACAAAGGTGAGCCTCCTGTACATTTGTGCATTCCCTCATCAAATGTTTATTGCGACTCTACTATGGGCAAGAGATATGTCCTAAACCACATGGCTCCTTCCTTCCAGGACAGCAGACGTGTGTGTGTGTGTGTGTGTGTGTGTGTGCGTGCGCGCGCGTGTGTGCACGCGCGCAGTCATGACTGTGTGTGAGCGTGTCGTGTCTCTGCATGGATGTGCACACACACGTGCTGCAGGGTGATGGTGACAGTAGCAGGGGATGATAATTACGAAGCAGAGGGTACATGTCGCACCCTCAGGAGCCCCCCACCCCATGCCTGAAACCAGGAAAGACTTCCTGGGGGAGGTGACATCCCAGCTGAACCAGGCCTGCACACGGCTCTGATCTCCGTCTTCAGAAGAGCCCTGTGAGGCGGGCGATTTCAACCTTACTTTACAGATGAGGTAGTGGAAGCACAGAGAGGCTAAGTAACTGGCCCCAGACCACTCAGCAAGCACGGTGCTGAGAAGGGGCTGCACTGACCAGAGACTGGTTACCTGTGAGGTTCTGCAGGTGCTGCTTCCCCAGCAGGTGCTCCCGCTTGTTATGCAGGGAACTGAAGAACTGCCTGCAGGTCCGACAGTACAGGTCATCATTCTCATCCCCCTGTGGACGGAGACGGTTTCTGGTGAGCAGGGAGGAGGCGGGGTCCCGCCTTCTCTGAGCATAAAATTAGCTTAAAACGGCAGATGGGCTTCAGGTGGGCCAGGCTGGGTCTTGCTGGTCTTTTTTTCACCTGTGAGATCGCTGGCCGGGTTGAGGCTTTTCTGAGCACAGCTGAGAATTTCAACTCATCCCAAGGCCGCTGTCACCGAGTGAGAGAGAAAGTGTTAGGAGTGTGGCAAAGAGGGTACGACAGGGAGGTTTTGAGAATTGGCGGTGTTGTCTGAGTCCACAATCAATTCTGAGTTTTTCACATTTTCAAAGAGTTTGCTTTGAAAACATGAACAAAATGAACTCTGTGACTAAATGACAAAGATGTGTCCTTTTATCAAAATACATATGTACTAACCTGTAGGTGTTCATATATCCGTGGACTATTCTGGAAGATGCACTAGAAACTGGTCATAGTGGATGCCTTGGGATGCAGGGATGGGGCAGGGGAGTGAGGGACTGGGGTTCTGGGCACAGAACCCACCTCTCATTGTACACTTTTGTGCACTGTTTGCATTTATTTTTTTTTTTACCATGCACGTATATTATTTTTAAAAGAAAAACAGTTAATTAAAAAAAACATAGAGCTGTATTTGCTTACATTTAGTTCAGAGACGTAAAAACTCCCCAAGCTCTGACAAGAGATGGTTCCTGTCACAGACTTGAAGTGTCCCCTGCTGCCCCAAGAGCTGGCGGGGAACTGACCATGCTCAGGACACTCTGCCACTCACTCTGCTTCTCAGGAATCCTCTCCCACATCAGAGGGGCACTCCTTCAGCCCAAAGATGTGCCCCCAACTGGAAGAGCGTCTGTAGGGTGTCTTCTGCACCCTCTGTGAGGCTTGCCTCTGCCTCTCACTAAATGAGCAGAAAGACCAGCTAAGAGAGGCCAGGAGCGAGGGGGCCCCAGGGAGCTCCACAGCGGGAAGATGGGGAGGGCTGGCAGAGGGAGGGGGCTCGTCAGGAGGGAACTTCACGGAGGAGAGAGAGGCCACTGCCGAGAAAGGGCCCCAAATGCTCATCAAGGCCGGTGCCAAGACATCAGAGCAAACATCCAAGCTGCACGTACACCTCAACAAAAAATTCCATCCTCTCACTTTTGCATACAGAAATATATCATTATTGTAAAATTAATTGCACATAGCCCAGGGTGGTGGGGCTGAGCCTTTTAGGTTTGGTGACCTTTTGAACAATTATGGGAGGGACCCAAAACTCATTGAGGTAATCCCTAGTACAAATCCTTTCACAACCTGAAGCCAAGACTAGCAACCACGGTCAAGAGAAAATGAATCACAAGGCACCCAAGAAAAAGTGTCCAAGAAAAACAATAGCCAGGAACCATTTATCCTATTTCTCCATTAAAGTGTGAGGTCTTCATCTATGAGAAATCAGTGCATGTTTCCCTTCAAATTCAACTAGAGCAACTGCACTTTCATTGGGTACCAGGCACTGAGCTACTGGCCCTTGGCCTCTTGGCTTCATGCCCCTGCATTACCAGGTATTAACAGGGCAGCCCCATAAAGAGTGTGACAGACGGTCCCACCTACACTGGTGGACAGAGATATGAGACATGAAACAATACCAGTGACTAATATTTTCAATCCAGGCATGGACACTGCATGACTGTCAGCTCTTACATCATTCACAGTCATGTTCTGAGCTATATTTTGTTATGAGGAAGGCCAGCCTCAGACTTAAAGGTGCTTGACTAAGGTCACAGAATGGGTGAGGAAGAAAGGCAAGGATCTAAAAAAGCATGGTGCCTGCTGGCAGCCCTCCATGGTGGGTGGGGGACATGTTGGGTAGGGAGATGGACGCCAGGTCATGGAAGGCAATGGGGAGCCAGCGCAGGCTCCAGGGAGAGGATGGCTGGGTTGGTGGGAGAGTAGCTGGCTGCGCAGAGCAGACCCCTTCAGGGGAAGGGGCTGCCGGCAGGAACTCCACTCATGTGGCTCCTTTCATAGCGGCTCCAGCCTGGGCCACAGAGGGCTGACCTTTCATGTGGACAATGGATTCAGGAAGTCCTTTGCCCTCTGTCTCAAATCATTTTCTAATGATAAAAGGTGGTGTACATCAAACAATGTTTAAAGCTGTTATAAATGCACGTTGAAAGTAACAGAAAAGGGGGGGGTAAAGTGAAAAGTAAAAGGTACCCAACTCCCATTTCTCCTCACTGTACAAGAGCTCCTTGTGTAGCCTTCCAGAACGTTTCAATGTAAACACATCTGCCCCTTAAGATTCACTTTCAATTGTTCTTCATTTGTTAAATATATATATTTCATCATCAATTAAATTCAAAGGGGAAATACCTACAAATTACACCTTAGCTCAGACCACCTGACCACCCTGGTCCCCACTGCCCTGTCCTTGATCCCATATGCATACTGTCTGCTCCAGGCCTCCTGAACTGCTCAGAGCCCCACTCACACACTGGACTGCTTCCCATCCCCGGGCCTTTGCAATTCTTTTTTCCCCAGCCTAGAGCTCCCTCTGTGCTTCATTTCCATCCGGCCAGCATTTCCTCTAGGAATTTCCCATTTCTTCTTCACGAGCATCATCTCAGAATCACCTGCCTTGAGACTGACTCGCCCAGAGTCAGGGGCCGCTCTCACCGTGCACGTGTCTCCATCACAGCAGATCCTGGTGTGAAGTGTTGCACACTTGCCAGTTTCCCCTGCACAGGAACCGGGAGGCTGTGCTTCACCCACCTCTGCATCCTCAGCCTGGTCTCCCACCTCCCACTGAGCTGGGCTCAGTACATACTTGTCCAAGGAACACACAAAGAAAGGCCTCCATAAGGGACTGATGTGTGAGCCACACTTCAGCAATGCATGAAATCCTGTGCCCGGATGCTGTGGTTTCCTGGGGCTGCCATAACCAACTACCACTAACTGGATGGCTTAAAACAACAGAGGTTTATTCTCTCATAGTTCCGGAGGCCAGAAGTCTGAAATCAGCCTTACTGGACCAAAATTAAGGTGTGGGCAGGGCTTCGTTCCCTCTGGAGGTTCTGGGGACAATCTGTTCTTGCCTCTTCCAGCCTCTTCTGGTGGCTGATGGCTTCCTTAGCTCGTGGCAGCAGCACTCCAATCTCTGCCAGTGGTCACACGGCTTCCTCCTCTTCTGTGTCAAGTGTCCCTCTCCCTCCCTCTTGTAGGGACACTTGTGACTGCATAATTCCCCTCCCTCAAGATCTTAACTTAGATCACAACTTCAAAGACCGACCCGTTTTTTGCCATATAAGGTAGCATTCACAGGCCCCAAGGATTAGGACCCAGATATCCTTTGGGAGGGACCATTTCTCAGCCGCCCACACCAAATGAGGGTGATTATTTTAAAACCACATCCCCCTGCCCCCCCAGCGAATACTTACATCAATTGCTGAGAAGTCAAGGCCCTCGCTCTCAAATTCACATCCTAGTGTACCTGTTCCTGGTGGAGAAAAAAACAGCATCATTTTACAAAACATCTATCTCAGAAAAGGCCTCAGCCTTATTGCAGAAGCATCAACTCAAGGGTCAGAAGCGCCTTCTGAGGCTGAAAAGATTTATCCTAAGAGGTCTCCATGCTTCCTGCTGGAGGATCAGTGCTTGAGTTCAGCTGCTCAATTTCAATAGAGGTCTGAAAATCCCTTATTATAAACCAAGAGGAAAAAGCAGATACCTCTGACTTCAGTTTAAACACCTGGCCAGGTACGGAATGAAGATGAGAGAGAAACAAGGAAAAACATAAACAATTCATTTTTTATTAGCATGGCAGAATCTAGTGGTATTTTTTAAATTATTATATTTTTATATAGTAAACTTTTAAAATTTACTGTGTTTTAAATAAGACAGAAATACATCTTATTTAAAAACCAAGCTCTCTTGGAGTGGCCTTTCTTTGTAACACGCCAGCTTGTCATGTGATGACGATCTACAAATAATCACAAAAATAAGAAGGCAGCAGAACTCCAGCATGGCTGAAGGATTAAGCACGATGCAGTGTTCTCTGCGAAGTCTGACACAGCATTCTTAGGGAGAAAAATATGAACAGGGAATGACAGCTGCTCATGGGGAGACCCTTAGCCAGAGGTCTCAGGGCACAATCGGCTTAGCTTTGACATTCACATGAGGACCAGAGCCCTCACAGCTCCCTCAGAACCATCCGACACCCCACTCTGCTAATACTAATTATATGCTAGACCAGTGGTTTTCAATGGATTATTTTTATCTGCAGGTGCTTGACTGAAAACAAATGTTAAGTGGAAACCCAAGAAATACAATGGGCCAGAGTGGAGCTGCCTGTGGACCAACTCAGCCCTCTGCTTGTTTTTTTGTTTTGTTTTGTTTTTGTTCTTTTGTGGTACGCGGGCCTCTCACTGTTGTGGCCTCTCCCGTTGTGGAGCACAGGCTCCGGACGCGCAGGCTCAGCGGCCATGGCTCAGGGGCCCAGCCGCTCCGCAGCATGTGGGATCTTCCCGGACCGGGGCACGAACCCGTGTCCCCTGCATTGGCAGGCGGACTCTCAACCACTGCGCCACCAGGGAAGCCCCCCTCTGCTTGTTTTTGTAATTAAGTTTTACTGGCATACAGCCTCACCCATTCATTAACATATCGTCTATGGCTGCTTTCCTGCTAAAACCATAGAGTTGAGTGGTTGCAACATAGACTACAGGGTCCACAGAGAGTAAAGTATTATCTAGTCCTTTACAGAAGTTTGCAGATCCTCTCTCTGGATGAAGCTGTGGCGGAGGGGGAAGGCTCATGCCCCAGTGCAAAGGGTATGAAGCACGAATACTTACTGAACTTGCTGTGTGCCAGGCACTGAGCACCAAGCTCCTATGGTTTAACTCGTTTGATCAGCACCAGGCCCTGTGCAGGAGGTCCTATTACAGCCCGACTTTCTATATGAGTAAACTGAGGCACTAAATGCTTTAGTGATTTGTGCAAGGTGGCAGAGCCAGGATTTGGACCCAGGCATTTGGACCGCTGAGCCCACACCTGACCACTATGGAGGCAGCGCTCAGCCAGGCCCAGGCGGGAGTGAGAAGTGGCAAAGTGGAGAGCTGATGGGCTCTGCCGGGATGCTAGTCAGCCGCCAGCATGGGGAGTACAGGAAGAACCCTCAGGATGGACAGTGACGGACCCCGCACCACTGGTGAGGACAACCCACACTGCCCTGAGGCCATGTGCCCATTGGAGGGGAACGTGCCACGGGTGGGGTGGCAGCCCTAAGTCTGAATGTAAACTGGGCCTCTGGTGGGCATTGCAGTTGATACAGCTTCCAGTAAGGATGGTAAAGACGGTGAACGAGAAGCGACCTCCATGGTGAAGGCAGGGTCAGCAGATAATAAATGGAGTTCGCGTCTCTGCCTTAGGCCTGCACCCCCAGAGGCACACTCTGAGACAAGGATTTTGGTGCAAGCGGGGGTTTTTTTGGACGGTGATCTCAGGAAATGCTGGTAGAGGAGTGGGGAAGTGGGTTGGGAAGGGGAGAAAGCCAGTATGCGGGGCCTTGCTGAGCAGAGGCCACTGCAGTCAATAGGGCGCAGTCCCACCAGGAGCCTCGAGGGGGCGCATGGGACACATCTCAGCATGGCGGGTTGCGGGAGTTGGGGTGTTTTACCTGCCATTCTTGCCATTCCTGTGCGCACTGGTTTAGGGATGCTCAGTGTGTTGATTCCTGACACATCAGGCCTGACTCCAGTTGGGCAATGCCGGGGCCTGCAGTAGGATGCTGTTGGCACGTGGGGACGGTAGATGCTATGGGGATGTGGACCCCCAGCGTAATCAGAGTGTGGTCCCTGCACCAGCAGCCTCGGCAGCACCAGGGGCGTGTTGGAAAAGCAGACCCCAGACCTGCTGGGTCAGAACCTGCATTTTAACAAGACTCCCGGTGATCCTGGGTACTTTCGAGTTTGAGAAGCAGTGAGTTCCATAACTGCGGGTTCCTTTCCTCTAAGGACTAAAATGTAATCACTGGCCCAGCACTACCTGACCGTTCTCTGACGTTCCCGAGAAGGAGGGAATGAGATGCCTCCTCTTTAATCAGGTACAAGATGTGTCTCAACCCGGCCAGAAGAGCTGCAAAGGGAGACCGTGATGCCAGCGGCTTTGTTGGGGGCGTGGCTCGTCCCCCTCCCCCAGCTTTGTGGAGGTATAATTGACACGTTTAAAAATGTATATACTTAGGGCTTCCCTGGTGGCGCAGTGGTTGGGAGTCCGCCTGCCGGTGCGGGGGACGCGGGTTCGTGCCCCGGTCCCGGAGGATCCCGTGTGCCGCGGAGCGGCTGGGCCTGCGGGCCATGGCCGCGGGGCCTGTGTGTCCGGAGCCTGTGCTCCGCGGCGGGAGAGGCCACGGCGGTGAGAGGCCCGCGTACAGAAAAAAAAAAAAAAAAAAAAAAAAAAAAATGTATATACTTAAAGTGTTCAAAGAGGATCT
This sequence comes from Mesoplodon mirus, assembly GCF_964341445.2. Lineage (NCBI taxonomy): Eukaryota > Metazoa > Chordata > Mammalia > Artiodactyla > Ziphiidae > Mesoplodon > Mesoplodon mirus. The sequence continues at coordinate 159,612,474 of NC_138977.1, forward strand.
ACTCAGTGAATTCAATGGCGAAAGGATAGTCTCTTCAATAAATGATGTTGGGAAAACTGGATAACCACATGCAAAAGAATGAAGTTGAACACTTATTTTACACCATACACAAAAATGAACTTGAAATGGATTAAAGACTTAAATATAAGACCTGAAACTGAAAAAAACTCCTAGAAGAAAATATAAGGAAAAAGCTCCTAGATACCAGTTTTGGCCATAGTGCTTTGGATATGACACCAAAAGCACAGCAACAAAAGCAAAAATAAACAAGTGGGACTACGTCAAACTAAAAAGCTTCTGCGTAGCAGTCAGCAAAATGAAAAGGCAGCCTACAAAACGGGAGGAGATACCTGCACACAGTGTATCTGACGAGGGGTTAATATCCATAATACATAAGGATGTGAATGCTGACCAAGGCTGAGACTAACACAGAGCAGTTTTCAAATGTGCCTTCTGCTGCAAAACATCCCATAGCCTCAGGCCTGGGAGGCAGAAGCTGCAGCCCACCCCAGCCAGGCCCCACTCACCGCACAGTGTCTGCACTTTGTGTGCTGCCCGCCTCTGCAGGAAGGCTCGGTAGGCCTTGGAGCTCTGGTAGGCCTGCAGCTCTCGGATGTAGCGCTGCTTGTCCTCAACTGCCTCATAAACATACCTCTGGAAGAAGGAGCACAGAGATTCTGAGACTCTCCTAATCCGGGGCGGGGGGGAGGCAGCTGGGGATGTCCTCTTGTCCAACTTGCCTCAGTCTTTCTAGGATGGTCCCAAGAAGCTATTGCTCATCTTCTACTTGCACACCTGCTGGGATGGGAGCCTCACTACCTAACAGCAGGTTCCTTACTTGAATGATACAGACCACGGAAAGTTTCCCTTCCAATCAGTTGGAATCTGCCTCCCTGTGGCTTTTACCATTCTTCTAGGTGTGGTCTGATGACTGCAGAGGAGGGTAGCCCTCAGCTCCCCTCCCCGCCTTGAGGGACCTTACACTTCTCTTCAATTATCACACAAGCAAACATCAGTGCTTAACTCTGTGCAGGGTCCTGGGTGGGACACTAGTGATAGAGACGAATCAGACCCAGCCCCAAGCTACCCCATCTGCTACTGTTTTCCCTCCATCAGTAACACCTGTCTCAACATTCCTCCTCTGACCAAATCTTACTAACCCTTCAAGATCTATCACAGAACATTTACCTCCTTGAGCATCTTTCTCTGATGCCCCCAGGTTGACTCAGGGCACTCCACACTGGTTTAGTGCCTCCTGGAGACCCCCTGCCCCTGGTACAGACCTCTGTCCCAGGCACCCCTCACCATGGATTGTATGCGTCCACTTCGGAGGTCCCGACAGCCTAGACTGTGGGTTCCTTGAAGGCAGGGACTTGGATTCATCTCCAGTCACGGGCTGGCACCAGCTGGTGTAACCCAGGGACAACTAGTGTGTGTGTGTGTGTGTGTGTCTGTGTGTCTGTGTGTGTGTGTGTGTGTGTGTCTGTGTCTGTGTAGCCAAAGGTCACTCTAAGAATACTCATCAAGTAATTATTATTCACAGTGATTATTTACTTTATGCACTTGGTAATCTGAAATAAATTATCACATTAAGTAAAAATCTTTTAAAGCATTGATGTGTTGAACTGGTCCTAATAAAGTATGGAACTGACAGTCTCTTAGATGGCCTCTTTCCTCAGGCTTCTGGACCCTCTTTCCACCTGGCATGTGGTGCACGGCCTCTGTCTCATTCCTGCAGGGACTTGAGTCTCACTGAGGGGACAACTGACAACGCTGTTAGGCAGGGCTTTTAAAAGATTTGAAGGAGCTCCAGGCATGGCAGCTGGGGTGCAGAGAGAGTAAAGGATTTCTGAAATTATGAAAATAGCTTAGAGACTCCCTAAAACCTTGGATTGGAGGTTCTGCCCCTCACTGCCCCATAAGAGCTACCCTATGCTTTGCAATCACTATGCTTATTTCAAAGCCAATTGTAATTTTTGCTCAGCCCCTCAGACTGGCATGTTAGCGGTTTAAGCCATTGTAGCAGGTGGGGACTAAACCTAACCATCCTCACCCAACTAAACCAAGGTAGTTTTGCTTTGATCTCTTTTACATTTCAGCAGGTATGTGTGGTGGGAACATTTCTTCCCCACTCCCAATGTTTCCTTCTGTAAGGCGGGAGCGTAATCCTTCTGGCCTCTCCTGCACCGCCCTCTCCTCCATGTGGGAGGAGGGGTTTATCTAAGGGTAAATTGGGAGCCAGAACCAGAGATGCTTGGTGGAGCCCCGCCTCTCTCCTCCCCTGAGACCTGCCTCCAGCAGAGAGCCAGGGCCCCAGTCTGCTCTTAGCCAGAGTCCGGGGGCCTGCCTGGACTGGGACAGCCAGGGCTCTTCCAGTTGTCTGACTGGCTACTGGATCTACTTCCTGAGTGGTTGCAGACCTGAGTAGCAAGGAGAGGAATGTTATTAGTTGATACCACCTCCCCAAATTACGATTTCTCTGAAACACGGGGTTGGTCAAAAAGTTCGTTCGTGTTTTTCCATAAGATGTTATGGAAAAACCGAAATGAACTTTTTGGCCAAGCCAATAGTTAATTTGAAGCAAGGGTTTTCTACAGCAAAAAAAGTTGCAAGTGCAGGGGTTTAAAGAAGCTCATCTCAGAGTCTTTGCATTTAACCCGAAGAAGTGACACTCCAGAGGCAGTGGGCAGTTCTGGGAAAAGTATGGGCTCTGGGGTCAGACATACTTAGAAGGAATTTGGGAGGAATTTTGTAGGAAGTGATGCTGAAGCAGGCGTGTCTTGATCCGTGTGATGAGAATGGGGGGTGGGGTGGTGGCAGAAGTTGACATTGGACATGAATGCCACGATAAAGGCATGACTGTATCCCCTATGTTAGTGTTTCTTCTCCTGTGACCCCAGAACATACTTCCCTAGGAGGCTAACAGGTGCTCTGTGTATAAGGGGTTCCATGGTGGAATTAGTTTGAGAAAGCCTCACAGGAGAGATGACAGAGGTTCTCACACCCCTGGAGGGCTCTGCTCCGTCTCTCCTTCCACATCTCACTCCAGAAGAGAGATTTTTTGATATTGAATTATTTTTTCAATCAATAAATAATTAATTAATTAATTTTAATATTAAAATAAATAATATTTATTATTAAATATATAAATTATAAATTAACATATTAATATATAATTAAAATATTTTAATTAAATAATAATTGAATATTTAATATTAATTTTAATATTAAATAATAATATTATTAAACTATTTATAAAAATAAATGTTCATTTAAAATATTTATTTATATTTATATTATTTTATATAATATTATATAATATATACTTATATATTATATAATATATATATTATATTTATATTATACTATATTAAATATTTATTTATAATAAAATAAAGTATTTATTAAAATAAATGTTAATTATTAATAATTAAATAATTAAATAAAATAAATTAAAATATATAAATTAATGATTAAATAATAAATAAATAAATAATTTTCAATAAAAATATTGAAATATTTTTAAGTGAATAAAATGATATTTAAATGCTCCAAAAAAAATTCCTGCAGGGGGAAAAAAGATCTGTTTCACTTGATTTACTCCAGAATTTCCTAAACTTATTGGACCATTTAGCCACGTTTCATGGATTCTCCCTTCCTCCTGACACAGTTTGGGAGATGGTGGATGCCAAAGCCACAGAGACCAGTAATTGCTTTTAAGGGGTGGGGTGAGAGGCACCTCCCACCTGCCTTCTGCCAAGTTCCCTCTGGCTCCAGTGTGAAAAGACGGACCAGGAGGGAACAGCCCCTAATCAAGGCTGCAGACAGCTAGGCCCACTCCTCTGCTCATTCCACGCAGAAAAGGACTTACTTGCTTTTTCTCTTGGGGCAGCCGAGCCCACTGAGCGGCCAGCATCTTCGTGATTTCCGTGAAAGGCAGATCTGGGTGCCTGGCCCTCAGGGGGCTCCTCTGCTCATTTAGGAATATCACGTACCTGCACCAGGAACGGAACAGACACAACAGCTCTGAGCTACCGGCTGGAGGGGAGGCCGCAGGGCCTGCTGCAGCTACTTCCACTTTCAGGTTTTCATAAAAATAAACAGTCATGGGTTTGCCCATATTTTTCAATCTAACCAGTGAAATGGAGGTTAATCAAAAAGGGGAAAATATTTGAATGGCTGGCTTATCCAGAGACTGATGGAAGACCTAAGGGGGACGCCCCCAATGGGAGGGGCATGAAGACTGAGTGGGCAACTCACTCAACCCACCTGAGCCTCAGTTTTCCCCTCTGTGTAATGGATATAACACCACCTGCTCATGAGGTTCTTGTGCGGTCCAAATGCTCCAGGTACAGGCCACCCTCCTGATCAGGGATTCGGGTCAAGGGAGAGGGAGAGAGGCTGTGGGCATTGGGGTGAGACAAACCAGTCTTTGGAACAAAAGCCACGTCCACAGGAATTACAGGAAAACTGAAAAAAGACCTGCACCCTTAGAAATGTGCGGACCCTGAGGATAAAAGAGAAAAGCGCACTTCCAGAGGAGCAAAGTGACCCTCAGAGCAGTGGGAAGTGACTGGCCTGGGACCTCTCTTCTGCAGCCTCCGATGGCAGGGGACAAGGGACGGATGGTCTCAGTGCACTTGGTGGTGGGGGTATGCATTTTGAGCCTTGATGAAGGTTAACTAGCTCGCCTGAGGCCGTGGAGCATCCACATCTGCAAGCCTGAAAGGGAAACCAGACCTGCTGGCCTCACAGCCACCCCTTTTCTGTCTGTGAGCCAAGCCCAGCTCTCCTTTGAGCATCAGAACCTTATTCTAGCTTAAAGAACTAAGCAACCCTCCCTCACTCCCTGGGGTGTGAGATCCCATAACGATCAAGGGCCCTGAAAAACAGATAAAGGCTGAGATGGGATAAGAGGCCATCCAGGCCTGGCACACAGCAGAGGCCACATGGTGAGCCCAAAATGTTACCTTAACATCTGTCAGATAATCTCCCCATCTTACCCTGTCCTAGGAGCGCGGGGAACAGGAGGATCCCTTGGGGGTTTCCTTTTCTTGCCTTTAGGCCAGCCCCCTTTCCTTTTCTGAAAGAGTAATACATAGAGGAAAACCTCAGGATTGTCAACAATGATTTACCATATTAGAACCACAGCCTACAATACGGCAACATACTAAAGTGTCCTCGTCACACTTTACCCACGCAGCTTCTGACCTCCTGGCAGCTCTGCAGCGTAGCAATAATCGTGCCCTGAAGATGAGAGAACCGAGGCTTGGAGGACATCATCACTGCCCTGGTGTCCCTAGAAGGCGGGGGAGCCGGGGACATTCCCTCCCATTGTGTTATGACTGCATGCGCACATTGGGCGCAATCAAGAAGGCAACATGAGGTTTCAGTAACTCGGTTCACAGTGGGTGGGGCCCGGCCTCAGCACTGGGGACAAGGCGTAAACATCTGAGCTTGCCTGGTGCTCAGCCTGGGCTCCCATCTCAGCTCTGCCACTTACCTGTTATGCGGCCTCAGGTAAATTAGTAACATACACGTGCCTCCGTTTCCCCACTTGTAAAATGGGGATCACAAAAGTCTGAACCTTGGGGGTTGCAGTGAGGATTAAATGTGGAAATATTCACATATTTCTTAGAACAGAGCCAGGCACCTAGTAAGTGCTCACTAAATGCAGGCTGCCACAATCGAATGCAGACCCCACCCGTGGCAGCCAGCTCTCAGGAGGGAGACCCAAGCTGCCCCTCTCTCTTCTGTTCACTGTGTTTCTTGGGTCATCAACAGTGCCTGTGCCCTTGCTGCCACTGAGGCCCTGTGCCATGTTCAGAGGCTAGAGGGCTGAGTAAGACGCAGACCTGGCCCTCAAGCAGCCCAGTCTGATGCAGGAGGTCTGATGCATGTAAATAATGGCAACAATTCATTACAGGGATAGCAGTTACAGAATGCAGTTTCAAATTTTCCTAAACCAAACACACACACACACACATGCCACTAATGGTGGAGAGTAATCAAAATGTGGCCTTAAAACCCTCTGTTTCAACTGTTTCAGCTTTCCAGTTTTCAAAACTCCCTCCCAGACATGCCCATTTTGGCCTTTCCAGGGCCAGGAGACATGAAGTTGGTCAGTGGCCCAGTAGGCTGGCTGGGTGAGGATCTGGCGCTGCCACAGCCAGACCACATGTGCTGGGGACCAAAGGACAGAGGAGGACAGGGCAGCACCTGGCATGGGGACTTGAGGAACAGGAGGGTAGAGCTCGGGCCAGGCAGAGGCAAAGAGCCAGGCTAGTAGCCACGTGTGTTAGAGAGAGAATGCTGAAGAGCACCTAGCAAGGTGCTGGGCATGCTGTAGGGGCATGACAGAAATGACACTCAGAAATGACAAGGTATGACGCTCTCCCTTGTTCACTTCCTTGCTGATCCCTGGAGTCTGAAAGTGAAGGACAAGCCTTTCAGGACCCTGGACAGCTCCTGGGTCCTGAGGTCAGCTCTGATTCCATGTAAGAAAAACTCAAACCGTTTCTACAGTCCAGTTCACTGGGAGCTTTCCAACACACATGTTCCTGAATTTGAGTCTCACACTCCCCACCAGAAGCAAATATTTCAACTTCCCCACCAGAAGCAAATATTTCAATCATCCCACGCCACAGGAAGACACTCAGAAAGATGAATGACGGCGGCTTCTGTTAGAGCCCTGCCTTCTGAGGGAGACCCCACAGCTGCCTGGTGTCACGTGGGATGTGGATCAGCTCCCCCAGCCGTGCATCACAGCAGCCACCTCCTGTCTGCCTGCTCAGTTCCTCTGCCGTAGCACACAGGGGAAGTTGTTTGTTTTTAATTGGAGGAAACACTTTCATTTATTGATATTTATTGTACTACTCTATATTCTAGTTTCATAAGTCAAAACTAAAACTAAAAATGCTTATCATTTTACTGCCATCTTTGGTCCTTTGTTTCAGTTTCTTTATTAAAAGAAAATCCTTCCTGAGTGTTTTCTTCGTTTGCCAGGAAACCATAGTTACAGAGACAAAGGCACTTGGGAAGGCTGCAGGGATACTTTTCTCTGAAGCTTCTTGTTCTCGCTGAATTTCTCACACAAGATTTATACCAAATTGACTCTGCCCTAAATAGAGCCACGTACACAGTGAGCTGATCATTAGCACAAGGTGTTACTACATGGAGAGCATTTCCCACACACTGGAGAACATTAGTTTAAAAGGAAAAGCAGAAGTAGAACATGATTGAGCAAGGAAAGACTGATTACAAAAAAGTGCAGTCAGCAGGAGAGCAGAAAATCAGTGGATCAGCAAAATTCAAGGGGAAAAGATCCATTGCAGTCGGACTCTTGACCAGCACAGAACTTTCATGTTCGGACTGTAACAGACAGTGAATTTTGGATATTTGGTTTCATACACAGAATTTTCTTTTACAAAGAATATGTCCATTGGGAGTCAGCAGGGTGTAGCGGAAGGTATGAGGGGCTTGAGTGACAGATATGGGCTCACTCTCTGGCTCTGACACACTGTAAGTCTGAGCCCCCCTTACCTCTGCAGCTCCTAACTGTGACACAACAAAACACAGCACTGGGGTGGGTTTGTAGAGGGCCAGCACAATCCCAGCACATAGCAAGGCTCAATGCATGTATGTTCCTTCTCTTTATTGATAAGGTAAAAAAACTCAAGAACATACCAATGAACAGGATTCTACAAGGCAACTGAGCAGATCTCAAGGAGAAAAAATATTTCAGTTTATGCAACTAATCACGTCAATCATTTGGGAACCAGATCAAAGCTCAGATGATGATTATAATCATGGTTGGGAAAAGGATCTTGGCCCCAGTGGTTTTACAATCAACTCCCCCAGCAAAGTCCAGGTCCTGGTTATTTTCCCACTTAGCCACACTGTGCACTCCACTCCACTCCTCACCAGCTGCTTTTCCTGCACAGAGAATGAACGGGGGTCATCTCCCAGGTGAGAACTGCTCACTTCACCCCAGAGCCTTCACCAGAAACCCTAAGTTTCCTGGAATAGTTAGGCTCAGGAGCCAAGCTCTTTGAGATTGAATCCTGCTCTGCCATTTACTGTGTGACCCTGGGCAAGTTCCTTGACTTCTCTGTGCCTCACAGGGTTGAGAGGGTTTGAAGAGACAATGCCCAGGAGTGCCAGCCTAGAGCTCGGAGCACAGAACACACTAAACACGCGGGTGTTATCACTCATGTCACGATGCCAATGCAGCACGTGAGGCCCTCTGTGCCTGCCCTGGACCACACTTGCCTTTCGCTCCTCTGCGTCCCGCTCCTTCGGGTCCCCCGGTTCATCCAGCACAATGTGCTGAGTGGGCAGAGACACCAGGTCTCGGCAGTGCGTCTGGATCACGGAGCTCCCAGGTAGTAGGCTTCCTGTCCCACTTGGAGATGGGAGAAGGAATTCTATGGGCACTAGAACAACAAGAAACGGCACATAAGGTCAGAGACATTGAAATCACCACCACCCCTGGAGTTCATCCAACACAGGCACTCTGCGATATGCCATTTGCGTTTTCAAATGCCCACAAGTGACAGCAAATGCCTAAAACCTGAGTTGGTGGTCATTTCTCCGGGGCACAGGTGGTAAGGACAGGGGAGGTGCTACACAGAAACAAGTCACTCCCTGTGAGCAGGACAACCGAGCTGGCCCTCAGGTCCTGCTCTGTTGGACCTGCCTCACGGACCCTCGCCCAGGGGAGCATCACAGTTGGAAGTGTGGGCTCTGGACCCAGACCGTTGGGGTTCAGCCCCCAGGTCCCATGAGTCAGCTTCACGCCAGCAGAAACACACTTCACCTGCCAGGACCGTGGCTTCCTCTTCACAGTGTTAGGGCAAACTTCAGACCAACTTCATGGAGTTGTTGAAACGCCTATTCACACCCCAGGTATTTACAGGATGCCTGCAATATGCTGGGCACAGCAGACAACAGCGCATAGAACAGAAGACAGATATCCAGTCCCCCCGGAGTTTACATTCTGAGGGTGGGGGGTTAAACTAAAACTTGTAGGGTCCTCAGAGCAGCACACAGCCCTCAGTAGGTTCTCAGTAATGTCACTCTTATTTTAGTGGCATTTTAAATTGGTGCATTTACAGAAAACTATCCTTTGAGAATGTCAAGAAGGTTATCTGCGGTCAAGTTATCCCCTGATCCCCTATGAAGTAGGCAGATGGTAATTATGATCCCATTTTACAGATGGGAGAGAGGTGGGAATGGGACACTACATAGCTCAGATCTATTAAATGTATGCATGACCTACACACACACACACACACACACACACACACACACCTGTTTGTAGATGGAGAAACTGAGGTGCCTGGAAGCAAAGTGATTCCAGAGAGAAGCCTAGACTCACACAGGTGGGAAAAGTCAGGTGAGATCTTGAACCCAGGTCTCCTGGTTGCCAGCCCAGCAGTCTGTCCTCCTCCTCCAACCTGCACCCCCTATGGTTCCTCGTGCGGAGGGGAAGGTAATAACTTTCAAGTGACCATGTTCAAGAGTGACCCCATCAGTATCCCATTAAGTACTACTTAACAACCACAGTGCAGGCCCCCTGCCAAACAGCTCCAGACACTGACTTGTCTTAGAGTGAGGAAAGACAGGAAGGAATCCACTGACTTCCCTCTCAGCTTCCTGGGAAGGGGAAGTGTGGCAAATAGTGATAACAAAACCCAGCATTCTGGAATTTTCTTTGGCTTGTATCCACATGGCCAAGCCTGGTCCAGGCCTTGTAATCCATCACTAGGACTGTTCTTGTTTTTTTTAATGGTATTTCTGTTTTGAATCATAACACGTGGGTATGGCTCAGAAATGGGGGGAGGGTACCCACGGGTGATGGTAAAGGGTAGACAGTGCCCCTCCCTGGGCCTCCAGCACCAAGTCCCCTCCCTGGAGGCTACCAGTTAGGGGGCTCTTCACATGCCCTTCCAGAGCTAGTCTGTTCATTTACAAACACTTCTGTCCCCCACACAATGGCAGACTAGTTGCACTGCACTAAATTTACTTCTTTCACTTACTATGTCTTTGAGTTCTTCCTGCACCAGCCCATTTACAGCCGCTGCATTTTCTGGTGAATGGGCCACAGAGCAGTTAGCGGCCCCTAGTAACAGATGCAGGTTACTCCTGGTTTGCACACACAGCATTTCAGGCATGCAGTGGGCTCTCTAGAAATCGGGTTGCTGGGTCAAAGGGCACGTGTGTTTGTAATTCAGATGGACCCTGGCTGGCACATACCCCTCCACAGGCTGGACCCACGTCATGCCCACCAGCAGCGTAGGACCTGGCTTCCTCCTGAGGATCCCTGCCTCTGGGTCCACAGGTGAAAATCTCACCACCTCCCTCTCTGCTCATATCACTCTATGGCTCCCCCTGACTTCGGCATGGAGTCCAGGCCCCCTAGCCTGGTATCTGAAGCTCCAGGAGGCTGGACCCTAATGACTCATCCAGCTGCACGCTCATCCAACTGATACAACTGACTCCAAAAGGTGGTGATGAAAATGTACGATAAGCAGACCCTTTATGCATATTATCCCGTTTAATCTTCAGCATGACTCTGATTACCACGGCAATATCCACAGATGGAGAAAGAAGTTCAGAGAGGTCAGTGACCTTCCCAAGTGTCCACAGCAGGGTAGGGCAGATGGGACCCTCCACCTTGGGTTGCCTGCTCTTCCCATCTCCCCAGCCATCTCACCAACAAGCAGAAATCCTCTCCCATCTACTACAGCCCGACTGCTGATGCCCTGATCCCACTGAGCGCAGCCCCAAATCTCCCCTTCCTTGCCTTCACCCTTTTCCAAGGATCCAGGAACAGCAGGAAGGAACCCATTTGGAGGACAGCTCTCAGTCGATTCATTCACTCAGTGGACAGACATTAGGACCGGTGCCAGGCCGCAGGCAGCGGCTGCAGAAACAGCAGTGGCTGACAATGCAGAGTGCAGGGAGCTCTAGGTCAGTACCAAGTCCTAGTTCCTTGGAGGGCAAAAGCCATGGTGATTACTTTGCCTAATGCTGAGACTGTGGAACAGTCTATGACTTGCTCAAGCTCTTCAATCCAGAGACAAGCAGTGCCTGCCCTGGGGCACTGGCCTCCCCACTTACTGGACAGTGCAGTGGTCACCCCTATGCCTCAGCCAAAACATCTGGCCTCAGAGCCAGCTCTGCCACCTATTAGGCACATCATCTCTCGTTCCTCAGTTTTCTCAACTGTAAGCTGGGACTACTGAGAGGTGGCATAGTTATTACAGTGCCTGGCTCCCAGATAGCAGGCTATAGCCAAGAACTGGTAGTATTCTAACGTCGTCAGAGTCTGCATTGGAACGTGAGAATACAGTCTTCAGAGTTCAACTTTAGGCTCGAATGCCACCTGCCCGCAGGTGACAGAAACACATCAGCCAGGAGCAAATTACGGGATTTTCACTAAATTATCATACAAGGTCGGGAAACGGGATTTTCTGCATAAAGGGAAGATTCTGGACAGAGACCTGAATCTTTCCAACGTCAGTTTCGACATTTGCACGGTAGACGCTGAAGCTCTGACACCCACCGACCTGTACTCGAATCCTGGTTACTCCCCTAACAACCCGAGGGGCTCGTTCAAGTCACTGAAAGCCCTCTGTAGATTCTCACTGTGGAGCACAGTCCCCGCCCCCAGGTCGCCAGGGCGTTACACGGGACAGGTGAGTACAGGTTCTCTGAGCCGAGCGCGGCCCGAGCGCCGTACAACGCAACAGCTCTCCTGACCAGAGTCGCCCCCTGACGCGCACGCGCCCGCCCCCAGCAGCGACTGGTGACCGTGGCGGCGGGCCGGGATCGCAGGCCGGTTCCGGAGCCAGGGCCGCCCCTGCTTCAGCACTGGCGGCCGCGGACGGCGCCGGACCCGCTCTCGGGCGGTGGTGGGGGGCTCTCAGGGGCGGGGAAGAGGTCACCAGAGCGGGGACGGGGACGGGGGCGGCGGGGTAACAGACGGGCACCGGCGCCGAGGGACGCGCGGGGAACGGACCGGCCCGGCGCAGGCCCCAGTCACGTGCCAGGGCCTGGGCACCGCCCCAGGCATTCACACCCGCGCCGCTGAGCTGGGCTGCACCGGGACGCGCCCACCCCGTCCCGGGGACAACCCCCCACACACACTCCCGGGGAGCGGGGCGCGCGCGGCAGAGGGGAGGGGCCGCAAGTCCAGCCACTGACCCGCAGCCTGGCCGCTGTCCCGCTGCATGTCGCCCGCCCGCCGGGGCCACCACCCCACGCCGGCGGCTCCGGGCTCGGCCCACCCGGTGCGCCAGCCCAGCGACTGCCACTCCGCCCCGCGCCCTCGGCTCCGTTTCCGCCCCGCCCCGCACGCCGTGGGCGGGCTCTCTGGAGCCGTCGTTCCCCGCGCTGCTGCCCGTCCCAGGCGCGCGGGCTTTGTCCGCCTTGGACCGCGCCTGGCCGCTGAGACGTGGGCGGGCGCGTGGGTCGAGAGTCCCAGCCACGCGGGGAAGCTCCGGGCTCCAGGCTTTCGGAGTAACCGGGGTCTGGGCGGGGCCAGAGCGGGAGGGGAGGGGGACAGGGCAGCCCCGCCCCGCGGCCGAAACCCCGCTTTGAGGCTGCGGGTCCCTCCACCCGCCCCGTCAGTTACGTAAGTGCCCCGATTTATACGTCTCAATATTTTCAAGGCACACAAGAATGCATAATACATTAGCACTGTGGCGAAATTAGAAAATCCAGAGCAGCCAGCCTCTCTCGTGGAATCCAGCACCTCAAAGCCAACCACCTGTAAACCCATTGTAGGGTCTCCTTTACGTTAAAAAAAACTTCAAAATACAGTTTAAAAGATAATTCTAAACATTTAGAGATAGCCACAAGCTCCACCCGCCTTCCAGTGACAACACTTCCACGTTCGCGTATCTCCGTCCAATTTGTGGCAGGTGACCCGAAGGCAGTCATGGGCTCCACACACTCTCTGTGTGTAATTTAGAGATTTCCTATAGGAAGGAACAGTCCCTGGAGCCACACGGTCTGAGTCCACCAGCCTACCTCTGCTGGGTGACCTTGGGCTGGTTACTTCACCTCTCTGGGCCTCACTCTCTTCATCTGAGAAGTGAGGATAATACTAGTGCCCATTAGATAGGACGGTTGTAGGATCAGTGACCTAATATTCCTAAAGTACATCAGAGGCAGTCAAGAAATGTGTCAGTTATTGTTTCTGAGGTTTTCTGCATGTATCAAGGGTAATGAGCAATAATTATGTAAATACATAATTTGGTCTTTTCATACTCCCCACAGCTCCCCACTCTTTCCCTTCTTTTTATTTTTAACCAACCAATGGCTTCAACAAATAAGCCACTAAAGGTCTCTGTTCCTCAGTTTCTTCCTCTGTAGAATAAAGATAGTATTAATAGCATCAGAGGGATGTTTGAGGATTAAATGAGATGCTGTGAGAGGTGAATGTATAGAACTGTTGAGTACAACGCCTGGTGCCTGGTGTGTATTTCGCGGCTAATGACATAAATAGCTGCTTTTACCGCTGGTGTTGTCCATGACCACAGGGAAGCCCCAAGCCTGAGTCAACCTGGACTGGGGCTCCAGAGAAGGAAAGGATCCCAGGAATCCTGAGTCCCAGCCCTTTTTTTGGCCAGTGGAGGAAACTGAGTCCTGGAGAGGGAGAGTGGCTTGCCCAAATGAAGCTCCTTCTACCTCCCCATGCAGCTTCTCAATTCAGTCTAATTAAATGCAGCAAATACTGGAGGAGATCTCCTCCTCCTTGCAAAACTGAGTAAAAAATAATCTCTTAAAATAAATCCTTGAGATTAGCTAGGAAAATTGTGAAAGAGAAGATTCAAGTGAGACTTGTATTTTCATACATCAGCCTGTACATAAAGCCACTGGAATCTAATCAGTAAGGTGCTGATAGAGGAATGGATGAATACGTGAGTGTAACAGAAGATGGAACCAAAATTAAATCCCAGAATATGTGTTAGTTAATTTATGACAAACATAATAGCTTAATTCAGAAAAAAAAAGAGAATGAATTATTAATCAATATTGCTAACTGGCTAGCCACCTGAGAAGAAAAAGGATGGACTCCAATCTAATTTCAAGTACAAAAGTAAATTCTAGATGGATTACACACCTAAACTAATAAAGGAAACAATAAAAATAATACAAGACATTGGGATCCCAATATCATGCTCAGCTAGATAGCTCAGCTGGAACACCCTCTCAGATGAAAGTACAGAGATGGGGGATTGTTTACAACAAACTTAAAATGCCCTGCTGAACCCACGGGGAAATATCCCACACATAAAAAGAATAATCACACCTCCCACACACAAAAAAGAATAATCAGCCCAAAACAAAGTGGGTATTAACACAGAAATCTGAGCTCCACAGGATTCAACCACCTATAACATGAACTTCAAGTTTTAGGGACTCATGCTGGTTCAGTGGACCAATGAAGAAAACCTGCTTATACCTGCTGCCTCTGGGTGGAAAAACCACAAACAATATAAATAAATAGTCTCTCCTGAGAATTTGTACCCAGAGGACTACTCCCATGTGTGTCTGGGGTTCAAATTTGCACTGCCCCCGAAGTAAACTCACCCATCAAACTGAATTAAAATAGTTGCAGGTTAGTATCGCCCCCTGGAGCCCAGAATAAGCAGATGCACATGCTCTCTGGAGAAAAAGCATCTTCAATCCAGGCCCATCACCGTATACCATATATGAGCTCATAATAAAAATTACCACAGGCACGAAGAAATAATGCAATATAAGTGAGATTCTGAAGAGTAACATTAATTTAAATACTGAAGTATTTCTGATAGTAGACACATAATCCACAGACTAAAATTAATCATGTATAAACAAAAAATGTTAAAAGAAATAAAAATGGAATAAAAAGAGTTCAAAGAACAAAAGTCAAACAAAATAACCAGGAGCATTTGAAAAAGAATCAACTGAAACATCTTGAAATAAGAAATATAATCACTGAAATAAAAACCTCAATTGATGGGTCATATAGTAGGTCACTTGTCTGAAGAGAAAATTAGTTAACTGAAGGACAGATTTGAGGATATTACCCAAATGCAACTCAAAGTGATAAGGAAATAACAAATAGGAGAGAGAGCTTTGGAGACACACATGATAGAATATGAAAGTCTAACGTCTGTCTAGTTAGAGGTCCACAAGATGAAAATAGAGAAAGTGGAGGAGAAGCAATACTTAGATGATGACTGAGAATTTTTCACAATAGTTCGAAGTTGCCAAATTTCAGATCTAGGAAAAACAATGTATAGTAAGCAGCATAAATAAAAAGAATCGCACATAAACATATCAGATGAAACAAGAAGACATCAAAGATAAATCAGAGAAGTAAAAGACAGATATTCAACAGTTACCATATTTCATCAATTCTAAGTTGCATATTTCCTCACCATTTAACATGCATGACTTTGGGACCAATCTTATTGATAGAGTATTATAATTCTAATTGACAAATTGACAGAGTATTTCTTACTCGTAATAAAATATTGGTGGATCATATACTCAGTGATGTCTTAGAATGAGTAAAATATGGTAGACTGCCTGCAGACATATCAACAGCAACAATGGAAACCCAAAGACAGAAACATGGTAAATTCAAGGTTCTGAGAGAAAATAAAAATAAAAACAGAGCATTTAGATTGCTGTTTCTGTCCTTGGGGAAAACTGGACAAACCCTATGAAAAAACTGTTTTCAGATTTTGGACAACATACAGAGCAGAACTCTGATCCCTTAAGGAAAAGAAGCAAATAAGGAAACTCTATAACCTGGCTTCCTGTCTGGAGGCACTTCCTCAAGTGCAGTGCAAGGAAGAGGAATCAAAGCAGAGCACGCATTTGCTGAGTTGAGGAGAGAGAGAAGGGAGGGAAGCCAAGGCAGCTGGGACTTCAGAGGCAGAGAACCAGACATGAGAAGACTATGGGGAGAAAGATCTAGGACTCTACAGAGGGCTTCTCTTGTGTCTATGGATGAATACTAAGCCAATAATATATCAGATGAAACTTCTTGAGCTAAAAATCAAATAACTACTAGATCTCTCAAAGGGCTGGGAGACATTTGAAGTTTAATCAGTCAGAGTGGAAAGACTTTGTTGAGTATCCCAGGGCATTCAGTAGAGACCCCAGAATGGCCATGCCTTAGGAATAGGGCCCATCTAGCGCTAACGTGAAAGCAAGCCTGGGACCCGATCTAACAGACAGTAAAACTAAACTTCAAAAGTATCAGACTGATCTGCAAGTAAATTAACTGTCTGACAGAAGAAAGCCAAACATTCTTTAAAGGAAGAAAACAAAAACTAAACACTCAGCAACATAACATTCACAATGTTCAGCATCCAGACAAAAATTACTAGACAATGAAGACCCATGAAGATGTGAACATAACTAGGAAAAAAAAGTCAATAGAAAAAGATCCAGATATGACAGATGATGGAACTGGCATTCAAGGGCTTACAAGAAGCTATTATTAATATGCTTAAGGATGTAGAGAAAAACATGAAACCAATTAAGAGATAAAGTAAGATAAAACAGAGAACCAAATGAAACTTCTAGAACTGAAACATGCAATGTCAGAAATAAAAATTCATTGGATAAGTTTCAGAGAAGATTATACCCTACAGAAAATGAATAGTGAATATGGAAACATAGTAATAGAAGTGATTCAAACTAAAGTACAGGAAAAAAAGCTGAAAAATGAATAATCCTCAGTGACTTGTGGGATATCAAATGGCTATATAATTAGAGTGTTGGGAGAAGTATAGCAGGAACTAATATTTAAAGAAATAATGACCAAAAACTCAAAATTTGATGAAAATTATAAACGCAAAAATCTCAACAAATCCCAAGCAGCATACACACACACACACACACACACACACACCAATGCACGTCTCTGAAATTGCTGAAATACAGTAATAAAAGAGAGAATCTTAAGAGCAGCCAGAGAAAATAGTACATCAAAAGAAGAGCAAAGGTCTAAGACCTACACTACCTGGCTTTTCAAGATTCAGTATGAAGTCTTATAACTGTGGTATTGGCATCAAAGATAGACAAATAGGTCAATGGAACAGAATAGACTCCAGAGATAGGCCCACACATTTTGTGGTCAATTGATTTTTGACAAAGGTGTAAAGAAAATTCAGTAGAGAAAGGACAGTCTTTTCAACAAATGGTGCTAGAACAATTGGCTATCTATATAAAAATGAATTTTGATACATACCTTGAACCATATATGGCAATTATCTCAAAATGGGTCATAGACCTAAATAAAAATAAAAATTATAAAAATTCCAGGAGAAAACATAGGAGAAAATTGTTGTGATTTTGGGTTGGACCTAGATCTTAGGTACAGTACCAAAAGCATAAGACATTGATAAAACAGTGAAAAGGCAAACTATGGACTGGGAGAAATTATATGATTATATAAATAAATGTGAATGTGTGTGTGTGTGTATCAATTCCCACAATAAAACAAACAAACCCATTTAAAATTGTCAAAAGATTTGAATAGACACTTTACTAAGAAGATATACAGATAGCAAATAGGTACATGAAAAGATGTCAGAGCATTAATCATGTAAATAAAAATGAAAGTTAGAAGTACAATGACCTACCACTACATACTTATGAGAACGTCTAAAATTAAAAAGACAGACCATACGAGGTTTTGGTGAGGATGTGCAGGAACTGGAGCTCTCATATGTACTGCTGGTGGGAATGTAAAATGGTACGACCACTTTGGAAAAGTTTGTCAGTTCTTAAAAAGTTAAACGTACATTTGCTACCTGACCTGGGTTTTACACTCTTAGGTATATACCCAAAAGAAATGAGGGTATATGTCCACACAAAGACTTATATACAAGTGTTTACAGCAGCTTTATTTGTAATAGCTGAAAACTGGAAGC
This sequence comes from Mesoplodon mirus, assembly GCF_964341445.2. Lineage (NCBI taxonomy): Eukaryota > Metazoa > Chordata > Mammalia > Artiodactyla > Ziphiidae > Mesoplodon > Mesoplodon mirus. Next base: position 159,630,422 of record NC_138977.1, read on the forward strand.
AATCCAAATGTCCATTGACATGTGAACGGACAAGCAAATGGTGGTATATCAATCCAACAGTATACTTCTGAGCAAGAAAAGGAGTGAACTATTGACTGGTGCAACAACCTGGATGAATCTCAAAGTAACTGTCTAGTGAAACAAGACCAGGGAAGCGCCAGGGATGAGAGGTAGGTGTTGGGGAAGGGCAGAGGCAAGAAGGAGGCCTCACAAAGCAGCTCCAGGAAGCCTTTGAAGGATGATAGGTTCATTGTCTTGATTTGTGGTGATGGCTACACAGGTGTCTACACATGTCAAGATTTATCTTCACTTTATATATGCGCAGCTTATTCTGTACTAATTTTCCTTCAATAAAGTTGCAAAAAGAAAAATTATAATTGACAGTTTTAAGCAAAAATAATTACACCACACTTTTCAATTTATAAGAAGTATAGAAGTAAAATAATGGACAATAGCACAAAGGAAAGGATGGGAGAAGATTGAAGTATAAGGTTAAAAGTTCACACATTACATGGGAAGTGGTATGTGTTATTTGAACTAGACTATGATAAAGATGCATATTATAAATACTAAAATCAGCCAGTAAAAAAGTAAAATAGAGGTATGGTTAATAAGCTAATAGAGGATAGAAAATGGAATACTAAAAACACTTAATTTAAAATAAAGAAGCAAAAGGGGAAAGGGGAATAAATAACAAGTGGGAAAAATAAAAAGCAAATACCAAGATGGCAGACTTCAGCCCACCCGTATTCACAATTACATTAAAAATGGATGGATTAACAACTCCATAGAAGAGGCAGATTGTCAACTAAATAAATAAGAAGACCCAATGATATTCTGTTTATAAGAAACCCTCTTTAAACATGAAGAAAGATGGGCTGAAACTAAAAGGCTGGAAAACAATAGACCATTCAATATTCTTTAGGATAAGGAATTTCACAAGGCTATATAAATAACAGAAAAAAAACCAGACTTTACAACAAGGAATGTTACCAGAGAGGTTTCATAATGATAGAAGGGTTAGTTCATGAAGAAGACATGACAACCTTAATTATGGATATATGTAATAATAAAGCTTCAAAAAATAAATGGATCAAAAAGTGACAGAACTGAAAGGAGAAATGGACAAATTCACAATTATAGTTGTAGATTTTTTTGACCCCACTCACTCTCTTGATAATTGACAAAAATCAGTTGATACATAAGAAGATCTGAACAGCCTTATCAACCAACTTGACCTCACTGACATTCATAGAATCCTCTACCCAATAAAAACAGATATTGCCTCTCTCCAAGTGCAGATGGAAAATTCACCAAGATAGATCCTGTGCTAGACCATAAAATATGTCTCAATAAATTTAAAAGGGCCAAAACCATACAGAGTATCATCTTTGACAATAGTAGTATTAAAGCAGAATTCAGTAGCAAGAAGATGTATATAAAATCCCCCAAATATTAAGAAATTAAGCAATACATTTCTAATTAATACACAGGTCAAAAAAGAAATCAAGGGATTGACTGGAAACCAGGGGAAACAGAAAATATTTAAAACTGGATGATAATACATACTGTGTATATAAAATTAGTGATCTACTTAATAGGGTTAAAAAAATAGAAGCCAGAATTAAAATACTGGACAAAAACTGTATAACCTGAGAGAGAAATGACTCAGGTTAAAGTACTATTGTTTGAGATGATGATTTAAGATTTTGATTAATTTAGGCTTCGCAAAATAAATATGGTAAAACTTCCGGGTTAATCACTGAAAAGATGGAAATAAATGATAACTTTCAAACAGAAGAAAAATGGAATAAGTAAAAAGCTCATGTAATCTAAAGAAGAAACAAAGAGAGAAAAGGGAGAAGAAAAAAAAAAGCAAGACAAAATCAGATGGGTAGAAATAGTTCCAAAGAGACCTATACTCACGGTCTGCCTAGATGAAGAAGCTGGCTGGGTAAGGATGGAGTGTTATGTTGTAAAAATTCAAAACCCAAGTATACAAGACACACCTAAAGTGTGAGAAGGACACAGGAAGGTTGGAAGTCAAAGGATGAAATAAAATCCATGAAGTAAAAGAAAGCTGCAGTAGCCTTTACTATTGGACAAAATAAACATTAGAGTAAATCACCATTAGGATAAAGAGGATTACTACCAAATAATGAATTTGCCAGCAAGAGATCACAATCTAGAATTGCATGCATGATATAAGAAACAAAAATACATGAAAAAAGACAGAGAGAACTGGAAGGGGATATTGACAATTCCACAATCTTAGTGGGGCAGTTCAACATACCACTTTTTTTTTTTTTTTTTTTTTTTTGCTGTACGCGGGCCTCTCACTGCTGTGGCCTCTCCCGTTGCGGAGCACAGGTTCCGGACACACAGGCTCCGCGGCCATGGCTCGCGGGCCCAGCCGCTCCGCGGCATGTGGGATCTTCCGGGATCGGGGCACGAACCCGTGTCCCCTGCATCGGCAGGCGGACTCTCAACCACTGCGCCACCAGGGAAGCCCGTCAACATACCACTTTTAAAAATTTAATTTATTGTGGTGAAATATACATAACATAAAGTTGGCCATTTTAACAGTACAGTTCAGTGATATTAAGAACATTCACATTGACATTGTGCAGCCATCACCACCATCCACGTCCAGAACTTTTTCGTCACCCCAAACTGAAGATTTGTCCCCATTAAACAATAACTTCCCATTTTTCATTCTCCCTCAGTCCCTGATAACCACCATTCTACTTTCCATCTCTATGAATGTGACTACTGTAGGGACCACATATAAGTGCAATCACATGGTATTTGTCCTTTCATGACTGGCTTACCTCACTTAGCATAATGTCATCCACGTTGTAGCATATGTCAAAATTTCCTTCTTTTATTGAGAGTCAATACTATTCTGGGATGTGTGTGTATCGCACATTATTTAACCATTTATCTGTTGATGGATACTGGGGTTGCTTCCACTATTTGGCTATTGTGATTAATGCAGCTATGAACGTGAGTGTACAAATATCTGTTCAAGGTCCTGCTTTCACTTTTTTTGGTATATACCCAGATGTGAAGTTACTGAATTATGTGGTAATTCTGTGTTTAATTTTTTGAGGAATCATCATACCATTTCCCACATGGCTGCACCATTTTACATTCCCAGCAACAGTGCACAAGGGTTCCAGTTTCTTCACATCTTCTCCAACACCTGTTATTTTCTGTTTTTTTATAGTAGCCATCCAAATGAGCGTGAAGTGTCAACATACCACTTAATAATTTATAAGCCAAAGAGTTAAAAGCTGATAAGGATAGAGAAGATCTGAACAACACAACTATAGTCAGCTTTATTTAATGAACACATAGAGAATCCTCAACTTATCATATAAAGAACATTTATCATTTTAAGATACCATTTACAAGGACTTGCCTGGTTATCCAGTGGATAAGACTGCACACTCCCAATGCAGGGGGCCCGGGTTTGATCCCTGGGTGGGGAACTAGATCCCACATGCATGCCGCAACTAAGAGTCAGCATGCTGCAACTAAGAGACGCATGCCGCAACTAAAAGGATCCCGCATGCCACAACTAAACATGCCGCAACAAAGATCGCACGTGCCGCAACTAAGCCCCAGAGCAGCCAAAATGAATAAATAAATAAATGCTTTTTTAAAAAAAGATACCATTTACAATAGCAAAACAAAATGAGAAATACATTTATTGACAGATATGCAAGACTTTAACAGAGCAAATTACAATTCCATATTGAAAGATGTTTAAGAAGACCCAAATAAATAGTGGGATTCATCAACAGAAGGACTTGATATAAGATGTCATATCTCTCCAAATTGTGTGATAGATTTAATGCAGCTCCGAATAAAATCCCCATAAGGTTCTTCGCAAAATTTGCAAAGCTAATTCCAAAATGTATATGGAAGAGCAAAGGGCTAAGAATAGCTTAAATGCTCCTGAAAAAGATGAACAAGTGAGGGGGGGAAGTGACAGATATTAAGACAGAACAAGTGACAGATATTAAGACTTACTATAAAGTTAAAGTAATTATGACTGTGTGATATTGACACAAAGTTAGACAGATAGACAAATGGGACAAAATAAGCAGACCATGAATACATGGAAACCTGATATATATCACAGGTGGCATTGCAGTTCACTGTGAGGAAGGATGGAGTTTTAAATAAGTGATGATGGGACAATTGGCTCTTCCCATGAGGGAAGAAAATGAAGTAGGACCTCTAGCTCACAGTGCACACAAAACCCAATTCCAGGGGCATTAATTCTTAAAACTAAAAATTAAAACTTTAAAACATTTAGAAGGGAATATGGGAGAATATTTTGAGTGCTTCAAGATATGGAAGAACTTCTTAAACAAAATGGAAAAAGCAGAAATCATAAATGAAAATATTGAAAAAACAACTATATTACAAGTAATATTTTTATTCACCCAAAGGAAACCAAAGTAATGAGAAATGACAAGCCCTTAACTGAAAGAAAGTATGTGCAAAACACAGGCCCAGCAAAACATTAGAATATAGAAAATATATACAATCCCTGAAAATAATATGAAAAAGATAACCCAATAGAAAAATAGGCAAGATACATGGAAAGGCACGCTCATTGATACAAAATATGAGTAGCCAGAAATACACAAAGAGTTGCTGTCAGAGAAATTCACAATTCATTAACTCTGAGACACCACTTTACTCTCACCAGATTGGCAACAACTTAACATCCAACCAATAGTACATGTTGGCAACAATGAGGAGGAACTGGATTTCTTGCAGACTGTTGGTTGGAAAATTAATTAGCATGAACATTTTGGAAAACTATTTGGCAGTTATCTTGTTAAGGTGAAGATATTCATGACCTAGCAATTCCATTCCTATGGTATATACTCTGGAATAGAGGTTCTGTCTGTGAAACCAAGTTTTTTGTACATGCAAGAAAATCTAGGAAACTGCCTATGGAGTCTAGGTGTCTTGGAGACTTTCTAACCACAAAACAAACTCAGAAACTGTATAAAGAAAGAGAAAGTGAGAGCCGTTTACATGTTTGACTATATAAAAAGTTCATTGTTGTGTGGCAAAGATGCCACAGGTGAAGAGCTTGAGAGATGAAGCCTGGACCTGGAAAAAGTGCCTGAACAGTCATGACAGACAGAGAGATAACTGCTCTACTGAGCAATCTTAAAAACGGACAAAGGAAAAAACCCCAACTATAAATGGGCAAAGAGTATGAACAGTTATCAAAAGAGCAAATCTAAAGTTATGTATATATTTGAATTCTGCCAAATTTCCCAATAGACAGAGAAACGCAAACTAGGATAAGAAGGACATATCACTTTACATCCATCAGAATGGCAACAATTACAGTACGCTGTAGCATCAGCATTGGTTGATGATGGGAAATAAACACATTGAGGTAGAAGCATGAGGTGTCACAGAGTCTTGGGAAGTTGACCTCTCAACCTCTACTAAAATAAAAGTTTAAACCTTCAAACCAGCAATTCCACGCCTGGGAATCCATTTGTAGAATGATATGTGAGGACATGCGTGCAAGAGTATTTACTGTCCACTGTCCTAAGCTGACAAGGACGAAGAGGATGCCTACATCATGGAAGCCATTAGCCTTTCAACCTTTCAAAAGGATGAATCTAGTTCCCTCTAGATGCTAGTAGGGATTTTCGCCAGGTGTTGATGAGCATGAAAAGTAAGAAGCAGATAAATATGATTAGGATGGATTCCTTTTGTAAAACAATGACCCCCCCAAACCCCTGTATGTGTGTGTGTATGTAGGCCTGTATGTGTGTATGTATATAGTATATACTTTCAAGCATCCATAATAAAAATGTGGTGCATAAAAGGAGTCCATTCATGTAAGTCATTTGTATGTATCTGCACTGGAGGAGATGCATGAAGGCCTGGTCACCCGAGGGCCCATGGGGGTTACCCTGTGTAGCAAGATTCAAGGTGACCTTTGTTTTCCTTTTTATATCTGCCTGTACTGTTTGAATTCTTTACAATGAGCATGTATTATTCATAGAACCAGAAATAGCCCACAGAAAACCGTTTTCATTGGAAGGTGGACAGGAGATGAAAGAAGCCTGTCCTGGCACAGGGACCTTGCTGCTGAGAAGGCTGGATGCCTCCACGCTGGAGGTGGTAGAGAACTTGGGCATTCTGCCTGCCCCACCCGCATCAAGGCTGCTCCACCCTGTTTCTGGAGGACAATCCCCCCCTCCATGCCATCTCCCTGTCCCAGGGAAGAACGCTGTCTGGTGCAAGAGCCTTAGTCAGCTATCTTAACGGTCACCACTGTCTTTTAAAAAAACTTTTTATTTTGAGATAATTGTAAATTCACATGCAGTTGTAAGAAAAAATACACAGCAACTCATTATACTCATCACCCAATTACCCCCACTGGTAACACTTTGCCAAACTATAGCACAACAGCTCAAACCAGCCATCCACCTTATTCAGATTTCCCTGGGTTTATATGGACTCATGTGTGTGCATGTGCATGTGCGTGTGCATGTTTAGTCCTATGCAACTTTATCACATGTGTAGCTCTGTGTGCCATCACCACGGTCAAGATACAGAACAGTTCCAGACAAGGACCCCTCCTGCTAACCCTTTATAGTCACAGCCCCCTCCCTGACTCCTGGCAACCACTAATCAGTTCTCTATTTCTAGAGTTTTGTCATTTTGATAAAGTTATATAAATGGAATCATACAACTGTTCTCACTCCCTGTCATCCCCATCCTTTGCATTTGAAAGTGAATTGATGGAGAGCATGGCCTTGGGGTCATAGAGACCTGGCTGTAATTTCCAGATCCTTTTTGTCAGAGTGACTTGGCCTCTCTGAGTTTCCACTGTCTCATCTAGAAAATGGGAATCACAGCACCTGCCCTGCAGGGATGGAAGGAGGTAAGCTTTTCAGCTATGTTTACCAGCAGTGTTACCAGCTGAGTACATTTAATAGCCCCGACCCTCTTTTAGGTGTGTCTTGGTCGGAATCTATTTAAATAGCCAAAGCAGCCTGTGAAGTAGGTTCTGTTCCCATTACTCAGATGAGGGAACTGAGGCTCAAGGTAACCTAGGGACCAGATGGTGGACCCAGGATTCACATCCCAGACCATCTGGCAGGTGTGCGGTATGGCAGCCCTAGGAAACCAATAGAGATTCATATATATTAACTCATTTAATCCCCACCCAAAGCTAGGAGGTTATTACCATTATAAGCTCCACTTTACAGATGGGGAAACTGAGGAAAGTAAAAGGGCAATAACTTGCCTAAGGTCACCAGCTAGTAAGTGACAGAGTCGGGATCCAATGCAGGCAGCCAGGCTCCTGCGGTGGTGGGCACGAGCCTCAGGTTCACCCCGGCAGAATCCCCTCTCCAACGCTCTCATAAGTTCACAGGCTTCACAGTCAAGGGAGCTACGACTTCTTGGAGCAGCATCTCTGATGAGAGCCTTTGTCTTCATGATGCTGAGCTGAAACCTACCTCCCTGTGATGTCGAGGCCTGGGTCACACACCACAAGTCCCATGTGCCAGGGAGGCCACTTTGGAGGAGAGGGATGGGCTCTTGGCCCCCACGTTACTGCTTCCTGTGTCTGGGCCCTGGGGCCCCCTCATCCCTAGTGAGGATGTAGTGATGGTACCTGACTTGTAGGCTTGTCCTGAGGGTGTGCAGTGAGCACACAGTGGCAGTAGGCGTGGATTCCCTGCAAAGTAAGGAGGGTAAAGCTGCAGGCTCCTCCAAGACTGGGGAGGGCCTGAGCTATGGGTTCAGGTGGACACATAGTTTTGACAATTTTGCAAATGTGAGATATTTTAGCCACAGTTGGTCAAGCCCACCGCTAGGGCTGCCATAACAAAGTACCATAGACTATATGGCACAGAACTTATTTTCTCATGATTCTGGAGGCTATAAGTCCATGATCAAGGTGTGGGCAAGGTTGGTTTCCTCTGAGGCCTCTCTCCTTGGCTTGCAGATGGCCACCCCCTCCCTGTGTCCTCACGTGGCCTTCCTGTTGTGTGTTTCTGTGTCTTAATCTCCTCTTCTTACAAGGACACCAGTCATGTCGGATTAGGAAACACCCTAAAGACCTCATTTACCTTAATTAGCTCATTAAAGACTTTGTCTTTAAATACAGCCAGAGTTCGAGGTGCTGGGGCCTAGGACTACAACATATGAATTTGGGGGACACAGTTCAGCCCATAATACCCACCGTCTGTTTCCCATCATCATACTCCTCATGTTGGGAGGTGCTGGCGTGGCTGAAGGCATTTTGGGGTTGTAGCTGAAGGGAAGTTGAGTGGAGGATGTCTTGATGTGAGTTTAGTGGGCTATGTTTATATGGTCCTCAGCCAATCTGTGTAGGTTGAGTTATTGCTCCCTGAGCAGGTACGATGGCTTCCAGGTGTGCCCTTCTCCACACTGTGCCAATCCAGGGCCACCTGATGCCTGAGTAAATGGGTAAAGGAGGAACGAGGTTTAACAGGTAAGTTTTCCAATGGGGAGACCTGGATTTGCAAACCTTCAGAGTCAGAAAGCAACCTTGGAATCACCTAATCCAGGGCCTCTCAGGCCTCAGCAGACATTGGAATCATGGGGGCACTTAGTAAAATACCTATTCCTGGGCCCTCCTATTCCAAGGCCCCACTTCAGCGAGATGCAGAGGAGCCTGGGCATCTGCACTTTTTATATGTTTCCTCATGTGCTTGTGAGGGGCACCAAGGTTTTGGAACTGCTGGCAGAGTCATCTTCTGGAAGATTTGTACAATTTCCAGAAGACTTATTTGAATCTGTACAATTGCCTTTTGTCCCCAAAATTAATAAAATCACAATGAGGAAACTGAAAAAAAAGCAAGTCTTCCAAACCCTAGTGTTCATTTATGAAACAATGATAGAGGTCTTCCCAAATTTGACAACAATCCCAACAATGTACATGACTACTAATAATGAGTTATGAAGCTGAAAGAAAGTTTTCTAATTAACGTTTTATAAAAATCCATCATTAGGGACTTCCCTGGTGGTCCAGTGGTTAAGACTCCGTGCTGCCAATGCAGGGGGCCTGGGTTCAGTCCCTGGTAAGGGAACTAGATCCTGCATGCTGCAACTAAAAGATCTCACATGCTGCAACGAAGATCCCATGTGCTGCAAATAAGACCCGGAGCAGCCAAATAAATAAATACTCTTTCCTGGTGGCTCAGTGGTTGAGAGTCCGCCTGCCAATGCAGGGAACACGGGTTCGTGCCCTGGTCCGGGAAGATCCCACATGCCGCGGAGCAGCTGGGCCCGTGAGCCTGCACGTCTGGAGCCTGTGCTCCGCAATGGGAGAGGCCACAACAGTGAGAGGCCCGCGTACTGCAAAAAAAAAAAAAAAAAAAAAAAAAAATCCATCATTAGAGGAGTACTCTGAATTACTTTCTATTTTCTCCATAGAAAAAAATCTTGCGAAATTATTGTCCTATGAAGAGACAATCCAAAAAGATGAAAAAGCCAAAAAAATGTAGAGAAAGATATTATAAAGGTAGATATCAGTTAATTAAAAGTTATATTATTTTTCTGGATTTTTTAAATGCTTGTGATATCTGACAACTTGAAACGTTTAAACATTTGTTGTGATGTTTAAAATTATTCTAAATACATATTCACTTTTGTACTTAGTTTTGTATTGTAATTTTAAAATTTCTTTTCCTTAAAGAGGACCTCCAAAATTGCGGAAGCTCCAGGTCCTGTGAAACCTGGTCCACCCCTGCTAGCTGCCAGCTCAAAATCCATTCTCCCCTCTTCCTCGCCAACAGAACCCTGATTTTGTTTCAGGCAAAAATGAACCCTTCTTACTTTTTTGTTTTTTAAATTTCTATGAAGCTAGGGGTGGCCATGTGACACTGACTTGGTTCAAGAACAGAGGTCTCTGGGAAGAGTTTCCAGGAAAGTGGTTAAAGGGAGCCAACTCAGTTGAGTTATGCCTTTTGCCCTTCCCTTTCTTTTTTTTCCTTAAAGATTATTTATTTATTTATTTATTTTTGGCTGCATCAGGTCTTCGTTGCAGCATGCAGGATCTTTTGTTGTGGCACGCGGACTCTTCCTTGCAGCGTGCAGACTTCTCTCTAATTGTGGCATGCGGTTTTTCTCTTCTCTAGTTGTGGCGCGCAGGCTCCAGGGCAGGTGGGCTCTGTAGTTGTGGCTCGCGGGTTCCAGAGTGTGTGTGCTCTGTAGTTTGTGGCACACAGGCTCTTTTGTTGAGGCGCGTGAGCTCAGTAGTTGTGGCACACGGGCTTAGTTGCCCCCTGGCATGTGGGATCTTAGTTCCCTGACCAGGGGTCGAGTCCATGTCCCCTGAATTAGAAGGCGGATTCTTTACCACTGGACCACCAGGGAAGTCCCTTCCCTTTCTTCTTGACTGGAATCGTGATGAGATGCTGGGGTAAGGGCGACCATCTTGCCACCATGAGGATATAATGAGGAAGAAAATTGTATGCTGAGGATGAAGCAGTGCAAACAGATAAAAGAAGGGATGGCTTACCTTTGGGTTTCTTGTTGAGTGAGAAAAAAAAATTTGTTTAGGCCACTGTATAGTTGACATTTTGATTACTCACAGCCAAATATAATCCCTAACTATTGAAATATGCATGTATCAACGTACCCCAAACTGAGTGGCTTAAACAAGAGAAATTTATTGTTTTTCAGTTCTGGAAGCTAGAAGTCTGAGATCAAGGTATCAGCATGGCCATGCACCCTCTGAAGGTGCCAGGGAAAGGTCTGTTCCAGGGCTCTCTCCTAGCTTCTGGGGGTTTGCTGACAATCTTTGGCATTCATTGGCTTACTGATGGATCACTCTGATTTCTGCCTTCATGTTCACATAGCATTCTCCCTGTGTGTGTCTCTGTGTCTAAATCTCCCCTTTTTATAAGGACACCAGACATATTAGATTAAGGCCCACCTCACTCCAGTACAACCTCATCTTAACTAATTAATATGCAATGACCCTATTTCCAAAAAAGGTCACATTCTGAGATATGGGAGTTAAGACCTCAAGGTTTGATTTTTTTTGGAATGCAAGTCAACCCATAACACCAGGGCCATCCCTGATGCCTCTTCTCTCTGGGTGCCTCCTGTCTAAGCCTTGAGCAAGTCTTGCCAATTTGATGCTTGACCCTCTCTGATGCTCCTCTTCCCTTGCCACCAAAGCCATGCCCACCCACCTCTTTGATCCACACTTGCCTTCTTCTTCAGTCCACAGTCCATAGGCAGCCAGTGCATCTGTTAATGAGTGTCTCAGATCTGTTCACAGATATTCCAGTTCTTCCCATCTACTGGGAACACACGAGGTCTGAACTTCTCACCCTGATTCAAGTCAGGAATGGCCATGTGACTTGCTTTAGCCAATGAGCCATGAGGGGAAGTGATGTGTCTCTTCCAAGTGGAAACTTTAAAAGCCGGTACAATCTGCCACCTTTCATTCAAACTGCCAAAAATATTGTGGGTACAATACACAGTTTCATATAGAGCCTCCATCAGCTTGGGCTCCTGATTCACTAGAGCAACCAGAGCCCCCTGTTGGCCCAGGTGGGATGTGTAGCATGAGCAAGATGGTTTGTTTGTTACTGGGGCTTTACATAGCTTATCCTGACATGTACATTTTAAAAATATGAATCTGACAGTGCTCCTACAGCCCACCTTCCCTGGTGAGACAGTCTCAGGATAAATTCCAATTTTTTTCCCATAGCCTATGAGAGCTTACATGTGCTGGCCTCTGGCCACCTTCCCATCCTCAACTTTCCCCACTCTCCTGCTAACATCTTTGTGGCACAGAGACACCCACTTTTTTTTTTTAGATTCTCAAATATGCCACATTTTCCTCCAGTCAAGGGGTTTACACGTGCTGTTCCCTTTATGTGGATGCTCTTTCCTCCCTTCTCTTTGCTAGAATGTAAGCTTCAGGAGGGCAGCTGTTTGCTTTCTGTTTTTTCACTGCAGTATCTCTAGATTTTAATGGCTATCTGGTACATAGGACACATACCGGTACATAGGATATGTACCTGGTACAATAAATATTTGTGAAACGAAACTGAATGAACGAATCTTTGCCTAGCTAAATGCTACCCTTCCTTCAAGCCTCAGCTGGACATCACATCGTTCGTTTTACTATTGTTTGGTGATGCTGTTTTGCCTAGTAGTGAAGCCTCTGGGCTCAGGGGTAAGACTCCTGGCTCTGCCACTTGCTGGTTATGTTACCTTCAACATTTTCCTTTAACCTCTGACTTTCAGATTGTTATCTATACAAAGGGGGAAACATAGTACCATGGTGGTTGTGTCTTCTGGACCACGGATGGCCCAGGATGGCCACAGTCTCAGGTTATAAATATCAATACACTCTCTCCAAACTGGGTGTGAGCCCCCTGAGGGCAGGAACGAGCTTCCTGTGGCCCTTAGCTCTAGATGGAGCCGCCAGAGTCAGCTTCGACCCAGCGCTGGGCCGAGCGGCTAGGCTGGTGGAGCTCAGCAGCAGGTCCCCCAGCCCCTCCCTGGCACGAGCCGCTGGGCCCACTGCGCACGCTCAGGCCTCCCCGAAACTCCGCTCGCAGCAGCAGAACAGCTCCCGGCCTCGGCCCCTGGCGGGGGCGGGGCAAACGCCGGGCCCACCCCTCTGACTGGCAGTAGGACGGACCAACCGGAAGGGCGCCCCTGGTGAGGGGCGGGGCCGCGCTGCGAGCCGGGCGCCGGGCTGCCGCGGGAGCTGCAGCCGGGAGTGTGCGGCACGCGCCGACCGGGTGCCCTAAGCACGGTCACCCGCGTCGCTGCATCTCAACCCCCGCCCCGCCGGGCCGCGCGCGCACATCAGCCCGTCTTCCTCATTTGCTTCTTACGATTTTTTTTTTTTGCATGCATCCTTTTTCTGTTCCGTTTTGTCCTTTTTAAGGCGGGGGCGGCGGCAGCGTAAGCTCTGGGCGGGGAGGGGGGCGGCCGGAGGATGCGGTGCGGGGCTGCGCTCGCTACGCCCGCTGCTGCTGCTGCCCGGCTCGGGCCTGAGCACCGAGCAGGTGGGTACAGGTGCGCCGGGGGGCGGGAGGCGCGCGATGGCCAAAGGGGAGCCGCGGACTCCACGACCGATGGGCTGACCCATTGGCAAGGGACGCAGTGACCAGTGCCGCCCCGCCCCGTCTCCCACCTTCCCCGCCCCTCCTCCAGCCTTCGCGCTCCCATTTGATCCCACTGCCACTCTTGCATCTCACCTCCGAGGTCCCGCACCTTTCCGTTCCCATCCCCCAATCCCCTCCAAATCCCCCTGCAGTCTCCCAGCCGGAGGACTCTGCGTCGCCTTCCTACATACACCCTCTCCTTCTCCCGCCCCCAGCCCTCTCTTTCTTATGCCACCCCCATTTCCACTCCTCTCCCCATTCCGTTTCCAAGCTAAGGAGGGGGAGGGGGATCCACCGGGTGCCTCCCGGGAGTGGCGCGGGGGGCGTGGCCGGCCGGTTCTCTCTGGGTCCCACCCACTGAGTAGGTCTGGGTCCCGCGGATCTCTGCCGAGGTGGTACAGAGGATGGAGCCCCGGGCCGCGCCGTGGAGGCAGGGGGCCGGGAGGGCGAGGCCGCCCCACCCCACGCACAGCACACGCTGCCGCGGCCCCTGCCACGCACACCCCCACGCTGCTCCGCCCACGTGGGCGCCGGGGAGGAGGCTGGAGAAATGCGAAGAAAGGCTGGTACCCACCCTCCTGCCTGGCCGGCGCGCCCTGGGCGTACTCTGCCTCCAGAGATGGCGCACAGAGATTGGCTCCCGCGGGGCCGGGCACCTTGTCGGACGCCCTGCTTTCAGGCTAGCGGCCGCTCGGGCCTGCCGCGCCTTCGCCCCCAGCCGCCTGACTCCATCGCTCCATCACTCCACCCTCCTGGCTTCGGGCTCCTGAACCGGCCTCGTCATCCCTGATAGAGGCTGCCTCCCAGGCTGGAGCCTTTCGCCTAAAAACACACCTCTCGCCCCCGCACACACATACGCCACCACCACCACCTCCCGTCGCCACACACTCTAGTCTACCCTTCTTCTGAAGTCTTGGCCGGCCTGGTCTCTCCGCCAGCCTCTGCCCAGCTCTCTAAGCTCCAGAGATACTGTATCTAACCCTGGTCCTCCTCCGCCCCCCACACCCCTTCCATGCACACTCACAGGCACACTCTCCTTGGCCTTTGCTCGTGCTCTTCCCTCTCCGGGAACAACCCTCCTTTAACTGGACAGCTCCTTCTAGAACAAGGCAGGGAGAGCCCCGGGCCCCGCCTGAGCTTTCCTGTATGGCAGAGCTGGACATACTGCTTCCCTATCTGATGGCCTCCGCCTCCCAGACCAGACTAAGTGGTTCTGGCAGAGGGCGGAGGAGCCTAAGCCCCTCGCAGAGGGATCCACCCAGCGTAAATATCCGACCTAAGTGGGGGGGCCTTCCCCCAGCTCAGGGTGACCTGGTATGGGGCGAGGCTGTGGAAGGAGTTGGCTTCTTCTCCAGGGCTTTGGGCAGGTGGGTGGCTCTTCCATGAGCCCGGATGTACGAAGAAGAGGGACAGGTTTGGGGATGGGGTGGGATGGTCAGGACTCCCCCACTTCCCGCCCCCAGGATGCTTGCCCAGCAGGGCATTGTCAACTCCCAGAGACCTGCTGGTCTGAGCAAACTTTTCGTTTTGTACAGCTTGATGGAGTTTTATGGATGGTTGCACAGTTTTTGTGGTTGAGACGCCTGCATGTGGTCTGTGATGCTGAGCATCTCTGCTCAGAGTCTGGGGGCAACTCTTGCCTTGAGTCTTATCACAGCAAGAAGCCCCTCAAAGGGTCAGAGTGTGGGTCCCACAAATGAGCTCATTGCCATTTTCATCCTTCACAAACCATCCATGGCTCCCACTGCCTCCATTACCTCACAAGTTCCTCACATCCCGGCTTCCCTGGCCCACCTCTTCCTCTCCCCACCACAGTCTCAGCCACACATGCCAACTCTGTGTCCCCATATGCATCTTCCCACTTAGGTTTTCCCCACATGCTGTGTTTTCTCCCAGAAATGATTCCCTCCTTTGTCTGTCTGGAGAACTCCTATTCATATGACAAGGCCCAGCTCTCATGTTACTTCTCTGTGGTGTTCCTTGACTCTGCCAAACAGATTGTGTAGTTCTCTCCCAGAACCTTATATCTGTACGTTGTATGGTATTTGTGTCATTTTTCCTTAAGCAGACCTTGCCCACTAGAGACTAGGGGCACAGTGAAGTCTGAGAGGCAGCCCCTCTTTGGTGGGGCTCCATCTTCCTGGGGAGGCCTTCACACTGGCACCGGTACTGCTAGCACTGGAAGAGAGACATGCACAGAGGGAGAGAGCATGACAGCGCCTTCCCCCGACCTGAAGGCTTCATGAGCAGGAGGCACGATGGAGCCCGCTGTCTTAGCACAGAGCAAGTTGGGGCTGGAGAGGAGCGGCAGAAGGAACAGTTTCTGAGGAAGGCATAAACCAGCAGTGATTGCCGCTGTGTGCTATGGCTATTTGTTTACCTCCCCAAGGACGGGCTCTCCCTCTCTCCAGGCTGTAGAGCCAAACTGCCTGGGTTTCCCTTCGGGCCCTGCCCCTTACTCATCTGTGACTGGGCAAGTGCTTCCCACCTGGGCTTTCTAACTAAAATGGGGTGCCTTCCTCAGAAAGATTGGGGGTGACTGCGGTGTATCCTGGTTCTTCTGTGTCGGCCTCCTTCCCCACTGTGGTTGGGTCAACCTGCAGGGCTTCTGAAGCTGGACTCACCTGTGCCTGTTCCTTACGGCTGTGTGATCTTGAGCAAGAGGATTAACCTCTCTGAACCTCCATATCCTGTA
Organism: Mesoplodon mirus; assembly: GCF_964341445.2. NCBI lineage: Eukaryota > Metazoa > Chordata > Mammalia > Artiodactyla > Ziphiidae > Mesoplodon > Mesoplodon mirus. The sequence goes on from NC_138977.1 coordinate 159,646,286, forward strand.
CAAATGAGGGCAGTGGTCTGTCTTTGGCTGAGTTGGTGTGAGATCAGAAGTGTAGTCTCTGGGCATTGGAGGCACTTAAATAAGTGGTCATGACAAGGAAAGAGGGTGTCATAAGTGAGTTGAAAAAAATTAATCCTTTAGCTTTGTCACAGAGCAAATGGCCTGGTTAGAGGCCCTCTTTGTCCTTCGCAAGCTAACAACGTCACGCCAATAAGCTAAATATTCAATAAGCAGGATTGAAAGATGAAAGGGGTGGGTGCCATGTTGACTAATCCCAGCTGTGCAGACTTGCGTGAGAAGGTGCTGAGAGTTACATGCAGGAATCCTGAACTCAGAGTCCACTGGTCCCAGAACAGTTCCTTCGATGCCTCTTTCATCTAGACTTTCTCCCTGCTCAGTGTTGGGGTGCAGCAGTTACCATAATTTCCATCCAATTCTTAGGAAAACTCGTTAAAAAAATTTTTTTTATTGAAAGATGGTTGATTTACAATGTCGTGTTAGTTTCAGGTGTACAGCAAAGTGATTCAGTTATATATATATTTCAGATTCTTTTCCATTATAGGTTATTACATATTATTGAGTGTAGTTCCCTGTGCTATGCAGTAGGTCCTTGTTGGTTATCTATTTTAAGGAAAACTCTTAATGGAACTAGTGATCATGAGCAGTGGCCACCAGCTAGGTGAGGTGGGCTGGGAGGGAACAGGGCTGGGTTAGAGGAGCTGCACTGAGAACCACCTCACACCTACTGGCTGTGTGACTTTGGTCAAGTCACTTAACCTCTCTGTGCCCAGTTCCTTTTCCTGTGATGTTCACGTAGGGAAAATAGCTCTCTATTGTTGCTTAAACTCCCACTCCTGCCATGAATTATCTCATTTAAACTGCACAGCACCAGGCAGGGTAAGGATTATGTGAGGCCCTGACAAGCAGGGGCTGTGTCTGGAGGTGGAGGCAGAGGTGGAATTAAGCAGTGTGTGTGTGGGGGGGGTCTCTCACTCCAGAACTTAGATGTTGCTCCATGAAGCATGCTGATTCCAGTAATGGAAGGAAAACCTTCCTACAGGGCTAGTGTGAGAAATCAATCAGAGGAGCCTTCTCAGTGCTTTTAATAGAAACATGTTACCTTAAAGGCAGTAGTAGCTATTAGTGTTCCTGTAGCCTGAGGCTCAGAAAAAAACCCCAAGGCTGGCTAGCAGTGGGATCGTGGCTTGCCACTGTAGCCCTGAATACCTTCTGAAAATGTTTTCTTTGCTTATGCCTTTCCAAAGCCAGATGGACAGCCCAGCGGCCATGGGCCAGCAGGGAGGGGCAAGGACAAGGAAGGGGGCCCTGAGGACCTCATGGTGTGAAGGGCAGGGGTCAGGAGCCCCTCCTGTGGGAGGTGGGAAGGGCAAGAGTGCTTGCAGAGAGTAGCCCAGGAGGTAATTAACATGCTGGTTCTGAATCAACCTGAAAGCGGTAGAGAGAGGGCGCAGGGGTGCTCAGAGTGAGGGAGGGGCCAGCTCCCCAGTGGGGATAGTGGCTCTGTTCTTGTCTTTGGTGATAGTATTTATTTTCAGAACCGCAACAAGGAGTACTGTGCCTTTCATTGGTCTACAGAAATGAATTGAGATAAATGCTGTTTTTCTTAATTGTAACAGTTAACATTGGCTGAGCACTTACCAAGTGCCAGGGTGTCTGCAAGCTACTGCTCATCCGCTCGCTGCTTGATTTTGTAAAGAAAGTCTTAGTGGTACACGGCCATGTCCATTTGTGTACCTACTGTCTATGGCTGCTTCGGCCCTGTATTGGCAGAGTTGGGCAGTTGGAGAAGACACCAGTAAAGCCAGAAACATTTACTACCTGGCCCTTTACAGAAGTTTGCCACCCTCTGGTCTGTGCTCTCTCCCTGGTTTGAGTTCATTCAATCCTGAACACGACCCCAGAGGGAGAAGCCCTGCATTTCCCATTTTACAGGTGGACACAGAGAGGCTGTGAAGCCTACCCAGGGTCACAGAACTGGTAACTGGGGAAGCAGGGATTTTTTCCAGCAGGGGAAGAATTTATATTTTTTATTAGCTTCTAACAGAATCTTACCATGTTCAGAGAATGTGGTCTGTATGATATCTATTTTTAAAAATTTGTTGACAGTTTCTTTATGTCCTAGTACCTGACCAATTGTTAAAATATCTTTGTTTCAAATATATATAATATTTAATGTCAACCATTTCTAAGGGTATAGTTCAGCGGCATTAAGTACATTTGCATTGTTGTGCAACCATCACCACTAACCATCTCCAGAACTTTTCCGTCATCCCAAACTGGCGGCCCATGTTCTTAACCATGACTCCATCCTGCCTTGTGGGGATTTTGTAGAAAAGAGCAAACATCAGCAGCAGCATAATTTAGCACAGGAGGCGATGATGGCAGCCTTGGATTTGAACGCCAGCTCTGCCATATGCTGACCGTGGGTGATCGTCTGTACCCTTTGAACCCTCCACAGCTCAGTGTTCTCATTTGTGAAATGGGAATAACCCCAATCCCCATCCTTGCCGTCCACGTGGGTGTAAGGATGAAATAAAGAACAGAGGTGGGGCCTCCCTGGTGGCGCAGTGGTTGAGAGTCCGCCTGCCGATGCAGGGGATACGGGTTCGTGCCCCGGTCTGGGAGGATCCCATATGCCGCGGAGCGGCTGGGCCCGTGAGCCATGGCCGCTGAGCCTGTGCGTCCGGAGCCTGTGCTCTGCAACGGGAGAGGCCACAGCAGTGAGAGGCCCGCGTACAGCAAAAAAAAAAAAAAAAAAAAAAAAAAAAAAAGAACAGAGGTGAAGGCCCAGCCTTGTGCGGTGGACAGTCGCTGTGATGCTGTTCCCTGGAACAGCCACACCCTTAATCAGTCATTAGGTCAGTCTGTCCTCTCTTTGTGGCTCGTGGTGTCCCCTTTATCCTTTCCAGGTCTTGGAATCATCCTCAGGACCCGTCATGTGTCCTAAAGCCCCCAACTGGACCTCAGAGGACCCATGTGCTGTGTGGAGGCAGGTTTCCTGCTGTACTTTCTCCCCTGTGGCCCAGAGTTGGCTGAAGGGCCACTTTAGGGAATGAAAGGAGGTTCTGTTGTGGCCATCCCGGGGCTGCCAAGGGCTGCCCATTGTGGCAGTAATGCCCTTGTGTGTGCCAGGTCAGGGGATGCGCTGGCTCAGCCTGCTGGCCCCCAAGCCTCCATCTCGGCTGCATTTTGATTCAGGAGCCCTGGACTGGCCCCTCGTCCCTTCCTTAGGGCTGGTAGGGGTGGGACACACCACTGAGGAGAGTCCTGCTTCCTATGGAGGACAGGAAGACCGTGAGTGTCACAGGCGTCGATGGTGGAGGGGAGAGTGATCTGGTAAAGTATCAATAGCTTTCTGCTGCTTTTAACATTGGAAAGTCCGTCTTCTCTCTTTTCCTTTTCTATTCTGGTACTTCTGGAGGCTGATCACTCCTATCTGCTTTCTGAGACATGGGGTTTTATTTTATTCAACAGGATCATGACCTGACCCTTCTGTTGAAACAATTCTTTTTTCCTCCCCTTCCCCTTTTTTTTAAAAATGAGGTGAAATTCACACAACGTAAGATTAACCATTTTAAAGTATACAATTCAGTGGCATTTAGTACATGCACAGTGTTGTACAGCCAACACCTCTGTCTAGCTTTAAAACACTTTCATCATCCCCAAGGAAAACTCCCTCCTCGTGGAGCACTCACTCCCCCTCCCCCTCCCTCAGCCCCTGGCAACCACCCATCTGCCTTCTGTCTCTATGATTTCCCTATTCTGGAATTTCATATACATGGGCTTATATAATATGTGGCCTTTTGTGTCTGGCTTCTTTCGTTCAGCATAATATCCTCAAGGTTCATCCAGGTCGTAGCATGTATCCGTACTTCAGTCCTTTATTTTTTTTTTTTGCAGTACGTGGGCCTCTCACTGTTGTGGCCTCTCCCGCTGCGGAGCACAGGCTCTGGAAGCACAAGCTCAGCGGCCATGGCTCACGGGCCCAGCCGCTCCGCGGCATGTGGGATCTTCCTGGACCAGGGCACGAACCCGTGTCCCCTGCATCGGCAGGGGGACTCTCAACCACTGTGCCACCAGGGGAGCCCCTTCAGTCCTTTTTGAGGCTGAATAATATTCCATTGTAAGGATGGACCACATTTTGTTATCCATTCATTTGTTGATGGACTCTTGGGTGGTTTCTGCCTTTTGGCTATTGTACAGAGTGTTTGAAGCATAGCTTAAAGTGTTAAAGCTCTCTTTTTGGGGCCTTGGCCACCAGGCTTCTGTTGTGGTGCTTCCACTCTCTCCTACCACTGCTCACTGATTCATCCGTTCAGCCACTCATCAGATAGCTATGAATGTGCCCTCCATGCCAGGCTCTGTGCTGGGAACCTCCAGCCTTGACTTGCTCTTGACATCCGGAGAATGGTTTGTAGATTTCTCATTTTCCAAGCCAGAGTGTGGGAGCACCTTGAGGCAGGGGGGATGGCCAGGGGCCAACCCAGTGGCCCAGAGAGGCAGCTGGCACAGCATAGGGAGCCTTTCTGATGGTTCCTGGAATGTACTGGACTCTCCTGCCCAGAGTGTTGTGTCTGCTGCTTGCTGCCTGGCCTGTTCATCTCCTGCCCTCGCCAGAACTGGCTTCTTCTCACCCTTCATGTCTCAGCTTAAATTTCCCCTCTTTAGAGAGGTCTTCCCTGCCCTTCTCAGGTAGATGCCCGCCTTCCCCCTCCACTGTTATTCTCCCCTTTGGCACCCCGTTTCTTCTGGAATCACCATGATCTGCAATGCGTTTTGTTTCCCCATTTGTGATCATTCCCCTGGTCCTCCTGAGCTAGAATGAAAGCACCGTGAGGGCAGGAACCTCGACTGGCATGTTTCCTATCTCTCAGCACAAGATGTTGGCATGCAGTAGGTGCCCAAGAAATAATTGTTGTTATTGCTTAGAGTCAGATGTGAGTTAATTTCCTAACTCCACCTCGATAGCTTGGTGATCTGGAGCGTGTTACTTAATCTTTCCAAGCTTCACTTTTTTCTACCGTTCAGTATGGAGAAAGTTCAGTGTCCCTAGCTCTTGGGGTTGGTGTGAAGGTCAGAAATAACTGTGCAGATGTCCCAGAGCATGTTGGTGTACAGTAGGTATTTGTCAGCTGGTGCTGCTGACACTAGCGGTTCCAGAAGAACTGGTCATAATGATTGTGAATGGGCCTCCTAAGTCATATGCTCACGTGCCCTGGGGAATGGAAAACACGCACTGGATTTCAAAGACTTTGTAGGAAAAAGAGAACGAGAAAGATCTCAGTAATAACTTTAACATTGATGACTTGTTGAAACAAAACTGTTTTGGATATGTCGGGCTAAATGAAATTTATCATTGAAATTAGTTTCGCTGGTTTCTTTTTACTTTTTTTTTAATGTGGCTGCTAGAAAATTTAAAATTTTACCTGGGATTCACATTTTATTTTGGGGGGCAGTGCTGCTCTAGATACTATGCTCTTCAGGGGCAGGGACCAGGCCCAGAGGATGGTGGCTCTGCCTTCTGTGAAGTATGTGGCCCTGGGCAAGTGAGTTACATTTTTCCATGCTTCAGTTTCCTCCTCTGTAAACAAGGTGCTCAGTCTGATAACAAAGAGTGACAGTGCACATTTGTGGGCCTCCTGTGTGCCCCCGGAAGGAACTAGAGCCCCAGGAAGACCAGGCGCGGCCAGGTCCCTGCCCGTGGCAGCTTTCATTCTGAGAGAGGGGAGACCCACAAATAAAACACAAACCCCATCACTAAGACTGTGACTGTTACCTGGAGAATATGAGTAAAGAGACTTGGTAAACAATCACAGGGCGATGAGAGTTGGGTCTCTAGCTGGGAGCCCTGAGGGCAGACCTTGTGAGGGGAACAGGCGTGGATCCACATACAGCCTGGTGCGTGGTAGGCTCTCTGGCGGCAACATGATTAGGATGAAGAGCGATGGGACACTCTTCTGAGTCGCCTCCACTCAGTGGCTCTAGCCTTTTTACTCCCTCTGCATAGAATAACCGCACCAGAATTTTTCTGTCCTCTGAAGAGTTTGCACGTTCATTTCCCATGGTCTCTGAAGCCGGAGATCTCTCCATGCTTCTCAGAGCAGTGGGCAGGGCTGCCCAATGGCCAGAGCTGATTGGTCGAGGGAAGCTGATTCTCAGGGCGTGGCAAGGCCACCTCCCTGTTTTGCGCATCTCCTCTGCTCTAGACCATATCCCCACTGCTTTCTGCCAGACCTGGGAGGGAGTCTGGGTTGAATTCCACTCCCCACCCAGCCAGGAGCCTCGAGGGAGACAAAGCACATCACCCCTGGGAGTTCTGGTGTCCTGGGGGGGGGTCACACGCCTCTCCCCAACCCAGGGTGCCGTGTGTTCCACGTGGAGAGATGACCGTGAAGGGCTTTGTCCAGGTTTTGCAGGGGTCAGCGAATGTTGTCCTCCTCATCTTCCCCAGGCACACCTGCCTGCGAGTTGCTGGCCTTCTGCTGCTGTTCGGGTGGGGACTGAGGAGTGGATCCTGCTGGCATGTAAGTGGAAATGGGTTACTGAGGGCAACAGCGAGTCTTCCTCTCCAGCCCCTGTTGGGCCGGTACCACCTCACTGGTGAAGAATGAGTGACTTACCTGAGATTGCCCAGGTAGAAATGGCAGTGATGGGGGTCAGACCTCTGGCTACTCCAGTTGCTGATTACTTATGAAAAGAGTGCATCCAGCTTCGCCTGTGTTCAGGGCCCCCCATGGCCTGCTCCCAACTCAATTCCCATGTTTCCCTTGGTGAATTGTACCCTCCTCCTAAGCACTGTCCCTTCCTCCATACCCTTGCTTGCCAGCTCCCTCTACCTGGAATACCTCCCTCCCTCACCCCCCACCTGTGAAACCCTGCAGGTTCCATGGCCCGGCTTGGATGGTGGAGCCCTAGGAGAGACCTGTTTGCTTACTCTACGAGTGAAGATACAGTGGATGAAGTCACCAGGGCTGGATTCAGATAGGAACAGCCTGGAGGCAGAGAGGCGGACTAAAGAGGCTTCCGGTGCTCTCCTGATCTGGCCAGGGTGGAGTGGCCTGCCCCTGCCTCTCTCCTCCCAGGCCTTCAGTAGAGCATGCTTCCAGCTGTACCATCTGCCTGCCATTCCTGACTGAGCCAGGCCTTTGCACATGCTGTTCCCTCTGGCAGATCTGCCCATTCGCCTTTCCTGCCCCCATTCACCCAGCTGAACATCCTCCACGTGTGCTTAAGATCCATCATCAGCCTTATTTCCTCCAGAAAACCTTCCTTGACAATCCTTCCGCATCCGCAGGCCAGGTCAGCTATGTCCCCAGGTTTTCCCGTTGCTCTGAGCATCCCTCTGTCACTGCCCTGGATTCTGTATTCCAGCTGCCAGTGACTTGTCCGACTCTCCCACTAGACAGAAGGTTGCGGGAAAGTAGGGATGCTGCCTGGTTCACAGTGGGATTCCCAGAACCCAGCACAGGGTGAGGGGCACAGTAGGTGGTCAATCGCTTTTGGCCTTTAGCCTTAAGATTTGCTGTTTGTAGTATTAGGACCGAATTGTTTTCACTTCTGGGCCAAGAAAGGAAAAATGAATATGTTTCATATTCCTATAATGTTAGTGTTGGGAGGGGCCGTAACCGGGTGCCATAGGTTCTTCTCTCTGTTGTTTGCATCAGGTCCACTCTGCCCTCAATAAGCCCCACGCCTTTCTCTGTAGCAGCCTCCTCTAGTGACATCAATTCTCCAAACCTCCGACCCCTCAGTACTCGTGGTTGAAACTCCCCTGGTGGTTCTGTCAGGCCAGAGATGACATTTGTGAAGTTTCTGTAGAACTCAGTAAAGATACCCTTCCCCTGCACACGGGGGTTTCACGGCCTTGCAGTGCAGCCTGCTTTCAATTAAGGGTAAAATATATATATATATATATATATATATATATATATATATATATATATATATATGTTAGACAGCTGTTCTTCAGAATCCAAGCCATGTTCTTGTGTTCACAGGTCATATTTTCTTGTTAAAGTGGTCTGATGTTTCCATTTCTCCCAAGCCGCACCTCAGAATACGCTTTGGAAGACACATCTTCTTTTTGGAAGTTGGCGGGGCTGCTTTGTGGGCCAGGGCAGCTGGGTGAGTGAGCTCATTAAGCCTGGTGGTAATTGAGTTTCTGCGGCAAGTCTTGGAGCCTTTCAGGATCAGGGCTGGAAGAGGTTCTTTTGCCAACCAGACACCTTATTTTAAACAAGGGTCCGGATGCCCCCAAATTGTGCCTAATCTGTTTAAACAATTGGGCAATTGGGCACTTTACTTTTAGTATCTACCTCTCCCTGGAAGTGTACCAGATACCCAGGATGAGCCCAGTTTATGAGCACCTGGGCGTTACAGATCCCCTGAGTTTTCTATAGGCATGGCTAAAGGTGAATGCAAGACATTTCATACCAAATATGCAAACAAGTCCTCTTGCTGGATAGGATATCGGAAATTGGGAGTGCTCCAGTCAGAAGATGGGGCGGGGGCGGTGCTGGGTGCCCCAAACCTCAGGTCTTCACAGCATAAATTGTGAATTTGGGATTTCACAATTCACAAGCTCCCGGATTGTAGTTTCCCTTCATATTCGTTGATGAACAGAGGGCTTTGTAGGTAAACTAAGAGGTCAAGTGACAAGGAGATTGGGGGCGGGTATTAAATCACTCCCTGGAAGGGATGTGGGCTGATCAGTTTGTGGTGTCTCACCTGTTTATCGTAGCTGGTATAGAAAGGCCCTCCGCTCACCAGATCTTTGTTAGCATCTGTGCCAGGTGTCTGTGAAAGCAGTGCCACAGCACTTGAAAATATCCATGCTATGGACTCTGTTGTGAATTCCAACCATCCTTTCCCACCTTGGTCTGAAGCACTGAACTGTTATGACACTTCGTATCATCACGTGTCATGAAGGTGATCCTAAAAACACCATGAGTGGCCCCATGCCTCCTCTTTGTGGGAAGGTCAAATTCTAGCCTCAAATTCTCCAACCCAGGAATCTGGTAATGGACATTATTATAGATGATGTTCTATGACTATTGGGTGAATAATTCATTTGCTCCTGTTTACTGGAACCAGAGAGAAAAAAATCATGGTTGATTAGAAAATGAACCATTTAAGAAACTAAAAATTGCTGGAGAGGTGATTTTGTTATCTGAATTAAAAAGAATAAGCTCTTTGAAGTTCTTGCTGTGACATACGCCTGATTCATTTAATGCAAAAGAACACAGTAAAGGAGGAATAGAGGAAGTAAACTGACATGAGACATGTAGAAAACAAAAAGTAAAATGGCAGATGTAAACTCAACTATATAAATAATAACATTAAATGTGAATGGATTAAACAACCCAATCAGGGACTTCCCTGGTTGTCCAGTGGTTAAGAACCTGCCTTCCAATGCAGGGGATGCAGGTTCGACCCCTGGATGGGGAACTGAGATCCCACATGCCGCGGGGCAACTAAACCTGCATGCTGCAACTACTGAGCCTGCACACCGCAACTACAGAGCCCACGTGCTCTGGAGCCCGTGTGCTACAACTAAAGAGAAGCCTGTGTGCCGCAACGAAGATCCCGCGTACTGCAACTAAGACACAATGCAGCCAAAAATAAATAAATAAATATTTTTAAAAACACCAACCCAATCAAAAGGCAGAGATTGTTAGAGTATATTAAAAATGATCTAACTATATGCTGTCTACAGGTGACATACTTCTTTAGGCTCAAAGATACAAATAGATTGAAAGTAAAAGGATGGAAAAAGATACATCATGCAAAGAGCAGCCATAAGAAAGCTAGAGTGACTATACTGATATCATACCAGATAGATTTAAAATAAAAAATAGAGATAAAGGAGGACATTTTATAATGACATTTAATAACATTTTACAATGATAAAAGGGTCAATCCATTAGGAAGATATAACAATTATAAACACACATACATCTAACAACAGAACACCAAAATATCAATATTTGAAGCAAAAACTGATCTAAAAGAAGGGAGAAGTAAATAATTCAGCAATAATATTTGGATACTTCAATACCCTACTTTCAATAATGGATAGAACAACTAGACAGAAGATCAGCAAGGAAATAGAAAACTTGAAGGACACTATAAACCAACCAGACTTAACAGACACCTATAGAATACTCCACCAACATAAGAATATATATATACATATATATATGTAGAATTGAGGTATAATTGATATAAACCATTATATTAGTTTCAGGTGTATACGTAATAATTTGATATTTGTATACATTGTGAAATGATCACCAAAATAAGTCTAGTTAACATCCATTGCCACATATAGTTACCAAAAATTTTTTCTTGTGATGAAAACTTTTAAGATCTACTCTCTTAGCAAGTTTCAACTATACAATATGGCATTATTAACTATAGTCACCATGCTGTATATTGCATCCCCATGAATTGTGTATTTTATAACTGGAAGTTTGCGCTTGATGACCTCCTTAACCCATTTTGCCCACTCTCCTGTCCCCCACCTCTGACAGCCACCAATCTGTTCTCTGTATCTATGAGTTTGTTTTTTGTTGTTGTTTTTTAGGATTCCACATATAAGTGAGATCATGTGGTATTTTTCTTTCTCTGTCTGATTTATTTCACTTGGCATAATGCCCTCAAGGTCCATCCATGTCTCACGAATAGCAAGATTTCATTCTTTTTTTGTGGCTGAATAATACTCCATTTTATATTTATCTATTTCATATTTTTTTATCCATTCATCACTGATGGACACTTAGGTTCTTTTCATTTCTTGGCCATTGTAAATAATGCTGCAGTGATCACAGTGGTGTGTTTATCTTTTCAAGTTAGTGTTTTCATTTTCTCTGGGTAAATACCCAGAAGTGCTGGATCATGTGGTATTTCTATTTTTAATTTTTTGAGGAACCTCCATACGATTTTCCATAGTGGCTACACCAATTTACATTCCCACCCAACAGTGCACAGAGGTTCCCTTTTCTCCATGTCCTCACCAAGAATATATGTTCTTCTCAAGGGCACGTGGATCGTTCTCCAGGATAGACCATATGCACAGCCATAAAACAACCTCGATAAACTTGAAAGGATAGAAATAATACAAAGTATGTTCTCTGACCACAATGCAATGACATGAGAAATCAATAGCAGCAAAGACAGGGCCTGGTCTATAGCTGATGTTCAGTTCCACCCTTGTAAGCCTGATATCTACAGCCCCCACTTTTTCCTCCCACCTCATCCTGCACCTCATTACTCCTAGCCACCCCTTTGACCCCAGTGAACTACTGACTTCCTTACCCACTGTTTCCAGATTCCGTGTGTTTGCGTATGCTGCCCCACTCCCTGGAATGCCTGTTCCTCTGCCTTCCCCATCCTTGCTGTCTTAGGAGGACCTACCTATCCGGGCTTATGGGACCACCTGCCCTAACGAGTCACAATAAGCAGAGTTTGTAACAAGCAGATTAGAGCAGTGGTTCTCCAAGTAGGGTCCTGGACCAGCAGCATCAACATCACCTGGGAACATTTTAGTAGTGCACATTCTCAGGCCCCACCCTGAGCTACTGAGTCAGAAATACTGGGTCAGGGTGTAGCAGTCTGGCAATAGTTTATTGTCACATTTATTTTATGACTCTAAACTTATAATGCTTCATGTCATGTCAGTCCATGAGAACAGTGAGGTTGCCTTGATGAATGTAACTTTCAAAATGAAAAGTTTGGGGTGACGGTAGTATTTCTAACAGCCATGGCACCCTGAGTGTTAATTGGGCTTTGTTGTGGTTGTGAAAATATTCCGTTCTGAGAAGCTTTACCTACCACATTTGCAATCGGTAAAATTTTTGTCAACAACTTGTCTTCTAGTTTCAGGATCCATTTTGCTGGAGATGACAGGAGAGTCTCAACCCCAAGACCTGTATAAAGCTGAGTATTCACCTGGCAACCCAGGTCCATGTGGTGGTGTCTACAGAGGGTTGACATTTCATGTGCAGCTCATTTGAGCTTGTATGCCGTGTTTGTAGTTTAAAATGATTCTACCTATAAAAAATAGAATGAAACATTTGTTGCTCCAGAGCCCTGATCTCTGATACCCCTGAGCATCTTCAGGGAGGACCAGGGCTCCATGGAATGTGGTTTGAAATCCAGGCCTGGTCACCATCTCCCAGTGCCCCAAAGTTCTGATGGTTCTGCTCTGTTTGAGGTACTGGCCACCATCCCTTCGCAGACACCTGTGTCTCTGTGTTGTCATCTGCCCATCAGTATCACATTGGTTCTGTCTCAACCTCCAAGTGTCCTCATGTTCCTAAGACTGGGCCCTGGGAAGGAGGAGCCTCCAGGACTGTCACTGACTGAGCTGAGCTGGGCTGGAGAAAGAGCTGCATTAGGACCAGCACTTGCTTCACCCCAGGTCTCTGTGAACAGACCTTGAGGGTTCAGTGCTCTCCGAGGACAGTCTGAAGTTTCTGCCCACCCACTCCTTCCTCAGAATGGCTCTTGAGTTATTGGGAGTATTTGGGAAGACAAACAGTCATACCAAGAAAGGCTGATATCTTTCAGAAACCACGCCTGGCTGTGTCACCCCTCTGCTCGATGGGCTCCGCCTATCCTGGGATGAAGCACACACTCCTTGTCACCACATCTGTGACCTCATCTCTCGATGCTCTTGCTTTTACCAATTATCTTAGTCTGCTTTGGCTGCCATAACAAAAAAATACCATAGACTGGGCAGCTTACATAACAGAAATTTATTTCTCACAGTTCTAGAGCTGGGAAGTATAAAATCAAGGTGGTGGCTGATTCTGTTTCTGGTGAGAGTTCTCTTCCTGGCTTGCAGATGGCTGCCTTCTCACCGTGTGCTCGTGCGGTGGACACAGAGAGAAAGTAAGCTGTCTTGTGTGTCTTCTTATAAGGATGCTAACCCCGTCATGAGGGCGTAATCACCTCCCGAAAGCCTCATCTCCAGATACCATCACATTGGGGATTGGGGTTTCAACATATGAATTTGGGGGGGTGGGGTGGACACAGACATTCAGTCCATAACACTGTCCCCTACCATATGGAAGAGTCTGCCTTCCTTGAACTTGCCCTCCGTTCCGCCTGTCTTTGCACATCTGTACCCTCTCTCTAGCACACCCTTTCTGCCGCCTCTAGAGGTGGCTTAGGCTCATATCCTCGGGTACCTCCCTGACTCCCCAGGCCTTGCACATCTTTCTGTCCCAGGTTTGGCCATACTGTGGGGCTGTTGTCTTTCACAGTTTTTCTTCCCCACTGGCTGGAGCTCAGGGCCTGGCTGGGATTTGTGTCTGAAACCCCTGTGCACAGCACAGGGTCTGGTACGGGCAGGCACTGGGATGTTGATTGAATGTGCTTCTCTACTGCTCTCCCTGCCTAAATGCCATTCAACCTTCCTTAGACCCCTATTCCCTTGTCTGCATGTCCACATTTCACCCCTGCCAGGGCCCACTTCAGATGTCTCTTTTTTCACACCCTACTGGGACCCACAGCCCTGGTCTGCACTTATCACCTGGGTTTGCTGCACTCTGTTTCCTTGCCTGCCTCCCTGACTTGACGGGAACTCCTCACGCATGTGGGGGAACCACTGGGACACCCAGCCCTGGACCAGCACATTCGAGGGATTCGGCAAATGTCTGCACCTGATGAAGTCATCCTTAACCATCTTCCTTCCTGATGGTGGTAGTAACCTGGTAGTAAATAACCTGGCAGTAAGTTCATCTTGGTCCGAGCACCTGAGCCCTGTAATCAGTGTTCCGATTTGAGCCCCTTGTCTCTCCCTGCTTGCTTCAGCCTTGCCACCCTTTCCCCTGTCCTCCAGTTCTGGAGTCATTTGTAAGTGTCTGTTGAGGAGTGCCCTAGGCATATCGGACGACATTGAGTGGCTGGTGTAGAAAGGATGTGGAAACCACAAAAGAAGTTGCTCTTGGCTTGAAAGTCACGAGTCACACTGCTTGTTCTCAGTGGTGTGATTATGTGACTCATTTCAGGAGAGGTGGGACAGAAACAACCTAATGGCTGAGACCTTTTCTGGGACTTCTTAAAGGGGCCCTTGCACATCAATAAAGGGGAGATTACAAAATGGTACAGGGGGTTTGCGAAGAGTTAGCACGTAGTAGCAGAAAGCAAAGGCTTTGTATGCAGATGGGGACTCGAGCAAGTCCTTTACTTACTTTCAGCTGAAATTTTGTCCCTATAAAATGAGGAAAATAACGTGCCTCTCCAGGACCTCGTGAGCACCAGGATTATGTGTGTAAGGACCTGATGCGTTTTGGCTGCCTAAGGAGTAGCAGCCATCTACCCCCAGGTATGCAGAATGGCTGAGGCTTAGTTAGTCTTATAAATGTATTTACTTTGGCATTTTGTGGCTGAGGCAGTGCCTGGGCCACCCTAGTGGCTCTATCTTCACATCCTAGCATAACAGCTGGCACCTGGAAGCTACATAGCAGAGCAGGTAAGAACATGGACATTGAAGCCAGACCACCTGGTGGGAGCCAGACAACCTCCCACCCCTTCTTGCTATCTGGGTCACCTTGGCCAAGGTACTCTTTCCTGCCTGAACACTAAAATGGGGCACTAATGATACCCATGTCATAGGGCTGTGGAATAATGGAGAATCTGGAAAGTTTGGAGCAGTTTCTAGTACAGAGAGACTGCTATATAAGCAGGGACTGTCATTACTGTTAACTTGGTGCATGTTTGTTGGATTGTATTGAATTCTGTCTGATGGAAGAGGAGTATGGGTGCTGCCACGATGCTTTGTTTTTCTTGCAGCACAGTTATTGTTCCCATTGCTCATCCCCACCTCAAAGTTTCTCTCCTGTTCAGTACCTGGTAAGATTTTACAGTGAAAAGCTAAAGAAAAAAGAAGACTTCACATGCACGGAATATTCCAAAGGAAGTTTCATCATGTTCTTGTAACTGTTGATAAACAACTATCATTCCTCTATTTGATGAGAATTTTGTTATGTGGGTCCTGCATACGAGTAGCAATTTTATCAGATTGTGTTTGTGGGTGTGTTTGGTGGGGAATTGAAGTAGGTGGTTTTCTGATGATATTGGAAGTTTTTCATGATTGAAAAAGTTTTACTGTTTTATATGTCTTACTGTTTTATAAAAGTTTTACTGTTTTTTTTTTTTTTTTTTAAAGAAGATGTTGGGGGTAGGAGTTTATTAATTAATTAATTTATTTTTTCTGTGTTGTGTCTTCATTTCTGTGCAAGGGCTTTCTCCAGTTGTGGCAAGCGGGGGCCACTCTTCATCACGGTGCGCGGGCCTCTCACTATGGAGGCCTCTCTTGTTGCAGAGCACAGGCTCCAGACGTGCAGGCTCAGTAGTTGTGGCTCACGGGCCTAGTTGCTCCGTGGCATGTGGGATCCTCCCAGACCAGGGCTCGAACCAGTGTCCCCTGCATTAGCAGGCAGATTCTCAACCACTGCGCCACCAGGGAAGCCCTGTTTTACTGTTTTATATATGCCACTCATTCAGTGACATTTGATTTGCTGTCAATATGCCTAGTTCTTGGAAGGTGATGGCATGATGTGCAGGAAGGAGCCTGGCCTGTTCATTCCTAAAAATGTTCTTGGGTGCCTTCTAAGAGCATTCCAGGCATGGTGCTGGGTCCTGAGGATAGAAAACAAAATTGACAGTTCTTTGGGCACCTGGGAAGTGGCCTTAGAGTCAGACATACCTGGGTTCAGTCCTGGCTTTGACACTTACAAACCACGGACCTTGGGCAGGTAACTTCACCTTTTTGAGCCTCAGTTTCCTTATCTGTCAAATGGGGATAATACTGTTACTTGTTTCACAAGGACAGATGGACTGAGGATGGATTGAGATGGGTAGGCCCAGCACATTGCCTGGCATAGAGTAAGCTCTTATGAGTGGCAGCTCTTGGTTTAACTGTTGCTTTTAGGGCCCAGAGGAAGGAGTCCTGCCCTAAGAGTCCCATGCAGCCTGACTCGGGGCCACCCTGGGCCACTTCCTTTCTCTTGTTCTCTGGCTGGCAGAATGGGTAGGGTCACCTTTTGCAGAGGAGGTGTCTGTGTGTGTGGGTGAGAGGCCTGGTTTCCTGTGGGTTTGCAGCATTATCCCATTGATGGCACCTGAGGGTTTCTGGAAGGTGGAGGAGGCAAGTGGTGGTAGATGGGGCAGGGTCTCCCAGGAGAGCACGGCCAGCGACCACCCCCCCTCCCCCTTGGCTTCTGCCTTCCTGTGCAGCTCTATCCAGTCTGCCTCTCAGCAGTAGTGTTTACTGAGTGCCCCCTGGGCAGGTGCTTTCTGCTTCTCTCTGGGCCCCTCAACCACCATGTAAGAAGGTAGGAGGGAGAAGATGGTGGCTCTGACATAGGTAGTGGCAGAGTAGTCAGAGCCTATGGCGCTGACGTTAAAGGGAACGCAGCTGTTACTGTATGGCTGTTCTCTGGGCCCATCCATGGAAGTCTAGACTCTGCAGGGGTTTTCTTAATTCATGTAATCCTTACAACATTCTCAGGAGGCAAGGTTTTCAGGGTTTTCTCAGGAGGCAGGAAACAAGGGATGGAGCCAGGATTCGACTCTGGGTCTGACAGTGAAGTCCAGGCTTTTTTGGGAGGCCCAGGTTTTCAGGGGCAGGAGCCTTGGCAGTCATGGAGGACTTCCTGGAGCAGGTGGTGATGTGGCTTATACACCTTTACCAGGCTAAGTATGAGGTCAGGGTAAGGAGAGCAGAGGATTGGGTTCAAATCCTGCCTCCCTGTGTACATGTGCATTAGACACAGCGTCTCTGGGCTCCATGTCCCATCTGTACAATGGGGAGGTGGGACCAGATGGCCTTTCTCAACATCCCTTCTGAGTCTCGGGCTCACTCCTTCTCTACAACAACGTTTGCTAAGTATTTTTCTCTTGGGGAAGCCTGACATCTGACTACAAACACTGTCTCTCTTCCTGAGCTCCCTTCCTGGTTCCAGGATGCCAGTGGGTGTCCAGGTAGAGGTGTCCCTGTTCACGACAACAAGGGCTGTGCCCTGCCCACCACTTTGAAAGACTCCAACTCTTTCTGGCCACCTAAGCTATCTGCGCTGCTAGGACGTCCATCTGCTGGGTGATGCCATGAAGTAGGCCCTGGGGCCTGACAGACCTGTGTTCAAATCCCAGTCTTCTTGCATATTCGGTAGAACCTTAGGCCAGTCCCTCTGCTTCCGAGAGCCTCCATTTCCCTATTTGTAAACATGGAGGTATTATCTCCCTTAGTCTCCTGACCTCCCTCCCCCATTCCCCCACCCTTGGTTTTCACCCTGAGGGCAGTGGGGAGCCAAGGGTGAGGTGAAGCAGGGCTGCTTCACATTTCTGCAGAAAAGCAGCCCTGTGGTAGGAATGACAAGGAGCTTGGTAAACGTTTGAAGAGATTTAAAAATAGATTAAAATGTAAAATACAGCTTAATTCAAGCTTTAGGGAGTCTACTTTGTCCCCATTCACTTGGGCTGTAAGTCGTTTCGGTTTTGCCTCCTGAAATATTCACATTCGTGGCTCACCTCAGGCTTCTTCGTCCCCTACCAGGTGAGGACACAGCCTCAGCTCTGTGCCTCTGGGGGCCCCCTCCAGGCAGCCCTCCGTGTTGACCCTGAGCAAGTGGTCTGAAGTGCATGGGTGTCTGACCTTGTCCTCCCAGCCATAAACCTTAACCAGTGGCTCCCTGCTGTGCTCAAGGTCAAGTACTAGCCCTTTAGGGATTTATAGTGCTCCCTCCTACACGAAAGGCCTGTTATCACTCCAGGGCAGCACTGTGTCTTGTTCATCTCTATACCTTTAGTGCCTGGGAAAGTATCTGGCACTTAGTAGATTCTCAGTAAGTGGTAATGATGCTGCCTGTCTACTGAGCAGGGTACCTCCTCCACTGTTACAGCCCTGTGGATGCCAGTATTATTATCTCTTACATGGATGAAGAAGCTGAAGTTCAGAGAGGATAATGGGTCTTGATGGGATTCAAAATGATCATTAAATAAATACATGGTTACTCTCTTAAGCTCTTTCAAGGGTGTCATGAGGCATCTATTACTTCAATTGGGGAAAAAAAAAAAAAAAAAAAAACCTGAAGTCTTTTCCAGGTGCAGAGAGAGCCCAGGATAGGCAGGCATGCTGCAGATGTGGGTAGGGTCATGGGCCAGGGCAGTGTCCACCTGCCTGGGCAGAGCTCAGGGGGAAATCCTACCTGTGCCAGCCACACTGGGGTGAGTTCCCAGCTGAAATCAGGCCACCAGTTTTATCTCTCGTGCATAGCATATCAGCGATAGTGACAGTGAGATGCTTGTGGAATTCTTCATCACTTAGTGCCTGCCAATTTCTAGTCACTTTTATTTTTCCACTGTGAAAATTTTAAACTATACAAAATTCATGGAAGTATTGCATAAAGAAAAAATACACCAGCATCCACCTATATTTCTAGCACCCTCTGAACCACTGTTTTAATGTCCTTTCCAGCATTGTCCAGAGGCAGCGTGCATGTATATCTGCATCGATACAGAGACCTGTATCGATGAAACATTTTGCCTTTAATGTGAGATGAAGGGATCTGGCCTGGAGCTCACTTCTTTGTGCCTTGGTTCTATCACTCCTGAGCTGTTGAACTAGGGCAAGTTTGTCAACCTCTCTGGGACTCCATGGCCTTAGCAGTCCATCCCCTAGAGAATGCCATTGCTGGTCAGGGCTGCTGCTTTCTGACATTGGTTGGGATGGCGGGTGAGGGGAGTCCGAGGGGATCTGTGGTAAGGGGGAGGTGGGGAACAGATGAGGAAGGACTTTATCCAAGCCAAGGAGTTTGGTTTTCCTCCTGAGGCCAGTGGAGAGCCAAGGGCAGTCTACGAATATATTTTACTATTTCTGACTCTCAGAAAAGTAGTGGTAGACACCCGGATCGAGAGGCCCTGGATCAGAACTCTGCGGCACTCAGGGTGGCCATGGACGTGGGGGCAGTTGAGGCTGCATGGAGTGGGGCAGGGGGTGAGGAAGTGGCCAGATCCCATCCCTACAGATGGGGAAACTGAGGCCCACAGTGGCTGTGTGACTTCTCCAGAGTGACTCAGCAGTTGAGAGGTAGGAGCCCAGGTCCCCTGCTTTTCTGCGCCGTGGCCCACCTGGCCCACACTGCCAGAGCCCAAGGACAGAAGGACCCCACTGTCCTGCCTGACAGCATGTGCTTTGTGTTTTCTTAGACACAGAGCTAAAGACCAGGACTGGCATCAGCTGAGGGGTGATTTGAGACTGATCCTCGTTTATCTCTGTGCTCAGAACCCCTTCCAGCTGCCCTGCCCTGTTGTCAAAGATTATTCTGTACCTAATGATGTTTATTATTCTTGATTGTTATGTTTAACTTTTCCACTTGATTATTTGGGAAAGTTTGTTTGTGGTTGGAGTACCTCTGACAGAGACACAGCTGTATCCTGCAAACAACTGCTCTTTAATAAGTGCTGGGTGAAGAAAAGTAATCATTTTGCTACATAGGGCATCATTGCAACAGTTGGTGACATTGGAATATGAAATGTATCAATGATAAAATTTCCTGGTTTTGATAATTGTGTTATGATTTCATGATATCTTTGGCAGTAAGGGATGAAAGCCACAGCATTGAGCGTGAGATGTCATGATGTCTGCAATATACTTTCAAATGATTCATAAAAATAGACATTTATATATAGAAATGTATCTTTATAAAGTAGCTGTGGGAAAATGTGAACAATTGATGAGTCTAGGTGAAGGTATAAGGAGTTCATTATACTATTCTTGGGACTTTTCTGTAGTTTCAAAACTTTGCAGATTGAAAAGTTTGTGAAAAATACTCCTAGCTGAAGAGGTGTGGTGAGGCTCAGCTGTGTCCACCTGTCCACCCTGGTGTCTCTGGCCTCTTCTGTGTCTCAGTTGCCTCTAGCTGGAGAGAACTGCTCACCCCACAGTTCGAGTCTGATCAACCCCTTGGGGGCCAGTCTTGAAATAGAGGCACAGCCTTTTGACAAAATTCATTCTTCCCTCTACAGAGAATTCGTTAGATTTTTAGATTCTTTGCTTTGGGGTCAACTTCCCCTAAAATTTTCATTTCCCTCCTTCCCTTACATTTTTTTAAAAGTTGTGTTGCCTTCCAAAATTACTAAAGTAGTATTTGTTATTTTAATTATTCAAACAGAGAAGAGAATAAAGAAATGAATAGACTCTATTTTTCTCCATCCAGTGTGGGGTAACCAGTGGTAGGTGGAGCCCCCAGAACTTTCTCCCGTGCTCGTGGGAGCACATAGAAACGCGCACACACATCTAGTAGGGCTTGGTGCCTTCTTTTCATTTTTTATCCTTTGTTAACCTGGGCTTCCTGCCTCTCCTTGAAGACATGACTTAGGGGCCACCTCCTCCAGAAAGCCCCCCAGACGCTGAACACTGACCTTACTTCATTGCAGTCAACTGATTACATGCCGCCTCCCCTGCCAGATCGTGGGTAATGCAAAGGCAGCAGCTGTTACCATTTCATCGTCTGCACTCGAGCCAGGAGCCCAGGAGATGTACAGTCAGTGTTTGTACAGTGAACAGATGGGCAGGGCAGGCATCCTGGGCGAGGAAGCCACATGAGCAGAGCCTTGCAGGTAAGAGAAGCCTTCTCGTTCAAACACTCCTAGCCCCTGGGAAGAGAGTCCCAGGCCCCTGGGCATCTGGGGTTGGAAAGTCACTTTGGGGAACATGGTCACTGTCGCCCTGA
This sequence comes from Mesoplodon mirus, assembly GCF_964341445.2. NCBI lineage: Eukaryota > Metazoa > Chordata > Mammalia > Artiodactyla > Ziphiidae > Mesoplodon > Mesoplodon mirus. The sequence goes on from NC_138977.1 coordinate 159,667,048, forward strand.
GGCTCCCATGCCCTGGCTGATTCTGTCCTGTCACTAATGCCCTATGTGGGCCAGGCTGGTGAGATGGCCATGAGCAACCAAGGGCGGGACCAGGGCTGGGTTCCTCTCTTCCATCCCAAACCCCGTACAGGCTTGGCCCACTGGGAGTCTCAGGGGCGACAGGAAGAAGCCCAGGCCAGGGCTGGAGCAGCACAGGATTTAGACGTGAACCTGGCCTCGTCTTGTTATCTTGCCATGATCCCGACTGCTTCCTCAATAGAGGCACTGCTCTCTGCAGCTGGGATTTATTAATCTTATCTGCAGATCGTCCGATTGGTGCCAAGGGACCAGGTCACTGCAAGCTGGAGGAAGTTAAAAATTTCAGCAGGATGTAAAGCTGAGGGGCTGGCTTCTCAGCCAGTGTGCTTGGGCAGTGCAGAGAAGAGCATCCCTTGCTCTGGGCAGCTGTCCCAAGCTTGCCCGCCAGTTCAGGCTGGAGGGGCCCTGTCTCATCTGATGGCGGGACTGTAGACATTAGAGCACTGGACCAAGATTTTAGACGATTTAGGTTACTGGAAGAGAGTGCGCTGTGAATTCCCTCGTGGAATGGTGTGGGGATGTGTCCTGGGAAGAGTGGTCATGGTCAGTGTCAATTGGGGAGCCTGTTAGAAATGAGAAATTCGGCTTTTCTGTTAGTTTTGATTATTAAATTATTAAATAGTTATTCAATATTATTAGTGCTTGACTATTAAATGTCTTCATAGCTTTGTAGGAATATATACTTCAGCAGCTTTGAAATTAGCATTTTTCCTGTTTAATGGAGGCATAAGCTGAGTGGGAAAGTGACTTTGGAAAGTCAGGTCTTGTGGACTCATTCCTGATGCCATGCCAGGCCCCGGACCGAGAGTCGACAGTTGGAGATGAAGAAAGAAGCACAGTCCTAACCTCACCTAGTCTAGGTGGTTTTTTAGGTTTATCCACCAACGTCCTCTTCTGTCTTCCCACACCCGTCACTATTTTGTATTCATTCCCATGGCATTTAGTTCTGAACAAGTGCTGAAGTGAATTGAGTTGGTCTACATGACAGCAGGTTCTATATCCTTCTCTCTCTCTCAGTTTCTTGTCTGCCCGTCCACATAGGCTGACATTCTTTGATGGCTGGGACTGTACTGTGAATACCCAGTGGCGGTGCTGGTGGGGTGGTGGGGAGGGCGGTGACAGTGATGATGGTGCTGGTGGTGGCGATGGTGACGGTAATGGCGGTGGGGAGGGTGGCGATGGTGACGGTATTGGTGGTGGCGGTGGCAGTGGTGGTACTGATAATGGTGTTGGTGGTAATTGTGGTGGTGATGGAGGTGGTGGTGGGGAGGGCGGTGACAGTGATGATGGTGCTGGTGGTGGCGATGGTGACGGTATTGGCGGGGGGGAGGGTGGCGATGGTGACGGTATTGGTGGTGGCGGTGGCAGTGGTGGTACTGATAATGGTGTTGGTGGTAATTGTGGTGGTGATGGAGGTGGTGGTGGTGAGGATGGTGACAGTGATGATGGTGCTGGTGGTGGCGATGGTGACGGTATTGGTGGGGGGGAGGGTGGTGATGGTGACGGTATTGGTGGTGGCGGTGGCAGTGGTGGTACTGATAATGGTGTTGGTGGTAATTGTGGTGGTGATGGAGGTGGTGGTGGTGAGGATGGTGACAGTGATGATGGTGCTGGTGGTGGCGATGGTGACGGTATTGGCGGGGGGGAGGGTGGCGATGGTGACGGTATTGGTGATGGTGGTGGTGTTGAGGGTGATGGTGGTGTTGTGTTGGTGGTGTGAACAATGGTGATGGTGATGGTGGTGGCGGCAGTGGTGATGGTATTGATGGTGGTGGTGGTGAGGATGGTGGTGGTGGGGAAGGTGATGGTGGTGGTGAAGCTGATGTGGCAGTGGGGGTGGTGGTGGAGGGGCCGATGGCAGGGATGGTGGTGGCTGTGGTGTTGGTGTAGTAAAACTTAAAATTATGCGCCTGTCCATACTAGGCACTCTTGTAAGTGTCTGAATCTGTTGCCTGCTCATGACAATCTATGAGGTTGTAACCATTGCTAGGCCCATTTGCCAGTGAGACAACTGAGGCACAGGGCCACTCAGTTAGTGCATGCTAAAGTTGGATTCAAACCCTGATAGATTGGCTTCAGAGCCCACACTAAATCAGGGTTACCCAAGTATGATCCTGGATCTCCAGCATCACATCACCCGGGAGCTCTGTGGAAATGCTGACTCATGGGCCCCAACTCATGGGATCAGCATCTCTGGGGAGGGGCCAGCTAAGGGACATTCAAGGAGCTTGTCATTCTCATGCACGTTACAGTTTGAGAAGCACTGCAATAAACTGTCACCCAGTCCTGCTCTCAGTGGCTGAGTCAGCTTGTAACCAGGCTCATGTGACTCTGACCTTGTTACTTAGAGCAGCCTGCGTGCAGTGCAGTATCAACTTAAACAGGACCTGGGCCTCACCCCTGGCGAGATGAGAGCTTCTAGTCCAAAGTGGGGGGAGGGGCAGGGAGAGGAGAAGAAGGGAGGGTCTTCTCACTCTTTACCATGTGCTTAAATCACCTGGGCATCTTGTTAAAATGCAGGTTCTGATTCAGTGGGTCTGGCGGGGGGCAGGGAGAGCTGAGACTGTATCTCGCAAGATCCAGTGATGCTGACACTGCCAGCCTGTGGACCGACTTTGAGTTGCAAGGCCCTAGGCAAGAGATTCTCACACTTGAACTAGCATCAACGGCACCTGGAGGACTAGCTAAACTCACCCCCAAGTTTCAGATTCAGCAGGTCTGGGGTGGGCCTGAAATCTTGCATTTCTAACAAGCTACCTGGTAGAGCCAGTGCTCTGGACCTGGAAGCCACACCTGGAGCAGGCAGGGCCCGAAGCCAGCGACTTCAACTTGGACTGCACGTTGGAATTACCTGAGGACCTTAAAAAAAACACTGAGGACTTAAGAAACCCCACTCCAAGACGCTGAGTCACTGGGACTGAGAGGTGCCTGGGCGCTGGGAATTCTCAGCCAATGTTGAGAACCACTGCTCAAGCCTTTTTTGTTTTTTGGGGTTTTTTTACCCTAGTTGCCTGGGGAGGTGAGAATATAATACCATCTTGCCCCTGGAGAGTTCTGATTCTGTGGCCAGGTGGAGCCAGGCAGGGGCATGAACAATAAAGTCTCCAGACTATTCCGGTGGGCAGTGTGGCTGAGAACAGCTGCCCCGGACCTAGAGCTTGTGCCTGGCCCCTCGAGGCTCCTGTGCTGCCGGCAATAGGTCCTAAGGGCCGGCCTTGCGTTCCTAGCCTCTAATTCCTGACCTTGGTGAGGTGAAGCACCTTGAAGTAAGAGACCAACGCAGAGACTCTGCTTCTCCTGCTCCCCGCTGGGCTGTGTGACCTCCGGGAACTTACTTAACCTCTCTTGAACTCTGTCTTCATCTATAAAATGGGGGAAATAAATTATTTGCTCCAAAGAGTTGCCTGAGAAATAATGTTTATAAGCAGCTTGCACAGCACCCGACACCCGGGAGTCCCCCTCAAAATCAGTAGCTGCATATATGTGGGTAGTACTGTTTATCAAGTACAGCAGCTCTCCAGCATGGGGGCAGGAGAATCACAGGGGGACTTTAGGAGCTGGGCCTCTGTGACCTTCATTAGCCCTCCAGGGCTTTTGGTGCACAGCAGTTTGAAAACCACTGATGTTATAATAATCTGGTGGCTATTATTAGCTAGTAGCTAAGAAGCACACCCAGATTTCTGGCCTGGGAGGCTGGTGGGGTCTTCTCTGGGCTGAGGAACATGGTAGAAGCACAGATGTGAAGGAGGGAGATGCAGAGCCCAGTTCTGGGCTGCTTAGTATGAGGCATCTGGGGGTCAGCCAGGGGAGGTACAGATGGCAGTTGGGGACATGGGTCTGAAACTCATGAGACAGTCCTATGCTGTATTCCTACCATCTGTGAGGAAAGGCTCTGTTTCTTCAGGACCTAGAGCTTCTTGTATTGCACTGTGACATTAGTAGTTGGCCATACAAGCGAGATCCATTTGCGGGATCTATGGGGATGCTGTATGCCTTGAACTGGCTCTGGGTCTCGCTCACTGTCTGCTTTGTCCCTCAGGCTGTGGCTCTCAGCACTCTGGCCACTGCCTCCCATGTGCTTTGTCAACCCCTGGCCTCACTTTCTTTGCCATTCCTCCCCTGACACCCCCTCTGAGGCTGCCTCTCTGAGGCCATGGTTAATGGTTTAATGTCTCTGGTCAGATCTGGTCAAAGCTGTCCTTTGCATGCTCTGGGCATCGACATGGCTCCTCTCAGCCTTGAGAGTTTTGTTTGGTTCACTTGCCTAATGGTTAAAAGTCAGTTTAAAAATAAATCTTATATGCTCAACAATGCTAATTGTTAGAGAAGTGCAAATCAAAACTACAATGAGGTACCACCTCACACCGGTCAGAATGGCCATCATCAAAAAGTCTACAAATAGGGACTTCCCTAGTGGTCCAGTGGTTAAGACTCCAAGCTTCCAATGTAGGGGGCGTGGGTTCAATCCCTGGTCAGGGAATTAAGATCCCATATGCTGTGCGGCATGGCCAAAAAAAAAAAAAAAAAAAAATCTACAAATAAATGCTGGAGAAGGTATGGAGAAAAGGAGACCCTCCTACACTGTTGGTGGGAATGTAAATTGGTGCTACCACTATGGAGAACAGTATGGAGGTTCCTTAAAAAACTGAAAATAGAACTACCATATGATCCAGCAATCCCACTCCTGGGCATATATCCGGAGAAAACCATAATTCAAAAAGACACATGCACCCCAATGTTTATTGCAGCACTATTTACAATAGCCAAGACATGGAAGCAACCTAAGTGTCCATCAACAGATGAATGGGTAAAGAAGATGTGGTACATATATACAATGGAATATTACTCAGCCCTAAAAAAGAATGAATATTGCCATTTGCAGCAATGTGGAAGGACCTAGAGATTGTCATACTGAGTGAAGTAAGTCAGACCAAGAAAGGCAGATATCATGGTATCACTTGTATGTGGAATCTAAAAAAGAATACAAATGAATTTACTTACAAAACAGAAATAGACTCACAGACATAGAATACAAATTTATGGTTACCAAAGGAGAAAACAGGGAGGGATAAGTTAGGAGTATGGAATTAATAGATACACACTACTATATATAAAACAGCAGGATTTACTCTATAACACAGGGAACTATGTTCAATATTTTGTAATAACCTGTAATGGAAAAGAATCTGAAATATATATATATATATATATAACTGAATCACTTTTCTGTACACCTGAAACTAACACAATATTGTAAATCAACTATACTTCAATTAAAAAAAGAAAGGAAAACATCATGTATGTATGTATGCACACATACACAGAGTTTACCAGGGCTGCTGTAACAAAGTACCACAAGCTGGGTAGCTTAAAACAGATATTTATTCTCTAGTGGGTTTAAAGTGCTGTCTCATTGTGGTTTTGATTTTCCTTAATGACTAGTGATGTTGTGCATCTTTTCATCTGCCTATTGGCGATTTGTATATATTTTCTTTGGAAAAATATCTATTTAAAACTTTTGCCTATTTAAAAATGAGGTTGTTTGTCTTTTCATTGTTGAATTATAAGAGTTCTTTATATATTCTGGATATAGGCCCCTTATTGGATGTATGACTTGCAAATAGTTTCTACTGTGGGTTTTCTTTTCATTTTCTTCGTGCTATCTGTATTAGTTTCCTGGGGCTGCTGTATAACCACAAACTGGGTGGTATTTTCTTAAAACAACAGAAATCTATCCTCTCACAGTTCTGGAGGCCAGAAGTCTGAAATCAAGGTGTCAGCAGGGTCATGTTCCCTCTGAAATCTCGCCCTGGCTTTTCCAGCTTCTGGTGGCCCCAGGCATTCCTTGGCTTGTGGCCACATCAATCCAATCTCTACCACTGTTTTCACATGGCCTTTTTCCCTGCGTGCCTTTCTGGTGTCCTCTTCTCTTCTTATAAAGACACCAGATCCAGAATGATCTCATCTCGAGATCCTTAACTAATTATGTCTGCACATGCCCTATTACCAAATAAGGGCACTCTCTGAGGTTCTGGAGGACATGAATTTTTGAAGGACACTATTCAAACCACTACAGTATCCTTCGAATTTAAAATTTTTGGTCAACTCCAATTTATCTATTTTTTCTTTGCCATTTATGCTTTGGGTATCTTATCTAAGAAACCATTGCCTGATCCAAGGTCATGAAGATTTATTCCTATGTTTTCTTCTAAGAGTTTTATAGTTTTAGTTATTGCATTTAGGTTTTTGATCCATTTTGAGTTAATTTTTGTATATGGTGTGAAGTAGGTGTCCAGCTTCATTCTTTTGCTTGTGGATATCTAATTGCCCAAGAACCATTAGCTGAAAAGACTATTCTTTCTTTCTTTATCAACTTGTCTTGGTACTCGTGTTAAAAATCAAATGACCACAATGTAAACATTTATTTTTGAATTCTCAGTGCTATTCCATTTATTTATACGTCTGTCCCTATGCCAGTATCATATTATCTTAATCACTGCGGCTTTGTGGTGAGTTTTGAAATCAGGAAGTCTGTGTCCTCAAACTTTTTGTTTGTTTGTTTTCAGGGTTGTTCATGTTGAAATGTGAATTTCAATATGAATTTTAGGATCAGCTTCTTAAAGAAGTCAGCTGGGATTTTGTTAAGAGTTGTGTCGTATCAGTAGGTAAATTTGGTCTTAACCATATTAAGTCTTCTGATCCATGAACATAGGATGCCTTTCCATTTATTAAGGTCATCTTTAATTTCTTTCAACAATATTTTGTATTTTTCAGTTTTTTACTTCTTTTGCTAAGTATATTCCTGAGCATTTTATTCTTTTACATCTTGTTTATTTTTAAAAGTTGTCCTAAAAGCAAAATTCCTCAGTGGAAAAGACTCCTCCAGTTTGAGAAATGATTGTTTCCCTCCTTTGGGTGGTGTTTCTTCTGAGAATTTTCCTTCTAAGCCGAGCCCAAGAATTGAGGCCAGCCCCAGGCACCAGGGGACTGTTGCATAAAGTCCTAGAAGCTCAGGTTGGAAGGAATCTTATGGACCCCCTGGACCAAACTCTGCTTGGGCTCTAAATCCTCTATTGAAGTTCTGAGTTGAACTGAGCAGTTTTTCTTTATCCCTCTGTTTATCCATGCATCCATGCATGCATGCATCCATGCATCCATCCACTCTCCCACCCCTTTAACCCCGCCACCAGGGTATCCCACGTGCACCCTGTGCTGAGGGGTAGAGACTAAGATGACTTAGACCCAGTCCCTGCCCTCAAGAAGCTGACAGTCTGCAGGAAGTGAGGAGGCAATCCAGATGACAGCCTCAATGACTGTGGCAAAGCAGAGAGAGGCAGAGGTTAGGGGTGTTGGGGACAGAGGGAAGTCTGTTTATTTTAATGGGAATGACCCAAGTATATAAAGCTGACAGTGAGGTGCCCTGGAGGGAGGTGATACTGCAGCAGCTGGGAGAAAGGAGGGAGGTTTGGGAAAAGATGGGGATGATAAGGTGTCCAGGGCCAGAGAAGAAGGGGGTGTTGATTTGGGGGCGTGGGCTTGAGGGTGACCCTGTCTGATTCTCAGTTCAGCTTGCCCTCTCCTTTATAGAAAAATAGCGTTTTCTTCTCTCTCCTGAACAGTCTGTGCTGTTCATTCCTAACTCCTTTTGTTTCGGTTATAAATGGAATCATCTTCCAGTTTTACCCACGAATTGGTTATTGCTGGTATATAGGAAAGAAGGCTATTTTTTTGGTCACTTAGCCCTATCCAACTGCTTTGGGGAATTCTAGAAGTCCCATTAGTATATTTCAGACTGGACGTTTGACTTTCATCTTCTCAGTGCCATTGTGGCTTCTCTCCAGCCTAATTTCTTCTTCCTCTCTTTTTCTTGGCCTAAACCTAGCCCACCCCCACTCCGTTTCCTGGTTCTTTTCTCCCTCCCCACCCCTGATAGGAGCCTTCCACCTTCTCTTTCTAAGAATCCTCTTTGTCCACACAGCCTCCTTCCCCTGCCCCTAAATGGAAATACTTTCTTGGCTTATCCTACTCGTTAGGGCTGTGATGTCAGCGAGTGTCTCATTGTGGGGTTTTTCCCCTGAGAAACGGGATCACTCCGTTTGTGACCAGCTTTTCACACATACACGGGTATACAGAAATCTTGCCATGGCCTCTGCGGCTTGGACGTATTATGATTTATTTAACAAATCCCTTATTATTCCCATCTTTATGGATTATCCCCTTGTCTGATTGTTCCCTTAGGAAAGATTCTAGAAGTGAAGCTACTGAGTGAAAGCAATCCATACTTAAAATTTTGACAGAAATTGCCAAATGGCACTCCAGAAGAGTTGCGTCAATTTGCACCCACCAGGAATGAATGAGAATAGCAGTTTCCCAGAACCTTGCCAACAATGGATATTGCAAGTCTTTGCCAGCGTGATAAATGAGAGTTCTCACCCCTATTCTCATTCCTCTGATTACAGTGAGGCTGAGCATCTTGCGGTCTGTGTACTGGCCACGTGCTTTTCTTCTCTGGAGAATTGCTTCTTCATTATTTATACTAATTTTTCTATTGATATGTTGCTTAAAGCAATTTTGATTTGTAAAGTTTTTGATTTGTAAAGTCTCTTCACTAAAAGGGATATTAACCTGTGGTCTTTAATATGTTACAAATATTTTTTCCCAACTTTTGGTCCGATGTTTTCACTCTGTGATGCTTTTCCCCTCCAGAAGTTTAACATTGGTGCCTTCTGTGGATGCTTAGACTGTTTGCCTCCTTTAATACTTGTTTTTATGAGATTTCTTTGTTTTGTGTTTCTTTGTTTTTTTTTAAACAAATGTATTTTTAAATTGAAGTATAGTTGATTTACAATGTTTCAGGTGTACAGCAAAGTGATTCAGTTACATATGTATATGTATATATATATGTGTGTATATATATATATATATATATATATATATATATATATACACACACACATACCTATTCTTTCAGATTCTTTACCATTATAGGTTATTACAAGATACTGAATATAGTTTCCTGTGCTGTACAGTAGGACCTTGCTGTTTATCTGTTTTATATTTAGTAGTGTGTATCTGTGAATCAAAAATTCCTAATTTATACCCCCCTTTCCCCTTTGGTAACCATAAGTTTGTTTTCTAAGTCTGTTCCTGTTTTGTAAATAAGCTCGTTTGTATTATTGTTTTAGATTCCACATATAAGTGATATCATATGTATTTGTCTTTCTTTGTCCAACTTACTTCACTTAGTATGATAATCTCTAGGTCCATCTTGCTGCAAGTGACATTATTTCATTCTTTTTTAAGGTTGAGTAGTATTCCATTGTGTGTGTATGTATATATATATATATATATATATATATACCACATCTTCTTTATCATTCATCTGTCAACGGATCTTTGTCTTTATTTCAATTTGTAATCCACTTGAAAGTTATTTTACTGTAAGGATCTAAGTAGATATCTAGTTTTATTTGTTCCCAAATAGCTAGTCCTTTATGCCAATCCAATTGTTGTGCATGAGCTGTTCTCTGTCCCCATTTTTGTGTGTTAAGTTCCTGTGTCCGTCCTTGGATCTGTTTTTGGACTGTCTCTCCCATCTCACTGATCTGTTGAGCAGCCCACATTTTACCCCTAAGGAGAGAGACACAAACTCCCAGCTTGAAGTTTTCAAACCAGATTTTTCTTTGCTAACTGAAAAAGATGGACTTCCTGTCTGAGAATGACGACTATTACCTGAAGGAGCCCAAAAGATCCTCTGTGGGTGATCACCCATATACCCCAGCCCCTCTGGAATGTTCTTACACCTTCTTTCTCCCTAACCATATCTCACCCGGGGCTCCAACACTAAACCTTTACTTAACCTACAGACATCTGCTTGCCACCTCCTCTGCCAGGCCCTGTGCCGGGGCAGCCACTCGAGTTAAGCAGGGGCTTCAGAAACCATGACCCCTGGTGGCTTTCTTCACCCACCACGAAGCCTTTGTGGACCTGTGTTCATTCGCGGCATCTCTGACATTCCTACTTGGAAGCAGGCGGGCAGGCAGACACCACCACCCAGCTGCTGTCCCTATGCTGGAAGGCTCTTGGCCTTCAAGTGCTTCGTGTTCGAGCCTGTGGGAAGCTGGAACGTGCATGGGGAGAGCTGGGATGTCTGGAGCACTCGCTCTGTGCTGGCCTTTATCTATCCGCAGTTCTGACAGCATCCCTGTGAGGTGGTCCATTCTCATCATCCTCACTCTGTTGAGGCTTGGAGACAGTGAGAAGAGGGCAGAATAACCTGGCCAGGGTCCCACACAGGGGAAGGGGCGGAGCCAGCCTACAGCTGGGGCTCTGCCGTGTTGCACTGTTCTCCATTCCTCTAGCCCTGGAAATGTGGCCCAAATAACTCTTCTGAAGTTGTGGAAGCTTAGTTAGCTCTTGCTCTTTTGGGGGAATAAAATGCTCTATAGAAGGAAAGCTGAGCTAACGCAGTGCTGTTGCCCTAAATGAAGACGTCATGGGAGTAGCTCTCCTCACCAGAGGCACTGCAGGAGGAGGCTCTGTGCCTGGTGCTTTACAGAGAGGTGGATCTAACTGTACAGGGAATGGGAAAACTAGACAATTAGCCCCAGTTTACACACGAGGAGATGGAGGCTCAGAGAGCTTAGGTGACGCGTCCAAGGCAGCACAGGGAGATGGTGCTGGGATTCTGGCCCCAGTTCCTGGCTCTTAGCTGCTGTGATGGTTTGTGCTACTGACTCACGAAAAGGTCTGGGCAATGATGGGTTTTAATTTTAAAAAAAAGGCAAGTGTTACGATGGAAAGTAGGTGTTGAAGTTTTCCTGAAAGTTTGAGGATTTCTACTCATTTGTGTCTCCTAAATGTCACGAATTACCTTGTATAGAAGTTGCTGCTATTCAGAGAATTTTCAAATGAATCTCATTTGGTTCTCAGAACAACCCTGTGTACTGGACCAGATTCCCATCCCCAAGCCCTTCTTGCAGATGAGAGTAACCTGCCTAGGGTGTCCGACTTTCACCTAGCCATGGGACCTGTTAAAGGAAATGCAGGGCTGTAGAGCATTGGCCAAAGGGTGCCGGTCCTCTGAGTGCTGAGAAGTCACAAGAGGACCAACAGCTGTTGTGGACAGACCACGTGCCAGGCCGAACATCCAGGGGCAATGGGGCTGGGATGAACCCGAGTCTGGGCCAGAAGCACCCTCTGGCACATCCTGCGGCCTCCAAGAATGTAGAGAAACCCTCCAGCCGATGCTGTCAGAAGTCTCCCAGGTGAAGACAGGTGAAAAAGCCTGTCATTTGCATCAGATCTTGGTTTTGCCTCTCAGCAGCAAAGGGTTGGATGACCAGGAGTAGTGGGGGCTGCAACCAAAAGCTTAGGACAGATGGTATTGGATTAATTTTTGCAAATCATGAGAAAGGGGATGCACAGCAATCTGTTAGCTGTGTTGGCATCTGATTTTAATTTTTTAAAATCAGAATTATGTACTCAGTTCCCGTATTTTAAGAAATCTAAGATGACAGCAATTGAGAGATGGCACCATTATCTTTGTACCACTAAGGAAAGGGAAGAAACAACTTTAGCTGCCAGCTAAACCATGACAGGGTTAGGTTGTAAGACACATTCTGATTTCAGAAATGTTAAAAAGTGAAAGAACGTGCAGCTCAGAATCAATGCAAACGGCAGTGTTCTTGTGTTTATGTGTTCATGTGCTGGTGGACCGTGTCCGAGGGCCGGTTCTGTGCTGGGTACAACAGGGTAACAAGATGTTCACAGGCCCTGCTCCTCAGAGACACACAGATTGGTCAGTTAGTTAGACCTGCTAACAGAGCATTGCAGAATAGTTTGTTGATTGATGTGTTCATTCAGTCACCAAATATTTCTTGAGCACCTGCCATGTGCCAGGCACTGTTCTAGGCACTGGGGACCCTGTGGCGAACAGAACTACTCATGGAGCTGACCCTTTCCATGGCATAAATATTCATCCCCAGTAGTGGTTCTCAAGCATTACCGTGCAGAAAACTCTACATGTAAAGATTCTGATTGCCAGGTCCCACTTCCAGACATTGTCTTTCATGAGGTCTAGGAGGGACCCAGTAATCCACATTTTCACACACACCCTGGGAGCTCCAGGGGCAGGAGGACTTCAAACTGAAATGTGAGAAATAGAGTTTACGACTCTATTAGCATGTTAATGACTTCATAGCATCCCACTGCATAAATGCTCCACAGTAGTTCAGGATGTTTGCTAATATTTGGATGTTTAGCAAATACTTAGTCGTTTCTTGTTTTCCTGTTATAAACAACACATCCATGAATATCCCTGCAGCTAAATCCTTGCGTAACTCTCCCATGGTTTCTTTAGGGTAAATTGGGCAGTGGTACTTGGACTGACTTTCTAAGGGTGAGGTATGGGTCTGCCGTAGTTCTCCCAGCCTGCCCACCTGGGTTCCTTTGCCGCTTGTTAGCTGGGCGCTTTTGAGCAACTCCCTGAACCTTGCCATATTTTCTCATCCCTAAAACGGGGCAATAATAGTACCTACATTTTAGGGCTATTGTAGGGATTCGATGCAGGTGCTTAGAGCGGGACTGATAAATGGTGACCAGGCTGTGTTATGTGCATATTAGCTGCGGTGCTGGTTGTGATACTGCCTGGCAGGTAGAGGAGGGGCCCTGCTTTCTCTGCACGGTGTCTGGGCACAGCAGTGACTCTGGGAGGAAGCTCCGGATACAAGCAGTCAAGCATATACGATTTGATGCTGGAGACTCACTTCGTCATCACGGATCCAGTTTCAGCCTGTCTCCCACATTGTCACCAGAAGTTTTCTACCACGCTCGTCTGGAAGTGTTTCTCTGCTCGTGTCTCCTCCCTGACTTCCCACACTGCCTGAGGATGAACTGTAAATTCCTTACACACTGGACAAGGAAGGAAGGCCCTTTAGAACTTGGCCCCAGCCCCATGGAACAGCCCCCCACCCTGCCCTGCCCCGTGTGCTCTGTGCTGCTCCGTGGAGGGAGATATTCTATGAGGGGAGACTTCTTGTGGGAGGTGATGGTTGAACTTAGCCATCATTCCTGGGCCTTTGAGGAATGAATAGGAGTTTTCCAGGTGGAGAAGGAAGGAAGGGCTGTCCTGGCTGATGAACCGGCACATGCAAAGGTGTAGCTGAATGTTTGGGGTGATGTCAGTTGATCATTGCGGCTGGGTATAGGGTGTTGGGATGGGGCTCATAATCTAAATTGAGAAAGAGGCAGCTGGGGGCTGGGTTGGAAGGGGCTCCAGTTGCCGGGCTGCAGAGTCAGGCAGTGGTTCCTGCACGCTATGGACCCGGCATGGCAGGGCTCTTGAAGTCATGCTAAGGTTCCCCGTCTACCTTTTCAATAATGCCTTTTTCTAGGCTACAATCCACCTCCCCATTCATTTTCTATTTCTATTTGTTAGAGGACTGTAAACATCTGACAAACTCCTTGCCTAGTTGCTAAGGGCACAGAAGGCTTCCCTTCAATTATTTAGCTCGTCGCAATACTGGGACTTGGAAGGCTACCAGTCCCTCTTTGCACTCTTTGTGGTAAATCCCTTCTGGGAATGCAGATGCGACATCTTGGAGGGCTTTTCTTGCAAAAGATTTTGATGTGAAAGCGACCGAGTTATTAAAATAACTTAGTGGGCTAAAAAAATGCAGACAGAGGATGGAGAATTAGGAGTAGCTCTCCCAAACGTAGCCTTTGCACTTTCACCACTTTGCCTCTCTTCTGCATCCACCTGGTTTCCTGCTTGGTTCTGCTTCTGGTCCCCTCTCCCTCTGGGGTGGCCGTTTCTCTGAATGCAGCATTTATCAGCTCCGAGGAATGTAAGCTGGCTGCTTCCCGCTGCAGGTGGTGGAACTCAGTCAGTTTGGTCAGAGATGGAAAGGAGATGGGCCGTGGATTGTCCCTTGTGTTCAGCAGCCAGTATGTAGTAAGTGCTTGCTGTATACAGGGCATGAGGCTAGACTCAGTGACAAGTAAGATGTGGAATCCAGACTTTCAGAGCTAAAGGGGCCTCGGGAGGGAGTGGTCATTTCATTGAGTATTTCTCCATGGGGCATGCATGGCTTTGTAGGTATGTGAGAAGATTTTGGGTGGCACTTGGACATTTTATTTTAATAGGAATTATTTTCACGTGTATTGGAGAAAGTATACCTAGCCTATTAAGCCTGTCATTTCGTGGATATCATTGCTTAAAGCTGAAGCAGTGTATGTTTTTAAAAAGTCAGTCATTTTAAAGAAAAATATTAAGCAAATAAAGGTAAGTTGCAAAGGGGTGTGAGGGAACTTTTGGGGGTTCCCCAAAATGTTTTCTATCTCAATTGCCGAAACCCTTTGAGCTTCCACTTAAAGTTGATTTTTAAAAAGTAGTACTTGTTATATGTATTTTACGCAGAAATTACAGCAGCTGCAACCGGACGACTGAAACACTGTCCAGCCCAAATGTGCATTTTTCAAAGGATGAAACCAAGGCCCAGAGAGAGGCGAGACGTGGCCCGAGGTCACACAGTGCACTGAGGGAGGAATGGGGATCACAACCCAGGGCTGGCGGCGCTCAGCTCAAGATGCACCCCAGATCCACCCTGCAACCAAGGCCTGTGTTAACAGGAGACCGGGGTGCTGCAAGGTCTGGAGCTGAGGCGGCCGTGGCGGGGGAATCTGAGTGCTGGTGACGTGCAACAGGTGTTCGGGCCGGGTGCACGAAGGTCTGGGTGGGGCTTGATTTTTTTTTTTTTTTTTTTTGCGGTACACGGGCCTCTCACTGTTGTGGCCTCTCCCGTTGCGGAGCACAGGCTCCGGACGCACAGGCTCAGCGGCCATGGCTCACGGGCCCAGCTGCTCCGCGGCACGTGGGATCTTCCCGGCCTGCGGCATGAACCCGTGTCCCCTGCATCGGCAGGCGGACTCTCAACCACTGCACCACCAGGGAAGCCCGGGGCTTGATTTTGAGACCTTGTGGCTGGATTTGCCTGCTGAGTTGTCAAGGAAGGTGGGAGTGGTGGACGTGTCTGGTTGTGGCTTGTTACAGCAAAACAGATGGTCCTCAGATTAGCAGGTCAGTGGTGTGGCTTATTAGAGTTGCTAAGGAATACCTACTTCTGGGAGAATATTCTGAAGACATCCCCATGGCAAGAGTGAGGGTTTAGAAGTTTCAGGATCAAAGAAGGAGAGTTTAGGTTAATTTAGGGGTTAAAGCATCGTGTAAACACTCCTAGGTATCAGGTGTTATGGTTCTCTCTTGTTGACTGCCTGCGTTTTGAGGGCTGACCCAGCTCCTCTGATGCCTGGTCTTGCCTTTATGTTCAAGGCATGCAGAGAAGCTGCAAGATTCCTCAGCAGGTTGGTGGGAGTCGGGGGGTGGGGCGCTGGGAGCAGAGGCTCCAGCCTCAGGTAATGCAGCTTCCGCCAAAGAAGATGAAAGTCAGGCTTGGGTAAGTTAGGACAGTTCGTCAAAGCCACTGTGGGGGGTCATGGCCAGAATTCGAAGAAATTTGGCTTTTTTGCTCCCGTTTAGGGCATTGTCTGTCGGTTATGCAGTTTTATTCCAGGTAGATTCATTGGCCTTTTTCTTTCTTCCTCCTTCCCTTCCTCCCTCCCTTAAGTGGCTTACAGTGTATCAGGAAGAGTGGTGAGGACTGTAGTCGCTACCGAGCCAACACAGGAACATCAGCTAATGTTTAGTGAGCGTATATCAGGTGCCCAGCACCACGTTAAGCTTTTACTTATATTATCTCATTTACTTCTCGCAACAACACTGTGAGTTAGGTGTGGTTATTTAATAATCCCATTTTCCAGTTGTGTGTCCCCTGAGCTCGCTAGCGGACCACCTGCTTCAGGTGTAGAAGTGGGTGTCTTCTGTCTGGAGACGTGACTGTCCTGCTAAAACGGAGGAACCCCAGACAGGGGTGTAGATGAATCATACCCGTTCTTTAACCGTCATGGTCTAGGAAGGTGATTTTAGAGACCTGCATTTTCAAAGGTGCTTTTCAAAGATTTTGCTTCCTATCAGCAGCATCAGGGCCATTTTTGGGGGCCCAGATGGAGTCTGTCAGGTTTCAGGGAGGAAGCCAGGCAGACACTGATGCAGATGCTGCCGGCTCCCTGGGCTATTCATCACGATGGAGAGGCCGTTTCGGAGAACACTGCTCAGAAGCCGAGAGTGGAAGCATGAGTCTATTCCTGGACGCGGAAACCACTCAGTTCAGCAAGCGGGGCCGTGTCCCTGCTGTGTCAGGCCGGGGACAGGGCCCTGGGCATGCAGAGGTGGCTGAGCTGCAGACACTGCCCTTGAAGTTCAGGGCACAATAGTCAAGGTTTAGGTAGATTGAACCCTGATGGGTGGGTGCCGCTTCCCAGCCCATGATCTTGGGTAGGTCACTTAATTTCTCTGGGTCATGGTTTCCCCTTCTCTGAAATGGGGGTGGAGTGGGGAGGGTGACAGTAACTCTTTCAAAGAATCATGACGATCACCGAGCACGTAGCATGAGTCTGCTCTTGAGAGCTGATCCTCTCTCTCTGTCTAGAATGTTCTGTGCTGTAGGAGCAGGGTGGGGACACTACCTGTCTCATTCACCTTTCACCCACAGAGCTTGGCATACAGCAAACTTCGTGGCATGTTTGTTGGAAGAATGAATGTGACAATGGCCTTGGAGAATTTGGAGTTTAGGCAAGTGGTGACCTGGGAAGGCGGGTTAGTGCTCTGGGCAAGCAAGGGGCACAGAAGGAGCAGAGGTGGGGAGGTCAGAGGCCTGGGCAGGGGTGAGGAGAACGGCCCGGCTGGAGGATGGGTTTCTGTAGGAAGAGTTGGCAGTGGGATGGGAGAGGTCAGCAGGGCTGCGCTGCAGATCCTGACCGCCAGCCGGGTTCTGTCACTGAGGTTCTGAGGCTGTCTTCTGGGTGTGGGTAAGAGATGTTTGGCCTCGTCTTCTCCAGCCTGGTGGCAAATGGAGGCCTGCTCTGTCCTGTTCGGGAGCTGAGAGGTACAGCCCTCCCCGCTCTTGGAGCTTACAGCCTGCTCAAGAGAAAAAGACGCCGCAGGTGGAATGAGAACTTGACATAATTTGGACTTTGTGAGCAGATATAAATATTGATGTACAGCAGAAACTAACACAGCATTGTAAAGCTATTATACTCCAATAAAGATATTTAAAAAATATTGAATTTTAAGTTAGGTAATTTTTTGCCTTATTTTTTTAATCTTTGGAGGAGAGATGAAATGACTTTCCTTCCATCTTGAGCACATATGGCACAAACTGTGATTTGCAGTCAGATCTGGTTTCAGATCCTGGACTCAGTGTTTCTTACCTGGGTGGCCTTGGGCCATGTCACTTGATTTCACAGAAACTCTCTTTTTGTGTCTATAAAGTGTGAGAGTCCTTCTTCAAACATAAGACTTGAGGGTCGACTGGGATGGTCTCACGGAGCTGGGCCTGGACTAAGTGCCTGCTCACTGCTGGGCCTTTCCTTCTGGGAAGAAAGGTTGCAAAGATGCCATGTGTTGGGTGTGGGGTGTGGGATTGTAAATTAATTTTGTTTTCTTTTCTGAACCCCTCAAATTTTTTCTTTGCTTAGCATGATTTTACTTTTATAATTAAGAATATGACTTATAAAGAAAAGCCCCAACAAGCAATCTGCTCAGTTGGGTCTTTGCCTCTGCAGACTGGCCTTGTGCCCACTGGCGGCAGGTGTGGGACTCAGGAGCCCCATGCCCGTGGTGGGTGGATGCCAATGTGCTGCTCCAAAGCTTTGAAACTTCCCAGGCAGCCAGAGAAAGGGAGATACTTGGACCCTGGTACATTTGCAAAACCATTCGCTTACATGCTCATATGCATTTCCTGCAGTCCAGAAGCTGAAGCTTGAAATCCTCATTTGCTTAGGAAGAAACAGATGCAAAATGTCACCAGTCCTCAGCTGCAGAAAATCTGCTAGGTGTGAGCCAGCATTGGGGACTGTAAGTCAATCAGCTGCATGGAGCATCTCATCAGGAAATGCACCTGCCTTGCTCTTGGTCTGAAACTGATGCACCGTAGCCATCACGTCATTGCACTCCAGCTGGCATTCAACTTGGAATATGCCAGAGTTCAGTTAGCATGTACTGTTACCCAACCCGCAACAGTTCCAGAAAGCCATTCTGTGATGGAAATCCTGCTTGATTTTCATTCTGTCACTCACTGTTCTCTGAGCACCTACTCAGCCCCAGGCACTGTGGTAGATTCCGGAGCACAAAGCTGACCTGACCAGGTCCTGGCACCTAAGGAGTGAATGTTCAGAGGAGGTCAGCTCTGGGAGGGCAAGGACTTCTGTCTGTTGGGTGGTCCCAGTGCTGAGAGCTGTGTTCTTCAGAGTGGAGGCTCAATAAGCCTTTGTCAACGGGATGAATGATTGTGTGGGAACAAGTCAGTAGGCGATGCCAGCCAAGCATAGCCAGGGTAGCCCTGTCAGGAGGAAGTACGGGAGTTGTGGGTACCCTGAAGCAGATTATGGAAGCTTCTGGGGGAGGAGACTTGTGAGCTGAGAAGAAGACTGTGTCCAGACTGAGAACAGGGCCTCTGGTCAGAGGGAGGCAAGGAGGCAGAACCCACATTGTTAGCAATCACGCCAGTCCAGTGAGATGCACAAATACACCTGTGTCTTCTGGACCGTAGCTGGGTGTTTTCTTAATTGTGTTTTCTCATTGTTCATTCCTAGTGGATAGAAATGCAATCAATTGTTGTATACGAATCTTGTATCCTGCCACCTTGCTGAACTTGTTTATTAGTTCTAATAGTTCTGTGGGGTTTTTTTTGGGGGGGGGCGTTGATTCCTTAGGGTTTTCTATACAAAGTTCATGTCATCTGCAAGTAGGGGTAGTTTTACCTCTTCTTTTCCAATATGGATGCCTTTTATTTCTTTCTTCTGGCCTTATTGCCCTGGATAAATCTATAGTATAATGTTGAGTACAAGTGATGAGAATAGACATCCTTGACTTGTTCCTGAACTTAGAGGGAAAGCTTTCAGTCTTTTACCATTGAGTGTGATTTAGCTGTGGGTTTTTGGTAGGTGCTTTTTATTTGGTTGAGGAAGTTCCCTTCTGTTCCTGGTTTGTTGAGTGTTTTAACCATGGTAGGATGATATATTTTGTAACATGTCTTTTCTGCACTGAAATGGTCCCAAGAATTTTGTACTTTGTTCTATTAATATAGTATATTAAACAAATTCATTTTAGATGTTAAATCAACTTTGCATTCCTAGGATTAATCCCACTTGGTCACGGTGTACAGTTCTTCTTATATGTTGCTTGTTTGTTTTTCTAGTATTTTGTTGAGGATTTTTGCATCTATATTCATAAAGGATATTAGTTTGTAGTTTTCTTATAATGTCTTTGCCTGGTTTTGGTATCAGGGTAATGCTGTCCTCATATAATGAACTGGGAAGTATTCACTCCTCTTCTACTTTTTTGGAAGAGTTTAGCATTGATTCTTCTTTAAAGTTGGGTAGAATTCACCCATGAAGCCATCTAGGCCTGGGCTTTCTTTGCATCTAGCTGTAAAGTTTGTTTAATACATAACAGTTTTCATCTCTGTTATGGCATTACACTTTTACCTGAATTGGAAAGGAATGGCTAACAGGGCCAGGGCTTTTAAAGGATAAATTTACATCAGATTTGCACCCTTTTTTTTTTTTTTTTTTTGCAGTACACGGGCCTCTCACTGTTGTGGCCTCTCCCGTTGTGGAGCACAGGCTCCGGACGCGCAGGCTCAGTGGCCATGGCTCACGGGCCCAGCCGCTCCGCAGCATGTGGGATCTTCCCGGACCGGGGCATGAACCCGTGTCCCCTGCGTTGGCAGGTGGACTCTCAACCACTGCACCACCAGGGAAGCCCCTGCACCCTTTTGATATAAGGATGCATAGGCAGGAATGGTAGATTTTTTTTTCTCCCCCAAATCAGACCTTTGGCGGCATCATAACAAAACTCCTTCCTTTCTAACCTGTCTACCCACACCAGCCTTTGTGCTGAGCCTGGGTCAGCATCTCCCCTTTAATCTCATGGATGCTGTGAGGTGATTCTGTGGTCCCCTGTTCCAGATGAGGAGACTGGGGAGAAGGGAAGGTGCTCACCCAGAGCCATTAGCCAGTAAGTAGCGGGGGAGTGGGCTAGCCTGGCCCCAGGCCCCGCAGGCCTTCCATTGTCCCCTGATGACCAGAGAGAGTCACTGTGAGACTATTCTTTTTCTTCTCCATTTAAATAAAAAACTGTGCTCCAGAGCAGCATGCATTAGGATCAGCTGGAGGACTTGTAAAACTCACAGGGCTTCCCTGGTGGCGCAGTGGTTGAGAGTCCGCCTGTCAATGCAGGGGACACGGGTTCGTGCCCCGGTCCGGGAAAATCCCACATGCCACGGAGCGGCTGGGCCCGTGAGCCATGGCCTCTGAGCCTGTGCGTCTGGAGCCTGTGCTCTGCAATGGGAAAGCCCACAACAGTGAGAGACCCGCGTACCACACACACACAAAAAAATTGGGACAATATTTTTTATGCCGTTCCCATTACTTAGTAAATATACTGCATTAATTTTCTATGGCTGCTGGATGAAGGGACCACAGACTGGGGGGCTGAAATGACAGAAACTTATTCTCTCCCAGTTCTGGAGGGTGGAAGTCTGAGGCAGGGTTGGTTCCTTCTAAGGCTGGGAAGGGGGATCTGTTTGAGGCCTCTCCCCCAGCTCCTGGGGGTTTGCTGGCCCTCCTTAGGGTTCCTTGGCTTCTAACTGCATCCCTCTGATCTCTGCCTTCATCTTCACACAGTGTTCTCCCTGTGCGCATGTCTGTCTCCAAATGTCCCCTTTTTATAAGGACACCAGTCATGTTGGATTAGGGCCCATCCTGATGGCCTCACTTTAACCTTATTACTTTGGTAAAGACCTTATCTCCAAATAAGGTCACATTCTGAGGTACTGGGGGTTAAGACTTCAACATGTAGGTTTTTATAGGAGGGTGAGGAATTTAACCTATAACATATATCAAGAACATTTTTCAATATCATTGAAAGTTTCTTCTGACATTGTGGCTTTCAAATGTTTTTCAGCTGGCGTGGAATCCTTTTAACAAATGAAATCTTGAAGTCCATGTGAAACCCTCAAGTGCAGGTTAAAGTTGGGGAGGGAGAGTGGTGCCCAGGCTTTAGAGGAGCCCAGAGGAGAGCAGGGCTGGCCTCTGCTGTTGTGTGTGTGTGTGCCTGCATGTGCATGTATGTGTGGGTATGTGTCAATGAATATTAATTATTAATATTAACTAATGGGATGGTTAATAGTTAATAATTATCCCCACTGTTCCCAGAGGGGTGGGGAAATAAGTGATTTTTAATTTCATCTTTATCTGTCTTGTTCACATTTTCCATAATGAACATGTAATACTTATTAGTTAATTATATGTACTCATTAATATTAATAACATTAATTAATAATTAAATTATGACTTAACAAGTTAATGCAACTCATGCTGTACTCACAACAGCCCAGCCCTGTGAGGTAGGTGTTATTACTTTCGTCATTTTCCCAGGTGGAGAAACTGAAGGCCAGAGAGGACAGGTAACCTGCCCAGAGACACACAGCTAATGAGGGGTAGCTAGCTCAGTCTGATGCCAGAGTCAGCCCCTGAGAACCCTCCACTCCACTGCCATTTCTGAGCTTCTGGAATGAGAAATTCCATCAGTGGAGTGTAGGTGAGGTAGGGTCTGTTTGTGCTGAGCATGAACAAAGTATTGGGTTTTGTGCTGTGTGATTTAACATTGTGTGTCCCCCTTTCATTTCAACTCAGGTTTCTGGGGCACCCCCATTTTAAGCTGTGTTCAGTTGCAGACAACAGAAGCCACTCTCGTGGGTTCCTTTAAACAGAGGGGTGTCACACAGGGAAGCAGGTGCTGACAGCATGCTTGGAAGGTGGAGGAGTGGGGTTTGGGCTGGGCCTCAGGGTACCACCCCAGAGTTGCCCTCTGGGGAGCTGGGGGGTTGAAAGCCACTGTCCCAGGGCTACAGCTGCAAGCAGAGAGGTGGCCAGACCCCAGGAGCACCAGAGCATCCCATGTCCTCCAGGCCCACACCAGCAGATGGGCACGTGGCACCAGCACCTGGTTGCCCATTTATCCTGGAGTCAAACCTTGTGTTTATGAATGATTGAATGAATTGAATGAAGGATGGAGTGTGAGTCCCATGTGAAACGCTAGCCCCGATGGAGCTGAGAAGTGTAGATTTCAGCTTGCCAGCCTCCTCAGTCCACGGTGGCACGTTTGTCCCCCTATGGGGTCATTTCTTCAGGGCATGAGAGAGTATGGCCAGACCTCTAAAGAGACTTTTGAAGAGCTCCTGCCTCTAATCTTTGAATGAATCACTGATGTCCTGGAGCAAAGGACTTGAAGGGTTCATACTTGACATGCAGCATGTGCTGTTTCCCGGAGTGTGAGTCAACTTGCAGGAACTGGAGCAGGTGTGTGGCAGTGATGGCTCCACAGGGCAGAGCCTTGTGCATTTCCTGAATCCCAGCGAAGACACAAGAAGTGCAGCCTAAAGCTGCTCTGGGCCCTGTTAGGAGAACCGCGACAACACGCTGTCTCACAGCAGAGATGGGTGAACCCGCGGGACGGGCACTGAGAACACAAGCAAAGCACCTGTCTGTTCACGTGGAGGAGCATGGAAGAGGCGGGGCTGCACGGGCTGTGTTCTGGGGCATAAGATGGGGAGTGCCACCAGGCAAGGCGACAAGCAGCCCCTTTCTCTGAAAGTGTGGAGTCGGGTGGGAGGTGAGGGGAGAAGCAGTTATCCCTCCCTTGGGAGAGGAGAAGGGCCACAGAGTGGAGCAGAGGAGGCCGGAGGGGGCAGGCTGCAGAGGCAGGCCCGGTGGGATCGAGGCTCCCATTTCGCCTCCTTGAGCCTCAGTTTCCACAGCTGTAAAATGGGTAGTCAACTGAATTCCATGAGCTTGTTATGGAGTTTCAATACACAACTGTTTAAATGCTGAGTGGCTACATGGTTTGTCGCTGTTGTTTGGTTTCTGCAGGCTGTTCACAGAGCAGAGCTTTCTGGGTGCAGAGGACCTGCTGCCATGTGGGTTCTGGTCAGCTGACCAGAGTGGAGGGGGAGCAGACCTGATTTGTTAGTTTTTTCCCGGGCCGGCCATTTCTTAGAAATCTAGATTCTTTACCTTAGTTTGGCTCTTAACTACTACTAAGGTTCATCAAAAGTAAGAAAAGCAAGCAAGAAAGGGCTAAGAGTAGGGGTGGGGTGGGGGTGGCAGGGGCCCTTTCTGGCTGTGTGAGCATGGGCAGTGGCTCAGCCTCTCTGTGCCTCAGTTGTCTAATGTGCAAAGTGTGCCAGATGAGCCTCCCCGTCAGGAGCTCGAGAGGGTTAGCGAGATGACTCTATGCAGACACTTAGCACGTTCTAATAGGCCCCTAATTGGTGCTTCCCTCATTCCTGCTCCTGGAGGGAGATATTATCACTGGGGTGCTGAAATAGGATCTTTCCAAAAGTGCTTAAATATTCTCACGGTGATTTGGGTTTAAACAGACCACAATATGGATTCATAGATGCCTGCAGGAAACCAGAGCACTTCCATAAGCATTGAAGGAATGGTCCATTCACTGTGTAATTTTCCCCCTCCCACTATTTCTTAATTCCCAGGACACCAGTCTCCATCGCGGTGTTAGGTGATGATTTGAAAACGTTTGTAAGAATTTCTGTGAGAGCTAGCAGTTCTACTGGGCAGTGCTTTGGGAAGGAGCCACTGGACTGGGCTTTCAAAGTTTTGGGTTCAAGTCCAGGCCGGGGTGGGACTTCAAACATTCAATTATTGCTTCAAATGTTTCTTGCATTCCTTTCTCTGTTTCTTCTCTCTTCTCCTCTCATTATGCATATGTTACAGCTTTTGTAATTATCCCACAGTTCTGGGATATTCTATTCTGTTTATCTCGGAGTTGTTTTTTTTTTTAATTTGCTGTTTACTTTGGAAAGTTTGTACTGATGTATCTTCAAACTCACTGATTCTTCAGCCATGTCCAGTCTACTAATGAGCCCATCAAAGGCATTCTTCATTTCTGTTACAGTGTTTTTGACCTCCAGCCTTTTTTGCTCCTTTCTTAGAATTTCCATGTCTGCTGACATTAGCCATCTATTCTTGCATGTTGTCTACTTTTTCCATTAGTGCCCTTAGTGTATTGATCAGAGTTATTTAAGGTTTCAGTCTTATAATTCCAGTATCACTGCCATATCTTAGTCTGGTTCTGATGCTTGCTCTGTCTTTTAAAACTTTTTCTGTTTGTTTGTTTTTTGTTTGTTTGTTTGTTTTTGCCTTTTAGTATACCTTGTAACTTGTTGTTGTTGTTGAAAGCTGGCCAGGAAGTATTTGGTAAAAGGAAGCTGAGCCGGTTCCCACAGAGGTTTCTACTCCTGGGTTTCTGCTGTGGTATGTTGTTCTCTGTATCTGCCTGTCTGCAGTGGTGTGCCTCGTGACCTCGGTTCTCTGAAGGATACAAGAAAAGTTACTGATTTTCAGTTTGTTCAGCTCTTGTCTTATATGAATGGGAGTGATGACTCCCAAGTTCCTCACACACCAGACCAGAAACTAGAAGTTTGATTCCATTCTTTCTGTGTTCTCCCTCCCTCCCTCCTTCCTTCCCTGTTTCCTTCCCTCCCTCCCTTGTTCTTTTCTTCCATTTTTCCTCCCTTCCTTCCTCCTGTGTAGGGGTCCCCTCCTTTTCACTGGGCGGAACTTTGCCAAAGTGGCCACAGGGCAGGTAACTGCACAGTATTGCCCTATTTGGGTTTCTCTGGTTTTTTTGGCAGGGGAGGGGAGCTGGCATCCATGAGTTCAGGTGTGGCCTCTGTGGGTCCTTGACCATGAGTCCTGGTGTTTCAGAGTCTGCAAATTCAGAGAGGCCTCCTGTCCCTGAACTTGGCTACTTCTTTGGGACATATCAAGATGGACATGCTAGGACCAGGTGATGGAGGCTGTCCAAAGATCCCTGGGCTCTCCTGCTCCTGTTGAAGGGGTGTCCTCAGTGTCCAGCTGTTGCTTATGTCAGCTCCAGCCATTCACATGGTCTTGACCTCAGAGGTGAAAATGCTGATTCTGTGACTGGGGTGACAATGGCAGGGGATAGTGGCAGGTGATGCTGCCATCAAAAGGAGGAGGTGCTCTGACCTCCTAATACTTTTCTAGGGATTGAAGGGTGGTGGTCCTTGGAGAAATCTCACTACACCCTTCTTACAGCAGTTTTAAGGTGCAAAGGGCAGGTCTCCTCCGCAGCTGCGTGTGGAGATACTGAAAAGAGCAAGGGAGCAGGGGTCTGAGAGGAGGGAGAGTTGGGCTGGAGAGGCCGTCAGCATCCCGAGGTGGGGGCGGGGTGGGGCGGGGCTACTCGGTGCCGTGGTCCAGTGCCCAGCGCAGTGCCTGCATACAGGAAGTGAGTGGTGTGCTTGCACTGAACAAATGAGGGAATGACGTGTTCATTCGGCTGAGCTCCTCTCTGCAACCAGCTACCCAAAGGCAAGGCCAAAGTCTCTGATGCTCATATCTTGTCATTTTGCTGAGGGCTGTATTTAACTATGGGGGTTACCCATCTGGCACAGCAAGGGGGCCAGCTTGCAAGTGAGCCAGACCCACTATCCCGGGCACTCGCATCTCTGTCCACACAGAAGTCAGTTCTTACGTAGTGATGCTCGGCTTCCTGGTTGGGGGATTATTTTTACCAAGGACTCAGGCATCCTGCATCCCTTGAAGGACCTCTTGTGTCCTTCTGCCTGAACTTTGTAATTGGAAAGACACCCACGGGCTGGGTATGAAAGAAGTGTATGTGATGTTCTCACAGATCAGCAGACGTCCGGGAGGGGTCCTGATGTCACCAAGCACCTGCTCTGGGCAGGCACTCTGCTTGATACTGGAGAGTCAAGCAAGTAAGATGGTTTCAAAGTAGCTGAGAATCCGGCAGGGCAAGCAGACAAGGAGACGCGGCAATGGGGTGAGATGGCAGGGGCCTCGCAAGGCATCCTCGGTGATGTGTGGGCTTTTCCCTGAGGCAGTGGGACCACAGCAGGTTGACATGTTGTTTGATTATTACTGTTGTTGTTTTGATTATTGTCTAGGCAGGGGTGCAATGTGGGCTGACTTCTGCTTCAGGAGGCGTCCTCTTGGTGGCTGTAGGTGGGTGACTGCAGTAGGGGGGCCAGGGAGACTGCTTCGTAGTCCGCCAGGCTGCAGGTGGCAGGTGCGGGGAAAGGGAAGGACGCTAGCGGGAATCTGACAGGTGGCACCATGGGTTTGGGTGTTGCCCGTGAGGGGCAGGCAGCAAAGTCAATGGTGGGAGGAGCGGCCCATGCCTGTGTGTCCCCCTGAGCTGGGGTTTGTCCAGTAGATGAGTCCATTCTTTTCTCTCCACTTGAGGAAGCAAGTTTGCCACCAGCCGGGCTCCCCACTGTGGGGACGAACTCCCAGGCCCCAGGCTTCCCTTCACCCCCTCCTCTTTCTCTGTCCCTCTGAGCTCCATCCACCACACCAGCCGCAGTGCCTGGCTCCGGGGTGTAGAGTGCTATGTCCACACGTTTGGAAAAACACACCCACAGGAAACCAGTGCTGGCCGGCCCTGTCCCCATGGAGAGACGTCCCTTGTTGAGTACCTACTGTCTAGGACCTTCTCAACAGTGACAGCTCCACTTCACAGATGGGAAGCCCGAGGCCCAGGGAACTCAGATCACAGACCGCAGACCAGAGTGACTGACTGGGATTTGCATCCATGTCTGCCTGCTTCTTTTCTAACTGCATGACCGCAGGCAACTTACTTACTGTTTTGGGCCTCGATTCCTCCATCTGCAAGATGGGGGTAACAATAGCAGCTGCATCATAGTCATTGGGAGGCTTAGATGGATTTGTCCAGTAAAAGGCTGACCATGGTGCCTGATGAGGGGCATGTGCCTCGCTCTTCTTATGCCTCGTCCCCTGGAGGAGAGGAAGGTGGGGGAGTGTGATGGGCATCTTCAGTCTCTAAAGGGTCTTCTGTGTGGCGGGGGAGTGGGCTTGTTTGGGGCAGCTTCCAGGTGCTGGAAGGCACTAACAGCAGAAGTCCTAAGGAGGCCCTTTTTATTTGTGTGTCTGCGTGTTTTGGGCTTGAAATAGGAAGTGCTTTCTAAAGTAGGGATGCCCTGGAGAGCAGACGTTCCCATTGTGGTGGCATTTTCCTGTCCCTGGAAGGACTTCAAGAGAGGCTGGAAGGCCACGTGTGGCAGCTCCCGCAGGGGAATGGCCAGGAGGAGGTGACCTGTGGGGCCTCTGGGTCCCAGGGTCCCTGCTCACTGACCTTGTATTTGTTTGCGTTATTTTTTCATCACACAGTGAAAAGCCCTGTTTCTGGGCCACTTCATGGCCTTCCAAGTACTGTCATAGCCATTGTCCCAGTTGGCCCTGACCAGTGTGCCGGTGGGGTCGTGCTAGTGACCTGACTGGTGGGAGTCTGAGGCTGGCCGCCGAGCTTCCCCTGCCAGGGCCCGCAGTCTCTGCCCTGCCACCCCCAGGGCACAGCCCACACCCCCTTTCTCCTCTGCTTACCCCCTTCCTTCCAGAACAACCAGCTCTTCAGCAAACCCAGATGTGTGGCTTTTTAGTGTGTGTGTGTGTGTGTGTGTGTGTGTGTGAGCCTCAATTTCCTCATCTTTTAATGGGGAGGACAGCCTTTGCGCTGCCTGCCCCTGGGGTCACTCTGTGGTTTGGCCGCAGTGAGGTGGGCCATGGTGGGCAGCTGGTAAACCAGACTCAGATGGGGCTCGCCTGCAGTGACTTGGGCGGCTCTGAACCCCTCTGAGCCCAGTTCCCTCGGTGGAATGATGGGAATGATGATCCCGTCAGCCTGTGGGCCTGCTGTGAGCGCACCTGCTCAGAGCCTGCCGATTCCGTGCTTCCCTTTGTTGTTGATAACAGGAATTCTGAAGCTCCCAGGCCTTCCAGAGTCATCGGAGGCTCCAAGGAGCCTTCACAAGATGCTCAGGACCCCTTTTTGGTAATTCCGACATGGGGGCTGGAGAGGCAGGTCTGCGCATCTCAGAAATGCTTTCCTTGGACATGCGGGGTCTCCCCATCCTTGATGGAAATGCTGAACTAGTGCGTGTGGTGTGTATGGGATGTGTGTTGTGTTTGGAGGGTATGTGTGTGGTGAGTTTGTGGTGTTTGGTGTTCATCTGTGTGTGTGGTGTGAGTGTGTGGTGTTTGATGCCTGTGGTGTGGTGCGTATGTGTCTTCGTCAGCTTGGGCTGCTATAAGTGAATTCCATAGACTGCGTGGCTTAAACAACAGGCATTTATTTCTCACAGTTTTAGAGGCTAGAAGTCCAAGATCACGGTGCCAGGATGCTCAGGTTCTTATGAGAGCCCCCTTCCTGGCTTGTAGACAGCTGCCTTCTTGCTGAGTCCTCACAAGGCAGAGACTATAAAGGCACTAATCCCATTCACGAGGACTCCACCCTCACGATCTAACTTTTTCCCAAAGGCACACCTCCTAATACCATCACATCGGACTTAGAATTTCAACATATGAATTTTGGAGAGAGACATTCAGTCCTTAGCAGTGCGTATGTGTGCTCGCTTCTCTGTGGTGTATATGTGTGGTGTGTGCATTGTGTGTGTGCTTCTATGTGATGTGTGCATGGTGGTGTGCTTCTGTATGATGTGTGCATTGTGGTGTGTGTGCGTTTGTGTGGTGTGTGGTGTATGTAGAACATTAACAGAAGCCACCCCTCCCTGTCACTAGAGGGACCCTCAGATGTTTGTTGGGTGCAAAATGTATAACCTGAACTAGAAAAGGAGGTCAGCACAGCGCAGGCCCTGTGGTTGCAGAGTCCGCGGCTGGGAGACTTGGCAGCAAGGGGCTCGAGTCCCAGCTCAGTGGGAACAGGTGGCCCTCGGTGTAGGGAGGAGCTTGGCAGGGTCTTGGCTCTGGTGGCCCCTGGGATGAGAGGGTCCTAGGTGAGGGGTCAGCCAGCCCAGGCGGGGGAGCCCAGCTGCTGTGATGAATGACATCATTGGCCCGGCGGTGGGGGCCACGGGAGCCGAGGGCACCCCAGTGAGCTGGGGCCGGGCCCGTGGGGTCCGTGTGGGGTGGTGCTCACCCCACAGCCTCTGCAGCTCAAGGCAAGCTCTGCCGACTGCCAGGTGGGCTCAGGGGTGAGGTGAGTTCTCCTCTCCCCACTGGGCCCCCCTCCCTGTGACCCCAGGCAGACCTCTGATATGTCTGGGCCTCAGTTTCCCCATCAGTAAAATGATTCTGTCTCCTGTGGTGGCCCCAACCCTGCTGGACTCATGGTCCTGGATGGTGGCTGAGAGTCAATCTGGTGAGGCTTGGGCTGCAAGGACACCCTGACCCTGCCTGTGGGGCAGAGAGGGCTGCTGGGGGAGGTGTGGCCGGAGTCGAGGGCTGGGCACAGTTAGGAGGTGGCCCTGTCAGGCAGGGAGGGGCACGGGCTGAGGACTTCAGGGGACGGCAGGTGTGGCCCACGGGGGCCACCACTGGCTCAGGCCCAGCACAGAGGGCCGCTTTCTGTGGCCATGGACACTGTCCCCTGCAGCCTGGGGTGGGGGCAGACAGTGTGCAGTCCAGGAGACAGGGAAGGCCACAGTCAGGCCAGCGGGACGGCCGGAGCTTTGAGAGGAGGGGACGCCTCTGAGAACTGGTGGGAACGAGGCTTGGTGCCCGGACACTGATGGCCAGGAGCCCCGGGGTCAAGGTGAGGACCAAACCGCCACACAGAGAGCTTGGAACAGGGCCCAGGGAGCTGAGCGTTGCCAGATGTGCTGTTCTGTCATCATTTCTAAGACGTGCCAGCTCCGGGCTGCTGGGGTCTGTCGTGGGATGCAGAGGCCCCGGCACCGTGGCTGCAGGCAGCCTGCTCTGGGGTTAGCTGTGATGCCAGCCCTGGCGCCCACACCACCCTTGCACGGCCCGCTCCACTTCATGGCTCAAAAGTCCTGGGTGAGGAGGGTACAGAGGTTGGTGGCGGAGCTGGGCTGAGCGACTGAGCCCTGCTGCTCCTTCTGGGTCCTCTATAGCCCTGAGCCCCGGAGCCCGGAATGTGTGTTAGGAAAACCCAACTCAGTTGACTTTATTTATTACATCTCATGAACTTTTTTTTTTTAACTCCCGCTGACTATCTTGCACCAACACTGTATAAGAAGAGTCTGGACAGTGAGCACCTTATTAATTTGCTGTAATTGGAGAATGAGGTGTCCTTAGAATGTTAATATTTTAGGCCTTGCAGGCTTTTTAAGTATTAAAGGTAATACTGGAGGTAATAAAAGTAATTATTATTTTACTCTCATTTTTGGGGGGGGAAGGTATGGTAGAAAAATCTTTGCTCTCTTTTCATTCTCCTATCTGCGTGTTTGCCTTTTGCAGAACACCGTCTGCCAGTTTTTAGTTTCCCGTCTGCTCTGGGCTGGGAGAACAGACAGTGCAGCTTGCTAGCACTGTGTGTGAATCATGAGATAGTAGGCTCTGAGTGAGGGACAGGGGATTTGCCTGTGGTGTGGTGTGAGCTGGCTTATTACTGACGTGAAAGGAAGCAGGGAAAGACGCAGGGCTCAGTGCTGAGAAGCTGGCTATCTTAAGTCATTAAACAAAGTGCTGGATGTGTCCCACGAGCGTTTTTCCCTTCATGCCCAGTGTATTCCTTTCCGGTGTCTGCCATAAAGAATTTCCACAAATGGAGTGTCCTTAAAACAACAGAAATTTCCTTTCTTACAGTTTTGGAGGCCAGAGTCCAAAATCTGGCGGTGTCAGTGGTGTCGGCGGGGTGCTGCTCACTCTGGAGGCTCTAGGAGAGGACCCCCCGCCGACCTCCTCCAGCTGCGTCACTCCAATCCCCCCTCTCTCTTCACACGGCCTTCCCTTCTGCGTGTTCTCTGCTCTGTGTCTCTTTCAAGGGCTCATGTCATTGAATTTAAGACTCACCCTCATCGTGGATGATCTCATCTTGGGATCTTTAACTTGATGACATCTGCAAAGACCCTTTTTCCAAATAAGGGCATATTCCCAGGTTCCGGGGAATAGGATGTGAACGTGTCTTTTGGGGACCATCATTCAGCCCGCTGTAGTCCTCATCAGCCAAAAGCTGACTCCTGTTGCTTGGGACCTGCTGCCCAGCCAAGCATCCTCAAGATTAAGACATCCTCAATTTAAGACAGAACTTAAATTCTGTCCAGGGCCAGCATCTCCGGTGCACAGTATGGTTGTAGAGGCCGTCAGAGGGCTTCACTCTTGGTTTAATGCTCAGTGTCATGGTCATAAAAAGCTGAATAGTTTTTGAAACAAGACCCTTGCATTTCCATTTTGCACTGGGCTGCACATTCTGTACCTGGCCTTGACTCTGTCCATGGTCTCTAGGCCCCATGTGGTCTGGCAGTTTACTCCCCTTGTCTCCCTCTGCCAGTGACTTGGGTAATATTTGATAGAGGTCTCAAATACCCTGTTTACTATTTCTTTCCAATGCCAGTCACAATCCAGAGTTATTTTATGTATTCATTTCCATTGTTGTCTCCCTGGCTAGAAAGTTCTATGATGGCTGGGACCCTGTCTGGTCCTCCATCGCATCCCAGGGCTAGCGCAGGGCCAGTGCTGAGTGTGACTTCTGGAATGCACCTTCTCCGCTCTTCTCTCCCCGTGGTGTGGCAATGAGCAGTCACATCTCCTTGCTGAGACTCTTGGGCTTCTTTGTCAACACTGTGCTGTGCCGTGTTCTGTGGGGTGACAAGGGTGTAGCATCCAATACACAGTGCTACTAGCTGTCACTAGGGCCTGATTTTAATAGCTTTGGCTTTGACACCATGTGGGCTGTGAGGGCAGCCCTACCAAATGGAAGGTCTGGGGTCCCCCGGGGAAATGTGAGTGCTGGAGGGGCCGTTAGCTTATCAGGGCATCCCGTTGGCCACCTGACCAGCTCAGACCTGGCCAGGCAGGCACAGAGGCCTGGAGGACCGCAGGGCACCATGCTTGGCTGTCACCTCCCCCAGGGGCTGTGCCACTCCCCCAGGCTGGCTTGGACACCAAAACTGGGCCCAGAGCTAGCAGTTCTGGCCAACCAGTGCTGTGCTAGTCCTTGGGGTGGGGAGGGAACCACTAACCTTTAGGGAGTCTAAAAGCCCAGTTTTCAAAGTGCAGTCCTTAGACTGTGCTCCTGAATCACCTGGGTGTGTGGATGAGACATCCGGGTCCCCTGGCACCCTCCCCACAGGCCTCAAGCTTTGAGCTCCGTGCTCCCCCAGAATCCTGCCTTTGAATCAAGCACCAGGGTGACTGAGGCTCAGTCACACTTGCAGATCGAGGTCTATAGTTGCTTAGATGTCATAGTCTCATCTTGATGAGGCCAGGACTGGACCAGACAGAGCTACTCAATGAGGGGTGGTCACCTGGGAGCCTCACCTGGGAGCTTGGGAGACATGCAAATCAGATTCCTGGGGGTGGGCCCAGGACTCCGTCTTAACAAGCTTCCAAGTGATTCTGATGCAGCCCCTGTTGGAGAAGCCCTAGGTCAGTGTTGTGAATGGTGGGGCATCTTCTGGGTGAGCAGGTGCCCGGATCAGGGAGGGAGGCATCGGCAAACGCTGCCTGCCATCCTGTTTGAGTGCCCCAGGCAAGGGGGCACCAGCCCCTCTCTCTCTCTGCTGACCTGGCTTCCTTCCTCCCCCAGGATCCCAAGTGATGGTGGTTTACGCAGAGGGGGAGCTGAGCCCTGTGAGACTGATTAGCACGGCGGAGCTGCGAGCGGCGCCTGCTGGCTGGCGGGAGTGAACACAGGATCTCGGCATCTCAACCTGAGAGGAAGCATGTCTAAGAAAGGCCGGAGCAAGGGCGAGAAGCCTGAGATGGAGATGGACGCGGTGCAGATGGCCAACGAGGAGCTGCGGGCCAAGTTGACCAGCATTCAGATCGAGTTCCAGCAGGAAAAGAGCAAGGTGGGAGGGACAAGGGCCTCCTGGCTCAAGTGAGGGGTGGGCTGTGAATTCCCAGTGGACAAATTGCCCCTGAGGTAAGTGTGAAGGGTGTGTCCCAGGGCTGGGGTGGGGTTGGGCACTCCACCTCTCTGAGCCTCAGCTTGCCTCTCTTTAAAATGGGTATAACATCAGTGGTGCTACAGAGACCACCTGGATGCGAATCCTGTCCGCTACCCCGGCCCCGACCCTCCCCGACATTTGGCTCTGATCTCGGACAAGTTACTTCACTCTCCACACCGTAATTTCCCTCACCTGCAAGACGGGATTATAACAGTACCACCTGATGGGCCGGTGGGCAGGAGTAAGGATGTAAATATGTATATCAATACGTAAAGCAGTGGTCCCCAACCTTTCTGGCACCAGGGACTGGTTTCGTGGAAGACGGTTTTTGCATGGACAGGGTCGGGGGGAGGGTACAGGCGGTAACGTGAGCGGTGGGGAGCCACGGGGAGCGCCAGGTGAAGCTTCGCTCGCACGCCCGCCGCTCACCTCCTGCTGTGCGGCCCGGTTCCTAACAGGCTGCAGACCGGTACCAGTCCATGGCCTGGGGGTTGGGGACCCCTGACATAAAGGGCTTGATTTGGAGCCTGGCTCTGTGATGGGAGCTGTTTTGCTCTCGTGAGGCAGGTATGAGCTTTGGAGCCAGTCAGTACGATGCCCTGTTGGGTGCCAATCAAAGTGTTGGCGTGATGGGCAGCCAGTCACTGTGGGAGGAACCCAGCCTTTCTAATCATGCAGACCTGGCTTCAGACCTCACCTTGACCCCTGACTGGCTTCACGATCTTAGACAAGTGACATAAAGCCTCTGAACCTCCGTTTTCTCATGTGTAACGTGGCATCATGATAACCACCCAGTTTAAGGTTGTCTTAAAGATCTTAGGTAATGTAAGCAAGAAAAGCCCATCCGGTGCCTGGGCGCTGCCCCAGTCCTCTTTGTTGGCGTGGTTCTGACCTGGGTGGTTTGAGGGCAAAAGCAGGTGGGGTGGAGGTGCTCTCCTAGCAGGGTGGAGCCGCCATTCGTGTGAGAAGAGAAGGAGGATGGGGTTTGGGCTTGCTCCTGGGGGGCCCGACTGAGGGGCTGGCTGGCCTTAAACCCCAAGCCGTGAAGGTACCCTCCGGCCCCGCCCATAGCACCTGAGGGAGGGGAGGGACTGCCTGGGGGATGGCAGCAGGTGTCTGGTTGAGAGCTGGGACTCTGGCAACAGCTGCAGTGCTGAGCGGGGTCCAGCTCCTGGGTGGGGAGGGGGCTGGGGCTTGGTCCTTGGCTCTGACCCCAGCTCAAGACAGCTACATGGAGAGCAGAGGCAGAGTCCCCAACCTGGGGCGATGAAGACTGGGCTCCTGGAGCTTGGGGACACACGTGCTGCCTCCCATCCCCAGACACTCAGAGTTCCAGGGCCAGTGCAGCCAAGGTCTTTCAGCACAGTTGCTGGTGGTCCCAGCCTGTCCACATCCTGTCCAGCTCAGGAAGGATTTGCCTGCCAGGATCCCCTGGGTTGTCAGCTGCCCAGCTGGGCCTGGAGGGGCTAACCAGGCAGTAGCAGCAGCAGCTGTGGTTATGGGGAAAGCCGCACAGCCAATGTCATTCGGCCAGGTCTCCGTCCCACCTCCACCACCTAACTTGCCTTGAGGCCTTGGGGCAAGCCAGGTAGCTGCCTTATGCCTCTGTTTCCCTATCTGTTAAATGGGGACATCTGATGTGTCTGCCTCCCTGGGTTGTTTAAGGAATGAATGAGAGAGTCATCTCCGGGGCCTGGGCACTGCCTGTCACATGTAGTTACTCAGTGGTTGGCAGACACTTATGCGTCTGCTACACAGGCCACACCAGGTACCTTAGAGGGTCTCCTGACACTCATAGTAACCTGTGAGGTCAGATGTGGCTTTCCCCACTTTATAGGTGGGCAAACTGAGGGTTGGAGAGGAGAGGTGGCTGGGCTGCCGTAACAAAGTACCACAGACCGGGGTAGGGGTCCAACAACAGAGATTTATTCCTCACAGTCCTGGAGGCTGGGAGTCTGAGAGTCTGAGATCAAGGTGTGGGCAGGGTTGGTTTTCCCTGAGGCCTCTCTCCTTGGCTTGTAGACGGCCGCCCTCTCCCTGTGTCCTCACATGCTCTTCTCTGTGTGCATCTGTGTCCTAATCTCTTCTTGTCAGGGCACCAGTTGTGTCGAATCAGGACCCACCCCCATGACCTCATTTAACTTAGTAACCTCTTTTAAGACTGTCTCCAAATACAGTCACATTCTGAGGGTCTGGGGGTTAGAACGGCCCCTCAGGAATCTGGGGGTACACAGTTCAGCCCATCACAGCAGGTCCGCACAGTCACAGGTCACACAGGTGTTGGCACTGGGTTGGAAGCCAGGCCTACAAGAAACCCAGTCTGTGCCTCCCCAGGCACCTCCTGCCTCTACGTGCCCTGGCTGCCCGTTTGCTCAGTCCAGCCACCCCATGGCCCTGCCGGGGAAGCTTATCCAGGCTGCCACTGGGAGAGTTTCTGTTCTCAGAGAATTCAGCAATGTGCTTACTGGCTGCTATGAGAAACGTTAAATATAAACTTTGTGACTGCGTTTAACTGCTGTTTCTATATGACCCCATGATAACTGTTGCTGGTTTGTATTTACAGTGTTGTTACTTTAGCAGAGGAGTCCCCATTGAACACCGCAGGGCAAGGGCATGTGGGGAGCGTACCTGTTGGTTCATCCACACATTCATCGAGCCCCCAGCCCCCTGCCCCGTGCCTGTGCTCTGGGCCTGGGCTGGGCATTTGGAAGTGACTCAGAAACGGCCCGCCCTCAGGCAGGCTGGGTGCTCAGATACCCAGGGAGCTAGCCAGATGACAGTACTTGGCATGTCGCACCAGAGATTTTAGGAAGCCATGCAATGGTCAGAGTGGCCCAAGAAAGTTTTGCAGAGGTGGTCTGGAGCTGGCTCTGAAGGATTTTGCTGGCTGGCACAAAAGGGAGCAGGGCTCACACCATCCCAAGAGTCCGGCATCACCTGGGAGCATCCTCCGTGCCAATCAGGGTGCCAAGGCCACTGGGGCAGAGTCCCTGACTTGTTGAGGCCCATGGCCTGGAGTGGGTGGGGGCAGAGAGGGCAGTGGTCAGCACATGGGCCCAAGCCAGGCCATGAAGCTTCCGGCTCCTGCCCACCGCTCACCAGCTGGTGATTCATTCATTCTTGAAGTGAGCAGCCCACCCTGGTCTGGATCTACACTGGGCCAGGGACTAGTCCAGCTACAGAAGTGAATCGGCCTTCATCTTGCCCTCCAGGGGCTGCCGGCTGCAGTGGGTAGGCCGGGAGAGTTGGAATTTGGGTGTGATTTGTGTGGTGATGGAGGGAATAATACAGGGCTCTGGGAGCCCAGGGGAGGCCCTGACCCAGTCGGGGAAGCCTTCCGGCTCTTCTGGAGAATGGAGGGAAGGTGAAGGCACAGGGACCAGGCAGAGGGACCAGCTAGCCTAGGAGCCAGCACGCATGTGGGGAAAGTCCAGTGCCCCAGAACCGCGGCCACCCTCATGCCCCAGGGAGTGCACGCTGTCATTCATTATTTACAAAACTGCCAGGCCCATCATCCTTTCATTCTTTCCTTTGCTCAGTCCGTGGCTAGTTACTGAGCACCTACTGTGTGCCATGTTCTGTCCCAGAAGCTGGGTCGCCCTGGAGATCCTCTCCTGGCGCTAGTATCTAATGGGGGAGGTAGGGAACGAAGGCCAGGAGATTAACATGTAATATTTATTCCATAGTGAAAAGTGCCAAGAAAGTAAAGCAGCAGAAGCAGGTGGAGAGTCGTGGGGTTGCAGTGGGGGTGGCTCTTTAGGGAGGTGGTCAGCAAAGGGGTGCTGCAGGGGGTGGGAGGGCAGGTCCTACAGAGGCCTGGTTGGGAGCATTCCAGGCAGAAGGGCCGGCTTGGGGAAAGGCTGCAGGCAGGAACGTGCCTGCATGTCTGAGGTGCAGCAGCCAGGGACGTGGCTTGAGCTGGGTGGTCAGGGAGGAGGACCGAAGAGCCATCAGCTGGGGTCAGTCCTGTGGGCCGGGGAGGACTTGGGCTTGTATGCTGGATGCCACAGAGCCCTCGAGGGTTTTTTTTTGTTTTCTTTCATATTTTTATATGTATAAATTCAGTCATTTATATCACTATGAACACTATTTTACACTTTGGCTTATAATCCAATACTACTTTATTTTGTTGCTCAAACTGTTCTAGCTTTGGCCACAGGAATCTCTTTCAGTGGACCCCTGTGTTCCTTTGCACCCCATCATTGTGGCATTTATTTTTTAATTTATTCTTGGGTACACCCTTACCTTCCAGTCCTGTAAGGTGCTCCAGGTTCATCTTGTATATTCCCTGCCCCAGTCCTAGAGCCACTCATTTCTCCAAGGAGCCCTGGTCCCACTTATTAGAGAATGGCATGAGAAACCAGGATCTGGGTACTGGGTGTGCTCACCGCTGCTGGCATGTCATTGCTTCTAGGCTTAGCTGACAGAGCAAGGAAGTGTATGCGTATATACTAACCGTGTATGTGTATATACTAACCGTGTATGTGTATATACTAACCGTGTATGCGTATATACTAACCGTGTATGCGTATATACTAACCGTGTATGCGTATATACTAACCGTGTATGCGTATATACTAACCGTGTATGTGTATATACTAACCATGTATGCGTATATACTAACCGTGTATGTGTACATATCTAAACTATTTCTAAATGTAACATCTATATGTACATTAAGTTAAACATGAGTTCTTACTGATGTCCCCGGTCTAATCCACTACCACCTGGATCCTCTGGCCTCCTCCCCTTGCTCATCTGTCCTCCCTCCAGCAGGGAGGGCCTGACCCCACCACCCATTTACTTAGTTATTCAGCACTCTAGTGGTTTCAGAACGGTTAACCTGCACCCCGTGGATTCAGAGGGCAGTAGAGGGAAACCTTCTAATGTGTGTGTTCAGAGACCTGTGCTGGCCACTGGGAAGGACTAAAGGGGCGAGTGTGCGGGGTCAGAGGCAGGGCGATGGGTGAGAAGGTGACTGCCACGGTCTGGCAGAGGGCTGCTGCCGCTGGCTTGG
Source organism: Mesoplodon mirus (assembly GCF_964341445.2). Taxonomy (NCBI): domain Eukaryota; kingdom Metazoa; phylum Chordata; class Mammalia; order Artiodactyla; family Ziphiidae; genus Mesoplodon; species Mesoplodon mirus. The sequence goes on from NC_138977.1 coordinate 159,705,223, forward strand.
ACCAGGGTGGTCGCAGGGAATGGGGAAAAGTGGTCTAGGCCTGGAAGTGGAGACCCAGCGCTGACAGATGGGCTGAGGAGTGGGGGAAGCAGCTGAGTGGAGGCTGACTTCACTGTGCCCACTGGGGCGCTGGCGGTGCCAGCTCCGAGTTCTCCAGGCCAGCCCCTCCCACCCAGATGCCTGCCCTTTCTTGGTCACTTTGCTCTTGCCACATTTAGAGCCCAGATGCTGAAGCAAGGCTGGTAAGGGCCCCTCTCTCCTGCTGCACCTCTGGACTTGGGGGCGGGGCACAGCTTGGAGGCATCTGGCGAGTCAAGTGGCACATGACTTTCGTAGACCTGCTCCACTCAATGGAGTAAGGAGGGGGTGCTCTGTGCCCACCAGGGGCCACCCCGCCTCACCGTGCCACACCTGGGTCATGGCGCCTGGGCTTGGCCCTCAGCTTTTCTAGGCAGAGCTGGTGGGACCCAGCAGGGCCTTCTCCCACAGCCCATCCACTGTTAGCCTCCCTGCCTTACACACGGGTGTCACCTGGCCCATCTCAGCTGGCCCCCTCTTCCCCTCCCAGGGGCAGGCCCGCCCCCCCACCAGGCTGCCCTGCACACACCTCTGCTCATGCTGGCCACATTCCTCCTTCCTTTACTGCATGGGACCAAACTTCCCTTTATCCGCTCATCCGCTTTCAGCTTTCCTCCTCCCAACAGTCTTTAAGGGGCAGCCGTTGATGGCCTTGTTTCACAGGGAAGGATCAGGAAGCTCTGGGAGGTTTGTATAGTCAGGGTTCTTCAGAGAGAAAAAGAACCAGTAGGAGAGAGAGATGGAGAGGGATTTGGTATTTTTTCAAGAAGATGGCTCACATGGTCATGGAGGCTGACAAATCTGAAATCTGCGGGGCAGATAGGCTGGAAATTCGAGGGAGCGTTGATCTCACAGTAATGAGGCAGAATTCCTTCCTCACTGGGGGACCTCAGTCTTTTCTCTGAAGGCCTTCAACTGACTTGGTGAGGCCCACCCACATTATAGAGGTTCATCTGCTTTACTCCAGGTCTACTGATTTAAATGTTAATCACATCCTTAAAAATTCCTTCACAGTAACATCTAGACTGGTGTTTGGCCGAATGACCTGGTACCACAGCCCTGCCTAGTTGACACGTAACATTAACCATCTCGAGGTTAAGTAATTTGCAGAGGGAAATGCACTCGTCAGTGCAGACTTGGATTCCGACAAAATCCCATCCCTTTGACTTCAAATCACCGTCAGCATCCCAGAAAGTTAGAAGAGTGTTGCCTCCTTAGAAGGAGAATGCCAGAAGCATTTAGTTCCTCCCTGGGGAGATCATGTTAAATATTTGAAGTTCTGGCTTCCTGGCACTCAATCCCTTAGGAAGAGGCCAATTCTAGCTCTTGGGTGAGATGAGCCCTCTGACAGGTCCAGTCCTTGTTTTATTTCTGTGATTATGCGTGTTTGATGTAAGGAGACATTGATCTTGTATCTTTGCCTGGCCAGGTTTATTTGCTCCTTTCCCTGCTGTTATGAGTAAGGATTTATCAACCCGAGTGACATCGTAAAACTCCTCACCTAAAATTAATTTCAGCATGTTGGTGTTCTATAGACTGGTCTGGGGGAAATGTTGCCACCTTGGAAGCAGTTCATCCATGAGAGACACATTTGTTTCTGTTCTTCGGAGATTGCTGTAATGTAGAAAACGAATGGGTTCCTGTGGAATGTGTGTAATTGTGTGATATTTGAAATAAAAAGATCGATGGGCTTCCCTGGTGGCGCAGTGGTTGAGAGTCCGCCTGCCGATGCAGGGGACACAAGTTCGTGCCCCGGTCTAGAAAGATCCTACATGCCGCGGAGCGGCTGGGCCCGTGAGCCATGGCCACTGAGCCTGCGCGTCTGGAGCCTGTGCTCCGCAACGGGAGAGGCCACAAGAGTGAGAGGCCCGTGTACTGCAAAAAAAAAAAAAAAAAAAAAAAAAGATCGAATAAAGCCTTTTGGAGTGTTTGAAGAAGACACTCCCTTGGCATATTTTACAAATAATGTTTTGTTTGCTGAATAGACGAATACCTTCTGGTGGGGTTAGCAGCCTGGCACCTGCAGAGCACTGGCCCTGGGGCCAGGCGCCTGGGGGTGAAGCCTGGCTCTGCCCCTTGGCAGCCCCTCATCCCAGGCAGGTCACCAGCGGCGCATCTCTGATGCTTGGCTGCCTTGTGGCAAAGCAGTTACCTCCTTCCTGCCGCTGTGAGAGCTTCATGTGGGGGGGAGGGGCACAGAAGCCCCCAGACCGGGCAGGAGAGCCTCTCAGCAGTGAGGTCACCTCCACCCCTGCCCCTCTCTACGTCCACCTGCTCGGCCTTCTCTAACTCCAGAGTTCAGGGCATGGGCACTGGAAATGTGTTTCTGGTTTACGATCTGTTCTGCTCTGATGAGACAGATGATTTCTGCGTGGCTTATTTTGTGACTGATAAATTGTCCTTCCTCGTAAATCTCCAAATTGGAAGGGATGTCAAAGCCTTACTCTCCTCTCCAGCACCCTCAGATGTTTTTCCACGGCTGGGAACATCTCAACAAAATAGTAGGGGAGACTGCGTGGGACTGATGGAGGTGGCGGGAGGGGGAATTGGAGTTCGGGGACCGGGGGAGGGTCTCGGGCCTGTCGCACACGAAGGGACACGGGGAGGTGGCGGCGGGCCTGGCCGGCTCCCCCAGCCCTGACCCTGACTGACTCTCCCCCGACGGCTGCAGGTGGGCAAGCTGCGCGAACGGCTGCAGGAGGCCAAGCTGGAGCGCGAGCAGGAGCAGCGGCGACACACGGCCTACATCTCGGAGCTCAGGGCCAAGTTGCACGAGGAGAAGACCAAGGAGCTGCAGGCGCTGCGCGAGGTGCTCATCCGCCAGCACGAGCAGGAGGCAGCGCGCACGGCCAAGATCAAGGAGAGCGAGCTGCAGCGGCTGCAGGCCACGCTGAACGTGCTGCGCGACGGTGCGGCCGACAAGGTCAAGACGGCGCTGCTGGCCGAGGCGCGCGAAGAGGCGCGCAGGGCCTTCGACGGCGAGCGCCTGCGGCTGCAGCAGGAGATCCTGGAGCTCAAGGCGGCACGCAAGCAGGCGGAGGAGGCGCTCAGCAACTGCATGCAGGCCGACAAGGCCAAGGCGGCCGACCTGCGCGCTGCCTACCAGGCGCACCAGGACGAGGTGCACCGCATCAAGCGCGAGTGCGAGCGCGACATCCGCCGGCTGGTAAGTGCGCTGCCCTCTCCCCCGCACCGGCTCGAGTGCATACCTGACCTTCCGCACACGCACCCTGCTCTTACGCACAAGCACTTTGTCCTCCCTGCACGCATGCAAGCCCTCCTTCTGCACACACGCAGCCCATCCTTCCGTGGTGCATGCGCCGTGTCCTCTCCACAAGCAAGTGCCCCAGTCCTCCCTCACGGAGCAGTAAATGCTGAGTACTGGGGACCCACTGTGCTCCAGGCATGGTTCTAGGCCCTGGGGTTCCAACAAAGCCCCTGCCATCCTGGGTGTGGAATGGAAGCTTTGGCAGGTCTCTCCTGTCTGTGGAAGACACCTAAGAAATTTAAGGACTGGAGGCAGAAGGACCAGGTGTCCTTTTTGGAGGCCTGGTCCAGCTGTCCATCCCTAGACTGGTCACCAGTCAGTGACAGAGCATCAGTTCACAGCTTAACAAGCCAGTACCAAGAATGGCAGAAGAGATGCACTGATTTTAAGTGTCTAATGTACAGAAAATCTAAGCACATACCGATACTAAGTTCTCAGAAGTATTCCCCAGCCCCTTTTCCCTTTGTGTGTGTAGGGGTGGTGTTATCGCATAATAGGAAGAGAAGGCTTTGGAGAAAGTCTCTTCTGGGTGTGAATCCAGACTCCCTCACTTGTTAGCTGTGTGAGCCCAATCAAGTTGCTTACGGTCTCTAAGCCTCTGGTGCCTCACCTACGAAAGGAGGAATAATCATGTATCTGTTACAGCATTATGAGAATTAAGTTAACTAAAGCATCTATCAACAGCTTATAGTTTGTGTAATAGGAGACATGTAAAATATGTTCCTCTGTTACAGGAAATGTATATTTAAGGTAAATAAAATCAGGAAAAAACAAGTATTTGCACAAGAGACAGACTGAGCTTAATTTAAAACGAACCAAGGACTTGGTGTCTGTTTCCATTTCAGTGCCAAACAGAAATATCCCCAGCTCAGGTAGTCTCAGTGTGTGGGGGCCACTTAGGAGAATAGAGTGAAAAGAATAAATGTCCAGTTCTCCACGCATTTGATAAATGTCCCTCGTCAGACAGGCCTCTTGGCAACGTGTTCAGAAAGTGGCCTGCGTTTTGTTTCTTTGTTAGTTGGATTGGATTAGAAATGTAGGAAGGCTTCCAGGCTTCCACTTACACATTTAACATGCCTCTTAAGAAACAGTCAAGAAGAAAAGGCAATTATGGTCAACGTGGGGCTATTGGACACATTCTTTAGACCAGTTAGGATTAGGTCTGAGAAGACTCCCCCCAGTACACAGGGGCTTAAAATCTGGAGTTATTTCTCTTTCACACACAAAGTCTGTAAAGTGCTCCACAGAGTAGTGTAGGCCACAGGGCCTCTTACCTCTCCCCTCAGATGGGGCTCCGGGATGTGGCCATGGTCCTCATGGCCCCTCATGCTATGGAGTGCCAGCCATCACATCTGCATCCCAGGTTGGCAATAGGAGGGCAGATGAAGGAGGGTATGGTCTTCATTTAAAAGCACTTTTCTTTCTGGAGGTTCTATATACCTCCACTTCCATCTCTTTGGCTGGAAGTTACTTGCTCAGCCTCACCCAGCTGCAAGGGGAGCTGGGAAATGCATGGCAGCTCCTAATAAATCCTGGTATGGCACTCTGTTCATTTCCTAGGGCTGCTATAACAAACTCCATGGCTTAAAACAACAGGAATTTATTCTCTCACAGTTCTGGAGTCTAGAAGTCTGAAAACAAGGTGTCAGCAGGGCTGTGCCCCTCTGAAGGCTCCAGGGAAGAATCTTTTGTTTGCCTCTTCCAGGCTTGGGGGGTTGCCGGGAATCCTTGGTATTCCTCGGCTTGCAGCTGCATTACTCCAGCCTCTGCCTCCACATGGCCTTCTCTTCCCCACGTGACTGTGTCTTGTCATCTTCTTATAAGGACACCAGTTACTGGATCTAGGGCCCACCCCAATCTGTTATGATTTCATCTTAGTTAGATCTGTAAAGACCCTATTTCTAATAGGATCACATTCTGATTTTCCTAATAGACATGAAATTTGAGGGGGACACCATTCACCCAACTACAGGTACCAAGGAGGAGACGAGAATGGATCTTGGGGTAGCAGCTTCTTTTTCATTCTTTGATGCTCCAAACTTTGCAAATGAAGTGGAACTAACAGAATTATTCACAAATTGGTGGGTTTGTTGGGAGCTGGCTAAACTGAGGTTTTCACTGAGACGAGTGTCCTGATGGATGTGACTGCTGAGAAATGATTAGATTCTGTGCCTCTGGGGCTGAGAGAGGGCATAGTGAGGGCTTTGCAGGGGCTGACCTGAGTCTGAATCATGGATCTGCTTCTGACTAGTGTGTGGGCACATTCACCTCTCAGGGCCTCAAGCTTATCTGTAAGATGGAGTAAATAATGTCTACTTTGAGGGTCTTTTGAAGACTGAGAGAGAGTGTCTCCTAAGTACAAATGTAGTCCTGAGCTCACACTAGCATGTAAGTAAAAAGTGAGAGCCATCATCCAGACTGTTGTGCTTTCCCTAACTCTATGTCAGCTAGAATCTTATGGTTGCAAGTGACAGAAATTCCACCTCAGACTAGCTTAAACCATGAGTCTGTCGGCTCTCATGACTGAAGTAGCAGGACTAGACTCAGGTATAGGTCCAGTGGCACTAATGATGTCTCCCCGGACCCAGGTTTCTCAGGCTCTGCTGTGTCCCCTGATGCATCATTCTCAGGCTCTGAGCTCTCAGTGTGCTGGTGAGATGCCACCACTGTGCCAGACCCCACATCCTCACAGGAAACAGCCCAGATGATTTAAAATGTTGTGTTAGTTTCTGCTCTACAGCAAAGTGAAGCTGTTATACATATACATATATCCACTCTTTTTTAGATTCTTTTCCTATATAGGTCATTACAGAGTATTGAGTAGAGTTCTCTGCTATACAGTAGGTTGTTATTAGTTATCTATTTTATATATAGTAGTGTGTGTATGTCAATCCCAGTCTCCCAATTTATCCCTCCCCCCCTTTCCCCCTTGGTAACCATAAGTTTGTTTTCTACATCTGTGACTCTATTTCTGTTTTGTAAATAAGATCATTTGTACCATTTTTTTAGATTCCACATATAAGTGATATCATATATTTGTCTTTCTCTGTCTGACTTACTTCACTCAGTATGACAATCTCTAGATCCATCCATGTCACTGCAAATGGCATTATTTCATTCCTTTTAATGGCTGAGTAATATTCCATTGTATATATGTACCACATTTTCTTTGTCCATACCTCCGTCAAAGGACATTTAGGTTGCTTCCATGTCCTAGCTATTGTAAATAGTGCTGCAATGAACACTGGGGTGTGAGAGAAGCTCTTTCTTAGCTCCTAAGGAGAAACAGGAGGGTCCTAGCAACACCCTCTTTGGGCCTGTTGGATCTGATTGGGTCATGTACTCATCCCTGAACCAGTTACTGTTAGGCGGCGGAGCCATGCAGGTGATGTGAGCCAATCAGGGCCTGCCCTGGGAACTTGGAGTGATTTCAGCCCCACCCCTCTTCTGAACCACATGGTGAGAGTGGGAGTGTGGGAGAAGGGGAAACAGATGCTGGGAGGCAACCCAGGAATGTCCAGCACACTGAGGTGCTGGGGTTTGGGGAAGCTTGAGAAGCTCACTGTCAGAGGTTTACACTTCCTCAGGTCCTCAGGGCAGGGGGCAAGATCACTAAGGGCCCAGCCTGGGGGCCAGACCAGAGTCGACAAATAGTGAGAGTGCCTGTGTAGCTGTGTGAGCTGGCAGGTCTCCTGACCTCTGGAGCCTCAGGACTCTGGCTGGGGAAATGTGACAACCTAGAAAATGTTGGCTCCAGAATCTATTCCACATTGTCCATCCATTCCTGGATGCCATCTCCACTAGTGGAGACTGTTTCCTGGGAACCTTTCCCACATAATGAGGTGTAAGCCCTCTGCTCATTTTCTAGGATAAATTGGGAATCAGTGCTGTTCCAGGCTGAGAATTTGGATTTCCAGAGATGTCTTGCTTAAGATGCTGTTCTTTCTTGTGGGAGGAACTAGTGTAATGTGGTGGTGGAGGCAGCGCTTCTGGGCTCCAGTGCAAAGTCAGGAGTGTACAGCTGGGATGCTGAGGGGGATGGACTGGAGCCCTACCTGTTAACTTGTAACACCTCCCCAACTGGCACCACTGATTCCCCTCGATTTATCTTTCTCTCCTAGCATTAATCATGCTCTGATCTACTCCATGTTGACTTTTTTATTCTGTTTTCAGCTACCCTCCCCTCTGAAATGGAAGCTCTGAGGGCGGGGACTCTGATCTGTTTTGCTCATCAGTGTTTCCCAGCACCTGCTGATGGCACTCAATTCAGTATTTGTTGAATTAATGAAAGCATGTTTAAGTGGTTTCAATTAATGAACTTTCACGTGGTTCACGTTGCTTCACGTTGCTTCTGGATTGAACTCTGCAGTGGCAACAGTGTTTTCTGCATCAAGTGTTCTTCCCTACAGCGGGGAGGTGCTCCCACCTCCGGCTCTGAAGAGCAGGGAGCTGCAGGTGACCGCCACCAGGGGGAGCAGCAGGCACGTTCTGCAGCTGCTGCAGGAGAAGCTGCACCAGGCACACCCTTGTCTGGAGTTCCAGGAAACTGTCATGGGGAGGTGGCTGGGGATACAGAAGGAAGCGGAGTATCCTTTTTTTCTTCTAAAGAAAGGCCACTCAAAGAGCTTGCCAGAGCTCTGGGACTTTGCTTGAAAACCTCAGTCTGGAGGTTGGGGGTACCATTTGCTGCCTTCTGTAAACTGTATTTTATAAGTTTTTCATGGTCTGCTGTTTAAATCAGATAGCCTTCTGTTACGCAGGAGCTAAAGTAGATTAATGGTGGCCGCTAACACTGATTGTGTGCTTGTAAGATGCCAGGCTCTGTGCTAAATTCTTCCCGTGGTTGAAGTCTCCCCCCAGTTGGACGGGGTGTTCTCAGTGTCCCCACATTACCGAGGCTGAGGCTAAGAGGGGTGGCTCAGTCTGCCCAGAGTCACACAGCAGGTAGGGGCGGGGATTTGAGCTAGCTTCTGTCCGCCCTCAGGGCAGCGCTCCTAACTAGCATTCTCTGCTGTAGCGATCTGTGTCTGAATACGAGGTGTACGATTCAGAAGTAAGAGTTTCAGGTTACAATCAGCTTTAGTTTGTTACCCTCTGAGAGCGTGATGAGTGAGAAGGGCATTTGTATTCGTTTCCTGGGGCTGCCTTAACAAATGGCCACAAACTCAGTGGCTTAAAACAACGGAAGTTTACTCTCTCACTGCTCTGGACTCCAGAAGTCCAAAATCAAGGTGTCAGCAGGGCCATGCCCCACTGAAGGCTCTCAGGGAAGGCCCTTCCTTGCTCTTCCAGCTTCTGATGGCTCCAACAGTTCCTGGGCTTGTGGCTGCACCACTCCAATCTCTGCCTCCCTCTTACATGGTGATAAGTGGAATATTTATAAATGGAATATTTCCTGCCATACCAATAAACAAAGGATGTCACAGTCATCAAAGACTGCAGCCCTTCAACGTGAGCCAGTGAGCCCAGAGGAAACTCAGGGCTGAAAAGAATACCTGCCATCTAGCAGCCCTCAGACTGCAGCCACTCCCTGCAGCCGTGAGCCCTAAGGAAACTCAGGATGTGAAAATACAGGATACTGGCCCCAGATAGCTGAGGTGCGTATCAAAGGAATGATTTCAGTGAGCCCAGACTCTTGCATCTGCCCATATATAGGAAAGCACTATATTCCTTAACTTGAGATATCTCGTTTTCTTTAATTAACAATCATCTTTGGACGTTCCCTACTACTTTGACTTTGTCGCAAAAACTCCTCTATATCCTGGCTCCTCCCCTCGCCTCCTCCGAGCAGTTTCTCAGAGTTACCTGAAGTGCTATCTCCTGGGCTGTGGTCCTCATTTTGCCCCCGATAAAACTTAACTCGCAATTCTCACACTGTGCTTTTTTTTTTTTTTTAAGTCAGCAGTGGCCTCCCCTCTATGTTTTTCTTCTTCGGTCTGCGTCTTTGTCCTATGAAGACACTTGTCATTGGATTTAGGACCCACCCAGTTAATCCAGGACGATTTCCTCATCTTAAGATCCTTAATTACACCTGCAAAGACTGTTTTCCCAAACAAGGTCCCATTCACAGGTATCTGAAGTTAGGATGTGGACATGTCTTTTTAGGAACCACAATTCAAACCACTGCAGTATTCATTCATTCATTTCCTCAATATTTGCACACCTAATGGAAACAAAAGTCTAGGAAAGACAGGAACTACTATTCATTGAGACCTACTGTGTGCATGCAACAATTATAATTAGAGCTAATGTTTATTTTATGCCTACTGCGTGCCAGGCAGTTTTTATGTGTTAATGTATTTCATCCCCAAAACATCCCTATTATTATCCCCATTTCACAGATGGAAAACTGAGGCTTAGGAAGAAATCAAGTAACTAAACCAAGGTACAGGGCCAATAAGTGGTGGCATCAGGGCTAGAACCAGGCAGTCTGGGCCCAGTGGCCTTGCTCCTAAGCAGCCTGCCTGTCTCTGCTGTCCCCTGCAGCCCTCACAGCTCCCCTTCCAGGTGGATGTTCCTACACCCCCATTTTACAGGTGAGGAGCCTGAAGCTTAGAGAGGTTGAGTGACTTGCCAGAGGTCACACAGCTTGCCAGTGGGGGATTAGTCTCCAGTTCATACTTTTGTACTCCATGCACAGTGCTTTCTCCTCTGTGCCAAGTTGTTTTACATCAGTTGGCTTTAACCTTTATGTTGGGTAATCAAGGTAGTATCCACGTTACATTGCCTTACATACAGGCCCGCTCGTGGCGGGCACTCACAGGTATGTGTTAAATAAAGCCACATCATATAGACTTCATCCAGATTTCGTTGAAACCATCCTTACTAAAGCATTAGTATTCTTTTCAGAACTTTTTAATTGTACCGTATCTCAAATAGAATTTATTCCTAAATCCCATGATGATAGTAATCCCTGTAGCTGAAACTCTTATGATTTTTGTCAATTAATGAAACACTAGTACTTGGGAAATTTTCTCTTTTAACACCTGTATTAGTTTCCTAGGGCTGCTGTTACAAAGTACCATGAACTGGGTGGCTTAAACAACAGAAATTTATTCACTCACAGTTTTGGAAGCTAGAGGTCTGAAATCAAGGTGTCGGAGGACCATGTTTTCTGAAGGCTATAGGGGAGGATCCTCCCTGCTTCTTCCGGCTTCTGGAGGCTCCAGGCGTTCCTTGGCTTGTGACCGCATCACTCCAGTCTCTGCCTCCATCTTCTCCCTGTGTGTCTGTGTGTCTCTCCTCTTATAAGGACACCAGTCGTTAGGGCCCACCCAACTCCACTGTGACCTCATCTTAACTAATTATATCCGCAAAGACCCTATTTCCACATGAGGTCACATTCTCAGGTTGTAGGAAGGACATGGATTTAGGGGAGGGGCACCCCAGTATAGCACTCTTACTGGGGCAGTTTCCCAGCTGTTGGCTTTGTGTCCAGAAACAATCGATGTATATGGCCCGTGGCAGAAGCTCCCTCCTCAGTAAGCTTCTTTCTGCTTGGTTTCCTCTAGGGAATGTGGGACGAGGCTGGGCTGGGGGAGCTGGGGCTCACACTGAGGCTCGAATGTGGGGAGGCTGAGGTGCTTTGGAGGCCCCAGAAGCATCCAGTCGGCTCTCTGACTGTGGGACCCTGAGAGACGTCAGGGCAGAGGGAGGAGGTTGGAGTGTCAGCTGCACACGGGGAGTTAACATCTTGGGTGAGGATGCGGCTGGCTGAGGGGAGGATACAGACTGGGAAGAGAGCCAAGCCTTGGAAACTACAGATTTCGATGGTGACCAGGGCAGGGCGAGAAGAAGATGGAGACAGTGAAGTCCCACAGAGGGCGGGAGGGTGGGAGCAGTTCACATAGCTGGAGTGGGCGGCAGTGTCAGACGGGGTGAGAAAGAGAGAGGATGGAAAATTGTTCAGCGAGTTTGCGGGCCAGGAGAGCGTTGGAGACGTTAGCAAGAGCCGTTTACTGGAGGGGTGGGGACGTGGCCAGACAGGAGTGGGAGAGGATGACCAACTCTGTGAAGAAGCTGAGCTGCTGGAGGGCAAGGGGGTGATGGCTGGAGGGCCCTGGCGGGTCAGGACTTGACTTTATTTCATTAAGGTGAGAGAGACACGAGCACTGATCCGTTTCGAGGGTAAGTGTCTGGTTGACCATATAGGGTCGTCGAACCCACAGCTCTGTGCTCCTCTGTGCTGGGGGCGGTGACGGCGGAGCAGGGCCTGGGCTGTGCACTACAGTGTCTCTCTGTCCTGTGTTGCTGAGTTCAGCTGCCCCAGGTCCATGGACCTGCTGAACCTTTCCCTGGGCCTGAGGCCAGCAAGAGAGAGCTTTCCCTGGTCACGAGCCCCTGCAATTGAATGCTTATTCTTTCTCTTTCCAGATGGATGAGATCAAGGGAAAAGATCGTGTGATTCTGGCCTTGGAGAAGGAACTCGGCGTGCAGACTGGGCAGACCCAGAAGCTGCTTCTTCAGAAAGAGGCTTTGGATGAGCAGTTGGTTCAGGTCAGAGAGGCTGAGCGGTACCACGGTAGTCCAAAGAGAGAGCTCCCACCTGGCATAGGGGACATGGCCGAGCTCATGGGTGTCCAGGTGAGGGACTCATGCAAGCACTGGGGCCTCAGAGCTGACCACCTACCTGTCCTTCCTCCTACTGGTCATTCTTCTGGCGAACTTGCCTGCCTGCCTGTCCCCCACCCCTCCCCCTTCCCTCCCATCCATCTGTGCATCCTTCCTTCCCTCCCTTACCCCTTCCTCCCCAAACGTGGAGCTCAGTTGAAAAGAAATGAAAACATGAGTGCCGAGTATATATACAGTGAGAGCTTAGAAAGGGACCCAGTCAGGACAGGACAGGACTTAAAGGCAGAGCTCTGCCCATGAGGAGAGCTCAGCCAGCAGAGAGGGCACCTGGGGCCACAGCTTGGTACTTAACAGGCACAGAGGAGGCCAAAGCTGCATTCATTCATTCACTCATTCATTCATTCACTAAATACTCAAGTGTCTGTTGAGCGTGCTGTGTGCAGACACCACATGAGGTACTGGCGTCTCAGTGGTGAGTGAGGTGGGCACAGCGCCTGCCCTTGAGGAGCGTCCTGGAACTCTGTGATTGTGCCTTTGTCAGAGATGCTTGGCGGGCAGGGGCTCGGACGGGAAGGTCCCCAGATACCATGTTCAGATGTCAGGGAGCCTCTGGAGGGTTTGAGGTCTTGTCGCCTTTGAGATGAAGTCTTTCCACATGTTGCTTGACTTGGGGGAGCCCCAGCATGGCGCATGGTCCTCCTAGTGTGGAGCTCACCTTTGCCCTCAGGGTTTTCCACAAAGGGTCCACAGAGCGCTTTGACTCAGTTAAGCTTTTTCAAAGTATATTTGTATCTTGCTTCCTTTTTAGGATCAGCATATGGACGAGCGAGATGTGCGGCGATTTCAGCTAAAAATTGCTGAACTGAATTCGGTGATACGGAAGCTGGAAGACAGAAATACCCTCTTGGCAGACGAGAGGAATGAACTGGTAATCAGCCCCCAAGAGGCAGATGGTGCCTTGGGATGCAGGAAAGCAGCCCCGGGGCCACAAACCACTCCCTAAACAGGAAGTTAATGCACGGGCCATCTGGTTTTCTCTACTTTCCTTCTAATTTCTTCCTGATTAAAAATCTAACACACGCTTGTTGAAGAAACCTGTTAGTGCCCTTGATTCTGTAGGAATTTATCCTGAGCTAACAATCAAAGAAGTTCAGTGAGGGGTATGGAGAGGGTGTTCACTGCAGTGTTGTTTATAGTAGCAACCAAAACCGAACCAAAACAAAACCAAGCCCCACCTAAGTATTGATCAAAATAATTATGGAACATTTATGCAATGAATTGCGTGCAGTCATTAAGACTGATGTTATAGGTCACATTTATTTGCCATAGAAATTTGTTCACAATGAATTAAATGATAAAAGCAGTCTACAGAACAAAAATACATTGTCATCATCCTGGATATTGGAAGTTGTTTTAGGTGGTGTGATTATGGATAATTTTTATCTTTTGCTTATCTATTTACTTTCTTTTGCATAAAAGTTCACATATTTCTAATTTTTAAAGTAGTGAATGTGAACTTCTGGTTAAAAAAATAAATCTCTAGTAAAAATAGCAATTTCTTGAATATGTTTAAATTTGCTGGATAAACAATTAACCTAATTTTTATGTAGTGGTAGTCAACACGTACAAATGTCTTGACAAATGTCTCATAGTATTTCTCTTTATTCTAAATTTTATTATGAAAGTAAGTGTATCAATATATTTGAAAAACATGGGAGATGAAAAGTGTTAATAAGTGTCACCTCTTCATAATTTTAACAGGATCAGAATAAATTCATTCCCTTCCACTATTTTTAAAGGCATATTTTTATGTAGTTTTCATCAGACTGTACATCTAATATTATGTCTCCACTTTTCACTTACATATTCATGAGCTTAAAAAAAAATCCCTCATGAGAGGCAAAGTAGTTTACTAAGTGGATTAGAAAAAAAAATAGCTTGCTTGAAACAATTCAGACCTTCTGAAGTGTTTAAAGTAAGAATCAATAAGCTGGCCAGCACTGGGATCTTAAAATCATGAGGTAACTTCTGTTAACAGTTTGAGGTGATTCTTACATGTTTATGCTTATGCAAATATTTTGACACCCACGAAGAGCCTTTTTTTTTATTGTTTTGTGGTTACAAATGGGATATTTTCCCTATGTAATATTGTTCTGCAACTTGCTTTTTTCACTTGCTGTATCAATTACAGTGCTCCCCAGCAATGCGTGAAGATCCACCTTTGTCTTTGTAACAGCTGCATCATACTCTGTTGTGTAGACAAACCACGGTTTATTCAACCATTCCTCTACTGGTGAAGATTTAGGCTGTTTCACGTTTCTTTGCTGTTGTAAACAATGCCTCACAGAAGATACATTTCTTACTTTACCGACTTGAACCTTTATTTCTGAAGGATAGATTTCTAGAGGTACAATGTATGAGACAAGGTACATGTTATACTTTAATGGCTGCCATCAGTGTTTTATCTTAACTTTCACAGCCTGGTAACCAAAAGCAGGGGTCTGCAGTCAGTCCCTTGTGTTTGGTTCCTGGTTCTGGCACTTTCTGTGTGGTACGTCACCCCACCTCTTTGTAGCCAGGTTCTTTGTCTGTGAAATAGGGTTGGGGATGGGCCCCCTCCTAGGGTGGTGGTGAGGGCTAAATGAGAGGGGATGCCTGGAAGGGCCGAACATCATTTTGGACACATGGCGAGTACTTGATAGATGCAGTGGCTCTTGTGATTGTCGTGATATTGATAAATATTTTAAATTGTTTATAATTTTCATCCATTAAAATAACCCTGCGAAGACTATCACTATGCATTTAGTTCTCATAACAAGTCTCTGAGGCAGATACTACCATTATTCCCATCTTATAGAAGAGGGAACTGAGGCTGAAAACTCGGCCATGGTCATGCAGCTAGTGTGTGTGTCACGGAGGACACTGTACTCAGAAGGAAAAAGAGTGGGTGCCTCTACTGGAGCAGCCTCCCAGTCCCAGCTCCCCCTCCCCCTCCCCTGTCATTTCTCATGTCTCTGTCTCGCTGGACTGGCCTCCACACAGCAGTCAGAGTGATGGATCATTCTAGAAGGCAGTCCTGACCACAGAGTGCTCCTGCCTCAAAGCCCTGGGTGCGGCAGGAGTGTGGCTGCAGGTGGAAACAAATGGCAGAGCTCTCAGCTCCCTAAATCAGACCTCACCATGCCCGCCCCTTCTCTGCCCATCCCCCCAGACTCCGTGCTCCCGCTGCACTCAGTGATGCGCCGTCTTCTTGTCCGTTCTGAACCCCCGGATGCGTGGTTCCCCGGCCTGGCGTGTCCACCGGCGCTTGTCTCACTGTGTTCTTACCTCTGTTACCATCTTTGTCCTCTTCTCCCGTCTGTTGGACGGTCACCCCATCGTGTCATCCCTTTGACCCAGCTCCCAGCACAGGGCCCGGGCCCAAGAGGGGCTCCCCAGATGCTGATGGGCTGAGAGAGACTGGAAGGACACCCCGTCAGGCATAGGGACTGTGCTCAGAGGACTCAGGGCATGGCTCCAGGGCTGGATGGAGCCCTGAGCATTGAGGCTGGCATGGAGCAGGGCCAAGGGATCGTCTGTTGTCTGAAAAGTGTTGAGCTTTCGGCTAGGTCTCTACCTGGGGAGGAATGGTGGCCAGGAGGAGCTAGGTAGCTGGAATGACCTTTATGCATGTGACCCATGACCTCTGGGGGTTTTGCCCGGAGGTAAAGGAAGTGTGGAAGAGACTCAGGCCACTTGCCGGAGGGGATGACCTGAGGGAGGTCTCTGGGCCTCGTGTTGGGCTGCACCCCCTCCTGTTGCCCTGCCCGAGGCCCTCTGAGGCTCAGGTGGGAGCCTGCATTTGGAAGCCAGGTGTCTGTGGGCTCTTCATGGTGTTTGCACCACCCAGGAGATGTGGTCCCAAGCAGTGGCAGCTCCAGGCCAGGGGGGATCTCCACTGGCCTCTGAAGTTGGGTCTTACAGCTGCTGCCCTCTCTTTCTGACCACAGCTGAAACGCTCCCGTGAGACGGAGGTCCAGCTGAAGCCCTTGGTGGAGAAGAACAAGCGAATGAACAAGAAGAATGAGGACTTGCTGCAGAGCATCCAGAGGATGGAGGAGAAGATAAAGAATCTCACGCGGGAAAATGTGGAGATGGTAAGTGATCGTCTCGGAGTCCTCGTCTCTGCCCGGGCTCCTCCAGCTCCTGGCCCTCACCGTACACATTCTCTGGGGCCACCTCCTACCCGCCTCCCCCAGGAAGCCTGCCGAGCAGTCTCAGTCTGCACCCGTCCCTCCTGCCTCTGTTCTCCACAGTTCACAGCACCGTGGGTGTCTGTGCCTGACGGAGAGCCCGGGGCAGTCATTCAGTGGGTCTCCACCCAGGGTCCTTAGGCCCAGCCCTCATTCTCTCAGCTTCCTCATCTGTGAAATGGGAAGGAAAATATCAGTGCTGTGGGTTTAAGGAGAGGATGGAGTGATGGCATAAAACATTCTCACAGAAAACCTGGTGCACTGAGGAAGCTCAGTATGTGAATGATTACAGTTTTGCTCTAAGTGCTTTGAATTTGGGCCTTTTATTTGCTCCGACAAGAATGATTGGTCTTTGTGGTCAGTGTGGTGTCTTGCAGTTGATGGTTTAAGGAATACTCTGCAGTTCATTGTCTAAACTAGTGTCAGTCATGCCCATTTTACAGCTTGAGAAGACTGAGGCTCCGGGAGACAGAACACCCTTCTCCCATGCCCTGGCAGGTCCAGGTGTGAGTGTGTGTTGTTACCATGTGTTCTGTGCTCTCTTTCCCCAGTGACCAAGCTTTCCAGGCTTGGTGCAGATATCCACCTCTCCCCGCCCCAGTGCCCACCCAACCCGTCCTGTCAGCATCGGGCACGGTCAGCCACACCTCGGGCCTGGCTCCGGTCTGCAGCTGTCCACTCCTCCAGCTTGACGACCAGGGGGCTCTCATCCCTCCCTCCATTCTTCCATCCCATATCCCCAAGCCCACGCTCCATGCCCTGACGCGCATGGTGGGTTCCTATCAAGTGTTGTGGATGAGTGGCCCTGCAGTGCCCTCTCTTCCCTTGGCTGCAGAAAGAGAAGCTGTCCGCACAGGCGTCCCTGAAGAGGCACACATCCTTGAATGACCTCAGTTTGACAAGGGACGAGCAGGAAATCGAGTTCCTGCGGCTGCAGGTGCTGGAGCAGCAGCATGTCATCGACGATCTCTCGCTGGTATGTCTGCATGAGCATGAGCGACAGCCCTCCGTGGGGCGCCATGAGACCCAGGCCCCGGGAATGGCATCAGGGCTGCAGGGCGATGCTGCTGGCAGGGTGGGATCTCACAGAGCTCCTCCTGGTGATGGGCACCTTCCCGCTTTGTTCTTCCAGAAAGCAGCCTCCACTTCATTTATACGACATCACTGGTATCTGGGAGCGGTTTTCATGGCTACTCTTTTTCTCAAATCTTATCCCTAGTTTGCTGCCATTGAGAAGCAGCATCAGTTTTTAAAAACGAGCCTTCTGGCCTTTACAGAGTGGGCATGATCTGTCCCCAAGAAATCTATTTTCTTTTCTTTTAGCCTAGCTGTTGCAGACTGTGAACTTAAAAACTGGAACCTTATGATCAGAGCAGAATTTGAAGGACTTGTTAAGACTGTGTGTGTGTTGTGGGGGGGGATCATTAAGGGGGTTGTATGTCTTAAGTAGGTGGAGTGTTACATCCAGAGAATTCTGCATCTCTTTGTGGAAGGAGCTTAGGAACCAGGAAGGGAGCAGCTATAGTGAGCTTTAGTTGCATCTTAGAAGCAAAGTGTGTTCTGCTTGCCCAAGGGGGTATGTGATGCTTCCATTAGTGGATCTTCAAAAAGTAGAAAAGCCTGGGCTTCCCTGGTGGCGCAGTGGTTGAGAGTCTGCCTGCCGATGCAGGGGACATGGGTTCATGCCCCAGTCCGGGAAGATCCCACAGGCCACGGAGCAGCTGGGCCTGTGAGCCATGGCCGCTGAACCTGCGCGTCCGGAGCCTGTGCTCTGCAACGGGAGAGGCCACAACAGTGAGAGGCCCACGTACCGCAAAAAACAAACAAACAAACAAAAAGTAGAAAAGCCAGTGATCAAAATTCTAGAAAAGGCTTTGACTGTAATTGTCCAATTCATTTTGCTTTCCTATCTCTCTATCTCTACTCCTTCCTTCTTTCCTTCCACTCACCCATCCATCCTCCCTCCCATCCCTCCATCCATCTTCCCATCCTCCCCTTCTTCCCTCCATCCCACCTTCATTCCAACCATCATCTAATCATTTACCCTTCCATTCACCTTTGCTTCATTACACGAAAGTCTTTATGCCACATAAGATGAAAAAAACACGCTCAACAAAACAATGATAGAGTTGAAAGAGGAAGATTAACAGATAAGACTAGAGAAAATGAAGATAGCAGCATCAGTTAAGATCAGGAGGGACACATGGGTGGACCATATGGGCTGTAGTCAAGCACCAGATTTGTCTCTGTGTTTCCTGGCAGCCAAAGAGAATAGGAACATTTGATTAGGAAGGAGAGAATTTACTGGTTTTATCTGCTACTCCTGCTACTACTCGATGGGTGCCATTTCTACTGACAAGAACCACAGGTACCCACAGTCTCTGAAGGGCAGGTTCCAGCCCATATAGCAAAGGAAAAACCTGAGAAACAGAGAAATGAGGTGTGTCACCTGACCAGGAGGAGGCCCCATGGGGATTTGGCCCCAGCTCTGAGATCAAAGCTGCAAGCTTTTTTATTTTCTGCTGGGATCACTGACAGCTGATGTCTAGTCAACACTGCCTAAAGTTTTATAGCTTACAGGCCCAGGGACAGACAGGCTGGAGTTTTACAGGACTGGCAAATCTTGGCATTTTTTCTGGGATGGTCCAAGTCCAGTTAACGACATGGCTCTGTAGCTGTCAGTTCTGAGAAGCAGCCATGCCTTGGGTGCTCAGAACCTGGACTGACCCAGGCCTGGTGCAGACAGGTAGGTACAGCAGCATTGTAAGTTATGCCCTCTGAAGTCAGCTGGGTTGGTGGATGTGATGTGAGGCTGGCTGAAAATCCCAACAGTTGTGTTTCCTTCTAGGAGAGAGAACGGCTCTTGCGCTCCAGAAGACATCGTGGGAAGGGCCTGAAGCCACCCAAGGTGAGCGTACGATGGCGCAGCTGCCCTGCTTTGGCTCCATGCCAGGGTCTGCAGGGCGGATGGTCCAGGCACGGGGGAGAAGTGAGCAATCCATAGAGGAGCCCTAAAAGCAGACACGCTCACATCTCTGCATATTCGATGGTGAAAAACCTGTTATAACTACCTCTCAAATCAACGTGGGGCTGCTTACTGTAATTTATTCATGGAAAATTTACAGATGAATTCTGTATTTAAGCCTCAGGGGATGCTCACCCAAAATTAAAAACTTAAATACTTAGACCTTTTGAAGGATTTAAAAGATACTTAGTCTTGGTTTATAACATCTATATCCTGTTTTGAAAAATCAGGAGCTTTGGGCTTTTTTGGAATGATACAGAATGTGTTCTTTTTGGAGAATGTGGTTTTGCCCATTTTATAGAGATGGTGTCCAAATGTCCAGTGAGGAGAGCAGAGCTGGGTTTGGAAAACTCAGATGCCCACAGGGACCAAGGTGGAAAGTAAAAGAGCAAATTGGTATTTAAAAAGGACTTAGTTTGCATTAATAACCGTAAACATTTTTCACTTCCATGAAGATGTGGGCCTGTTCTCCTTTTTATTGAACCAGATGCCCCTCATGGTTTATCTTTTGGTAGAGATATGGTTGTAGAGAAATATTTCTCTCCTATAAAGAAAACAGCAGTGCAGATGTCTTACTGAATGATCACAGACATATGGCTTTGGTGTCAGGGTAACAATAGGGAGTGGTGGGGACTGTGGAAAACTGGGCCCAGAATATCAGCTGCTCTAAGAAAGTGAACCAGGTGGTATCAGATATTCCAGTCATTCAAGAGAAGTGGGACTTCTTATGCATTAGTTTCCTAGGGCTTTTGTAACAAAGTACCACAGACTGGGTAGCTTAGAACAATAGAAATGTGTTATCTCAAGGATTTGGGGTCTAAAAGTCTAAAATCAAGGTGTTAGTAGTGCCATGCTCCCTCTGAAACCTGCAGGGGAATCCTTCCTTGCCTGGTCTTAGCTTCTGGTGATTTACTGGCAATCTTTGGCTTTCCTTGTCTTAAAGCTGCATAACCACAATCTCTACTTTTGTTGTCATGTGCCATTTTCCCTGTATGTCTCTGTATCACGTGGCTATCTTCTTATAAGGACACCAGTCACATAGGGGTCCACGCCACTACAGTGTGCCCTCATATTATTGCAATGACCTTATTTCCAAGTGAAGTCACATTCTGAAATACTGGGGGGTTAGGACTTTAACATATCTTTTTGGGGGGACTCAGTTCAACCCATAACACCTTTATGTAAAATCTAAGGGTTGTAAATATTGGTGCAAATTGTTTATAGTATACTCTGTGGGCCAAATAAAATATATCTGTGGACCAAATTTGGACACATGGATAAGTGGTTATTTATACCATCTCATTTAATCTTCATAGCAACCCTGTGAGATTGGTGTTATTTTTTTTCATTTTAAAGTTACAGGAAGTATATAGATATAAAATTTAGAAATGAGTCAGAGGTAAAGTAATTGACAAGGCTGACCTTCAGACTCAAGTCTTGGGCTCCAAGGCCCAAGCTCATGCCACCAAGTGAAGTTGAACGAGGTGCAAATCTCTATGCACTGACATTAGAAACTCAGAAAAGGGAAGTGGTTCAGCAGAACTTGGTTATTTTTAAATATATATATTTTATTATGAAAGTAGTATAACCACATTGTAGACTATCTGGGAGACAAGTGGTCCATCACAGCAGTACCTCCCCAGTGAAATCAATGTTGGCATTTTAACGCAATCTCCGCTCCCCCCATCCTCATTCTGCTTCCATTTTTTAAAATAATGTAACTGTAATTGTAGAATACACTTTTGCACCCTGGGTTTTTACTTACTACTATATTCTAAAGCATTTATCCATGTTATGTTGCTGTCATCATAAATATGAATGTTCATGGCTACATAATCCACGGAGTGGATGGGCTATAGATCTGTTTACTGGCCTGTGTCTGCTGGGCATGTTTGCTTCCAGCCCCTCACGGTTGTGAGTAATGCTGCAATAAATGTATCTATGCTTAGAAGACCACTCTTCACGGGCCAGTTCTGCTGGATTCCCTGAGTGTTGAACAACTCATTGGGCGACCACCCTTTCCGTCTTCCTGGACTTCCTGCTTCTGTAAACGTCGCCACAGCGAACTCTTTTTGTCCAGAAAACTGTGTCCATAGTCTGGATCGTTCCCGTGGGTAGATTCCCAGAAGTCGAAATGTGGGTCAGAGGGCGTGAAGGCTTCAGTCAAGAACATTCGCCCCCAGCCCCCCACCCCTGCTTTATAGAAGGGTTGCATCATTTTGCACAGTTGCCAATGATGTACACCAATGCCATTTTCACCACAGGACATATGTTTAAAAAGCAACAATCTAAAGGTGTTCAGTTTGTTGCATGAACTGGGTGTGCTGTGGCCTCATATACCCCAGAAAGGTTTTCAGGAAACCCACTTTGGGGCCGTAACTATATTTTTCAAACCTTATCAGAATGCCAGGAATAAGAGATTATGTTTCCCCTTTTCCTGTTTCTGAATGTGTCTATGGGAAGGAACTTTACAAAGGCCTAGAATGGGCCTGGGATTTGCTAGGCTTGCATGTACAGCAGGCAAGGAGGGCAGCATCTGTGTCCTGCTCACCATGTCCTGGTCGCTGCCTGGCACAGAGTGGGTGACCCTAAATAGTTGTTGACTCGATAAACAAATTGCTTTTACTGGAATGATACATTTGTCTGACACTGGATCTTCTCAGGATGGGGATGTTTGGTCACTGTAATTGCAATAGTTTTATGCCACTGGAAGGCGGAGTTTGGGAACTTCTGTGGGAAATTTCCTGACCTGATTCAGGGTCTTTCCCACTTACTATGACTCACCAGCATCTTTCTTTTTCTCAAGGTTCAGTGTACAGCTGTTTCCCTTATGCTACTACTCAATTCCAGCTTGTCCGGGGCTGGATGGGATGTATATCCGGGTCCATCGGGGACCCGGTTAGGTTTTTAATTCCGCAGGGCTGCCTCTCAAGCTGGGCAACTTCCCTTCCTCCTCTCCACAGGCCGCAGGGATTCAGTACTTTCTTTTCTCCCCTTAAATGCCTCCATCGCACTCCGTCCCTTATGCATCCACGCGCTTTACCGCTTTGTCCGGGTCCTTGCATGACACAGTGTCACGGTGAACGCATTGAAGTTTCCAGAGTTTTCTGGAAGTCTGACAGCCATCCCTGCTCTCTGGCTGTTGCAAGCCTCCCTGGACTCTGCAGTTCCCCCGAAGGGGCTCCTCTAATTCCACACCCACAGCCCAGTTGCTGCAGAAGTACTGAGGGCAGAGCAGTGATGCCAGCCCTCATCTTCCAGGGGGCCATCCTGTCCCCAAGGGCTGCTGACCTGTCTCATGGGGCTTCTGGGGACAAGACTGGTGTTGGCTGTCCCTGCCCGGGGACCCTGCTAGTTCAGCCCCGGGTGGAGGTTGCAGGTGAAGGACCCTGAGCGGTTCCTTGGGCCCTGGCCAGGGAGGGGGACTTGCTCTGCGGAAGGTCTGATCAGGGCATAACTGGAATCAGAGCCCCGCCATGGAGTGGCGGGTGGTAGGGGGTCAGCCCGTGCGGCCTGGCAGCGGAGAGCTGTGTCTTAGGAGAGAGCTGGGCGCGTGAAGAATGGCTAAAATTAGTACAGTTTGCTCACGCACCTTTAAAGTGGGGCTGGGATCTTGGATGAGGCTCAGAAACCGTAGCCTGGAACAGCGTGGGGGTCACACCGGCTCCTAGCTGTGTGGCCTTGAACTCTGGGAACCTCAGTTTCCTGGTTCTTACGATGAACATCACACCCATGAAATTAAATGAAGCTTCTGGCTCCATGCCTGTTGTGTCGTCAGGGATCAATAAATTATAATTTCTCTTTCTCCCTTCATCTTAAATCAGTAGCTTTCTTTTGGAGGGCCTTTTAGATTCAGGTTCCCAGGCCCTGCCCCTCCCCTCCCCCCACTCTAATTCACGTCGCCATCTTTTAGATAGAGACAGTCTCAGGTAGCAGGGAGGTGACATCTCGATGCCCTGTAGACAGCAGCCATCCTTTGAGGGGAGGTTGGGAAACATCAAAGCACCACCTGAGAATAGGCCCTTCCTTGGGTTCAAGCATCTGTTCTGTGGTCCCCTCTCCCAAATGGACCAGGGTTCTGCTGTCACCAGGACGCAGGTCACACCTGGGGAGCTTCTGATAGGTCACTCCTGGTCAGTGGCTCCTGCATCCATTCTGATAGGACACCTAGGGCCTATGCAAACTTGACCTTGTGCCTCCAAGGCCAAGCCTGCGGCCTTGTGGAGGGAAGGACAGGGTGCCAGCAGCTGCTCTGGCACAGAAGCCAGGGTGCCATACCTTAGCCTAGCTGGATGCCAGGCACTTTCCATCATCGGAATACATTTCCCATTTTTAAGTAGCCAAAGGAACCTTTTTTCCCCTTTCCGGTTGTTTCCACTTGACTTTGTTCCTGTACAACCCTTCCCCGTGGCTCTGTCATCAGCCTTTGAGTGTGGAGAGGGCTGGATCCTGCCTCATTCATCCAGTTATAAGCAGCTCCCAGCACAGCACCCGGCCCACACAGTGGGGCTCGATCACATTGACTAAGGGAGCTATTCTTCCTTTCAGTCCTGCTGGTCTGTGAGGCTCCCCGCGTGGCAACGTGCAGCCGAGGGCTTTCTCTGGGTGTTTCATTCCCTGGACGGGACAAAGGCTTGTCCCTTCCAGGCTGGGCAGCAACCCTGTCGCTTGTTCCCTCCTCCATAACCTGGTCAGGCAGGTGGCTGAGCTCTACATCAGTAGTACATGAGGCCCCCAGGAGCTGCTCCAGGCGCCGCCTGCTGGGTTTTGGGGGCTGTTTGGTAAAGGACTCGGGAAAAGATTTGGGTCCTGGAGATAAAACATGGGGACCATGTTGAAGTTGCAGGGCAGCTGAGTAGCTAGCTGCACACGCAGTCTGCACCGTCCCGACCTGGGGCAGCATTGCAGGTCGCTGGGCAATGGAAGGAGGAGAGAAAGCAGAGCTGGGGGCCTGACCTGGCTGCAGAGACTGTCCAGGGCACCTCATCCCGCACAGCAACGCCCATGGGGACATCCAGGCCATACCCGAAGACTTTGGAACAGACAGGAAGTGATGGTGGTTCTAGGCAATGTATTCTAGCAGGGCAGGGAACCCCAACACTGGGAGTGAGCATGGGGGTGAGCCTCAGTCTTCGGAGAGGAGCCAGCTGAAAGGTGGGTCTGCAGCTCCTGGCCTCCTGCCTGGTGTTAGGAGGGGATCCCAGACCCAGTGCTGAGGGGCTTGAGGCAAAGCTCCCTGATTCCAGACCCTCCCCTCTAGGCCTCTGCTTCCTCATCTGTCTCCACCATCTTCCTTTGGGCCCTCATCAGCTGTCCTGGGGTTATTGCCACAGCTCCCTGGCTGCTCCCCTGCTTCCAGCATCTTCCTCCCCCGAGAGCTGTTCAGAACGATCTTTTTACGGCACAAGTCTGACCCTGCCACCTTCTTCTTAGAAACCCTCCACTGGTTCCCCATTTCTTCTGGGACCTGGTCCCGCTTGCCTCCTGCCCAAGGCCTGTGGTGGCTCGTGTCCTCAGTGGGCTAGGTGGTGAAGGCCAAGGTGGTGCAGCTCTCAGCCCTTCCCATCCCCCCATCTCTCTCGCCATAGCTCCATCATCCGTGGAGCATCTGCCTTGGGCACAGCACAGCGTCAAGTGATGGGTGCAGAGGGGTGCCTCCACTCTTGAGGAGCTTCCAGCAAAGGTGGGTCTAAGTAGGTCCAGGAGGCAGCCCCACTGGACATGTGTCATGGTGTCCACAGAGCCAGGAATCTGCTTGCAAGGCAAACGCGGTCTTTCATTTTTCTTGAGGGTTCAGGTGTAGAGCAGCTCAGAGAGAAATCAGTCTTTAGGCTTATCGCAGAACTCAACAGTTTGCAGATGACTTGATTTCTAGGATTATCTCCCTCTTCCCCATTAGCCAAGATTTTTTCTGTTGCTAGCGTCAAAAACTCAAAGTCATTTAAACAAAGAAAAAAATTTATATAACTGAGAAGTTTAGCCTGGCTTCAGGCACGGCTGGATCCAGATGCTCGCACGATATTGCCAGGTACCTGTCTATCTCCATCTTTCAAATGTACTTTCCTCTGGGCTGGCCTCTTTCTCAAGCAGGCTCTCCCATGTGGTGGCCTAAACAGCTTTAGCAGCTTCAGGCTGGCATTATACCTGTCTAGCAACCTTTGTGGTCAGAGGGTGTCTCTCCTTAGTGGTTCCAACAAAAGTCCCAGAGCTGGTGCTCCTTAGCTCAGCCTGGTCACAGGCCCATGCCTGAACCAGTCCCAACTCTGCCTGGATGGCAGCTCATTTGGAAAGATGACTTAAAGACTTAGCACTAAGTTGCATAGTATGACATGGTTACATAGCTCATATCATGGCTACTTTGAAAAGAGCAGAGTATCAAACATTATTGAAGTAAAATATATATGAACTTGGCTATGTATATTTTTTCTTTTATGAATTAATGTTGCTTTACTACCTTTTAATGTTGCTTTACTACCTTTCAAATTACAGAAGTTTTACTTTTTAATGGTAAAATATGCCCTTTTTTAAACCCTCCATTAGGAGGGTTTTTTTTTCTTTTGATCTTATGCTTAGAGAAGCTTCTGCAAGAAACACAAGGCCCTCGTAGGTGCCACATGGGTGGGAAACTGAAGACCTCTCTAGTTGCAGTTTTTCTGTTGGATGATGGTTTGTTTTGGTTCGTATAAATGATCAAAACAAATACTTACAGAAGAATTGCTGAGAACCCATGAGTTTAACTAGTCCGGGGCGTGTACAGGGTGGACGGGGATCAATAGAGAAATTCCCCAAGCCTCCCCGTTTTGGGCTCTGGTCGTGAAGAAGCCTCTCTCAGCTTCATGGTTGCTAGCGCTGTTCCCGGGGGCCCTTGCAATCATCCAGGGACCCGGGCCCATGGAATGGCCCCGACAGCAGGGCGGCTCAGGGAACCTGGGGTCTGGGAGGAAAGCCCCCAGAGAATAAGCCAGCCTGGAGGCCATCCTCTGTGACTGACACGCCCAGGCCCAGCCCCTGGAAACCGGCTCCTCTCAGCCCACGGATCTGCCCCAGAGCTGGCATCCCTTTTAATAAAGGTGCATCTTCCAGAGTATCTTCATTCTCAGAACTCTGCTGCAGAGAAGGAAGACAGTGGGCTTGTGTGGTCGAGGGAAGGAGAATGCTCTGGGGAAGAATCGGTGCTTCCTCCTAGGACTTGAGAGAGGCCTGGAAATTGATGGCAATGACATGGCTTTCGGCTCCCTCGACACACACGGCTAGCGGGTCCTGCAGCCCCTCCCCACCGTGGAGTATATCCTCTTTGTGCTGTACTTCTCCTTTTTCCTCTGTCTCTGCGCCCTGGTGTGCCTGTACTTTTCTGGCTGCCAGGAGATGACCTATAAGCATGACGGTAAGTGGCCAGCTTTGGGGGATTGGTTGTGGCCATGTGAAAGTAAGTGGCTATGATTGGGGAGCTCCTTCCTGTGACCACGATTGTTGGGAATGACACAGCTGAGGAGAGAGGAGGCTGAGAGAGGCTGGAGTCAGTTGAGGGGTTGTTTATTTGGGGGGTGCTTCCCCTTTTCCTCTCCATCCCATGTGATCTGCTAAGAATGAGCGTCTATTCAGCATGTAAATGGAGAAGAAATGTTTATTTTTCTGTCATTTTTTGCCCAAACTGCATTTCAAGCATTTGGATTAGTTAGTAAAAAGGTGTCAGCAAGGCAAAACTTTGGTGGTAAAGAAAATAGAAGTCTGGAGGAGTGTGCCCCTTTTATATAGAAAATGCACTTGGAATGGGCAAAGATGGAAAGTTTATGCTCCTGAAGTGTCTTTTCTTAAGAAATTCCCAGAGAATTTTTGAACAATGGAGCCTCCAGAAAATCGATGGTTTCTTTCATGCTTGACTTTTTTAAAAGCCCATTATGAGCCGAGCATTTGAGGAAACAGTATTTGCAGGTGATTTTCCTCTCATTCCTTGGAGGCTGGTATGTTCTTTTGTGTATATGAAAATGCAGTGGAAGGCAGGGTTGCTTAGTCTCCAAGAAGACAGCCACCAGATTTTCACTTGAAACGTTCAAATGTCTTTTTCTATCTTGTTTTTTTATTAATAAAGGCATAAATATATATAGTACATTCTGATTTCCCATATAATACAGTCACTTAAAAAAACTAACCCTCAGAGGAAACAAACTAACCTCACCCATAAGTTATACAAGGTGGGGGGCAGGTCATAGTCAGCTCACTGCTGCCCTGGAAATTGTATGTGCTGTGTATTTGTGGATTCATCTCCTTTCTGATTATAGGGGTGTAATTTGAATGTCCTTTTGTGTTTGATCCCCACCCTCAGAGCTGCTTCCTCCTTCCATCACTGCAGCATGCTTCCTAGAGTTCTTGGTCTCTGGGGCCACATCATGATACTTCAGGGGGCTCCACTTGGGTCTGGGCAGGTCTGCTTTAAATGTGCGGCTGCGGCGCCTGTAGTTAATACACTGTATTAGCGCTCAGTAATTGAGTACTTAACTCGCAGTCCTGCAAGTTTTCAAAAAGCGGGTTTTCCTAGGTAATGGAACACTGAGTCATCACCTCCCAGAATGGCCCATGACGCCTGCAGTGAGTGACCACCATTCAGCATAGTGTCCTGGTCGTGCGGAGACTGTGAGGCTTGACGTTTCCTGGGGCTCCATTGGTGTGCCAGGCGGGGCCCTCCCCACATCACCGCTCACTGCCACTCAGCACGACAGGCCTGTCCCCAGAGGCCTAGCAATTAGCAGTGTTTACAAGAAATGAGGTCAGCTGAGTGGCTGCCCAGAAAAATAAGGAGCCTGAGGCTCAGGTGAACTGCGTGGGCACAGAGGAGCTGAGCGCTGTAAATGCATCCGCCATCAGATGTCATAGCCACAGCTCCCTGGAGATGGAACATCTGGAACATCGTTGACACTTGAACTCAAGTGGGGTTTCTCAACCCAGGGGCAGGGGGGATTTGAGTGTAGGATTGTCTCCTCCAACCTCCACTCAGAAAGGAGACTAATAGGGCCTCACGTTCCTACCTGGTGGACTCACCTGGGGTGCGCAGTCAGGTGGAGGCCCAGCTGATGCTGGCTGTATGAATGAGGGAAGGGAGGTCACGTGCAAACCCGACAGTATTTTTGGGTAAACAGGTTTGTTGGGCATTGAGTTCGTTGCAAATACTCATTGAACAACCGATATTTCTTCAGTGTGTCAGGTCCTGGGCTACAGTGGGGAACAGAAGAGCCCAAATCCTTGCTCTCATGGAGCAAAATCCCTGTCCTCATAGGACTTATATTCTAGAGGAGAAAGACAGCTAATAGACATATAAGCAAAATATGTCTTATGTTAGGTAGTGATGACCACTATGGAGAAAAATAAAGGAAGGAGAACAGAGGTTGAGGTGGGGATAGGTTAGGACTTTGATGTGGTGGGAGGTCAGGGAGGTCTTTTTTAATGTTACATTTGTGCAAAGACTTGAGGAAAGGGAGGGAGAGAGCCTTGTGCATTCTGGCGAAGAGCATCTAGGCAATGCAAAGGCCCCGTAGCAGGCATGTGGAAGGTGCAGGGGTGTGCTTGGCAGTGTGGCTGGAGCCCAGTGGTGAAGGGGATGAGGCCAGAGCAGAGTAGGAGGCAGGTCCTGCAGGGCCTGTGGACTGCAGTGTGGATTGACTTTTACTGAGGTATGGTGCGGAGCCAGTGGGCTTTGAGCAAAGGACCAACATGACCAGACTGTTGTTTCAAAATAGTTCATCTGACCACCAGGTTATGGGACAAGGGCAGGAGCCGGAAGGACAGTAGGAGGCAG
The DNA here is from genome assembly GCF_964341445.2 of Mesoplodon mirus. Classification (NCBI taxonomy): domain Eukaryota; kingdom Metazoa; phylum Chordata; class Mammalia; order Artiodactyla; family Ziphiidae; genus Mesoplodon; species Mesoplodon mirus. The sequence goes on from NC_138977.1 coordinate 159,734,187, forward strand.
TTTTTTAAATTTCAGTGCGAGATATTGGTGGCTTGAGCCAGGAGGGAGGCACTGGTTCCTGGAGGATTGGATTCTGGGCTGAAGATGGAGCCAACAGGATTTCTCCCAGAGGCGTGGAACATGGGGGGTGGGGTGGGGGGGAACCTAGGTTTTTGGCCTGAGGAACTAAAAGTATGGAGCTGCTGGTGACAAGCACATTAGACTGTGGGAACAGTTGGTTGGGGGTGTCCACTAGCCACCCATGGAGCTGTTGAGGAGATTATTTGGGAGTTCACGGGGCAGTACCTGCCCCTCCTATATTAAATAAACAAAAAGGAGCACAGGGTGAAAGCAGTTAGCAGAAACACGAATGCCAAATGCAAAGCCATTGTGGGTGACAGCGGTGGTCAGGTGCCTCCAGCAAAGCCTCATGAGAGACACTAACTGTACAAGATGACAAAGGAGCCCCCCTTCTTCTCCCTTCCTGATTCTGAATTATTCCCTAATCATGTTATTGATTGTGGTACCAGCCACATTTTTCTTACATCTGGGCACATGAGATTGTAGGCAAGCATTAGTTCCAACAGAGTGGGAGGCGCCCTGCGTATGTGGGGAGCGCCCTGACCCCTCCCTCTGTGTGTTGCGGGGGGTGGGGGGAGGGGGATCTGGTAGGAGCCGGTTCAGATGAACAGGTGGGAGCCTGGGCTTGGCTCTGGATTTAGTTATAGTTCTTTCTTCATGGTCAAGAGCATTCATTGATTGTAAAAACAAATAAAAATCCTTCTCTGGGGCTATTTTGGGGAAAAAAAGCGCCAGTGTTTCTCCGACAAGGGATGTTGATCTGGTGATTGTGAGTTGACATCTGCAGCCCCAGGGGACAGAAGCTCTTTGTGGTAGGGACCAGGCCTGGTTTTGGTCTAGTTGTAGACCCCAGGCCCAACCTAGTGTCTGACCCATAGAAGGCGCTCAGTCAGGTGTTTGCTGAATGAATGAAGAGTGAATGAAGCCCCATCTCCTGTGATATTTGGGGTGGGAGAAGTGCTGGGCAGGGCAACCGGGAGGCCAGCACACAGAGCATTTAAAATTGCCTCTGAATCTGAATATTGGGTGTATGTGAGTCTGTTACACTCTTCCTTCTCATTTTGTAAGTGTTCCAAGTTTTCCATGACAAACGGTTAAACTAAAATTGCCTTACGGGGAACGTCTGGTGAGGACCTGGGACCCACACTTGTCCAGCCGGAGTCCCAGGGTCCACCCGTGGACACTCTGCCTCACCACCTTCCCCTGTGCCTGGTCTAGAACACCACGTCTCCCGTGGCTCCCCCTCCCCTCCCCCTCCTCAGTGCAGCAAGGATGCTGCTCACTCTTACTGCCCTGGGCATGGTGCTTGGTGACCTCACTTTGTGCCCACAGGTGAGGTGGGGGGTCCCATGTCTGTCCGATGGAGAAAGTAGCTGGCGCTCAGAAGGGCCAAGGGGCTGACTTGCAAAAGGTCATCAGCTCATGAGCCTGGAGCCAGGGTTGGGCCAGCACACTCTGCGGCAACGCTCCACCCTCTAACCACCTTTGGCACCCCCTTTCTCCCCCAGCAATCACAGACAGACCCTACCACCCACCTCCTGGGATGCCCTGTTGGCCCAGATGCCCATCGTAGCCCCCTCTGCCCTGGGGAAGACGGGGTGGAGGATCCAGGTGACTCTGAGTCCCCTCCTCATATCATGCAAATTGCCTTTTACAGAAGCATGTTGTGGAGACATTTTTTGGATTTGACGAGGAGTCTGTGGACTCGGAAACATTGTCAGAGACGTCCTGCAACACAGACAGGACGGACAGGGCTCCGGCCACGCCCGAGGAGGACCTGGACGACGTAAGCGGACCTCACCCTGGGGATGCTTGTAGGGCGCCTCCCGCCTCTGGCCGCTGCAGGCATTGCTCCCTCACTGTGAGCCATGAACCCTGCAGGACCTGTGTGATCACAGTCCAGCGTCCACGAAAGGTGGTCCCCACTTTCACAGGTTCCGAGAATGGTGATGGGGGTGCTGGCAGCACGTGGGGACCCCTTCCTTCCCCAGCACTGCTTTCACACAGGAGATCTGTGGCCGCTGCGTTGTTGCTTACCCTTTGTCATTAAAACCGCTGAGTGGCGGTCTGTTCCTCATCCCCCTGTGCTCATACACGCACATGCGTGCACACTCACACGGGCACACACACCACCCGTGTATATGAAGATGGCATATCGTTGTAGGAGAGGATCCAAGCAGCACTGAGAAGGGTAAAGAGCAGAGTGAAAGCCACCTGGAGCCTCTCATCGTGGCTCAGCGCCCTCACGCTTTCCTGACTTTCCATCTGTGCACACCCGCGTCCGTGACCGTGGCTCTGGTGAGCCGGAGCCACAAAAGAGGGAAGAGCAGCTTCACTCTCCCCCACCTCCCCCACCTGGTGGGATTCACTCAGGAAACCCCAATAAACATGATCACGTCAGACACATGCTTTTTGATTTACTCTTTTCACCAAGAATGTGTAACAGGCATCTTTTGGCAGCAAACACTGTGTTGCACATCACCCTCTGTCACGAGCAGATCCTCATGGATCTGCACGTGCATCTAACCTAACAGGCCCCGATGAGAGGTGTTACACGGATTCTAGTTTCTCACAACTGCAGCGATGTTCTTTGAGTGGTTGTTTCCTTAGGAGAAACTCCCAGAATGAGGAGGACTCCTCGTGCTGGGTGGGAGAGGCGCCCTTGACAACGTAGTAGATGCTCACCCGTGCAGTCGTGCAGTTGGGGCGGGCTCACCCTTGCTCACCTGCACGTGACTGAGTGATTCCCGGGGTTCAGGGAGCTCCTGGGAAGGGCGCTGATGGCAGAGAAGGCACCTTCTCCCCGAGCCCTTCGCTCAAGAGTTCCAGTTAGGTCCTGGCAGTGACCGGGTCATCATGTAACTGTTGGCAGCAGTCATGAGATCTGGACATGCGCTTTGCCTGACTTGACCCTGGCACCGCAGTTCACGTCAAGTCACGCACTTCCTCGTGCTTTTCTTTTCCATGACGTTAAGACTACAACCCGAGAAGAGGCTGACCTGAGGTTCTGCCAGCTGACCAGGGAGTACCAGGCCCTGCAGCGAGCCTACGCCCTGCTTCAGGAGCAGGTTGGGGGGACGCTGGACGCCGAGCGAGAGGCCCGGGTAGGTGTGGCGGGCGGGGTGGCGAGCATCTGGGCAGAGGCCGGGTGGCTCGTGCCCTTTCTGGCATCGGGATTCCGTAGGGGTGCTGAGCGGGGATGGGGACGCCTAACAGCCCCCGCCATGGCAACATTCCAGTGTTTAGCAAACCGGACGGGAACTATCTGCCCATCCTCAGTGGGACAGTGGAACTCGCAGAAGAAACGCTGCCGTCTCACACGTGTCGTGTGCGCCGTCCATTGGCAAGAATGGTTTCAGAATTTAAGACTCAGTGATGAAATCAGGCTCACGGTTAAACAGACTTCCCTCTCTCTTGGCTGAGGAGCCCTCCAGAATGTCGTAAGGAGCCCAGGCAGAGACGGCGCTCTGCTGGACACCCAAGTCTGGGCCACGCCAGCCCTCGTGCTGGGCTGAGCTCTGCCTTGTAGTACCGTCCACTCACTGGCCATTACCCCACCTTCAGGAGTCACACAGACCAGGGTCTGCTGGCCCTTCCTTCTGAAGGTGAGGGGGACTCCCAGGGAGCACACCCGCTGGGGCCAGCGTTTCACCCCAGCATGTCCCCGTTTCATTCCCACAACAGCCCCGTGAGGTGGGAGGTGGCGAGTGAGGCTGGGGGAAGGAAGCTTCTAGTGCTACAAGAGCGTTCCACCTATAACCGATAGATTGGAGGAGGTATACTGCTGGAAGTGGTTTGGGCTGAATTGTGGTTTTCATTAAAAATTTCGTCTACTTGCAGCATTTAAAAGTCAGGAGATTTCACATAGAAATCCCGATTCCTGGCTTCTCTCAAGGGCTCAGAACACCTGGCAGAACGGGGCTTCCCGTTCCACATAGTCCCATTTGGCCGCAACCGCTGAGTGGCAGTCCCCCTGACATGGGACATGTGCCTCTGGTTTGCCACAGTCCCCACCACTCCCTATTACCCCACACCCAGTTGGCTCCCTTCTTTATAGTACCTGCCTGGTCCTTGGGGTATTTTGGAATTCAGCCCTTGTTCTAGGTGGCAAAGGCCCACGAGATGGGCTAAGCAAGCATGAAAGTGTTGCTGGCATTTGTGTTGCAGCCACTGCACTTGGTCAGCTGGGCTGGGACCTGACGTGAGTGAAGAAACTGGCCCCTTCTCCAGTCTGCAGACTTATTTCTAAACTGAGGGGGTAGCACTGGCGGCCTCTCAAGGCCTTGCAGTTCTTATACACGTCACACTTGTAGGTGACAGAGGAACCAGGCAGACCAGTTGGCACGTGTGCTCCTAAAAAAGGACCCATTTCTTAGGACTGGATCCTGCAGCCTGGTCCTTTCCACTCTCCTGTTACCATCCAGGGTGACGTGCTCACTTCCTGGTCTTTTTCATTTCAGACTCGGGAACAGCTCCAAGCTGATCTGCTGAGGTGTCAGGCCAAAATCGAAGATCTGGAGAAGTTGCTGGTTGAGAAGGGACAGGTGAGCAGAAACGGTCATGTGCTCTGTGACTGTTTGCATTTCTTTTCCCTTGGTGGTGTCCCCGGGGCCTTGGTGCCAAGGGGAATATTCTTTGGATCTGCATCGTTCACTGCAGAGACAAGAGAAAAAAACACTAGCAGAGACCAGGCAGGAATATCCCAGCTCACGTGCCTCTTTACCGAGTTTTTAAAAATCAGACACGTTATGAGATCCTGACTTGGCTTTTTCTTTGTTTGTTTGTCAAATGCACAAGAATAGGAGACAATTCCAAAAGTAAAGTGGTCACCAAAATCTTTTCTGACTTGAATCTGGAAGAAAAGCTGACATTGCCTATGAGGATTCAGTTGTGGAAAAGAACTGGTACCTCCAGCTAGCTCTGAGTGATGGCAGGCAGAGGCGGCCTCGGGATTCCATGCTGTGACTGCCACATAAAGATCTGGGCCCCGAGCTTCTCAGATTAGAGTCACCTCCATTTGCGCTTTCTTTGAATTTGGTTAGGCCTGAATTCTCTGAATTTGAATTCATTGCATATATTGACAGCAGGACACAGTAGAGAGGCAAAACCTGGGCCCAGACACGTCCCCTGGGTGGGGGGACCCTGAGGGGCTCTGGGTGGAGGTCCGGCCTCTCAGAGGGTAGCATCTAAAAGCAACACGAACCCAGGGGTCAGTACGGGTGGGCCATGCTCTCCAAGTCAGAACTCTCTGTGGAAAGAGATAACTGGGACTTCTTTCTCAGTGGCTTACCACAAGGTTTCTGTCCTGCTAGACGCACTGCATGTCCTCCTGTAGGCAGAGGGTCTCCGCTCCATGTGGTCACTCAGGGATCCAACACTGGAGGCAGCGCCATCTTGTACTGGCCTATCCACAGCACATCCTCCTCAACAGGGGCCAGGAGAGGCTGTTCAATGCCTCAGCCTAAACAGGCACATTTCCTGCCTCTTGTGAGGGTGCCAAGGAGTGTGTGGGCAGATGGAGTGTGTGGTGGCACCACTGCCCCAACCCCAGGGCAGGGGGTGACCTGAGGAGGTCTGGCACGGGCTACTAGAGGCCCTACGGTGGGACACAGGGAGTGGGGAGGTGGGTATAAGGGAAGGGGTAGTAAGAGGCTCCAGGAGGGTTAACGGGGGCTCAGGAAGAGCTACAGAGCAGATGGCTTAGAACTAACTCTGGTGTCCAGTCAGTGGGATGAGGGCTCAGGTTGTGACTGATTCAAATGGAGGCAGCTGGCTAGTAACCAGAACTCAAGCCTGCACAGAGCAGTTCACCACAGCAGCATCTATGCAGGACTGACTGGGCACAGGGTAGTAGCCAGCCCTTGGGAGCTGGTCACGTAACCATGGTCCAGAATCCTCTGTGGAGGCAGGAGTGCAGTGCAGGGCACAAGCTGCAGCAAACCCGCCACATTCCAGCCCCACCACTGACCTGTTGCACAGCCTTGGGCAAGCTATGTGGTCTCTTGTGCCTCAGGTTCCTCATCTTTAAAATGGGGCTAATAATAGTACTTAATACATAGGGAAAGGGGGGTAGGGAGACTCAGCAGCAGCCGGGCGGAGTCCAGGTGAGAGATGAAGCTGTTTTCAGACTCCTGTCCTAACCTGCCATTGACCTCAGCTTCCCTCTTCCAGGCTGAGCTCACAGGTTGTAACTTACCTGACCACAGTCTACGAATAAGTTAACCTCCTACCTGAGGGTGCTAGGCCCTGTTTGTGGGCCCACTCTGCCCTTAGTTCCTGCTAAATGAAGAGGCCAGTTTGGGACAGAACACATGGACATTCATTTGGTGAGCACTTACCAGAGCCCTTGCCCTGCGCCAGGCTCTGTGCTTGGTGTGTGGGATAATGTATCAGTTAGCTATCGCTGCCTAACAAATCACCCCAAAACTTAGTTGTTTACAATAACAAAAATTTTATTTGGCTACAGTTTTATGGGTCAGCAGTTTGGGTTGGGCTTAGCTGGTGGTTCTGCTGCTGGTCTCACCTGGGGTCATTCTAGAGGCTTCATTGTTGGTAGATCTATTGGGGATAGATGACCCCAAGTGGCCTCTCTGTCCTGTCTTTGCATTGGTGCCAGCTGTTGGCCAGATTCTTATGGTCTCTCATCCTTAAGGAAGCTACCCTGGCTCCTTTACCTGGTGGTCTGGGGGCAGGAAGAAAAGGCAGGCCCCAAAGCACAAGTACATGCCACGCCTCTGCCTGCGTCACATTCACTAATATCCTAGTCACCAAAGCACGCTGCAGGCACTCTCAGCCTTGAGGTTGCAGGAGGAGATGCATCTCTCCATGGAAGGAGCTGCAGAGTCACGTTGCAAAGAGGCACAGAGATGGGAGGGACGTTGTCAACAACCTCCCACAGGAAAAAAGATGAATGGAACCGCTCTGTCCTCACAGGGACTCAGCCTCTTGGGACCTACATGTGTGTCAACCCAGGGACGGCGCAGGGTGATAATGTTGGGTAGAAGGAAGGGAGGAAGAAAGTTCCCTCGTGTACTCCTTCATCCATCCCCTGGCGTTTATTGAGCACCAGCTGGGTGCCAAGCACCATGCTAGGCACTCAGGATGCTCGTGTAAAGACAGACTTAGCGCCTTGTGCTCCTGGAACTTTCCTGGACAGGACTTGTCCAGGCAAAGAGACTTGGTTAGGGCGTCACGGGCAGAGGGTCTAGGGTGAGCAGAAATGTGTTACTGTAATGACTCCAGGTGTGTTGAGTATGGGCAGGCCCTTGGGGTGCGGCCTAGACACTGGCCTGCGGGCCGCAGAGAACAAGCCAGGAGAGGGTCTTTTGGGGCCGGTTCAGTCACGGTGCAGGTGCTTTTCTGTCAGTGATACAGACGCGCTCCCTGTGCTTTAAGGAACGTGAGAGGTGGAGGAGGGATGTGCCACAGACCCGCTGGTTCTCTTTTTCAGGTTTTGAGGGATGTTGCGATCGTTCTAACCGCTGTCCTTTTCTCTGACGTTTTCATAGAAAGTTTCATACGAAGTGACCTTTCCCACTGCCACTTTATTTGTTATTTAACTGTCTGTTTGCTTCAATGAGTATGAACATATTTAGTACTTTTCCTTAGGATTCCAAATGGGTTGAAGAGAAGCAGCTGCTCATCAGAACAAACCAAGACTTGCTGGAAAAGGTATGTGCCACAAACACCCTGACCCCTGCCGCAGGGGGTCATGGACCCCCCCATGGACTTCAGACGCCTGCTCTGGCCGCGGGAGTCTGACCCACGCCCCTCCTGGGGGCTACCGGCCTCTGGTCCTGGTTCTGTCCTCTGGGGCGGGGTCCACAGAGCTGGTTTAGAGCACCCTGCAGACATGATGGGGGCTGCCCATTCTTCTGATGCTGGGCTTCCAGGCCACCTCTGCCATTTTGCCTTGGGTTCCAGACCTCCTCTCCCCGTGCAGGGGCCTGAGGCACTGGTTGGCAAGCAGGCCTTCGGCGGTCATAGTCCAGTTCATGGACCAGAGGCCGTGGCACTGGCACAGCTGAGCCTGGCCTTCCCTCTCTGGTCATGGAACTTTCTGGTCAAGGAACTTGCCAGAGCTCTCTCACGGAGTCAGCTTGGCGAGTAGATCTATAGCTTTGGGATAAGACTTTAGCTTTATTTTTTTCTTATTTGTGAATAATTAGTGATTTTTTTAAAGTAAATTTACTGAGTCATGCAACCATCCCCACAGTGAGATTTTTATCTTTTTAAAAAATTTTTTGGCTGTGCTGCACGGCATGCAGGATCTTAGTTCCCCAGCCAGGCATCAAACCCGTGCCCCCTGTAGTGGAAGTGTGGATTCTTAACCACTGGACCAACAGGGAAGTCCCGCCACCATGCAATTTTTAGAACATTTTCAGCCTCCTGTAAAGATCCCTCGTGCTCATTTGTAATCTCTCCCCATCTCTCACCCTGCAGTCCCTGGCAACCTACTTTCTGTCCCGATAGATTTGCTTGTTCTGCACCTCCCATACTAGTGGAATTGGACCTGGGTTAGGCCGTAGCTTCTAAGCATCCTAGAATGCCCCAACTGTATGAGCCCAGCCTTGCCCCCTTGGGTGGGGGGCCGCGGCCCTGTCCCAGCTCTGCACTGGCCTGCTGTGTGGCCATTGATTGTCCCGTGTCTCTCCACAACATCTGGGGCATTGGGACAGGACTGGTCATTGTCCTGCGAGGCAGCCCCATGCGTTGGGAGAGATTTTGTATCCTTGGTCCCGCTCTCTATATTCTGGGAGGCACGGAAAGCTCTCACACTGTTTCCAAATGTCTCCCAGGGGTGGGGCGGTACCACCCCAGTAGAGACAAGAGGGAGGAAAGGTGACCGTGACCCACCAAGGCCCTCGTTTCCATGCATTGTCTTAGTCTCACCACAGGCAGCCTAGTGGGGGGGCTGCTGTTTGCCTCTAAGGTACCAACAGCTACGTAGCTGGCCCACGGTCTCCCCGGGGGGTTGGGACCTAGGCCATCCCCTTCCCAGACTGTGCTTTGGGGAGATCTGCTACCATTCGGGCTCCTCATAGGAGCCCTCTGGGGAGTACAGGGTGCCTTCCTGCTGCAACTGGCCGGACTCTAGGTGGGCTGACTGGGGGGCTGGGTCAGAAGGAACTCAGACAAGCTCGGGGATCACTCTTGCTTCCCCCACGACTGACCTTGGGGAAGGGACTTAATCGCTCCATGCCTCAGTTTCCCCACCATTCGTGTATTCAGCAAACATCTGGCCCCCATGCTGGGCCAGGCTCGGGGCCGCAGGGGCGCAGCAGGCGCGGCCTCCATCTGTGCCATCCCCAGCTCCCAGAGCAGAAAAGGCCAGCCTCACCTACTCGCTGAAAGCCTCCCCTTCCGACCCTCCCCCTGGTGACAGCCCCTGTGTCCTCAGGCCAACACCAAGGGGGTCTGTGATCGGGGGACACATTCTCATGGCCCCTGGTGAGAGAGTGGTTCTCCCACCTGTTAATCCACAGGTGTTTCTGCTCTAGATTTACAGGCTGGAAATGGAAGAGAACCAGCTGAAGAATGAAATGCAAGACGCAAAGGATCAGAATGAGCTGTTAGAATTCAGAGTGCTAGAACTCGAAGTAAGAGACTCTATCTGTTGTAAACTCTCAAACGGAGCAGACATTCTCTTTGAGCCCAAACTGAAATTCATGTAAAGTCCCAGATGTTTTCAAGCATGTGTAAGGGGACGTGTGACACTTGTTTTCTTTTCTTTTTTTTTTTAAATCTGTATGTTCAGAATAATTTCACTGCCTTAATATGTTCTGGAGAGAATGCTCACCGAAGTCTTTGGACATGTACCAGAGCTAATATATTTATTGCCTACGGCTTGTTTTTGCACTTAATAAAATAATTTGTTTTTGCAATATTTTGCCTTTTTTATTTGTGTTTCATTTCCATAACTACTTCCTTCTTGCATGCATAGTCACCTGGTATGCATTCTGCAAACCCGGACAGAAGCACTGTTGCAATTAATAACACACCTTTTTAAGTGACCTTGCATGCATGAATCTCACCTTTTGAGAGAGCGGGGTCTGACCTGGCCCGCAGCTGACTCTATAATGTGTTTACTGCTAGTTTGGCCCATTTTCTATTTGCCAAGGTAAACACAAGGTAAGTAAACAGGGTAAAAGGAGGTATTTGCATAGGCGGTTGAGAAAGCTTGTAACGTTCCAACTCCTTGATGCACTGAATACAGACATTGCAAGCAGTATTGGACTAACACAATTGTTGTTTGTAACTCAAACGGCAACTCAGAACGACTCTTTAGCGTGAAGGGAGGTTGAATGTTGTTCACAGGTAGAAATCGTGTCCCAAATCTTCAGTGACTTCCCAAATACATGGAGTTGGATCCAGTGTGAGGGATATTCATGGGATTATTGCTTCCAACTGGAGCCTTGCCTCGGGTGTGTTACTGTATTGCCTTGCTACCACTTCATACTCCTTTTTTGTTTGTTTCCATTTAAAAATCATCGACCTGTGAGACATCACCTGAGTTTGTGACTGGTTTTCTCTAAGCATCTGTGGTGACATGGCTCTGCTCTCCCTCCGCTGAAGCCTTTGCATGTCCAGAACCCTCAGTAAAAGCGAGCTCCTTGGCAATGTTGGTGTTTCTCTGATTTTGTTTTCTCCTCCCGGCCTCAGTTAAAATTCTGCTTGCACTGGAACTTCCCATCTTGTTCTTTGTTGTGCTGACATGGACCATGGCCTGAATGTCTCAGAACCAAGTGTTGCCGTGCGACTCAGCTCTTGCTTGAACCTGAACTGAGTCCTTCCTTCGTTCATGTGGCAGAAGTAGACGTTAGGAAAGGTCATGGTTAATACTACTGCCACTGTTAGAAAACCTTTAACGGCTCTTTGCTATGTGTCTTCCTCATGAGAATTCCATAAGCATCGGTCACTTTACTAGAACTTTCTTTGAGTGTCTCCACCATCCTTTGGAGCCATTGGAAACCAGTCTTTTGACTTTTGTTCATATAAAACATGAGCTTTCTTTTGTCACCTTTTCTGTGGAGACCCCATTTAAGTAAGCATTACAGGTAGAAAAGGCATCTGTAGCACGGAACCATTGTGAATTGTGTTGTTCTGGTCTAATAAGAGAAGTAAGGTTTTCTATCTAAACTGATTCAAACCAGGTTAGGCAGATTGGGGCTTCGTGGAATTAATTGAATTAATGGCCCCACCCTTCCTCTCTCCTTTAGAGCATCTGCTTAAGACCTGCCATCTGGTGCTCATCTTGGCTACATTTCTTAGTTGAATGGCTAAAGAAGCCCATTGGTTCTGTAGCTAGGTTCTGCAGGCATGGTCCAAAGCAAGCTTACTTACCATAATTTTGAGAAAATAAAAGCAGGTTGATTTCAAGGTATCATTTGGGAAAGGTCTTCTCTGCTGGCTGACCTGTCCGTTGCTCAGGGTTTAAAGGCAGCTCTGTGTAGAAAACACATTTGAGACCAGAGTACTGTTCTGCTGCTGTACTTTATTTCTGTAAGTAATTGGGCTTCTCCTGTCCTTTTAAAAAACTTGTCACTTTACACATGATTAATGTACTGCTTCTGGGGAAATGCTTGCTCTCCTTCCTGAGTAGTTGAGATTTGACTATTAATCTAAGGCAGAGGTCGAATGATCATCAGAGTGTTAGTGCGGTTCAAAAACAAATTGTGAACAAAGTCAGCAGATTATATTGAAAAAGATGTGAAGCCAGGGTCAGGGTCCTGGCCCTGCCACTCACTCATGTGGGACCTCGGGGGGGTCTCTGCCTCCCCAGCCTCCTTCTCTTTGTCCACAAAACGGAAGCAGTCATGGCTGCCTCGTGGGGTTGTGTGAGGATGAAATGAGATAACGATGATTTCTGTTGAAATTTCACGCGCTGGTTCTTACTGAGTATTTAATGATGATAGTGTGACTTCCTGAGCTTCCATCAGCACGTCAGCAGGTTAACTCATGACACTCTGCTAACCACTTCTTCCCAGCTGATGAGGTTAAGAAGTAAACCCATGTCCACAGGAGATCCACTGTGGTGCAGACAGGACACAGAGTCTCCATCAAGATTGTAGCCTGAATGCGTGCTTTCTAGTAACACCTTTGCCAACTGGAATTCGTTGGTTTTTGCTGAGTAACGTGGGAAAATGGCAAGTGGTAAATAATCCAATAAAGTTCTGTTTTTAAACCAAATCTTTTCCCCAGGAGAGAGAGCGGAGGTCGCCAGCATTTAACCTCCAAATCAGCACCTTCCCCGAGAACAACAGCAGCGCCCTCCAGCTGTTCTGTCACCAGGAAGGAGTTAAGGTAGCGTGCCTGGGGGGTGCCCCCGCTCTACTACGGCCACAGCCCGCTCAAATGCTAGGCTCAGCTGGAAAGGGGATTGTGTGCCGGTGCCAGGGGTAGAAATGATTTTAACAAGATACCCCCGTCCCTCCACTATATTTTGAAAGTCAGAGTTCATTATTCCAGCGGGTCACCAAATGTTACCCTACTTGTACTCATGTTAAAAGAGCAGAGCCTTGGGATGCAGCCTTGAAGGCAAACCCCAGCTTGGCCACTTCCCAGCTCTGGCCTGTAACCTCTCTGACCCTCAGTCTCTTCATCTAGGAGAGCTGAGTGGCAACACCCACACTGTGAAGTGGGTGTGACAGTTAAATTAGATAGTGAACATGAAGGGCTCAGTGCAGTGCCCAGACTGCGCTGAGTATTCTAGAGACAGTAGCTGTGGTCGTTCTAGCAGCTCAGCGTTTGCTGTGACCCTGGAGTCCTGCTAGGCCCACGGGCACAGAGGGGTCCTTCTGACCCACAGGATTCCGTGAACCTTTCTAGAAAGCGGTGTTTGTGCTGGCGTAAAACTCAGCCAATACGCAGCAGTGACCAGCCCGCCCTCCCTCCCTGAAGGAACTGCTAAGAGTAACTCTCTGCCCGGCCTTAGGCTCTAAGAGACAAGAAATGGAGAGGTGTCTTATCAAGGACTGAGGGCTGAGGCCCTAGAGATTGGTGTGGATGGTCTTTGTAGCTCACACAAAATGAACGTTGGACATCTTTTCCAGGATGTGAATATTTCTGAACTTATGAAGAAATTAGATATCCTTGGCGATAATGGGGTAACTATGAGCGATCGGTTTCCGGTTTTGTGTTCTTGTTTTGATTCGGGTGTACTCTGTGTGGCTTTTGTTTCGTTTCGTTTTAATTTCTTCCTAAGAGATCTACTAAGTACAATGTAAGGCTTTTGTATGGCCACATTCCTGCGTGGGTGGCTGGGTCCACGTCCATCAGAAGTGGGGTTCTGAAGTTAGATCATCCTGATAGCCCGTGAGTGATGAGGGGAAAGAAAGCCTAAAAATGAATGTCCAGAAAGAAAGTGGAATCCCTCGAGATTTCTGAAATCAGAAAGTGAGACTTTTGCCTTCTTAAAAGATTAGCTTGAGCGAGGCCCTATTTCTAAAAGGCTCAGTGCCACTACATGAGACATTCCCACCCCGAGGGCCGGTCCTCAGATATGTCACATCTGGTCCCGTCAGTGAGTGGGGCTGACCCCGGGGAGGCCGCTGTCAGAGTTGTGTAGGGCTGACTATCTGCACGTGATGTGAGATCAGTGTAAAATGCCCTTGCCCATTTTTGTGTTTTAGAATTTGAGAAATGAAGAACAGGTTGCAATAATCCAGGCTGGAACTGTGCTTGCCCTGTGTGAAAAGGTAGAGCCCAGCGGCATTTCTGTCCATACACCTTGTCTGAGCTTCCCGGCACCATACAAGAAACTGTACATTGGCGTCTCGCTTTGTTCTGGAAGCATGGTTCTGGTCCGTCTGTGTCTGCATGCGCACGTGCATGCCTTTTTGTTTTCTGATTGAAAATCACTCATGCTTATGGTAGAAAACTTAGAGACCGTGGAAGGAAATCAAAACCCCCTTCAAGGAAACCATCTGCGACAGTTGGTCTATTTCCTTCCAGTTTTTTCCCACGCCCTTTTAAAAACCTTGGTCAGGATCATACTTGAGTTTTTAATCCTGCTTCATAAGCTTCCACCATGAGAATGAACGGCCCTGCATCATTCCACCTATAGCCACACCCTCAGTAATGATTCTTTCACTGTTAAGATATTGAGGGCATTTCTGCTTTTTTTTCTATTTACCATCATGCAGCGATGAGCGTCTTTACCCATAAGTTTCTATCTACATTTTAAAACACTTCTACAGGATAGATTCTAGAAGTGGAATCACTGGGCTGATGGGTAAGAGAGTTTTAAAGAGCTTTCATGCTGTCAAATGGTTTCCAGAAAAGTGGTACCAATTCCCCTCTACCTGAGTGTTACTGCTGCCGGTTTCTTGTTCAACAAGGCATATGTCACCACTAAGAACTCTGCTGATAGGATAGGCAGAAATTATATGATGTCATTATTTTAATTTTCATTTATTTGAGTGCTAGTGATAATGGATTTTTGTCTATTATCCATTTTCTTCTTTCTTGTGAATCGTAATTACATTCCATTGCCCTTGTTTGTTACTTATTCATTCATACATTAATTCAATCATGCATTCATCTATTCACTTATTTAATACGTATTTGGTCATAACTATGGTTTTTCTTACTGACTTATCTATGTGCTTTACATACTAAATATAATAACTTACTGCCGTATTTATTAAAAATACATCCTGGTTTGCCTTTTCCATTAATTTAGGCTGTTTTAGGCATATCCAAGTTGCTAATGTAGTCTGGTCTATAGATCTTTTTCTTTTAAAGCACATGAGTTAAACTTTAAAGTGCTACTTTTATAATGATGAAGTCTTAATGACCTTCATCAGGATTCCTTCCAGAATCTTTGGAAAGGCATTTAAAATATAGTTTTCTTCCCTGAGCACCTGTCCATCCTTCCCCGTGTACAGGGCACTAGACGTTGGTAACAGACTTATGGCAAACCCTTGCTGAGGTCACACAGGTGGTTAAGTGGCGATGCCCTCATCACTGCTACTGTCACCTGGCTGAGTCTGTGTCCTCAGGGGGGCCGGGAGATGAGGATGACTCATACCTGGCTGGCTGGGGGCCCCTCAGATACAGGTGATGGTAAGTGTGCATTCAGTAAACATCCCTCTCACCAGGAGAGCCAAATGCGACAGTGTAGCCTCCAGGGGGTCACACAGAGCCCAGCAGACACTTTCAGTTTATTCCTCGTTCACTCCAACGTTCACTGAGAATGAGTCTCCGAGCACCCAGCGCCCAGCACGCCCGGAAGACGTGGCGATGCCAGACCCAGGCCTCCTTCCTTATCCCCCGGAGGCCCCTCCTGGGCTGGCTCTTAGCCCCCCGACAACCCGCCAACTGCAGGGGCTGCTGCAGGCCAGCGCCTTCATCCCTCTGAGCCGCGAGCCTTGCAGAGTTAGTGTCAGGACTCCAGGACACGGCACGTTTAAATGGGACCAAGCCTCGCTGCCAAGCGCCTGGGGCAAGGCTGGGGACTGAGAGGTGTTTGATCGATGGTTGTGGACAGTGAGCAAAGAGCAGGAACTGCCAGGGACTCGGGGTGGGGCTGGGGCAGTGGGCCTGGGGAGGGGGCTCTCCCTCTCTCCTACCCCCAGAGCCTCCTGGAGGGGGGCAGACTGGCGGGAATCCCCAGCCCTCTGCCAGTTACCAAGTTCTCCCGCCCCGGGCCCTTCCCGACTCTCTCCTCCCCACACCAGGTTCCAGACCCACGGCCTTGGCCCCAGCTCAGGCTTTCAGGGCTCCTCTTCTTCTCAACAACTGTGCAAGGTTAGCAGCACGGGTCCCTGGACACAGAGGACACGGGGCCTGCCTGGCATGCGGCTGCTGTCTGCTTTCACCCTGTCGCCCACCCCATGCCCACCTGTACCAGCCCCCGCCGGCTGCTGCCTGTCTGCCAATGACCACAGAGCCCTGCCAAGCTGGCTGGCTGGCACTACGCTCTGCACCCTAAACGCAGAGAGCTGTGCCAGCTGCCCTGGCCTGCCAGCTCCTCCCAAAATCCCACAAGGGTGGTGGCAGGAGAGGCGGTGCCCGGCGCTGGCTTTTAGAGGCCCGACTCTGGACCAGGTGAGAGGGGCCCAGTTCCCCATTTGGGACAGTCTGTGGGGACTGGACTTAGACTGGTGTTGCCTCATATCCTCAGGGACACTAGCTCTGCCGCGTGTCTGTGATTGAAGGCCCAGAGTTTTGGAGGTGCCGTGTCTCCCCCGTGGAGAGAACTTTGTGCTGAGTTCACCCCCGGAAGAAAAGTGGGTCAACGGGACTCCCCTGGGAGCACCTACAGGACAGCCAGGGTGTCCGACTGTCCGGTTTCCCCAGGATGCATGGGACTTTCAGTGCCGAAACGGGGACAGTTCCAGGCAAACGGGGATGAGTTGGTCACCCCGGGGCTGATGGGTGCTGAAGAAAATCTCGCAGTGGGGCTCAGAGGCCCCTGCGACGTCCTCAGTCAAGCCCCCTCAACCAAGTTACACCTCATTTAAAAAATTGCCATTCAGTACTGGTATCTGACTGGCAGTACTGAGGTCCACTTCAATTTTCTATTTAGGAGCACAAGGCTCCTTTCGTAGCCTATAAGCGAAGTGCGACTCAAACTAGTTTGCATGTCCCTTGGCATTCTTGCTGCAAATGGCATCTTGCCCTGGGCGCTTGCTCTCCTCCCATCACCACCTGGGGAAGCCCTGCTCTGTCTGGTTCAGAGAAACACATGCAGGCCCATCTCAGCGCCCTCCAGACCCGCCTCTGGTCAGCGGAGTCCAAGATTGGGGACGTCGCCTAGCTGCCTCAACCCAAACACACACCACACATGCTGAGCAGAGAACATGGGGCGTCAGGGGGACTTACAAGTGATCACAAGTCATGCCTCTTCTCCATCGAGTTCAAAATCAATCAGAAAGGTGGAAGTTTTTAAAAATCCACGCTCTCACTGGCAACAACAGATGAGAAAATGCAGCTTAGGCCACAGGCAAGCTTTCTAATAGTTGGCCCAGCGTCAAGGCCTTGGGACCCTTCTCTGAAGGGAGGGTTGAGTGTTAGAGGGGGGAGGTCCCCCATTCCCCAGCTCTGAGATCAGGGTCCTGCACCTGTGGGCAAAGTGCCGGTTGGGGCGGAGGTGCACCAGCCACACCTCCCACGAGAGTCCTCTTCCCGCGCCCTGTGGGCTGACTCACTTCTCCCTGAGGGTTTGGGGGCAGGCAGGCACCCTGTCCCCACTCCCCAGGTTCTCACCCCGGAGCAAGGCCCCATAGACATCTGGCCGGACTCCGATAAGAAATCCGTGCCCTCACACGCCCGGAGGCCCACGGCCAGCATTTTCTGTTCTCACTTTATTCTCCCAGTGGCTGAAGAGGACCTGTCAGGTTTTTTCTTTACGTGCATAATATGCCTGTCAAATCTTTGTTTTTTAACAATAAGAAAAAACTGGACATTATGTTCTACAAAACCTAAGAGCAGCTTGTAGTGATTCAAAACTGGATTTTTTTCCATTTTATTTTATTCATTTTATGACTGCTTGCATTAGGATAGTAAAAAGTGAAATATTTTTCATTCCTTGTCAAAAATATGCTTACCTGTTTCTAAGACATTGCACACCGGCTCAGCACCGTCTAAAGCAATGCTGCATTGGGTGCCTGCTTCCGCGGCTGGCTCTGGGGCCGCTCTTGGGGGCCATGCTAACATGGACTTTAGCGGGGAGGCTCTGTGGGCGGAGCTTTATCTAGGCTTGTTCCCACTATGGAGCCAGCACACACCCCACAGACCTCCAGACCCCTGCATCCTCCTTCCCTAAGCAAACGTCTGTTAGGTGCTTGCCTCACTCCAGGCCCTGTGCAGGGTAAGGAAATTTAACAGAACACATCCCATGTCGTGGGAAAAGGGAAACAGCAATCTGTCAGGTGAGTGCTGTGACAAGGGATCCATGGAGGGCACCAGGCCCCACAGACTCAGGAAGCAGGGCAGGCTTCCTGGAGGAGGCGACAGCTAACTCAGGTCCAGAGGCTGAGTAGGTAAAAAGGCCTGGGGCTGAAGCTGGGGGTGGGAGAGGTGGCGATGTTCCAGGCAGAGAGAGCAGCATGTGCAGAGGCCCTGAGGTGAGGGAGGCGTGGCTGGTCCCCCAGCCATTGTCAGGAGTGATGGGATCTCCTTGGGGAGGCTTTCAGTGGGAGCAGGGAAGGTCCATGAGAGATGCTAAGTGTTTGGAGAGAACACGCTGGCTGGTGGGCGGAAGGGGATTTGGGGTCTGACGTGAGCCTGGGGGCTGAGAGGGGGCCTGCGCTGGGTGGTGGTGGTGGAGTGTGGTGGGTGGGGTTTTGAAACGGGACGGGGGTAGAACCAACGTTTGGGAAGTGAAGGGGGAGGAGCCGTGGCTGCTCCCAGTTTCCCAGTCAAGGTGAGCTGGGGCTCTTCCCATTCGAGGGAAGCCCTTCCTCAGGGAGCTTGAGGCATCGGGGTGTGGGTGGCAGATGTGGGCTGGAGGGGGACATTTCAGAGAGGGAGAGAGCATAGGGGAGGGTGGAACCCCGGGGGGAGTGCTGAGGAGAGGGGACAGCCAAGGGTGGGGCCTTTGAGGGCGCCAAGAGTCCAGAACGGGCAGCCGCAGCCAGAGGAGGAGGACTAAGGGTCTGGGCCATCGGGAAGGGGCGCGTCCAC
This sequence comes from Mesoplodon mirus, assembly GCF_964341445.2. Classification (NCBI taxonomy): domain Eukaryota; kingdom Metazoa; phylum Chordata; class Mammalia; order Artiodactyla; family Ziphiidae; genus Mesoplodon; species Mesoplodon mirus. The sequence goes on from NC_138977.1 coordinate 159,752,877, forward strand.
AGGTGGGCAGCAGGCAGGCCTACGGCAGGGAAGTCATCTGTTGGCTTTAGCAACGAGGAGGTTGAATGTACACATTTACACATGTTGTCAAACTGACACCCCCAGACACCCCTAAAACCTAAAACATCCCCACAGGGCGTTAGCCAGGTGTGTGGACCTCCCCCTGTCTCTCAGGTGGGCTCCTCGTAAAGAGACACCCACGTGCCTACACCTGAGGAACAGCTGCCTGCCTCCTGGTCACCCCCTCCCAGACCCGAGAACAGGCAGACGGACCCCCATCACCAGCCCATGGCAGGTGCCCCCGCCCGTGCTCTCAGGCCCTCACACCCTGCATGGCCAGACCCCCTTTTACGCCTGCATCCCGCGGTGCCCCTGGCTGCTCAGACACGCCCCAGTGGCTGCAGGGGTGCAGTCCCGCAGGCTGGGTTCGAAATCCCCACTTCTCACCTGTGTGACCTTGGACAAGTGACTTAACTCAGCTGCCATGTCTTCACCTGCAAAATGGGGAGATGCTGCCTTCTCCATGGGGTGGTCATGAGGGGGCCGGACGAGGTCCCAGGCGTGAAGCCTCCAGCACAGCACTTGGCACAGGGAGGCTCGCCTGCCCGGCTGCGGAGATCCCAGGGCACACACTCGCAGCCTTCCACATGTATCCACCATGCACACCCACAACCTCCCCTACTTATAGGCTTGCCTGGGCTCACACCCCACACCTACCTGCATGCACGTACGCACGTGTGTGTACCCATGATCCCTGAGCTGACATCTGTCGAAGCTGAAACATCGGGATGGACTTTGAAATTCCATTTCGAGGACCACCTTGGGACATGATGGGGACCCTCTCCGGGCCAGGAGCCTCCTCTTGGAGGACGGCCCCCAGTGAGCTCTTGTTCTCACTAGCTGCGCCCTCTGTCCCTGCTGTTTTCCAGTGGCTGAAGCAAATAGAGGGAACGGAGGCGGCCCTGACCCAGAAGATGCTAGACTTGGAGAAAGAGAAGGTAAAAGATGCAACCCCCTAGGAGGGAGGGGGGTTGACAGAGCTCAGATAATTCGCTTCCCAGGAAGGCCTTGCGTGTGTTTTGTATTGATTTGCATGCATTTCTAAATATTGCTTTTGCTCTCATGGCTATTCTGTGTAAGTATCATCCATTCACTCAGTTATTCACTTGATACATATTTTTGGAGCCTCTGCTATCCTGGACACTATGCCAGGATTAGGGGTTCAGTAATGAATAGCGGGGTCCCTGCCTTGTCTAGCCTGCAAGCCCTTGGGGATGTATGCGTGGGAGCTGGCAGTGGCAGTGTCGTGTGGGGACATTAGGGGAGGCACTTTGGTGGTATGGAGGCACCTGGACCAGGGGCTCAGGGACATCAGGATGGAGCTCCAGGCTTCACTTGCCCCTTCTTGGCCATGAGTTTGGGAGAGACACACTGGACTTTGCTTCCTCATTGCTAATGGGGTTTCCTATCTCCGCCTCACTGGGCCATAGGGATGAGAGATAATGGGCACATGGCCTGTTTTCACGCAGTGCTTGGCACACACGGTACTTGATAAACAGCGATGCCAGCTCTTCACCAGGTGCCGTGAGTGTACTGCGGGATTCATCTTACCCAGCCTGGGGATGTCAGAGAAGGCTTCCCAGAAGAGATGGTTCTTGAGCCTTCAAAGACCAAATCAAGTTTTCTAAGTAGAAATGAGAGGGGGAGGAGCAAGGAAGAGCCTAAGGCCTGGAAGCAGCGTATTGGGTGGGAAGAGCCCTGGGCTGAATCACCAGGCCTGGGTGTCTAGTCCCACTTCTGTCACCAGTGAACTGTGGCATCTAGGACAAGGCACTGGTCCTCTCTGGCCCTCTGTTTCCTCCTCTATAAAATCAAGTGGCTGCAACTGCTGAGCTCTAAACCTGAAACCCTCCAATCAGTAATAAAAAAGAGATTCGGGTTTCGGAGAGATCACGCTTTCAGGGACTGAGTGACCGGAGAGTGGGGAGGGTGCGTACAGCAGTGAGAGTAATCAGGAGGTGGGTGATGCCACTGGTGTGGGGAGGAAGAGCCACATCTGAGAACCAGCCGCATCCAGGGTCCACCGGGATGTGACAAGAGGAATCGAGAAGGATTCCCGTAGCCCGGGGCGTGGGAACCAGGTCAGACACCTGAGAGGAAGGAAGCTGGGAGGAGTTGGGACAGGCTTGATCAAGGCTCCTGGGCCAGCGAGGCTCCTGCTGGGGATTCACGCAGGAGCAAGCAGGGCAGACCTGACATCCCTTCTCACCCAAGCACCTGGCAGGTCCCCAACTCGGTGGGACCGTCACTCTCCAGCAAGTGTGAGTAGGTTGGCTCTGAAGAGCTGCCCGGTGATGGGTTCTCACACTGATCTTGACCTTGGGCACCTCCTCTTTTTCAGGACCTATTCAGCAGGCAGAAGGGCTACCTGGAGGAGGAGCTAGACTACAGGAAGCAAGCCCTCGACCAGGCTTACCTGGTAGGACCGGAAGTGGGTTGCATGTTCTGATTCTTTAGACTCAGCATTACAGGCTGCTCTTCCTTTTGGGGCTGACGGCACATTTGGGGTCCTTGAAATGCTGCGTGGCACGATACCAATGCCGTCTCCACATTTCGACGGGTTTCAACCCGAATGACCATACAGATACATTGTCACTTTTTCCAAATCAGTCATGATTTTTCAAAACCATTTAGTTAGCTTGATAGTTTCTTTGGGCCTACTTATTCCGTTCTAGTAATCATTTGAGATGAAGGAAAAGAAACTTTCTGCTTATTAATATTTCTTATTAATATTTCTTTATGCTTAAAACCCAGAGAAAGTGTTCCCATAAATAGCAAAAAGAGACAGTCACAAAGGAACAAAAGTAAAGCAATGAGTGGAGGGTGGGTGATCATCAGAACAAGAATTGCTTGTTGTGAGGTCCTGTGCAACATTGTGCCTGGGTCACAGAACTGGTTCTGGACTTACTGGTGATGAACATGAGGTGGGACCATGCTCAGGTTCATATGGCTTTGAGGGGGCATTTCCAGGATGTCCCCACAGCAGAGCGCACTTGGAGTTCAACACCGCTCTTGCAGGAAGAAGCAGTGAGTATATAGAGTCTGGAGCAAGCCTTTGCTCAGATCATTTGTAGCTAAAATCATTTTACAAAGTGGGTTTGTACCTAAGAAATGCAGAATCAATAACTAAAAATCTCTGACTCCATGAAGACAGAGAGTAGGATGCTGGGCTTAGCACAGGTGGAAGATTCTGGACTTGAAGGCTGGTCCACCTCACTGTGACCCTTGACCCTTTGTGTCCAGGCTCTGAGGCTTGAATCCCCAGGGCAGGGGGCAGCAGATGGAGAAGGTCAGGACAGTTTGAGCCTCATCAAGAAGTGGCATTTTCCCATTCAGTCCTTACTTCTGGGCACGTGCTGTTAAGGGCAATTTAGAAATGAAAACATACTCATCCTTTTCTTCCCTCTTTCACTTTTTTGGGTTTTCCTTGATTCTGTCCATTCTCCGTCCTTTTGCAAGCGCCCTTTGCCGCTGCACTGTACACCACCTCTGTCCTTCCCTGGCCTTCCCCAGAAAGTTCTGAGGATAACGATTTCAGGAGATAACATAGAAACTTATGGCCCCAAAAGGAGGGGGAGGCTGCAGGAGAGTAAGTTTGGAAAACTCTGAGGACTTCTTGGGTCCTAAAGGATGGGCTGAGACTTCAAGAGGAACAGAGCAAGCCATGTCCAAGTTCAGTGGCTCTTGGGGCCCTCTTTCAAGGGACATCTTGCAAGACTGGTGTTTCCCAATGCACTTTGGAAAACTTGGTGTCCACCTTTGGCTCTCTAAGTGCCATGTGCAGAAAGGCCCCGGGGGACCCTGAGTCCAGGTTCCACCGAGGAGGCCCCTGGGCGTGCTGATCCAGTCACTGGGTAGAAAGGACATTCTTACCCAAAGAATATTCCAAAGCCTCAAGTGGGCTTTCAGGCACATGACGAGATTGGAGCTGTGATCAGCGCTCGGCTGACCTGAACAGTCAGGGAAGAAAAATCTCCAGAGGGTGGCAGTGCCACGGCCGCGGGCAGAAGGGAGGACAGCAGGTGCCAAAGTCACACCTGTGTTCCTTTGTCGTTGAGCTGAGTGAGATGGTGCAGGGCCACAGTGGAGCTTCCAGAACTGGGTGGTGGGGTCCTGGCTGGAAGCTGGCCACATGTGGGTCTCCTAGGAGCCCAGCTGCTGCAGGGGGAGGGGGCGGCCAGCAGGCACAGGCAAGCTCCAGCTCCATGTGGATCCCTTGGCTGTGTCAGTGGACAGATTCCCACCTTCTAGTTTCCCAGGGGCGACGACTGGGGTCAGGAGAGGGGAATTTGATGCCTGCTGGCTAAGATTGGTCTGATGGGCCTGGAATTCCCTTGGGGGAAGGGGGTTAGCACAGCCATGCTGAAGCCGGGGAGGCTGCAGGAGCAGGTGGCCACAGGCACAGAGGGCCACCCGTGTTGACCCACTGCTTCAAACCTCCTCCTGCGTCTTCTTAGCAATTTCCATTAAAACGGGTGATTGGTCTATAGCATCTTTGGAAGAGAAAGAGCCGTTCCTAGCAAGGGACGTGGGTGGGGGTTTAGGATGGCAGAGAAGGAGATACTTCTCTCTTTTGTCCCTAGATATTCCCATAAGGTAAATGTATTTAAGTGTCTCGCCGTGAGGCTGAGAAGAAATAACTTCCTCTCATGGTGAAAACTCTGAGCTCTCACAAGGATCTCCTCCCCTGGCTACTAACCTCTCATGTGCTTTGCTAACCAGGGGTGTCTTGCTTTTCAGGGGGAGGAGAGAGCAATGAGGACACTGTCCCCATTTGCTTGGGGTTGAAATTGCTTTTCTAACTAGGCAGCTGAATGCCAAGTGCATGCAATTTGGGGCATATTTTCCACGCTACTCGAGATAAAAGGCGAGATTTGTTCCCAAGCTGGGGGCAGTAAATTGGAAGCCAAAGACAAAAATAAAGACCAGTTGAGTCAAACCTCTCTTTGAATCACACATCTTAAGGGGCGGTTATGACTATTTCTTCTTATTGCCCTAGTCCCCTCCTGTACAGAGTAGGGTGTCTTGATTGAACAGAGTTAAGAAGTGTTCTCAAAACCGTGTGCACAGGGCTGAAAGGGGCTCCCTCACCCCCATGCCCACCCCCGAGACCGCTGGTCGCTCTGCTCGGCCCCTGCATGCCTCCGCTCCCTGTCCAAGATCCCCCAGCTGGGCCTCGCTCGGCTGCAGTGTCCTAGGGGTTCCCGTCCACCCACCTGTGACCTCCCACTGTCTGTGTGATTTGGGCCGCTCAGAAAATCCAGGAGCTGGAGGCCACGCTGTACGACGCGCTGCAGCAGGAGCCGGGGCGGCGGGCCAGCGAGGCGCTGAGCGAGGGCCAGCGGGAGGACCTGCAGGCCGCCGTGGAGAAGCTGCGCAGGCAGATCCTGCGGCAGAGCCGGGAGTTTGACAGCCAGATCCTGCGGGAACGCATGGAGCTGCTGCAGCAGGCCCAGCAGGTAGGGGCAGGGGCCCAACTGGGCGCCACTGGCCACCACTGGCCACCATCCCCGCTTCTCCACCCCTCCTGTTCCCTGTCGGCACACTGACACCTCTGACGGGCACATTCGATGGAGAGCTGGCAGGAAATCAAGTTTCTGTGAAGCAAGGAGGTCTTCCCGTGGAAGCCCTCATAGCCCACAGGTGAATCCTCAGTGATGGGGAGACGCAGGGCTCTCGGGCCCACTATACCGCCAACTGTTTCTAAACAACACAGTCCCCACCCCAGCTAAGTGGTAACACAAACCAAAGCAAGGTGTCCCCTCTTCCTCCAGCATTTATGTTCTGTTTAAACTCAGGTTCTTGTAACCAGGAGGCGCGGGCTGGACGGTTTGCTTTGGGGCTGATCTCGTGATAATGGCTACTTGGAGGACTGGACCTGGAAGCTGTATTAGTTGTTACCTCTGAAAACCTAAATGTATTCCTAAATGTATCTGGGGTCCTGTGTGAACGTCATTTGCTTCCCAGGACTCGTGAGGGGGACAAAGATGAGGACGCAGCAGTAGCTCTGGCATTCCTTGGGCGCTCACTATTTTAGATCCTTTACCTCACGGCACTCCTGCGGGTGGGATGATTATGTCCATTTTCCTGATGAGAAAACTGAGGCTCAGGAAGGTTAACTCATGTGCCTAAAGGTCACACAGCTCATAAGGAATCCTGTCTGTGAGGAAGGATCTAGATAACCAGCGGGGGTCGATGTCACAGAAGGAGAGAGACAGAGACAGAGAATTGGAAGAAGGTGCAGGTAGAGAGCTGTGTCCGAAGCAGCGGAAGCCCCCATTAGGACTGAGAAGCAAAGATCCCTGGTGGGTTTGAGGAAGGGGTGTGGGGGGCACAGCCGACTGCATTCGGTTGAGGACTGAAAGGGCCATGATCAAGGGGGAAAGGGTAACTGAAGATTATGACGGCGAACTCTTCATTCCACACTTGATTTGGGTGAAAGGACTTCGGGCATCCCCCGTGACCCTCCACCTGGGCTCCCGCACTGCCCCCTCTGTGCCAGTGTGATCTGCTCGCCAGCTCCTGAGTGACCTGGCTCTGATGGGCATAGCTCCTGAGCTGCTATGATGTCTGGCACATGCTAGGAATGCTGGGGACACCAGGAAGGAGAGGATGGAGATGGAGGGGAGAGAAGGGAAAAGCATGGAGGGGGTGTGACAAGGACACTGTCACTGAACCATCTCTGTTGTGGTCACATCGCTAGTGAAAAGTCCCCTGAGGTGGCCGCACCCCGGCGGGACAGATCCCGAGCATCTAGCGTGACTGGGGCTCTTCAGTCGGTGCGCACAAAGTGCCGGGGGTGCGGGGAGGTCCCTTCCCAGGGCAAGCTGTGAAGGTCCCGATGGAGGGCCCAGCTGAGCCAGGTTTTGAAGGTAAATAGGAAGAAGCCAGGTGGCCACTGGGGGAGCAGTGTTTCAGACAGCAGCAGAGCAGGGGTGGTCAGCTGGAGTAGCAGTGGTTGAAAAAACAGACCCTGGGGCAAGACAGCCTGGCTTTGAACCCTGTTTTCCCGCTTATTGGCTGTGTGGCTTTGGACAAGTGACTTAACCTCTCTGGGTCTCACTTTCCTGAGATGGTAATAATGCCTCCTCACTGGGATGCTGTAAGGTTTAAGTGAACTATTACATGGAAAGTGCTCTCAGTAAATGTAGGCAGCGTTATTATTGCCAAGTGTAGGCTGTGAGTAGGTGTAGCAGGACCAGGACCAGACCAGGCTAAGAGCTGGGTGCTGGATTAGCTAATGCCCAGCACTGGGTGTCGTTTGCAGGACTTGCCAACTTGAGTGTGAATGAAGGGGTTGATTTCGTGTTCAGCAAATCCAGCTCAAAGCAGAGCATTTGTGCATTTGAACCAAAAAGTCATTACCCACCTGAGGATCCAGATCTCACGAAGGTGCTGGTTATAGTCTAAGTCCAGAACGTATGATGGATGGGCCAGTGAGCACACCCTAAAGACAAAGAGCAATGCCACATGTGGCCGTGACTCCCTGAAAAGCACCATGTCCCACATACGAAGAGAAAAAGGGACTCAGGTGATTAAAAAAAAAAAAAAAAAAGCAGAAAGCAAGCCATGCTGGCTGTGTGGCCAATTGAGGACCAGGTTCCCTTAAAGAAGAAAATCATTTAAAATACAAGTGTTTTGGAGTGTTTGTGTAAGATCATATGGGATCAATCACTTCCTTTTACATTTCTCTTGGCCTACCTAGTAAATTGCATGTACCTAAGCATGGGGAAAGTTGACTAAGAGCTTGACCCAGGGCTGGGAGCTGCTTTTCCTTTATCTCTGGAACATTTTCAAATCAGTTGAGAATTCTGCTGAGGGTAAATGGTAGATACCCTTCCTCCCACTGAAAATGCCTGCACTCTCATTAATATACACTGATATGCATCTGTCAGCCAATACCAATGACAGATGATATATCACTCTGAGGCATTAATGAGGTAGGACATGCAAATCAGTGAGTGAGTGCCTGGTGCCTGGGAGGTGTCTAGTAAGAGGAGGACTCTCTTTATATAATTACAAACGTGGATGTTGACACCCGAGGCCGCGTTCTGTTCTGTCCACCCTGGCTACTCAAAGTGTGGTCCATGGAGCATCTCCTGGGAGCTCTTAGAAATGCAGACTCTCAGGGCCCACCCCAGACCTACTGAATAGGATTCTGTGTCTACAAGATTCCCAGGGGATTTCTGTGCAAGTTAAGTTGTTAGATGCTAGTTAATCTGAGAGATACATGGCTGTGAGTTAGAAAGGGGTGTAAGTGTCTGTATTAGTTTACTTGGGCTGCCATAACAAAATACTACAGACTGCATGGCTTAAACAACAGAGGCTGGATGTCCAAAATCAAGGCCTGGCTGATTGGGTTGCTGGGGAAGGCTCTCTTCCTGGTTTGCAGACGGCCACCTTCTCTCTGTGACCCCACATGGCAAGGGGGACGCAGGGGGCAGATTGGGGCAAAGATGGGAGGGAGAGAGATTGTCCTTTTCTTATAAGACCACCAATCCTACCAGATTAGGGCCCCACCTATGACCTTATTAGGGCTTCAACATAAGAATTTAGAGGGGTCACAATTCAGTCCATAGCAGGGTTCCCGTTACATTTTTGGCTTTGTAAGGAAATGAGTTCTCATGCCTTCTTCCCTGACTCAGCTCAGGTGAGCCCTTCCTCCATCACATCATGCCACAGAATCCAGGGGAAAGGTTCCACCTCCTCCCTTCTCTGGGCTCAGCTCCGGAACTGTCAGCAAGGCTACGCCCTCCTGGCCTCCTGTTCTTCGTGGGTGGTTCAGAGCAGCTCTAGCTCCAGGCTTTGTCTTAAGGGTCCTGTGTCACCCTGTAGGCAGAAATGCTTGGCCAAACTCTCCCAGTGTGGCACAGATGTAACCGATGATGCCATGACGTTCACAGATTCTTGCTCCCCGCTCTCCCAGCCCAGCATCACACGTGTAACAGCAGCAGGAAGCAGGAGCCCCAGCCAGCATCTCAGTGCCTTCGCGAAAGATGCTCAGAGTTCAGAGTTCATCTGTTTTACTGGGTGTTTCCTTTAAAGGAATGGGCTGGATTTGGCTCATCCAGGTGATGCCTCAGTAGAGAGACTTTCCTTACAACAAGCCCCATGACAGCATGATGCTGGGGACAGAGAGACCCTCCTGTCTCAAGCTTTCATTCAACAGCTTATCACTGGGCACCAATCATGTGCTGGGCACAGGTCTGGCCGCTGGAGATGGAGCAGTGGGCAAAGTCCCTGCTTTCCTGGGGGATGTCTTTTCATATCTCACTGAGGGGAAACAAGCAACATGCATGTAGATAGCAGAAACGGTGAGACTTGAGGCTAAAATGATGCGAGAGGTGAGCCATTCAGCTATTTGAAGAGAGAACAGCAAGTACAAAGGCCCTGAGGTGGGAACAGGCTTATTATGTTGGAGAAAATGTTTACATTGTTCATCAGCTGTAGTTTTCAAAGCAGTTCCCACCACATACAGGATTTTTAAAAGAGACCGTCAACCCGAAACAATAGTTGTAATGAGCATTGTTAAAACCCCAGTTTGTAGAGTATCACGACTTGCAAAAACTCTTGGCTATCTAAGTGTTCGACCCAGTTTAATTGATGGGAAACAGAGGCCCAGGGGCCAAAACAACTTGACTAAGGCCAACCCGCCTTTAGGAAGCAGTGGCCATTCCACTAGGGGCCAGTTCTGAGTTCACGTCATACTAATTCCCTGAGGTTTACTATTTGTTTTTGGCAAGTGTTTGTCCTGAATTTGATAGAGTCTCCAGAAATCTGGCATTAAAAAAAAAATAATTTTGAAGAAGCCACATTTCCAATGGGAGAAGGGCGTTAGGAGCCTGAGAATTTCAAACGTGCATCACAGTGATTTTTTTTTCCCTCCAGGAACATAAAAAACAGCATTTTAAAGCTACGAATGAAGAGCTACGATGTGGCATTAGTAGCACAGGGTCTTGGGTCAGACAGGTCTGGATTCAAATCCCCCTGGCCCCGCCCAGTGTAACCTGAGACGAGGTACTTCAGCTCTGTGAGCCTCGGGCGGGTGTCCTCATCTGCAGAATGGGGACACTGCCAGCACACATCTCAAGGGTTGAGGTCAGTGGAGAATTTCTGTGAAGCATTTGGAAGAGAACCCACCATGAATTAAGCCCTGGACAGGTGTCAGCTCCTACCCGCTGCCCTGGGCCTTTCCCACCCAGCCTGGCCTCCGCTGCAGGTTCTGTCACTCACAGTAACAAGACCCCTGCTGGAGTCCCCAGCACATGCTGATCAGGCAAGTGTGGTCCAGGCTGTGCTCCAGGACTGGGAAGAGGGAGAGTGAGATGCCCTTGGCCTTGTAGAGCTCATACCTGGTATAGTGAACACAGAGGCAGGCCCTGGGTAGGGGGTGGCCGTGACGGGGGGGGGGTTGCTGGGAGCCAGGGAGAGCCCTGCTGGTGGGGGGACCTCGACATGGACACCTGAGGGTGGGAAGGAATGGGCCCTGCCCGAAACCCCCCAAGTCTTGCCTTCATTCTTGGAAGAAGATCCCATGTGCGTGCGCTCTGGCCCCATGTCACCTCAGCCCTTGTGCCCAGATCCAGCCTTGCATCTGCTGTCCCCCTGCCGGGGACACATTCCTCAAATGTCACCCGAGAGCGGCTGCCCCATGGCCTTGCTTAACCAGCTGCTCCCCTGATTTACTTTTCCTGTCACTTCTTACTACCTGGTCTTTGCTGACTGATTGTCTCCCCACGAGGCTCTGAGGGCAGGGGAGCTGCCGTGTCCCAGCGCCCAGAACAGTGCTGAGTGCAAGCACAGCACAGAGGCACAACACAGCACGCACCACACACAACACACGGCACACACAACACAACGCAGCACACACAACACAACACGGCACAGCACACACAATGCACAATACCTATAACACACGGCACACACAACACAGCACAGCACACACAACACAACACGGCACAGCACACACAATGCACAACACAATACATATAACACACAACACAAAGCACACACAACACAACACAGCATACGCAACACAACACGGCACGGCACACACAATGAGCAACACAGTACATATAACACACAGCACACACAACACAGCACAGCATACGCAACACAATATGACACAGCACACAAATGCACAACACGATACATATAACACACAGCACGCACAACACAACACAGCATATGCAACACAACACGGCACAGCACAATACATATAACACAGCACACACAACACAGCACACACAACACAGCATACACAACACAGCACAGCACACACAATGCACAACACAGTACATATAACACACAACTCACAGCACACACAACACAACACACAACTTTCAGAACACAGCACAGCACACACAACACAACATAGTACAGCACACACACAACACAGCACAGCACTGCCAGGCATTCTGGCAGCACTCAGCTGTATCTGACCCAGCTTGGAGCACCAGCTGCCTGTGTTGATGGGAAGAATGTGTCCCAGTTTGCGCTGGATGGCCCCTGTCCGTTTTGCCTGCATTTGGCCCATGGGATGCAGTGATGTGACATCATCAGCCTGGCCCCAGCGGGCATTTCAGTTTTCAAGCCCTATTAAGTAAGGCGAAAAGTGGGTGCAGGAAAAACATCAATCAGCCCACGGTACCTTTCCCAAGAGACTGATTCTGCACATCTGCAAAATGTTCTCCCAGAGTGAAGATTGGAGTCGATCCACTCATATAAACTTGCTTTGTCCTCTCCCTCCCCAGGCTTTATTCCCCAGCACCAACTGGCCTGCACCACAGATATCTGCTGGGACCACAAGCAATTGCAGTACCACCCTCACCCCCCACTGCTCCTCTCCCTGCCAATCCATCCACTGCACCGCAGAAGCCTTCCTAACACGGCATAGCACCACCCCTCCCCAAAGACCCTCCCTGGCTCCCCCGTGCCCAGAAGATGAAGTCCAGGTCGCTTAGCCTCACACCCTGAGCCCCCTGGGCCCTGTGCTCACCTCTACAAATGCGTTGGCTGCCTCTCTCACGAGGTTCTCCTGCTCCATGTCACACCATTTTCATTTGCAATTTTTCTAACATCTACATACCAGGGTCTGTTCTAGGTGCTGGGGATACAGCACTTGCTCTCGTGAAGCTTATATTCCAGTGCAGGGAGACAGATCGGTGATGGCACATAGAAGGGGCTCCATAAATGTTGGTTCACTGATGGTCACACCAACCCTCTGAGTGGGAACCATTGATGCAGTTTCACAGGTGAGGTGAGTGAGTTCTCAGAGAGGGTAAGCAACTTGCCCAAGGTCACACAGCCAGGAAGTGGCGGAGCTGGGATGTGAACCCATGTCATCAGATGACAAAGTTCTTAAGCACTGCCCCTTCCAGCCTCCCATGACTGGATGAGAGACTGACCCCAGTTATTAAAAAAAAATTCAGGAAAGACTAGAATGAGAATCAGCTTCTCAGGCTGATTTTTTTTAATAAAATTATTTATTTACTTTTTTTTCACTTAATCTTTTTAAAAAATTTTATATTGGGGCATAGTTGATTTACAATGTTGTATTAGTTTCAGGTGTACAGCAAAGTGATTCAATTATACATATACATATATCCATTGTTTTCAGATTCTTTTCCCATATAGGTTATTACAGAATATTGAGTAGAGTTCCCTGTGCTATACACTAGATCCTTGTTGATGATCTATTTTATATATATTAGTGTGTATATGTTAATTCCAAACTCCTAATTTATCCCTTCCCCCAACCATCTTTCCCTTTTGGTAACCGTAAGTCTGTTTTCAAAGTCTGTGAGTCTGTTTCTGTTTTGTAAATAAGTGCAAAAAATGGGCAGAAGATCTAAATAGACATTTCTCCAAAGAGGTCAAAAAGCACACGAAGAGATGCCTAACATCACTAATTATTAGAGAAATGCAAATCAAAATTACAATGAGGTATCACCTCACACTGGTCAGAATGGCCATCATTAAAAAGTCTACAAACAATAAATGCTGGAGAGGGTGTGGAGAAAAGGGAACCCTCCTGCACTTTTAGTGGGAATGTAAATTGTACAGCCACTATGGAGAACAGTATGGAGGTTCCTCAGAAAAACTAAAAATAGAGCCACCATATGATCCAGCAATCCCACTCCTGGGCATATATCCAGAGAAAACCATACTTTGAAAAGATACATGCACCCCAGTGTTCATAGAAGCACTGTTTACAATAACCAAGACATGGAAGCAACCTAAATGTCCATCAACTGATGAATGGATAAAGAAGATGTGGTACATATATACAATGGAATATTACTCAGCCATAAAAAAGAATGAAATAATGCCATTTGCAGCAACAAGGACGGACCTAGAGATTATCATACTAAGTAAGTCAGAGAAAAACAAATATCATATGATATCACTTATATTTGGAATCCAAAAAAAAAAATGATACAAATGGACTCAGGCTGATTTTTAAAGCCCAGAAGTTGCTCCTGGGAGATTTTTGCAAATCCTTCGAAAGCTGTAAAGCATTGTCCTCCCTCCACGTGGCATTGTGATTTACAAGGCACTTTCCCCCAGGTCCCCATTTCACCCCCAGGGTTACAAGGTCACTGTGCAGTTATTACAGAAGAGGCATTCCACACAGAGAGATGATTTGATTACATGACTCTCCAAAGTCCACCCTCTGGTATATTTGGGGCCCAGGATCCAAGCAAGGGTCTAGCCAAGTTCTGTGCTCATTCTCAGATGCTCTCTGCCTGCCCGCCTTGCAAGGGGGTCTCTGGAGGGCGGTCACAGTCTCCCTCAGGTGAAAGAGAATTAGAAACATACTGGGTTTCTCGTCCTTTATAGAGCACGTACTCTCTGCCGACTTTGCTATAAGTACTTTGCACAGATTCACTTGCTAAATCCTCAGATGTGGGCAACACTATTACCCCCAATTTACAGATAAGGAAACCAAGGCCAGAGAGGCTGAACTACTTGCCCAAGGTCACATATCTGAGAGCAGAAGTATTTTTCATCTCTCTTCTGTGCAATCCATCTTCTGTTTTGCTGCCAGTGTCATCTTTCCAGAATCAAAATCTCATTATTTCCTTATTTGAAATCCTTCCTGAGTTCTCCATGACACCCCAAAATCTGCAAACTCCTCATCGGGATATTCCAGACCCTCTGAGCTCTGCCCACCCTGCACTCCCAGCTCCCTGCACACACACACACCATTCCTTCTGCCTGGAGTTCCCTTCCCTCTTTGGTGTCTGGAAAACCACAGTGGGCTGGGTTTTGTGTTTCCTCTGGACCCTCCAGCCCACACTTCAACTCCTTACCCACCTCACCTCTGCTCAAGTGTGATCTTCCCTGAGCACCCATATGAAATAGCACCCCATTCCTTCCCTACCCCTGCTCGACTTTCTCCGTGACATCTGTATTCATCCAGGGCACCATCTATGTATTTGCATAATACCGTTGTCTGAACCTGATGGGACCACAAACTCCTCGAGGCCCCGGGCATATTGAGTCATATTTGCCGAGTGGGTGAATGTGCCCACAGTGGTGGTTCTCAGAGTGGGGTCCCCCCGACCAGCAGCAACCGCATCACCTGGGGACCTGTGGGGAATACAGCTTCTCAGGTCCCACCCTGAACCGCTGAGTCAGAAACTCTGAGGAAGGGCTCCTGGGATCCGCAGGGCCTCCAGGTGATGCTGATCCGAGTTTGAGAATCTGGACAGAAGGCTTCTCCGGGCTGATGATGGGTCCACAGGCTTAATTCGGGCTGACCTGAGTCGCCGCCCTTCAGCCCGACAGCGTTCTCCAGAGGAGTGAGGTCTCCATGTACATTCAGGACGGGCAAGGCTGTAGCCAGCTAAGCAGCTGTCTGGGGGTATCAGCCCTTAAGGGGTGTTGAAGTGCTACTGGACACATGACAAACTGGAAAAGGTTGTACTTACCAGACCCCCTGGGTGGGATGCTGTGTGGAACCGGAGGAACGGATTGATAAACCACCGAGGCTTGGTGTGCACACCTAGGGGCATTCAGCAGGCGCAGAGCCAGGTAGGTGACCAACTGTCCCTGTTTCCCTGGGACTGATGAGTTTCTCAGGACTCTGGACTTTCAGTGCTAAAACCAGGAAAGTCCCAGGCAAATGGGGACAGTTTGTCATCCTAAAACCTAGCACCACGTGGGCTTCTAAGAATCTGAGTGGATGCTACAGCCATGCCTACCACTGGCACTCATCTCTGCACCAGCTCCCAGGCTCCAGCTAAATAAATCTTGGACAAGTCATTTGGTGCTACTTCAAATCCATGATCTTTATTAACCTGCCCAAGGCACCTCCGTGTCTTGGTCTAGTCTTGATGTTTATGTTTTTAAAAGAGTACACACTGTAATTCCATTACCATGCATTTCAAGAACAGGCAAAATCTACTTTTAGTGACAGAGGTCAGAATAGAGTCACATGGGGGCCTGAGGGAGCCTCCTGGGTGCTGGAGAAGCCCTCAGTCTTGATTCAGGGGGTGGAGAGACAGGCCTGCACACGTATAAAAGTTAGTCGAGCTGCCCACTTAGTATTTGTATGTGTCACTGCTTATATGCCACACCACGATAAACAACGAAGAGTAAGGTTTGAACCTGGAAATTTTACTTTTCTGATACAGAACTTAATGTGTTGCAGAGAATCCGAGAATTGGAGGATAAACTGGAGGTCCAGAAGCGACATCTGAAAGAGCTGGAGGAAAAGGTGAGTGGTGTGAGCTCAGACCACCCCGTGGGCTTCTCTCCATGAGTCGTTCACATGGAATATTCTCTTCTCATGTCAGTTTCATGAAACCCAAGGAATGGCCTCTGTCTCCAACCCTCCCTTCTCTGCCCATGTCCCCCAAACTGGCAGTCCAAGAAATAGGTAGCCCCATCAAGTACTTTTCTAGGGAAGAAAAACACAGTCTGGGGGCTTCCCTGGTGGCTCAGTGGTTGAGAGTCCACCTGCCGATGCAGGGGACACGGGTTCATGCCCCGGTCCAGGAAGATCCCACATGCCGTGGAGCAGTTGCACCCGTGAGCCATGGCCGCTGAGCCTGCGCGTCCGGAGCCTGTGCTCCGCAGTGGGAGAGGCCACAACAGTGAGAGGCCCACGTACCGCAAAAAAAAAAAAAAAGAAAAGAAAAAAAAGAAAAGTACAGTCTGGACTCAACTTTGTGTGAGCGAGGAGGAGGGTGTCTTTTTTTTTTTTTTCCACAAAAGACCTTCAGGTGAACCCCTCTGACACTACCTCACCTTCTTTTGTGAGCCATAAACCAGCCACAGACATTGGACTCATTCACCTTGAACGACATATATGCCAAAAACCAGTGAGTGTTCTTAGAAGTCTCCTCCCTCCAGCAGGAAGTATGGCTGACACCCAGCCCCATTGTCTTCCTATGGCTATCACCATTTTAAGGGTGAGATCGCTGAGCCTGAGAAAGATTCAGACACTTGTCCATGATCCCACAGCTGGAAAGGGATACCCGGGGGTCTCCAGGGATGTCACACCAGTGCCCCCGCCACACGGTGTTGGTCCAGATGGACAAATGAGTCCACACATGTGGCATCTTTGTCAGGGCACTTACCACTTCCTGTCCATCCACTAGCTTTTATTCATCTCTTTATCCAAGAGAGTTCTTGCCACAGAATAGGGCATCATCAGATGTTTGCAGAATGAGTTATAGATGAGTAGAGAGAAAACCCAAAACTGCACATTTTATATCGCAGCAGTATGCTCCCATGTGGGAACAGGTGAAGGGCTCTGACCCCATCAGGGTGGTCCGTTGGGGACCATGTGCCCCAGGAAGCTTGAAGGGTGATGTGCCATCACCCCGGGGAAGCAGATGGAGAAAGGGCATTTCTGGGCTTCAGGTATCTGAGGCTGGTCTTTGGAGAGAGGAAGCCGTCTCATTCCATGCACAGAGTCAGGCCAAAGTCACGAAAGCCACCAGAGAGCAGATTCAGGGCTATCTACAAATGGGCTGACAGCCCGCTCTGTTTAGAGGGAATCAAATACAATGGCCCGAAGAGACAGAACAGCTCTTCAGATGGTACACCAGCTTTCTCTCCTGGGAATCAGCTATTACACAGGTTAATTCACCTTCCTGGCATCTTCCCATCTGCACCTGGAGCCCTGGGGCCTCCCAGCCTGCACAACCAGCAGGGGGGCAGCAGAGGGTCATGGCTGGAGGATTTGGGCCAGTTCTCCTGTTGGCGCCCTGGAAATCCCATGGAAATTCGGTTTAAGCAGATTCCTAGAGTCCCCATCTGCTGCATGCCATCCCCCCTCCTCAGCTTCCAAGGTTATTTTGAGGAGCTGAGGGGATCTCAAGGATACTTCAAGGTTTTCCCCATGGGCACTATTGGCCTGGGCTGGTAGAAAAATAACTCCAGCCACCATGGTCAGTGGTCAGGAACTCTGTTCCTGCCACACTCCACAGGCTGGTCTTGGCAAGGACCTCCCCTACCCTGGGCCTCAGTTTCCTCATGTAGAATATGAAGAGCTAGGTGATTCTAAATGCCCCTTCTAGCTCTAACTTCCAATGATTCTAAATTTTGTTTAAAATTTGGTGGCTGTCTGTTTGGATTTTCATTTTTTCAATAACAATTTAGGGGAGCTATTACCTTGATTTGGAAAAAAAAATAATGAATTATTTTCAAAAGCCCTGGATAATGTTCAGACATGTTTCACCTAATCACCAGCAATTGTTTTTGAATAAAGCAAGTAATAAATAAACTAGGGGAAAAAACTCTACTCTCAAACTGACCTGTGTAATTTTTCATTCCCTTAAAGCCAATTTTTTCTGCAATTTTTTTCTTTTTAAAGTAGACTAATCAAATGGCACGAAAGATTTTAAACAGTGGAATCTCTTGGGAGAGTGGGCCCTGGTAGGGATGGTATAGGGGCCAGTCTGCAGGTCGGACTGGATGACCTGTGACCTGGGTGGAATCTTCCTTGATCCTTGTACGCATGTCATGCCTGGCCTTTGGTGGGACCATCAACTATGACTATTAGAGAGTTCTTCCTCTATATATACTGTCCTGCCAGGTTCTTCAAGAAAGTCACACCTCTGCACCAAAAAGCCCTGGTCCATGGTGTACATCTCCCCTGTCTAAATTAGCCAGATGTTTGGGGACTGTGTAGGGACAACCCAGGCTGGGTGACACATCCCACAGGATGGGTTTCTCAGGTGAAATCAGCTCCTAAAGCCCACTGACTTCCTGTTTCTCTTTCCAAACCCAACCCCAGTGGTGTAGTTCTTGTGAAATGCTGTCATTGAGTTCCATACTACATATCTTACATCTTCTTTTCTTTTCTTTTTTTCCCCCTCATTTTCTTTTGGTCTTATTTTATAGTTTTTGTTCCTTTTTTTGTTTTTCTCACTAGCATTCATTCTGTGGCCTTGATGACTTCAGTGAGCCAAGAACTCGGGTTGGTATCCTTTCATTTTCACTGATAAAAATGATTTTTCTAAAAAGGAGACTTCCTCCCAGCTCTGACTGTAACATTCCTTTAGGTGCCATGGAAGGTGGCCTTGTGGTAGATTGCTCCTCGTCAGGCTCACTGGCCCCAGGGCATCCAGGGGTCACTGGCGAGTTCCACCCCTGAGGGGAAGATCAGGGAGCTCTCTGTGAATAAGATTGGACAATGGGGACCTGGTTGTCCCCCTGTCCTATTTTATCTTGAGAAGGCGGTTGTGGCTTTTCCCAAAGGTTCTTTCTATTTTGGCTTCGGTTTTGGGTGCCCTCTATTGCCTGTGGGATAGTAAATTCACTGTAGGGTCCAGACCAGGGTGGGCTTCTGGGATCAGGGGTCTGCAGGAGTAGGAGGCTGATGGGCAAGTCCATGACCTGCATACAAAATGCTCAGGAAGCCTGTGTAAAGAGCCCAAGCTCCTTGCCTCTCCCCCACCACCTGCCCTGGACCCCAGGCCTGGTTTTGATGGCATCCCAGCAGCTGGTCCTTCTCTGATCATTGGACCCTGCGTGTCTCATCCTGAGTTCCTTCTTTGGCACCCAGGCCTCCCCCATTCTCCCTGTTCTGAGTGCCCACCATGGACTGGGGTCTGCCAGGGCCCCTAGAGTCTAGAATTCTGCTGCTGAATCCAGCCCAGGTGAGGGCCCTGTGAATTCTGAGGATGCCCACAGCCTACTAGCCACCTGGACCCCCAGGCTGAGCTCTGACACTTGTCCCTGCCTGATGTCCTTGTGGATACCCTGAGCCCAATCCCTGCACACAGGGCTCTTCCTTGGATCCTCTGTGCCCTGGTCCTAGGACAGCGCTTGGCACATGGTTGATGCTCATTCCGTGCTTGTGCAGCAAATAAAGGAATGATCCCAGGTCTGATCAGACTGGGAGTGGGGGTTGCCATAGTGGGTTGGGGGTGGGTGCTGGGAGACAGGCCATCTGAACCCTATTTCCTCACTCCCTGGATTGTTGGGGAAGGTCCCTCAGTGGGCTCAGCTGGAGAGTTCAGGACAGTGATGGGAACAGGTGAGGGCAGATAAGCCAGGGGCTTCCCCAGCCATTCTCACCCTTGGTTCTTATGTCATGTCAAATTATTTTTTAATTTTCCAGGATAGAAAAAGAGCTTATGGAATAAACTGAGTCCTATGGCAAACCCAACCCCACTCAAACAAAAATTCAACAGCAAAACAAGCTATTCCAAGCCCAGAAACTGAAACCAGAATTCACAGATACTACACGACAGCTTGAACGGGAGGCATTTAGGATCTATGGCTGGGTCCTGGCTGGGCCGAGCTGTAGGAGCTCTGCAAGGATGATGGGGAATTTGTCAAGCTCAGGGCCACATCCAAGTCCCCACTGTGGTACCTTCAAGAGCCCGAGGGGCAGAGACCTGAATACCAGGAAACTAAGTGCAATTACTAGAAATGGATTGATTGGAGAGCCGCTGCACTGTCTGGGGACAGACTGCATCCTTGTCCCTGCACAGCATGCCTCCCCTAGCTGTGGTGTGTGTACCCGGCTAGACACTGACTGTGTACATATGTCTCCATGAACTGTGCCGTGTGCATCCTGGAGTCTATCAGCCAGAGTGACTTGCAAATGTCCCTGTGATCTGATCCCAAAGTCAAGCCCCAGTCAACAAAACCCTCCAGATCTGTGTGCAGCTGAATTCAGCAGC
The DNA here is from genome assembly GCF_964341445.2 of Mesoplodon mirus. Classification (NCBI taxonomy): domain Eukaryota; kingdom Metazoa; phylum Chordata; class Mammalia; order Artiodactyla; family Ziphiidae; genus Mesoplodon; species Mesoplodon mirus. Next base: position 159,773,087 of record NC_138977.1, read on the forward strand.
TGTTGGCCAGAGAGAGAAGACTGGAGCCTCGCCCACTGTGGATGGTGGACCCCAGGACCTCGGATTTACAAGGGGGAAGGCACAGCCTCCATCACTCTTGAGGGTGAAAGTCCCAGAGCTTGACTGCACCTGGGCCATTGTAGAACAAGGATTGAGAGGTGGACAGCGTCCCTGCCTAGACCACTCTCGGGCTGTCTCACATCTGGGTGGTAATTTGAAAGGAGCTGGCCAGGAAGAAATGCTGGGTTGTGGAGTGATCCCTGGAGCACACGCAGGAAATGAGGCTCCTTCCGCAGTGGTCTGAGACCAGGTCCACTTTCTTACAACCTCGGAGGAGGAGACAGCCACTCCTAATCCCAGGAGACCTGCCTCTGCACCACGCCTCCCAGGAGAACGATGGATTGGGTGGGGCTGCCAAGGAGGCCAGGACACCAGCTGGTGGAAGTCAAGCCCAGGAGCAAATCCTGGAGAAGAGAAGTTACTTTCCGATGTTGTTGCTGTTGTTGTTCTAGGGTGAGCAGGTGGTTGGGGCAGCATCTCCAGGAAAAGGCACCTGCTCATATGACTGATCCCTCCCAAACTTTTGGAAGGAAGACGTTGGGAATCAAAATAGATCAAGTGAAATGGAAGGTAGTGAATGTGAAGGAAAGGACAGCTGCATCTTGTTGGAAGGAGCAGCTGAAGGCAAGGATGGGTTGATCCCAAGGATGGAAAGATTCATTGCTCTGTGTTTGTTGGGCTGCAAGAGCAATCCTATAATTTCTAGTGAGAATAACCTTTGGAGAAAACTAAAATGACTGAAATTCAGGCTACCAAAGGAATCAAGGAGGGCAGGGAATCCAACAGAGGAGCTGAAAGTTCTCAGAAGGATAAACCCAAGGATGGAGAAGGACATGGAGCTCAGCACAGAAGGGGCACCCAACCAGATGGAGAGGGATACTCAAACCAAACCAAAGGATTAGGGGGCTCTAAGAAAACACACACCCAAGACAGCTGAGAAGTGATCATTCTCTTTTGAAATCTAAACCCAAAGCACCACCACAGCAGCCCCCATGACTTTCCCACATCTGATAACCAAAAGCAAATGAACTGATGTCTTTGCTTGAAAAAAGCAGGCATCTGAGAACTCCAGGCGGCAATGGGAATGTGGAACCATGCCGCAAGTGAAAATGAAAAGCATGTCTGCTTTCTGTGGGGCCAAAGAAACACAGAGAAGCCTTGCTTTGCTAACTTAGCAGCAGAAGTCCAGGAGGTGTGCAAGGGTCTCTGGGAAGCTAGTCCCACAGCACAGAGTGTCCATCCCTCCCTGATGCAGGAGTGTGGGCCTCATGCCCTCCTGCCCTGCGCTTCTGTCTTCTCAGCTCTCCCACTCAGACAACAGGATGCCAGTGGGAGTGGCTTGAAGTCAGACCCATCCAGGTCCACTCCTAGACCAGCCACTCCCCTGCAGTGGACACTGGCAAAGTATTTGCCACTCAGAGTCTTAATTTCTTCATCTGTGGAATGGGGGGTGATAGTTCCCACATAGCACCTCACAAGAGGTCTTCTTTGGGCACCACTAGACAGTTAGACCCAAAGACTCGGATACTGGCAGGAGATGCAGCAGGCAGCATCTGATGCACCCCTGTGGAAGTCGTCCTCCAAGGAGACCATACGGCCCACAGGGGACCAGGAGCCAGTCTCTTTGGCCCCCAGGAGACAGTTCAGATGCGAGCGAGTGAGGCTCATACAGGCAGGTGCAGGGAGCCAACAACGAGTCGGCATTTCTTGTGACAGTCCCAGGCATCGCTTCCAAGGTTCCTGCCAGGGCCAGGCCCAGTCACAAGAGCCACAGGGGGCCTCAGAGTTCTGGCGGCCCACCAGGTGCGTACTCATGTACTCATACATCATCCTCTGCGCCCAGATGAGACACACAGCTCAGAGCTGCTGTTGTGCTTGTTGCCTAGTAATGCAAGTGACCTTCTGCCCAGATGTGGTTTCCAGGTGGTAGAGCTACAGACTCAACGGAACCCAAGTCAGTTTCTCACACAGAAAGGAGAAGGGTTGGGTCCACCCTTTACCACCAGCCTCCTCACAGATCTACTTGGGGGGGTGAAGGGAGAGCCCAGGTCAAGTTCCTGACACAGGGACGCCATGCTATGCCACTTAAATGTGCTGTTTCCCACTCCCCTCACATCTCACCCCTCCCCTCCCCTCACACCTCATACTTCATTCCTCCCCCCCCCCTCACTCACTACCCGCCCCCCATATCCCTCAGTCCTCTACAGGCAGTGGAAACCAGTGAGGGGCAGGGTAGAAAAGTCCAGGGGGCAGACCGTGCCCCGCCGCCACCGTCTGGCAGCGGTGTGGGCCCGGAGACCAGCCCTGCGGGTGACCAGCCATCCGGTTTGCCCAGGTCAGGACTTCCAGTTCTAAAATGGGGAAGTCCTGGGCACACTGGGCATTTTCCCCCCCGCTGCACTTACTGAGTTGGAGTCGGGTGAAATGCAACAGGGGGGCGTGTGCGGGAGCTGAAGCTTCTAGAGTCCGCTCACCCTAGAGGTCCCAGGTGCACTGACTCGGTGCCCAGGGCCCTGCGGGCGGAGGGTGGGGCGGGGCTGGGGGGCGGGGGCGGGGGGGGTGATGGCGCCGCAGGTGCACTGCGCACGCGCAGGCCCTGGTCAGGGGCCCTGGTCACCTGGAGAGCTGGACTCTGCGATTTAGCGCCCACTCAGCACCTTTCTCGGCGAATCCATCATTCTCTCTCCTTCCATTGGCCAGCCCTCCTTCCCTCTTTCTGGGTTCTCGCGTTCCGCAGTTGAGCCTCAGGGTCCGGGGCTCCTGCTCTCCCCTCACCTTCCAGAACCAGCTTGTGAAGAGCTGATAAGCGGGAATGCCACCTGCCGCTTCCAGTACAGAAAAGCACGTTTGTTTCCCTTTTCTCACATTTAACCAGGACCTGATAGAGGCCTGCCAAATTGGCGATCCCAACCAGCCGATTTGGGGTGCCCTCCAGGTTGTCTGAGAAGCCTCGGGGACTCCTGCAGACCCCGCACTGTGACCCTGGTTCCAGCTGAGGGGCAGAGCTGCCGGTCTCCAGAAGCCTGGCCTCCTCCCACCTCCCTCCCAACCCTCCTCACGCCCCCTCCCCACCATCTCTCTGGGGCTGCCATTTCATCTGAAGTGGGGACCCCTGCGTCCTGCTCTCAGCCAAGCTCTGTGTCCTTCCTGTGATTGCCCTCAGCCTTGGGGAACCTCACCCAGGCTGCGAATGATGCAGGGCCACATCCTTACAGAGGTTTCACGGCCATCTGTCCCCTTCCCTCAGGTCTCCAGCCCTGAGAAGCCCGCAGGGGTGATAATCCACAGGCAAGCCGTGTTCCTGTCCTTCTCCCTCAGACACAGATGGTTCATTCCAAATGAAGCCCACAGTCTTAGTTACTTATCCAAAAAAAGTCTGAAGACACTTCCCCAGGCAGAGGCCCTGGGGCTCAAATGCCCTTTACCTGTCCCAGCTGCCCCTTTCCTCCGGGCTGCTCCCCTAAGAAAGGTCTAGAATACCTGCTTCCTCCTCCTTGCAGGCCTGGCACATGATTTTTTAGTTGGTCACTTGGCCCCAGTCAGCTATCAATTAATCCTTCTGCTCGAGGATGCTCCTGGCAGCTAAGGCCCCTGGGAGCTCGTTGTGCCAGGCACAGGACCAGGCACTTGAGAGCTAAGTGACTCGTGCAACAGCAGGGAGGGGACTGCTGTTCATCTCATTTTGCAGGGAGCTGGGTTAAGTGCCTAAGATCTTGGCGCATAAGAGACAGAGCTGGACACAGCCCAGGCAGGCGATCTGAACTACGTGTTGCTTCTGCCTGTCACGCACAGCCTGCGTGCTGCATCCACTGTGTGCCTGGCGCTGTGCACTGCTTACCCTACAGCCACTCATTTATGCCTCAACAGCTCTTGATATGGGTACTATTTTCACTACCCACGCCCACCTTTTATGAGAAGTTAAGTGATTTGTCCAAGATTTCATCCAAGAAACACCGGAGATCTGAGTTGCCCCACTGCGCCCCCTCTTGGCCGATTCCCCGCCCTGCTGCCTCTGACCGCTCCGCGTCTATTGCAAGCCCCCTGCGCCACCCTACACAGCCACTTTTGAGGAAGTAGATTTTAATTATTTTCCTTTGCCTTATGGCTTATTGCAGGATATTGAATATAGTCCCCTGTACTCTGTAATAGGACCTTGTTGGGTTTAAAAAAATCTTTTTTCCATTATGGTTGGGAAATACACGCTTAAAACACAATTTTCTCCCAACCCAGACAACCTCTCCACTAAGGTAGACAAGAAAGAAAACAATTTTATTATCGAAAGAGCATCAAACCAGAATGTGATGTGCATCACAGACCATCCGCTAAGAGATTTGCAAAGACAGAAAAGAATCTCACTTCTTGTTAGCCAAGGAGATACAGCCCAATTTGTACAGGTCCTCAGGATAAACAATAATTTGTTGTCACGTAAGAGAACACTATTTATTACATATAGGTCACCCTAAATCCACCTGGCCATTGGAGTGACCTTCTGTGTTTGTTCATTTGTTTTGTACAAAGAAAAGTGGAATTTCTCGTATCTCTATGACAGGAGGTGGTTTTGCAACTTGGAGCCGGGAGACCAGGAAGTTAGGCTCTGACCCTTCCACAGGAACTGGGAGACAGGGTTCTATTTTCCTTGGGTGTTTGCATGCCAAAGAGATAGCTCCCAGGATCTTCAGAAACACGTTCCTGGGTCAGAAAAGCAGCAAAAGGCCTATATGGCTTTTAAAAGAATCAACATATATTTCAAAGAGATGAAGAAAGAATGACAAGTTTTCTAAAGTAGGTGCTCTCAGAAAAGGGTGGGGGAAATCTCTTCCATCATTTTTTCACAGGGAGGATTAAGTCCCGTAGTTTAAATTTCTATTTATTCCTGCACCACTCTGCATCAGGCCTATTTATTGCACTCTTCCCTGGCCAGCTCCTTCCGTTCTCGCCTCCTGCACCCCCCGCGGTACCCCATCCTCAGAGACCTGTCCAGGACCCTCCTTGGCTCTAAACACTCCAGGGACCCCCTCGCTTCCCACACAGAGATGCCATGTCCTGGAGTCCAAGGCCCACAGGGATATGGCTCCAAGTCACCTTCTGTCCTGGGTCCTCACTTCCCCCTTCAGTGTGTGCACTGGGCCAGCCAAACCCGACCACTCCCACTCCCTTCACCTGCCCTGGCTCTGTCCTGGGGCTTTGGTCCTGAGACTCCCTCCACCTGGAGGAGCCTTCTGCCCACCTCTGCCATCTGTGATGGGTCATTCCTTGGCCACCTATACAGCCTCAGGCTCCTCCACAGCAGGATGTGTTTCCTCCTGTTCGGGATCTGGGTTCATCCCTTACCCCTTGAGTTTTGGAGTCAGACTTGGATTTGAATCCTGACTCCGCCACTGCCCATCTGTGGGGCCTGGCCAACTCCCCCAGCTTCCAGAACCTCTGTTTCAGCATCTGTAAAATGGTTATGAAAACGCCCACCTCCTGGGGTTTCCAGGAGAATCGTACGAGGTAAGGTGAGATGACCCAGTGCAGTGCTAGCTTCCCTTCCCCTTCCCCTAGTAAACTCCAAGCCTGTGATAAATGTTTGCTGGACTCAGAAAGGAGGTTTAGAACTTCATTTATTACCTGGTGAACACTTGAGCCTCACTGCTGAGAATTTATAACATTCTGATGGTCCTGCCTAGAAATCTTATTTTCCCTCTTTGTACACATTATTAAGTTTTTAATTCCAAGTGACTTTGCTGCTTTGTGTGAGTGCAGGCATGCTGGCTTGTAAAACGAGAGGCTTTCATTCATATTGTATGACATTTCTGCAGGTGAAACCCAAGTCCCCCACTCATAAATAATCCACCTGTTCTTGCCCTCCTCAAAGGATATTTTCCTGCACAATCTGAAGGCACTGCAGCCACCTTGACATCTCCAGAAAGTCCATGTTGCAGATTCACTTAATTGTATTAAGTCTTGGCCCACGACTATGTCTGGGATGGAGCCGACAGCTAAAGGACGGACTGAAAAAAGTTTCAGCTACGTTGTCAGAGCCCCCAGCAGCGATGGGTTTGATATAATGAACGTCGATGTGAAGATCGACACGTCCTGGATCTTCCAGGATGTAGAGGAGACTGGTGAGGAGCCAGAATGTCTTCCAGAAGAAGCAGCCAGAAGCCCAGACATGGACCCTGGAACGCTCAGGAAGCAACTGGAATCCTCAGAACAGAAGCTGTTGGTAGCTGTGGACAAGTACGTGATGTCAGAGTCTGGGCTGAGGAGCAGGTAAATATACTGTTTGGACCTCTTCTTTGTGTATGTACGAATCCTGGGGCATCCTAATTGTGTCAGGATGGAGTGTTGAATCATTTCTGTGACTGAGGATGCAGGCAAAACAGTCAGTGTTCCACAACCCGCCACAGCAGTCCCTGGCTCCTTCTCTCTCTTTCCCTTCCTCTGCTCCGTATCATAGGGGCTGAGCCTATTTCCCAGGCTCCCTTGCTCACTGGCTTCCATCTGAGTCCAGCCAATGGGAGACGCTGAAGGGAGGAGGACGGGAGAAGCCAGGGTATTCTCCCCTTGTCTTCTGCTCTGGGTGACGTCTCTGACTATGGCTGCCATTCCGTCATGCTTTTGGCTTCCTCTGTGGTCCTGCTCCTGGGCCCCAGTATCACCACCTCCTCCCTGTCTATCCCTCCAGCCCCAGGGGCAGAAGTGGCTTCCAGCAGCTGCTAACCTCTGGGTTGCCTGTCATCTCTGTCTGGCCTTTCATCTCTTCCATCATCTTTGTAGCAGATTCCCTATGTTTGTTTGATTCTCGCTGCTGAACCTTCTGGTGTAGGCTCTATTTTCCTGATGGAACCGACATGGTCCAGAGGTGGGGCGTTTGAATCCAGGTCTTTCTCCAAAGCCCATGCTCTGTTTTGATACCTAGGCCAGTAGAATGAGGTGGGGCCTTGCATACATATCAAAGGAGAAACCAACACGGAGATGCAGTACGGTTATGGCTGGGGGTCTGACAGGTTTACCAATATGGCAACAGCCAAGTGTCTTAAATTTGTCCGACTTCACCATTTTTGGTGTGTTTTCCTTCATTTTAGTAAGGGCAAGTCAGTAAATGTATATTTACATGATCTTCACTTTTTCTCCTCTTTGTAAAACTTTTCACGTGAAAAAATTCACATATGAGAAAAATTATTCTGTCACCTTCAGTATCAGTCTATGTGATTGTCCATTCACTCATTCATCCATTTATTCATTCATTCCCTCATTCATTCACTGATTCTACAATGTGCACTTAGCCCTCGGGAATCACATACTGTTTGTTGTATGAGTCTGCTGGGGCTGCCATAACAAAGCACCACAGACTGGGGGGCTTAAACTGGGGGGCTTCAACAAAGCACCACAGACTGGGGGGCTTAAACTGGGGGGCTTCAACAAAGCACCACAGACTGGGGGGCTTTATTCTCTCATAGTCCTGGTGGATGGAAGTAAAAGATCAAAGTGTGGACAAGGTTGTTTCCTTCTGAGACCTCTCTCCTTGGCTTGGTGATGTCTGCCTTCTCTCTGTGTCTTCCTGTGGTCCTCCTTCTGTGCATGTCTGTGTCCTAATCTCCTCTTCTTATAAGGACACCAGTCATAGTGGATCAGGGCCCCTAATGACCTCATTTTAACTAAATTACCTCTTTAAAAACCCTATCTCCAAATACAGTCACATTCTGAGGTACTAGGTTTAGCTAACTTCAACATATGAATTTGGGAGGACATATTCAGCCCAAAACATGAGTTCTAGGGGTTGAGAGCTGGAAAGGCAGGGCCCCAGCCCTGGAGAGATAGAAGTATAACTCACACAAGGTTGTACATGGCAGTGAAAACCAAAAGGTCACCAGGCCTGGGAAAGATGGGTGGGAAACCCCTGCCAGACGGGACCCCTCTATGTGAGGGAGAGACAGGCAGCCTGGAGGCACCATGAGTGACGGAGAGGAGGGGCCTCTGTGGCTGGGGCCTGGGGTGAGGCCATCCTGGAGGCGGTGTCCTGGACCCACCTGTGGGGAAATGTGGGCTGTGTCCTCAGTTCTCTGAAGGTGGGACGCACCATCCTGTAGAAGCAGGGCTTCGGGAGGGGAGGCCCAATCTGCGGCAGGGGTTGGGAGAAAAAAGAATTAAGGCTTACCAAGAGCCTGTGGTGCAGGGCACAGTGCTGACCTCCCCCCACTATGCCTCCATCACTGCTCCCTTGAACCCTGTGACACATAGAGTGATATGATCCCCTTTTCCAGATGAGGAAACTGAGGCTCAGTGGATGAAATACATTACTCAGTGTCACCAAGAGCTGAAGCCAGGGTCTGAATGCACAGCTCTGAATATAGATTTCAGGCTAATTTCACCATGGGTTTGCTCTAAGTAGGGGATAATAAAAGATTGATAGTGTACATTGGATTTCACTTCAGTTAAAGAGTTAATATTCAAAAGTATTTATTGCAAAACTAATGCAACCACGATGTTAGAAATTTGAGAACGAGAACCCCACTCCCACCTCTGTAACACTGTCATCACTGCAAATTCATTTACAATCTAAATGCAACAAAATTAATAATAGCTGAACACTTGTTGAGTGTTTCCTCTGGGCTAGGCACTATTTACATGCTTGACGCATATGAACAGACTTAATCCTTAAAAATAAATTACTAGAAATGAAGTAATAGCAATATCCTCAATTTCTAGATGGGGAAATTAAGGTGCTGGCTTAAGTAACTTCTCCGTGGTCACACACCCGGCTACATGGGGGCGCTGGGACCACCCAGGCAGCCTGCCCGATTTATCCTGGTGGATATTCCCTGATGGAGTCTCCCAGTTCTGTAGCACTCTTTGCAGCTCTACACTGTAATATATATATTTTTAACTTGTCATTAATCAGTGAAAAATGGTACTTCATTGTCTAGTTCCTATTTGTGTGTGTATATGTTTCCTATGGCTGCTAAAACAAATTACTGCAAACGTGCTGCCTTCAAACAACACACATTCATTGCCTTTCAGCTCTGGAGGCAGAAGTCCTAAAGCAGTCTCACTGGGCTACAGTCACGGTGTCCGCAGGGCTGTGCTCTCTCCAGAAGCTGTAGGGGAAACCTGTGTCTGCCTTTTCCAGCATCTATAGCTGCATTCCTTGGTTTCTGGCCCCTCCCCGTCTTCAAGCCAGCAGGGTAGCATCTTGCTTCAGTGGTCACATGGCCTCCCCTTCTGCCTCCCTCTCATGAGGACAGTCGTAATTGCGGTTAAGCCCACCCAGATAATCCAAGATAATCTCTCCGTCTCAAGCTCCTTAACTGAATCACATCTTCAGTCTCTTTTGCATCTTAAGGCAACATTCATTAAGTTTCGGGAAGCAGGGCGTGGATATATTTGGGGGCTGTTATTCAGCCTGCCACCATGAAAGTAGTCATTTTCTGCCTAGCTTAAGTATAGGGATAATACCAGAATTAAATATTGTCCCAGATTTAACGTTTCAGATTGGTCTCAAAAACTAAAAAGTTAAACTTTTCTTTTCCCATTCAGATATCACCACGTTTTATAATCAATCAGAAGGCACTCCACCCAAGCCTCTGACTGATGAACGTGCGTCCACTCCTCTGGTTCATTTGGGAAGGAACTTTATTTTAATCTACACAAGAGGGCCCCCTCCCTTCTGTCACTTTAGAGACCCTCCACCAGGGCCTCAAAACTAGAGCAGGAGAGGGGACTCTTGGCCCTATTATTAATAGTAGTGACTCACTTTATTTAATCTTCACAATAACCCTCTGAGCAAGGTGCAATGACCTGTTTTACAGATGAAGATACTGAGGGTCATAGTGGTGAATGAGCCCAGTTAAGCCCTCATGGCAGGTAAGTGGCAGAGCCAGGAGGCAAAGCTAAGTCCTCACCCAGGGAAGCAGAGTCTGTCCTGGATGAGCAGGTCACCTGGTGTGGAGCTGGGTAAAGGAGTGAGGCTGTGCAGAACTTGTCCATGTAGGCTGAGAATGCTCTTGCCACGTGTTTCATGGTCTTCTGTTATAGAAGTAAGATTGGCACATTGAGGGGACTTGGATACAAGGTACGAGCAAGAGACAGACAAGTGAGTCTATGTGGCTCCTCCACTCCTTATGGGACCACTACGCAGATGTTCCTTCCGGCTTCCCTCCATTCACATGTTCTCCTCCTTTCTATGTAGCTGAGGTCAGGGCTCACTTCCAGCCTGGGTATTACTTTGCATATGGCACAACTTCAGCACTTCCTGAAGTGCTGAAGACTTCAGGTGGCTTAGCCATCCCTAACTGTTAGGTCATTTCCAACCTCCCACTTTTGTAATCCAGAGATTAATTTTTTAAATTGCAGAAACCTTTTTTCTGCATTTCAGTCATCTCCTTAGGAAAGATTTGCAATAATTTAGCTTAAATGGGAGGCAAGAGAGCACAGGGTTAAAGCATGAGTTTGAGAGCCATGCAGCCTGGACTCTATAATGCTCTGTGACCTTGGGCAAGTTGCCCGGCCTCTCTGATCCTGTTTTCTCATGTGCGAAGTAGGGGGAAGGGAATCCACCTGTAAGGATTAATTGAGACAATGCAGATGTATGGTTCAGATGTTTGGTTCAGTCCTTTTTCATTGGTAGGACCTGAACTGGGGATTACTGGTTTAGGGATGAGAACACTGTTAAGATTCCCAGTGCCTTACTATTCAAAAGAGGTCTCTGAAGTATTTTAGATCATCTTCAGAAAGATGGGTATGAATGTTTTACAAAATGTCATTTTGTCAGAATATCAAATTGGCCAAATAACAGAAGAAAAAAAGAAGATCCTGGTGTCTGTGAAAACCTTAGGCCACGCTTACTGCATCCTGAGTAAGCGCCTTGCTGCTTCAATGCGCAGAATTCAGGAGCTGGAGCTGTCGGAGAGGAAACTCCTCCAGAAGGTGGACCAGCTGAGCGCCGTCGTGTTCCAGGAGAGAAGTGCCTCTCTCCGGGCCCAGGAGCAGCTGGAGGCGCTACAGGGGGAGCTCGCCAGCCAGGTACCGAGTCCCTCCTCCTTCTTTCCAGTACTTGTTTCTTGTCCCAGCAGAGTCACCCCATAGGTTTGGATGTGGTAGCAGCTGCCCTTGAACATAGACAGTGGGGCGGGCCTAGAGAGCCTAGCCAGGAAGGGTAAGAGAGGTCCCAAGTCTAACAGTGCAGGCAGGGGCCACTGGACCTGGGCAAGGTCACGTGGCCTCCCTGGGCCTCGGCTGCCCCGTCTGTAAAAAGTGGCTCCCATCCTGTCCTGCCCGCCTCGTAAGGCTCTGGCTGGGATCCACTGGCTGGCATGCGGGGGCTGTGCACTTGCTGGGACCTCTGGCCAGAGGTTCCTTTCTGCGGACTTGGCGCCTGACATCAGGGGAGCCAGCTCTGGCCTAAGGACAAGGAGAGGACTGGTGCGGGGTCTCTGCCCTCAGGAGCTGGCTTGCGGGCAGGGACACAGATGGGAAACAAGTAACTCCAAGGCTGGATGCTGAGAGCCATGGGGAATGTGGTGTGTGGTGGAGAGACAGAGTTGGTGAGGCAAGAGGGTTGCAGGGAGGACAGGTCGCCAGGGCCCCAGCATGACCCAAATTCTGGAGACAAGGGGGAGCAGGACTTAGGGGGACCTTAGCAGGAGAGGCTCATAGTCAGGGTTTTTGGGGATATCACTCTAACTTCATGGGAGAGAGAGGCGGCAGGGGCAGGGGGCAAGTTAGAGCGCGATTGGAGAGGGAGTGGGTGGTTAAGAGGATAGGCTCTGGAGGCAGATGCCTGGAGCCAAACCCTGGCTCTGCTACTCATGAGCTGTGTGATCTAGGCCAAATGATTTAACCTCTCTGGACCTCAGTTTCCTCATCTGTGAAATGGGAATGATACAGTACAAACCCCGTTCAATTGTTGTGTGGGTAAAGGAGGGTAATACGTGTAAAACACTCACAACAGTAGGCATTTGGATAGCCCTAGCTGCCTTCGTAATTACTGGTCTTTACTGAAATATTCTAGGGGAGAGATGACAAAGGCTGGAGGGCAGAGACCTGGCAGGCAGAGACCCAAAGATCCCGAGAGGCATCCGGTTTCAGTAAATTGCTACTCACAGGGCAGCACAGCGACTGTTAAATTGCAGGTTGACACCCGTAAGTGGGTTGTGAAATCAATTCCGTAACTCACAACCAGCATTTTTAAAATGGAATTGACTAGGAATTATGAAAGGGCATCACGTGTACGAAGGGGAGTGCTGTTTCCTGAAACTTCTGTTTCAGTTGTCAACACGTGCATATGCATAACGGGGCATGTTCTTAAATGTATTTTTTACCATGGGAAGTAGTCCAGAAAGTTTGAAAAACACCAGATTGATTAGCTTTCAACTGAAATAGAAGTAAAGCATGGAAAGATAAGAAGTTCAATTAAATTGAAATTAGTCTTTGAGATGCCAGGGAGACATGCAAGTGCCACTTTTCCCCTTTGCATTGAACTTCAGGTGCAGAAAGTTGAGGTCATCCTCCTTGGTTCACAGCACGTCATCGTCAGTGTCCGAGAGTTTTTGTTTGTTTGTTTTTTCCGGTACGCGGGCATCTCACTGCTGTGGCCTCTCCCGTTGCGGAGCACAGGCTCCGGACGCACAAGCTCAGCGGCTATGGCTCACGGGCCCAGCTGCTCCACAGCATGTGGGATCTTCCCACATCGGGGCACGAACCCGCGTCCCCTGCATCGGCAGGCGGACTCTCAACCACTGCGCCGCCAGGGAAGCCCTGTCTGAGAGTTTTTAACCCGAAGTATAGTAGTGTTATGTGGGATCCCACCATCAAGCATATAATCTCTCTGTGGAAAATCCTGTAATTAATATTTTTTGTCACACCTTACATACATATAGGGTTTCCCAGGTGAATAGACACGGTCCTGCAATCACCAGAGGTTCCTAGTATGATGGGGAGACAGAGGATGAGGGTGACAAGCAAGGGAAATGCCATTAGCGAGCTCGGGGCACTGCAGGACCCGCAGTTATGTGGCCCAGACACATTTCTTTATTGCATTCTCTTGTAATCTGGATGCTCCTGGGAATGTCCTGTCACAAAACCCCATTTCCAGATGAAGGGCAAAATTTCAGAGAGGTGAGGGGTCTGGCTTGGGTCCCCTCGGAGACCACTTGGCCCAGCTTCAACCCAGCCCAGACACTAACCCTCAATCTCTCCCCAGAACTATCTGCATTTCAGAGCATATTTTGCAGGAGTGCATGAACTCTGCCCTTTGTACCTGATATTTGCCAAATGGCAGTTTGCCCCATTGTTGTCAATATTTGCAGTAATCATTTGCATGCAAAGACATCTCACTTCTGTGGTGACCCGTGGTCATTCCCAAAGGTGATAAAGGTAGACCCATCCAGGTGATGGGGCACCGTGCACCTAGCATCACCGATTACAGGATTCATACCATCGGGAAGACCCCGAGCAATTTTCCTCGCAGGGAATCTAACTCCAGTTTTATCTGCCCCAATTCCCCCCAAAACACGCTGTCAAACAAAGCCTGCCAGGCTGTTCCCAAGTTTCCTCTTTCACATTTGCTCTTGCTTGTTTGTTTTGTCTTCTGCAAGCTCTTGTGGCTGTGACTGAGCATCAACAGCAGGCACTAGCAGTTGAAAGAGAGCTTAACATGAAGGCAGTTCTACCCATTTGCATAAATTAATTCTGAAAATTGGGCAAGGACGCCCATTTTTGCAGTGCATGGGTCACGCCAGTCCAGCCTACAGCTCATGGGTGGGGGGAGGGCAAGGTTTAAGAACAGGGAGATGTGTTCCTTGGACAGGCAGCGGGCCAAGCGGAAAAGGGAAAGGTCTTGAGTCAAGTACGTGGCGGTTCAGTGACTTTTAGTCGTGTGCCGTTGTGCAGGTCACTTCTGAGTAGCTCCACAGGACGTATTCACAGGAAGGAACAACTGCTGTGACACTGGTGGTCCTGTCTCACCAGCCAGAAGTCATGGTCAGCTGATCCTTACTGGTTCAGGCATTAACCCCGTAGGCACTGGGAAATGGAGAGGTCTGGGAAGTTCTGCAAGTGGGGAAGTGGGGACACTCAGGGGGGTCCAGGTGACAGCTCTTTACAAACCGGTGTGGGGGAATCACATGTTGGAACCACTGGCCCTCCCAGTGCGCACCAGCCTGTCCCCCTCCTGCCCGTTGCACAGTTTCCTTCCAAGAACTCAGGGAGCTCACGGGTGTGCAGGGCCCACACTAGGGGGAGGTGAGGAAGGTGCTCGTCTCCTGGGCAAACTTTAAGGGGGCGCCAAAAAACAGTCATCGAGATCAATAATATTTTGCAGCAATGTTTTAATGCAAAAATTAATGCAGAAAGAAAAAGCGCGCTGAACAACAAAATATCGAAGTTTCAAATAAAGACAGGCTCAATGCGAGCTACGGTGCTTCCCCGGCCGCCTTCCTGACGCCCTCCTCCACCGCCAACCCGTAGGTTCAGGAGAAGGAGCGCGCGGCCCGGCGGCAGCGGTGGCGGCTGCGGCGGCTGCGGGAGCGGCTGCGGCGCAAGGACGAGGCTCTGGGGCGGCAGGCGGCGGCCCTGGAGCGCGGCCGGCGGCTCCAGCGGCGCCAGCTGCGACTGGTGCGCGAGCAGGAGCGCATCCTGAGGGAGCAGGTGCAGCGGCTGGAGCTGGACGTGCGGCGCCTCTGCCACGCCGCGGGCCTCCTGCTGGCCGAGCTGGACGCTCCGAACCCGGGTGGCCCCCGACCCCCGGGCCCGGCCAGTCCCCGGGGCGCTCCCGAGGAGGCCGCGGCGCCACGCGCGCTGCGGGCCAGGGCCGAGCGCGGCGAGCGCGAGCGGGACCAGGCGGCGCGCCGGCTGCGGGAGCAGCGCGCCACCGAGCGGCTGCTCCGCGGGCAGCTGGAGGAGCTGCGCTGCTTCATCTATGGGCTGAAGCTGTCGGAGATCGGCCTGCAGGGCCAGGTGGAGGAGCTCGCCCAGCAAAACAGGTGCCTGCGAGAGGAGCTGGGAGCCCAGGCCCCCCGAGAGAGAGCGCTCAGCACGGCCCCTGCTGGTCACGGTAGCCTGGTAAGTGGCCGCAACCCAGGGCACGAGTGATTTTCTGCTTTTCTCTAACTTTCTGCCACTTGGTCAAGTCACGGGCTCCGTCATTCCCCCGTTTTCCTCTTCAACCAACCCTGCAACCCACCAGACCCGTTCACCCACCCTTGATTCCATCCGCGCATCTACCCACCTGGTGGTGCCCATCCACCCCTACAGCTTCACTCACCCGTTCACCAAGCCAGCCACCTCCCCACCACCTGTCCACCTGCTCAGCCACCGTCCACCTGTCCATGCCCTCATGCACCGTCTTGTCTACCCACCCACCCACCCCTCTACCCACACTCCATCATCTCTTTCACCCAACCATCTGCTTGTCCATGTCTCCTTGCAGCCACTCTCCAGGCAGCCAACCAGCTACCCTTCATCCCTCCTCGTCTCGTTTCCTCCTGTCCGTCCATCTATCTGACATTTGATGGGTCCCTGACTGTGCCAGGCCCCGTGCTGGGCGAGCTCCTCCACGTGCAGTATGACATTAACTGTCATGGTCTCCTGACTTCCACCCCGATCTGCCCCTCCCTAGGAAAGCCATCACCCTTTCCCACCTCCCTCACAGCTCCAAAGGTGACCACGGTCCTCAGCGTGCCGGTGCTGTACGTGCATCTTCATTTCTCCTTCTTTAGACTGTGAGCCCCTTGAGGGCAGGTCCAGGTCAGATGGCTTCTGTAGCGGCCGCCCCAGCAGCAGCACACAGGAGGCCCTCAGGACTGTGCAGTAGAGAACATGCAGGGTTCAGCCCCTTTCCGGTTCTCCTACTTGCTAGCTGTGTGACCCCAAGCAAGTTTCTTAAGCTCTGGAGCCGAGAGCAGGCTGGACACTGATGTTATCACCTAACTGATAGACGAGCAAAAACTTAATGCTTAATATACTCCTGCCACGTGCTTGGCACCCTACGGTGTTTTCAAAGGCATCATTTAATGCTCATAAAACTGTAAAGCAGGTACTATTAATGTCCCCACTCCACAGAGAGGAGGCTGAGGCTCAGAGAGGCAGTGCACTGACCTGTTGTCACACAGCTCAGAAGAGGCAGAACTAGAATTTGATCCAAATTGGATGTGAGTCCAGAGCGCTTTGTTTCTCCTGCACCAGGCTGCCTCCCTGTAAAGGGAGAGTTAACTCAGCTCCCTCCAAGAGATCAAGATCCCACTGGGTTAATTTGCATTTAAGGAAAAATAAGGGAGCCACCTTAGCCCAAAGAAGATTACTCATTAAAAAAAAAAAAATCAAATGTATCTTCGGACCTGGACAACCTATTTCAAATTAACTGGAACTTTAGTCTTCTCAAGATACTGAAGTGTATCCTGCCTAGATCATTTTAATAATGAGTTTATCTGTGGTTATATTTTATCCTTTTAGTACTTCATCCTACTCATGTTACTTCTGCGTGTCCTGTTCGTTTTTCCTCCATCATGTTCATCAGGTAAAAGGAATACAGTGTACCTTTAATATTGGCGCCTTGTTGTAATTTCAGAAAATAAATCGTGCAGAGATGGAAACTGTCATTTAGAATCCTTTCTGTAATTTTCCTAAACGTAAGATGTTAATTTAGGCTGTTGGCTTACATCCTTATTCTCCCAATCTTTCTGCCTTCCCGTGCACTGCTACTCTTTCTTTTATCTAAAGAAGGGTGAATACCTAAATATTTTAGAGATACCTCCTAATGTTTTGTATGTTTTGTGTTCTCTCATTTAATCTTTAGTACAGCCTTGCAAGCCAGGTGCTGTTATCCCACTGACTAGATGGAGAAACTGAGACCCAGGAGGTTAAGTGACTTGACCACAGGCATGCAGCTCCAAAGTATTAGGGCCAGCAAGGGGACACGGGCCAGATCAAGGCTGTGACTCCAAGATGCTGTCCTTACCTTAAGATGCTGGGGCCAGCGTTGGTTCTTGCGGAGTTTGGGGCAGTGTCAGTGGCTGCGCTTGGCAGCTTGTGTGCCATCAGTTATAAGCCCCTTGTTGACATGCATCTGTGACCTTCTCGATGTTTCATGCCTTATCATTTAAAAGACCCAATGCCCAAGGAGAACTGCATGCTCTCAAGACTTTGCTGGATGCTGCTGTGCACAGTCAAAAGTCTCTCAAAAATTCCCTCAATTTCCCATAAAGTGTGGTCCCCAGCCAGTTCTGCCTCTATAGCATCCGGAGAAGCCAGCCTGTTATCAGATGAGTAGAAGAGGAAGCAGGGGCCCGTGGGATAGAAAATGCTGATCCTTAAACATGGAAGCCATACACACTGGGGTGAGATGCTCATGCTCTAATATGGCAGGTAGGACCCGGAGTGGACAGAGGCAGTGGATTCTGCTGGGTTAAGGGGTAGCAGCACTTGCTGTCTTCTGAGTGTGTCAGAGTGAAGAGCCCATGGGAGCGTGGATGCAAGAGCCCTTTAAAGATGGAACAAATGTCAGTTACCATTTCAGCATAGAGTGTCACGGGACGGTCACTGATCCTGGCTTTTAGCAATCTAAAATGGCAGCCTGTGAGCATCCGGGCTGGGAGAGTGATATCAGCAAGGGCTTGCTTTGGCCGTCGGTGTCCATTTCATCGTGGTTTGTGCATTTCCTATGTGGCTTGCTCTCACTTCTGGGAAGTGGCTCCCATCCCCTCGCTGATGATCTCTCCAAGGGGGCTCGACACCAGGGTGACCAGCTTCTTGCTCCAGCCAGACGTTAGCAGTTCTCCCAGATGGAGACAAGCAGGGCCGAGTTCCCCCAGCTGGTGGGCCTGGAGCCTGGCCCTGCCTTCTAGGAGCCCCGGGAGCCTTGCCAGTCGTTTTACTTCTATGCCTCAATATCCTTATTGAGCAAATAGAAACGTAGGTACTATGAGAGTTTCCTGGGGCTACCCTAGCAAAGAACCACAAACTATGTGGTTTCAACAATAGTCCTGGAGGCTGGAAGCCCGAGATCGTGGTGTCGGCAGGGTCGTTCCTTCCGAGGCCTGTGAATGAAGATCTGTTCTGGGCGGCTCTCCTTAGATTGTGGGCAGCTGTCTTCTCCCTGTGTCTCATTGTCTTCCTTCTATGCATGTCTGTGTTCAAATGTCCCCCTTTCATAAGGACACCAGTCATATTGGATTAGGGCCCACCCGAATGACCCCATCTTAACTTAATCAGTTGTGTCTCTATTTCCAAATCAGGTCATGTTCTGAGGTCCTGGGGGTTAAGAGTCAACTTAGGAAGTTTGTGGGGGGGACACAATTTAACTCATAACAAGTACCCTCCTGGATGCACCATTATGAGGCCCCATGAAACAGTAGAACTGTCGGTTCTAGTTCCTTGATGTGCTTCTTCGCCGGCTTCATGGGGCACCCGAAACGATTCCTATATTTATGAGGGAGTCTTTGCACTAGACACCATCTCTGATGCTCTACATCTGTTGTCCACTCATTTTGTCCCTCAACGACCTTCAAGGGAGGCACTATCTTACCCCCATTTTACAGATGAGGAAGTGAAGGCCCGAGAGTCCCAGGGTCCCACAGATATTAAGTGGTGGGGCAGGACTTGCACCCCGGCAGGCTGACCCTGAGATGAGCCTGTGAGTGCCATGCTCCGCTCCTCCGGTAACTAGTGGTCAGTGGGTCCAAAATCAGCATTTAACGGGTGCCATACAACAACGTGTACTCGGGCCTGAGCTTGGTACCAGGGCTGGGAAATAAGACAAGGCCCCTGCCTGCACGGGATGACAAGACTGCCTGGAGAAAGAGGGTGCAAACAGAGGAAGGGGGAAGGGGCCTGACGATCTGTGGGTCACTGTTGGGGATCTTGGTGTTTGGAATGGGGAATGGACCCAGGGCCACAGGGTATGTCAGAGTCTTCCGAACTGTCCTACTCTCAGAGGGCACTGACAATCCCGACTCTGAGCACCTTGGAGTTGAAAAGGGCCACCTTGAAAGGAAGAAATCCTCCAGAGAGCGCGCTGGAGAGATGGGAAATGCCAGCCAGTCACCAGCTCATGGGGCAGCATGGCTTGCAATTTTAAAGTTAAAATGCTAGAATCTATTGATAACAACACTGTAAAGCCAGATGGTGTCCCTCTGGTCTTGGTCTGGCCTGTGGCCATGGCTGTGCATGTATGAAATTGCATTCAGTGTTCTGAGAGCATTGCATGCATGCATGCACGATTTCCCAAGGCTGACAGTGCATTTCCAAAGGGGCAGGACCCAGAATGGTTAAGAGCCACGCGGCAGATCTTCAGCACCCTTCTCTGGATAACGGTGTAACCCCCAAATGATCTCTTTTCATAAGCCCCCAGCAGCTCCATCACCTTGGGATCCAGCTCCACTTCCTAACCTCGGCATTCAAGGCCCCAGCTGCTCTAGCCGCTGCCTCCAGGCTCACTGCCCACCCCTTCCTCCCACCCTGCGGTCCTGCAGGTCCCTAAATATGCCAGGCTCCTCCAGCCTGCTTACTTTCCCTGTGTCTAGAGACTTCTACCGTCTGCTCCCCATGGCCCCTTGGTAAACCCCTGCTTCTTTCTCTCCATTTGGTGAGAATGTCTCTTCCTCCAAGAAGACTTTTCTGATTTTACGTTAGCTCCTTCCCTCCTTGGTGCCCCCTTCATGATATGACCCACCTCTGGTGACCCTAATTCTCACTGTACTGGGCCTGGCTGCCCACGCCCCCGTAGCTGTGCCTTCATCGTCATCACCAACTGGGTCCGATTCAGCCATAAGTCCCAGCCCCTGTCCACAGGCTGTGGAATACTTGGTGAGGAAGTGACTCAGTGAATAAATGGCCAAAAGAAGATATTTGCTCCATTGCCCATGAGAAATGGAAACTTCCAGACGAAGGGACCAGCCTAAGATGGCAATGCTGGGAAGTGAGGTATAGAAATTGGGAAACGAGAGGGAGGTCTAGCCCCAGGGAAGTGTGTATCGTATTGAAAGTCATTACAAATTATTAGGGTGCCTCCAACCCAAACCAGCCCCTTGGTTACATCTGATGTGTGTCATGGTGTGATTCATGGTGAGGGTAATCGTTATGAGAAGATATTTTATTTGATTCCTATTTACACAGCACTTCCCCAAACAGGATCTCCTTGATACTGGGAGGTAGCCAGGCAGGGATCAGTGATTTTGTCCCCAACCCCACAGAGGAGGCACATGCCTTGCCCAGGATCACACAGTTTATAGTTTCTAGAACAAGTTGCTTGGAGCCCAGGTCCCCAAAGGAATGGCCATTGCGAGGACAAACGCCCAACTCGGGGAGGAGTTTGGGGAGGGGGTTTCTGGTCAGAATCCCAGGTGAAAGAAAATTTAAGAGGACTCTGGTTTGCAAGAGAAGCAAAGCCTATCTGCAGATGTGTCCAAATGCTTTTTAGCAAGCGTGCACTGGGCATCCTGTATGTTCCAGGCACCGTGCTGGCCACTGGGGCTGGGGAGGCGATCCTGCTCTTCAAAAGTTTGTAGGGGAGATAGACACAGGAGCAGAAAGGGCAATTTGGATGATGACCGCTACAGCAGGGGACACCCTGGGGCAGTGGCCTGGCCTGGAGGGTAACAAGGAGGCTCGTATAAAGAGATTAAAAGTCACTCTCTTATGATGCCAGTGTCAGGCAGTCATCCCAGAGCTGCGACCCCGCTCCTTGTGACAGTGGCCTCAGGAATGCGGGCTGCTCAGGCCAGCTTCTCGGCCCCAGCGATATGAGTAGAGCGACTCCTGTTGGCGAGTATGAGAATCTCTTCATTGTTTCCTGAGTCCAGGCAGCCCGTTCCTGCTCAAAGCTTGCACCTGAGCAGAAGTGCCGTTACACATTTGTCACTCACTCCTGCAGCGAGCAAGGGCTTTAAAACAGTTTCGATAATGTCAAAAAACAAAACATAGGCAAAAGCCACAAACATACAAATAACATAAAAAGGAAATACAGATGGACCGTGGTCTTACAAAAAAGGTCCATTACTTAAAAAAAGAAAAATACGAATGAGAAAAACCTCAAGATTCCACTGTATTCAGAATATTTGTCATATATTAAAAGTACCTCAATACTGTTTATAGTTGGTAAAAATTGGAAACAACCTAAATGTCTAATCAGAGGGACCTGATTTGGTAAGTGAAGGCATTCCTTACGTCAGAGATTTTTTGGCAGCCCTAAAACACCACAGTACAGAAGAAGTTGTGGAGAAATGATCCTTCGATACCGTCACATGAAAAATGCACAAAGCGAAAGTCAACATTTTGTAGAAACAGACTTTTGGAAGAATTTAAATGTCTTTGCACAGAAAAAAAACCCAGAGGGATATATTCTCACACATTTGTAATATTTGTATTTGGATATCACTGTATTCCTCATTTTCTTCTTTCAAAATAATTACACGTTAAAACTAAAGCCAAGTAAAGTTACCGGCAAATGCTCCTGTGAGTGTTGAAAAGCAGGGAGGGCTGGCAGCTCTGAGCAGAGGGGGGCAAGAAGGGGGAGAGAAGGCCCGGATCAAGTCCGGAGACCTGAGTTCAGGTCCTGTTCTCCCACTGTGTGTGCTTTGTGACCTTGGACAAGTCACTGTCCCTCTCTGAGTATTGATTTCATCACTTGTGACATGAAGTGGGTATAGCATCATCTCGGAAGTCCTCCCCTGGATGTTAGCTCCTCGAGGCAGGGGTCTGTGTGTGTTACCCATGGCTGTGTCCCAGCCCCAGGACAAAGCCTGCCACATAGTAGGTGCTCAGAAAGTATTTGTTGAACTGAATGGAAGTCAGCTTGGGTACTGGAGCAAAATCCAAATAGAAATGAACAGCAAAATGATGGTGGCCTTTGACACTGCCCTCCGCCTCCCTTTCATCTGTTCCCTCCTCCTTCCTTCTGCTTCTCTCTCTTGCTTGCTCTCATGTCTTTGAATTTCTGTCTCCCTTTTTGCATTCCATTTCCTCTCTTTTTTTCCTTTCTCATTTGCCTTCTCTCTCTTCCTCTCTCTTGTGCCTTCTCTCTCTCTCCATTTTCTCATCTCCACCTCCTTCCAATAGCGATTTTAAGTTCTTGACAAAAGTGTTTAATTCTGATCAAGTGGGAAGCTAGTGGAGAAAACCATGAGGTACCCCAAGGTCTGTGGGCAGAAGGCACCTGTGGCAGGTTGGCCGGGCCCATCTGGATGCAGAGCAGGTTTGTGCCCAGACCCCTCTGGTTTTCATTGGTCTTGGCTGGGGCCCTGTTCTGGTACTTGTTAAAAGCTTCTGGGTGATCCTCAGGTGTGGCCAGGGTCTGGTCTCTGAGGAAAGCTGGACAAGACACAAACTGTAACACAGTAACTGGAAGGTCACAAACTTGGGGTATGAGGAGGGGATGCTGCAGTGAGGGAGGGGCTTCATTTGGGGGAGGCTCAGGGAAGCCTCATTAAGGATCTGGCCTTTAAGTTAAGCCCAGAAGGGAGCAGCTGGGCCAGGCAGAAGGGTGGGGAGGAGAGGTGTAGGCAGTAGGCACTAGGGGTGCGAGGCCCCAAGGCAGGAGGGAGAAGAGTCCATCCAAAGAGCAGAGATGGGTGTGGTGAGGCCGGGCAGGCAGGGGTTTTATCTTTCAGGGCAGTGGGAAGGGTTGGAAACAGGAGGGCAACCTGAGCCGGTTTCCATTTCAGTGCAATTGCTAGGCTGCCAAAGGGTGTGGAAAGGAGGGGCAGAGAGCCAGGGGGAAGGAGGGTTTTGCAAGGAGGCAGCATGCGACCAGTACCCTTCCCAGGAGGATGCGCCAGGCAGGCAGGAAGAACCGCACATGCCGAGGCCAGCAGGAACCAGGGTGGGGGGACAAGGAGGCACTGTGAGAGGAAGCCAGGACCAGGAGTGTCAGGGGCTGCGGTGACAGCCCTGGACGGCCTCCCGTGCCTGACTGCAGCACAGGAGCTGATCCCGTGGACTGAGTTGGGGAGGTGAGGGGGGACTTGCAGGTCAGAGGGTCCCTGGCAGCTGCGGGCAGGACGGGAGGGGAAGCAGGAGTCCCAGTTAGTGGCCAACGCAGGGGTCTGCTGAGAGCAGGTGAGGACCTGGGGACGGGGATGGGGCATGACCTGTCCATTTCCGTTTCCCCCTCCCCTAGAAGAGCACCTGACCCACAGTAGGAGCTTAATAAATGTTTGCTGAATAAATGCACGGCGAGTCCGGAATGTCTGCCTTTCAGCAGGTTCTGTCTATCCATCCAACTGTCAAACCTTTATTAAGCACCTAGTGTGTGCCAGGCTGGAGTGACAGTGCGGACCGAATGAAGGCCAGTTTCCTTCCTGAACGACCTCAGGTCTAGTGTGGGAGCAGGTGGGAAGCAAACAGCGCCCCTTAGAACCGGGCTAGACGTACCCGGGGCAGTGGGAACCTGCAGGAGACCTGTGCCCTGGCCCCTCGTGGGTGGTGGCTGGAGCTGCAGTCAAGGTGCTGCCTCTAACGTGCTCTGTGGGGTGAGAGGTGGGCTTTGGGTTAGGGAAGCTCCTTGCTACAGCCCAGCTTGCCTTTTGGGGTGAGACCCAGAGGAGGAGGGTGCTGCCCGGAGATGCCTGGCTGTGGCGTTTGGGGCCTGTGGACAGTTGAGGGACAGGACTGCCCGGAGGCCAGGGCAGTCTCCCACCTCGGGTGGATACAGAGGGAACTTCCGCACCAGAAGGAGAGGGGACTGGAGCCTTTGGTGCCACCTTGAGGGGCCCAGAAAAATCTTGGCTGAATGGACAACTCCCCATTGTCTGCTAAATGGACGCTGGGTGCTCACAGGAGACAGTTTGGTTGGCAGGACCGAGAATGCAGGACCAGGGCCCTATGGCCAGGCCACTGCCCTCTGCTGTCCTCACCTGGGGAGGGGATGCGACTCCCTCCAGGGGTCCTTGGGAGGGACAGGCTTGGAGGGTCCCTTGCAACCAGGGACACTCACAGCTGTCTTGTCTTCTTGTGTTTTTTTCCTCAAGGACGCCCTGGGCTGTGTTCAGGATGAATCGCTGCCCCTGCCCTGGGAGGAGGCTCCGGATGCCTGCGGAAACCGAGGCCCCGACAGGGCCCCTGGACCAAGGGGCTTGGCAGGTGCGCGGGGGGCCCCGTGTGGACATCCACTGATGGGCCAGCTCTCTTACGACATCCTGATGACACAGCAGGGTGGCGGTCCCTGCTCTACAGTCAGGAAGCTGAGGCTCAGAGAGGTAGCATTGCTTGCTTGATGCCACACAGCTGGGAAAGGTAGGATCAGAGTCCACAATGCCCACGGCAAGGTCTGTGACTTAGGCTCAACCCGACACTTAGGCTCACTCCCTCAACCCTCAGAAGGGTGCCAACCAGGCAACGCACGTGCTAGCCTCAGGCAGCAGGGGTCCCTTCAGTGGGATTTGTCTTCACAGAAGACCGTGTCATGACCAGGAGCTGTTCTATTCCCCTCCCCCGCCCCAGTGACAGCTCAGGTGTGAGACAAGTGTGAAGTCTGGGAGTTGCTGGGACCCCCTTATCCCTAAGTTGTCCCTAATGGGAACCAATATCTCTGCTAATAGTCTCGGGTGCAGCTTCCGGGGTCCCTGCTGCAAAAGCCACTGCACGCAGGGAACCCCAAAGCCACGGTGTCCACAGTGGCCGTCTGTGGTTTATGTACAGTTTTCCAAGGTGAAATTCAACTTAAGGATGAGGGGGTCAGTTATACCCAGCGGGGCTGTTGACCAGCAAAGCTGACCTTTCCCCTCCATCCCCTTTCTGGGGAACAGAGCTGACAAGTCAAACGAGGTCAGGTTTGTCCTTGGGGAAGGGGGCGGGGCGTGTCTGGCAAAGCCTGGGCATCAACTCCTCAGTCTACGTGCTGACCGTGAGGGGCTGGGGCCCAGGGATTATGACCCTGTGTGACCATGAGGGTGCGGGGCCGGGGACATGTCGTGGGCTTTGTGGTCGGAAGAGGTGGCTTCCAGACCCGATTCTGATGCTCACTAGTGGATGTCATTCCCCATCTCTGAGCCTGGGTTTCTCACCTGACAGGCAGTGGTGGCCAGCAGGCCACTTTTGGAGGCTCAAAGGCCCTGAGTCATGAGAAGTGCTGTCTCATCCTAACAGCAGATGGCACTGCTGGTGGCAATCATGGGAAAGCTCCTAGGAGGGTCTTCTTAACTCTCCGGTCCTGTCATTTCCCAGGCCAGCCCTCCGAGGGACCCCGCGCCTGGGACTGCATCGGGGCTGGACAAGGTACTGCTGTCTTGATCCCAGGCCCGGAGACCACGTACAAGTTCCCAGGGGACCTCGCAGGATCTGACCATGGACAGGTGAGGCCAGAGGCTTTCTACGTGCCTGGGGTGCCAGCTGGGTCTGATCAGCCCTACTGTGTGTGCTGCACAGTGTGGCCACCACGCAGAAGGTGGGAGAAGGAGGTAAAGAAGCTTGGGGTTTGGAAGAACATTCTGGAAATAATTGAGAGGGAGATTTGAGCCCTGGGTGGGGAGTGGGCAGGAAGGCTGTGTGCCCCAGCTGTGTGCCCAGACCCAGCTGCCACGTAGCAAACTTCATCTCATTGAAACCTCCCCGCCAGCAATGGGGCAGGAGCCATGACCCCCCGTTCTGCAGAGGAGGAAGTCATGATTTCCCAAGGCCTCACAGCCCTCTAGGGGACTGGGATATTCACGTCTCCATAGCCCACACTCTGCACCACACTCTGCCTTATGGGTCAGGAACCTGGTTCCAGCCAGCCCTGATGCGGTTCTGCGGTTCTAAAGAGGGGGGGCCTTCCTTGCTCGCCTACTTTCATTCATTTACCTCCTGCTCTGAGCCACTGCGTGGTGTGCTGTGTCACACCCAAAGTGGGAAAAGACCAGAGCAGTCCCTGGGGTGGGGAGAGCTTCACAGAGAAGCTGGGGGAGTAGTTAGACAGACAGGAAACCAGGGATGGACAGCGAAAGGGCAGGCCAGGTGGGAAGACCCGCCAGGTAAAGGTGGTGAGGCTGGGAGCGCTGCGAGGTGCGAGTGGGGTCGTGGTCGTATGTGAGCCGAGGGCTCCTACTGAGCCTGGATGAAGCCAAGTTTCATCTCCCGGGCCTCAGCCCAGCCTGGGTTTGTTCTCTAAGTCAGGCCAGTCCTCCTCTCTGGTTAAGCTCATTGAATAAGTAAATATAAAAAGATATTCAAAAATATCTATGAAACACCTTCTGTGTGCCCGGGACTATTCTAGGCAGATAGTCTACACCGTGCTGTCCACTAGAGCCTTCCACAGTGCTGGCAATATTCTGCACCTGTGCGGTCCGGTGTAGGAGCTGTGAACCACGCGTGGCTTCTGAGCGCCTGAAACGTGGCTGGTGTGACTGCAGAACTGAGTGTTAACTTTCACTGAATTGCTTTAAATTGGAAGAGCCCCGTGTGGCCTGTGCGGCTACCGTATTGGACAGTGCAGGGCTATGGGAGGAGTTAAACAATACACACACACATATCCTACATGATGTGAGTGAGGGGAGGGCGCCACAGAGCGAGGGAAAGGGGGTGAATGGACAGACAGTGGTGGAAGTGGTCAGCAAGGCCTTTTTGAGGAAGTAACGTTTGAGCTGAGATGTTAACGAAGCCAGAGGGTGAGCCGTGGCGGGGGGCGGGGGGCAGAGGGAGGGGCAGGGGCAGAGGCCCTGGAGTGCTAACAGGCCCGGGGTGTTAGGAAGACCTGTATGGCTGGGTGAGGAGATGAGCTCAGAGAGGTGGGGAGAGGCTCTATGGGGGAAGGGGCCGCTTCACCCCTTCTCTTCTCTTCCCTCCCCTAGTTTACTCTGGCTGAGCCCAGCTTGGACGAACAGACTGTCCTTCTCATCTGTGGCTTCCCCCCGGGGCAGGACATGGACGGCTCACTCCTCCCGGTGGAGCTGGCCTGGATTTCAGAGCAGAAGCTAGCAGCCACCCTGGCCCAGGTGTCCTTCCTCCCAGTGCAGACGTATACACGCCCTCCCTGGGGGCAGGCTGGGGACTCGGCTCCCCTGCCACTGCCGTGGCTGCTCCTGGAAGATTCCCCAGAAGAACTGCAAGCCCAACAGGTGCTGGAGGCCAGGCCCCCACCTGCTTTCTCCGCTGCAGGACGCCCCAGCCGGGATCGTCGCCAGGCAAGGAACCACGATGCCTCCCTCTGCCGGGAGTCCCCATGCATTTCAAATCACCGATTTCCCAGGAGAGGCCCCAAGGACCTAAAAGACTCTTGCAAGGAGGGAGGAGGAACCCCAGGGCAGAGACCGGAAGGTGCCAGGGCTCAGTCAAGTCAGGAAAGCCGTGAGAACCTGAGCCTGGAGGCTGCTGTCAGGGCCCCAGAGGGTGTACGGAATGAGCACAGGGCTTCCGAACCCCCGGCTGCAGCCTGCTGCCCTGGGCCCAGGTGGGAGCTTCCACTGCCCCTTCCTCAGGGGGAAGCCTCAGTGTCAACGGAGGGTCCTGAATCCCTGAGCAGGAGGGGGTGGGGGGGAGGGCATGTCTGGAGCCTCCAAGAAGGAGGAGAAGGGGGAGAAGGGGCAGGAGGGCTTTCATCATCAGAGGAGGAAGAGACCGCCACAGCCGCCTTCTCCAGGGCCCACGGCCCCAACGGGCCACCGCCGGCAGGAGCTCAGCCCCTTGCAGAGCAGGGCAGAGCCATCAGGAGAGTTCCGGGCAAGGAGGAAGACTACGTGTGGTCTGGAAACGCTCTGCTTCTCCCAGAGGGAAGCCCTGAGGACAAAGGACAGGAAGAGGAGGAGGAATTGTCACATCTCCAAGGGTCCAGCCCAGGCCACAGGGATGTCCGGGAGGAGCCGGGCTCCGAGGATTGTGAGGCCAAGGAAATGCTTTTCCTACTGCAGGAGGGAGATTTGCCACCGTCTCCTGGATTGGCTTTATGGCCCGAGGGGGCCCAACCTACCAGTCACCCCCGGGCTCCAAGCAAAGGCTGTGAGGGATCTGCGTTAAAAATAGAGGAATTTGAAAAGGAGATGGAGGCTTGTTTCCAGCAACTCTCCATCCTGAAGCCTGGGAGTGGGAGGCATGGCCAGAAAGCTTCCTCGTTGGCAGGAGAAAACTGGAGCTTTGCTCGGAGATGGCACAGCTGCCAGGAGGACGCGTATCCTCAGCAGGCTTTGGCAAACCAGCATTTGGATATTTGTTATGCCAAGGAAGCAAACCCCAAGGAGCCTGATGAAGACGTTAAACCGGGAGAGACTGGGGCCCTAGGAACTGGAGAAGTTCTTCCAGGGCCGGTGCTGGATTTGGTCAACCTGAGCCCGGGCCCGCCAGAGGGGTCCTCTGAGTGGGGTCGGAACCAGCTCTCTCAGCAGCCGAGAGCCCTCGAGAGAGCGAGGACGAGGTTTCGTCAGCTCATTTCTGGATTGAAGACGGAGAGAAGCAAAGTTTTACGTGACAACGCCAAGCTTCAGGTAGATCAGGAGCGGTGCCACAGAAAACTGCGTGTCCTGGAAAAAGAGAGGGAGAGAAATGTGAAAAAAATATCCGCACTCAAACAGGATAACGGCGTGCTGTTAGGAGACATCTCTCACGTAAAGAGGGAGCTGGACCAGTACGTGCAGGTCATTTCCGACCTTGAAGACTGTAACAGGAAAAGTTACTGCAAAATTTCTGAGCTCGAAGAGGAAAACGAGAGATTGAAAGGGCACCTTGGGCAGCTCCGGAAAGCCATGTCTGCGAGCATTCGAAAATCCAAAGGCGTGATGGAGTGCATCACCCTGGAAAACTGGGAGCTCAGTGCACTGATTTCGGAGCTTGGGGTCAGTTATAAAGAGCTGATAAAGGATATAGTGCTGGGAATAGAAGACATGATCCAGGCCTTCAGGGGGGAGAACGAACACCTTCTACAAAGGATCCGAGTCCTGGAGGGGGAAGTCGTGTGGGGGAGCAGCACAGATGAGGGACCTTTGGTGAGAACAGAGGAGTATCTCCAGGGAAAAAACATGATGGCGGTGGACCAGGTGAACACTGTAGAAAGGGGGGTGCAGGTGACCCAGCTTTCAGGGCAACTGACTGCAGGAGGCCCTGGGCCACCCTCGGAGCAGGAAATGGGTCTGGCTGGAGGGTGGACGGGACCTTGTTTAGGCCTGGAGGATTCCAGGTGCGGTGCTGATTCTCCTGCTACATCACTGGTCTGGGGAAATGCCGCAGGATCCAGTGCCCTGCAAGGAAACACCGATGGGGCAGGAGTGAAAGAAGCGCATTTGGAGAAAGACGACGAAAGACCACGGTGTTCTGAAGACCAAGGGCGAGCTCTGAAGTCCCCACGCAGTGGCCCCCGGGTAGGTTGACTCTGCATGGCTGTTTAATCATCTTGCTGAGTTATAGCACTGACCACACCCTTTACTACCGTGTCCTCCAGCAGCCCTAGGAGGGAGGAACAGTCACCACCCCCATTTCCCAGATGAGAAAACGTAGGCACAGAGAAGTTAAGTAACTTGCCCAGAGTCACACAGCTAGGAGGGGTTGAGCCCAGACTCTACCTGGGCAGTCAGGCTCCAGAGTCTTTATTCTTACCCTGGATAAGATAATGCGAGTCTGCCCCTCTGTTCAGGCTGTTCAAATTGGTATCTGGTGGGACATGGAGTGGGTGTTTACACTTTAATATTAGAGCTTTTACTTTCAGACCAAGGAGTTTTTCAAGCACCTCAAGTTATAATTCTGTACATTGAGTCTTTTTTTTTGGTATTTATGTATTTATATTGAGATATAATTGATATCTAACACTGTGTAAGTTTAAGATGTGCAATGTGTTGAGTTGATACATTTCTATATTGCAATCTGATTACCACCATAGCTTTAGCCAACACCTCTATCACACTGAATACTGGGTCTTGAAAGGAGAGAGCAGTGGGCTTTAGAACTCAGTCAAACAGGGTTCAAACCCAGCTCTGTGCTGACTACATCCGTTAGTTCTCTGAGTTGTTTTCCTCATCTGTGGACAATACTCGACATTCAGGACTGCTAGGATGAAATTTATTTTTCCAGTGGTCTTGAATGTGTCTGTAGGATATTTAGTGTTGAGTCCTTTTGTATATATTCATATCTGATCTCTCTGCCTGTCTGTCTCTGTCTCTCTGTCTCTGTCTCTCTCTCTTTCTCTCCAATTTTATGAGTCATTTCACAGGATCATTTTTTGGTTTTATTGATGTTCTTTATTGTATATCTGTATTTTATTTCATTGGTTTCTT